>NC_140935.1:6783497-8245163 GCF_014529385.1 Adiantum capillus-veneris | reverse complement strand
CAGTCACCACCAATGCGATCCAATTGGAGGATAATTTAATGATTCAAGGAGAAAGAGTGTCTGTTGAGCCTAAATCTATTAGCTCGCAAGCATCAGGGCATCAGCCAATGACCCTAAAGCCTATTGCTAAGGAGCCAAAGATATCTGAGATGACTTTAGCAGATCTCACCAAGGCTATTCAAGAGATTCTTAGAGACAATCGTGCTCCACAAAACAATCATATGTATCCAAGAAGGGAGCAGCAATGGTGCTCAGTATGCTATGGACCGCATAGTATCAGTGAATGCCCTACTTTTAGAGTAAAATTCAATGAGAACTGCAATGCATGTGGGAGGTATGGTCATCAAGCTAAGGATTGCATAGTATTTAAGTGCGCGATGGCCAATAGACCAACCTTAGCATGGACAGACACACCTCGAGTGCCTACATTGATGCCGGCCCCACCTCTTGAACAAACAGCACAACACATGGTCCCTAGGGCCCAAAATGTTGTTCAAACAATACCCTTACCACCTCCAGTGCTAGGACCGCAACCACCACATCCGAGAATCACTTTCTGTGAATCAAGTGGGTTGTGAGTCATCTATTTCTTGTTTGGAAGGCTATGAGGAAGATATAGATCATAATATCGCCTATGGGATGGATGTGCTTGAAGAAAGTCCACAATACTACATGGAGGACTATTGGGAACAAGTCAAACCTGTATATCAAGTAGCTGCTCTTGCGGCAAGAGGCCAAAATATCAATTACATTGCTAAGAGACCACCTCTTCAATGCTATGAGTGTGGAGGTCCACATCGTGTAGCCGAGTGTCCTATTAGGCTACAAAAGAACGCCACACTAATGCAAACCAATCAAGCGAGCACGTCTACAATGCCGATACTCATGTGTAATCGATGTGGCATAGATCATTTGATTGCCCAATGTCCAAATAATCCAAATGCACCGAAGATCACGCCATTAAACTTGATTGAAGTTACCGAGGAGCCATCACCAAGTGCACCCGTGGTACCAGTAAACGTACTCACACGATCGATGCTCCAAAAACGAAATTATATTCTTGAGGAAAGAGACACGGCATCAATTGCCAAATCTCAGAAAAAGAAGAAAACACGAAGAAAGAGATTGCAAAAAGCAGTGAAGTCAGACCCCAGTTCAAAGACCAACATAGGGACTGGTGACGACCCCGTATATATGAACGACGCTGAAAAAGATTCTGATTCAGGTGAAACCATGGAGACCAAAATGACCACTAACATAGAAACCAACAAGGAAGATCTTCATGAGCCACAATGGTCAGGATCCAAAAAGAAGATAGGAACTTACCCCAACCCTACAGAGGAGATTGAGCAAGTCAAGCAATTAAGGACTTTGGTATAAGATACCCAAAGGGATCTAGAACCAGCACCTAGGAAGATCCAAATTACAGACACCGTGTTCCCTACGCAACAACAACCTCACCAAGTCCATAGACCCTTGGACATACCTAGTGTCATCCAAGAACAAAGTGGCATAAAGTCATGGGAAAGTGGGCATACTCACTTCTTGATGGAAAGAATGTTTACAGAGGGACTACCTGATCCTATCGAAGAAATGGAGATCCCATGTTCCCCACGTCAAGGGACTCAAGGCCAAAAGGTTCCATTAAACATTGCCAAATTGATGGATTTCATGTCTTCAGAAGTTAGAACCACCATCATGTCCAAACTATATAAAGACCCCGAGCTAGTCTCAGCCCTTCGAGCCTTCCTCAATGGAGAACTGAAGTTTGGGCTACCACAATTTGCACAGATGGATGGAGCTGGGGAGATGCCAATAGAGGAGGAATACATAGATCCACAACCGAACCTAGATGAGAACCTTGTTATAGAAATACCTGTTAACAAGTTGGGACAATACTTTGAGGGTGATGAATCTAATGCGACTATACCAATCACTACTAAGGGATTAACTATGAAGGGAAACCTTGATGGTGGCGCTGGGGTTAGCATTGTGACTAAAAATTGCTTGGAAACTATGGGAAGACCTCACCTTGCAACCACAACCATAGTAGTGAAGATGGCCAATGGGTCTATTGTTAAACCTATTGGGATGCTAGAAGATCTCAAGATCAAGGTCTTTGGACATAAAATAAGGATTACCTTTATTGTTATGGATTTCTCCAAACACACTATGGCATCGGAGATGATCTTAGGACGTCCTTTCATGAGGGAAGCAAAAATGGTGCATGACTGGTCTAAAAACCATGTCTACTTGCAGTTCCAAGATTCTATCATTCGAGTGAATCTTGTGACGGGTCGAGCACATCCTCTAGGAAACGGGTTTATAATCGATCATAGATCTGAAACCACAGTTTA
The DNA here is from genome assembly GCF_014529385.1 of Adiantum capillus-veneris. NCBI lineage: Eukaryota > Viridiplantae > Streptophyta > Polypodiopsida > Polypodiales > Pteridaceae > Adiantum > Adiantum capillus-veneris. The sequence continues at coordinate 8,242,806 of NC_140935.1, read as the reverse complement.
CTCGGCCTCATTGTAGTATTGTTACATGTGTAAAGCGGACACTGATGTTGGGGAAGATTCTCCTTATATGGATGTACTACCTGGGATGACTGAGTCGGAAAATGTGGATTGGGTCCACCTAGCAGCAACCATAGACACTTGGGGAAATAGGGGGACGACCTGGGTAACACCTGAGGGGGATAAAATACCACCACTTGTACCCTTAAACATGCTAGAAGCAATGCATATAGCTTCTGATGATCTACAAGATGAAAGTTTGACTGGCATTGAAACCAGTAGCGCCTCACAAGACTATAGCCCCCATGATTTGGGGTCAGAATCATCAGTTGAAATTGACTCTAAGGACAAATAATCTGAGTTAAATCTTAGTGCAAATGTGGGGAAAAACCATTCAGGGCCCAGTGGTAACCTAGATGATAATCTGTCCAAGGGAGCAGAAGACACAAGTAGTGATTCATCTAGTGAGTCTTCACTAGAAATCGATCGTGATCGAGAATTAAACAAGAAGAGTAAGAGATATAAGAGGCGACGATATCGAGCAAATGTGCGTGCTAGAATAAATGAAAAGAAATCTACCGCAGAATGGCTTAATTATATAGGGGCATGTGATGCTCATCGAAAGTTGGTAGATAACTGGGGTAAATACCTTCAAAGCGTTATGTGGTGTAGTCCACAACCCATTGACATCGCACAACTAGAGGCTACAGAGAAGCCAAAGTTGAGCCGTACCGTAAGGAGACGACAAAATCGAGAGTTAGCTCAACAACAAAAGGAATCAGAAGTTAAATCACAGTCCACAGAACAACAGGACCCCACAGACTTACACCCTACACCTGAACATTTCAAATCCTATACCACAGAGGAACGTAAGATTGTGTATACAAAGGCTCAAAGAAAACCTATCGATGGGAGCAATGGAGTCTATGATGGTCCAGCGATAGTTAAGGAAATAGAGTTAGCAGACCCAGAAGAAGAGTCTAAACCTGTTTTCATTGCCCAAGATCTGACCGAGACTGAGGAGTGTGTACTTAAAGAACTTCTCAAGGAATTCAGGGATATATTTTCCTGGACTTATCATGATATGAAAGGTGTTCCACCTTCCGTGGTGCAGCACACAATCCCCATGAATAGCATGGCTAAACCAGTTTAGCAACGACCCTACCCAATGAATCCTAAATATGCAAAGATCGTTCAAGAAGAGATTGAAAAGCTTGTGGAATGCGGATTCATATACCCTATTGAGCACTCAGAATGGGTGTCTCCAATAGTGATTGTGCCAAAAAAGAATGGGAAACTCAGAGCGTGCGTGGATCTCAAGAAGGTCAATGCCGCCACTAGGAGGGACCATTACCCCTTGCCATATTCAGAACATGTGCTTGAAAGAGTTGTAGGGAAGGAAGCTTATAGCTTTTTGGATGGGTACTCTGGCTACAATCAAATCACAATTGCGCTGGAGGACCAAGCTAAAACAGCCTTTATAACCGAATTTGGAGTGTTCGCATTTCGTGTTATGGCTTTTGGCTTAACCAATGCCCCGGCTACCTTTCAAAGATTAATAAACACTGCTTTTAGAGAATATTTAAGGGAGTTTTGTGAAGCTTTCTTAGATGACCTTTGTGTTTATTCCTCTTGGAAAGAACATCTACCATGCTTACGAAAAGTGTTTGAGAAGTGTAGATTGTATCGCATCTCCTTAAACCCTTTCAAATGCCAATTTTGGGTTAAACATGGAGTCATTTTAGGGCATATAGTGTCCAAAAATGGGATTTCCACATATGAGAGCAAAATTAAAGCCATTGCAGAATTGCCACCACCTACAAACTATAAAGGAGTTCAAAGGTTCATGGGCCATGTTGGTTATTACCGAAGGTTTATTTTAAACTTTGCTGAGATAGCTCGTCCTTTGTACAAGCTTCTTATTGAGTTCCAATGGACTACAGAGTGTGACCATGCTTATGAGTCATTGAAAAAGACCTTGACTAGCGCTCCTATTCTATGAGTGCCCGATTGGAATGTAATTTTTCATGTGCATATTGATGCATCGAACTTTGCTATTAGGTGTGTTCTAGCTCAACCAGGAGAACATAAACTGGACTACCCCATTAGCTTTGCAAGTCGTCAGTTGAATGATGCCGAAAGAAACTACACCACTACAAAGCGAGAAGGTTTAGGTATGATTTATGCAATGAAGAAATTTTGCTACTACCTTCTGGCCAACAAGTTTGTGTTCTATGTTGATCATCAAGCCTTGTTGTATCTAGTAAATAAACCTTGTTCCACGGGAAGAATTACAAGATGGTTGTTAATTCTCCTTGAGTTTGATTTTACCATTGCGGTGAGACCTAGTAAAAGACATGTCATGGCTGATCATTTGTCTCGCATACCCAATGGTGAAGCCCCTACTGGAGTCGATGATGAATTGCCTGATACTTCTCTATTCCTAGTCGAAACCATACATGAATGGAGTGAGAAGATTATGAACTTTCTAGTTAATGGTTTTCCAACCAAAGAGCTTCGTAAAGACAGAGCTCGAAAACTGTTAAAAGAATGTGAACCTTACTCTCTCATTGCGGGAACTCTCTACAGGCTAGGGAAGGACGATATTTTGAGACGTTGTGCCCGTGAGGATGAGTATTTGTACATACTGCAAGAAGCTCACATGGATATAGCCGGAGGACATTTCTCAGGGGAACTAACAGCTAGAAAGGTGTTGCAATCAGGCTATTGGTGGCCAACCTTATTTAAGGATGCATCACTTTTTTCAAAAGGATGTGATGAATGCCAGCGTTACAAGATCACACAACAAAAGGATAGGATGCCCTTACATCCGGTTAAAGTGACTCAACCATTTGAAAAATGGGGTTTGGACTTTGTAGGCCTAATTAGTCCGGCAGCTCGTAGCACTCAATCTCGATATATTATCGTTGCCACTGACTATGTGACAAAGTGGGCGGAAGCCAAGGCGACACGTAAGGCCGATGCAAGGTCAACTGCCAAGTTTCTCTTTGAGAACATTGTTAGAAGATTTGGTTGTCCCTTTGAGATTGTGAGTGACAATGGTACTCATTTTATAAATGGAGTAATAAAAGAACTCACTACCAACTTTATGATAGCTCACCATAAATCCACACCTTATTATCCACAAGCAAATGGCCAAGCTGAGAGCACCAATAAGACCTTAATCTCCATCTTAACCAAAACGGTGGAAGCGCATCGCACAGATTGGGATTTAAAGCTTACATCAGCTCTATGGGCTTATCGTATTGCGTATAAAGTTGCCATTAACTGCACACCATTCAAGATGGTGTATGGCCAAGAAGCGGTTATGCCATGGGAGTTTGTCGTTCCTAGTCTTCGAGTAGCTTCTCAAGAAGGTTGGGATGGTAACCCCTTAGTTGAGCGATTATATATCCTTGAAAGGCTAGATGAAGAGAGGCAATTAGCTGTGCAAAATGCACTTGTGGAGAAAGATAGGAGGAAGAAATGGTTTGATCGTCATCTAAAGAACAAAGATATCAATGTTGGTGATAAAGTCCTTATGTATGGAGTGCGTAACCTAAAGAAAAAGTTGAAATATGCAGGAAAAGGACCATATAGAGTATGTGAGATCACCCCACAAGGAACCATTTGTGTGGAGACTCTTGATGGAGTTGAAACCATTGGAATCCTCAATGGGAGCAAATTTAAAAGATACTATGATCCTTTAAGCCAAGAGGAGTTACGTGCCATCCATACAAAAAAGGCAGCCAAGACACAAATAGAATTGAAGAAGATACAAGCTCAAGCTGAGGCTAAGGAGCGACAACAACGTATAAGACAACAACGAGAGGCTAACCTTGGAGTCACACATGCATTCCACGTTAAAATCGACGAGGATTGGTTAGATTCTGACACACCTCTACGATACCCTATTGAGCTAAATAGCACCTATGGAAAAGTGCTATATAACGCCTTATTGGACACGGGTGCTAAATATAATCTGCTATCATATGGGGTGTGGTGTCAGTTAGGGAAGTCACCTCTATCTGACAGTATTATCCAAGTCAAGGGTGTCAACAAGAAAAAAACTACGGTTTTTGGAATCTGACACACTTCTGTCAGTTATGACAATGGGGTTGTAGCTCAAGACTTTTTGGTCATGCCTGTTGGAACTATGGAGGGTAATATAAACCTAGGACGCACGTGGATGATAGCCACCAAATGCACTATTGATTGGGGGACTGGGGGTGTCACAACGCAAAAACCAACTCTTATCCCTACCACTCAATCCATAGTCCCTGAGATATTGCCTAAGGAAATAAAACCCAAGACATTGCATGTCCAAGAGGTTGAACCATACGTCCCCATAGCCCAACTCTCTAGAGCTTCAACTGATGTAGTTGAAAGAAATCTTGAGACACACAAGAACCATCCTAATATAACAAAGAAAACATACAAGTGGGTCCCTAAAGCTTCTTTAGTAACCATGGCTGATGCTAAAAAAATGGAAGCCTAATAAGAAACGTCCTCCTCACTCCAAGAAATTTAAAGAAACATTGCGTTGGATTCCTAAACGACTATTGGAAGCCCAAGGATACTATGAAGGAAATGATCAAATCTGGGTGCCCAAACATAAATTGTACTCTTACCTGTCACCGGGCCCATGTGAGCTCAATCATGTGGCTCCAAAACAAATTGAAGATCGTGGAAAGGAAAAAATCACAGAATGCGACACACCTGCTCTAGAGCTAGTTTGGGTACCAAAGAAAGAACGATTTGTTCCACATAGCTCAGGAACAGGGAAAGCAAATGAAGCTTCTTTCTCTTCATGTAGTTCCTGTACAAAAATAGAAGCTTCGATACAACCTCCACCTACCATTGTACATATCCATACAAGCAAGAAAGAGTTTACACCTCCCGTTGTAAGTTCACCACCTACAACGATATTGCAAATAAAATCATGGGAGAGTACCTTACCACCCTTGCAACTAGATGAAACGCATAGAGCGGTCGAAAACTATTGGTTAAAGCCTTCACCTATAACAACTTGGAACAACTGGTTTCAAAGGGTGACGACATCATTTCAAATGGTATGATCTACCCAAGGAAGGGGGGAGTGTATGTTGATATCCATCATTCACTTGCTTCCCTCTCAACCTTTCTCCCTGACCTCTTAATCTCCAATCTTAGGGAATGTATATATAAAGCCTTATACTCACAAAAACAAGATAAAAAAGTAAAAGAGCAAGATCGACTAGCAACAAGAGAGCACCCTATCAGATCCTACACATAAGTTTAAATTCACCATGTCACATAAAGCAACACACAAAAACAACTCATGTTTTAAAGACCTAACCAAATCTATTTGTATTCTCAGAGATGGCTAGTTCACCAGAGGCATGCGCTTCTATTTTTTATGAAAGGTACCCTTTTTATTTTTCTCAAGTGTTTCACATCTGCTACCCTGTACTTTCTTGCGAATGGGATTTGGTTGAGAGACTTGCACGTGAGCAAAATTTTGAGGAGTTAGAATGGCTGATACGTCTATGGATAACTAGTGATCCCTACCCAGTAGCGAATGTTTCTCCGGTGGCACATGCTTATTCTTTTGCACAGGATGAGTATCCACGCATCACGAGGTTCTTGATTAACACGCTTGCGCAAGAGGATGATGAAGAAGAAATAATAGAGAACGAGAAAGACTATGGCCTCACGGAAAATGATTTCGTTTATCTAGATGATGAGGATAGAGGCCTAGCCTTAGGGTGGCCACCCGGTTTATATAATATCCTCTTTCCTTGATTCTAAAAGGGATGACAGATAGGTAGGTTAGGGGTCTGGATCGTGTTTTGAGTTTGTTTTCTACGAGTTTTAATTTTTTCACACTGACATGCCTCCTAGAGGTATAGTGCTTGTTTTTTGGATGTGTTAGGTAGGACTTATATGGATCTGATTTACCCTTGTAATTTTCTGTGGTAAAAGCGCACATTTGTAAGGCCCCCATTATGAGGAGAAGCCATCGTGCGTGAAGGAAAATCACTCACCGGAAACCAAAATTTTCACGGACAAGAATCAGGGGCAACTTTAAAGGCCTCGGGGGCAGAGGCGCCCGAGACTTTTTTTCGCCGGAATATTATGGCCGGCCGGCGGCCGGAAAGTGGTCGGAAAACAACCAGTCGGTTGGCCGGTGGCCGGTGGTCGGAAGTCAATGGCCGGTGGCCGAATTCAAAAGCGGACTTGTCTTCTCAAGGGCGGCCACACATGGGCGGATTGGAGGGTCCGATTTGGATTTATTCGCACAAGGGCGGCTACACATGGCTGTCTCTCATAAGAGAGGGCAGCCCTTTTGGCCTATAAAAGGAGGCCATTTCTACACACATTATATAGTGTGAAGTTGATGTAACAAGGTGAGTGTGAGGTGGTGAGAGTGAAGCAAGGCGGGAGCTCCATTAAGGGTATAATCCCTTTGTAAACTACTTCTTGTTTTGAAGTACTAAAGCCATTGAGTGGCTGCTTTCCCGTGGACGTAGCCCACATTGGGTGAACCACGTATATCGTGTGTACTCTCTCTCTCTCTCTCTCTACTCTATAATCTCGTGTATATAAATTTGTCTCTCTCCATTAAGTAATCTACTCAATTATTTATTTAGCTACATCTTATTTCCTAACACTCCATCCACATGGCTGAGGACATCTACTTCGACGAAATGAGAAACTCCATACCTCTAGGTGTACTACTTTCCATGATTCATGTTAGGGGATATGTATAATTGCTAATAATGATTTTTCATGGTTTGCTTGAGTGCAATAGTTATGTTTGTTATCTGCCATTATAGATGTATAAATTTGTCTTTGCTTAAGTTGATGGAACTAGAGTTTAATCTTATGGATGAGCCTTGATATTAGGAGACCGTGACTTTAGGTTAACTCATTTACTTGACCACTAGGCCTAGCTGATAAAATTATCTGAGTATTTGAGACCTTAGGAATGTTTAAGGCATAGAGAAGCTTGCTCACTAAAACAACAAAAACACTAGTGAGAATACAAAGGAAATGGAAGCAAAAAACATAAGTGCCACAAATGAAAAATCTAATGTTGGAAGAGAAATCCTGGCTTGATTTGGTACTTCACTCACATGTATTTGTCTATGGTACTAGAGCACTAGAGGTTCCCAGTGTGGGCGCTTTTCCTTGAGAAGCAAAAAACCCCGGACATACAAAATAAGCACACACGTCAAATGATTGTGAACCAAAGTAAAAAAGAGAAAAAGAAAAAAATGAATGACATTTAAAAGACTTCCATCAAGTTTACAGTTAACATTTCAAGCTTTTGTTTGCAGTTGTGAGAGCTAGTTGGCTAATCAAAGCTGAAAAGCACAATTAGGGAATCTTGCATTTAGATAATCTTCTTAGCTTAGCTAGTACTAGAGTAGTTGTTTTAACCTTAGTCATAGCTAACTAATTGATAAACTCACCCATAAGCCCAAAACTCTTGATTAATTAATTTACTCAAAGTGCGATTTATTTGTCCTTAATGGCAGTCTAACATTTCATAAATCTTGCATTTACTCATTTCCACATGTACTTTACATTCCCCTCATGATTTATGGAAATATAATTCCGCTTGCTGAAACAGTGACTTTGCCTTGCAGATTCAAATCCAAATGCTCTAGAACATGGACATAACAAGCTTCAACTCAATAGCTTCCGAGGACGGAATCGACATCAGGAAGGGGGGCATGTTAACCCTCACGGCTCATGGACACCCTATTACCTACGAAGGACGTTGTAACCTACGGCGGACATGGTATTATTTATTTGGTAGAGTCAGGTACCGGGCTTGTCGGTCCAATAGGAAAAGGGTAAGAGTGATCGCCAATGAGAGGCACACTCTAACTGGAACATTCAAGGGATTAGTTGGCTAAGCATGGGTGCCCAACTGTGAATGGGGTGAGCTCATATAAAAGTCAACTAAACCTAAAATTCAGTCATTCTCTCATTTGTGCAATAGAAGAGTGCTCTTGCTCCATCTCCATCTCCATCTTCTTCTTCATCACCTCCTTGTGTGTGTGTGTGTGTGTGTGTGTGTGTGTGTGTGTGTGTGTGTGTGTGTGTGTGTGTGTGTGTGTGTGTGTGTGTGTGTGTGTGTGTGAGAGAGAGAGAGAGAGAGAGTGTGTGCGATTGAGCATTGCGGCGGCGCGGCGGCGATGAGGCGGTTGAGCGCGGTGTAGCGGCGTCTCCTTCTTCTTTGCGGCGAGAAATCCTCCACGAAGCAAGCGTAGAGCGGTGAGTGACACACCATCGCCTTCTTTGAGCTTACTAGTTTAGGTTTGTTGTGTGCTTGGAGCCATTTGTGGCTCGCACACGGTGTATCGGCAAGTTCCTTGCATTGACACATGCGACATACGCGCACAAAATTCCAATGGTAACAAAAAGGTGAAGTGTTTTAAATGCTTTCAGTATGGTCACTATGCAGATAAGTGCCCAGGCGTCTGAGCCCTATATACTCAACCATAGCTGTGAAGACTATCCTGTACTCAGCCTCACAACTCAAAGTGGCCACAGTAGGTTACTTCTTGCTCAACCATGATATACATGAATTGTCAAGCATGAAACAAAAACCACTTGTGGACACTCGTGTGTCAAAACAACCAGCCCGGAAAAGCATGTAAGTCTGGTGGCAATGATCTCCCCATGGGATAAAACAAACCAAGATGTAAAGTGCCACTAAGGTAGCGGAAAATAATCTTAACCGCCTGCCAATGCTTAGACCCTGGTCTATGCATAAATTTGTTGACCTGTGAGACTACAAATTGAATATATGGCCTTGTGTTGCATACATAAATGAGGCATCCAACATTAGTTTGGTAAAGAGTGACATCAAAAGAATCACCAGCATCATGAAGACTCAATTTCAAACCTGTTCCATGGGAGTGGCTATAGGTTTGCAATCCTCAAGTCCAAACTTACATAGCAATGTCTCTATGTAATTTTTCTGACACAAGGCAATACCACCATCACACTGCTCAAACTGTATACCCAAGTAATGATGCAACAGCCCCAATCTTTCATCTTGAAAGTCGCATTCAAATCAGCCTTAAATTCAACAATATGTCTCTCATTTGGTCCAGTGATCAGCAAATCATCTACATAAAGAACCACAATGAGAAGTACATCACCCTCACGCTTTACATACAATGTGCTTTCTGTTGGACTATTACAAAAGCCTTGTTTTACCAAATGAGTGTCAGCTTTCTCAAAAAAGCATGAGAAGATTTCTTCAACCCATACAAAGCCTTCTTACATCTGCACACTTTGTCCTCTTGTCCTTTTATGACAAAACCGCGAGGCTGCGTTACATAAACTTCCTCAAATATGTCACCATTCAAGAAAGCAGTAACAATGTTTGATTGATGTACATCCCAACCAAAATGAGCTACCAATGCACATAGAAAAGGCATAGTAGTCATACAACAAGTGGGAGCAAAAGTCTCTTCATAATCTATGCCTTTTTGTTGTGCATAACCCTTTGCAACAAGTCGAGCCTTATGGCGATCAATCTCACCATTCGGCTTGCGTTTCAACTTGTAAACCCACTTTGTACCAATCGCCTTTTTTCTAGGAGGCAAATCACATAAATTCCATGTGTCATTTTCTATAATTGCACCATATTCTGATTGCATGGTAGCCATCCAGTTTTCAGAATTCTTTGCTTCACCAAAAGACAGAGGTTCTCTCAACATCATGTAAGCTAGACACAGCCAAAATATAACAATGTGATGCATAAGATGCATGGCGAGAGACTGAATGAGTACGACTAGACAAAGGTGCATCCAATTTACTATCATGCAATGTATGCACTAGCCATTTTGGCATACCTCTCGCCTGCTCATTTTCAGCCCTTTCCTCATCAAGTAAATCATGTACATCTGCATCAGTAATAGGTTGATCTGTAACATTTTCGGAAACCCCCATAGGCTGTACATTTGCCTCATTGGAATTTACATTTGAACTTCCACCACTGAAAAGAGGCAACAAAGTGTCATAAATGTCCTTTGAGCTTACATTACTGTCTCTCATACATGACAAGAAGGGCTGAATAGAATCTTTCACAAACACTACATCCCATGAAACCAGAATATGCTTTGTTTGTGGATGATACAACCTATAACCTTTGCTTTCAGCACTATAACCAACAAAAATACATTTGATAGCCTTTTCATCCAATTTTCTGCGCTCTGTTTGTGGCACCAAAGCATATGCCAAACAGCCACGCATGTGCTCAATAGAAGGCTTTCTATCATGTCATGCTTCATATGGAATAATAGACTGCAAAGCTTTTGTAGGATACGTGTTAAGTACATAAGTGGCACACATGATAGCCTCAAGCAGAAATACCCATGCATGCCTGGAGTAATCATCAATGAAAGTCATGAAGTATAGGTAATTGCCCAAGGACGGAGTTTACATGGGCTCAGAAACATCACTATGCACAAGCTGCAACCTTCATATGTCCCTAACTGAACCATCCTTTGGAAACTTAGAACGCTGCATTTTACCCAAAATACAACCTTCACAAACATGTTTGATAGGTGCTTCAAGAGGCGGCAAAGAAGTAACCATATCAAATTTCTGCAAACGCAGCAAACTGGCAAAATCAGATGACCAAAACGTGCATGCCAAAGTTTTGCATCTGGAATAGCCCTTGAATCTGCAACTGTATTTGCAAAATTTTGTTCACACTTGTCATACAAAGTGAGCTTATACAGCCCACGGCACAAAATCCCACATGCAACAATTTCATCACCAAAACTGAGATCATAAACTGTACATTTGTCATCCACGAATTTGACTACAAGTCCAAGTCTAGCAAGTGCAGATACAGACAAAAGATTCTTCCTGATCCTAGGTACATAAAGTGCATCAACAAGTGTGAAGGAACTACCATTTGCGGCAGTAAGCACAATCTTTCCAACTCCTTGAACCAGATAAAAGGCATTGTTGGCACAAGTGACAAAATTCCCATGAGGGACAGACTCGAGAGAGGTGAAAAATTCACGATGTGAGGTAATGTGCGTTGTAGCACCACTGTTGAAATATCACACATGTGAATCTGCAGCAATTGACATGCATGCATCATGGACAATAGGATTTTAAGTGCACTCTGCAGTAAAAGCCCATTCTACATCAACATCAGCATTACAATCTCCTTTCACAGAAGACTCAGCAATGGTTGCATTTGTAGTGTAACCAGCATTTGGAGTCGAACCTCCCTCTTTTTTCTTAGCCTCTTCAACTTAGGACACTGCTTGATCAAGTGATCATTAGCTTTACAATAATGGAAACGCATCTTCTTTTTGCCCTTATCACCAGAATTGTCAAACGAAGTGCTACCAACAGAGGCATTGGGAACAGAATTTTTGCCACTCGCAGAAGAACCATAAGAAGTGGCTGCATTGTTTTTACCACCCTTTCTTTGAGACGCAAAAAGCCTGTTCAACTGCACGATGTCTAGTCCTATTTTTTTGGGAAAGTGACTCTTCCAACAGCAATGTGCATAATGCATCAAACTTGACAACTTTAGGATTTCGTTGGGTCATAAGTCTCCAAGTACTAGCAAAAGTCTGGTAAGAATTTGGTAAGGCATCAAGAACAGTTTGCACAAGGGAACTCTCTGAAATGAGTTCACCTGTAGAAATAAGTTGCTCATTAATATCCTTAACACCAGCAAGGAAAGTGTCGATATCATGTTCCTCATGCACAATCTTCTACTCTAGCTCTTTACGCAGCAAAGCAATTTTAGCCTCATTGCGACTTGCATAAAGATCAGCCAAAATATCCCAAGCCTGTTTTGTAGATTTTGCTGAAATAATGTGAGGAACAATGGTGTGCTTCATAGACAACTCAATCAACACATGAGACTACGCATCCTTTACATCCTAATGAGATTGTTCTGTCGTAGGAAAAACAACTCTAATAGCAGCAATCCTTGCAGTAAGACCTGCCACATCCTCAACATCGACTACATCCTCACAACCAGGACGTACATCAATGCCCTGCACTATATTCCACATGCCCTTTTCCACAAGAACGTGTTGCATCATATAAGCCCACATAGGGTAATTGTCCCCATCCGACCTGTCCTCAACAGCAAACATCTTGAGCACAGCTGTGTTGTTGTTAGGCCATGGTAAATGTTGCACCTGATGTGAAAATTGCCCGAAAAGAGGATAAATGAAGCGGGAACAACACGTGCTATATAGCACAAACCGTAGAAGACTGTAAGACACGTGTTATGAAAAAAACAGCACTAATAAAAATTTTGCACAAAATGACAAAATTGCTAGTGCAGACCTGCCTGTAGTGGAAACGGAGGCCGAAGTGAGCCCGAATCAGAAATCTGAGCGGACTAAGCTCTACGAGTTCCCCCAAAAAATTTTGTCAACCTGCGAATGCTCGTCAAAGCTCACTGAAATCAGAGAAAATGAGCATGCGTGTGCTGGAGCTACTAGCGACTAAGCCCGTGAGGATGCAACCTGCTATAATACCAATTGTTGGAATTAGGGTTGCAGAGAAACGCACACAGCTTGGAGAAGACGAAGGAAGCTCAAGGCACACAACTAAGAGTGTATTACTTAGAGTGCAATGGAAAGATTGGTAGCCCTAGAGTGATGGGCGTATATACAATGCACGAGGGAAAAAACCTCCTAAAGAGGGGAAAATCCCCTGGCCGTCCTAGTGTGTTCACACACATCATTACGACATGTATATGGTAACATCTCTCTCTCTCTCTCTCTCTCTCTCTCTCTCTCTCTCTCTCTCTCTCTCTCTCTCTCTCTCTCTCTCTCTCTCTCTCTCTCTCAATCAAATCGTTCATAGTATCGTTGGCGACATGCATGGAAAATAACTACATGCTTTACACGTGTCAAACGGCTAAAATTAACTAGTGGGCATTTATTGAACCGTATAATTGGATTGAGAGGTCACTTTCACACTTAATGGGTTGCACAATATTTGTTGGCATGCTTATTGTAGCACCTTAGAGAGAGAGAGAGAGAGAGAGAGAGAGAGAGAGAGAGAGAGAGAGAGAGACGGAGAAGAAGATAGTGCCAGCATCCATCGCAAGAGACAGGGACAGAGAGGGACAACAGCTCAGAGAGCAGTGCACAAGGGGACAACGCAGAGGGTATTGTTGTCCACATATACCTACAGGTATGAGAGAGAGACATAGAGAGGAAACAGAGAGTAGTGTTTTGTGTGTTTGTGTGAATGTTAAACTCGACTGGTATGTTATTGGGACTGCTACACAAGCCAAAATGACAACCTTTCAAAAATTTGATGAGTTTTCACAATGGTGTGCGAAGACGATTCTAGATTCAGCTAAACGTCTTACGTGCTCCATAATGACACTTTGTCGTGATGTAGGTGTGTGTGTGTATGGACAGGTAAACTGGTGAAATTTTCATCGTTCAAAGTGTTTGGGTGTGAGGCTTTCATGCACATAGATAGAAGTCTAAGACCAAAGCAAGATGCAAAGTCCAAAAAGTGTTTCTTCATTAGCTATGGAGAAGGTGACTTTGGGTATCGCCTATGGAATTCTGAAGATGGTAAAATCTTTGGAAGTAGGGATGTAATTTTCAATGAACAAAATATGTACAAAGATTACTAGGAAAGAAAACAAATAAAAGAAACAGGTGATGAGTACATGGAGCTTGAGAATGGTGAAGACTCAAGGAGTGCAAACGGTGACAACGTATAACAACATCAACCAAATGAGGAGCATCAACCTATTTTTCGAAGATCTACAAAAGCAAGTAGACCTCCATAAAGGTTTATTCCTTCCTTCGACCATCTCTTGACCTCAGATTCTGGAGAGCCGTAATCATACAAGAAAGCTATGCAACACGAATCCAAAGAAGAATGGATAAAGAGCATGCAAGTACAGATGGACTCATTACATCGCAACCAAACATGGGAGTTGGTTCAGTTGCCTAAAGGTAAGTGGGCACTTCAAAACAAATGGGTGTACATGCTGAAGGAAGAAGAAGGTGGGAAGAAAAGGTACAAATTTAGGCTTGTGATAAAAGGGTTTTCTCAAAAGAAAGGTATTGACTTCAATGAAATATTTTCTCCTGTTGTAAAAATGAACTCAATTAGGATTGTCCTAAGCATTGTGGCTGCTCATGATTTAAATCTCGAGCAAATGGATGTAAATACGGCATTCCCTGTCATAAAATCTAATATCTAACCAACCCAAATGGTTTTCTCATATTAAACTGATCATTTAATGTGGGAGAATATACGGGAACAAAGGTTAGAATATAGACATGTACTTACAGGTCTATCTCAACACGGGACCAATGGTAAAGGGATCCAAATGAGAGATGATCTGTCAAAGAGCAAGGCTAGCCAATGGAGCTTAAATACCTTAGAGTTAGCTTCGTTGAAGACCTCCAAAGGTTAGTGTTAAAAGTCTTTTGACCTTAGGTAAGCTAGGACCGAGCATGAGGTGGGAACCGTGGCCAAGCTTGTCGTGCTTGATGACTAAGGTGCTTGAGGTGCTTGTCATACTTTCTGATTAAGATGCTTGAGGTGCTTGTCGTGCTTGCCAACTTAGGGAGCTTGAAGTGCTTGTGGGAACACTACCCAAGCTTGAGGTGCTTTGTCGTACTTGCTGACTAAGGTGCTTGGGGGCAATCCCCAAAGCTAGGGGGATGAGAGAACACACACACACACACACACACAAGATAAGCCAAGCCTCAAGATGTAGCAAGCTCCTACCCATGTTACCCTCATGAAGTGCATGAATCCTATTGGATAGGCTTAAAAGGGGTTCAATGAGGATTTAGATTAGTTAATTAATTATATAAGAAATTATCAAGCCCATCTTGCAAAAGGGGAAAGAAGGACACTTGTCCAAATGCTACCCCTATTGCTTGAAATGACCACCTAAGGAAATTGGCCAAGCCTGGCAAGGGCCAATAAGGATCAAGCAAGACAGAAATGTGTGTGTGTGGAGAGAGAGAGAGGGGTCGACCAAGCAAGAGAAGGGATGATTTTTCACATTCTCATACTTATTCTCACACACACACACATTCTCACTGTGTGAAGTGCAAAGTGCAAGAGCTCCATCTCCTTCTCCAAGCTAGTAGAGAAGTTGAGAGCCTACACCAACACTTTTGGCTATGGAATTGGTGCAACACATGAATAGCATGGCAAAACCAACCCAGCAACGACCCTACCCAATGAATCCTAAGTATACAAAGATTGTTCAAGAAGAGATTGAAAAACTTGTCAAATACGGATTCATATACCCTATTGAGCACTCAGAATGAGTGTCTCCAATAGTGATTGTGCCAAAAAAGAATGGGAAACTCAGAGTGTGCATGGATCTTAGAAAGTCAATGCCGCCACTAGGAGGGACCATTACCCCTTGCCATATGCAGAACATGTGCTTGAAAGAGTTGCAGGTGTTAGCAGCAAGCTAACACGGACACCATTTTTCGGAGTTCTCTTTGTAAAACATTTATTATTTTGATAAATCGGGAATATTGTAACTCCTATTTCTCGGATAAACTTTGTAATTAATGAGCCGGGGCTACAAGCTTCCAGATTGTATTAGCCAGTCATCACCCAGCTTTGGTAGAACTCCAGATTATTAGTTTTGACCACCCAAAAACCTTGGCTAAGGTATAAAAGCCAATTTTTGTAAGTTTTTTATAAGTTTTTGGATAAGAAATACACAGCGTGAGCTAACGACGCTCACTTCTCTCCTTCTCGCGCTTCCTACTCTCTCTTCGGTTGTCACATTGCAATTGCGTTTGTTGCATTGCAACTGTAGGTAAGAGCTCTACGCATTGATGTAAGCCATTCACAGTATTTCGTAACTTTTGGCGTCGCTGACCGGCGGCCTAGTTTCATCATAACTAGGAATTTACACTTTTATATCAAAAACTAAGCATAGGCGGGGTATTGGGACATCATTGCTAAGCATTTAGATGCATTGTGAGTCGAAAATGACTAGGTCAAAAATCCACTGTTGTTAATAATCGCGATTTTGGAACTTGACCTAAAGTGGTGTTTGAGACCATAAGCATGTGTGCTTGCTTAGGTCTTATAAACTTGTCCTAGAAGTTTCATTGCGTTTAAATGTCATTAGATGCTGTAACGGATGTGATTTGCTTGCCGCTGAGAGCGATTGGCTTTTGGTGATTTCAGTCACTTGAGTGTAGCTTGAGTTAGTTGTGAGTTGTTAGTTGTTTTTCGAGAGATTGACAACCTCTTGTAGCCTCTATGCACAAGTCGAGTCAGCTTCGTCCCATGGTTTGACAAACGAATTGTGGTTCTCGCTAATACTGCAATAAGATAGGATGGTGAGGTTAGACATGCGTCCCACATTTGGCGCCACTGTCGGGGATTGAAGAGACCTAAACTAGGAAAAAACATAAGCGTCTTGTGTAGTTGTCCTTTAACTTCCTCTAGGTTCGCCTAGAGTTCAAAACTTTCTTTTAGAAACCGCATAGGTTAAGATTGTAGTCTTGAAGGGGATCGGGGAGCACCACATACGGAGAGTGAGAGAGAGAGAAGGAGACACACACACGATGTGGGTGGGGAGACTCAAAAGAGTGAGCAGCCCCCTATCCACTTATGCTATGTATAAGGTATACAAGTCAGTGGGCGCCCAGACTCTGGGCGGCCGGGCAAGGCACAGACGCCTATACCCCAACAACCTCCCACTTAAAGGCGACTGTGCTTTTAAGCAAGGGAACCTAGTCTAAAGACTACAAAAGGTGAGAGAAAACCGCTCTCAACCGATGCCCACTGGCTGGCTGTGATCGTGTGCATCCGGTTGTACTGCTCCCGTGTAAGTCCATACACCACCAGACGTACCGCACACGTACTTCAAGTATGTATGCGATACCTGCATATCTCCCTCGTGCACTATGCCATCATCAGTCAACAAACGACTGACAACCCCAACTGCAAATGCTCCCACTGCAGCTGCGATATCCGGTCTCAAGATCAACATCTCATACATGAGACCACCGAATGCCGATGCAATGCTAGCGGGCCCTGCTAGCTCTACAGAGCATGCATCAACATATATATCCCTGGCAATAGGCATCTCTGACTGACAAGGCGTGTCAGCCACATGCATCTCCTGACTATCCGCAAAAGACGTATCAACTTGTCGTGCAACCTAGAGCAAACCAGCTGCTCTAGGTGTCTGCTGGAAGACATATCCTGCACAACTATATCCCCATGCTCACTGTCGAGCATAGAAAGGAATGACTGCATAATCTCTGACATCTCAGCCTCCTCTACAATCATCCACTGCAAACATGACCACTCAATCTGTTGTGACTCACTAGAGCTCTCATGCTCTAACTCCGTATGCATAGACTCTTGCACAACGTCCTCCTGTCGTGACTCACTAGAGCAAGACCGCTCTACCTATCTATCCTGCATAGAATTATCTCGCACAACTGACTCTCTGCTTTGCTCAGTCAGTAGCAAAGCATGCATGTCTGACTCTGTCACCTCTCTGTGTGACTGCTCAAGTCGTGCCCCAACTGTGTGCACAACGAGCTCACTACTATGCACTCCATGCAAAGTACCCTGCAACCCATGAGCAAAAGAGACTCGCCTGCTCTCTCGCTCTCTACCTGGTTGCGTGATCACAGAGACAACACCGTCTCTCGCGTGATCCACATGCAATGGGTAACCTGTACCACTCCTCGCACCTCTCGCAATCACTAGCGAACCCAAATGCATCACAAAATCTTGCTCTCGAAGCGAAATCTGACATCCACAATCTCTAAGCTGACCAATCGAGATCAAACTCACTGTCAAATCAGGTACATAGCACACATGTCGTAACAAGTAAGATGCACCACTCGGTAATGACAGTCTCACATCTCCTGCACCTGCTATCGCATGCACCGATCCATCGGTCAAACGTACACTGCTAAGCATCCCGCTAGAATAGCTACAAAACCATGCACGATGCGGCGTGACATGAAACATAGCATCTGCGTCTAGCAACCACTGCGAAGGGAGTGCACTATCCACATGTATAGCATCTCGTGCATAGCTCGAGGTAAAAGTGACATCCCTGTCACTAGTATACTTCGACACTACATCTGCCTCAACTATCAAAGCAACTGAGTCCATGACATCACTACATACATCTCTGAGACTGCCATGTCTCCTACGATGTCGCATACGACGAAAACAACGCCGTCTAACGTGTCCAGAATGACCACAATACCAACATATCACCTGTCAGCATACTCGTGAATGTACATGTCTCACACGAGTCCTTGATGACTCAGATCTATCATACATATCATGTAATCTGCGCCAAAGTGCTCTCGAAGTAGCCTCATACATAACAAGAGCATATACAGATTCCACAAGGTGCAAAGAGAGCGTAGATAGTGCCATCTCCTCTAGCTCCTGCCACTGATCGTCAGACATGTTTGAAGGCCTACCTGCATCACCACTCAATGGTCGATGCAACCCTCGTTGTGTCAATGCATCAAGCATACACTCTCTCCATGCCGCAAAGTCTGACCCATCAAACACGCACATCTGTGAGAGGTCACAATCTAATCGATCACCTGTCTCTGCCATGAGCACAATGTAGCAAACTAGAAAGCGAAACCACCTCACCAACAACACCTGGAAACTGTCTACCAATATGGCCAGAAACACAATGTAAAACCTGTGAGACACACTCCAAAATAGAGCTCCCGCAATGCCAACCAAATCATCCATAAACTGGCTCGAATCGCATCAACAAAAGTCTGCAAATATGGCTGTAAAATCTGATGCAAAGTTGCACCAATAACCGTGCAAAGCCTTGCACAAAATCACAAGTCAATATGACTCAATCGCGCATAAATATCTGACAAAATTTTGGCAGAGTCTCCTTTGTAATTGGAGCAAAATCTCAACAGTAAACCTCAAAGAGACAATAATATATGCCACAATGGCCAATCCGGGAATAAACTCGACCGGAATCACCTCGCAAAGTCATACATATGAGCATACCCGCTCTTGCCGGAGTACCACTCAACGGCACCTCAAATGACATACATGTGAGTGATGATTGCTGTCAAAATACCTTTCAATCGATGATCAAATGTCTGCCAGATAACTATAGCAACATTTTGCAAAACCTTGCAAGATCTGTCGCTATGCGCAATACGAAATACGGCACACAAGGGCATACACAAGTGACTCCAAACTCCAACCAAATGATGACTGAAAATCACCTGTCAAAGTGAGAGTAAACTGTCAAAGAGCAACCTACGGATACGTAGAAGCTATGGCGAGAACCTGGATAAAATCCAACAGAGTTTCTTCTATAAATTGAGCCAAATCTCAAATAATCTCAGCCACAAACAAATACACAAATCCATATATGGCATACATAAACCGCCAAGACCATGGCAACATAGCTCACTCTCGCATGAGTGGCTCTCTGGACAAATGCATATCCAAAAACCTGTGTACACCTATGAATTTGCTGGTTGTTGCAGAAAATACTCCGTGTGTGTGAGATATACCAAAAACAGTGTTTTTGGGACCCGAAAGTGCACAAATAAACCTGCTGCTGTACCTGCTGTAATTCAAAGCATAATTTCAGCAAATAGACATCACCATCGCGTCCGGAGTGTGCCAAAACCCTGACCTAGACTCCTGGATCATGTGGATCTGACTCTGTATGACGGAGCTACGCAAAAAAACTGTGTTTTAGAGCACGAAAATGGCAAAAACGAGCTGCACACAGTTTTGAACCTGCTCCAGCTCCACTCTGCGTGATGCAATGTCCTCTCAATGCAAGCTCCAATGCAAGAGCTCTGTCATAACAGCATCCAAGTACTTGAATGTCAAGGTCTCCTCCGCCGAGCACTTCTCTAACGAGCTCCACTGAGCTCAAAAGCTCCTCTCACCAAGGAAGCCGCAACCGCCTCCTCGACCAAGCTTGACCACACCAAGCTCCTAAGCTCCAAAGACAATGCTCCTCAAGCTAAAATCACTCTCCGTGAAACTCCACGATCGAACTCCACCGTCGAGAGCGAGCGAGCTATAGTCTCGAAGCTCTCAAAGCCGTTGTGCTCTCCGCGGTCACCATAGCTCTGATACCAATTGAAGGGGATCGGGGAGCACCACAGACGGAGAGTGAGAGATAGAGAAGGAGACACACACACGATGTGGGTGGGGAGACTCAAAAGAGTGAGCAGCCCCCTATACACTTATGCTATGTATAAAGTATACAAGTCAGTGGGCGCCCAGACTCTGGGCGGCCGGGCAAGGCACAGACGCCTATACCCCAACAAGTCTTTTGCTGTGTAGAGGTAGCTTGGAAGTAATCTTACTTGCTGAGTACCTTTAGGAGTGTAGGATTGTAGAATTAGATTAGAATTTGGAGAATGATTGGTAGAGGAGACAAGTTTTAAGATTAAGGCTCCGAAAAACATAAAAAACACAAGAGAACGAGTGTTTGTGGACACTTTTCACAACCCCATTGCATGAGAATCTAGGAGTAGGGTAAGTAGGATCCGAGGTGGATTTCAGAACATTGCTCTCTCTGAAAGAATCAAGTGTGAGTTGTTATTGAAAGTTGCAGAATTTCAGGTCTACGGCTAGAAATAGCACGAAAAGACTCAAATCCACTCAATCCGATTAGAGAGTAAGCCTAAGAATTGTCTGAACCAGTTGGTAATCTCAAAGACACTTCGAGGTAAAAAATTCAAGAGTTGTCCAAAATTCAGATTATTTGCTTTTTCTTGATATTTTAGGCCAAATTAAGTTTTGACTTGATTCATAGGCTTAAAATAGCTCATATAAAGACTGCCTTTGAGAAAATTGCAAAAAAGTGCTCATTTCAAGCCTAAAGTTAATAATCGCGATTATTAACTTTTTGCTCTAAATTGACCAAGGTTCACACCATTGACTCATTGCATGTGTACAAACGACTTTTGTAAAGGCCCAAGAGATTTGGATCACTAAACTAGTAAAAACTGGGTGAAAACTAAAGTTTGTACTGACTTTTTGAATCTTGAGTGAAAATTTATCCAAACTTGTTGAAATTTGATTCATAGGCTTCTGTTGATGTGATAAACATGTATACATGCTCAATTGACCAAAAATTTGTAAAAATTTATCACAAGTAAATAATTGTGATTATTTATATCTGCCCTATTTTTTAACTTTTTTGACCAAGTCGGCATACCACTAGTTTCACCATGTTGTAATAAGCCCACAAACCAAATTTGGTAAAATTTGGATCACTGGATTGAAAATTGTGACTAAAATTGCAAAGTTAGTATGCGCGGATAGATAATTGTTGACCATTTTACCAAAAATTGTCCAAACTTGTTGAAACTTGGCTAGTGACCTTAACTAAAGGTGCTTAACAGATCTGTGTCAAAGTTGGGGCAAAAACTTGCAAAAATATAGTTGGAGTAAATAATCGCGATTATTTACATCCGTTTCAAAACTTGATGATTTTGTAAATTTGAGTATATCACAAGGTCAAGCGCATCAAGTAGACCTCACAAATCCATTTTGGTGAAATTTGGATCCCAAAAGTGAGACTTAAGCCAGATTCTTGAAATCAGAGTCTGCGGACACTAAACAGTTGATAAACTTGATCAGATTTTGTCCAAACTTGTTGAAACTTGTCCAGGGACTCTAGCAAGTTGTATACTTGCCAAACCAATCAAAAAAGTGTAAAAAACTGACAAAAGTAAATAATCGTGATTATTTACTTCTGCTATCCAGAGACATCAATTTTGACTTTTGAACTTATACAGTGATAGACCAACATAATATAAAGCCACAGGGCAATTTTGGGTTCAATCGGATCAAAATTAATGCATGTACACTCAGTTTACAGGTTGCAGATTAGACCTTTGATTTTTTGCTAAAGTCAAATTTCTACTCTCATAGCTCGATTTGAAGTGATACACAGAGACCAATCACGAGAATAGCAAAAACTCTATTGTCTTTATAGAAGAATAGCTAACTTGATCAAATTTGTACAAGAATCAGGTTGTAGACGAGGAATCAGTGGCTTGATAGAAAGTTGCAATTGAATCGAGTGGAAATTGACGACAAGTCAATCCAAAGGTAAGTACTCTATCCAGAGCTTCATAAATCTATATGAACCTTAGATTTAGTCGTGTACTAGAAAATCAGGGCATACTCGGAGAAACCTCCAGTAGAGTATCTACCGAAGAAAGCGTAAATCAAAGCAATTCCTTGCACACAATTCATGAAGAAGTCTCAGACACTTTTTCAGATTCAACATCCAAAATGTCTTCTTACTCGACTCACTCGAAAGCCAGAACGACAGTGCGCTATAAGCATATACTATCTTTTTACAAGACTAACCGTCATGGAGCCCAGGTTTACTTGGACCCTAACGGGGAGTATGGTGTTCGCATTGATGACCATGGTATTGAGTTCAAAAAAGAGGTTAGGGCAAACAAACAAGGAAAAATATACATGGATCAAAACGGAACTCAGTATTTACAAGTCGAAAATCCTGAAGTGATAGACAAATGGGGGTTAGAAGTAAACACCATAATCCCAGATATGTAAGCAAAAGAAGGACCACCAACTTTAGAATTCGAGGGATACGATCAAGTAGACTTGAAGCTTTTGAAACGGCTTAGTATGGATAATCCTCGGATCGGAGTTTATTGTTGGGAAGATAGAAACATAAAAGATCTTGTGTGGACTTCTCATGCCAAACCAGGACAATTAACGGCCATGAAGATCATCTATATCTTGAAGATCAAAGATAAGAGATCAACAGACCTACCAACCTACCTATTTAGGGATTGTTATAACAACAACTTTGTTATGATGACTCCTGAAGAGGTAGAACAAACCAAATACCAAGGGTATTTCATACGGGATTGGATATTGGGGCAAGGACCAGAAACAATTCCAAGAGATGAACACCGTGAGAGATCATTTGAGAGTAATGTGAAGAAACTAGAAACCACCTCATCACGTAGAAAACCGGGTGACACTAAGGCTAGTCCATGGCTACATGAGTCACTATTTCCAACAGATTTGTTTGAAGGACTCGGAACAGGACCAACTCTCAAAAGACCTGGAGTTGAACCAAACAGACGCGTCAGACCAGCTGATTTTCATAAATGGGTCAGAAAATACAGTGGATCAGGGGATCCATACGACCAATTAGCAAGCTTTAAGCAAGTGCTAAGAGCAGAGCGTATATTCGATTTCCATACTCAATTCGAGGGGTATGGAATGACATTAGAAGAAAAATTATTGACATAGTTCAGAACATTCACCAAGGTCAATCATGGACTTGAACACATTAGCTCAAGGATTTGTAGCTGCTTGTTCCAAAACGGGGATCAAACATAATACAGTAGCTCAAATCTATAGCTTTAAATAGAAACATGGTGAGTCTGTTAGGGATTGTGCAACTCGAATGAAACAGATGCTCAAAGATGGAGATATCTACAGAAGAACGACTTGTATCTTTGTTTTTGGAAGGATTGCTAAACAAAGAACTTCATGCTATCCTCTATAGTAAAAAGCATACAACCCTAGAAGCGTGTGTATTTGATGCTATTGACCTAGGGGACAATTGCGAGATTTTCAACGAAGAAGATGTCCCTAAGGATAACCAAAGCAAAAAAACAGAATCCACTAAACCATCACAAGTGGGGACAGCTATTGAGTCACCACTCTCAGCCATAGGAGATATGCTAAAAAGGATGAACGACATGATGAAAAACATGCAAAAAGCACCTATGAGAGGACCAGGACAAGGGATACCTCCACATGGACAACCAATTAGGCCACAAAAATGGTGTGCAATCGAGGGTAAATGGACCAACCATGAGACTCACAAGTGCTACTTTAGACCAAAGTATGATGGGAATGTTCAGTACGTGCCCATGAGGCCACAAGGACAACCCATGTACAGATATCAGCTTAATATGGCCCAAGCTCAAAGACCACCAATGGTATGGAAAAACCTCAACCTGTGTTGGGACAATAGCCTCCATATCCAGAACATAATGCAGTGCCTGTAAATTACATGCACTCTGAAGAAGTCATAGATGAACAAGCATTAGTGCATGTTACACTCTATGTAGAGCCTAGTCCATCTACAGTAATGGTAGAGGGAGATTGGTATAATCCACATCCACCACCAATGGAAGAAACCGTGACTTATGCTCCACTAGAGCTAGCACCAATGTATTATGTAGCTAATCAAGGTGTCAGACCTCCCATGGGAAGATCCATGATGGAGCCTAGAACAGGAAACTATCAAAACTGTGGTGTTGATGACCATTGGAAAAATGAATGTCCAGAACCTGACAAAAACCTCAAACCAATTGAAGCCTATTGCATACAATGTTGCAAAAAGGGAGGACACTTTCCGCAAGATTGTCATATAAATCCTTTAAACAAGGGTAAAACTGTAGTAAACGTGGTCCAAGTGATTCCTAGTAGCTCATCAGAGAGTGAACCGATTGTTCCAATCAAGGTAATCACTAGAGCCCAGGCAAAGAAAAAGAAACACAACTCCTCTGATGATTCGGAGAACACAAAAGTTTCTTCTCAAAGAATCAAAAGGAGCAGAAGCAAAAGATATGAGATGAGAAAATAAAAACAACGGATTGAAATCGAGAAGAAAGCAAAGAAGCTAGTCCAAGACAAGTTGAGAGAAACTGGCAGCGAATTCAAGGAAACAACCGTGAAATCTGGAGGATCCATTCTGGTTGATAAAATCTTTGAGCCTATTGATGCCGCCTTGGAAGCCTACCAAGCAGGACTTAAAGCATGCCAAAACATGGAAAACAAATGGAAAAATTATCCATCTCCAGACATGGAAGAAACTAAGCTAGAAGCTTATCAAAATTTGATAAGAATCACGCAAGAAATGCTGGAAAAACAAAAATCCATGCTTGAAAGTATTGTAAAACCTGAGGAGCTTGTAGTAAAAGAAATGAAAGAAAAATCCATTCTGGTGATAGAATTCCACCTTGAAACAAACAAACCAGAGCTTATAGTACCGGATAGCGAAGATGCCTTAGACGGAATTCCATTCATAGAGGAAGACTAGCCAAGACACTTATGGGAAAAGGTAAGAGAGATCAATGATGGGAGGCTAACTCTAAAGTCAGCTCCTGTAGAAGAAGTTTGGTTGGATAACCTACCTTTTGATATGAACATGGATGTACAATCCTTGTATGGGGATTGCGGATCAGAAGCTTCAGGAATGTCGAAACCATTGACATTAAAAACATTACCTTCTTACTTGGGAGATAACGAAGATGAATCTATCGTGTGCAAAACCACTCAAGTAAAAAGAGATGAACAAACCCTAGAAGTAGACAACATTCATTCAATCATGTCTACACCCATCCAATGCACTCTTACCTTGGAAGAACTATTAAAACTCAGACCATAATACCACCTTGATTACCTTTCCGTTGAAGATCAATTGAATGGTTGAATGCTCCAATCCTTCATAGAAAAATAGTAAGCTAGCAAAAATTAGTCAAATTAACAAAGGGTTAGTGTGAAATTAGAGTGTGTAAACACACAATTGGCAAGATATGGTAACACATTAGGGAATTATCAACACAATGCTTCATGCACACACATCTAAAATCCACAAAAACATAAACACACAAGTGAACTTAGTAGTGAAATTAGAGTGGGAACGCATTCGTTTATGCCACAATTACACTAGCATAGGACATCGTCCCTAGCAATGGTGCCAAATGTTGGGGGTCCCATCGTTGCAATAGCTCCAATGACCAACAAAATTATCAATCTGGAGGGATGAGCTACCCAGCTAGAGCATGGAAACACTCACACAGTTAGTGAGCTAATCGTGGCAACACAAATGGTTAACTCTACGAGGTGAGCTTCTCGGCCTATGGAGGAGCTAAGCCACAATGAAGGGCAATCTCCATATCCACTTCTCTTCACCTCTAATCAACCCAATCACACACACTACGATTGCAAGATCACACAACATTAATCCTATCATGCAACACACTAATCGCAAGCACACACACACACACAGATCTATCAAGCACTACACTCCAATCAAACCGACATGCACACACAAGCAAAAGAGGGCAATCACGCAAGATTAGAGAGGGATTAACCACTAATTAGTTAAGATCTAGTTAATCTAAGCATCATAGGAAATCATAAGAAGTATGAGAGAGGCATTGTGAAAGAGAATGAATCATTGATTAGTGTTAATCAAGTCTCATGAGCAAGGAGAAGCTCAAGAACTCCATAGCCACACACCTCAAGAGCTCTCACCAAAGAGTGCTCTCAACAAATGAGCTTGAGAACCCTAAATTCTTTTACACACTGCCTTATATACCTAGGGTAAAAATGTGCAATGTCCGGCGGTCCAAGGCCTTTAGGACTCCACCACTTACTGTATCTGCAACCTAGGCACATTAACTGACCTGTTCTTTACAGCTTGGAACTCCCATGGAGCCCGTACCACATTAAAGTATTACAATGGCTTGAAATAAATCGAAAATTTACAATACATGACCATTTTGGGAAAATGTGAAAAATGTGTAACTCCAATCTTTACTGCTTCCTCACTTTGATCTTCGATGTGCATTCGTACATCTTTGGTCTTTAGCAGCTTCTGTTAACTGACGTTGACTCAGTTAACACCATGGGCCCACTGTCTCGACCGAGCGTGCTTAGCCACTTGAAGGAAACCTTTAGTAGAGCCACTCGCTCTGAACATGGGGCTAATGATGTAAAAGAGGGGGCTGGGGAAGTAAATTCGCCATTCATAACCAACGTAGACCCCATGCTCCTGGAGAGTGTGCACATGAATACTCCTTTCACTACACCCCCTTACTCTTCAGCTATTCCCCTCTAAGGTTATATTACTTGTTCGTTGAAGCCTTGAAGAAGTATAAGAAGTTGAGAGGTATATCATTGTGGCTAGGGAAAAGGAAATCAAGAGCTTACGCAAAGCAGAGCAACAAAGAGAGTTAAAAGCGACAGCCCCTATGCCAATATCATTGCTAGGAGAGCAATTGAGTGCTCCTGAATTAGCGACCACTAAGGGTCAACCCATAGAGAGCAACATTGCATCTAGTTCAAAGGACACCCCTAGCACCTCAATCCTAGATGGAGCGTTCCTAAATGAGAACTGGGAGTACGAACTACAAACGGAAACTCTAACCGACCTATACATAGATCACACCTATCACGTGGGTTGGTTAGATGTCCTACAATCCACATCGGGTGCTACTAGTGTGGAGGATCAACAACAAAGAGTTTGGGAGGTCATCCATAGGGTTATTGAGCTAGAGAGACAAAACAAGGGGATCCACATGCCTTCAACGGGTCTCATGATATTCTTGGATACAAGGCTAAACAACCAACCTTATCACAAATGGAGACTCCCTTGATAAGTATGATAGATCATCCATATGTTGTTTCTCGAGGGGTCTCAGTGCAAGCTGAGCCCACAAGTGATAGCTTTACTTTTCCAAGTCTAGCTCATCTTTCCCTTGATGACACCACGGCTACCATGCCTACCCCAATGATGGGCATGCCAAGAAACATGCCATGGACCTCATTTGTTAGTAAAGCACCGCTACATGGTAGCTCAATGCCGACAATAGCCCCTACAAGTGTGTATCAATTGTATGCAACTATGGATTCCCATGCTCATGTACCTCCTACCTCTCCCATTGTTTCAACAACTTATGCTCTACAACCACAACATCCAAGCTCTTATTTCCATGGGACCATACCGGCTAGCATTAGCATGTCACATCCGACGCCTGCTATGCCTAGGGCCACACATATGAACTTTGGGTTGCCACATGGTACAACACCGTACCAAATGTGGAACCCAAGGGCTTCCTATGCACCAAGCCCAATGCCAATACCTACTCCACATGTAGTCTTTGGATGCCTTCACCCACGGTGCCTGCTCACTTAGGTGATGTGGCAACATTTGCTCAAGCTATCAGTCGATCTATTGCTGAGAATATGTGTAACACGCCTGATAGAGAACCTAGAAGTAAGGCATTACAAATAGCCAAGCTCACACAAAAACTTAGTGGAGACGGGGATGTGACTCAAGCATATCAAAGTGTTTGAACAAATATGTGATTCTCTAGGAGAAAACAAAGACCTGCGTAAGAGTAATGCTTTAAGCCTAACCTTAAGTGGGAAGGCAGGGGATTGGTATAGAACCCTAAGAGTGGAAGAAAAAACGATTTACTCTTAGGAGACTGTTCTTGAAAGAATACATACAAGAGGGAGTGCTTTGGGGTGTAGCCTCTCAGCTCCAGAAATCCCAACGAGAGGAAGGAGAGCTGTGAGAGACTTTATTAGTTGGTTAAAGAATTTGAATTCTCGTTGTAATCCAAAGAGCGCTTCAATAATAATCAATTGCTTGATAGATTCATTAGGGGATTACGACATGAGGATATCTCCAATTGCCTAGTCATTAGAGGTATCACCACTTGGGAAGCAGTCACCACCAATGCGATCCAATTGGAGGATAATTTAATGATTCAAGGAGAAAGAGTCTCTGTTGAGCCTAAATCTACTAGCTCGCAAGGGGCATTAGCCAATGACTCTAAAGCCTATTGCTAAGGAGCCAAAGATATCTGAGATGAATTTAGCAGATCTCACCAAGGCCATTCAAGAGAGTCTTAGAGATAATCATACTCCACAAAACAGTCATATGTATCCAAGAAGGAAACAACAATGGTGCTCAGTATGTTATGGTCCACATAGTACCAGTGAATGCCCTACTTTTAGAGTAAAATTCAATGGGAATTGCAATGCATGTGGGAGGTATGGTCATCAAGCTAAGGATTGCATAGTAATTAAGTGCGCGATGGCCAATAGACCAACCTTACCATGGATAGACACACCTCGAGTGCCTACATTGATGCCGGCTCCACCTCTTGAACAAACATCACAACACATGGTCCCTAGGGCCCAAAATGTTGTTCAAACAACACCCTTACCACCTCCAATGCTAGGACCGCAACCACCACATCTGGGAATCACTTCTATGAATCAAGTGGGTTGTCAGTCATCTATTGCTTGTTTGGAAGGCTGTGAGGAAGATATAGACCATAATATTGCCTATGGGATGGATGCACTTGAAGAAATTCCACAATACTACATGGAGGACTATTGGGGACAAGTCAAACCTGTCAATCAAGTAGTTGCTCTTACTGCAAAAGGCCAAAATATCAATTACACTGCTAAGAGACCACCTCTTTAATGCTATGAGTGTGGAGGTCCACATTGTGTGGCCGAGTGTCCTATTAGGCTACAAAAGAACGCCACACTAATGCAAACCAATCAAGTGAGCACGTCTACAATGCCGATACTCATGTATAATCGATGTGGCATAGATCATTTGATTGCCCAATGTGCAAATAATCCAAATGCACCAAAGATTATGCCATTAAATTTGATTGAGGTTATCGAGTAGCCATCACAAAGTACACATGTGGTACCAGTAAACGTACTCACATGATTGATGCTCCAAAAACAAAATTATATTCTTGAGGAAAGAGACACGGCATCAATTGCCCGATCTCAGAAGAAGAAGAAAACACAAAGGAAGAGATCGCAAAAAGTAGCAGAGTCAGACCCCAATTCAAAGACCAATATAGGGACTAGTGACGACCCCGTATATATGAACGACACTGAAGAGGATTCTGATTCAGGTGAAATCATGGAGATCAAAACAACCACTAAGAAAGAAACCAGCAAAGAAGATCATCATGAGCCACAATGGCCACGATCCAAGAAGAAGATAGGAACTTATCCAAACCCTATAGAGGAGATTGAGCGGGTCAAGCAATTAAGGAGTTTGGTAGAAGATACCCAAAGGGATCTAGAGCCAGCACCTAGGCAGATCTAGACTACAGACACAGTGTTCCCTACGCAACAACAACATCAAAAAGTCCATAGACCCCTAGCCATACCTAGTGTCACCCAAGAAGAAAGCGACCTAAAGTCATGGGAAAGTGGGCATACTCACTTCTTGTTGGAAAGAATGTTTACAGAGGGACTACCTGACCCTATCAAAGAAATGGAGATCTCATCTTTCCCATGTTAAGAGACTGAAGCCCAAAAGGTGCTGTTAAATATTGCCAAATTGATGGATTTCATGGCTTCAGAGGTTAGGACCACCATCATGTCCAAACTATATGGAGACCCTGAGCTATTCTTAGCTCTTTGAGCTTTCCTCAATGGAGAACTAAAGGTCGGACTACCACAATTTACACAGATGGATGGAGTTAGGGAGATGCCAATAGAGAAGGAACACTTAGATCCACAACCCATCCACAACCCAACCTAGATGAGAACCCTATTGTAGAAATAGTTGTTAACAAGTTGGGACAATACTTTGGGGGAGATGAATCCAATGCAACCATACCAATCACTACCAAGGGATTAACTGTGAAGGGAATCCTTGATGGTGGTGCTTGAGTTAGCATTGTGACTAAAAATTGTTGGGAAACTATGGGAAGACCTCACCTTGGAACCACAACCATAATAGTAAAGATGGCCAATGGGTCTATTGTTAAACCTATTGGGATGCTAGAAGATCTCAAGATCAAGGTATTTGGACATAAAATAAGAATTACCTTCATTGTTATGGATTTCTCCAAGCACGCTATGGCATCTGAGATGATATTAGGATGTTCTTTCATGAGGGAAGCAAAAATGGTGCATGACTGGTCTAAAAACCATGTCTACTTGCAATTCCAAGATTCTGTCATTCGAGTGGATCTTGTAACTGGTCGAGCACATCCTCTAGGAAACAGGTTCATATTGATCATAGATCTGACACCACATGCACTCGGCCCCGTTGCAGTATTGTTACACGTATAAAGCGGACACTGATGTTGGGGAAGATTCTCCTTATATGGATGTACTCCTGAGACGACTGAGTCGAACAATGTGAATTGGGTCCACCTAGCAGCAACCATAGACACTTGGGGAAACATGGGGATGACCTGGGTAACACCTGAGGGGGATGAAATGCCACCACTCGTACCCCGTAAATATGCTACAAGCAATGCATAGCTTCTGATGACCTACAAGATGAAGGTCTGGCTGGCATTGGAATGAGTAGCGTCTCACAAGACTATAGCCCACACGATTTGGGGTCAGAATCATCAATTGAAATTGACTCTGAGAACAAAGAATTTGAGTTAAATCTTAGTGCAAATGTGGGGGCAAACCATTCAAGGACCAGTGGTACCCTAGATGACAATCTATCCAAGGGAACAGAAGACACAAGTAGTGATTAATCTAGTGACTCTTCACTAGAGATCTTCCGTAATAAAAAATTAGACAAAAAGAGTAAGAGATATAAGAGGCAATGATATCGAGAAAATGTGCGTGCTAGAATAAAGGAATAGAAATCTACCACAGAATGGCTTATTATATAGGGACATGTGATGCTCATCGGAAGTTGGTAGAGAACTGGGGTGAATACCGTCGAAGCATTATGTGGTGTAGTCCACAACCCATTGACATCGCACAAGTAGAGGCTACAGAGAAGACAAAGTTGAGATGTATTGTAAGGAGATGACAAAATCGAGAGTTAGCTCAACAACAAAAGTAATCGGAAGTGAAATCACAATCCACAGAACAACAGAACCCCTCAGACTTACACCCTTCTGAACAAAGGAACGTAAAGTTGTGTATACAAAGGCTCAAAGAAAACCTATCGGTGGAAGAAATGGAGTTTATGACGGTCCCCCAATAGTTAAGGAAATAGAGTTACCAGACCCAAGAGAAGAGTCCAAACCTGTATTCATTGCCCAAGATCTGATAGAGACTGAGGAGTGTGTACTTAAAGAACTTCTCAAGGAATTTAGGGATATATTTTCTTGGACATATCATGAGATGAAAGGTCTTCCACCTTCCGTGGTGTAGCACACAATACCCATGAATAGCATGGCTAAACCAGTTCAGCAACGACCCTACCCAATGAATCCTAAATATGCAAAGATCGTTCAAGAAGAGATTGAAAAGCATGTGAAATGCGGATTCATATAACCTATTGAGCACTCAGAATGGGTGTCTCCAATAGTGATTGTATTGAAAAATAATGGGAAACTCAAAGTGTGCGTGGATCTCAAGAAGGTCAATGCCGCCACCAGGAGGGACCATTACCCCTTTCCATATTCAAAACATGTGCTTGAAAGAGTTGCAGCAAAGGAAGCTTATAGCTTTTTAGATGGGTACTCTGGATACAATCAAATCACAATTGTGCTACAAGACCAAGCTAAAACCACCTTTATAACCAAATTTGGAGTGTTCGCATTTTGTGTTATGGTTTTTGGCTTAACCAATGCCCTTGCTACCTTTCAAAGATTAATAAACATTGCTTTTAGAGAATATTTGAGGGAATTTTGTGAGGCTTTCTTAGATGGCCTTTATGTTTATTCCTCTTGGAAAGATTATCTATCATGCTTACAACAAGTGTTTGATAAGTGTAGATTGTAGTGCATCTCCTTAAACCCTTTCAAACATGGAGTCATTTTAGTGCATATAGTGTCCAAAAATGGGATTTCCATGGATGAAAGAAAAATTAAAGCCATTGTTGAATGGCCACCATCTACAAGCTATAAAGGAGTTCAAAGGTTCATGGGCCATATTGGTTATTACCGACGGTTTATTTTAAACTTTGCCAAGATAGCTCGTCCTTTGTACAAGCTTCTTATTGAGTTCCACTAGAGCACAGTGTGACCATGCTTATGAGTCATTGAAGAAGACCTTGACAAGCGCTCCCATTTTACGAGTGCCCAATTGGAATATAATTTTCCATGTGCATATTGATGCAGCAAAACTTTGCTATTGGGTTTGTTCTAGCTCAACCAGGAGAACATAAATTGGACTACCCCATTAGCTTTGCAAGTCGTCAATTGAATGATGCCGAGAGAAACTACACCACTACGGAGCGAGAAGGTTTAGCTATGATTTATGCAGTAAAGAAATTTCTCTACTACCTTCTTGCCAACAAGTTTGTTTTCTATGTTGATCATCAATCATTGTTACACGATGGTTGTTAATTCTCCTTGAGTTTGATGTTACCGTTGTGGTGAGACATGGTAAAAGACATGTCATGGTGGATCATTTGTCTCGCATACCCAATGGTGAAGCCCCTACTCGAGTCGATGATGAAATGCCCGGTACTTCTCTATTCCTAGTCAAAACCATACCTGAATGGAGTGAGAAGATTTTGAACTTTCTAGTTAATGGTTTTCCACCCAAAGAGCTTCGTAAGGACATAGCTTGAAAACTGTTAAAATAATGTGAACCTTATTCTCTCATTGCAGGAACTCTCTACAAGCTAGGAAAAAATGATATTCTTAGATGTTGTGCCCGTGAGGGTGAGTATTTATACATACTGCAAGAAGCCCACAGGGTATAGCTGGGGGACATTTCTCAAGGGAACTAACAGCTAGAAAGGTGTTGCAATCAGGCTATTGGTGGCCTACCTTATTCAAAGATGCATCACTTTTCATAAAAGGATGTGATGAATGCCAACGTTACAAGATCACACAACAAAAGGATAAGAGGCCCTTACATCCTATTAAAGTGACTCAACCATTTGAAAAATGGGGGTTGGACTTTGTAGGCCCAATTAGTCCAGCAGCTCGTAGTGTGACAAAGTGGGCGGAAGCAAGGGCGACACGTAAGACTGATGCAAGGTTAACTTCCAAGTTTCTCTTTGAGAACATTATTACAAGATTTGGTTGTCCCTTTGAGATTGTGAGTGACAATGGCACTCATTTTATAATTGGAGTGATAAAAGAACTCACTACCAACTTCATGGTAGCTCATCATAAGTCCACACCTTATTATCCACAAGCAAATGGCCAAGCTGAGAGACCAACAAGACCTTAATCTCTATCTTGACCAAAATGGTGGAAGCTCATCGCACAGATTGGGATTTGAAGCTGACTTCAGCCCTTCATCCCTATGGGCTTATTATACTTCTTAAAAGTGGCTATTAATTGTACACCATTCAAAATGGTATATGGCCAAGAAGCAGTTATACCATGGGAGTTTGTAATTCCTAGTCTGTGTGTAGCTTC
This sequence comes from Adiantum capillus-veneris, assembly GCF_014529385.1. Taxonomy (NCBI): domain Eukaryota; kingdom Viridiplantae; phylum Streptophyta; class Polypodiopsida; order Polypodiales; family Pteridaceae; genus Adiantum; species Adiantum capillus-veneris. The sequence continues at coordinate 8,208,661 of NC_140935.1, read as the reverse complement.
AGAGGAAGGTTGGGATGGTAACCCTTTAGTTGAGCACTTATATATCCTTAAAATGTTAGATGAAGAAAGGCAACTGGAGTTACACATGCATTCCACATTGAAACCGACAAGAATTGGTTGGACTCTGACACACCTCTACGATACCCTATTGAGTTAAACAGCACCTATGGAAAAGTACTATATACCGCCTTATTGGGCACGGGTGCTAAGTATAATCTGCTATCATATGAGGTGTGGCATCAGCTAGGAAAGCCATCTCTATCTGAGAGTATTATCCAAGTCAAGGGTGTCAACAAGAAAAAAACCACAATTTTTGGTATCTGGCACACTTCCGTCAGTTATGAAAATGGGGTTGTAGCTCAAGAATTTTTGGCCATGCCTGCTGGAACTATGGAGGGCAACATAAACCTTGGACGCACGTGGATGTTGGCAACCAAATGCACTACTGATTGGGGTACTGGTAGTGTCACGATGCAACCACCGACTCTTACCCCTATCATTGAAGCAAAGTCACCTACGTTGCAGCCTCTAGAAAATTAGTTGCAGGATAGCCAAGATTCACAAACCAAAGTGGTTAACTCGTCCTTGTCGACTGCCATGAACCTAGCACTTCAACACTTGTAGTTGCAGCAAGCAGTAATATTGCAAGTACTCAACCTGCACGACCTAAGAGTACATATCAATGGGTCCCCAAGGCCTTACTTCAACCCTTCCATCCATTTCAAGAAAAACTTATCATGGAAAACCAAGAGCGCGCTCTAGGAGAGTCAAGATCAAATCACGATGGATTCCAAAACGACTATTAAAAGCCCAAGGCTACTATGATGGAAATGATAAAATTTGGGTACCTAAATGTAAAATGTGTCTTTCCCTGTCACCTACGAAACCATGTGAGTCAATCAATGTAACTCCAAAGCCAATGGCAGACCGTGGAAAGGGAAAGATCACAAAATGCTACACACCTATTCCAGAGCTAGTTTGGGTTCTAAAGAAAAACCAAATTATTCCACCTAGCTCAGGAAGGGGGGAGTCCCATGAAGCTTCTAGCTCCTCATGTAATGCATCCATAGAGGTAAAAGCTTCTCCATAGCCTCCACCTACAATAGTGGATCTCCATGAAGCTACAAAGGAATCCACACCTCCTAGTGTTCAACAATCACCTGATGAACCACTTCAAATTCGATCCTAGGAGAGTACCTTACCACCCTTGCAACTCGATGAGGCACCTAAAGTAATAGAAAACTACTTGCAAAAATCCTCACCTATTACCAACTCGAACAATTGGTTTCAAAGGGTGACGAGCACATTTCAAACAGTATGACCTACCCAAGGAAGAGGGGAGTCCTCACTCACGTCAATATTTTGGAACCCCATCCTCTTAAATTTTCTTCCCTGACATCTGAACTCTGCAATTGAGGGACTGTATATACATAGCCTTATACTAGTTCTAGCAAACAAACAAACAAACAAAAAAAACAAATAGTAAAAGAGCAAGAGCAACTAGAAACGAGAGAGCACCCTATCAGATCCTACACATAAGTCCAAATTCACCATGTCACACCAAGCAGCACATGAAAACAACTCTTATGTTTTAAAGACCTAACCAAATCTATATGTATTCTCAGAGATGGCTAGTTCACTAGAGGCATGCGCTTCTATTTTTATGAAAGGTACCCTTTTTATTTTTCTCAAGTGTTTCACATATGCTACCTTGTACTTTCTTGCGAATGGGATTTGATAGAGATACTTTCACGTGAAAGAAATTTTGAGGAGTTGAAATGGCTGATACATCTATGGATAACTAGTGATCCCTACCCATTAGCGAATGTTTCTCGAGTGGCACATGCTTATTCTTTTTCACAAGATGAGTATCCACGCATAGCGAGGTTCTTGATTAACACACTTGCACAAGAGGATGATGAAGAAGAACTAATAGAGACTGAGGAAGACTATGGCCTCATGAAAAATGATTTCGTTTATCTAGATGATGAGGATAGAGTCCTAGCTTAGGGATGCCACATGGTTTATACAATATCCTCTTTCCTTGATTTTAAAAGGGATGACAGATAGGTAGGTTAGGGGTCTCGATCTTGTTTTGAGTTTGTTTTCTAGGAATTTAAATTTTTTCACACTGACATGCCTCCTAGAGGTATAGTGCCTTGTTGTTTGATATTATTATGTAGGACTTATATGGATTTCCATCCACATGGTTGAGGACATCTGCTTTGACGAAATGAGTAACTCCATACCTCCAAGTGTACTACTTTCCATGATTCATGCTGGTGGATATGTATAATTGCTAATTGTGGTTTTTCATGGTTTGTTTGAGTGCAATAGTTATGTTTATTATCTGCCATTATAGATGTATAAATTTGTCTTTTCTTAAGTTGATGGAACTAGAGTTTAATCTTATAGATGAGCCTTGAGATTAGGAGACCGTGACTTTAGGTTAACTCATTTGCTTGACCACTAGTCCTAGTTGATAAAATTATCTGAGTGTTTGAGACCTTAGGAATGTTTTAGGCATAGAGAAGCTTGCTCACTTAAACAACAAAAGTCACTAGTGAGAATACCAAGGAAATGGAAGCAAAAAACATAAGTGCCACAAATGAAAAATCTTATGTTGGAAGAGAAATCCTGGCTTGATTTGGTACTTCACTCACATGTGTCTATGGTACTAGAGCCCTAGAGGTTCCTAGTGTGGGCGCTTTTCCTTGAGAAGAAAAAAGGCATGGACATACAAAATAAGCACACACGTCAAATGATTATGAACCAAAGTAAATTAAAAATGACATTTAAAAGACTTCCAATCGAACTTACAATTAAAATTTCAAGCTTTTGTTTGGAGTTGTGAGAGCTAGTTGGCTAATCAAAGCTAAAAAGCACAATTACGGAATCTTGCATTTAGATAATCTTCTTAGTACTAGAATAGTTGTTTTAACCTTAGTCATAGCTAAGTATTGATAAACTCACCCATAAGCCCAAAACTCTTGATTATTTAATTTCATCAAAGTGCAATTTATTTGTCCTTAATGGTAGTCTAGCATTTCATAAATCTTGCATTTACTCATTTCCACATGTACTTTACATTCCTCTCATGATTTATTGCCATATAATTCCGCTTGCATAAAACAGTGACTTTGCCTTGCAGATTCCAATTTAGATGCTCTACAACATGGACAAAACGGGCTTTCTCTCACTAGCTTTCGAGGGTGAAATCTATATCAGGAAGGGGGCCATGTTACCACCAAGCAACCACCTTTTATGTAGCAATGGGCCAGGCTTGTCGGACCCGCTAGTAGTGTATTACGTTATTGGCCAGGCTTGTCAGTCAGGTAGGAATGGTTAAGAGTGATCACCAATGAGAGGTGCACTCTAAAACTGGAACCTATAACATTTGGGTATGATTGGCTAAGTGTGGGTGCCCAAATGTGAACAGGCAAGCCCATATAAAAGTAAATCTAAACCTAAAATAGGTCATTCTCTCATTTGTGGAATGCAAGAAGAGTGCTCTCACTCCATCTTCTTCTCCGTCTCCTTTGTGTACTAGTGTGTGAGTGTGTGCGTGAGAGAGAGAGAGAGAGAGAGAGAGAAAGAGAGTGATCGAGCATTGTGGCGGCACGACGGCGGCAAGGTAGTTGAGCATGGCGCAACAGCGGCTCCCTCTTCTTCGTGGCAAGGAATCCTCTACGACAGCAAGCATAGAGCGGTGAGTGACACACCATTGTCATCTTTGAGCTTACTAGTTTAAGCTAGTTGCATGCTTGGAGCCATCTGTGGCTTGCACACAGTGTTAGGCAAGTCCATTGCTTCAATACGTGTGGCAGAAGCCCACATCATCACCATATACCCTTACCACAATCAAATGGAAAAGTATTATACTATGTATCCATCATGCACACATAATGCCATCCTTCAAAGTCACAAAGACAATGATCAATCATTAGTGAGCTCCAACCATCAACGTTCATGTCATACAAAGAAAAAGACCATGGATCAATGTTTTCAACATCATATGTATCTCTCACATTATGCCAAGACAAAACATCCATTGTATCCATGTCTTCATGGCTGCCCCAACGTTCCAAGCTACAATCCTCTTCAACATCCACACATGTAGGTGAGATTTCCTTAAGACTTTTTAACCTTGAAAATTCATGGCACACCATGACTTGCATCTCCTCATCCATCTCAACTTGTGGATCATCAACGCCCCAATAAAGACTACTATCAAAATCCAATCACTCAAACCAACCTCTTGCTCACAATGAAAATCATAACTAGTACGAAACTCATTGTCACCAATAGCATAATTGACATCACAAACACCATTCTCAGCATCTCAAATGGGTCCACATCCCACAAGTCATTTGGATATACCATATCAACTCATTTAAACGAGAAGGGAAAATGTTACCCATAATCTCAACATGCATGTCATTTGCTCCACAAGCAGGAGAACCAATAAGCATGTGATCCAAATACATAGAAGCATGGAAGATTTCATCTTCACAAGCATTTTATGGGAAACCAAATCATCCATGGCATAGATCTCTTTGTCATACATGCACTCTAATGTTTTCTCTTTCATGATATTGATTTCATATAAGTCCTCATTAAGGTTTATACCATTGAGAAACAAAACCTCATCATATGCAGTTGACTTCAATGACAAAGGAGTTCTCATATGTAGCCCATGAAGAATCACTAGACTGATTTACATACTCAGGCCATTTATCCTACTGCAAGAAATCCACTATGTTTCTCACACCCAACAAGACTGTGCATGCAACCTCAATGCCCAAGCCTACTGGAAGAGTGCCAATGAATAAGAATCTCTCTCTTTGTGCATCCAAAACCATGTCCTCAAGCACCTCTAACTCTTGTTTCAGAGAGAAAAACCTCATGTAATATATGTCCAACTCTTCTAACCTACTTAGCTTCAACTATTTCATCACATCATTCATCCTAATCAATGCATCAATAAGCTTAACCATGGCTACAATTTTATGAAGATTGAAGGTGACTTAAAGCACTCCTTGGTGGTAGGCACCAAAACACTATTGTGCAAAAGAAAAATTGGAACATCTCTATAGCTTTATAGCCCAAGGGCATTAACACTTCCACCTCAACACCAAAAATTATACCGAAAACACTCTTAGTAAACCCCAACCAAAAGGCCTATGCTCCCTTGAGAATTTACAAGCACACACCAACCAATGCATATGAATACAAGGACATCCCCTTTCACGATTTAACATTCCAAAACCACAACTTGAACATCGATTCTACAATTCATAGATACATGCCCTCCCAATCTGTCTGCGTGCAATTTGCCACTAGGCTGCCATAGCCATAACCCTGCAGAGAACTAGTCGTAACCAGAAGAGCATAACTCCAATTGGGTCACTTTAAAGCTTGGAAGAAATCTTTAAAAATGACAGGAGATAAAGTTGAAGATGATTAAAATTGATGCTATATGCCGCTATGTGCAAAATTAATGCGAGCACAGAGCTGTCCCGATAATACGACTACACGTAGATAAGGCAAGGCGAGGGTAAAAATTGCATCCAAAAGCATCAAGGAGGTACAACGACCGAAAAATTGTGAACTTTTGAACTTTGATTAAACTTTTTTAAGTTTCTACATGAGTTTTAGTTATATGCAAGTCTCACTTCAAAAACTCACTTATGGACACTTACAGTAACCCGGTAGTTGGCTTTACACTAGCGACTTGCCATGTATGTACATGTGCTTGCTAAAGCAATTATAAAAATCCAAAAGAACATGTCCAAACACTCAAATGAAAGTTTATCTCAAGCCAATATGTACAATCTTTACAGAAAACAGGGATCTCAAAATACACGCAACAATGTGAGCGAGCTAAATTGGGTTTTGAGTGCGTTAATGGTTGTTTTTTGACATTTCAACCATTTGAGAGTGTTCCATAGGGCGACCTTTCTTGTATGTTTTATTATAGTTTTCAAGGCCTTGATCATGATGGATCTTGATTTTGGCACCATATTAGATTGCGACCAAACTTGGTAGGATAGTGTCCCTAAGTATCTTAGACCTCCTCCTAAGTTTTGTTGCTAGTGCGAGAGATGGCTTCATCCCATAGGTTCACTTCTTGAAGTTGACACATTCAAAGAGTCTCTGTGCCCCATCCTCAGTATTTATATTATGTTAGTGCCAGATGGCTATGCTACAGACGTTGTTCATGGCGACCCAGCAACATTGGCGCCATTCCCGAGGATAATGATCCTTACGTAGTGAGTGACCTAGTCATATCTTTTTATTTTAGAGACCTTTGATTTTGATTCCCATTCCACTTTAGCAGTCAGGCAGCTAGACAGGAGGTTTAGTGCTTGGTAGAGACTAGAAATCGGGGACTTGCTAGGTCTAATCTTGAGAGGTATTGGGAGTTGAGAGTGAGATACGAAAGCATTTCATTCGGCATTTTTTTTAATGCTTTGAAAGCATTGTTCCATCATCTTTTTTTTTTAAGTTTTGTATCATTTGTTGGATTTTGTTCATATGGTTCATTTCAGTACTTAAGAGTAGGTTAGGTAACATCTACAACCATCAAATTGAGCAAAAGAATGAGGGAAAAAACTATCAAAACTATATTTTGGTAGCCAAGATCATAAACTCTAAATTTTGAAAAATTGATGGTCAAAACTCAAAAGTTGATACAAACCCAAAAATACGTGCAAAAAGGGGGCAAACCAAGCCAGGGAGAGCTGATCTGAAAAGTTTTAAGCTAATTGGTGTAGGAACATGGATCGACCCCCTGAGACATATTGAATACCAAATGATCTAGAGAGGTTCCAGATCACTAGATATACTGTAAGACAAACACTAAAATTTTCTTTTGATCAAGAAAAAAAATTCAAATCCAAAAATAAGTGGTGGGTTAGACTTCTTAAACTGCAGGTAATCACCAAGCCAAGTTTGGGATTTAGATCTAATGGAACATGGATCGCAATCCATGTCCCCCTGCTAAATTTTTGGATAGAGACTATACATCCTTTTAGCAGAGACCAATACAAACAACTTATCAAGCAAGGGTACCCAAAAACTCCGAGAAGTGGATCAAAATAGGGCAAAGACATTCAAGGCCAAAACCGCCAAACAGACCTAGGAATTGACTTTTGGGCAATCCAAAGGGATCCAAACCACGTAAAACCCACATAGCAAGGATCAAGAGGCTTTGAGGGACTTGTTTCAATGCATTCTGACACTAGGATACATGGATCGTGATCCATGACCTCCTATCACAAATTCAACCCATATTGATACCAGAGCTAGCACTAGTCCCTAGAAACATAGTGGTCTTTTCAAAATTCAATTTTGAATTGATTTTTGCATATTGCAAGCAAAATAGGAATTTGTGTTGAAAATGCGATAAAATTTTGATTCGGATGGATTTTGACTGATAAAGCGGCTGTAGACTTATAGCCACCAAGTAATTTTTGTACAGGTTGTGGAAATCAGAGTTTGCAACTCAATTTGCTATTGATTGGAAGGTCGGATGCACCATAAAAGGTAACAGGTCAGGGTTTTACAAAAGTAATGTTGTTGATGTCTTTGCGATTAGGCAAGTTATATCATAATAGAAATCCTATTGTTAGAGACCAGTCAAATCATACTTCAATAGAAGGGAGTGCCAATCAAGGGACTTTACCGATCTTCGAGCAATTTTGGAGGAAAGTCTTTCTGATACTTCATCAAAGAGATCTTATATTTGTACGAGTAAGGAATCCAAAAGTTCAAGTTTCAAGGAGAAAACCAAAATGGGAGCGGGACCATCACAAATAGCACCAAATACAAAACTTTTGCACCTACATTACCAGTTTGAAAATGAACAGGGGGCTCATATCTACAAAGATGGTATGGATTGTTAATGTGTGAAAATAGAAGAGAGACCTAGTGAGCTCAAGCTCATAGTGCCCATAGATTACAATGGCAATCGATACTTTGACGAGGAAATAAACATGTATTTAGTTGTGCATAATCCCTTTATTGTGGACAAGTGGGGATTAACATGCACGAAAGAAAAGGTTGATGTCAAGCCTAAGGAGAAGCCGCCAAAGTTGGACATCCCTAATGTGAAGCATAGGCGCGTGAATGTGTCTACTCGCGTCAACACAGACAATATGTATGTGGCTTTATGCAAATATGATAATGGAGAGAAAATGCTCTATTACATGTGTGACGAACCCAGTGTGAGAGAATTGACAGAGCAGAAATGCTTCTATATATTAACGTATGAATTGGAGAAAGATATGCAAATAATCATGCTAGACAAGTATGGTTGAAGATATTCTGCAATAAACCTCAAGGAGATTGAGGGATATACATGCTTCGAGGGACCATTCCACCAGCACTATGTCACTTCCAACACACATAAATCAATTGTCTCTGAAACAAGAAGAGCAGAAACTACGAGAGTGAGACCTACTAGAAACTACAAGAGTGAGTCCGCCTAGAATCTGAGTGGAAGATTCTTTTAGTCGACCATATTTTTTTGAGCCAAGACCAATGGAATATTTGAGTTTAAGGGTTCCTATGTCCATGCACCGAGGTAGTGATATTCCATATATGATTTTCAACACAAGGCCTTGCGGGGGGGGGGGGTGTGCATTATGTAATCATGTTAATGTATAACGTGAGTTCGAAAGGAGGGGTTTTGAAATGAAAAAATTTTACTCAATTTAATAGAGATACATTAAAATAAGGGGTTTCGATATTCAATTTTGGAAAAAATCCTAAAATAAGGGGTCATTTTATTCATTCAGACATATTAAAGGGGGGGTTTTAAATACCCCACGAACGCACATTATATAGGGGGGTATTGAATGGTGAACCCCCCGAGCACAAGGCTGCCTGATACTAGAATTTAGGGTAGAGACATGCGACTAAAGGAAAGAGTAAGGGAAAGAACCCCCTCCAGAGCACCTATTAGCGGATATGAGGCAAGAAATGTAGTTGTAGAAGAGCCTAGAATGATGAGAATGGTAGAAAAAACTCAAAGGATGTGACCTTCTCAAGTGGCAAAGTGCGTGCCAAAGAAGTACAATGGATTGTGAGATCCATACGCACATGTTTTCATATTTAAGCAATTCTTAAGGGCATAACAAGTCACGGATTTCCATACGCAGTATGAAGGATTTGGATTGACATTGGAAGGAACAACATTGACCTGGTTCCAACCACTGAACAGTCGAGATTTCTTGAATATCTATCATCTCTTGTGAGAGTTCGCCGAGGAATTCTCTAAGAGAGGAATCAAACGCAACACGATTTTCCAAATCTATGCTTTCAAGCAAAAGGAGAATGAAAAAGTGAAGGAAGCTTCATTTTGCTTCAAACAATACATTGAGAGATGTCTAGTGCAAGAGTTATCACAAGACGATCGATTGTCCTATACACTACCATCTGCCCAACCAGAAGGTCCATGATATGAATGTGGTGACGACCATTGGGCATGAGCTTGTCCATATAAGGGTCAGCGAACGAAAATTTTTGGATTCCGTGATAGTTGTGTAAGAGACCACTTACTTCAACACTATCCTAAGAATCATGACAACATGGAAAAATCAAACGTCAATGTCATAGGAGTTTTACCTTTTTCGAGCGGATCCAAGTTGGAGCCAACACTTCCAGTCAAAGTGGTGACTAGAGCTCAAGCTCAAGAAGTGGCCAAAATCCAATTAGTGGTGGATGGGCTATATCCACAAGAAAGCAACCACTTAATGGATTTTCACTTCAATCTTGAAGTAGGTTACAAAGGGTTATTAACCCTTAATGGACCTCCCACCTTGTTTCACTCTCTTACACCAACTCACACACTTCACAACCTTACAACCACTTTCATTGCATTTTGTGTGTAGAAGAGGGCTCCTTTTTTAGGCCAAAAGGGTTGCCTTCTCACATGAGAGACACCTATGTGTAGCTGCCCTTGTGTAGAAAAGTTTGAGTAGAAATCCCATTCACCCATGTGTGGCCGTCCTTAGGTTGACCAGTCTGCCTAAAACTCGGCCATCGGTCATTGTACATTGGCCATACACTTTTACCTATTGGCCAACTGGCCATTGACAACTGCCAATCGGCCATTGACTGGTTGTTTTTATGTCACTTTTTAACCACTGTCTGGGCACAAGATTCGGGTGAGTCATGCACGATGGCTTCTCCTCATAATATGGGCCTTACAAATGTGTGTTTTTGACACTAAAAATTACAAGGGGTGAATGAAGCTCCATACTTAACACATAGAAGGCAATGGAAAAACCATGAAACCCATGAGTGTTATTATCGGCCAAGGTACAATGGCAATGTAATGTATATACCCATGGAGACACAAGGACAAAAATGCTACATAACTAGTGGGAATTCAATTTCTTTTGACTGGAGGCAATTGACTGGAGGCAACCTAAAGAATAGGGAGCAAACAAGCCATGGTTTTTCTCATGTCCTATGGAAAAAGTACCTCTTCCATGCTAGTTAATGAAGATTGGTATATGCCACCACTTAGGGTAGAACCAACCATCATATGCCTATCAAAGTGATCCCAATCTACTTAGGTGCAACTTGGCCTCAACCAAAACAAAGGCTAGAGGGTTGTAATAATTGTGAATCCCATGACAAATGGAGGCATGAGTATAGAGAGCCACGTCAAAACTTGGTACCTTCTACTATTTATTGTAATGATTGAGTTAAGAAAGGTCATCACTTCTTAGAGGATTGTCCAAGAAAGCCAAACAACCATAATATATTGGCATTGAATGTGGTAGAGTCAATTCCATCCCTTATCCAAAGGTGAGCCAATAGTGCTTGTGAATTCTGTGATGGGAGTGCAAACAAAGCTCATCATAAGCTACAAAAGAAAGAAGTCATAAAAACTTATTGTAAAAGAAAAACTAGAAGGCACAAATTGAAGAAAAGAAGGCTAAAGAATTGTTTGAAACAAGAGCCAACTCCACTTTTGTCAAAATAGAGGAAGGGATTCCAAAACAAGAGCAAAGGGGGTATTTTTTGGCTTGAAAGCTACTAAAGTATCATCAAAAGCTACCCTCTATATAAACCCATTGGTAAGGACTTATCTTTGGTGGGTAGAACTTGGGATTTAAAAAATCATGTATGAGGATGACGTTGGACAAGAATATATCAAGATATGTGGTAGCACTTCTCATTCACATAAAGTTTTGATAGCTTGTAATGGAGTTCAAGAGTGTATAGATGATGATGGATACATCTACAAGATGCTTCCAATTGATACATCATTTACAAAGGGGGGAAGATACACCAAAGATCATCACTCAATAAACCCTTCAGGAACTGCTATTTGCAATTCAAGAACAAATAGAGAAAGGAATGCAATTGCAAAGAGATCTTAAATATATGGAGAGGTTGCAAGAACTTAAATAGATACATCCTATTTAGTACTATCAAGTGGTGCCTCCCATGACTTCAAGCATAGGAGAATGTGGAACCATTACCGATTCAAGAGCCTCAACATCAAATTCCAAAACATCAAGGAAAAGGAAAAATCATGCAACAACTCATCTCAAGGTTGGTGTTATCAACTTCATCAAGCGGCTAGGCGTTCTTCTTTGCTAAGGCTCATGGGTACAAGAGAAGATTTATTTAATTGTTATGACCATTTTGAGAGACCAAACAGCTACAACCAACATGACTTGAAAGTTTCCATAGTGAGCAAAGATTTAAGAAGATCATGGCTACATAGATCAATCATCCTCAAATGCCAAATGAAGTCTATATAGGACAAAAAAACAAATACTATTGAATTACCTTTACTTTGTAGAAGTAGTTTTGAAAAGAGGTATAACTTACCTTTGATAAGGGCCTAGAAAGTGGAGACCATGTAATTGTTGATGAACAGGGCAACATTTATGAAGATTCTTTCCATCAACGGAAGAGGTTGATTAACACCTTCACTTATACTTTCCACACTAAGAGAGATCCAAGTGGAAATAAGAACATTGCCAAAAGCTTCTATACACATCTCTACAACCAAATCTAGCACAATGAAGGCAAGCTCATCCTCTCCTACAATGTCTATGTTCACTCCATAGATAACAAGCAAAAAGCCGGTCTATCAACCAAGTGTTGGTCCCCATGGCTATTATTCAAGTTGTAGATCTAGTTTGGGTACCAACAAGTCAACTACATCATGAAGGAAATATATCAAGGATGGATCATATCAAGGCAGTCATTATAAGCACAAGTATACTTCCAAGGAAATACAGTATATGGGTTCCTTCAAAATCAACAAAGGGTTACAACTTATCATTGGGTCAAGCGTCTCAAGGATCTACCATGAAAGCACCAACCAAAAGGAGGAAACCAAAAGCAAATGTGAAGTCTAAAAAGAATGCAACTATGTGCCATCACCAACAACAAAAGGTTAAGCAAATTTGGGTTCCAAAGTCTCAGGTGGTAGCAATAAAGATGGAAGTGAATCTTCTAGTTAGGGATAAAATAACTGGCCGTAATGTTATCCAAAGACAACAATGGATGGTCTCACTAAAGCTACTTCAAGCGAAAGGGTTCTATGAAGGCAACACACATTTGGCTACCTAAAATTAACCACCAACAGCCTCCTCAATAGATACAAATACCTCCAACTACAAATTCAAGCACATTGATACATAAGTACAAATGGAGAGTTAAAGAAAAGGAGACGTCATCAAAGTCAATCAAGTACCATGCCAACAAACTTGAGAAGAAAAAACAAAAACAACCAAAAGGGGATGAAAAAAGAAGAAAAACATTCCAAATTGGTATCTTATCTTCCTTCTTTTGAAGGTATAAACTTGCCTATTAATTGAAAATGTTTTTGATACAAACTCCAGAATTTCAAGTTATGTCATTGGGATGCAAAAAAAATCATTTGGCATAGTCAAAGTCAAGCAACTAAGCCAACAAATGAGCAAGGCACCAAAGAATTTTTTTAATGGTCTAAGAGTCTTATCTATTCTAGGTATTTCTCAAGCCGACATAGTTAAGCATATCTAAGTTGTGTCGCTCATTCTAGTATAGATGCGCATAAGCGTCAACTTCTTTGTATTTTAAGTCCAAAGAAGTGAAGGAGAAGAGTCCAAAAGACACTGACACACTTAGCACTGTGCGATATGAGTAGAGAAGCTTCTACATTAAAAAAACCCTTCTTGGAAAAGTGGAAGCTAGTGAAACATCTTTTGATGGCACATGTGCTTTGTTTGTTCCTTGAAGCACCCATCAACTCTTGTTGCACTGCATTCTTTTCTTGAAAATCTTCTTATTGCACTTGCATTATGCACTCTTCTTTCGTTTCTCCCAAGCACTCACCTTGCATGAACATGTACTTAAATGCCCAATGCTCAACTTTGATAAGAGTGTATACCAAAGGCACTTTTTTTCTACCATGTTTTTTTCCATTTGGTCACCCAAGTTTTAGACCCTAGTATATAAACTTTTAGCACTATCCTCTTGTACATATTCCTTCTACATAAGACAATAGGAATAAGGAGGCTTACTACAAATACTCAAAAGAATCCAATTTGGGAAATATTTTTTTGGTATTCTTTGCCACGAGTTGCTCTAGGCTTCAAGGTCAGCCACAACGCTCCATCAAGGAAATAAGAATCAGATGAAGAAGCATGTTAACCCTCACGCACACCCTATCACCTTCAATGGACACCTTATTACTTATTTGAGTCATGGACCGGGCTTGTTGGTCCAATAGGTGTGCAGGTGATCGCCGATGAGAGTGCACCACTTATCTTACTTTTACAGTATTTTTGCAACGATCGGCCATTGTGGGCACCCATGCGTGAATGAGTCAAACTCTTATAAAATGTCTATTTTGACCTAAAATCCTCATTCTTTGAGCTGCAAGCTAATAAGTGCTTTTGCTCTACCTTTGTCTTCTCCTCCTTCATGTGCTCACGTGTGTATGTGTGTGTGTATGATTGAGAGAGAGAGAGAGAGAGTGATTGAGCATTGCGGCAACATCACCAGTGGCGAGGTGGTTGAGAGTTGCAACAACAGCGGATCCTTCTTCTTCGCGGCATAGGATCCTTCATGACGGAAGCATTGAGTGGTGAGTGACACACCATTGCCCCTTTAAGCTTACTAGGAATGTCTAGTTGTGTGCTTGCAGCCATTCGTGGCTCGCACACGGTGTTTTGGCAAGTTCTCAGCCTCCAACACGTGCAGCGAAGCACATTTTTTGCGTCGTTGCCAGGGAATGCCTTGCACTAAGCTTGAGGAGCACTCAATGCTACCTCATGAAGCTATTCACTTCTGTCATTTCTAGTTTTTGCTGAGTTGTGAAAGAATTGTTAAGTGGCTGTAATGTGCAGGTTTTAGCACGATTTGTTAGCTCTAATTGAGTGTTGCAGTGTAAGTGTTTTGTTAGATATGCTAAGTGTTGCAATGTGCAGGTGTTAGCACATCTGTTAGTTAGTGTAGATCTGTAATGTGCAGTAGACAATGAGTAGATTGAGTAGTCTGTGAGTGAGCAGTTTGTTGCGTTAGGAAGTGTAGACAATGTGCAGTAGTTAGTGAAACAGTGTGAAGTTTGCTGTGTTAGACAATGTTTGTGCAGTGTTAATTAGTGTTAGTTAGCACTGTTAGCTCTAATTGAGTGCTTCAGTGTATGTGTTTTGTTAGATATGCTAAGTGTTGCAATGTGCAGGTGTTAGCACATCTGTTAGTTAGTGTAGATCTGTAATGTGCAGTAGACAATGAGTAGATTGAGTAGTCTGTGATGAGTGAGCAGTTTGTTGCGTTAGGAAGTGTAGACAATGTGCAGTAGTTAGTGAGACAGTGTGAAGTTTGCTGTGTTAGACAATGTTTGTGCAGTGTTAATTAGTGTTAGTTAGCACTGTTAGCTGTAGGTAAGTTAGACAGAGTTTCCCGAGGTAGTTGTGTGCGTGCGTGAGCACCGAGCCCACGCGCAACATTATCCATAGAAAAGTTTTTTTGTAATATATATATATATATAAACACTCAAAAAATTGAGACCAAAAAAAAATTCAAAAACAAAAATAAAATAAAAACTTATCTTAAAAAAGGAAGGATCGTGATCATTCCCCGGGCCCGGGTCCGAGCCCAGGCCGAGGCCTCAGCCCTCAGTCTTATGATATAGTTTAAACACTACTATATATATAAAGACTAGGACCTCAAGTAAGGCGAGGGCATGTGGGACAAGTTCCTCAAGGCCTCCACCATTCCCTTCACACTCACCCTTAGGACTTACTAATTCTAGCCTTCTTTCCACTAGGAAAGGATTGTTTTTAGGATTTTGAGTGCTTTAAGTAACCAAATCGGGGGATGTAAAGCATGACACGTCCCTCTAGCCAAGATGCTCATTTTGAGCTATCACACACCATATTCCGTGGATGAGTTAGAAAAAAGGACAGAAAATAACAAAAAAATTGGGTTATAAACACCTAAAAAACTAGGTGAGCGGCCTTCACGAGCACTCACCAACACTTCTAGAGTGTTGAGGTTACATGCACCTACGCTCTAGTTGTGTGCTAGAGGACGATCACATAGAGAGTGTATTTGTTTACGTGGGCACTCATTATTTCTCTAGATTAGGCTCTGGCCCTCAGCGAGAACCCAAGGTAGTATCACTGAGGACTCGCATATTGCATCTAGTGACTCCTCCTTTGACTACGATGTCATGGAAGGTTACTCAATGCCTAATGTCGATAGTTTAAGCCAAGACATGCATGCCATGGACCCACGGTCCAGGCCGAGCGTGTTTAGCCGCTTGAAAGAGACTATGAGTAGAGCCAGTCACTCCGAACATGGAGCTAACGATATTAATAAAGGGGGTGGGGAAGTAAATTCACCATTCATGAACAATGTAGATCCCATGCTCCTGGAGAGTGTACATGTGAATACTCCATTCACTGCACCCCCTGACTCTTCAGAGCTATTTCCCTCCAAGGTTATATTACCTGATGGTAAAAGCCTTGTCGAAGTGAAAGAGGTTGAGTGACATATCCTTGCAGCTAGGGAAAAGGAAATTGAGAGCCTACACAAGGCAGAGCAATGGAGAGAGCTAAAGGCGAAGGGCCGTACGTCAACATCCATGCTTGATAGCAATCGAGTGCTCCTAAATTAGCAACCACTAAGGGTCAACCCATAGAGAGCCACATTCCATCTAGTTCAAAGGACACCCCTAGTACCTCAATCCTAGATGGATCATTTCTAAATGAGAAATGGGAATACAAACGGAGACTTTAACCGACCTATACACAGGTCACACCTATCACGTGGATTGGTTATATGTCCTACAATCCAGAACGAGTGCTACTAGCATAGAGGATCAACAACAAAGAGTTTGTGATGTCATCCATAGGGTTATTAAGTGGAGAGGCAGAACAAAGGGATCCACATGCCTTCAAAGGGTCTCATGAGATTCTTGGATACATGGAAGGCTAAGCAACCAACTTTATCACAAATGGAGACTCCCTCGGTGAGCCCGATGGATCCTCTATATGTTGTTTTGCCAGGGGTCTCAGTACAATCTGAGCCCACAAGTGATAGCTTTACATGTCCAAGTTTACCTTATATTTCTCTTGATGACACCACGACTACAATGCCTACCCCGGTGATGGGCATGACAAAAAACATGCCATGGACCTCATTTGTTAGTAAAGCACCGCTACATGGTATCCCAATGCCTGCAACAGTACCTACAAGTGTGTATCAATCATATGCACCTATAGGTCCTTGTACTCATATAGCTCCTACCCCTCCCATTGTTTCAAAAGATTCTGCTCCACAACCACAACATCCAACCTCTTACTTCAATGGGACCATACCAGCTAGCATTAGCATGTCACATCCCCACGTCTGCTATGCCTAGGGCCACACATATGAACTTTGGGCCACCACATGGCACAACACCGTACCAAACTTGGAACCCAAGGGATTCCTATACGCCAAGCCCAATGCCAATACCTACTCCACATGTAGTCTCTGGAGCACCTTTACCCACGATGCATGCTCACTTAGGTGACTTGGCAACATTTGCCCATGCTATCAAACGATCTATTGCCAAAAATATGTGTAACATGCCTGATAGAGAGCCTAGAAGTAAGGCAGTACAAATAGCCAAGCTCACACAAAAAGTTAGTGGAGACGGAGATGTGAGAAAGCATATCGAAGTATTTGAACAAATATGCGATTCCCTAGGAGAACACAATGACCTGCATAAGAGTAATGCTTTAAGCCTGATGTTGAGTGGAAAGGTTGGGGATTGGTATAGAACCCGAGGGAGTACATACAAGAGAGAGTACTTTGGGGTGTATCATCTCAGCTCCAAAAAGCCCAACGAGAGGAAGAGAGTCCGTGAGAGACTTTATTAGTCGCTTGAAGCATTTGAATTGTCGTTGTAATCAAAATGAGCACTTCAATAATAGCCAATTGCTTGATAGATTCATTAGGGGACTATGACATGAGGATATCTACAAGGGCCTAGTCATTAGAGGTATCACCACTTGGGAAGCAATCACCACCAATGCGATCCAATTGGAGGATAATTTAATGATTCAAGAAGAAAGAGTGTCTTTTGAGCCTAAATCTACTAGCTCGCAAGCATTAGGGCATGAGACAATGACCATAGAGCCTATTGCTAAAGAGCCAAAGATATCTGAGATGACTTTAGCAGACCTCACCAAGGCCATTCAAGAAAGTCTTAGAGACAATCGTGCTCCATAAAACAACCATATGTATCCAAGAGGGGAGCAACAATTGTGCTTAATTTGCAATGGTCCACATAGTACTAGTGAATTCCCTATGTTGGAGTAAAATCCAATTGGAATTGCAATGCACGTGGTAGGTATGGTCACCAAGCCAAGGATTGCATAGTATTTAAACGCGCAATGGCCAATAGACCAACCTTAGCATGGATGGACACACCTTGAGTGCTTGTATTGATGCCGGCCCCACCTCTTGAACAACCATCACAACACATGGGCTAGTTCCACAACCACCACATTCGAGAATCACTTCTATAAATCAAGTGGGTTGTGAGTCAATGTTACTTGTCTGGAAGGCTGTGAGGAAGAGTTAGACCCAAATATTTCCTATGGGATTGATGCACTTGAAGAAAGTCCACAATACTATGTGGAGGACTGTATGGGAACAAGTCAAACCTGTCTATCAAGTAGTTGCTCTTGCAGCAAGAGGCCAAAATATCAATTTCACTGCCAAGAGACCACCTCTTCAATGCTACGAGTGTGGTCCACATCTTGTAGCCGAGTGTCCTATTAGCTTACAAAAGAATGCCACACTAATGAAAACCACTCAAGCGAGCACATCCACAATGCCAACACTTATGTGTAATCGATGTGGCATAGATCATTTGATTGCCCACTGTCCTAATAATCCAAATGCACCAAAGATCATGCCATTGAACTTAAGTGAGGTTATCGAGGAGCCAACACAAAGCACACTTGTGGTATCAATAAATGCACTCACCATGATCAATGCTCCAAAACCAAAATTATATTCTTGAAGAAAGAGACGTAGCACCAATTTCCCCATCCCAGAAGAAGAAGAAAACACGAAGGAAGAGATTGAAAAAAGCGAAATCAGACCCCACTTCAAAGACCGACCTAGGGACTGGAGACGACCCCGTATATAGGAACGACGCTAAAGAGGATTCTGATTCAGGTGAGACCATGGAGACTAAAACGACCACTAGGAAAGAAACAAACAAGAAAGATTGTTATGAGCCACAATGGCCAGGACCCAAGAAAAATATAAGAACCTACCCAAACCCTACAGAGGAGATCGAATGAGTCAAGCAATAAAGAAGTTTGGTAGAAGAGACCCAAAGGGATCTAGAGCCAGCACCTAGGCAAATCCAGATTATAGACACAGTGTTTCCTACGCAAAAGCAACCTCACAAAGTCCATAGACCACTAGCCATATCAAGTGTCATCCAAGAAGAAAGTGACTTTAACTCATGGAACAGTGGGCGTACTCCATTCTTGTTGGAGAGAATGCTACAAAGGAATTACCTGGCCCTATCAAAGAAATGGAGATCCCATCTTCCCCATGTCAAGGGACTGAAGCCCAAAAAAACCGTTAGATATTGCCAAATTGATGGATTTCATGGCTTCACAAGTTAGAACCACCATCATGTCTAAACTATATGGAGACCCAAGCTATTCTTAGCTCTTCGAGCCTTTCTCAATGGAGAACTAAAAGTCGGGCTACCACAATTTGCACAGATGGATGGAGCTAGGGAAGTACCTATAGAGGAGGAACACTTAGATCCTCAACCCAACGTAGATGAGAACTCTATTGTTGAAATACTTGCTAACAAGTTGGGGCAATACTTTGAAGGTGATGAATCCAATGCGACCATATCAATCACTACCAAGGGATTAACTGTGAAAGGAATCCTTGATGGTGGCGCTGGGGTTAGCATTGTAACCAAAAATTGATGGGAATCTATTGGAAGACCTCACCTTGGGACTACAAACATAGTAGTGAAGATGGTCAATGAGACTACTGTAAAACCTATTGGGATGCTAGAAGATCTCAAGATCAAGGTCTTTGGACACAAAATATGGCATACCTTCATTATGTCATCTAAGATGAACTTAGGATGTCCTTATATGAGGAAAGCAAAAATGGTGCATGACTGGTCTAACAACCATGTCTACTTGCAGTTCCAAGACTATTTCATTCGAGTTGATCTTGTAACTGATCGAACACATCCTCTAGGAAACAAATTTATAATTGATCATAGGTCTCACACCACCATTCACTCGGCCCCATTGCAGTATTGTTACACATGTAAAAAGGACACAAATGTTGGGGAAGATTCCCCTTATATGAATGTTCTACCTAGGATAACTGAGTCTGACAATGTGGATTGGATCCACCTAGCAGCAACCATAGACACTTGGGGAAATAAGGGGACGACATGGGTAACACCTGAGGGGGTTGAAATGCCGCAACTCGTACCTTTAAATATGATAGAGCAATGCATTTAACTTCTGATGACCTACCAAATGAAGGCTTGATTGACATTGGAACCAGTAGCGTCTCAAAAGACTATATCCCACACGATTTGGAGTCATAATCATCAATTGAAATCGACCCTGAGGACAAAGAATCTGAGTTAAATCTTGGTGCAAATGCGGGGACAAACCATTCAGGGCCTGGTGGTACCCTAGATGACAATCTATTTGAGAGAGGAGAAGACACGAGTAGCGATTGCTCTAGTAGTGACTCTTCAGTAGAGATCGGTTGTAATAAAAAATTAGACAAGAAGAGTAAGAGACATAAGAGGCGAAGATATTGAGCAAATGTGCGTGCTACGATAAATGAAAACAAATCTACTGCAAAATGGCTTAATTATATAAGGGCATGTGATGCTTATCGAAAGTTGGTAGATAACTGGGGTGAATACCTTCAAAGCGTCATGTGGTGTAGTCCACAACCCATTGACATCGCACACATAGAAGCTACAGAGAAGTCAAAGTTGAGCCGTATTGTAAGGAGATGACAAAATCAAGAGCTAGCTCAACAACAAAAGGAAGCGAAACAAAAATCACACTCCACCAAACAACAAGATCCCACGGACTTACACCTTGCACACGAGCATTTCAAATCCTACACCACGGAGGAGCGTAAGATTGTGTATACAAAGGCCCAGAGAACACCTATCAATGGAAGTAATGGAGTCTATGATGGTCCAGTGATAGTTAATGAAATAGAGTTAGTAGACCCAGTGAGGAGTCCAAACGTGTTTTCATTGCCCACGATCTGACAGAGACTGAGGAATATGTATTTAAGGAGCTTCTCAAGGAATTCAAGGATATATTTTCTTGGATATATCATGATATGAAAGGTGTTCCACCCTTCGTGGTACAACACACAATTCCCATGAATAGCATGGCTAAATTGGTCCAACAACGACCCTACCCAATGAATCCTATGTATGCAAAAATTATCGAGAAGAGATTGAAAAGCTCGTCAAGTGCGGATTCATATACCCTATTGAGCACTCAGAATGGGTGTCTCCAATAGTTATTATGCCAAAAAATAATGGGAAACTCAAAGTGTGTGTGGATCTCAAGAAGGTCAATTCCGCCACTAGGAGAGACCATTACCCCTTGCCATATTTGAAACAGGTGCTTGAAAGAGTTGCAGGGAAGGAGGCTTATAGCTTTTTAGATAGGTACTCTAGTTATAATCAAACCATAATTGCACTAGAGGACCAAGCTAAAACGGATTTTATAACCGAATTTGGAGTGTTCGCATTTTGTGTTATGGCTTTTGGCTTAACCAATGCCCCTTCTACCTTCCAAACATTAATAAACACTACTTCTAGAGAATATTTAAGGGATTTTTGTGAAGTTTTCTTAGCTGACCTTTGTGTTTATTCCTCTTGAAAAGAACATATCATGTTTACGAAAAGTGTTTGAGAAGTGCAGATTGTATCGCATCTCCTTAAACCCTTGCAAATGCCAATTTTGGGTTAAACATGGAGTCATTTTAGGGCATGTAGTGTCCAAAAATGGAATTTGCACAGATGAAAGCAATATTAAATCCATTTCCAATTTGCAAGATAAAAACGTAAGAAAGCGTGTGAAATGACTCCAAGTACAGGGAGACAAAAAACGGTGGGACATTGAACACTCTTAAAGTAGATAGGGATACGCGACGAGGTTAAGGGGTGATTAAGGTAAAAAAGGGTGGGACATCAAACACGTTTCGCTCATAATGAGCTCATCAGTGGTGTGCGTTTAGAGATACAAATGGAGGGGGTGAGCGAGGTTTTATAGAGGGGCAATTTAAGGTGGGATGTTTTTTTTTGGGGGGGGGGAAGGAAGTTAATGGTAATGTACTCAAGTACATCGGGAAAGAGTTAGGGTAGAAGGGGTGGTGCTTTTTTTATTGGTCAGAGGTAGACAAGTTGTACATAATAGAGTTAAGTTCTTTGAAGAGGATGGTGAGGGTGTGATCTGATGCCAAAACATTGTGTGTGTGTGTGTGTGTGGGGGGGGGGGGGGGGGGGGGGGGGGGGGGGGGATTTGTTAACATTTGAGCAAGTAAACAAAAGATGTATTTGGTAAGCAAGGCTCTTGCAAGATATGTAGAGGGAAGAAGGCAGGGGATCATTGGATATGAGTTAATGGAGGTATGCCAAGAATTTGGGGAGTATAGAGAGCTATACTAGGGGGGGAAATTGTGCGGGTTTGATGGAGAAAGGCAAAATTAGGTGGGAAGAAGTTAAGGGATAGAGTGGAAGATAGGTACCAACCACTACTGCCCCTATGAGCAAACCATCATAGAGAGCCGCTACATCATAGGTTAGGGTGTTCGTTGGGGTGGTGTAAGGTATGCACAAGAAGTTTACGGATGCTGGGTCCCAAGGTCCAACAAATGGTGGGTCTAGGTAGGTGTGAGAGTGTGGGGTTGCACTAGCATGCCCAAGAAATAGGGTTACTGATACAGAGAGAGGGTGATAGCCTTCTTGTGGAAGGCATAAAAGGAAGCTTGAAGGTTATGGGGGGTGTTTTCTTAAATCATAGTGATGGTTCCATGAGGGAGGTACGGTTCTGATAGGTGACTTTGTTGAACACATTATGCAGAAACCCTTGTGGGTAGCCTTTTGCCCTAAAGCGTTTGTAGAAAAGGCTGCGGATAATGAGGAAACCATCCAAGGAGCTCTCTTAATGATATATCTTTTGAGTTCATTAATGATGAAAGCCACTTTTTGATGTGTAGGGTGCCAAGAGATCCAAGGGATGTAGTTATAAGCGTTTAAGGGTTTTTGGTGGCAATGGGAGTCCAAGAGGCTTGAGGAGGCAAACTTGGTACCTTTATAAAATTCTATGTTGAGGATAGTGGCGTGGTTGGGAGAGATGTGTCTCGAGATTCTAATGTGTTCTTGAAGTGGTTTCCCATAATCATTCAAAAGAGAGGCGAGGGAAGTCTGAGAGCCAACCCATAGTCCAAAGGCATCATCTACATAGCGCTTGAAGTAAAGAAGGTTGGGATTGTGCAAAAGAGAGGAAGAGGCTTCTAAATGGCATAGAAAAAGGCATGCATACACTACGGCAAAATTGGAACCCGTAGCCATGCCCTTGACTTGCTTCCAAAAATTTCCTTTGAAGGTAATGTATTGGTGCGATAAGATGAGAGCCGCAAGAGAGAGGATAAAACGAGTTTTAGGAGGGTCAAAATGGGTAGCTATGGAGGCTTTGAGGGCTAAGAGTCCTTGGTTGATTGGGATACTGGGATAAAGGGCTTCAACATCAAAAGTGAAGAGGAGGGTATTGGGTGGGAGGGTGAGATTGTTAAGGTCGTGGATGAGGGTGATAGATTTTTTAAGATTTTGCTTATAGGTGAGGAGGATAGGAAAAAGTTCTAAGTGAAGCTATATGGAGGCTTTTTCAAAAATATAGCCTTTGTAGGAGCAAATAGGTCGTGTGACAAGGGAGGGTTTGTGGAGTTTTGGGATGAAGTAGATGGGGCAAGGTTTAAGCTGCTTGTCAAGGGGCGAGAGGATGAAGTTACGATCTAATGCTGGTAACATCAAAAATTGGATGGAAAGGGAGGAGAGGAGGGAGGCAATAAAGGGAAAGGGGATGGTAGAGCAAGGCTCATAAGTGGAGGTATCATTGAGTGGGTGAGGGCATTACTTTCATACCAATCCAAAGGTAAGATGGCCAAGCCTAAGTTCTTGTCCACGGGTTTTATGACAATTGAAGGGTCCAATTTAAGGCTACATAAGGCTTGTGAGAAAAAACGGGAACGCTTTGAAGGTGGAAAGAAATTAGAGTAGAAAAGGCTGCTAAGGTTATGAAGGTTATTGTGTAAGGTTAGATTGAGATCAGGGTTTTCCAAGGGCGGTTTCTAAAGGGGATTTGGTATCTTGAAAGGGGAAGGTGGTGGGTTTGGATGCTTCTTGAAAACAAGCCTTAGGTTGAGAATTCTTTCCATGACGCCATGTGCATTAAGAAGTGAAGAGGGTGAAGGGTTAGGAGGGGGGATGTATTTTAAACCTAAAGCTAGGCACCGCTTTTCCGGGAGAGAGAGTATCTTAGGCATAAATTTGTGCACTTTAAGATCAAAAACCCCATTATCTAATGAGAAGGCTTTAAGCTTACCAAAGAGAAGAACCTTGTAGCCATGAGGGTTTGTAAGGGGTAGCCAATACTTTCTTCTCACCCGTCCTTTGTAGGTTGGGAGCTCAAGGTATTCTTTGCCAAAAGGTCTTGTAGAGGCGGTGTTGAAGATCCAAAGATAAGGGACGAGGGGGGGGCTTGGAGAAGGAAGGATGCACCCATGTAGTGGGGTGTTGTAGACCTAGTCCCTCTTCCCTCTCACTTTTCCCGAGTGCTTTGAATTGTAGTGGGGGCTGTGATTTTGAAATGAGGCTTTCTTGTGGGAGGAGGAGGGAAAAGACAATAAAAAGGGGCGGGAAATGGTAGGGTGTTGGGGGCTAAGAGGTTTAAGAGGGTAGAAAGGATTGATAGGTGTGTTGAGGTGGTGGGCGTAGTTAAGTTTTTTCTTGTAAGGAGGAGAATCTTTGTGGGGATATTATAACGATCGTTTAATGGCTGAGAATTGAGATGGTTTACAAGCTATGGACTGATGTTTTGAAGGCAAGGGGTGGGGGTAGGTAGAAGGTCTAGGGGATTGGATTGATGTTTTGAAGGCGAAGGGTGGGGGGTAGGTAGAGGGTCTAGGGTATTGGAAGGGTTTTTTCGGAGGGGGTAGAAGGTTTTTTGTAGGGATAGGAAGGGTTTTTTGGGAGGGGGATAGGGCTCACTTGGCAAAGAGGGGGAGGGAAAGTGTGGTTTAGTGTGACTTGAACTTAAGTGCTTTGTCACCACTTGCTCCACAAGCTCTTTTATATTTTGTTCTTTAGGAAGAGAAATGGATTCTTCTTCCAAAGCATTGATAGATCTTTTACATGCATGTATGGCATCTTCCTCCTTGGTAGCAGTAAGATGGGCATTCAAGATGTAAGATGGGCATTAAGATCTTTTACATGCATGTATGGCATCTTCCTCCTTGGTAGCAGTAAGATGGGCATTCAAGATGTAAGTTTGGATTTTGAAGAGAAAAAGGTTGAGCGAGGAGGATTTCCATTCTTTAAGCTTGAGACTCCAATCATGTTTTGACAATAGGGGGATGGAAATCAAGAGCGGCCTATTGTTGAGATCATTGAGGCGCTCCTCAACAAGAGAGTGGTAACCATCTAAATAAGATTGGAGGTTTTTTATGAGTAGAGTATGTGCTTGGATAAGAGCTTGCATGGAATTAAAGTGAAATTGTACGGTAAGTGAAGCGAGCTTGGCATTGAGAAGAGGTTGGGCTTGGGAATCATGAATGGTAAGCTTTGGAGGTTTGATACAAAGGCTTTTGGGAGCTTTTTGGTTACAGAGTAACTCATTGAGGTGTGCAAGGAAACCTTGAGCTCTTTCTAACTTGCCATGTAATTTCTTGAATTCTAAAATGGAATTGGAGATAATCACCTCGAAATCGACAGGCTTCTTGAGTTGTGGTAGTGTTGCTGAATTGGTGGGGGGGTAGGTTGATGTAGAATCCTTCTTGCGGTTATCCATTGGTTTTCGACAACCCAGTGAATGGCAAGGGTGGAGGACAAAGTCGCATTCAAACGGTTGTGGTCCAGGCCATTTTTGGCCAGGACTGAAGAGAAGTCGATCGGGGAGCTTTTTCAACTCCTCCATGATGTGCTCGTAATGATCCAAAGCATGTGGATTTTTGGGTAGCGAGGTCATGTTACTAGTGGGTGAGTGCGTCGGAGGCACAAGTGTTGACGAGGATTCTGCCAAGAGGACGGTGGTGTCCGAGACAAAGCCGGGGAGAGGTGGTGACGCTAAGACGGTTCAAGTCGTATCCAAAGCAGGGGTTGTGGGTGTTATTTGTGGGGCCCCATGGTTATCCATGGCAAGGGTTTGAGTTTGAGTCCAAATTCCTGTTAGAAAGGTGTACAAAGTGTTGTCAAAGAAGAGAGTTAGGCCAAGAGGCAAACACTAAGTGCAAAAGTGTGAAGGGTGTTGCCTACACAAACCCCTCCATGCTGCCTTGGTAAAAATCAAACAATCTAACGGATCCACCATCAAGATTCACGCTGAGACAATAGAGCTTAACTTGCTGGAGTAGGGTGCCTTAGAGAATTTTGTGAGTGAGAAAATAGTTTAAGGTTAGAAAACAGTTCCAGGTTAAGTTAGGTGTTAGCTAAGTCAAGAAGATGCCGAAAAGCGGGCACCTAACTGCCTATACAGGTTAAGGTTGCTGCAACAGCCTATGTCAAAAAGGGGCTTACTTAGAATGGGTGTCTCCAATAGTTATTGTGCGAAAAAATAATGGGAAACTCAGAGTGTGCGTGGATCTCAAGAAGGTGAATGCCGCCACTAGGAGAGACCATTATCCCTTGCCATATTCGAAACATGTGCTTGAAAGAGTTGCAGGGAAGGAAGCTTATAGCTTTTTAGATGGGTACTGTGGTTATAATCAAATCACAATTGCACTAGAGGACCAAGATAAAACCGATTTTATAACCGAATTTGGAGTGTTCGCATTTCGTATTATGGCTTTTGGCTTAACCAATGCCCCTTCTACCTTCCAAAAATTAATAAACACTGCTTCTAGAGAATATTTGAGGGAGTTTTGCGACATTTTCTTAGATGACCTTTGTGTTTATTTCTCTTGAAAAGAACATCTATCATGTCTATGAAAAGTGTTTGAGAAGTATAGATTGTATCGCATTTCCTTAAACCCTTTCAAATGCCAATTTTGGCTTAAACATGGAGTCATTTTAGGGCATGTAGTGTCCAAAAATGGAATTTCCATAGATGAGAGCAAAATTAAAGCCATTTCCAATTTGCCACCACCTACAACCTATAAGGGGGTTCAAAGGTTCATGGGCCATGTTGGTTATTACCTTATTGAGTTCCACTGGACTGCGGAGTGTGACAATGCGTATGCGTTATTAAAAAAGGCCTTGACAAGTGCTCCCATTCTAGAGTGCCCAATCGGAATGGAATTTTCAATGTACATATTGATGCATCGAACTTTGCTATTGGGTGTCTTCTATCTTAACCAGGAGAACATAAATTGGACTACCCCATTAGATTTGCAAATCGTCAATTGAATGATGATGAGAGGAACTACACCACTACAGAGTGGAAAGGTTTAGCTATGATTTATACAGTAAAGAAATTTCTCTACTACCTTCTTGCCAACAAGTTTGTTTTCTATGTTGATCATCAAGTATTGTTATATCTAGTAAATAAACCTTGTTCCACGGGAAGAGTTACATGATGGTTGTTAATTCTTCTTGAGTTTAATTTTACCGTTGTGGTGAGACCCGGTAAAAGACACGTCATGGTGGATCATTTGTCTCGCATACCCAATGGTGAAGCCCCTACTGCAATTGATGATTTAATTGTCCGATATTTCCCTATTCCTAGTAGAGACCATGCATGAATGAAGTGAGAGCTTCAGAAAGATATAGCTCAAAAACTATTAAAAGAATGTGAACCTTATTCTCTAATTGCAGGAACTCTCTACAAGCTAGGGAAGGGCGATATTCTTAGACGTTGTGCTCGTGAGGATGAGTATTTGTACATACTGCAAGAAGCCCACATAAGTATAGCCGGAGGACATTTCTCAGGAGAACTAACTTCTAGAAAGGTGTTGCAATCAGGGTATTTGGTGGCCTACCTTATTCAAGGATGCATCACTTTTTGCAAAAGAGTGTGATGAATGCCAACGTTACAAGATCACACAACGAAAGGATAAGATGCCCTTACATCCTATCAAAGTGATTCAACCATTTGAAAAGTGAGGTTTAGACTTTGTAGGCTCGATTAGTCTAGAAACTCGTAACACTCAATCTCGATATATTATTGTTGCCATCGACTATCTCACGAAGTGGGAAGAAGCCAAGGTGATGTGCAAGGCTGATGCAAGATCAACTGCTAAGTTTCTCTTTGAGAACATTATTACGCGATTTGGTTGTCCCTTTGAGATTGTGAGTGACAATGGTACTCATTTTATAAATGGGGTGATAAAGGAACTCACGACAAACTTCATGATAGCCCACAATAAGTCCACGCCTTATTATCCGCAAGCAAATGGCCAAGTTGAGAGCACTAACAATACCTTAATTTCTATCTTGACCAAAATAGTGGAAGCTCATTGCACAGATTGGGATTTGAAGCTGACATCGGCTCTATGGGCTTATCGTACCGCTTACAAAGTGACTATTAAAAATGTACACCATTCAAAATGGTATATGGCCAAGAAGAAGTTATGCCATGGGAGTTTATGATTCCTAGTCTGCGGGTAGCTTCACAAGAAGGTTAGGATGATAAAGTTGGGATGGTAACCCTTTAGTTGAGCGTTTATATATCCTTGAGAGGTTAGACAAAGAAAGGCAATTGGCTGTGCAAAATGCACTTGTGGAGAAAGATAGGAGAAAGTGGTCCGACTGTCATTTAAAGAACAAGGATATCGAGGTGGGAGATAAAGTCCTTATGTATGGAGTGCGTAACAAGAAGAAAAAGTTGAAATATACGGGAAAAGGACCATATAGAGTATGCAAAATCACCCCACAAGGTACCATTCGTGTGGAAACTCTTGACGGAGTTGAAACCATTGGATTCCTCAATGAGAGTAAATTTAAAAGATACTATGATCCTTAAAGCCAAGAGGAGCTATGTGCCATCCATCAAAAAAAGGCAGCTAAGGCACAAGCAGAATTGAAAAATTTACAAGCTCAAGCTGAGGCTAAGGAGCGACAACAATGTATAAGATGCCAACGAGAGGCTAACCTTGGAGTTACACATGCATTTCACGTTGAAACAAAGGATGATTGGTTGGACTCTGACACACCTCTACGATACCCTATTGAGCTAAATAGCACCTATGGGAAAGTATTATATAACACCTTATTGGATGTGAATGCTAAATATAATCTGCTATCATATGGAGTGTGATGTCAGTTAGGAAAGCCATCTCTAGCTGAGAGTACTATCCAAGTCAAGGGTATCAACAAGAAAAAAACTACAGTTTTTGGAACTTGTCACACTTCTCTCAGTTATGACAATGGGGTTGTAGCTCAAGAATTTTTGGTCATGCATGCTGGAACTATGGAAGGCAATATAAACCTAGGATGCACTGTAGACATGTAGTAGTGTTAGTGTGTATACGCGCTTCACCAGGGGCACTTTTCTCCTCCTGGGTATTTCCCCCTGGACATCTGGTGTGAAAGGACACCTTATCTCTTAGGGTTTCTTATAAGCTTTGTAGCTCTGAGTTTGTATATACTCTATTATTCTAATACAGAGAGAGAGAGACTACAGAGATCTCGTACACAAGCTCTGTGTCTTCTCCTTCTCCATCTTCTTCCTACTCTGAGTTGTTGTCTTCCTTCTATTTCCTGTTTCATCATCTTCAACAATTGGTATCAGAGCAAGGTGATTTCTAGAGCCTCTACTTGCGTTTTCGCGTCCGCACGCGCAATCGCAGTTTTTAGGCAGTTTTCAAAAAATTTGCTCGTGGGAGCATCCTCAACGTTCCGGGAGTATTCTGAGTAGGCGACCTGGGGTTTTACCCCCCTTTTGAAGCCGTTCGAGCCCTCAAAATTTTGTTTTGAGCAGCGTAGCAG
The DNA here is from genome assembly GCF_014529385.1 of Adiantum capillus-veneris. Lineage (NCBI taxonomy): Eukaryota > Viridiplantae > Streptophyta > Polypodiopsida > Polypodiales > Pteridaceae > Adiantum > Adiantum capillus-veneris. Next base: position 8,178,960 of record NC_140935.1, on the reverse strand, counting down.
AAGTTACTTTTCGGAGGCGTTTAGATCAAGAGGGTGTGCTTTTTGACAAATTTTCTTCAGGTAAACAACTCTTTTGGGAAGCAGCTTGTCTTAGCTTTGTGCTGAGATTTTGTGTAGAGTTTTGCTTGCATTGGAGAGGAGATTTGTGAATCTCTTGGAGGTTCTTTTGCTCTCTTGTGTGCATCCACAGTATGGCTCAATCTACTGAGAAAGAGATTTTTGGTGCGTTTACATCCGAAGACAAATTGGATGGTACCAACTATTCTCTTTGGTCTTTTATGGCCAAAAATGTTTTGGTTGGTAAAGGATTGTGGGATTATGTATCTGGAGATGAATTTCGTCCAGGTAGCATTGCACCTACCACACCTGGTCGTGGTGCAGCTGTTGGTGCAGGACCCTCACAAGTCACTTCAGAGCAAAAGAGATGGGATACTAAAGATGCACAAGCTATGGTTGTGATTGCCTTAACCATAAAGAGGACAATCACACCACATATCAGATCTTGCAGAACTTCTGAGGATGCTTGGAACACTCTGCAAGCTATGTTTGGAGGAAGAAACGCTGCCAAAAAAGAGTTTTTGAAGAAACAACTTGACAAAATACAGATGGACGAAGGTGACGATATTGTCGAGCATCTTACAAAAATCAGGGATCTTAAAGAGCAATTTCTTAGCATTGATGAAGTGATTCCAGAGAAGGACTTGGTTTCCAAAACACTCAATTCACTACCACCATCTTATTTGACTTTTCAGACTTCTTTGACTCTGTCTTTGCGAGCTAATCCTGAGCCTCTTCATTTTAAAGAGTTAGTGACTTTGCTATTGCAGGAGGATCAATCACGTAAGAACAAGTCTTTACAAGTGGATGGTATGGATCATGCTCTTGTTGTACATAACAAAAACAAGGGTAAAGAGAGTGCTCATCACTCCAAGTCTGGTGCAGGACAGTCTTCAGAGAAGTCTAAAGGTGATTCCGACAAGTCCAAGAAGAAAGGTAAATGTCACTACTGCAAGAAACCTGGTCACTACATTAGTGAGTGTAAAAAGCGAATTGCTAAAGAAAAGAAGAAAGAGTCAAGTTTGGTTGTTTCAGCTTCGGGTGATTCTTCTACAACTAAAGAAGAGTCTGCAAACTTTGTGCAGGATTCTTATGCTTTCGTAGTATGTTCAGATTCTTTTGCTTACAGTGTTGACAAGACACAACTGATTTGGTACTTTGATAGTGGTGCATCCAAGCATATTACTTCAAGGAAGGATTTGTTTTGTTCATTGGATGCAGCTCCAGAAGGAAAGAAGGTGACATGTGCAAATAATGCTTCTTATCCAATCAAATGCGTTGGTAAGATTTTGATTACCATCTCAGATGGTTCAGATTTATGCTTGCCAGATGTCTTATATGTTCCAGGGATCAAGAAGAATTTGTTGTCTGTATCCTCTCTTGCACAAAATGGTCTTCGGGTCATTTTTGAGGATGACAGATGTGTTGTACGAGATCGAGAGAATACCTTTTGAGGACCAACAGAGCTTCGGGTAACAGAACACTGAGTTGTAAAGCACACCACGACCCCTTGAGCGGCCCGGTTAAGGCACACAACGAGCAAGAATCCTACGGGACACCAAAAGTACTATGCTAAACTAGTGAAAAGGTACTATGGCCCCTTTCAGATTCTTAAGCCAATCAATGAGACGGCTTATCAGCTCAAGTTTCCCAACCACTGGCTCGTACACAATTCTTTCCATGTGATCCTATTAAAGTCTTACCAAGGAGAGCCACCCCACAAAGCAACCATAGAAGACCCACCGGAGATTGAAGAACAAGAAGAGGTACCGCAGCCCGAATCCAATCTCCGACACGAAGACAAGGTATTGAGAGGCGGTAAGATTATCCGCCGGTATCTTAATAAGTTTAAGAATTATCCTTTTGAAGATGCTAGATGGATGCAAGGCATACAATTAAAGGATAACCTAAACCTTGTCAATGCTTACAATGATTCCCTAGAGTAAGAAAATGTAAATAAGTTTTAAATGATCAATGTTTTTGTCTTATAAGACTCTCTTTTTCTTTATTGAACACAAATGTTAAGAAGTATGCATGCTTAGGATCATGTTTGTGGCGACAACGTCTCCCATACACCAAGTAGAGCTTGTCACTCTACTATGGAAGATTGATACGGACTAATGAGCAGACATGCTTGCGGCAACTAAGTCTCTCAAGCACCAAATGGATTAGTCATCCATTCTGGAACGATGTCGTACTAGGGTAAAATAGGGATCCTCTACCCGCTAGCAACCGGACTAATGATTAGGCTTTATCTTCTCTACCTCATAGTCGAGGACGACTATGATATCAAGAGAGAGGTAATGTCATAAAAACCTAATATCTACTTTTTCAAACGATTTTCTCATATTAAACTAATCATTTAATATAGGAAAAACCAGGGGGAGCAAAGGCTGGATATTGGAAAGGCTACCATACCGGTCTCAACAGGGATCCAAAAGAGGGGAATTGGGGATCCAGATGGGGATGGTGTGCTAAAGAGCAAAGTACATCAATGGAGATTAAAAGACCTCTAGGTTTTAACTTCATTAGGACTTCCATTGGGCAAAATTCCAACTTTTTAACTCTAAAGGTCATAGGCCATGGAAACTTGGCTTCATGACTAAAAGTGTTAACTCTAGTAGTCAACAAAATGACAACCAGCAAAAGGACAAAGGAGGGGGCAAGCTGGGAAGATGACATATGACTGGGGATGAGACAGAGTATACACACACAGACACACACTCATCAGTTTACCCTTTCCACAAAGCAAATAGGACACATGTCAGGCATGCAAGAAAACCCCCAATTCTTGCATGAATCCTATTGGATGGACATAGAGGTCGACCAATGAGGGTTGAGCTAGTTTAAACTTCATTTCTTATTTTAAAAAAGGTTTAAAAAAACAACCAATAAGAATTAGTCTCCCTAAAAGACGGACAATCAAAAGGTCCAATGAGAATTAAGCAGCCTATAAATTTGCTTAATTCCTATTGGCAAGAAGACTAAACGGTCCAATAAGAATTCAAATAATTAAATTTATTATTTGAGCTTTTACAAAAGGGGAAAAGGATGGACACTTGACTCTTGACTGGGCCTCTCAAAGGCTATTGGGCTAAACTATTCATGGGCCAATAGGAAGCCAACAATAGTAAAAAAATATTGCTCAAATGCTATTGGCTAGGCTTTTCAAGGGCCAATAGGGAGCCAACATGAGTAAATTGCAATAGGGGTCGACCAAGATGAGAGAGGGGGCTGATTTGTAAAGGCATTATTCCACACACATTCACACAAGCTCATGTGTGAAGTAAAGAAAGTCTATCTCCTTCTCAAGCTTTAATGGAAAGCTCTTCATCTACTCAAGCTTGTGAGAAGGGAGGCCTACACCAACAAACTCTTGGCTTGTGATGCAAATCCAACCAAGAGACAAGCTCCAATGCATGCTCATCTCCTCTACCATGCTAATTACTAAGCTATGCTAAGCTATTATGAGTGATCATGTGAGGAGAAATACTTCTTTCTCGTAAGACTACTTCTTTTTCTTCTAGATCTACTCTCATACCCCGCTAGCTCTCACCATCTTCAAAGGTGTGTGAGGTCTTGGGTCTGAGACCAACGAGGAATTGATGTTGTGTGTTAAAAGTGTTAGCTTAGTGCTTGAAGCTTCCATCTTCATTGCACTAGCATATTATTGAAGGAACACAAAGAATTGTATTGTAAAATGTCTCCCTTGAGGGGGAAACCTATAATACAAAGCCTATTGGAGGGGGGATCGGCTCCATGTACATCCGGTCCTCAATTGTTGTCAAGTGTTAATCTCTCTCTCTCTTAAAGTATTGTTCATGCCTAATTCTAACTAGGTGTTATGCTTTTGTTGCTCTCTCTCTCTCTCTCTCTCTCTCTCTCTCTCTCTCTCTCTCTCTCTCTCTCTCTCAAACCAAGCACTCTTGCTATGCTCATTAGGAATCTCTCTTAATGAAATGCTCACTATGTCTATGTAGTTTCCGCTACACATAAGTAATTACCTATTAAATGTTACAATAGGTGCCCCCTAGAGGATGAGGAGGAAGCCTACGTCGTCCAAACCACACAAGTAGAAAGGAACAAAGGAGTTTGGTTGCATGCTAAATTCATGAATAGTAGCAAGTGCATCATGACTGAGGCTATGGCTATGGAAAATGGGGCGAAAGCCGTGGTGGACCCTTCGTGCCCAAGGGAAAAACTAGCCTTTGTAATGGTGGATGATGTGTATACAAAGGGAAGACTTGTACCATCAATGGAGGTGAACCCATGATTGTGCCATGTGGCAGTTGTGGTGGGTGGTAAACTAACCATGGTACCCCTAAAGATCCATGTGTGCTCGGTGGAAGGCTTAGCAAGCAAGGTAACAGGGGTCATAAATGGACCTGTGACAAAGAGGCGGGTTATGTCCACCCGTTGTCCACATTAATGGGACGTGCCTCATCGTCAAAGCATAGTGTCACACCCAAATCACTAGGCAAGCATAGTCGAGGCTCAATAAATGTTTGAAACACTGCGAAGTCGAGCTTGATGTTGATGCAATGCCTTTCTGTAGTGCTAGGCCACTACAACTAGCTACACAATCTAGGACAATGTCACCTACTCTCATGAACGTCCCTAGTAGCTACAAAACAAGCACATGCACATTCAATGGATGAGAAATATTTGCGATGTGTATTCTTTTGTAGTACGTCAAGCAAACATACTACATGTCGATTACTAGTGTCAACACCTAACAAAAAAAAACAAAACATCATGAGGCCATATTAATCGGCACATAGTATACAGACCAAATGGAGCACAAGTAAGGTTGAATATTTACCACATCAATGCAATCACCAACAATGGCATATGTTCAGCTAGGTATGCATAGAAAAATCGTGTGAAAATGTCAAAAGTGACATGACTCCATTGTGACAGCAACCAAATGATCCACACAAACATGCTACTATAGAAAATGCAATTGAGCAAAAGAAACTTCACTACTAAAGTGAACACACTCTCATTGAGATTTGTAGAGGATGTGGGTACATCACTTACGACAACTTTGCGATGTGCTAGGAAATCTGTGCACAGTAGGTGCACACCCCCAAGCCGAAGGTCTAGATCCATGCGCTTGGAATAGGTTAGTGACCCTAAAAAATGATAGATATCTCATAGAATCCTTCAAATTAAGAAAAAATTCAAATGACTTTGCACACTTGTGTTAGGCATGAAAACATAGATTAAACACTTATACTATAGTGCTCATCAGATAACCAAGTGTGTAATGCAAATAGGTAATGTTTACCTATACAACAAGGTGAAAAGGAACGATGCTAGAAATAGAGTATAAACCATGTCTACATCAAAGTGCGTATACACTACATTTTAAAATGAAAGGCCCTAAGTAATGTTTGGAACAAAACGTCAAATTAAAAAAACATGGACAAGTGTGTAATAGCTTAGCATATGCTCCCTAGTCCCATTGTAGTGTTTGATCGCGTGCATAATGCTCGATATGCTATTGACTGGAATCGTTGTGGCTCAACTTCCTAATAGAGGCACTTTGCCTCGATTCTAAAAATGTGTGCCAATCAAAGTTGTCTTGCTCGGAGGATGGTCCCTCATCCTAATGCTCCTCTCTCTCTCTCTCTCTCTCTCTCTCTCTCTCTCTCTCTCTCATTGCTCTCTCTTCCGATTCCTCCTGCCATCTAGACTGTGGTATTGTTATACTACATGTGGCAATGCCACGTGGAATGGGAGGGGTTAATTGTAGTCTAATGGAACTTGGTCATAGGCGGAGAGAGAGAGAGAGAGAGAGAGAGAGAGACGGAGAGGGAGGGGAGAGTGGGTGAGAAGAGATCAAGGATGGAGGGGTGTAGATTGGCTATGGAGAGTGCAAGAGAGGAAAGGAGATGAGAAGACACAGTGTGTGGAGCTTGTGAGAAGATAGTCTCACTCTCCTTATTTCTCATTATAACCAAAGAATGAAATGGGCGGGCGCACAGCCACGGAGCATGAAACCTAATAATCTCCCACCTGAAGGCCAATGTGGCTCAAGTGGCTAAAGAATATAGGGGCTATTATGTACAATTGTACAAATGTGAAGCATGACCAGAGCTTCACCCTACGCCCATCATCTCTATGCAAAGTGCAAACGGCTCTGAGGCTAAGCTGTTAGTTAGAGCATCCACTGGGTTTTCATGCGTGTGAACTTCGACTAACTCAATGCGTTTGCTAGCCAAAATATCCCGTACCACATGATACTTGACCTCTATGTGTTTCGACTTGGAGTGAAACACGGGGTTCTTTGCTAATGCAATTGCACTCTGACTGTCTCAATGTAGCATTGGAGTCTAGTGTATACCAAGGTTTTCCACTAGACGAGATAACCACACAATTTCCTTACTGGAACTAGAAACTGCAACATACTTTGCTTCAGTGGTGAAAGACGAAATGCATTCTGGATACATGATCTCCAAGAAATTGCGCTTCAGCGATGAACATGAAAACATAACCAAATGTGGATCGCCTAGTGTCCACACAACCTGCATAGTCCGAATCAGTGTATCGAATTATGGATGCATCACTTTTCCCAAAGCGTAAGAACTTGCTAGCTGAGCCCTTGATGTATCTCAAGATGTGCTTCACTGCTTCCCAATGCTTTCTGCCTAAATTTGCCATAAATCTGCTAACCACTCCCACTGCATATGCAGTGTCTGGCCGTGTGCTAACCATGACAAACATAAGACTGCCAACTACCGAAGAATATGGCACCATTGCCATCTCTGGCTTTTCAACATCCGATTTGGGACAATCATGCGTGCTAACTTTTTCATATGCTGCCATTGGGTTACTCAATGCCATCCCCCCTTGCATATTAAAACGTTTCAAGACCTATAAATATACTCTTCCTGTGAAAGTTCAAGTATACCACATTGACGATTCCTCTTGATTCACATACCAAGGAAGTGATGTGCATCACCCAAATCTTTCATAGCAAACTGCTTGCTTAAGGCATCCTGAGAAGTGCAATCTCATCTTTTGACTTCCCAGCTATGAGCATAGCATCCACATACAAAATCAGAATGATAAGTGAACCATCGTTAAACCTCTTTGTGTACAAGTAGTGATCCTCTATACGTAACTTTGGGACTAAATGTACTTATCAAGCTTGATGTACTATTGCCTTGAGCCTTGCTTTAATCCATACAAATCTTTCTTGAGTCTACACACCAGTTCTGTCCGTGTTGGCTTCCCAGGCTTTATTGCAAAACCTTCTGGTTGTTTCATGTAAATGTCCTCTTCAAGATCCCCATGAAGAAACGCAGTCTTCACATCCATGTGGACCAATTCCATGTCCTCGATGGCTACTAGACCAAGCACAAGAGGCAATGTAGTCATCTTGACCACTGGAGAAAAGATTTCATCAAAATCCACGCCTTTGGTTTGCTTGAAACCTTTAGCAACCAAATTTGCCTTATACTTAGACTCGGGATCATCTGTGATATACTTCTTCTTGTACACCCATTTGCATGGCAATGCCTGTTTACCTGCGTTCTCCAAGCCCTCATCTCCAACTTTCTAATTCTACAGAGCTTGCCAAAAGCTTTCCTTGCTCGGGGTCACTTCACGTGCCGGGTAGTCGAGGTTCGGGAGCCATGCTCCTGGGCTCTGATACCACTTGTAGATTGGCTATGGAGAGTGCAAGAAAGGGAAGGAGATGAGAAGAACACAGCGTTTGGTGGAGCTTGTGAGAAGATAGTCTCACTCTCCTTAGTGCTCTTTATAACCAAAGATTGAAATGGACGGGCGCTCGGCCACCACAGGACCTGAAACCTAAGAAGGGGAAGGGAGAGACTAGAGGGGAGGGTGAGGGAAAGAGAGAAGAGGGAGGAGGAAGAGGACAGAGGGCAAGAAAGAGGAGAGGGGAAAATAGCGCGTGTGTGGATGTATGTGCGTGAGAGAGAGGAAGGAGCGGAAGGGAGAGACTGGGGGGGAGTGTGAGGGGAAGAGAGAAGAGGGAGGAGGTAGGGGGCAAAGGGCGAGGGATAGGACAAGGGAGAAGAGCGTGTGCACGGATGCGTGCACGTGAGGGAGATGAAGAAGAAGATGAGACTGTGTGTGGGTGGAGCTAACCTCTCAAGAAGAAGAATAAAAGGAAAGTAAGTGGGCGACTAGACACTATGTCTGGCCTAAGGTAAGGCAGACCACCTTTACTCCAACCTTCCACTTAAATGTGAGAGCGCCAATAAGTGGATCCACTATAGGACGTAGTTGAATATCAATGGTAGGTGAGAGACTCTCAATCTACGTCCACTAGCTCTCTCAAAGTATATGCATGCAATTGTATAGGCTGTAGCGATTTGCAAAAGCAAGCATCTCCACTAAAATGTGCATGCATATTCTACAACTATCTTGTAATGACCTACATGGCTCTACGATGCATCAATCATCATTCGATTGAAAACCCCAACTACAAACGCTCCCACTACAATTGCTATTTCGGGTCTCGATACTAAAAGGTCGTATATGAGACTCCCAAAGGTTGACCAAATCTGTGCAACCACGGCTATCTTAGCCACCTCAACACTATATATCAAATGCATCATCACTATCAAGACTAGTTACATATGGATGTGTTGACTCTCACTCCTAGAGAAACACCTTCCTCTTATCCATAGGGGCTGGATCCATATGTCTTGACATCACCATATCAACCTGTAAAACAGAAGCATATAAGTAAAACTCCACATGACTTATCTTTGTAGTAGGAGGCATCTCCGTCTCCTAAGAGGGTAAACCTGTTGTGTCTTGTCAGAGCACGATTGCTCTAACTCCGTAGCTACATACACATTGTGCATAACAATATCGAGATTCACAAAAGAGACTCATTTCATCTCTCAGACATGTTTGCAACCAAATCGAGAGGAACCGTCTTGTACCTCCTTAGATACAACGTGCTAAATCACTCACGACATGGTGTGATATAGAAGAATGCATCCTCATTTAATAACTTTTTAAAAAAAAAGTCTTTTTGTCACACATATACGCGAGGTATATTAGAGACAAACGTGGCATCACCATCACTTGCATATTGAGCCACCTCTCTAGCATGTATCAAAACCGTGTGCATCTCGCATACATCTACTCTATTGCCTCATATGTCGAAAGAAACAATGCCTAATGTACCCTATGTGACCACAATGCCAACAATGCAAGTAACTGCATGAATGACACCTCCATCCCTCATGAGTGATCTCTGCAAACTCTAAAACGCCACACACATTTACTAGATAAATATGAAGAACCAAAATCAACATATGCATCAAAAGTTATAGCGATAAAACCAAAATCATGGCAAGAAATCCTAAAAAAGTTCTGAGAGAGTCTTCCCTATGAGTTGAGCAAAAGTTCAACCAAAACCTCAACCATAAACCATATCAAAGATGCCAAAGTGAGAGATCTTCTCAACCACTACATAATCATAACCAGTCAATGCAACAATCCGATGCTTGCATATACAAGTAGCTCAACGCACGACTCTACCAAAAGATAACAAAAGCAGTGTCTCTGTTAAGTCACGGTGCTCATAATCAAGCACTGAGTGATAACTCAAGCACAATGAATAGCAAAGACTCAAGATTGGGATAAACTGATCTCAATCGACTACATGCATAAGTAGATAGCGAACACAATGCTAACTAACTATGCATCGCACAAAAATGCCTGCAAAACCCGACATATGTGAAATCCTATTCCTATAAGCATGTAGAACTTATAACCTGTGTGACTACCTATAAGCTGAAGCCACTGGAGTGGATACAAGAGTGTTTGGCATATGCATCATTCATGCTTGACCACTAAAATGATGCACCTTTTATATATAACACTTCATCTCTATATTGTCTCGTGTTTTTTTATTAATTTTTTCCCTAAAAAAGACTTCTAAGATCTTTAATATGATTTAACCAAGCTACAAGCTCCATGATAGGGCTTCTATATTTTCGTTTTTAGGTTTCACGTCCTACATAAACTCGAGTGAAGAGGTTTTGAATAATGAAAGACTCGTATCATCTTCTACAAAATTCTCTTACAACAATTTTAAAAAGGTGAAGGGTCATGTTGCCATTTGGCTCTTGTTCAAATAACAACCTTAACACATGGTGTGCAAGTATGATTTCTTGCCCACATTTATCACTTGCATGAGGATTATTACCAATGCTACTACAATAAGACTTCTCGGACTTACTCTACCTACAAAGAGTGATGGCCATGTATCTTGCGAGCTTGTTCACTAGCGATTTTACATTATCCATTTTATAGAGTTTTCCCGTTTTGTGTTATTTCTCTTCTTATGTTTTGTAGACCTTATGATCATTTTGAGCAACGAAGAAGCAACAACTATCAACCTTCATTTTTGTGCACATGCGCGTATAAGAGCTCAAGCTGTTCACTTCCCTATATGCTTGTATGGTAACAGAGACTGGTTCTGGCTTGGGAGATGTAAGCAACAAGCAAGATCAACGGAGGAAACAATGAAGGGGTTTTCCTATTCTCCTTCCACATGTTTTTGAACTACTCATCCATGGATTTTTTGGGAGGCGTCAGATAGCAATCTCTGATTTCGACAATTTCATGGGAGATCATGTGCTTCAAGATACTAACCACCCCTATATATGCAAAATTTACTTTCAACGGTCATCGTGAACTCAGAGTGCATTCACGTGTACAGAAGTTGAGGTATAGCTTTTTGCATATCCCTCAAATTGGTGTTGCGAGAAGCTTCATGTAATCTACAATTTGCATAGATCTTCAATCATACTCAAGAAAATGTTCTAAGTTTTACAAATCTTGTGTCAATACAAATTGTGGAACAAAGAACATTGGTTTAGAATCATCTTCACAAGACATAGGCAGTTTTGAATAGGTCTTCTTGAACAAGAGAGGTAGAGGATGTGGTGCAGACCAAGGGGGTGAAAGTCTTTGCGAAAACTAGAACCAAGGTAAGCATTAGATGTATGATAATCAAAGGCAAAATGTAGGTGATAGGGGAAACTTTCAAGGAAAGGGAGTCAAAGAGGTCAAAGAAATAATAATGGTAGGGAATGTTGGACATGTGGTAACCAAGACCAATTCAAACCCACCTCAAACGTACTTGTCTATGAATAAGGCAACAACATATTTTGCAAGTATTAGCATGAGTGCAATTGAGCTTGATAAATTTGTGACAAATTTCCAATGATGGGTAAAATGTAGATCTATTCCTATAGAGTGGAAAGAGAAATGATAACATCAAATCTTTGCGAGACATACATCCTTGCAAAGAGAACTTAAAGTTGATGTGAACAAAGCAAAAGTGCACCACTGAACCAATAAGAATTTCAAGCTTGTTATCTTGACCTTGAATTCCATTAATATGTACTAAAGGGGATTGCACACTTGACTTCAAGGTAGGGCAGGGCTTCGATCCTTGTAGGTTTTGGAGAGAGTGTGCAGATTCTCCACCATACTTGCATATGGCACTCAATTAGTTTGTCCATAGTATACCTTCATTTGTTTTTGAACATTTTGTTTGCATGGAAGTTTAATCTAGCAGACATCTTGTTGATCAGGTCAGTGCTCTATCCTACAACATGCATTGCAATAGCATTTCATAAGAGCGAATACTTCAATTAGAAGCTATTTTAGGACTACTACAAATAGGTCAACCAACCATGACTAGTTCCAAGTAGCAAAGGTAAAATTAGCAAGCTGCCTGCATGCATTATCTCATATTAGCTTGACAAGTGGAATTGCAAATAAAAATCTCAAGGACATAACTATCAACCAACCTTGATAAGCAAAATCACATTTAGCCAGCTGCCCCTCCATGCACTTATTCAGATGGATCTCATCTCATCTCAACTTGACTAGTAATTTGAATTGTGATAATCCGCAAAACCAAAAAAAAGCAGGCAGCCAGTAGAGCATAGACCCAATAACGCTCTATGCTGAATATATAGGACATATATAAGTGCCGGCAGTATTTGTATTTCCTGATCAAAAATGCATTGAAACTGGCAGCCCATGACCATGCTCTGCATCTCTCCCTTCATCTCGCAGACTCGATGGTGAAGTAAAAAGGCCATGAACATGCTCTGCTTCTGGCCATTACACTCATCAATGACAAAAAATCTCGTTCATGCTGCAAATAAGAAATAACACCTTTGTTGTTCTTTTCGTTCATCCGTAGATGATGCTGCTGACTTACTTGGAGTCAAACCAAATTGAACTGCCTTGCCTGAATTCGAGTGAAGAGGTCCATACGTGACTCAGTAATTATATTCAGGCAAGGAAATATCTGTGGCATTCACCTTTATCTCCTCCTACCTGGACATATCGTTCTCTCTCTCTCTCTCTCTCTCTCTCTCTCTCTCTCTCTCTCTCTCTCTCTCTGCTGCCTCTTGCCCAGCCTCCCCCCCCCCCACACAGCCCCGTCCCCCTCGCGCTACTTCTGCAAACCCGCTGCCTCTACAGCCCCGCCGGCCCCCTCGCGCTTCCCCCTGCAGCCTCGCCCGCTCACGCTGCCCCGCCCCCCCCCCCACGCAGGTACAGCAGAAGACAACAGTAATAAATTTTTTTTGCAGAAATCGAAATTCAAATTTCGGTTTTCTCAGAAATTGCAGAATTTGCAGGAATAACAAAAATTGCAGAAAGCGGGCATTTGTTGTAATTTACAGAAAAGGCAGAAAATGTACGCCATGTATGTTTAATGTGGGAGAAATGTGGAAGCACTTGTGTGTGTAGTGTGGTCTCCTTCCGTCGCAAAATTCCTCTCCTTTTTTACAGCGACCAAACATGAGGAAGCAGAATGATAAGCTTGACCCCTTAAAATGATAAGCCTCACCCCTTAGAAGATGCAGTTCAAAAGTGCAAAGAAGAAATGACCGAAACCATTAACAAGATCAACCGCAACCTATTAGGGACAATAAAAATGCTCGACGATCGCATTTTGGCCCAAGAAAGCAAGATCACTGCAATGGGAGATCGTGTGACGGCCCAAGACGAAGAGATTGCGTCACTCAAGAAGGAGCTCGCTGAGATACGATCACGAAACACGCTTGAAGGGGGAGAATTGTAATAGAACTCAACACAATCAAAGAGCAAGTGCGAGACATCAAAGAGGAAAAGAGCAGCATAGAGAAATGACGACTTCTTGGGTGGATGTTATTACAAAGACTCCACAAGCAGATGAGGTTGAGAAATGGATTGAGGTTACCAAGAAAGGGAAAAGCAAGGAAACAACATCCACACCCACCACTATCAACCTGACATTAGAAGAGGAGCAAAAAAGATGTGTACGCTCTCTACATGTGAGAATTTGCGGCCTTAAAGACAAAGATAATGTAGACGAAGAGGTTAAAGAACTCATGGCTTTGATGGGGGTTCATGAGCCGATGCACTCAAGAGCTTGAAGAGTAGACAACAAGAAAAATGGGAGCAAGGGGGAAACCTCGAAAGAAAGGACACTCATCCTTCGTTTTCCCTCCATGGAAGCGAAGGACTTTCTGAAGAAGAGACCAACTCTTAAGAAGACAGGTATCTTTCTAGGGGATGACCTTACCCTCTCACTGGTTGCCCATATGCAAGAGGTAATGCCAGAGATTAGAGCGGCAAGGCAAAAAGGTAAGATTGCTTTTTACCGAGATGGAAGAGTGGTGATATTGGAGCGACACTCCACATGACGGTGTGAGGGGTATGGAACCACACTCAAAGTTGCTACCTGGAATTGTAATAAATCTATGCGCCTTGATGTGGGTGCTTTTGAGGAGAGTTTTACCGGGAGGGACATCATCTTCTACTTTGAGGCACATCAGGCCCCTGGGGAGTCTATGCCTCACATTAGTGGATGCAGATGGGAGACAGCCTGTAGACAGGAGACACGATCAGAGCACAAAAGGCAAGGCGCAGGAGAAGTGGCAATGTTATTCAGGGAGGAGTTGCAGCCATTGATACATATAGCCCGCAAGGATGAGCAAGCTAGGTACATGTGGATGAGATTAAGAGCAGAGACTAGCAAATATCTTTACATTGCTATTTGCTACTTTCCTCCGAGTACGTCAGTATATGCACCACCCAAAGGATAGTCCCCCTTTTCTATTTTCGATGATGACATATGGGCCTGCCCATCATTAGACAGTATTTTATGATACTTCAGAGGAGATGCTGAGAGAGTTGGATGTTGCAGAGAAGGGCCTATCCGGACTATCCCAGGATCAAGTATCTCCGAACATTCACTTCTGCTGCACCTTACACGCGGGAGACTGATTCTGTATACATAGATGGAATCTACAGACGCCTATGCACTGAGGAGCCAGGGCGACCTTTGGAGGACCTTACTACTATACTGACACAGACATTACATGATGCAACAGCAGAGGCATACCCACACGCCCAGCCTGAGCAGAGATGTCGTTCTAGGAGCATGCCTCAAAACAACTGGTATGATGAAGATGCCGCCAAACTAGAGCTAGACTTTAGAGGGAGGTGCTTTTGGGGGACATCACTCACAGACAGTCACAGATTCACTTCCGATGCCTAGAGCGGCGGAAGAAGAGGGCATTTTTGGCTCGACTAGAGTAGGATCTATACCAGTTATTCTTGAGTCAGGACTCGCATGAGGCATGGTGTCTGTTTCATGAGCAATCCCCCCCGCCCCCCCCTGCCATTAGCTCTACAGAAACCTGGGGTCAGTACGCATCATCTTTGTACACATTTCCTAGACAGCCGCCCCTACACGTGCTTTTTTCACCGTTGAGATGGTGAAGAAGGCCATTGACAGGATGAGGAATGGGAGAGCATATGATCATGATGGATTAGTGGCTGAGCATTTCATGCATGCCAAAGATCTACTAGCAGAGCTTCTAGCAGTTATGTTTAACCGTGCCATATGTGAGGGCTTGCCTGATACTTGGAGCCTATCTATGCTTGTACCTATCTTCAAGTCAGGAGACCCTATGGAGCCTGGGAATTATCGCACTATCATGATTGGACACATTGGCACGGTTGTACGCATCCATTCTTCAGTGGCAGGTGAGTAGATGGGCAGAGAGGGAGGGAATGCGTGCAGCTGGACATGCAGGGTTCAGGAAAGGTTTTTCTACTCTTGACCATATCTTGACACTCAAGGCAATCATTGAGGAGGGCAGATCCCCTGGAAGACAGATCTATTGTAGCTTTGTGGACTTCCGCAAAGCATTGGACACAGTACCCAGAGCTAGATGGATGCACAAATTAGAGGAAATGGGAGTACCCACAGAGCTCATTTGGGGGATCATGGCATTGTACAAATCAGTAGTAGGGCATGTACGCACCTCAGAGGGTCTATCTACACCGGTTCACTCCCCTATTGGGGTGAAGCAGGGCTGCCCGCTCTCTCCTACTCTATTTGGTATGTATGTGGATGAGGTTTCTGACTACATTGGGAGAGATGATGATAGAGGTGCACCGCTGGCAAGGACATGGATTCCGCTATTGTTATATGCTGATGATATTGTATTAATCTCCGACTCTCCGGAGGGGATGCAACGTCACTTGGATGCTTTGCACAGGTTTACCCATGAAAGTGGTTTGTCTGTCAACCTTGGTAAAACCAAGGTCATGGTTTTTAATACCACCCCACAGTGGATCAGGAGGTCAGCACACGCGTTCACATACGGCCAGGAGAGAGTGGAGTATACAGATGCTTATAGTTACCTTGGAGTGGTTTTTAGTGGACCAGCTCTTTCATTGAGGAGAGCAGCAGAGACTAGATTGACCAGAGCCAATGCGGCATTGGGTAGATTGCAGAGGATGTGTTCACAGGTTCGGTTTCACGAGCCTCGGACGAAGCTCTGGCTCTTTTGACACTTTGGTGGCTTCTACATTGCTCTATGGAGCTGAGATATGGGAGAGTTCATTGGATCATCAAGGGAGGACAGGTCGCACAGATGGATGGGGGGACATGGAGAAGCCTTTGGTCTCTATGATCTCGCGGCTCATAATAGCCAAGGCTTCAATACCACGTGCCATTATCCGAGCAGAGCTAGCTGCCCCCCACTAGTGGTTGAGGCGCTCACCAAATTTGTCTCCTTCATACACCACATGTGGAAACTTCCCAGAGACAGATACACCCGCCTTGCACTTGAGTCCTCTCGACAATTAGCCATGCAGGGAGATACAACATGCTGGTATGGGGAGATGACATCATGGTTTCAGGCGCATGGGTTCAGCATAGACAGATTGCCCCCCTTCTAGTACTCACAGGATGCACCCTCTCTGACTCTTACACAGTCCGAGATCACCAGGCTCACCCGCCAGGACCTGACTCAGCTAGACACCAGGAGGACATGGATACAGCCAGCATAGGAGCTGGGCACGAAGGCCAAGTACCCAGGTACATGGAGAGAAGTTAAGAGGAGTTAAGGTGAGTTAGGTGTAGGCAAAATCAAGGTCCAAGAGTACAAATTTGAGAGTACACAATTAAGAGTGGGGTAGCAATGTGCATAAGGGGGAATTGCTTTAAAGGAGAAGTAACAATGTTAGAAGAAAGGCAGGGTGAAAAAAGGGGAGTGGGTTAAGAATAGTATGTAAAAACTTGAAGAGTTTAAAACTACAAGAGTAAAAACCTTCATGAGGAAAAAAGGTGTCCAAAGGTAATATGAGAAGAGAGAAGGCGTGGTAGTGGGGTTCACGTATCAAAAAACTTTGGAATATAGATGGCGAGGTGCAGGAGGTAACCATGGAGGGAAAAAATGAGAAAGCAAGTTTTTTAGGAAAAATGAATCAGAAGGCGAGGGGATTGTGGTGTGGCAGGCTTCAAGAGAAAACTTGCGGGGTAAAAAGTTGAATCAAGGGGGGTGTAGGCTATGTACCAAAAGGTTGTGGATGTTGGGCCCAGAAGTCCAACAAATGGTTGGTCTAGGGAGGTGGCAGAGGTTGGCATCGAGTTGGCAAGCTTTAGAAATAGGATTGCTAATACACTAGGAGGGTAGCATTTTTCTAGTGGTGGATAAGGGAATTTTGAGCACAGTGGGTGGGATTTTTGTTTTTTTGTGTGAGGGTAGGAGGAGTGCGGTGCGGTTGACGTAGAAAAATGCTACCTTCCCAATGTATTAGCAATCCTATCTCTAAAGCTTGCCAACTCGATGCCAACCTCTCCCACCTCCCTAGAGTAGCCATTTGTTGGACTTCTGGGCCCAACATCCACAGCCTTTTGGTACATAGCCTACACCCCCCTTGATTCAACTTTTTACCCTGCAAGTTTTCGCTTTGAGCGTGCCACACCACCCCAATCCCCTCACCTTCTGATTCATTTTTCCTAAAAAACTTGCTTTCTCATTTTTTCCTCCACGGTTAGCTCCTGCACCTCGTCATCTATATTCCAAAGTTTTTTGACACGTGAACCCCACTACCACGCCTTCTCTCTTTTCATATTACCTTTGAACACCTTTTCCCCTCATGAAGGTTTTTACTCTTGTAGTTTTAAACTCTTCAAGTTTTTACATACTATTCTTAACCCACTCCCCTTTTTTAACCCTACCTTTCTTCTCATATTGTTGCTCCTCCCTTACTTAAAGCAATCCCCCCTTATGCACACTGCTACCCCACCCTTAATTGTGTACCCCCAAATTTGTACTCTTGGACCTTGATTTTGCCTACACCTAACTCACCTTAACTCCTGTTAACTTCTCTCCATGTACCTGGGTACTTAGCCTTCAATTCCACTCTTTCCAAAAATAAGTTGCTCCCCAAGAAAAATGTTAGCCTTCAAAAGAGAAGCTTACCAAACACCCTTTATAAACCTCTACCTCCTCCTCCTCCTCTATTCCTAACACAACTCACCAACACCACCACTGATGAGCTCCTAAGAGCGAAACGCGTTTGGTGGTACCCTCCCTATTGTAACACTCCTTTTTTTCTTACCCGTTGTTTTTGGCAACCATCTTTTTTACCAATCGTAAGGAGTCGACTCGCACGCTTAAGTACTTATTTTTAAAATTATAACATTTCATCATCTCTCTCAAGAGGAGGAGAAATGGACAATAGTGAATGGGAAAGCAAAGGCGGTTGCTATAAAAGAAATAGATCTCGTTAATGCTACACTAACGGAGGAGAGGATGCGTCAGGCCCGGAGGCTTAATGTCAGGATCACGGGAATCAAGGAAGTAGAGGGTACTTTGCCAGAAGAGGATGGCGCTGCCCTATGTAAAACGTTGGGTTACAATGCAGATGAACCGGTCCCTTTAATAAGGTATGGAGAGCAGGCAAAGACCTCACAAGGGAACGTGCCCTTATCCTTCAGTTTAAGAATGATGCAAAGAGGATTGCTTTTCTCAAGAAGCGAGTCATCTTGAGGGATCTAAAGGATAAGACCATATATATGGATAATGACCTTACCCAAGCACAAGTAGCCCATCGTAAACGACTTATGCCTAAAGTAACAGCAGCTAGGGAAGCAGGCCATAAAGCATTCTATAGGGATGGACACGTCTTCATTGAAGGGAAGATGGTCGCATAGTGCCAGGCGACCTATGGGACACATGAGCCACCAGGATCAGGCATACATATTGCAATTTAAAACTGCAATGGAGCTTTATGGACACACCCAGGACGCTTAGAGGAAGTAATGCAAGGGCATGACATCATATTACTCACAGACACATCAGAGTCCAGAGCGAGGCCTACCCAGAATGGAGGGATACCAGTGGGAGTCAGCTTACAGGAGGACCACGAGACAAAGTACTGCACGAGGATCAGGAGGTATAGCCATGCTTGTCAAGAGAGAGATGCGGGGGCAAGTCCAGATAGTGGCTCGGGACCCAGATGCGAGATACATGTGGGTTTGCTTACACCTATCTGCGGGACGAGTATTATACATTGCATTATGCTACTTCTCACCTAGAGGGTCGAGATATGCCACTTCTAAAGGAGAGGAGAATACTGAGAGTAGTGATAAGGAGGAGGAGGAGACTATACCAATAGGCGACTCACCCTACTCGGATCTCTCTGAGGATATTATGCACTATTCCACTATGGGTGAGGTCCTCTTGATGGGGGACTTCAACGCCAGGACCCAGAGTAGGCAGTGTGAGATGTATGATATGGAGGACCCAGAGATGATGCTTGTTATGGAGACAGAGGATATAGGCGCCACCCGGATTTCTGATGACACTGGGCCAGACAGCACTAGATATGGGCACCACTTACTAGAGCTCGGCGCCCGTCACCATCTCGTTATGTATAACGGGATGTTACGGTGGCCTGGCTCCGGCGCATTGACATGCTTTCCATTTGGGGGGAGAGGGAGCACAGTGGATTATGTACTTGGATCCAGAGAGGTAGCACAGGCGGTGACCTCCTTCACTATACCACAGTGCCCGATTGGGGCAGATCACACATACCTATCTCTATCCTTTGCAGGTTCATCATGTACACCTACCACACCCAGAGCCACGATGGTCTACTTCACACATGACCTGGCTGACATATATGAGCACCATGTCTATGATGGGCTACTCCAGATGGATCCGTCGGCACCCATGAGTACACTTACCGCTCAGCTCTCTTCATTGTTACACACATCCGCCATTAGCAGTTTCCCCCACCACATGCATATAGGACATACGATGAGATCTGGGACCATGCCCCAGAACCGTTGGTATGATGATGAGTGTAGGAAGCTTTACAGACGTCTTTGCAGACTGCAGGCTTTGGGAGAGATCACTCAGAGAGAGGCCAGACAGCAGATGGGTCCCTTACACGCCGCAAACGGCGAGCATACGAGGAGGCACAGTATTGGGATATGTATCATCTACTTATGAGCCGAGATGCCACCACAGCATGGCAAAGGATTAGAGAACCTCGCTCTCCTACCCCCATAGAGGATCCGCATACATGGCACACATATGCTAAGAGTCTTTACCATGTACCTCATCAGCCTCCGATCCCCCAGCCATCAGTATCCCGTCCTACCACATCGACTTTCTTTACAGAAAGTAAGGTACAGAGAGCCATTAGACGTCTACAGTATGGGAGATCAGCAGATCATACAGGCATGCAGAGTGAGCACCTCATATATGCAGTTGATAGACTTGCACCTTTTATTGCCGCTTGTTTAACAGGGTACTAGCAGGGGGCTTCCCAGCAGAGTGGACCATGCACACCATAGCTCCTATTCACAAAGCTGGGGACATGACAGACCCCAGGTACGACAGGACGATCATGATTGGTCATACATTGGCCAAACTATATGGGGTAGTACTAGAGGCAGAGCTGAGTACACTTGCAGAGAGGGAGGGACTACGCACTCCAGTGCAGGCAGGTTTCAGACAGGCTTTCTCTACTATTGATCATATCTTCACTTTTCGTTGTCTGATTGACCAGGCAAAGGCGAGGAAGAAGAGGCTATATTGCCGCTTTGTGGATTTTCGCAAAGCCTTTGACACAGTACCATGCCTCTTTCATCGGCTTCAGTCTTTAGGGATACCCACGGAGATGATATGGGGCATCTATGCATTGTATGAGAAGGTACTGGGTCGAGTACACTGTCTAGGAGGTCTATCTGAGACCCTTGCTAGCACTATTGGTGTGAAGCAAGGATGCCCACTATCTCCCACTCTCTTTGGGCTCTACATTGACGAGGTATCTGACTTCATCATACACAGAGGAGGAGGAGGAGTTGACATCTCAGGTACACTTGTCCATGTTATGCTATATGCTGATGACATCATTCTAGTGTCTGAGTCACAGGCGGGACTCCATTTACACCTACAAGCTCTAGATGATTTCTGTACACAGAGAGGGCTGTCAGAGAACCTTGGGAAAACCAAGGTTATGATATTTCACACATCTGGACACATTAGACGACAGGCGATCTTCACCCTTACAGGAGGCGAGATTGAGGTGGCGGATTCATATGTATACTTGGGTATCACATTTGCTAGCCGGACGCTTCTCTATGACAAGAGCAGTGAGGGATAGATTGACACGAGGATATGCTGCTCTGGCCATGCTTGAGCGACAGTGTCATCAGGCACACTTTCAAGAACCCCGCACAAAGGGGTGGCTTTTTGATACTTTGGTCACACCAGCATTGATGTATGCAGCAGCAGTTTGGGCACCTGGGCTCTCTACTTCCTTTTGGACACAGATTGAGAGACCACAGATCTTGATGTTCTCACGGGTGATTCGCAGTAAACCTTCAGTACCACATGACATTATCAGAGCAGAGTTTGTTGCCCCGCCCATGCTAGTAGAGACTCTCTTCCAGGTGGTCTGCTTTATTCACCGAGTACGAGATATGGACCCTGATAGACTATCTCGCAGAGCTTTCGAGGCATCTAGACAGCTAGCGGAGGATGGTGACACAGGATCATGGTATGCACAGATGATACAGTTATTGACTCGATGTGGGTGGGACATAGACCACTTACCACCTCTTCAGTACGATCCAGATGCCCCACATATACAGCTCTCACATAGTGAGAGGAACAGAGTTATGAGACAGAACCTATTACAGCGATACACAACACGGACCTGGATCACACCCCACCAGCCCCTGCCCACGAAGATGCTATACTACAGAGACTCCTTTTTGAGCATCTCCGAGGATGGGTTTATCCAGAGGCCCAGATATATGGATGTATACATGCCCCACAATGCCCAAGTGGCGATTGGCCAGCTCAGAGTATCATCACACCAGCTTGAGATTGAGGCAGGCAGAGCGGCACGGGTCATTAGAGCAGAGAGGATCTGCAGACTATGTCAGGAGGAGGTTGAGAGCAAGGAGCATTACGTATGCAGGTGCAGAGCATACAGTGACATCAGAGACAGATACACTTCCTTGTTCAGTGGACACCCCACAGTACGCCAGATCATGGAGTCTACAGACCAGCGCCGATTTGGCCAGTTCTTAACGGAGATACAACGTCATAGGGAGATGCTACTACAGGATCCTATTACAGGGAGGGAGAGACGGCAGCTCCAGCTCACTGACTTCTTTCAAAGATCTACTACAGTGCATATGCCGACACAGGAGGGGGTTACCCTTCAGCGAGCTGAGGACCTCCGAGCCAGACGGAGACCGAGAGCATCTGGTTACCAGACACCTGTACTACATGAGAGGGAGATTACAGAGATTCGGGCTCGTCATCAGCGCCGCATCCAGGAGTAGATCGCTCATTTACATCTACATCCGGAGATCATGCTACAGGGGATTTTTACTTCACCATCGCCTATGTATCACATATTACATCCTCATTATGGGACTGGATGGAGCTAGCTAGTTTGCATTGCATTCTTGTACACCCCTACGCATATCTTTCACATACCCTTAGTGTTAGTGCTCCATCTCCCACCCCACTCCACTCATCACTCCTATCCTACTAGTTCAGTCCTATTTTATTTTATTTCATGTTATATTTTGTCCTTTTTCTGGTCATCCAGAGGGCATTGACAGTCGTACTTCGAAAATTTGTCTCATAGGTCGAGTTCGGCCTCTAGTAGACGTTAATAAAGCTTTCTTTCTTTCTTTCTTTCTTTCTTTCTTTCTCTCTCTCTCTCTCTCCCAGAAACAGATATGCCCGCCTTGCACTTGAGACCTCTCGACAGTTAGCCATGCAGGGAGATACAGCGTGCTGGTATGGGGAGATGACATCATGGTTTCAGGCGCATGGGTTCAGCATAGACAGACTGCCCCCCTTCCAGTACTCACTGGATGCACCATCTCTGACTCTCACACAATCCGAGATCACCAGGCTCATCCGCCAGGACCTGACTCAGCTAGACACCAGGAGGACATGAATACAGCTAGCACAAGAGCTGGGCACGAAGATGGCTTTCTACAGAGAGCATCTTCTTCAACTTACGGAGGACGGTTTTGTGACGAGACCCAGATACATGGACACCCACTTGTCTCATGGGATACGATGAGCTATTGGCCAGATACGCACATCTTCACACCAGCTGCGGATCGAGACTTGGAGATACAGCAGAGTACCAACAGAGGCCAGGACATGCCTCTTGTGTGACCTGGAGCCTGAGACAGGGTTGCACTACACATGCCACTACCCCGTCTACTACGAGATACACAGCCGCTTCCACTGCTTGTTCAGAGAGGGCTTTGGACCACTCTCCAGAGTCATGCGGTACGAGGATCAAAGATGCTTGGGTCTGTTTTTGCTCGAGCTGCACAGACACAGAGAGAGCCTGATGAGGGGAGAGGCCAGCCAGTCTCAGAGACGGATCACAGACTTCCTTAGAGCAGACACGGGACACCCGGAGGAGCTACTACCACAAGAGAGCTCGTCGCCTCACACCAGAGGCACACTAATCGACCGAGCGAAAGAGGACTACATGGCATCGACGGAGGCTGCATCCAGAGGATTCGGATCACTCTGGCCCGACATGCACGACGCCCGGTCAGGCTATTAACCATGGAGGAGATTGATGAGACCCGCCAGCGACCGATGCTGGATCTTTTGGATCTATGATTTAGCTATCCCACCTAGATGATTAGATCACACCTAGCTGTTTCGGATTCCATAGCATTTTATTCTATCAGTTTATTTTGTCATTTTTGTTACTCTGACTTTATATCAGATCCACCACATTGTAACTTTTTGGTCTCATAGGTCATTCTCGCCTTCTGAAGACATTAATATAACATTTCATTTCTCCCAGGCTCCATAGGGTCTCGTGACTTGAAGATAGGTACAATCGTAGATAGGCTCCCAGTATCAGGGAAGCCCTCACACATGGCACCAGTAAACATAATTGCTAAGAAGCTTTGCTACTAGATCTCTGGCATGCATGCAATGCTCAGCCACTAATCCCTCATGATCATATGCTCTCCCAGTCCTCATCCTGTCAATGGCCTTCTTCACCATCTTAGCAGTGAAAAAGCACATGTGTGTGGGCATCGATAGGGGGGTCGGGAAGGGGCGGTTGTCCAAGAACTATGTACAAAGATGATGCGTACTGACCTCAGGTCTCTGTAGAGGTAATGGCAGGCAGGGGAGGGGAACTGCTCATGAAAGAGCCGCCATGCCTCACGTGAGTCTTGACTCAAGAATAGCTAGTATAGATCCTGCTCTAGTCGAGCAAAAAATGCCCTCTTCTTCCACCGCACTAGGCATCAGAAGTCAATCTGTGACTGTCTGTGAGTGATGTCCCCCAAAAGCACCTCCCTCTGAAGTGTAGCTCTAGTCTCTGCTCAGGCTGGTATGCCTCTGCTGCTGCATCATGTAATGTCTGTGTCAGAATAGTAGTAAGCTCCTCCAGAGGTCGCCCTAGCTCCTTAGTGCATCGGCGTCTGTAGATCCTGTCTATGTATACAGAATCCGTCTCCCGGGTGAAGGTGTAACAAGTAGGGGCTGCTACCCGTGGCCTGTGTGATGGCTCCATGTCTATCCAAGATGGCCAATCCATGTGCAGTCCCCATGTATATCAAGTGCCGTCCATACTCAGTACGTTCCCCATCCTGGGATAGTCTGGATAGGCCAGTCACTGCAACATCCAGCTCTCTCAGCATCTCCTCTGAAGTATCATAAAATACTGTATGATGATAGGTAGTCCTAGCATTGACATACTCAGGGGAAAGTAGCAAATAGCAATGTAAAGATATCTGCATCTCTCTGCTCTCAATCTCACCCACATGTACCTAGCTTGCTCATCCTTGTGGGCTATATGTATCAATGGCTGCAACTCCTCCCTGAATAACACTGCCACTCTTCCTGCGCCCCGTCCTCTGTGCTCTGATCGTGTCTCCTGTCTACATATTGTCTCCCATCTGTATCTACTAATGTGAGGCATAGACTGCCCAGGGACCTGATGTGTCTCAGAGTAGAAGATGATGTCTCTCCCGGCAAAACTCTCCTCAAAAGCCCCACATCAAGGCGCATAGATCCATTACAATTCCAAGTAGAAACTTTGAGTGTGGTCCCATAGGCCTTACACCGTCATGTGCAGCGTCCCTCCAATATCACCACTTTTCCATCTCGGTAAAAAGCAATTTTACCTTTTTCCCTTGCCGCTCTATCTCTGGAATTACCTCCTGCATATGGGCGACCTCTGAGAGGTTAAGGTTATCCCCGAGAAAGATACCCGTCTTCTTAAGAGTTCGTCTCTTCTTCAAAAACTACTCCTTCGCTTCCATGGAGGGAAAACGAGATGAGTGCCCTTTCTTTCGAGGTTGCCCCCTTGCTCCCATTTTTCTTGTTGCCCACTCTCCAAGCTCTTGAGTGCATCGGTTCATGAACCCCCATCAAAGCCATCAGTTCTTTTACCTCTTCGTCTACATTATCTTTGTCTTTAAGGCCGCAAATTCTCACATGTAGAGAGTGTACACATCTTCTTTGCTCCTCTTCTAGTGTCAGGTTGATAATGATGGGTGTGGACGTTATTTCCTTGCTTTTCCCTTTCTTGGAAACCTCAATCCATTTCTCAGCCTCATCTGCTTTTTGTTGAGTCTTTGTAATAACGTCCACTCAAGAAGTCGTCATTTTTTTATGCTGCTCTTCCCCTTCTTTGATGGCTCGCACTTGCTCTTTGATTGTGTTGAGTTCTTTTATTACAGAGGGTTGCAATTCTCCCTCTTCAAGTGTGTTTCGTGATCGTGCCTCAGCAAGCTCCTTCTTGAGTGACGCAATCTCTTCGTCTTGGGCTGTCACACGATCTCCCATTGCAATGACCTTGCTTTCTTGGGCCAAAATGCGATCTTCGAGCATTTTTATTGTCCCTAATAGGTTGGGGTTGATCTTGTTAATGGTTTCGGTCATTTTTTCTTTGCACTTTTGAACTGCATCTTCTAAGAGATCGGGCTTATCATTCTGCTTCCTCATGTTTGGTCGCTGCCAAAAACGAGAGAAATTTTGCGGCGGAAGGAGCCCACATTACATGCACAAGTGCTTCCACATTATACATACATGTTCTCCCACAGTAAGCATACATGGCGTACATTTTTTGCAATTTCTGCAAATTACAACAAATGCCTGCTTTCTGCAATTTCTGAGAAAAAACTGAATTTTGAATTTTTTGCAATTTTTCTGATAACTACTTATTTCTGTCTGTTGGAGCCGAAAAAATGTCTTCTGTTGTACCTGCACGGGAGAGAGGGGTGTGTGTTTACGGGTGGGGCCGAGGGGGGAGGCGGGGTTGCAGGGAGAGCGCGAGGGAGACGGGGTTGGGCAGAAGGCAGCAGAGAGAAATGAAATGAAATGTTATATTAACGTCTTCAAAAGGCCAAAGTGACCTATGAGACCAGAAAGTTACAATGGGGTGTATATCTGATACAAAGTCAGATTAACAAAGTCACAGAGAGAGAGCGCGAGGGGGGGGGGGGGGGGGGGTGGGGGGGCTGCAGAGGCAACGCGAGGGGGGCATGGTGCGAGGGGGGCGAGGCTACACACACACACACACACACACACACACACACACACACACAGAGAGAGAGAGAGAGAGAGAGAGAGAGAGAGAGAGAGAGAGAGAGAGAGATTTTACCAGCACAAAAGCCTTGAGTGTACGCTGTATTTTTAAACAGTACCTGGCAGCACAGACCCATGTTAAGTACTCGTATGCAAAAGAGCACAATTCAGTTGTAGGAGTGACGCATATACACTCACCATGATGCTTTCTAGGTCCGGAGTAATTTGACTCTTGATTTCATTTGATATGGATGCCTCTGATTCCTTATCTCTAGAGTCCTTTATGACCTTCATCGATTACAAAACAAAATTTCATGCCATTAAAAATTAAACAGGGTAGGAACAAGTGAAGTCTTTGCAGGGAACTCCCTGAAAGCCTATGCTCGTACCTTTGTCAGTGTTGCCCTTATTGTCTCATCAAGGATATGGCTGAGTAGTCTTTGAGGGTCTCCCACCAGTTTCTGTAATCCCCCTTCATCAGCTGGCCTCTCACTTTTTGTCACTTTAGACTTTGAAGCTGGAAAATTTGCACTTCCCATTTCGGCTGGCAAAATGAAAAAGGATGTTGACTCTGCTATGTACTCATGGTTTTTAAAATTACCACAAGAAACCTCTACGAAACACTCTGGAAGATTTTTCGCGTCTCTTGTGCAAAAGTGAGAGTTCGAACCTTCATCGCTGCAAAAGTGAGAGTTCGAACCTTCATCGCTACAAAAGTTGAGTAAAGATCGATCTCACGAACGCTAGGTGTTTGCTGTTTAGAATGGTGAAATAATAGCCGCTTCATTTTAAGAGAACACTCCCACTGAGTCACAATGGAGGCAAGCTATAAACGCTCGCTAAGCATCCCATTTATCAGCATCTGATTTACTCGCTCTATGAATAACCTTTCGGCAGGAAGTACTGAGTTACTTTCTTGGAAACCATCATCTACTCGCTCAATCTCTAATTTTCCTGAACTACTCGTCAAAAATCATTTCTAATAAGCGGATAATGCTCATTGAAGCCATCCTATGAACCTGGCTGCAAGGTGGAATCATCTAGTAGCAGCCAAATGATGTTTTTCTTGCCAGCGAATTTACATGCTTGTTCATCTCAATGTTGCATCATTTCAACATAAGACATATACCAGCCTTGGCGTGGTTAGGTGTTGCTGGTTATAACGATCTTCTACATGAACGTGCAAATCCTAATTTCCACATATTCATGAAATGTCACAAGTGGTTTGAAACCATTTTCATAATTTAGACTCTTGATGACTGACATAGTTTTATGTGTAGCCCAACTACAGTGTTGGTAGCCTCTACAATGGAGTGTCAACATAATTTAGACTCTTGATGACTGACATAGTTTTATGTGTAGCCCAACTACAGTGTTGGTAGCCTCTACAATGGAGTGTCAACATATAGGGATTGTTATGGACTAGAGTCCATAGTCCAGACCACTGGATTGGGTGGACCTACTTGGATGCTGACCTGAAGGACACCAGCTCTTGTATTGGCCAAAATTTTGTCCTTTAGGCCACTATTGTCTCATGGCCCATGGGCCCAGGCCCAATGCTCAAGCGTGTGGGGCCAAAGCTCAAGCCTCATGTGTTGCAAAGATGCCATTTGGGCCTTTTAGTTTTGGTATCCTAAGCTCTTTTCTAGAGACTCTCTCTCTTTCATTTGTATGTGTCGTACTAGCTTTGGATCAGTCCATTTCGTACCATACTAACATCGGACTGTACTAGCATTGGATGCTCAGACATGTCAACCCTCCGACTCATGTTGCGAGCAACCTGAAGCACACCTGGTAGCCTCTACAGTGGAGTGTCAGCCTCTACAGTGGAATGTAAGCATATTGGGATTTTTATGGACTAGAGCCCTTAGTCTAGACCGTTGGAGTGGGTGGACTTACTTGGAGGCTGACCTGGCGACTTTTGGACGAGCACTTTGGCAGAAGGTGAATAAGTGATAGCCAGGCCATCAGTATGGCCTAGCGCCTACCTTGTCTATCAGCGGAAACAGCCTACAGGATCTACCTCATCTTCTCACCATTTATGGGAGACAATTTTTCATTTTATATATCAGTCTAGAGGGATCAAACTGGACTATTTTGTATACTTTTGAGTCGTGTGTCCCCTTGAGTCTTGAGTCACACCCATGCAGCACAATCTCTATTGCACAGTTCTCCACCCCCATTGTATCCTGATGGTCCTAGGTCTAGAGCTGAGTGTTTGCCAGCCAAGTCATTGTAGACGGTACATTGTGAGAACATGAGTATTGACTCTAATGTGTTCTTCCATTTTCTTGTTGTTGCCTTTTTAGAAGCTAGCTATGGTCACTGTTGTGGTTCTTTTTGAGAGAGATTTCTTGTGCACACTGTGCTGAGGGACACTCAAACTAGAAGGTACTAGTATGATATGATACAGTTTCTATCTACACTATGGAAGACATTAATCTTTGTCATCAAGGACAAGGGCTTTATTAGTAAAGTTAGAATGGAGAGATGACCAATTGTAGCTTCGCCCTATTGCAGTGGTACTTCTAAAGATTCTTGTTTCATCTATGTCCAAACACTCACCCTCCTTGAACCATTCCAGGCCTCAAAGCTCGACATATTTGTCTTCTTTAAGATGACACATTTTTACCTTGTGTAGAGGATGAATTTTGAATGACAGCTGTTGATTGCTTGTTATCAGGTGTAACAGGTTTGATTGTTGACTCCATCACAAACCCTGCAAGATCAGGTGGCTGGTCCTTCCCAACTGTAACTACAGCCTGTAAGAAGAGCCTCTATTAAAAAACCCGGTGTCAAATCCAGAGCTTTGTCAAGGTACTTACAATCATTACCTCAAAATCAACATACGATGGTTCCCTGTCTATTGACTGCAGAAACATGTCAAAATCGGGATTTGTCATTTCTGCAGATTTGCACTCAACAGTAAGCAACATTAACTTGAAATCACGAAATTGACCAGACTTTTCAACCAGTTTATAAGTATCTATGAAGAAGATTTCTGGCAGGTAGGTTCATTACTTCAGGTCAAAACTAAAAATGTATATTTTGAATGGACTAAAAACCTACAAGAATCTGAGGATGAGTTTTCAGTTAATGTATCGTCTTAACTAATTATTTGCACCCTTTTCGTCACTTGCTCCAAAGCTCTATTGGTTGTAGTGCCAAGTCTGGTAAAAAGCCTGTATGACTCAAACGGAAAGACTTCAAGAAGACTATCTACCTATATATGGCACATTCTGACTATTTCAGGTCAGAACTAACACGTATTCTAAATGGACCAAACCCTACAAGAATTCTGAGGATGAGGTTTCAGTCACTGTATTTTCTAAGCACCCTTTCATCACTTTCTGCAAAGCCTCTACTGGTCGTAGGTGACAAGTTCTGTAAAATCACTGTACAACTCTCTTAGAAAGACTTTAAGAAGACTTGAAATACTGAAAATTTTCTTGAGAAATTAGCCTTTCTCTCTTGCAGAAGCCTAGTGAGATTCTCTTCCTTTTCCAAGGAAATAAAATTACATTGCAGAAAATGTAAATTACCATATAGAGGCACGTGATCACTGCATTTTCAGGATCAGCCCATGGTCAGCTGCAATTTCAGCAAGGAAAAGGTGCTTATGCTTCCAAGAAGGAATGTCTTCTTTGGGCTGTGTTTTCCTAACACTAAGAGAAGAGGCGGTTTTGACTGTGTTTCTGTCGTGCTTCGGGAGCGTCTCAAACCAGGTATACCAGCTTGGCAGCTAACTTATTTCTCTTCTTCATTAACAGATAACCGTGGATTATCCATCATTAGAGGTCCAAGGATCCTCAGTGGTGGTCAGATGGTCATGGGGCTTTGCAAGAGTTTCCATTTGTGTAACACGACGGGCACCACTTGCCAATGGAAAAGAATAGACTGAACACTTTATCACTTCAAATAACACTGAACTGAAAGAGAGAGAGAGAGTGCACGGCACAAGAGACAGGGAGTGGCAGAGATCCATCCCGAGAGAGCATTGGCCCCGCCCCTTTCGGTATTTCTTTATATTGCTTGAACTCAGTACAATGCTGGTACTCGCGCTCTGCACCTTCACCCGGAAGAGTGCCAGAGATTGAGCCCTCTGCACATATTTAAAGGCCCTTGGTCTATGAAAAGCAATTACACGAAAATACTTAAACTAAAAGCATCTAGCCCAAAAGCTGGCGCTGAAAATCAATCAACGTAAATCATGGATATCCGTACAGGCTGCCACGTCGGCCAATTAGTGCAAAATGTGGAATTCCGTACTGGCCTGCCACGTCATCAAGCTCCATGCAAGTCTTTGTGTATGTGTGTGTCCTGCTTTATTTTAATGGCTTCAGGTCCCCTGGGTTCCATTGGATAGGGTCCCATAAGTTGGTGGGAACTCGTCTTTAAAAATAGGCCACTCGGCAAGACTTCGCAAGTTGGCAGAACTTCTTCTGCTGTTTGTTCTTCTTAGGGTTTAGGCCCCTCAATCGGGATCTGCAGGTTGGCTCCGTTCTTCAGTGGCTTGACACGTCAGCACTTTGTGACATCCCCCCCTTCTTCAAAGAAAGTAATCGTCCGCGATTACAGCATATCTGCAAAACAACTCAAGTTAGCTCAAAAAAATTTTGAGGATCATTATACAGGACGATCGGAGAGACAATCAGTTTTCTCAATCCATATCAGAGCTCTTGATATCCTGAGTCGTTGGTTTAGCCTGATGACGTGGCATGCCAGTACGGGATTCCACATTTTACGTTGACTTGCAAACGTGGCAGCTTGTACAGAATTCCGCGTTTCACGCTCGCGTGGCAGCCTATACAGATTTCCGTGATTTAGCTGGCTAATTTTCAGCTCCAGCTTTTGGGCTAGATGCTTTTGAGTTTCAAGGTTTTCATGTAACTACTTTTCATAGGCCAAGAGCCTTTAAATATGTGTAGAGGGCTGGATGGAACGCCGCCACTCCCCGTCTCATATGCCGTGCACTCTCTGAACAGCACAAAGAAATGACGACTTCTTGGGTGGATGTTCTTACCAAAACCCAACAGAAGGCAGACGAAGCCGAGAAATGGATCAAGGTGGCCAAGAAAGGAAAAGACAAGGAGATAACGCCCACATCCACACCCAACAACATCATTAACCAGACACTAGAAGGAGCAGAGGAGAAGGGTGCGCGCTTTACACGTGAGAATTTGCGGTCTTACAAACAAAGGCAATGTGGACGAAGAAGTAAAAGAACTCACAGCCTTGATGGGGATTCATGAGCCGACACACACAAGGGCATGGAGAGTCGGCAACATAAAGAAAAGTGGAGGCAGTGGAGAAACCTCAAAAGAGAGAGCACTCATCCTCCGTTTTCCCTCCATGGAAGCAAAGAAGTCATTCTTGAAGAAAAGACCAACTCTTAAAGAGACTGGCATCTTTCTTGGGGACGATCTCGCCCTCTCACAGATCGCTCATATGCAGGAAGTAATGCCGGAGATTAGAGCGGCAAGGGGAAAAGGCAAGATCGCTTTTTACCGAGACGGAAAAGTGGTAATACTTGAGCGACGCTCCACATGACGGTGCGAGACTTATGGGACCACACTCAAAGTAGCTGCCTGGAACTGCAATGGATCTATGCGTCTTGATGTGGGTGCTTTTGAGGATAGCTTTACTGGAAGAGACATAATCTTCTACTCTGAGACACACCAGGCCCCTGGGCAATCCATGCCTCACATCAGTGGATATAGGTGGGAGACAGCCTACAGACAGGAGACACGCTCAGAGCACAGAGGGCGGGGCTCGGGAGGAGTGGCAGTGTTATTTAGAGAGGATCTGCAGCCACTGATACATATAGCCCGCAGGGACGAGCAGGCTAGGTACATGTGGGTGAGACTGAAAGCAGAGACAGGCAGATACCTCTATCTAGCTATTTGTTACTTTCCCCCGAGTACATCAGTGTATGCACCACCCAAAGGACAGTCCCCTTTCTCTATTTTGGATGATGACATATGGGAGTTCTCTAGGGACGGTGACATTATCATCCTCGGGGACTTCAACGCTAGGACTGCCCATCACCAGGCAGTGTTTTATGATACTTCAGAGGAGATGCTAAGAGAGATAGATGTGGCAGAGACGGGCCTTTCCAGACTATCACACGATATGGAATATACTGAGTATGGGCGACACCTGATAGACATGGGCACTGCACATGGATTGGCCATCTTGAACGGCCTACAGAGATTTCCTGCTACGAGAGGCTTTACATGCTTCCCACACAGACATGGAGCCAGCACGGTGGACTATGTCATGGAACAACCGAATCTCATCTCTAGTATCGAGGATCTCACAGTTGGGCCCAGACCGGTCGGAGTGGCGGTGGATCATGCTCTGGTGTCAATGACCATCTCCTTCCATTTCAGTGCAGCACACAGGCCACGAGTAGCGGTCCCTACTCGCTACACATTCACAAGGGAGACGGACTCTTTATACATGGACGGAATCTACAGACGCCTATGCACTGAGGACCCGGGGCGACCTCTGGAGGAGCTAACTACTATACTGACACAGACATTACATGAGGCAGCAGCTGAAGCATACCCACACAGCCAGCCTCAGCAAAGCCGCAGATTTGGGAGCATGCCTAAGAACAGCTGGTACGATGAGGAGTGCTGCCAGACTAGAGCCAGACTTCAGAGGGAGGTGCTGTTGGGGGACGTCACTCACAGACAGTCACAGATGGACTTCCGACGCCTGGTGCGGCGGAAAAAGAGGGCTTTTTTGGCTAGACTCGAGCAGGATCTATATCAGCTATTCTTGAGTCAAGACTCGCGTGAGCCGTGGCGGCTCTTTCACGAGCAGTCCCCCCCCCCTGCTATTTCCTCCACAGAGACCTGGGGTCAGTACCCATTATCTTTGTACACAGTACCTGGACAGCCGCCCCTCCCCAACCCCCCCGACCCATGCCCACATACATGTGTCTTTTTCACTGCTGAGATGGTGAAGAAAGCCATTGACAGGATGAAGACTAGGAGAGCATATGATCATGAGGGCCTAGTAGCTAAGCATTTCATGCATGCCAAAGACCTACTAGCAGAGCTTCTAGCAGTTATGTTTAACCGTGCCATGTGTGAGGGCCTACCGGACACTTGGAGCCTATCTACAATCGTACCTATCTTCAAATCAGGAGACCCCATGGAGCCTGGGAATTATCGCACTATTATGATTGGGCACACACTGGCACGGTTGTATGCATCCATTCTTGAGCAACAGCTGAGTAGATGGGCAGAGAGGGAAGGAATACGTGCAACTGGGCAGGCAGGATTCAGGAGAGGCTTCTCTACTCTTGACCATATCCTAACACTCAGGGCCATCATCGAGGAAGGCAGATCTCATGGGAGACAGATCTATTGTAGCTTTGTGGACTTCCGCAAAGCTTTCGACACGGTACCCAGAGCTAGACTGATGCGCAGATTACAGGAAATGGGAGTACCCACAGAACTCATTTGGGGGATCATGGCATTGTACGGATCAGTAGTAGGGCATGTACGCACCCCGGAGGGACTTTCTACACCGGTTCACTCCACTATTGGGGTGAAGAAGGGCTGCCCGCTCTCTCCCACTCTTTTCGGTATGTATGTGGATGAGATTTCTGACTACATTGACAGCGATGGGGATAAAGGTGCTCAGTTGGCAGGGACATGGATTCCACTTTTGTTATATGTTGATGACATAGTGTTGATCTCCGAATCCCCGGAGGGAATGCAACGTCAATTGGATGCTCTGCATACGTTTGCCCACGAAAGTGGTTTGTCTGTCAACTTGGGTAAAACCAAGGTTATGGTGTTCAATACCACCCCACAGTGGATCAGGAGGTCAGCACCCACACTCACATACGGCAAGGAGACTGTGGAGTACACAGACGCTTACACTTACCTTGGAGTGGTTTTTAGCGGACCTACATTCTCACTCAGAAGAGCAGCAGAAACCAGACTTACTAGAGCCCACGCAGCATTGGGTAGATTGGAGAGGATGTGTTCGCAGGTTCAGTTTCAGGAGCCCCGGACGAAGCTCTGGCTCTTTGACACCTTGGTGGCTTCAGCATTGCTCTATGGAACCGAGATATGGGGACCTTCACTGGATCACCACGGGAGGACGGGTCGCTCAGACGGATGGGGGAACATGGAGAAACCTCTCGTCTCTATGATCTCGCGGCTCATTAGAGCCAAGGCATCAGTACCACGGGCCATTATCCGAGCAGAGCTAGCGGCCCCCCCACTTGTGGTGGAGGCGCTCACCAGATCAGTCTCCTTCATAAACCGCACATGGGCACTTCCTCGAGACAGATATGCTCACATAGCACTTGAAGCCTCTCAACAGTTAGCCATACAAGGAGATACAACATGCTGGTATGGGGAGATGACATCATGGTTTCAGGCACATGGGTTCAGCATAGACCGGCTGCCACCATTCCATTACTCATTGGATGCACCATCTCTCACCCTTACACAGTCAGAGATCACCAAGCTCATACGCCAAGACCTAACCCAGCTAGACACCAGAAGGACATGGATACAACCAGCACAGGAATTGGGCACGAAGATGGCTTTTTACAAAGACCACCTTCTCCAGCTTACGGAAGATGGTTTTGTGGTGAGACCCTGATGCATGGATACCCACTTGTCTCATGGGATACGATGTGTTATTGGCCAGTTACGCACGTCTTCTCACTGATTGACCGAGCGATTGAACTGGGGAAATCTAGGCGCCCGCGACTGCGAAGAACTACACAGCATCGACGGAGGCTATGACAGAAAATTAGGAGGACGCTGGCCAGACATGCACGACGCCCGGTCAGACTACTAACCATGGAGGAAATTGATGAGATTCGCCAACGACCGATGCTAGATCTCTTGTGATTCAACTATCCCAACAAGCCACCCATTTTTTGCTTGGTCTTTTGCTTGGTTCACATCGATCAACTTAGGACCCCATAGTATATATCTTTGTTTTGTACTGTTGTTAGGTTATTTTGTTACTCTGACTTTGTATCAGATCCACCACTTTGTAACTTTCGGGTCTCATAGGTCATTATGGCCTTTTGAAGACGTTAATATAACATTTCATTTCATTTCTCTCTCTCTCTCTCTCTCTCTCTCTCTCTCTCTCTCTCTCTCTCTCTCTCTCTCTCTCTCTCTCTCTCTCTCTCTCTCTCTCTCTTTTTCAGTTCAATGTTATTTGAAGTGCTAAAAGTGTTCAGTCTGTTCTTTTCCGTTGGGACGTGGTGCCCATCCTGTTACAATTTGACCTGCAACTTGACTTGAGCATC
The DNA here is from genome assembly GCF_014529385.1 of Adiantum capillus-veneris. Lineage (NCBI taxonomy): Eukaryota > Viridiplantae > Streptophyta > Polypodiopsida > Polypodiales > Pteridaceae > Adiantum > Adiantum capillus-veneris. Next base: position 8,143,179 of record NC_140935.1, on the reverse strand, counting down.
TCGAAGGAACTGTTGACGACCGCTCCGACATGGTGTGACCAAGAGGTATATGCCACCTGTCTGATTGGTCCTGGCAAAGCTGCTAGTGCCCCAAGGGCTGATCATAGAGAGTGAGGGATGTTTTGTGGTGTGATAGGCCTATGTGAGGTATTTTTCTCATTCTCAGCATGTTTCCATCATTGCTTTGCCCACCTTGTACTGTTGACGGTACCATATAGAGTGCCTAGTTGTGGCCCCCGATAAGAGGGTATTTTTCCCCAATACCTTGTGCGGCTGGTTTCTCATCTGCGGGCCAGTTCATAATTTTTTCCTAGTTTTTGCCTCCATTGTTTTGGGCCGTCGAGTCAGCTGATTTTGAGCTGTATGGGGCTGATTTGGAACAGGTAATTGGAACAGTTTCTTCCAATTACCTGAGCCTATCCTCTTCACATGATCATACTCTTCCTATCGACACATCAAAAGGTGACACAAAAGGTGATGGTGTTGGATCATCAACAAGTGTTACGTGGGAATGGTATACAACCAAGATGGGTGACGAAACGGTGAAGATTCCAATCCTATCGACTTTTCGGCTGATAGTCAATCGGATGGTACCGTAGATAACAATGATTGCAGTATTTGATTCATATGATCTCAGGTTCTTTGTGACTGGGAAAGTTGAAAAGGTGTCTACAGCGGAAGAGGAGGCACTTTGGGACCATGTCAATGCTCAAGTGCAGTGCTTTATCATCTAGAATTGTACCCCACGGAGCTTGGAACATGTAAAGGCAATGCCTAGTGTCAAGCACATCTGGGATCATTTGAAGTCTCTCATGAGCAGGTTACTCCTATGAAGCGTGTTGCCTTGCAAGTGCAATTGATCAGCGTGGGTGCAGCCTATACATCTTCCATGAGGGCCCATATGAACAAGGTGCGAACATGGCAACCACGAGATATTTCAAATGGGGAAGAGCATTCCTTGTCTCAGTTACCTCCATCATACCCTCGTTTATATTCTTCATTGATTACAAGTGGACGACAAAATACTAGTATGTGGGAGGAGTTAGTTCCGCTGGTATTGGGACCAAGAGGAGCTGCTCAGAACCTGAAGTAGATAAAGAATTTCTGATACAGCTGAGGCTTTGGCTAGAGATGCCAAAGGGAAATAGAAGGTTGGACAAAAGGCCCAAGTTCTTCGAGAACCGATCTAGAGCCAAAAGACTCGAAAGCCTCGAGACATTGCAATCATTGTGCTGATGTGTCAGGCGAAGTTCAGTGGCCTGAGTCAGGCCACTGAAGACCCAAGGGTTAGAACACCTTGAGCCTATCCCTAGCCAACCTGAAGATCCCGGAATAGGGGCCTAAGCTCTAGTAAAATCTTTAAGGAAGACTAGAATTTTTCCAATCACTTTACATGGAATGGGTATGTTCATGGTTTTGTGTTGAAAGTGGTTTCACGAATTTTCAGCCTCGGAGATTCTTGAAGAAGGTAGACGCATGACTATCGACAAAGTTGAAGCATAAGAAGCCACAAAGGACTTTGTGTCGCTTTCGGCGCGGCCCAAAGAAGCAAGCGTTGTAGACCTTTATGAAGTTCAAGTATCGCATGATCCACGCATCAAAGTGGCCCGACGAAGAGTCCTTTCCAAGATTCCGGATGTTGTTAGCGATCTCCCTCGACGCCATAGAGTTTGGTACCAGTACCTCACTTTGAAAAGGAGGGGATGTCACGTGCACATCTAACCCTATGTGTACGTGGACAAGCTACTTCACGACATGGGTTCAATCCAATTCAGTCAGTCTAAAATAGGAAGTGATCTGGCACTTTTGTGAGTCTGTTCGCAGACCGTGCATGTTCAAACACTTAGATTAGATGCATATCCTCTGGTTGCACACAACATGATCATCAGATTTCCATCACAACCCATCAGGAGCATTTTTACAGTGCATAGACCTATTTTATATGTTCTTGACATTTTTCAGACACTTAGATTCGATGCATATCCTCTAATTACACACAGCATGATCATCAGATTTCCATTAGAACCCATCACAAGCATTTTTACAGTGCATAGACCTATTTTTCCTATTTTTGACATTTTTCACTTATTATTTTTAAGTGACTTTTGTTGGAAACTGGGTAGGGCCAATTCAGTAAGGAAATATATAAGAAAACCTAGCGCTAGCACTTTTGGGCAGAAGAGGCAGCAGGAGCACCTTTGTTCAACAGGCACCTTCTCAGCAAGACCACCTTCCCACAACAGACCTAGCGTTTTTAGTCATCTGCAAAACCTAGCCTTTTTGCCACCAAGACTAGCCCTGGCGTTTTGCATTGCAGATCAGCCCTAGCGTTAGCAGATTTCCTCAGCAAGATCAAAATTCAGCCCTAGCGTTTTTGCATCAACATGACCTACTAGCATTTTGCAAATTCAGCGCGACAAGTCCCCAAATAGCATCAGTGTTTTCAGTTTTCAACATCAAGACTCCCCAGTAGATCCCCAAGACCTCACAGATCTCACCTTCCCACAGTAGATCCTCGCCGCACGGTCAGATCCCTCGTAGTTTGCAGATTCAGCCCGGAAAACGCAGATTCAGCATCTAAGTTTTCAGCGCGTCGTCGTCGCATCGTCGGCATCGACATCGTCACCGACATAGAGTCAGAATTCAGCAGATAAAGATTTGCCGATTTCAGCCATTAGCGTTTTCAGATCTGGTTGTCGTCCTCATCGTCGTCGACATCGTCGGCAAGTCCAAAGCATTGTAGAGATTTGTGCAATCAATAGTAGACCGCTCTCGCCATAGAGAGTGGGGCCTTCCGAGGACGGTTTGACAACCATCTGGTGCCGTATTCTTCTCTCTCTATCTGTCAGTCTCAACACCTGCATTCACAGTGTTTATCCACTTTGTTTGTGTCCGTTGCACTCTCTCACTAAAGGAACCGAAGGCTCTTCCTTTCGTAAGTAAAAGGACCTTGAGCACAGTTCGGAGCACTCATCTCGAGCAAAGTTCAACGTTCACTTCCGTTGCACCTTACATCGTGGACCTTGGCAAAAGCCGTGTCCAAGTCGCGCGTGTACTCATCGGCTTCAAAAATTTTATCTTTCGTGCTTAGGAAGGGTGGAACCTTCGCAGCACCTTCAATATTCTCAAACGGCACCCTCCCCGTCGAAGAGTGTACCGTGTTGTTGTAGGCAAATTCCACCAAAGGAAGATACTTTTCCCATTGAGTCTTCTGATCCGAGATGTAAGACTTTAATAAATCTAAAACCATTGAATTGGCAATCTCAGATTGCCCGTCAGTTTGCGGGTGGAAAGATGACGAGAACTACAACTGCGTGCCAATGTTCTCCCAAATTGCCTTCCAAAACAAACTCGTGAATTTGGGGTCCCTATCGAAGACAATCATCTCGGGCATGCAATGTAATCTGAAGATCTGGGCCACAAACAGTCTCGCTAAGTGATCCGGCTTGACTATTTTCTTCACGAGAATGAAATGAGTTTGTTTGCTAAATCTGTCAATAACAATCCAAATACCATCGTGACCACTTTGTGTTCTCGGGAGATCAAAATAGAAATCCATTGCAATACTTTCCCAGGGGCGGGTGGGTATGGGTAAAGGCTGTAACAATCCCTGTGCTTTATGCCTGTCAAACTTGACCTTCTTGCATACCAAGCAACTGCGCACAAAGTCGTCCACATCCTTCTCGAGTCTCGGCCAAAAGAAGTATTTCTCTACCTCTTTCAAGGTGGTAGCAATGCCGCAGTGACTTCTGCAAGTCCGACAAAGTCAAAACTGGTCCCGTAGTCAATTTCTCTTTCAATGTTTGAAAGGCAATCACCTCTGTGGGTCCCCACGAGAAAGGGACACCTTTCTGTGTCAAAATATACAACGGAGATGCAACCTTTGCAAACTTTCTAATGAACCGCCTATAGTATGAACACAATCCCAAGAAGCTTCTAACTTCATGGACATTCTTCAAATCGGGCCAATCACGGATAGTCTCTATCTCGGCCGGGTCCATCTGCACTCCTCCTGCCGAGACAATGTGTCCCAAAAAGTGTATCTCTGGTAGGAAAAATTCACTTTTCTTCGCATTAATCACCAACTTGTGATCTAGGAATGCCTGAAAGACCTGAAGCAGATACTCTCTATGTTCTACCTCATCCTTGGGGAAAACAATGATGTCGTCAAAGAAAGTGTCAACAACTAGTCTATACTCTCGAAAAATCCTGTCCATCATCCGGTTAAATGTCGCAAGAGCATTGGTTAGACCAAAAGGCATCACCAAAAACTCAAATAACCCAAAAGTCATCCGAAAGGCTGTCTTGTAGACATCTCCCGGCGCGATTCGGATCTGATGATATCAACTTTTCAAGTCGATCCTACTAAAGCACGAGGATCCCTTAGGTCGGTCAAGTATATTATTGATTCTAGGAATCGGAAATCTGTTCTTGATGTGATTTTGTTGAGAGCTCTATAATCGATACACATTCTCCAAGATCCGTCTTTCTTCAAAACCAACACTGGAGAGCAGTACGGTGAAGTACTAGGCTGGACAAGACCCTTTTCTAAGAGGTCTTTCACTTGGTTCATAATTTCTTCGTTCTGGGCTCGTCGTTCTGGGCTCAGCTCACACGGTAAGGTGGCTGGTTCGGTGGTGTGCTTCCAGGTATCAAATTAATGGTGTGATCCTCAGAAAAGCTGGTGGCAACTCGCCTAGCAGGCCCTCTGAAAAGCAATCAGCATGAGTGTGGAGAAAATCTTGGTGTTCTTTTTGTAGATCAGACATATTTGTCCTATGATCATCATTCAACTCTTTCAAAAAGATCGAGTAAACAAACAGACTGGATTTCGTTAATTTTGAAACAACCGAAGCCGATACAATAGGGACAGACACGCCCTTGAGTTTTACATCGAGTACAATGGTTCTGCCCTTCTCTGTAGTCAAAGTCGCTTTTCTCGCCCGATAGTTGACCACGGTGTTGTTCTTGTGGTACCAGGGAATTTCCAAGAGGACATCACAACCTTCCAAAGGCATTATGTAGAAGTCCTCATGCCCCAAATACCACTAACAATGCAACCGAAGTTTGCCAATGACAGGTGTAATGGCTATGTCCCTGTCGGGTGCCGCTAGAACTGCCTTTGCTAGTGGTCACATCCGATCGGGTGTGATCTCAAGCCGCGCCGCCAATTCGGTGAAATGAAGTTGGCCTTGGCTCCTCTATCAAAGAAGATCAGGGCTTCTTCGTCTTTCACTTTGCCCCAAAGTCGGCAAAGTTCTGTACTCTCGTCCATCGTGCTTGGGTCAGTACCCACGCAATCTGGAACCAGTCCTGTTTTCATCTTACCTTTTCGTCCACGTTCCTCACCTCCTCTCAAACTCTCGGAGCTTTCATCGTCCTTGTCATTCTGTTCTTTCAGTGCCTTTTTAGGGCACTTCGCGGAGATATGCCCAATTTCCCCGCATCCAAAGCACTTCCCCTCCTTGATGCAGAGAGCTCTCTCTTAAAGAGTGAGTTTGGGTCATGCATCCTTTTCTTTCTTTTCTGGGTTGCTCTTCCTCTTTCTACTTTCATTTTTGAAGTCTGTTCGGCCCTTTGCGTCATTATTTCATCTGTGGGGTAGGTCAAACTGCCTAAGTGAATGCCAAAACCCCGTTTCGCATGACTCATCAGCTCCTAAATGGATGTGACTTTTGTTCTAAGCAATGATCTCGGATCTCTGTAGGAAGAACCAAGGTAAACCGCTCAATCTCTTCTTTGAACGAGATCTTCTTAAATGAAGAGGCGGGTAGAAAAGAGCTCCAGAATCTCTCGCAATATGCGTCCATTGTATCCTTGTAAGGTGCAGCGGAATGAATGTTTAACTTTGCTGAGTGCTCCGAACTGTGCTCAAGGTTCCCTTTACTTACGGAAGGGAGAGCCTTCCATTCCTTTAGTGAGAGAGTGCAATGGACACAAACAAAGTGAATGGATACTGTGCGTAAAGGTGCATGAGACTGAGAGATAGAGAGAGAAGAGAATACGACCCCACGGAGTTGTAAACCCCTCCTCCAAGGGCCCCACTCTCAATACCGAGAGTGGTCTACTATTGATTGCAAAATCTGATACAAGATGCTGATGCAAATCTAAATAGGCTATGTCGAGGTCGACGGTGTGGACGATGATGACGAATCTAATGCTGGAACTTGTTCTTGTCGGACTGTTCTTTCTTGCTTGGAATCACTGGATCTGTTGCCCTTCTATCTGCTGAATTTGCTGGTCCTTCTAGCCAAAAACGCTAGATGTCCATGGCTGGAAAAAGCTGGTATCGGCTGGCCTTTGAAACGTTGTATTGCTGGCTGTGTTGCTGCTGCAAATCGCCAAGGCAAGGGCTGAAAAAAACACTAGTTGCAGGGCTGCTGATCGCTGGTGTTTGTTGCTGAAAAATGCAAGTTGCAGAGTCTAGGAAACGCTAGATAAGGCTGTCTATAGGCGCTGCTATGCTGGTCCTGAAATGCTGATTAGGGTTGTCCAAAAACGCCAAAGGCAGGGCTGAATCTGGGATGGGAAACACTGCTGAAAATCGCCAGGGCAGGGCTGAAGTTGCTCGCTTTTCCTTGCTGAAAACGCCAGGATTGAATGGCTGAAAACGCTGGCTGTTTAAAGCTGAAAACGCAAGGCTATGGGGGGGTTGTTCTTGCTAAGAAGGTTCTCCAGAGGCCTGCTGCACTGAGTGCCTGATTCTCTCCTTCTTCTTCTGCCAGATAGTGCTAGCCCTAGGTTGCTTATATATTATCTTAGCAAAATTGCCCTACCTAGTTCCCAACAAAAGTCACTTAATAAATAAGTGAAAAAAAGTCCAAAATAGGGAAAATAGGTTTTTAATGCACAAGAAAATTCCCTTGATGGATTCTGATGGATTCTGATGGGAATGCTTATGATCATGCTGTGTGCAACCGGAGGATATGCATCTACTTTACGTGTCTGGTCATGCACGGTCTGCGAACACACTCACAAAAGTGCCAGATCACTTCCTATTCTAGACTAACTTGACTGAACTGAACCCTGGTCATGCTGTAGCTTGTCCACGGACACATAGGGTTGGATGTGTCACGTGACATCCCCTCCTTTTCAAAGTGAGGTACTGGTACGGAACAGTATGGCGTCGAGGGAGATTGCCAACAGGGTCTGTAGCGCGGATAATGTGTCATGCTCTCTACAGTGGGTGCTCCTCGGTGCAATGTGCGTGACAATCTCACTCAAACAGACTGAAAACAAAGGAACAAATAGAAAAAAACTGAGCTCACAGAGACACAACAGCAGACCAGAACATATGACTCGACTATCTCAAAGAACTGATACAGACTCTGGCGTGGCAGCACACTCAGCTCCAGCCCGGGACTCACAGGTACAATGGGGGTGTCGAGGCTCAGATGAGCCGGGATGGTGAAGACGTGCTCTGTGTATAGACTCACTCTAGATGACTACGTCCAAGATGTGAAGAAGATGATGATAATGACCCAAGGGCCCATAAATGTCAGCCACCTAAGCCAATCTCCAAAGTGAGTGGGGGTGGTGACCTGGCCACGATGTTCACTAGACCACCGTCCGTATCCTGCCACGTGTCACTGCCCAACCCAGCCCAGAGAGTCCGTCCAGTGTGAACCAGACCAGACCAACTGTACTGAGTGTCCTGTGAAAGTGACTGTAGCCTACTACAGGTTGCCCTCCACAAGACCGCTCACCGTCTCGATGAGAGGAAATATTGAAAAACTAGGAAATACTGAAAAACTGTGAAATAAAACCAGTAGGTACCGCATGTACATCTTTCTTGAAGCAGGTGCTTGGCCCAACCATGCAAGAAATGATTGCAGCTGGCAAGAGAATTCAACACTTGGAGGGGGAGGTTTCTCTGCTCGAACACAGGATGGCGGATTCTTATGCAGAGATAATGACAGTTCAGGAGAATTCTAGGAAGTTCCAAGTAGAGTGTGAAGAGCTGCAGGAAACTCTTGACACTTTTCGAGCTGAAAACCAATGAAGTGTAGTTGCTCTGAAGGAGGCATATGAGAGGCTCCTGAAGGAGTTGCAGAGGCCAGTCGTAGTTGTTGAGGAAGAGCATGAAGGGTTCACGAAGCAGATTCAAATGCAGACTCCTTGACGAGAATTCTTGGGTTGCAAAGGGAGCTTGAGGCTACTGAAGATGATCCTGTTTCTGATACGTTTACTAGAAAGTTTTACGTCGTGCAGAAGGAAAATTGCTTGAATAAGATGCTACACCTTTGACAAAGGATTTGTTAAGAGTCAAAGAAGTGCTTTGTGCTTGATTGTGGAACTGAAGTTTTCGTATGGAGTGGTCGCATGACTTCTCTTGAGGAAAGGAAGGCAGCTTATGCGGCTGCAGAGGAACTTCTCACCGCGCAAAACAGACCTAAGCATACTCATATTACTAGGGTGATTGAGGGGTCAGAGACTTCACCCTTCCGAGCAAACTTCGATTTAGGTGGTGACTCCGTGGGTTCTGAAGATGGAAGAAGCAAGGTTGTAGCGCATCTCCGGCTGTTTGCCTGCTCAATAGTGAGGGGAAAGCTTGAGGCTACTGAAGGCACAATGTGGATCAGCGGGGTGGGGGAGACGAGGCTGAGGCTGAGGCTGAGGCTGGGAGGGGTGGGGAAGTTTAGATAGGTGCGAGGGGAAGGGTTTACTAGATAGGGGCGAGAGGGGGTGGGTAGGGGAGAGCAGGGATTGGTTAGGGGCGAGGGGAAGGGAGGGGGTGGGTAGGGGCGAGGGGGGCTAGCGGCGAGGGAATGTGAGGGGGAGGGTAGGGGCGAGGGGGGCTGGTTAGGGGCGAGAGGGGCTGGGTAGGGGCGAGGGAATGAGAGGGGGAGGGTAGGGGCGAGGGGGCTGGTTAGGGGCGAGAGGGGCTGGGTAGGGGCGAGGGGAAGGTGAGGGGGTGGGTAGGGGCGAGAAGAAGTTGAGGGGGTGGGTAGGGACGAGGGGAAGGTGAGGGCGTGGGTAGGGGCGAGTGCAAGAGGGATGGGTAGGGAAGGTGAGGGGGAGGGTAGGGGCGAGGGGGAGGGACGGGGTGGGTAGGGGCGAGTGCAAGAGGGGTGGGTGGGGAGGGTAGGGGCGAGGGGGAGGGAGGGCGTGGGTAGGGGCGAGAGAATGTGAGGGCGTGTGTAGGGACGAGGGGAAGGTGAGGGGGTGGGTAGGGGCGAGTGCAAGAGGGGTGGGTAGGGGGCGAGGGCACGGAGGGGGTGGGGTGAATAGGGCGAGAGCTGGGCAAGGGGACGAGGGTGAGTAGGGGGACACGGAGTGGCGGGGGATGATGGAGCTCGCTCTCCTCCACCAGCCTATAGTTACCGTTCTGCTTTAGAAGCGGCCGGTGAGTTATACTGAGCTTCACCATCGCTTACTGTTACTGATTGCAACCCAAAGTCAATATGAGAAAAGATATGCCAAGGCGACACCGCCCTACCGCACAGGCGATCATTATGCTTGTGCCTGTGGAAAGCGACAATTTCATCTGTTGAACAACAGAATGCAAGAACCGACACCAAGGGAGGATTTTGTAGGAGCCGGCACCAATGGAGGAGGGCCTGCCGCCAGGAGCCTACAGCAACAGGGGACAACATTAGTGCCTGCTCTCTATTGTTTTGGTGACTCTCTTGTAGATGATGGGAACAACAATGTTCGGCGCTCTTGATGATCTCTTGGCCACAACTGTGAACCCTAAGGATGTGGGCATTCTGATTTTGGGTAAGGTCGAGGGGATAAGGGTAGATAGGTACAAGTAAGGAGCAGACAGCTATCATGAGCAAGACAGCTATCATGATCTTGGAATTCATCTTGCAGGACGGGCTCTGAGAAGGGAGTTTGCTAGACACAGAGGAGAGCTTTCTTCTGGTTGAAGAAGAAGGAGACACCAAAGGGGTTGATGTTTGAGGGGGAGTGAACTCCTGTAGAGGAGAGTTCTTCCTGCTTCTATGCTTCTTCAAAGGCTCAGGTGGCTCATTAAGTTTAGTAACTATGGAAACATTTGAAAAGGGTGTACCTTCAGGCAAAGAGTAAATAGAGACTCCATAACAAGGCATAGACTTGGTAGCATCCAACCACTCCAACAGATCCTCATCCGACCCGTCAGGTGGAGTAGGCTGTTCATGTTCAGGGTTGGTTTCCATTGACAAAGAAACTTGCTGCAACACGAGATCCATACCTCCTTCTAAGAGAATGGGTTGCATCGGGGAGCCAGAAGTATGTATCCACATTGCATCGTTTCCCCAATCATGGAGTGCTTTAGTGTGTCGCAGCCATGGTCTTCCAATAAGCAAGGGAAATCCGCCCTCAACCTGGGGAAGACGAACCACCACAAAATCCAAGTTAAAAGTAAAGTTTTGTACCTGCAGAGGCACATTGTTCACGATGCCCACTGGGTATATTGTCTGTTGGGCGGCCAATGTAACTGTGAAGGGAGCAGGGCAAGTAGGCTGTAGACCTAGAGCTAACATAGTGAACTCCGGCATCAGGTTGATGCCAGATCCACCATCCACTATCACTCTCGAGAATTGCCGACCCAAAACGGACATTGTCAGGCGAGGGCTTCTATAATCAGTGAGTGGAGCAACGGGATTGGATATCATATAGGACTCTCACGGTCGCACTGGGAGGTGCCCGCCACTAGGACCTGCTCCAGGGTAAAGTGACTGAATAACTGCAAGCGTGTCACTTCTGAAATTTGCATCTAGTCGCAACATGTCATAAAGAGACACTTGTTGGAAAGTGTTCTTCAAGACTGTCTTTGCTGTAAGCTTCTCTTTTTCTACTTGTTGTTCCTCTGGTACCTTGATCTTTTGTAGATCGGAAACTGCTTCCAAGAAAGCTTCATCAATATCGGAGAGCAAAGATTTGGATTCTTTCATGGCACCGAGGGATGGCTTCTTAACAGTTGTTGTAGGCAGGGTATCCACTGGTGTGAGACTGTGTGGGGGAGTTGAACTTGCTGGAATGCTAAGACCGAGAGCGGCTCTTTGGGCCCGGGTGAGGACGCCCGATGGCTCCTCTGCCAACTGCGGCCGCTTATTTTGAGGGGTAACCACGTGGGTAGAAGGGGGCGGCTGAGAAACGGTGCTCACTGCTATCAAATTGAGCTTGGGAAAGGCAAACTCATTCTGGCTTTGACTTGAGTTCGAAGCCGTGGATGCACAAAGTTTAGGGCAATCCTTACTGTAGTGATCCTTCGTTTCTGGGCAATGACGGCAAGGAGGGGACCCTTCTGGTAGGGGGCATTTGCTTTGGTAATGCCCGTATTCCCTGCATCTGTAGCACAAAATGGGCCGATTCAAAGGGCGAGTCGAAGGGCGAGGTGGTCCTTGCTCCTGGTGCATTGAGGTGGAGGTGGAGGCATGGGTATGATAAAAGCTCGGAGAGGGAAAAGTGCTCCACATACCTTGCATAGGAGGGGCTGTCAGCAAAGGTGGCATATGGCGTAGATGGCCACAGGGAGAGACCATGTTGGATGCAGGTGTTGGCCCTTGTTGAAGAGTAGGACCAAGACTTTGTTGTATTTGTTGCAATCCCTTGAGGTAGTAACAGTCCTTGTCCTCATGTCCAGATTTTTCATAGAAGTGGCAGTAAACCCGAAGGGGGCATTCCTGTGGAGGGTGCCCTGGAGAGCGGCATGAGCTACACCAAACTGTAGCCTTAGTCTCTTGCTAACACTTGAGCTCTTCTAGCTCGCGCTTGATCTGTTCCAATGCCTCGTGATGTGGAGGCTTCTCCTGTCTAAGAGAGAAGGACCTCTCCTCTTGAAGAGCTCGCTGTAACTTTAGGGCTTTCAGTTCCCTGCGTAAAGAAGTTAATGGATCAGCAGGACTTTCCGAAAACACAGAGGGGTTCTCTATGTGAGGGAAGTTGTTGAACAGCTTCCTAGCCGCGTCTATCGTAGTAGTAGCTGCGATGAACTCCTCCAAAGTGGCATCCAGTCGGAGACTCTCTCGGGGTTTTTGCTGAGAAGTTTTGGGAAGCGCCTTCTCCACCCACTTCTTAACCATGAATTCACCGAGTTGCTGGGGAAGCTTGGCAACCAGAGACTTGGTTTTAGTCATAAGCTCTGCAAAAGTCTCCTCTGGCTGGAGCACCATGTTGGCCAACTCATCCAACACCTTCTCCTGGTAGTCACCTGGCCTGAAAGCTGCACAAAACTGTTGTCTTAAGGCTACCCAAGTTGCAAAATGGTTCTCTACAAACTGGCTGTACCATTTGTCTGCTAAGCCATCCAAGGTGGATGGAAAGAGTACCAAATAAGCATCTTCCCTGTTAAGATCTCGACCCCTATAGAGAGATACAAACCTCCTGGCATGGTCGTCAGCGTCTTCTGAAGAGAGTCCTTTGAAGGTAGGGAACTTGATGTTTACCTTGGCCAAAACACTTGCCAAAGCCTCCATGGTCCCTTGCTTAGCCTGTTGCTCAATAGCCTGCTGTAGCAGAATAGGAGAGAGCTTTACTGGAGAAGGTGATCTGGAAGATGTGGAACCTGATGAAGGAATGGGTGATGTATGTGGAGGTATGGGTGATGAGGTTGATGGACTTCTACTAGGTACCAAAGGTCGTCTTCTGTTGTAGTACTTCAGAGGGCTCAGTAGTGCGCTTTGACGCTCGACTGACCGCCTTGTATGGGTCATGCAGTGACCACCAACCCAACCAAGCTTTGGACAAGAAGACCTTGAACTGGCTGAAGACTAGTCTAGACTCTACTAGACCAGGCAAGTGACTAGACCAGGCTGGACCAGGCACGAGGAGGACTAGAAGACTAGTCTAGACTCTACTAGACCAAGCAAGTGACTAGACCAGGCTGGACCAGGGACGAGGAGGACTAGACCAGGCTGGACCAAGGACGAGGAAGACTAGACCAGGGTCGAGGAGGACTAGACCAGGAACGAGGACTAGTTGGACCAGGGCTAGAGATGACTAGACCAGTTGGCCAAGGCGAGAGGAGATCAGTGCAAGGCAAGGTAGGCGAAGCTAGATAGACCCAACTAGCTTCAAGTCTCAGAGTGAGATTTCAGTTGAGGTCCCACCGTGATGGCCAAAATGAGAGCACTTGTAGCGCGGATAATGTGTCGTGCTCTCTACAGTGGGTGCTCCTCAGTGTAATGTGCGTGACAATCTCACTCAAACAGAGTGAAAACAAAGGAACAAATAGACAACAACTGAGCTCACAGAGACACAACAGCAGACCAGAACATATGACTCGACTATCTCAAAGAACTGATACAGACTCTGGCGTGGCAGCACACTCAGCTCCAGCCCAGGACTCACAGGTACAATGGGGGTGTCGAGGCTCGGATGTGCCGAGATGGTGAAGACGTGCTCTGTGTATAGACTCACTCTAGATGACTACGTCCAAGATGTGAAGAAGATGATGATAATGACCCAACTACCCATAAATGTCAGCCACCTAAGCTAATCTCCAAAGTGAGTGGTGGTGGTGACCTGGCCACGATGTCTACTAGACCATCGTCCGTATCTTACCACATGTCACTGCCCAACCCAGCCCAGAGAGTCCGTCCAGTGTGAACCAGACCAGACCAACTCTACTAACTGAGTGTCCTGTGAAAGTGACACTGTAGCCTACTACAGGGTCTGGAATCTTGGAAAGGACTCTTCGCCGGCCCACTCTGATGCGTGGGGCATACAATACTTGAATTTCGTAAAGGTTTGCAACGCTTGCTTCTCTGGGCCGCGCCGAAAGCGACACAAAGTCTTATGTAGCTCAATCAATGCTTCAACTTTGTCTATGGACGTAGGTCCATCTTCTTCAAGAATCTCCGAGGCTGAAAATTCATGAAACCACTTCCAACAAAAAACATGAACATACCCATTCCATGTAAAGTGGCTGGAAAAATACTATTCCTTCGAACAAACTGTGCATGCGATGCAAATGAACAAAGTGACGGAGTGCCAAACCGTTCATCAAACACACGTAAACAATGGGATCGAATGTTGACTTTCTGATCTAAATCAATCAACTGTGGCAAAACACAATGGAAATGCCTATGCTTGATGCTCAATCCTTCTTGTGCTCTTTCTGATACTTTGTCATGCCAAGAAAGAGACATGGAATGTAAATTCCTTGAATGCAAACATTTCATCTTTTCATGAATCATCCGCATACATTCGTGCTCATTCATGAGTGAATCGTGCTCAACGTACAATATGGCATGCCTATGAAAAGGGATCACATAAAGACGCTGACTAAAATACAGGAAACGATCACGAATGAAACATTCGAACAATGCATGCCGACTAATCGTACGAACACATAATACTTCCTGTGAGGGTTCTTTGGACCTAGGCTTAAGACTCAAGATCGGTTCTTCGTGTTTGATCGAATCTTCCTGTTGGGGTTTTGTGGACCTCGACTCGAGAGCCAAGATCGGTTCTTGGTGATTGATCAAATCTGCAATGAGGTTAGCTGCACTAGAAAAAGTATCAACCAACCCATCATTCTTGTGAACAATCACATCGTGGTCATACAAATCATCATGCTCGTGAGTAATCAAATCTTGATTATGCAAATCATCATGCTTGTCATTGTCATCCAATTCATCATGCTCATCATTATCATTCAAATCATCATCCTTATCATCATGCAAATCCTGTGTGTCATGCTTTAGAGAAGAAGAGACTGAGAGAGTCTCCTTTTCCCCAATCTCTTGCATCTGTGCCTGCACTTGAGAAAAGAATCGGAACAAGGCAACTTTCCTTTCGTTGTGCTCATGCTCTATGGCTACCATTCTTTCTTCGGCCACCAAGCGCGCTTGCTCACGCTCACGCTCAAAGTTGGCCTTTCTTTATGCTATTCGTGCTTCGCATTCTAACTTCTTGTCCATCATCATCTTGTCAAAAGCCTCCATAGGAGTTAGTGCAATCCTTGGCTTAGATGGGAAAGGGGGAGGGTCAGAAAAACCTCCTGGTGGGGAAAATTTTTCTTCGCCAACTCCATGCTCATCACCTTCATGCAAAGTATCCATTCCGCTTCGGGTGATGACCATCCACTGAAGTCTTTGGTTCTTAAGTTCACGAGGAACTTGGGTTCTTGTGGGTGTTGGATTCTTGGGGGTCTTGAGGTTCTTGGGTTCTTGAGGTTCTTGAGTTCTTGAGGTTCTTCGTTCGCTTGCAATCTGTGTTAGAGAAGGATCTTCTCTTCACCCGAGTTCTTCTCTTTCTTGCGGGCGCACCCCTTGGCGGCCTTGCGCTCACACCAAGGTTGCTTTTTCCCACCTCACGTCAATTGGCTGGCCGCTAAGTGCACGGTCCGCTCTCAATGAGTGAAAAGAGAAACGAGGGGAGGCTGGACAAGCCCTTCTTTCTTGGGATTCCTGTCACTCTTCAAACACACGATTAGGAATCGACATGTGGTTCTTTCCTTGAGTAATACAGAACACTGTCAAAGCTCTAATACCAATGTAAGATGTAGCGGAAGTGAATGTTGAACTTTGCTCAAGATGAGTGCTCCGAACTGTGCTCAAGGTTCCTTTTACTTATGGAAGGGAGAGCCTTCCGTTCCTTTAGTGAGAGAGTGCAATGGAAACAAACAAAGTGAATGGACACTGTGCGTAAAGGTGCATGAGACTGAGAGATAGAGAGAGAAGAGAATACGACACCACGGAGTTGTAAACCTCTCCTCCAAGGGCCCCACTCTCGATGGCGAGAGTGGTCTACTATTGATTGCACAATCTGATACAAGATGCTGATGCAAACCTAAATGGGCTATGTCGAGGTCAACGGTGTGGAAGACGATAACGAATCTAATGCTGGAACTAGTTCTTGTCGGACTGTTCTTTCTTGCTTGGAATCACTGGATCTGCTACCCTTCTATCTGCTGAATTTGCTGGTCCTTCTAGCCAAAAACGCTAGACGTCCATGGCTGGAAAACGCTGGTATCGGCTGGCCTTTGAAACGCTGTATTGCTGCTGCAAATCGCCAAGGCAAGGGCTGAAAAAAACGCTAGTTGCAGGGCTGCTGATCGCTGGTGTTTGCTGCTGAAAAATGCAAGTTGCAGAGGCTAGGAAACGCTAGACAAGGCTGTCTATAGGCGCTGCTATGCTGGTCTTGAAATGCTGATTGGGGTTGTCCAAAAACGCCAAAGGCAGGGCTGAATCTATGATGGGAAACACTGCTGAAAATCGCCAGGGCAGGGCTGAAGTTGCTGGCTTTTCCTTGCTGAAAACGCCAGGTTTGAATGGCTGAAAACGCTGGCTGTTAGGGCTGAAAACACCAGGCTATGGGGGGGATGTTCTTGCTGAGAAGGTTCTCCTGAGGCCTGCTGCATTGAGTGCCTGATGCTCTCCTTGTTCGTCTGCCAGATAGTGCTAGCCCTAGGTTGCTCATATATTATCTTAGCAAAATTCCCTACCTAGTTCCCAACAAAAGTCACTTAATAAATAAGTGAAAAATGTCAAAAATAGGGAAAATAGGTTTTAATGCACAAGAAAATTCCCTTGATGGATTCTAATGGATTCTGATGGGAATGCTTATGATCATGCTGTGTGCAACCGGAGGATATGCATCTACTCTACGTGTCTGGTCATGCACGGTCTGCGAACAGACTCACAAAAAGTGCCAGATCACTTCCTAGTCATGCTGTAGCTTGTCCACGGACACATAGGGTTGGATGTGTCACATGACAATCCTTCTTGGTCATCCAAAGATGGTTCCAAGCAGTTTGTATGTCGCGTTCATACTCTCGAGTCAGCCAAGAAGAAATAAGAAGCCTTTTAAATTTCAGCCATTTGGCTGGCGCTGTCTTGTTTAATAGAAGCGTGGACCACCAAGTTCGAGCATTCCCCTTGAAGTAAGAGGCAGCTTGTCACAAGGTGATGACGTGTCTCCCCAAGAGCCGAAACCATGACTGTTGCAGAAAACCCCAAATGTGCAAACCCTAATCCTAAAATCTGCAAAAACCCTAAAAACAGCAAAAACCCTAACTCTATCCCTAACCCTAAAAGGGCAGCAGTGAAAAGCGCCAGTCTGATGACGTAGCAGACCCCGGTATTTGCGGCGCTGATTTAGGGCTGCGGCAATTGATGCTTTTTTTCAACGCAATTTGAGGAGAAAGAGAACTCTTTGCTTTATTTTAAAAACCCAAGTGAGTTTGAGAGTAAAAAAAGAGCCTTTGCTTTTATTTAGGCTTTTGATCTGAAGCTTTTGGGGCTCTGCTTTTGGCATCCCTTGTAAACTTTAAATAAGTGGTTTGGGCACACTCTGCAAAGCATCTGGACGCAGAGTCTGAAAGTGAAACCCTAACCACTCTCTTGTACTTTGAACTGATTAATACATAAAGAAATACCGAAAGGGGCGCGAGTCTTTGGGGCCAATATCTCTAGGCACTGAACTCCGTCGGGCCAGTGCAAATCTATTGTGAACTGTGAAATGTTTTGAAGTGGTTATTTGGTGCTGTCATGATTGATTCTTGACTTCGAGTGTCCAAGTCTGTTACAGTGGTATGAGAGCACGGCCGATTTCTCTTCTACGGAAATCCGATCCCAATTTGTTTTTCCGCAGCACCTATGGCTTCACGCAAGGATCAGTCGACTCCCTCTGCATCCGGAGATGCGGGCAGGGATCACAATGAAGATTCCGCGAGAGAGTATGGCCCGCCTCGGCCTACTCAAGCGGAACAACAAGAGATGAAGCGTCATCAATTGATCACCGATGCAACAAAGATGATGCTCAGTTTTGTGAAGGACCCGAAATTGGAAAAATATATGAGCGAGACTTCTTTTCAAGAAGTGCACGAGCAGTGGCAGAAAACCACAACACCACCCCCAAAACCGCTCTCAAGAAACCTTCTGCTCACAAGAAATATTCAGACAAGGAACTAGAAGAGCTGGTTGATGCACGGATTGCTCAGCTTTTGCCGCGCAGAACAAAGCTAAAAAAGCACGGCAAAAAGCAGAAGAAAGGCACTCACTTCCCGGGTTATTTGGGTCGTCAGTCGACATTTGACAAAGCAAAGAAACAGAAGAAGCGTGTTCAATTTGAAGGAGTACCCAGTTCTTCTTCTTCTTCTTCTTCTTCTTCTTCTTCTTCTGACAGTTCTTCTAGCTCTTCAGATTCGAGCGAAGAAGACAGAAAAGGCAAAAAGCGAAGCAAGAGACAACACTTCGGAAAGGGTGCCCAGTGAGTGACAGTTCTACAGAGGACTCGTCTACAGATAGTTCAGACTCCGATGACGGAAAAATTTATGCGAACAAGAAGAATTTTTATAAAGCCAACCAGTATGACTTTCTGGAAGATAAAAGCAAGAAAGTTTGAAAGTTTAAGGGAGGTGGACAATCGATCAAATTTGACAGTTTTTCAGGATACAAGGATGCTTCGTAGGCTTTATCTTTTATACAACAGTTTGACATCGCTTTCGCAGGAGGACGCTACTCAAAGCACTCCAAGATTCGGAGAGCTGCCTCTTATTTTAAGGGGAATGCTCGAACTTGGTAGGCCACGCTTCGTTTAAACAAGACTGCGCCAGTTAAATGGCTGAAATTTAAGAAGCTTTTTATTTCTTCTTGGTTGACTCGAGTATGAACGCGATATACAAGCTGCTTGGAACCATCTTCGGATGACCAAGAGAGATTGCGAGAGCTCTTTTCTACCTGCCTCTTCATTCAAGAAGATCTTGTTCAGAGAACAAATTGAGCGGTTTACCTTGGGTATACCTACAGAGATCCGAGATCACTGCTTGAAACAGAAGTCAACTTCTATTCACGAGTTGATGAGTCATGCGAAACAGGGCTTTGCCATTCACTCTGGCAGTCTGACTTACCCCACAGATGAGGTCATGACACAACGAGCCGAACAGACTTCAGCGAATGAAAGTAGAAAGAGAAAGAGCAACCCAAAAAAGAAGGATGCACCACCCAAGCTTACTCTTGAGGAGAGATCTCGCTTCATCAGGGAGGGGAAGTGCTTTGGATGCGGGGAACATGGACATATCTCCGCGAAGTGCCCTAACAAGGCACCGAATGAACAAGATGAAGAAAGGCCAGAAAGTTCTAAAGCAGCTGAGAGACGTGGCAGAAAAGGCAGATAAAAAGCAGAACTGGTACCACATGGCGTGGGACCCAAACCGAATCAAATGAATGAAAATACAAACTTTGCCGTTTTTTTTGGGGCAAAGTGAAGGATCGGGAAGCTCTTTGGAAGGAGCCAAGGCCAACTTCTTCTCACTTGGAATTGGCGGCTCGATTTGGAACTACGCCTAACAGGCTGAGGCCACAGGCGGAGGTAGTTCGAGTGGCACCCGGACGGGATGTTGCCATTACACCGAGCATTGGCAAACTTCGTTTGCAATGACAGGGGTGTTCAGGGCACGCGAGTGACGTTCTACTCGGAATCCCTTGGTACCACAAGAACTACGCCGAGGTTGACTACCAGGCCGAGAAAGCAACTTTGATAAATGAAGGGCTGAGAGATTGTACTTGATGACCTTCAGTTTCTTTACTTATCCTTTTGGGAGAGAACTGAACGATGGATAAAGGTTGAATATGTTTTGACCTGAACAAAAGAACGCCAAGATTTTTCTCCACACTCATGCCGATTGCTTTTTAGAGGTCCTTAAGATCATACCATTGATCTGATACTTGGAAGCACACAATAGAACCGGCCACCTTACCGTGTGAGCCGAGCACAGAATGAAGAGATTATGAACCAAGTGAAAGACCTCTTGGAAAAGGGTCTTGTCCAACCTAGTACTTCACCGTATTGCTCTCCAATGTTGTTGGTTTTGAAGAGAGAGAATGTGCATCGATTATAGAGCTCTCAACAAAATCACCATCAAGAACAGATTTTCGATTCCTAGGATCGATGATATACTCGACAGATTACAAGGATCCTCGTGCTTTAGCAGGATTGATATGAAGAGTGGATATCATCATATCAGAATCGCGCCGGGAAATGTCTACAAGACAGCTTTTCGGACGACTTTTGGGTTATTTGAGTTTTTGGTGATGCCTTCTGGCTTAACCAATGCTCCTGCAACATTTAACCGGATGATGGACACGATTTTTCAAAGTACAAGCTATTTGTTGGCACTTTCTTTGACGATATCATTCTTTTCTCCACGAATGAGGCAGAACAGAGAGATCATCTGCTTCAAGTCTTTCAGGCATTACGAGATCACAAGTTAGTGATTAATGCAAAGAAAAGTGAATTTTTCCTACCAGAGATACACTTTTTGGGACACATTGTCTCAGCAGCAGGAGTGCAAATGGATCCGGCCAATATAGAGACTATCCGTGATTGGCCCAATTTGAAGAATGTCCATGAAGTTAGAAGCTTCTTGGGACTGTGTTCGTACTACAGGCAGTTCATTCAAAAGTTTGCAGAGGTTGCTTCCCCTTTGCATATCTTGACACAGGAAGGAGTCCCTTTCTCGTGTGGATCCACAGACGTGACTGCTTTTCAGACATTGAAAGAGAAATTGACTACAGGACAAGTTTTGACTTTGCCGGACTTGCAGAAGTCATTTGAAGTATATTGTGATGCTTGTGGTCGTAGTCTGGGTGCGGTCTTAATGCAAGAAGGCCATATCATTGCTTACGAGAGCCAATTGTTCTGAAGGCCGGAGGTGACAACAAAGATTTATGAGAAAGAGCTTTTGGCGGTTATCCATGCTCTTACTCAGTGACGGCATTACCTACTTGGAGCGGATTTTACTGTCTTTACAGACCATCAGAGTTTGCACTACTACTTGTCACAGAAGCAGCTTTTGGAAAAGCAGATGCGGTGGGTGAACATCTTGTCACAGTTTCACTTCCAGATTGTCCATGTGCAGGGACAAAAGAATGTGGTGGCAGATGCTTTGTCTCGGCAGCCGTTGGTTCTGGCTATTTCCGCAATACATCATAGGAGCTTCGAGGATATGGTCGATCAGTATGCCATAGATACAGATTTTGAAGACGTTTTCACACGGATACGGGATGGGGAGACAATAGCGGGATATACCTAGATGAATCCAGGATAAGCCCAGATTCACCCTTGAACGAAAGTGCAAGGTATAGACCCATGGTAGTCACCCACAAGACAATATAACCATCAGCTCCATCATGCATAGTATTGACTAAATACCACGACATCCCCACTAACGTCGTCAGTGCCCAATAGTGGGTGTAGAACTAGGTACTAACATATGCTCCCCAACACAACACACACCACATGAACGCACACATGAGCATACATCAACACAAAGTTCAGCGTACTGAGTTTCTATCATGACTCCGGAGATCAAGGGCAGACTCAGCCATAATGAAGCCTAGCACTAAAAGAAGCATTAAATCGAAAAAATTAGCACAAAAATAAGGTAGTTGATAGGGCATACGCACCACAAAAGATAGAAAGAATTAGCACAATATCAACTGGTCGTAACTCGGACGAAAACTTCACAATGTGAAGTCTGCATGTCCGCTATACGACTAAAAAATATACCTAGATGAATCCAGGATAAGCCCAGATTCACCCTTGAACGAAAGTGCAAGGTATAGACCCATGGTAGTCACCCACAAGACAATATAACCATCAGCTCCAACATGCATAGTATTGACTAAATACCACGACATCCCCTCTAACGTCGTCAGTGCCCAATAGTGGGTGTAGAACTAGGTACTAACATATGGTCCCCAACACAACACACACCACACGCACGCACACATGAGCATACATCAACACAAAGTTCAGCGTACTGAGTTTCTGTCATGACTCCGAGAGATCAAGGGCAGACTCAGACATAATGAAGCCTAGCACTAAAAGAAGCATTAAATCTTAGTATGCGATACCACAAGCGAGACTATTTGTGGCCCAGATTTTCAGATTACATGGCATGTCTGAGACAATTGTCTCAGACAAAGACCCCAGATTTACGACTTTGTTTTGGAAGGCCATTTGGGAGAACATTGGCACGCGGTTGCAGTTCTCGTCATCGTTCCACCCACAGACTTACAGGGCCCCGGCAATCTGAGATTGCAATTCAGTGGTTCTAGATTTATTGAAGTCTTATATCTCAGATCAAAAGATTCAATGGGAAAAGTACTTACCTTTGGTGAAATTTGCCTACAATAACACGATACACTCTTCGACGGGGAAGGCGCCATTTGAGATTGTTGAAGGTGCTG
Organism: Adiantum capillus-veneris; assembly: GCF_014529385.1. Lineage (NCBI taxonomy): Eukaryota > Viridiplantae > Streptophyta > Polypodiopsida > Polypodiales > Pteridaceae > Adiantum > Adiantum capillus-veneris. The sequence continues at coordinate 8,121,052 of NC_140935.1, read as the reverse complement.
CGAAGGTTCCACCCTTCCTAAGCACGAAAGATAAGATTTTTGAAGCGGATGAATATACGCGAGACTTAGATACGGCTTTTGCCAAGGTTCGCGAGACTTTGCAGAAGTCTCAAGAACGACAAGAAAAAGGCAGCGGATCGCCATCATCGCGACTTGAAATTGAAGGAGGATGATTGGGTGCTCTTACGTTTTGAGAAGGCACGCCTGAGAAAAAAAAAGGGAAAGGAGAGGCTTTTTCCAAAGCTTAGTATGCGATACTACGGACCTTTCCAGATCACTGAAAAGATAAATGATATCTCCTTCCGACTGAAACTGCCTAATACTTGGAGGATTCACAATGCATTTCATGTGAGTCTCTTGAAACCTTTTAAAGGTGATGTGCCTGATGATGGGGAGCCTGATGAGCAACCCGAAGTGGAAGAAAACGAGGAAATCCTTGTTCCTGAACAGATTTTGGCACATAAGGATACGAAGAAAGGTAAAGTCCGAAGGCGATTCTTGGTTAAGTTCAAGAACTATCCTGCATTTGATGCGAAGTGGATGGAGGAGGAGGACCTAGCAGATACTCCTCGGATTGTGAAACTTTACCTCGATGCTTTTGGTTTAGCACAATCTACTCCAAATGGAACCTAGAATTTAGCTTGGCCGGAGATCTGGTGCAGTGGATGCACAAGATGGGAGTCACTCCGCTCCTTTGTCAACAGATGCCTTGATTTTGATACTAAAGTCACTGATGTCTCTTTGAGCTTCAGGGATACTGAGAGCTGACAGTATTCTGCTCGATGACTTTATGAAATGGAATTCCTGATTATGATACTGATTTGTTCTTGACTTCTTTTAAGTGCAGGAACTGATAGACGAAATGCCAGTAGCATTTTGGTCTGATTGATCTCGAATAGACATGGTTGCAATAGGGGTTAGTCAATCGGACATCGATGAGGTCCCGATTCAATGTAGATGCGATTGCTAGCTACATTGCCGATAAATCATGCTCTAAGATCCGAATGAATGTTGAATGTCATGTGATGCCCAGTGATGTCTAGTGACGTCCTGTGATGTCGTGTGATGTGACTGTTGATTGGTACATGTGCTAGATGTGTGTTCCTAGTACGTAGGTACTAACAGTCAGTGTCTGCTAAGACGGTTTATGGCCTCTGTCTGTTTTGTAGGCGTCATTGAGGGCGATTACAATGCGTTCAAGAGGGGGGTATGTCACAAAGTGATGACGTGTCTTCTCGAGAGCCAAAACCATGACTGTTGCTGAAAACCCCAAATGTGCAAACCCTAACCCTAAAACCTGCAAACCCTAAAATCTGCCAGAAACCCTAAAAACAGCAGAAACCCTAACCCTAATCTTAACCCTAAAAGGGAAGCAGTGAAAAGCGCCAGCCTGATGACATGGCAGAATCCCAGAATTTGCGGCGCTAATTTAGGGCTGCGGCAGCTGATGCTTTTTCTCAACGCCATTTGAGGAGAAAGAGAATTCTTTGCTTTATTTTAAAAACTCAAGCGAGTTTGAGAGTAAAAAAAGAGCCTTTGCTTTTATTTATGCTTTTGATCTGAAGCTTTTGGGGCTCTGCTTTTGGCATCCCTTGTAAACTTTAAATAAGTGGTTTGGGCACACACTTTGCAGAGCATCTCGACGCAGAGTCTGAAAGTGAAACCCTACCCACTCTCTTGTACTTTGAACTGATTAATACATAAAGAAATACCAAAAGGGGCGCCAGTCTTTGGGGCCAATATCTCTAGGCACGGAACTCCGCCGGGCCAGTGCAAATCTATTGTGAACTGTGAACTCTTTTAAAGTGGTTATTTGGTGCTGTCGTGATTGATTCTTGACTTGGAGTGTCCAAGTCTGTTACACAGCTCTCCGAATCTTGGAGTGCTCTGAGTAATGCCCTCCTGAGAAAGCTATGTCAAACTGTTGTATGAAAGACAAAGCCTTCGAAGCATCTCTATAACCAGAAAACGTGTCAAATTTAATTGAATGTCCACCTTCCTTAAACTCTTGGACTTTCTTGCTTTTGTCTTCCAGAAAGTCATACTGGTTGCCTTATTCTTCTTTGAATAAAAGCTGTTGTCGTTAGAGTTCGAACTATCTGAAGACAAGTCCTCTGTAGAACTGTCAACCACTGGGCGAGATTTAAGCTTCTTTGCCTTTTTCTTGCCTTTTCCGAAGCTTTGTTTTTTGCTTCGCTTTTTGTCATTTATGTCTTCTTCGCTCCGGTCAGAGGACCTAGAAGAACTATCACAAGAAGAAGAAGAAGAAGAAGAAGAACTGGGTACTCCTTCAAAGCGAACACGCTTCTTCTGTTTTCTTGCCGACTCAAATGTTGACTGACGACCCAAATAACCCGAGAAGTCAACACCTTTCTTCAGCTTTTTGTCGTGCTTTTTAGCTTTCTGAAGAAGAAGAAGAAGAAGAACTAGGTACTCCTTCAAAGCGAACACGCTTCTTCTGTTTTCTTGCCGACTCAAATGTAGACTGACGACCCAAATAACCCGGGAAGTCAGCACCTTTCTTCAGCTTTTTGTCGTGCTTTTTAGCTTTGTTCTGTGCGTCGAAAAGCTGAGCAATTCGTGCATCAACCACCTCCTCTAATTCTTGCTTTGTCTACATCCTTGGAGTAGGAGGTTTCTTGAGTGCCGGTTTGAGGGGCGATTCTGTGGTCTGCCGCCACTATGCATGCACCTCGTCGAAAGAGGTCTGGCTCATAAATTTTGCAAAATTTGGCATCATCTTTGTTGCATCGCCGATCAATCATCGACGCTCCATCTCTTTGATCTCCGCCTGAGTAGGCTGAGGCGGGCCGTATCCTCGCGTGAATCCTCGTTGTGATCTCTTCCCGCATCTCCAGATGCGGAGAAAGTCAACTGATCTTTGTCTGAAGCCATAAGTGCCGCGTAAAAAGGAACGGATTTCCCGTAGAAGAGAAATTGGCCGTGCTCTGATACCACTATTACAGACTTGGACACTCCAAGTCGAGAATCTACCGCGACACCACAAGAAATCGCTTCAAACAGTTCACAGTTCACAATTGATTCGACACTGGCTGGGCGGAGTTCCGTGCCTAGAGATGTTGGCCCCAAAGACTGGCGCCCCTTTCGGTATTTCTTTTTGTATTAATTTGCAACTCAAAGTACAATGCGAGTGGGAGGCTCTCACTCTCAGACTCTGCGTCCAGATGCTCTGAGAAGTCGGAGGCCTGCCCACTTATTTAAAGGGCTTACAAGGGATGCTAAAAAGCAGAGCCCAAAAGCTTCAAGATCAAAAGCTTTAAAAAAAACAAAAGAGGTTCTCTCCCTCTCTCTCTCTAATGTGCGTAGCCAGCAAAAGCAAAAGCTCTCTCTCTCAGCTGCCTTGCGTAGGCTTCAACGCAGCCAAAAGCACAGGCGTCCGTACAGTGCTTTCCGTAAATCGCGCCGCGTTTTGCGGGGGCTGCCGTACAGCCATGCCACGTCAGCGTTTTACCGGGTGCCTGCCAGCGTCATCATTTCCGCCAGCCACTGGGAACTTTTGTCACGTGTGTGTACTGAGCATGCCACATCACTGGGTTGTGACAGGTACTCTCTTCTCATGCCGGGAAAGCAAACCGAAATGGGAAGATCTGCTTCCTCAGCAAGAACATCTGAAGCTCAGTCAAAACCATGGCACCACTATCGAAAATGAGCCCTGACCGCTCAGATGGCCAGCAGACTCATTGAGATGACCTTAGCAGCCATCTCAGGAGTCTCAAACTCAATCTGGTAGTATCCCCGCCCAAGAAGCTGTATGTTGATGATCTCCCCCACCGCTGCTAGGAGACGGGCCTGAAGGAGGTCACGCACCTCGCCTCTGTTGGATCGACTGCCAGATGACAGCGGTGGCCAGAAGGCGCTCCACTTTTGCTGCAAGGCTCGCTTGCTCTGCCGGCGAGAGAGCAAGTCAGATGGGTAGGGCCAGGGGGTTCATCTCAGTCCCTCTGAGGCAGAGCACGCGCTTCCATCTGTGTCTATTGCTACAAGTGAGGTCGAAGAAGACAAAACGTTCTCCTGCTGGAACGAACACGCCGAGTGAGTCCAAGGAACTGCTGGGGAAGCCTGGCGAGGAGAACCGAAGCGGGGAAAGAGGAAGAAAAAGGGGGGAAGGGCGAGGGGCAGCGGTAGGCAGCGAGGCGAGGGGGAGGGGTGAGCGCAACAAGCCGGGAGAAAAAGGGGAAGGGGGGGTCAGCAGCAGCGAGCTGATGAGCAATCTCCAGATAATGCCCACCTCATGTGTTTATCGGACAACTTCCTTCACGCTCTACTAATAAGATCGGCACCTGGCATCTAGATAGGGCTTGAAGGAACTCAGAGCATGGATGATTGCTAAAAGTTATTTATTATAAATCTGTGTCACTCTCTCTGGCGTAGTGAGCAACCTACTCTCATAGGCAACTATATGCCCATCTTGCTACCATAAAACTGCTCCGACAAGCATCACAATCCACTTCAAGAGACTTCTGAATGCGTGGTAACATGAAAGATGGTCCTTTGTTACACATACGTTAGAACATTATCATTTACTTCATACAATAAGAAACTGTCCTCTCTGTTTGAGAGGAACTCCTTTCTTGGGCCCACAAATCTCCTCAGTCCCTCCTAGGGGATCACCTATGGGAAACTTACCAGACAAAGTAAGTGCAGGGGAGGGGGCTGGGAGGGGTTTAGAAGATAAATAAGCATATAAGTAGATCTCCATCTCTCGATTCTCTATATCAGATCTTCATCTCTCCACAGAGATCTGCGTATGAGATAACTCTCTATCAAGCTCTCTACTCCTTCTAAACAGGAACCGTCAATAATGCAAAGTCTTGTCCACTTACGCAAGATTAAAACAGAGGATTGTGATAGTTCGATTGCTCGATTCTGTATAATCTTTCGATTCTGCTATGCCTGACACCACCGTATTGCCCAACCTTTATCTCCAATTCGCCAGTAGCACATCCCAGCCTATGTGAGAGATGTGCATCGATGTATCTCGGATGAAGAGAAATTGCACACCATGCGGATAATGACTCTAGCCCCTTATGAGCACACCATATAAGTAGATCTCCATCTCTCGATTCTCTATATCAGATCTTCATCTCTCCACAGAGATCTGCGTATGACATAACTCTCTATCAAGCTCTCTACTCCTACTAAACAGGAACCATCAATAATGCAAAGTCTTGTCCACTAAAGCAAGATTAAAACAGAGGATTGTGATAGTTCGATTGCTCGATTCTGTATAATCTTTCAATTCTGCTATGCCTGACACCACCATATTGCCCAACCTTTATCTCCAATCTGCCAGTAGCACATCCCAGCCTATGTGAGAGATGTGCATCGATGTATCTCCGATGAAGAGAAATTGCACACCATGCGGATAATGACTCTAGCCCCTTATGAGCAGCCACACTCGACAACACTTGATTTCAAAGCAAATGACAGAAGAACCGACATGTAAACTCACCGAGCGTTGAGTCATTGACAAGTGGGTGAAATAAGAGCTTTGCCTGATTTCGATACCGATGATCCAGGAGTAAAATCACAGATCTGATAGACATTAAAAAGGAAAAACAATGCAGCAACTTAGCATATGAATGGACAGTTTGAAGAACCCGAAGTTGCCATATTCACGTTTGTTGAAGCAGCCCACCCAGCACCTTGCTGAAGGGTTGATTAATGCAAGTGGCGTTACACTCCCAAGTGGAACCTGAAATTTCATTATAGATAAACATGCATAAACACACCTCCAATGATCTAAACCGTTCCTAGGAGTCTGAATAAGAACTTTCACACCTTCAGCACTTCTTGCAAGGCATCCTCCGGTGCCATACGCAAGCCACCTTTGCCAAGACCCAAGCGTTGTGAAAGAGCTGCACCAAACATTGCCTCTTTTACCGTTTACAATGTACTCATATATATATCTATATACATAACTTCTAGATCAACCAACAATTTCTTTCACCTTTCAAATCTACATTCGTAGGTGCTAATGCAGAAACCAGATACAATCGTCCTTTTTTATCCTGTCATGTCATGATATCATAAAAGAAATGAGACTGTCAGCTTGCACAGAAAGCTATGCGAAGAGAGCTTGTACATGCTGGATGGTGATCAAAACAGGAACCATAGCCTCAGGCTATCGAAAGAAATATCATGGCACTGGACCCAATGACTTGATCAAACAAGCATAGTGGCCTTTGCAAATTCATAAGCTGCATACAGAAAATTGGTATGATAAATGTGTGTATGTACTTGACTGTTGAGGTCTCACTAACAAAGAGAACAGTGTCCACAAAGAGTGGTACTATTATAAACAGCACATTAATGAATGTGATCAAGACTAGATATCACACTATCGATGACCCCTTCTTTACTTGGTTCCTTATTTTCAGAGAATGTCCCTTTGCCCTTATGGAGTAGAAAAAGATGTTAAAGTTATGGATCTCAAGTGCATGCCCTATGTGATTCTATTTAATTATTTTGTCATTTTTGGGTATATTTTTACATATTTGACATGAGATTCGGTCCAGCAATTCATTTGAGGGGTATATAAGGAACCCCAACCCTCCATGTAATAATCATCTTATTCATTGCCAAGTTGTTGGTTCATTGAATCTCTCTCTCTCTTTCTCCCTCACGCATATATTTCAAGAAGCTATTGATACCCCCATCTTTGATGTATACCATACTACACCCCCAATATAGTACACAATGGAGTTAGCTAGCTAGAGTGCATATCATACTTGTGTACCCTATGCATACACGCCTGCATTCTGAGCCCCTTAGAAGTAGAGCTTCATCCTCCCTCGATCCATCATAGTCACCACTCATATTAAATCTTGTCACTTTCAGATTCCCACCACCTCTCGTGTGAATCAAGACAAAATGCTGCAAACATTCCTCTAGAACACATACTCAAACAATAAGACACATGTAAAAGTACATGAATCGTTCAGTGCTTAAGGAATTCCAAACCATAATCCTGCAAAATACATTCAACTTTTTATGTAAATATCATAAAGTCACTCTGTAGAGTAATGTCAGCCTCTCAATACCGCCAAAATCTTAAAGAGAAGTCACCTTACTGTAATCCCATCTAAGTAATCTGTAACAAAGGAGTGGAGTGTAACCGGCTTGGAGCTAACAAGACGAGAATCCCACAACAACACATGAATAGAACCAGAAAATTTTATCACTTGAACTTCAAAACTCAAAGTAGTCACGACACGAAGTGGCGGAGTTTCGCTTCCAAATGCACTGGCCCCAAAGTTTGGCACCCTTTCGCTACTTCACTTTGTATTAGCAATCACAAAGTACAATTGCCGGGGAGTCACTTTGCAACTGTGCAGCCATGCACTGATCTGCAATAGACGACCCCCAAGGCTCCTTATAAAGGCTCTTAGCCGAGGAGAGAATACTTACAAGAGTTGGCACTGGGCCCAAAAACAATTGAGCTAAAGCTGGTGCCTAAAAGCTTTTACGCTGCCACGTGGCACTTTCGCAATTTGCACAACCTTTTATGGGCTGCCACATCAGCACCGTACAGCCACTATGTAACAGACTTGGACACTCCAAGTCAAGAATCAATCAAGACAGCACCAAATAACCACTTCAAAACAATTCACAATCCACAATTCACAATAGATTTGCATTGGCCGGCGGAGTTCCGTGCCTAGAGATATTGGCCCCAAAGACTGGCGCCCCTTTCGGTATTTCTTTATGTATAAATCGTGTTCAAAGTACAAGCGTGGGTCGGGTTCTCACTCTCAAACTCTACGTCCAGATGCTACCCAGAGTGGGAGCCCTCACCGCTTATTTATTGTTTACAAGGGTTGCCAAAAGCAGAGCCCCAAAAGATTCAAATCAAAAGCAGAATCTTTCTCTCACAAGCTCTCTTGAGCTTTTAATAAAATAAAGTCTTTTTCTCTCTCTCTCTCTCACACAATTGCGTAGAGAAAAGCAATTGATCGCTGGCAGGATTTCCGCAAATCTCGCCTCTTTTTCCGGGATTGCCGTACGGTGCCACGTCAGCATGCCAAAGCATTTCACGGAATTCTCAGCCTGCTGCCCTAGGGTTAGGGTTAGGGTTAGGGTTTATGACAGTTTTTAGGATTTGCAAGTTTTAGGGTTAGGGTTTTTAGAATTAGGGTTTTCCGTAGTAGTCGGGATTAGGGTTTCCCGCATGCTCTCAAATAGACACATCATCACTTTGTGACATACCCCCCTCTTGAAAGCATTGTAATCGCCCTCGATTACGCCTGCAACACAGACAGAGGCCATAAACCGTCTTAGCAGACACTGACTGTTAGTACCTACGTACTAGGAACACACATCTAGCACATGTACCAATTGACAATCACATCACACGACATCATAGGACATCACTAGACATCACATGACATTCAACATTCATTCGGATCTTAGAGCATGATTTATCGGCAATGTAGCTAGCAATCGCATCAAGATCCGATCGGGACCTCATCGATGTCCGATTGACTAACCCCTATTGCAACCATGTCTATTCGAGATCAATCAGACCAAAATGCTGCAGTCATTTCGTCTATCAGTTCCTGCACTTTAAAGAAGTCAAGAACAAATCAGTATCATAATCAGGAATTCCATTTCATAAAGTCATCCAACAGAATACTGTTAGCTCTCAATAAAGCACTACGGACTTGGGCTCGCTACTGCTGCTCGCCCCCCCCTTGCTGCGCCATCGCTACCTTCCCCCCCCCCCCCCCCCCCCCCCCCCCCCCGCTGCCCCTACACTGTCCCCCCACCCCCTTCAGCCCCTGCGCGTTGCCCCTCAGCCCACCCGCTGCCCCCCCCCCCTATCTGCGCGTTGCCCCAAAGGCTGCCCGCAGCCCGCTGCCCTCCTCTCGCCTTGCCTTCCCCACACCTCCCCCCCACTCGCTACTGCTTGTGCACCCGCACATTGCACGGCTGCCCTCTTTGTCCTCACCGTCCCCCCATCCCCCCCCCTCCCCCCCCCCCCCCCCCCCTATCCTCTCCGCTCCCGAAGGCCCTCTGCACCTGGCTCGACAACACTTTCTCTTCGGAAAAAGTGCTTGGCTGACTTGTTTGCAGGTTTTTTCTTCACCACCCGCTTCTTCGACTCAGCAGTAGACACAGATGGAGGCTCCAGCTTCACCACAGAGGGACTCGCCTGAAGCCCCCTCGCCCGACCCCGCTGAGCCTACCATTCGACTTGCTCTTTCGCCGACAGAGCAAGCGAGCCTTGCCACAGATGTAGAACGCTTGCAGGTGACTTCTGTCATCTGCAAGGTTCTCGGCACTCGTCCTAGCAGAGGAGAGCTGCGAGACCTTCTCCAGGCTCGCCTCCTCGTAGAGGTGGGCAAGATCTTGGATGTCCAGATTCTCAGACGGGGGTACTACCAGATTGAGTTCGAGACTTCCGAGATGGCCTCCAAGGTCATAGCTATGAGTCCATTGGCCATCCGAGCATCACGTGCCCACTTTCGACGGTGGCGACATGGTTTTGACCCGACTTCGGATGTGCTAGTAGAGGAGGCGGACATCCCCATCTCAGTCTGCTTTCCGGGTTTACGGAGGGAGTACCTTCCACTTCTCTCCAGGATTGGCTCCGCCATCTGGACTGTCCTGGAGACGCCTCGTACGGCAGCATCAGTAGCTGCCAAGGCGGCTGGCATCCCTTCAGTTCGAGTTTTGGTCAGAGATACCCACACGCTCCCGAAGGTCATCCTTCTGCCTCGGGTGAGTGGGGGTTGGTTTAGACAAAGTGTGGAGTACTCGGGTCTCCCGAACCAGTGCTTCATTTGCACACAGATGGGCCACCTAGCGAAGGCCTGTCCACGGAGGAGACCAAGACCCGCACCTCAGCCTGGCAGGCTGGGCCGCAGCCACAGCCAGCGACACAGCGCACAGATTCAGCGCCACCCTCCGAGCCTGGGGCTCCAGCGGAGGAGGGATGGCAGCAGGCCCGTGGCCGTCGACGCCAGGGGCCATAGCGACAGCCTGGCACTCAGAGTGGCCCTCAGGTGCCTACTCAGCAGCAGTGGGTTCCCACGGGGAACCGCTTTTGTCCTCTTGAGCAGGATGAGCCCCCTACGCCAGCCTCCACCTCCGCTTCACCCTCGCCAGCCGCTTCGCCTTCCGATCTCCCCTCCTCCTCCTCATCCCCTCCCCCGCCCTCTGCTCCCGTCCACTCCCCACCTCGCCCCCCCCATGTCTCTGTCGCCCCACCCCGTTTCTCTTCTCCCCCGCCCCCCCCCCCAGCCCCTTCTCCCCCTCCTCCTGCTTCAGTACCACAGTCGGCTCAGGAGACTGGTCCCTCGCCGGCGGCTAGGAGATCTCTTGGCAGCGCCTTTGCCACGAGTCGCCTAGCGACAGAGGGTCAGCCCTTCATGCGGCCCCCTCTGCAGATTCAGACATCTTCTCTTGCAGCTATCCCTCGTGGTTTGACGAGCATTGACCTCCGACCCCGCTAGGATTTCTTCGACTACGAGTTCACTCGCTTTTTCGGCGATTCCGCAGCAAACCACGAGGCAGCCTGCTTCAGAGTCCACGCTTTGTTCCTCGCTGCTAGGGGGACAGAGGCCTTGGACTCAGCAGTTGGTTTCTCCTTTCCCCTCTGTGGTAGGACTGAGACAGAGTCGTCCCTCGACTCAGTGGTGGGATGGTTGCATACACAGGTTCTTGAGTTCTCTCACCACATGGGAGAACTTGGCGTTACAGACTTGCTGCAGACTTTGTGGCCACTGGCCAAGTTTGCGGTGACACCCCCAGACTCAGCAGGATGTAGACACATTGTGGTGTACTTTTTTGCTGATACGCAGTGTTTCACTTGCTATGTATACATCCATGAGGACTCCTCGACAGAGGAGGTTGCTTTACGCACGGCTCGCTCTGCTTAGGCTTGGGCCAGGCACTCACTGCAGTCTCGCCTATCTAGAGGACGCTCGGATGCGGATTACTTCCCATCCAAGCCAGCCTCGAAGATAGCTCGTCTTGCTGCTGCGGCAGCATCTGTTCTCTCTCGCTCCCCATGAGGATCGTCTCGTGGAACGTGCAGGGACTAGGTGGGCCCCAGTTTCAGCGACAGCGGGGCCGATTGCGTTAGGAGCTTCAGCGTTGCCTTGTGGGAGGAGAGATTGATCTCCTTATGCTTCAGGAGCACCATTTGTCTGAGAGCCACATTCGGTGATGTGGTCAGATTTTGCGTGGACGCTATGATACCTTTTGGTCAGCTGCTTTTGGACCTGGAGGCATCCAGGGAGGGGTATGTATGACTATTGCGGACTCATTGCAGCAGGCCATTGTGGGCAGAGGGATTATTGTGCCAGGCAGGGCTCAGTGGATTACTATGCAGGTTCAGGGTGGCCATGTGGGTTTCCTGAACATCTATGCGCCCAATATGGCGAGTGCTCGTGCAGAGTTTTGGTCACAGATTGTTGAGTCTTTACCACGGGCTGACCAGTGGTGTGTAGGAGGGGACTTCAACATGTTGGAGAACCCTTCTGACAGGATCGAAGGCAGCCATGCTACTGTGCATGGAGTCGAGTTAGCAGCTTGGGAGAGGTTGTGTATGACTTTGAGGGTCTCGGATACATGGCAGCATTCTGGCTTTGTGAGGCCTCCAGAGAGTCTTGCCTTCTCTAGATCGGACCGCAGAGTGGGAGGAGTGAATCTATCGCGCATAGATCGCTTCTACACTAGTGACCACTTCAGTGACTTGGGGGGATTAGTGGGCATCCTGGCAGGGACATCCTTCTCGGACCATGCACCAGTGATCCTCACAGTGGCAAACAGGCAGAGGAGTGGGAGCACGATGCTTCGCATCCCAGAGCGGGTCTTGTTGGACTCAGCACTCAGAGAGAGGGTCGAGGCTCTATGGACAGAGGGCAAGGACAGCCAGGCTCCACTTGCAGACAGAGTGGCCTCAACCCTAGCTCAGCTTAGCCACTTCTTTCTCCAGGAGTCTCTGGCTCGACGGGCTATAGCGAGAGAGGAGGAGCAGCGTCTCAGACGAGGCATTGCTTCACTACAGAGGATGCAGGAGCAGCATCCAGACAGTCCATGGTTGGAGGAGCAGTTACAGCAGGCTCGACAGGAGCTTGCTTGCACAGAGGAGAGGCGCCATGAGTTTGCCTTTCATCGACAGGCATCTCAGTGGACTCAGGTGGGTGACAGAGTTACAGGTGCTTTTTTTGAGACAGTGGGACCTCGGCACTCGCATGCCAAGGTCAATCAGTTGAGGAGACCAGATGGGTCAATTGTTTGTGAGCCAGAGGATATGCGTGCAGTTGCTACTGAATTTTACCGTGAGCTACTGTCGGCTGAGCCCAAGTCAGAGAGACAGGTTGCATGCAGGGAGCAGGTTTGGGCACAGATGCCTTGTCTTGTGACTGAGGAGATGCGCCAGAGGCTAGAGATACCTCTTCAGCTTGAGGAGCTGCACACGGCTCTTAGGGCCCTCCCTCGTGGTAGCTGTCCAGGTGAGGATGAGCTGACTCCCAGCTTCTTCTTAGAGTACTGGGACCTGCTTGGCCCAGATCTTTGTAGTGCCTTTCAGTACATTCTGCACACAGGAGTGATGCCGGATAGCATGAGTGAGGGCCTGATTTACCTCATTCCAAAGGAGGGTGGCTCCTTGGATGAGATTCGACAGTGGCGCCCCATCACCATTCTCAACTCAGCCTACAAAATTCTTGCCAAGGCTCTGAGTTTGAGGATTCAGCCACTTTTGGAGAGCCTTATACATGGGACTCAGATAGGTTTTGTCAAGGAACGCAGTATCCTTGACAACATCTTCACTTTTTGGGAGGCTTCTGCCCTTGCACGGCTCCGTGGGGAGGACCTTGTGATTCTTCTTCTCGATTTTGAGAAGGCATACGACAGAGTTGACTGGGACTTTCTAGAGGGCACGCTACGCAGGATGGGCTTCTCAGATGCTTGGATCAGAGGGGTGTCAGCTTTGTACAGACAGGCTCACAGTCAGGTGCTGTTGGCAGGAGGTAGAGGTGAGCGCTTCATGCTCACACGTTCGGTCAGACAGGGCTGTCCTCTTGCCCCTTTTCTCTTTCTGTTCTATGCGGAGGCGATGAGCAGATTTTTGGTGTCAGAGCAGGTTGGTTTGAGAGGCTTAGCACTCCCTATACGGGGAGATGAGCTTCTGGACGCTGAGTTTGCCGACGACTCAGCCTTGTACTTAGAGGGCCAGGAGGCCAATCTACACAGATGTGAGCAGGCTTTGGACACCTTCTGCTGTGCATCGGCCGCATTGATCAACTGGAGAAAGACAGGGGCTTTCTCGGTTGGCAGTGCTCCTGTGCCAGATTGGATGCCAGGAGAGGGTTTCAGGTGGATTCCTCCAGGGACTGCAGTTCGGTACTTGGGTTGTCAGGTTGGTCTGGACTTGTCCCCCGAGCAGCAGATTGCTCCTCTTCTCCTGTCCATCAGGAGAAAGCTGTTACATTGGAGCTCAGCACGACTTTCGCTGGTTGGTAGAGTAGTAGTTGCCAACCAGGTGTTGTTGGCGACTATGTGGTACATCACTTCTTGCTGGATCTTCTCGAGTTCTTGTATCAGCCAGGTAGAGAGGCTGATCAGGAACTTCCTTTGGTCAGGTCGCGATACTCAGATTGCCCGAGCCAAGGTGGCTTGGTCGGTCATCACACTTGTTCTCAGGGAGGGCTTGGGATCATTGATCCTGCACAGCACAGCAGAGCCCTTCTTGGGAAGTTTGTCGTCAGAGGACTTCTTCCAGGCGAGGAGCCCTGGAAGGAATTCTTGTTGCAGAGGCTTCGTGCCAGGGTGCCTCAGTCAGGAGGTCCTTGGCAACCTTCGACCAGATGGATCTTTTCAGAGCTGCGCCGAGTTGGTTTGAGCAGGAGACTGGAGGACAGATTCGCTGTGAGTTTGCTTCGATCTTGGGAGCTCTTACGGCGTGGCCTAGAGCAGAGATAGCCTCATTGTATATATGCTGTTTTTTCATTGGGAGAGTCTCCCCATCATGCTTGTTGTAGCCCTCTCTCGCAGAGGTGGATGTAGCCCTATGGGCAGTTTTCATTAACTAATAGAAGGATCTTTTTCTCGAAAAAAAAAAATATTGTTAGCTCTCAGTATCCTTGAAGCTCAAAGAGACATCAGTGACTTTAGTATCAAAATCGAGGCATCTGTTGACAAAGGAGCGGAGTGACTCCCCTCTTGTGCATCCCACTGCACCAAATCTCCGGCCAAGCTGAATTCTGGGTTCCATTTTGAGTAGACTATGCTAAACCAAAAGCATCGAGGTAAAGTTTCACAATCTGAGGAGTATCTGCTAGGTCCTCCTCCTCCATCCACTTCGCATCATGTTAGGTGCAGCAGAATAAATGTTGTATTTTCTCAACATTAGTGATCTTTATTTCTCAAGGTTCCTTTAGTTCTTAGGGAAGGAGAGAGCCTTCCGTCTTTATGGAGAGTGCTATGATCACGAACAAAGTGAGTGGATATTGTGCGTGCAAGTGAGAGAAAGAGAAGGAGAGAAAAGAGATACGACACCCGAGAGGTTGTAAAACCCTCCTCCGAAGGCCCCACTCTCATCGGCGAGAGTGGTCTAACTTTGATTGCACAAAGGTGTACAATGATGATGCATGCTATGTCGATGACGACGATGATGACTTTGGGGCTGATTTGGGTCTTCTTGTATCTGCTGTCCACAAGGGCTTAAGGGCTGAGAATTGGGGTGATCTTGGTGGCTGAAAATCCCTGTTTTGTCGATGTTTCTAGGCTGAAATAAAACGCTGAGTTCAAATGGTTCAGGCTGCATTTTTGAAGGACTGCTACCAGCTGAAAACGCTGAGGAATTGCTGCGTTTTTCAAGGTCTGAGACTGATGGTAAAAACGCTGAGGTTGCTTCAGTCAAGGCTGCGTTTTAATGCTGAAACGTTGAGGCAAAAACGCTGCAGCCTGCTGATGGTTTAGCGATCCAGAAAACGCTGGCTTTGGGAGGCTTTGAAGGGGGAAAACGCCAGGCAATGGTGCTGGAATGGCGATGGCTGAACCTGGATAAACGCCAAGGGGATGGATCCTTATGGCGATGATGGAAACGCTGGCTGGTGGAGTGGCCTCGCCAAGGGCTTGGGGAGGGTCTTGCTGAGAGAGGGAGGGACACCTGTTGCTTGGGGAAGCCTGCTGTGCCTTTGCTCATCTGCCAATTTGTGCTATCTTGGGTTTGCTTATATATTAACTTACCCAATTTGCCCTACTGAGTACCCAACAAAAGTCACTTAATAAATAAGTCAAAAATGTCAAAAATAGGAAAAAATGGGATAAAGTCACTTGAAAAACCCCAAACTGACTCTGATGGAATCTGATGGAAATGCTTATGCTTATGCAGTGTGCAACCAGAGGATATGCATCTACACTGAGTGACTGGGCATGCACGGTCTACGAATAGACTCACAAAAGTGCCACATCACTTCTAATCTAAAACTGACTCGACTTGACGGAAACCCTTCTATGGTGTAGCTTGTCCACGGGCACATAGGGTTGGGATGTGTCACGTGGCATCCCCTCCTTTTTAAAGTGAGGTACTAGTACCGAGCTGCATGGCTTCCTTGTAGTTTGCCAACAACTCTGGATAATCCTTGAAGAACTCTTCGTCTACCCACACCGCTTCATGGGTTCCGCGATCCTTGAACTTCAAAAAATACTGTCTTACTTGTTTCTTTGAACCATGGCGAAACCGATGCAACAAAACTTGCTCCGGCTCCATGACTTCAGCTTCATCGATGATCTCCGGTTCTTCTTCTTCCGAAACATCCTTTGGAGGTGTTCCCTGAAACACTTTCAACCAAGAAACTGGAAAACGTTGTGCATTGACCATGAGTTAGGCAACTTCAATTTCATTGAAACCTCATTAATCTTTTTGATGACTGGAAAAGGACCATACATACGAAAAGATAACTTAATACATTTCTTTCCAACTTGCTTAAGACGTTGTTTCATGATTCGTAGATACACCCAATCTCCCTTCCTTGATCGAGACCTCCTGACGATGCTTGTTAGCCTGTCGAGGATAAGATTCCTGAGCCTTGCTTAGCCGAAGCTTCACTCTCTCAGAAATCTCATCCAATCACTGACTCTCAGCATTGGCATCAGGCATTTGACTGACCGATCGAGTCAACACTGACTGGAATCGACGGCCAAAAGCTGCCTCATACGGAGTTCGACCAATAGCAGAAGAGAAGGAATCATTGAGAATAGCCTGAACTAATGGGAGATAGAGCTCCCATTGAGACTGCTGATCATGAACATAAGACTTCAATACATCAAAAGCCAACTGATTATAAATTTCCGTTTGACCATCTGATTGTGGATGAAAAGCGGATGAAAAATTCAACTTTGTGCCAAAATTTTCAAAGAGAGCACGCCAAAAGTTGGACGTAAACTTAACATCCCTATCTGAAACAATGGACTTTGGCAAACCACAGAGGGGGTACCAATGCTTTATGAACAACCGTGCAACATCTTGTGTAGTAACTGTGGCCTTACAAGGAATCAACATGCGAAATTTGTTGAAACGATCAATAATCGTTAAACATTGAGTGTTCCTTGAATGCAGACTTGGTAGTAAGTTAGTCACAAAATCTATAGAGATATCCTGAAAAGGTCCCTCGTGAATAAGCAACGGAAGCAAGAGGCCTTGCTGCTTACCCCGAGGAGCTTTTACTTTTTGACATATGGTGCACTGTGTGACATAACGAAACACGTCTTTCCGCATTTTAGGCCAATAAAAAAAACGTTCAATCTTTTCCAATGTGGTGTTCATTCCCTTGTGCCCACCCATGAGAGAGTCGTGTGCATCATGCAATATGGTTGGCCTGAGAGAGGGCAACACACATAGACGCTGACGAAAAAATAACAATCCATCACGAATGAGATAGTTGTTGGGCCCTTGGGAAGCAAGAGCCTGCAACCAATACTTACCAAACTCCGAATCTGCATACTGATTCTTCATGCTGTCAAAAGACTCGCCCTGTATAGAAAATGTGATTCTTGTATCAAGAGCCAAAATCTGTCCTTTGCGACTCAACGCATCTGCAGCAGGGTTAGCTTTTCCAAGCACATGCTCAATCAAACTGCCAAATTGCTCAAAAAATTGTGACCACCGTGCTTGGCGATCACTCCAATGTGCACTGGGCATAGACTGGAGCCACTTGAGGGCTTGATGATCTGTGCGCACTATAAACTCTCTACCATACAAAAAATGCTTCCAATGTTTAAGAGAGTGAATGACAGACAAAAGTTCTTTATCATAAACTGAATAATTCTTTTCCGCACTATTGAGCTTCCGGCTAAGGAAAGCTACTGGACGACCATGCTGCTAGAGCACAGCGCCTATGGCGACATTGCTCGCATCCGTCCATACCTCAAAGGGATCATATCAAGAAGCAAGGATAAGACAAGGAGCTTCTGTCACCGCAACCTTGAGAGCTACGAAAGCCTCAATGGCTGCCTCGGACAAGTCTACGCGCTGACGGCGAGTCTTTACCTCTTTCAAAACATCAGTCATAGGTGCAGCAATGCGTGCAAAATTCTCTATGTGCGAACTATATGCTTGACATAAACCAAGAAAAGAACGCACATCATATGCAGTTTTGGGCAAATCCCAATTACGAACTTGTTCCACCTTCGCAGGGTCTAACTTGACGTCTTCTGCAGAAATGATATAACCCAGATAAGTGACTTCAGTAAGAAAAAATTCAAACTTCTTAGCTGCAATGTACAACTGACACTCATCCAAACGAGTTAGTACCCTTTCAACATCTCTTTCATGTTGTTCCCACGATGCAAAAAAAATGAGAATATCATCTAAAAAGATGAACACACATACACCTACCATATCGCCGAAACGACCTACCATGAGACGATTGAACGTACCCACGGCTCCTGTCAATCCAAAAGGCATAACAATATACTCCCATTGCCCTCGCTCGGTGCGAAAGGCGGTTTTGAAAATGTCGCCTTTGAATACCCGTACCTGATGGTATCCACTTTTGAGATCAACCTTGTTGAAAACCTTTGCCCCATTGAGCCTATCGAGGATATACTCAATGCAAGGTATCGGAAACTTGTTCCTGACGGTCATCTTGTTTAATGCCCTGTAATCAACACACAAACGAGACGAATCATCCTTCTTGCGAACGAACAAAATAGGGGCAGCAAAAGGACTTACACTAGGACGTATAAATCCTCTAGCCACCAACTCTGTGAGTTGTCGCTCTAACTCTTCCTCCTGTGACTAGTTCAAACGGTAGGGAGCCTTGCTGACAGGCTGTGCTCCCTCCATAAGCTCGATGCGATGGTCCTCCGGCCGCTCCGGTGGGAGACGAGGTGGAAGATCATCCTACAAAAAGAGATGTTTAAATTTCGTAAACAACTCAGAATACTTACCTGGAGCCTGAATGCTCTCGGAAACAGGAGCAGCATAGATGAATGTCACTTGTGCTCCTCGTCGTAATTCGCGCTTGTAGCAGGGCTACAGTGTCACTTCACAGGACAGGCAGTTGGACAGTTAGCTACAGTTGGTCTGGTTCACACTGGACGGACCCTTTGGACTGGGAGTGACACGTGGTAGGGTACCTACGGTGGTCTAGTGGACATCGTGGCCAATTCACCACCACCACTCAGTTTGGAGATAGACTTAGCTGGCTCATCCACACCATCCCATGTGGCTTTCATCAAATTTTATTTACCTCTTTACAGTCTCGGACTAAAAGATTCAGAGCTCAGGTGCAATCTGTGCAATCTAGCTTTCAATGCTTCGCAGCTCCGATGTTGGCCTGGGTCATTAATATACCTGTTAGTCCTATGGATGTGGATGCGGCGATGCAGCATAAAAGCTCTAAGGGAAAAGGGAAAGATATTGAACAAACAAAGGATCTATCTGAAAAGCCAAAGAAAAAGAGGGCAAAGGTAGTGAAGGACACAGTAGCATCTTTAGTATCCCTGCCAGTCTCCGAAAGCCAACAGCTTCGAGTGAAGCAACCAGTTCGACGTTCCTCGCATACGATCACTACTGATTCGATGGTAAGTTCAGGTGGTCCAGATCACACTATGCATGTCCCAGCTGTGACTTCTACAGTGTGTGTTCCTCTCTCTACTGCTGCTATTTTTACACCTACCACAGTGACTAGCTCCCATGTCCCAGTGGCAATTGCTTCTTCTCCTATGCCTAGTCCTGCGGCAACCACTCCTACCATCTCTACTTCGACAGAGAGACATGCGCCTAGTCCAGAGAGGCATGCTCCTAGTCCACCGCGAGCAGTGCCACTTGTCACACCAGTCCCACCAGCAGTCCCACCAGCTGTACCACTGTCCAGCTCTCTTCACCCTGACACTATTACAGTCCAACTCTCTTCACCCTGACACTATTACAGGACCTTCTACAGGATCGGACTCTACATCATTTTTTCGGCTATCGGAGGATATATTGCAAGAGTCTAGGCAAGCCATTGCCACCATTGAGCTGGGAGCAAAGCGTTTAGCAGCCACACACCAACGTCACGTAGCTACTTACGCAGCTATGGAGGGAGCTCTGAAGGTTGCTGAGAGCGCCATCGCGGATAGGGATGCCACTATTTTCGCACTCCAGCAGGCCCTGAAGTTAAAGTCTCGAGTGATTAGTGACCTTCAGAATCAACTACAAGGATTTAGAGAATTGTTGTTACAGGAAAATAGGGCAACGCAGCCTACGATGATGGGTATGGGATATGGGTGGACTGGAGCAGGTACACCAGTGCAGCATGCAGCAACGGGTCCTTCTCAACAGTTTATGGGACTTTACTCACAGACTCCAGTTGCCGTTCAGTACTACAACCAACAACAACAGTATCCTCCTCCTCAGGGGTTTCAGTCTTCACCATTGCCTCAGATGCAAAATATGACTTGTTGTGATGGAGTTGCTGGAGCACATCGACATGGCTGTGTTACTCGACGTCCTCAGTACACTACAGGACAGGTGCTACCATCGGCTCAGCAGCAGGTGGCTGGTCATTTCTCTGGAAACACACTTACTGACAGGAGAGCTCGCATACAGCAAGGCCCCACAATCGATTTGATGGCCCCACCTCCAGAGGCTGATCCTTCGGATGCAGCAATGGCCACCACTCTATCTCTTGGATGACAGATCCAGGAACTCACCATTGTACATACTAGTAGTTTTCTTTCAAAGTTTCAGTCTTCCTCTCACCGAGACGGTGAGCGGTCTTGTGGCAGGCAACCTGTAGCAGGGCTACAGTGTCACTTCACAGGACAGGCAGTTGGACAGTTAGCTACAGTTGGTCTGGTTCACACTGGACGGACCCTTTGGGCTGGGAGTGACACGTGGTAGGGTACCTACGGTGGTCTAGTGGACATCGTGGCCAGGTCACCACCACCACTCAGTTTGGAGATAGACTTAGCTGGCTGGACATTTATGGGCCGTTGGTGGCTCTTATGGTTGTACATATGAGTAGTCGTGTTTGGGGCAGTTCTATCTTATCTTGCACGTAGTCGTCTAGAGGAAGTCTTACACAGAGCACTGCTTCACCATCCCTGCACATCTGAGCCTCGACACCCCATTTGTACCTGTGAGTCCTGGGCTGGAGCTGAGTGTGCTGCCACGCCAGAGTCTGTACATGGTTCTTTGAGCTAGTCGAGTCCACATGTTCTGGTCCACTGTTGTGTCTCTGTTGTTATCCATTGTTTCTGTGTTGTTATCCGTTGTTTCTGTGTTTCATTCTGTTTGAGAGAGTTTTCATTTGTTTGAGTGAGATTGTCACGCACATTGCACTGAGGGACACCCACACTGTAGAGAGCACGACACATTATCCGCGCTACAGGTGCTCTCATTTTGGCGATCACGGTGGGACCTCAACTGAAGTCTCACTCTGTTGAGTAGCTGGTTTCTTCGCTTCGCCTGTGCAGTCTAAGTCTCTCGCCTTGCTGGTCTGGTCCCCTCTCGCCCTGGTCCAACTTGCCCTCGTCTCTGGTCTAGACCCCCTCGACCCTAGTCTAGCTGGTCTAGTCACTTGCCTGGTCTAGACCCTGGTCTAGTCCTCCTCGTCCCTGGTCCAGCTGGTCTAGACACTCGTCTGGTCTAGTAGAGTCTAGACCAGTCTTCAACCAGTTCAAGGTTTTCTTGCCCAAAGCTTGGTTGGTTTGGAGGTCACTACATGACACATACAAGAAGGTCAGTTGAGCATCAAAGGCCACTACTGAGCCCTCTGAAGTACTATCACAGAAGACAACCTTTGACACCTTGTAGAAATCCTTCAACCTCATCACCTATACCTCCACATATCACATCACCCATTCCTTCATCAGGTTCCCCATCTTCCTGATCACCTTCTCCAAAAAAGCTCTCACCCGTTCCTTCGTCATCAGGTTCCCCATCTTCGCGATCACCTTCTCCAGAAAAGCTCTCTCCTATTCTGCTACAGCAAGCTATTGTGCAACAGACTCAGCAAGGAATCATGGAGCCACTAGCTAGTGTTTTGGCCAAGGTGAACATCAAGTTCCCTACCTTCAAAGGGCTGTCTTCAGAAGATGCTGACGACCATGCAAGAAGATTTGTATCTCTCTGTAGGGGACGTGGGCTGAACAGAGAAGATGCTTACTTGGTACTATTTCCATCCACCCTGGATGGCCTAGCAGATAAATGGTACAGCCAATTTGCAGAGAACCATTTTGCAACTTGGGCAGCCTTAAGACAGCAGTTCTGTGCAGCTTTCAGGCCGGGTGACTACCAGGAGAAGGTGTTGGATGAGTTGGCCAACATGGTGCTCAAGCCTGAGGAGACTTTTGCGGAGCTTATGACGAAAACTAAGTCGCTTGTGGCCAAGCTTCCCCAACAACCCGGTGAATTCATGGTTAAAAAGTGGGTGGAGAAGACGCTTCCCAAAACTTCTCAGCAAAAACTCCGAGAGAGTCTCCGACCCGACGCCACTCTCGACGAGTTCATCGCAGTTGCTACTAGAATAGAGGGAGCTAGGAAGCTCTTCAACAACTCTCCTCAAATAGATACTCCCTCTGTGTTCTCGGAAGATAGTCCTACTGATCCTTTAACTTCTTTACGTAGGGAACTGGAAGCCCTAAAGCTACAACGAGCTCTTCAAGAGGAGAGGTCCTTCTCTCTTAGACAAGAGAAGCCTACACATAATGAGGCATTGGAACAGATTAAGCGCGAGTTAGAAGAGCTCAAGTGTCAGCAAGAGACTAAGGCTATGGTTTGGTGTAGCTCATGCCGCTCTCCAGGGCACCCACCACAGGAATGCCCCCTTCGGGTTTACTGCCACTTCTGTGAAAAATCTGGACATGAGGATAAGGATTGTTACTACCTCAAGGGATTGCGTCAAATACAGCAAAATCTTGGTCCTTCTCTCCAACAAGGGCTAGCACCTGCATCCAACATGGTCTCACCCTACGGCCATCAAAACCAGTTGCCTCCTCTGCTGACAACACCCCCTATGCAGCAAGGTATGCACAACAACTTTGCACCCCACAGTTTTTATCATGCCAGTACTCCCTCAGTTCCCCAAAGTTTCTACACCTCAGCCTCAAATTCCATGCAGCAACCACCTCGTCCCCCGTTTCGTCCTTCCAATCGGCCCATACTCTGCTACAGATGCGGAGAATATGGGCATTATCAGAGCAAGTGTCCTTTACCCGAGGGGTCCCCTCCTTGTCGTCATTGCCCTGATTCGAAGGATCACTACAGTAAAGATTGTCCCAAGCAAAGGGCATCCACGTCTTCAGGCTCAACTCAGAACCAGCCCGAATTCACCTTTCCGAAGATAAATTTGATTACTGTGAACACCGTGCCTCAACCTTCACCTGCTACTCATGTGGTTAAGCCTCTGCAAGTGGAGGAGCCTGCTGGTGTCCTTACTCGGGCACAAAGAGCAGCTCTTGGTCTCAGTCTACCCACAGGTCCCCTTCGCCAGTCTCCACTTCCTCACTCTGGTCTACCTGACCCAAAGGACAAGTCCTTCCCAATTGCTCAGAGCAAACCAACTTCCTTGTTATCTGACATTGATGGAGCCTTCTTAGAAGCAGTGGCTGACTTGGAACAGATTAAGGTCACAAAAGGAGCCCAGTTCGAAGGCGCCAAGCCCACAGCAAAAGCCATCTTGAAAAATACTTTTCAGCAGGTGTCACTATACGACATGCTAAGGCTCGATGCAACACTTAGAAGTGACACCCTGTCAGTCATTCAGTCTCTGTACCCGGGGGTTGGGCCTAGTGGCGGGCACCTCCCTGTACAACCCTCAGAATCCTATTTGATTTCCTATCCATATGCTCCCCTCACCGATTATAAAAGTCCTCGCCTCACTGTATCTATTCTTGGGCACCAGCTATCCAACGTCATCGTTGATGGAGGATCTGGAATCAATTTGATGCCCGAATTCACTATGATGGCCTTAGGTCTAAAGCCTACCCGACCTGCTCCTTTCACTGTTACATTGGCTGATCAGAGAACAGTCTACCCAGTGGGCATAGTCGACAAGGTGCCTCTGAAGGTACAAGATTTCACTTTTAACTTGGATTTTGTGGTAGTTAATCTTCCCCAGGTAGAGGGAGGTTATCCCTTGCTGATTGGTAGGCCATGGCTGCGACATACGAAAGCACTTCACGACTGGGGAACCGACGCCATGTGGATACATACTCCTGGCTCTCCAATGCAACAAATTCGTCTCGAAGGAGGTATGGATCTGGTCGTTCAGCATAGCTCTTTGTCAATAGAGTCCAACCCTGACTTGGAGCAGCTGGTCCCTCCCGATGGGTCCGATGAAGACTTACTGCAGTGGTTAGAAGCCACCTCTTCGATGCCATGCTACGTAGTCTCTCTTCAACCTTTGCCAACAGATTCACCCTCTCCCCCTGATCCTACATCTGAAGCTACACCTGAGACCAGGAATCCCAGTCAGCCAAGTGAGCCAGAACCAAGTGGACCAGTCTCTGGTGCCCATCCTTCAGAGGGTCCCTTGATGGAAACCGTCGGCCTGGGTGAGCCTATAACCCACCATAGAAGGGGAAAAAAGTCTCCCTTGCAAGAGTTGGCCAACACCCCAGCTCCCTCCTTAGCCTCTACTCCATCTGACTCTCCACCCATGCCGGAGCACTTTGAGGTATCTGAGGATTTACCATTTGCAGAGCTTCCATCAGGTTGGTTGCAGGAAGAGTATGCTGATTTCAACATTGATCGGACGCCAGCTCATAATGTCCAAAGGCTAACAAAGGCGGCACAGTCTTCTCCCCCTAACGCAGCCTCGACCACTGCACCGTCTGACCCAGTTAGAGAGGTCAACCTATGCGGCCCTGACAACCATCAGCCCATCTTATTAGCCACTTGGTTATGGGATCACCCCGCTCTACTCGACCTGGTAATCTCCTTCGTGCGCTCTTTCAAAGATGTGTTTGCCTGGTCTTACCACGATTTAGAAGGAATCCCAGTAGAGCTAGGAATCCACACAATTCCTCTGGTTGAGGGGGCTAAGCCGGTCAGAGGACGGGCTTACAAACTGAATCCCAGTATGCAGATGCAGTCAAAATCGAGCTGGAAAAAATGCAAGAAGCAGGTATTATTGTACCAGTAGAGCACTCAGAATGGTTGTCTCCTATGGTTATTGCCCCAAAGAAGCAGTCCAACAAAATTCGAGTTTGTGTCGACTATCGGGCTCTGAATAAGGTCACAATCCCGGATGGATTTCCGACACCTTTCATTGAGAGAGTCCTCGAAGATGTCGCTGGCCATGTACTGTATAGTTTTATGGACGGGTTCAACGGCTACAATCAGTTAGGAATACATCCTGACGACCAAATCAAAACAGCTTTTGTGACTCCCTGGGGTATTTTCATCTACACTAGAATGTCTTTTGGGCTTAAAAATGCACCGCCTTCTTTCAATCGCATAGTATATCTCATCTTTTGTCCTCTGCTTACTGATCACCTTCGCATATTCATGGATGACTTTTCCACCTTCTCGGGTGCTCAATGTTCGACCCCAGTAGAAAATCTAAAGGAGCATCTTGCTCAGCTCTCTGCAGTCTTCCTCAGGTGCAGAGAGGCACGTTTGAAGCTCAATCCGAACAAATGTCATTTTTTGGTCACAAAGGGCACACTGTTGGGCCATGTGGTGTCTGCTCAAGGTTTGGCACCTGACCCAGAGAAGATAGTGGCCATCTTGAAGTTACCTCCTCCCATAAATCCCAAAGGTGTTCAGAGCTTTGTGGGCCACACCGGCTATCATCGCAGGTTTATACGTATGTATGCACAGGTGGCTCAACCATTGACCCGGCTCACCAGTGCCGCTGTTCCCTTCCGGTGGTCAACACCTGAGGCCGAAGCATTTGCATACCTCAAAAAACGTCTCACTGAAGCGCCTATTCTAGTTGCCCCGGATTGGGCCCTACCTTTTCATGTGCATACAGATGCCAGTCTGCTGGCTGTGGGTGTTGTGCTGACTCAACCTAGCAAAGAGTTCAACTTGGATCGCCCTGTACATTATACAAGTCGCCTGCTCACCAAAGCAGAGTGAAACTATAGCACCACAGAGAGGGAAGGATTGGCTATATTGTATGCTCTACACAAATTTCGTCACTATTTGCTAGGGGTCCACTTCACAGTTATCACTGATCACCATGCCTTGCGCTATCTGCTTAATAAGCCACAGGTTGCAGGTCGAGTATGGCGATGGCTGCTCCTATTCCAGGAGTTTGATTTTGAAGTGGTACTCCGTCCTGGTAAGCATCATGTAATGGCTGACCACCTCTCTCGCATTTACACAGGCGAAGAAGCTACCGGGATTGCGGATGACTTTCCAGATAGCAGTCTTTTTAAAATAGATACAACACCGGAATGGTACGACGAGGTCCTACATTTTCTATCCACTGGGCTGTACCGAGAGAGGGCATCCCCACTGCAAAAGAGGAGATTGTTGTTGAAGTCCAAGCCTTTCACTCTGATTGGGGGCCAGCTCTACAAAGCGGGACCAGATGGTGTTCTGAAGCGTTGTGTCTCGCCTCATGAGGTGGAGCATATTCTGGAGGATGCCCACAATGGTCCCACTGGTGGCCATTACCCTGGTCACATCACTGCTCAGAAGATTCTACAGAGTGGTCTGTGGTGGCCCTACATTTTTAAGGATGCAATAGCATATTCTAAGGTTTGTGATGTGTGCCAGAGATGTGGGCCGAAGCCGAGTAAGCAATCCAACCGTCCTTTGCAGGTCTCGATGGCGTGGCTACCTTTTGAGAGATGGGGTTTGGACTTTGTGGGACCAATATATCCCCCGGCTCAACCAGGTAATCGCAAATATCTGCTAGTGGCTACAGACTATGCAACAAAGTGGGCAGAGGTACTAGCGACAGTAGATTGCACTGGCAATACTGTGGCCAAATTTTTATATGAAAATATTTTATGTAGATTTGGATGTCCCTTAGAGATCACCAGTGATAGAGGCAGTCATTTTGTCAATGACATGATCTCAAATTTGCTGGCCAATTACAAGATTTTTCATCGCAAGTCGTGCTCTTATTACCCTAGAGCCAATGGACAGGCCGAGAGCACCAACAAGGTTCTGATCGCCCTATTGAGGAAAGCATGTCATCTCCATCCAGCATCGTGGGCTCAGGCTGTGCACGGCACTCTTTAGGCATACCGCATATCTTTCAAAGCAACAACGAATCAAACGCCTTTTCAACTCGCTTTCGGTTTGGAAGCCATAGCTCCATTTGAGTTCAACTCCGGTTCCCCTAGGGTGGGCAGTCTACGTGCAAGTTGGGGCATGGAATCTGCCTCTATCTCCCGTCTCACCTTATTGGATGAAAGCCGCCTTTTAGCTTCTCGTGCTCTGCAAGCGGAACAACTTCGTCGCAAAGCGTGGCATGATCGCCACCTCAGAAAGCCAAAAATAACGCAAGGCACATTGGTGCTACTCTATCAGGTAAAATATTTGAAAAAAGCAAAGAAGCTGGTTCCAGCTTGGCAAGGGCCCTTTAGAGTACAGGAGGTTTTGCCACAGGGGGCTGTCCAGTTAGTCACTTTGGAAGGCGTTCCTTTGCCACTGGTAAATGGCTCCAGTATCAAGTGCTATTACTCCTCTGAGTAAAGGGTCTGCAACTATCCCGCCATCTGTAGATTCTATGTCCCATCTCTCTCCTCCCCACTATCTTTCCATCAGAACGGGTGTTCTGTTACTGTCTCAGTTATGCTCTCCTCACGACTAGCTTTCCACCAGAATGGATGCTCTGTTACTGTCTCAATTTCTGCTATGTCTATAAGTTTCCGCCTTTCCTCTAAGATATCTTTCTCCACTAAGTCCTGGTAATTGGGTATTATCGGGAACTTCTACAGTCCAGTCACTCCTCCTCTAACCAGTCACTCCTCTAATTGTTTCTATTCTCAGTGTTATTTGCAGTTAAGTATTAAGGTCCTTCCAGTTAAGCTTTCAGTCAAGCTTCTCGTCGGAGTGGTTTTGTTCAGTTTGACAAGTGGAATCTGCTTGGGGACTCTGCTTAGATGTCCTGGGATAATGAACAAGGTGTAATCAAGGACTTGACTTGATGAGACTCCCAATGCCATACTGTCTATGGGAAGAATATGGCAGAGTTTATGTCAAAGAACTTTGATTCCAATAGTAGCAAAAACCTTTGGTGCCATTAAACTTTCAGCTTTGCTGTAGGAACCTTAATCTCCTAATGAGTCAAAATTACCCTCCCTTTTATCTCCTCGAAATTTGTAGCTGCTCAAAAATTAGCACTTTGTACCTTCTCTTTGCTTCTGCTATCACTTTTATCACTTTGTACCGAGTGTGATCGTTGCGCCCTACCTATCCCAACCCCAACCCCATCGTCACTACCTACACATCCACACCCCCTCGCCCCTAACCTCTCCACAAACACACTCACCCCTACTCTATACCAACCCCTCGTCCCTACCCTCCCTTACTCCCCTCGCCCTTACCTGCCCTCAACCCCCTAGCCCCTACCCACTATCTCCCCCCTCGCCCCTATCCACTTATTCCCCCTCGCCCCTACCCACCCTCATCACCCTCGCCCATACCCACTCTCTCCCCCCTCGCCCCTATCCACTATTTTCCCCCTTGCCCCTACCCACCCTCAACCCCCTCGCCCATACCCACTCTCTCCCCCCTCGCCCCTAACCACTATTTCCCCCTCGCCCCTACCCACCCTCTCGCCTCACCCTTATCCTCTAAATATCCCTCGACCCTACCTCCCTTACTCCCTCGCCCCTATCCTCTACGCATCCCCTCGCCCTTAACCTACCTAAACCCCTCGCCCAATTCCGCCTGCATCCATCGATTAGCAATCAGAACCCATCGTTTTTTTCAATCCATCGCGTGCTTTAAAACAGCCATAGCTTTTTTAACTCATCATCCGCTGCCTCTGAAAGAACAAGCTATTCGTTTCTTGCGTATTCAAGCTTTTTCAGAGTTCGCACTGCACACTGCAGATTGACACAACCAGGAAGTACTCTTTACAATGGCTGGTACAAGCAAGCAAGTAAGGAAAACAAAAGCTCTCTCTCCAGAGAGGCCAACTGAGACATCCCAAAGTTCTGCAGAGAAAGAGGATGTGGATACATCCAGCCATGGCCTCACTGATGTGTCCTCCACTGATCACAGTGATGAAAATTACAAGGAGTCCGAATCAAGCTCTGCTTCCGACTCAGAGTCTTCGAGCAACGAGGAAGAGGAAGAGGATGAAGAAGAAGAAGCTGTAAAGAACCAAAAGAAGAGAAAAGCCATCATGCAGGTACTGGGTCATCCAATTCCTCGGCCTCCTTCTTCCAAGACCCAAACCAAGTTCACATTGAACTTCCATCTGCAGTAGCCTCATCCGTCGCTTCGAGAAGTCCTATCAAAAGACCAGCTACACAAGCTAGGATTGTCAGCATTAGCAGACATCGATCTGCCTTCGGATATTCCCATGGATATGGTGCATGCACTCCTCAAGTTTTTTCCCAAAGTCAGAGGACACCCACTGACTGCTACACGAATAGGTAATGCCTTGGGGATGACAACTTTTCCTGCAGTGAAACCGGCTACGCGCACCTATTCCCAACTTTCCAAAGATGCGACAATCGAGGCATGCAAAGAACTACTCAGTACGAATCATGCTGACTATGCAAGGAATAAACAGCTCTGGTCCATTTTCAAGTATTACTTTTTGGTCAGAGATCCTAAAGTCGGCAAGGGCAAGGGCAAGGCCAGATGTGACGTGCCTACTATATTCTCGCACTGTGAAGGCCTATACTGCCTCATCCACACCATCCCATGTGGCTTTCATCAAATTTTATTTACCTCTTTACAGTCTCGGGCTAAAAGATTCAGAGCTCAGGTGCAATCTGTGCAATCTAGCTTTCAATGCTTCGCAGCTCCGATGTTGACCTGGGTGATTAATATACCTGTTAGTCCTATGGATGTGGATGCGGCGATGCAGCGTAAAAGCTCTAAGGGAAAAGGGAAAGATATTGAACAAACAAAGGATCTATCTGAAAAGCCAAAGAAAAAGAGGGCAAAGGTAGTGAAGGACACAGTAGCATCTTTAGTATCCCTGCCAGTCTCCGAAAGCAACAGCTTCGAGTGAAGCAACCAGTTCGACGTTCCTCGCATACGATCACTACTGATTCGATGGTAAGTTCAGGTGGTCCAGATCACACTATGCATGTCCCAGCTGTGACTTCTACAGTGTGTGTTCCTCTCTCTACTGCTGCTATTTTTACACCTACCACAGTGACTAGCTCCCATGTCCCAGTGGCAATTGCTTCTTCTCCTATGCCTAGTCCTGCGGCAACCACTCCTACCATCTCTACTTCGACAGAGAGACATGCGCCTAGTCCAGAGAGGCATGCTCCTAGTCCACCGCGAGCAGTGCCACTTGTCACACCAGTCCCACCAGCAGTCCCACCAGCTGTACCACTGTCCAGCTCTCTTCACCCTGACACTATTACAGTCCAACTCTCTTCACCCTGACACTATTACAGGACCTTCTACAGGATCGGACTCTACATCATTTTTTCGGCTATCGGAGGATATATTGCAAGAGTCTAGGCAAGCCATTGCCACCATTGAGCTGGGAGCAAAGCGTTTAGCAGCCACACACCAACGTCACGTAGCTACTTACGCAGCTATGGAGGGAGCTCTGAAGGTTGCTGAGAGCGCCATCGCGGATAGGGATGCCACTATTTTCGCACTCCAGCAGGCCCTGAAGTTAAAGTCTCGAGTGATTAGTGACCTTCAGAATCAACTACAAGGATTTAGAGAATTGTTGTTACAGGAAAATAGGGCAACGCAGCCTACGATGATGGGTATGGGATATGGGTGGACTGGAGCAGGTACACCAGTGCAGCATGCAGCAACGGGTCCTTCTCAACAGTTTATGGGACTTTACTCACAGACTCCAGTTGCCGTTCAGTACTACAACCAACAACAACAGTATCCTCCTCCTCAGGGGTTTCAGTCTTCACCATTGCCTCAGATGCAAAATATGACTTGTTGTGATGGAGTTGCTGGAGCACATCGACATGGCTGTGTTACTCGACGTCCTCAGTACACTACAGGACAGGTGCTACCATCGGCTCAGCAGCAGGTGGCTGGTCATTTCTCTGGAAACACACTTACTGACAGGAGAGCTCGCATACAGCAAGGCCCCACAATCGATTTGATGGCCCCACCTCCAGAGGCTGATCCTTCGGATGCAGCAGTGGCCACCACTCTATCTCTTGGATGACAGATCCAGGAACTCACCATTGTACATACTAGTAGTTTTCTTTCAAAGTTTCAGTCTTCCTCTCACCGAGACGGTGAGCGGTCTTGTGGCGGGCAACCTGTAGCAGGGCTACAGTGTCACTTCACAGGACAGGCAGTTGGACAGTTAGCTACAGTTGGTCTGGTTCACACTGGACGGACCCTTTGGGCTGGGAGTGACACGTGGTAGGGTACCTACGGTGGTCTAGTGGACATCGTAGCCAGGTCACCACCACCACTCAGTTTGGAGATAGACTTAGCTGGCTGGACATTTATGGGCCGTTGGTGGCTCTTATGGTTGTACATATGAGTAGTCGTGTTTGGGGCAGTTCTATCTTATCTTGCACGTAGTCGTCTAGAGGAAGTCTTACACAGAGCACTGCTTCACCATCCCTGCACATCTGAGCCTCGACACCCCATTTGTACCTGTGAGTCCTGGGCTGGAGCTGAGTGTGCTGCCACGCCAGAGTCTGTACATGGTTCTTTGAGCTAGTCGAGTCCACATGTTCTGGTCCACTGTTGTGTCTCTGTTGTTATCCATTGTTTCTGTGTTGTTATCCGTTGTTTCTGTGTTTCATTCTGTTTGAGAGAGTTTTCATTTGTTTGAGTGAGATTGTCACGCACATTGCACTGAGGGACACCCACACTGTAGAGAGCACGACACATTATCCGCGCTACAACGCTTTACCTGCAGATGCGAGATGAGAGGCAAGGAATGCAAGCCCTCCTCAACACGAATGATGAGGGTGGAATCTGTTTTGGCATGTAAAATGAGAGTGTTAGCCAACCAATCAATGAGAGGGTTCAGTTCACGAAACCATTTAATGCCTTAAATTATATCACATCCTGAGAGAGGAGACACAAGAAACTTCCTACGAAAAGAAGCTTGCTGAACGGTAAACATCACATCAAGGCACTCCTTCGTGATGAGAGAGTCCATACCAGGAGCGAAGCCAGAAACCTCGAGAGGAGATTTCTGACTAGCCTCGAGGCGGGCTCTCTCAACAAGAGGGGGACTAATCACATCATGCATACTGCCTGGATCAAACAATATGATAAAACGATGTCCTTTTACACGACCATAACACTTCATGAGAGATCCATCAATGTGTGTGTCAGAGTCATGAGAAGATGTAGGTTGTGTTGTGACAGAGTTTGTGGTAGCTGTGGGTGCCTTTGGTTCTTTAGGTGGGACTGTCTTAGGACAGGCCTTCTTAATGTGACCCTTGACATGACATTGAAAACATCTACCTTCTTTAGCATAAATCACTTGTTCTTCAGCCGTGATGTATCCTCCTATAATTCCTTGTGAAGCTTTTTCATCTGGGGTTAGCTTAGGTTTTGCACGTGCTTTAGCTTTACCCTTAGATTCGTTGTTAGAGTTCTTTTCCGAGGAATTAGAGGAAGAAGGGCTAGAAGAATTACCATTCTTACCGTTCTTACCATTCTGTGTCTTCTGAGAATTCTGAGATGTCCCTTGAGAAGACTTGTTCTCCTTAGGCTTTCCCTTGTTGTGCTTCATCTGTTGGGCAAGAGCGATTGCTACCCCCTTGTTGAGATCCGCGGGGTCAAAGACTTCAACATCAAACTTGATGTATTCATCTAACCCAAAGAGAAAAGCCTCTTTGCGCTCATCATCCGACTTGCGTAATTGAGTGCCTAGCTACAAAACACGGTTAGAAAACGACATGACTGGCATACCATGTTGCTTGAGATTATGCCAATCCTCTTTCAATCATGCGAGGTACTAAGGGGGCATAAACCGCGCCTTGAGCTTGTCTTGGAAATCAGCCCAACTAAAAGAGAGGGACGTGAAATCGGCGGCTGCCTCTAGGTGCGCGGCCAGCTGTGCCTCTTGCCATGCATGGTACCAATTGATGGCATCACCGGCAAGGTACATAGCTGCCGTCAAAACTTTGCTATTTCCTGTTTTCTTAGTTGTCCCAAAATAAGCATTGAATTGATGCAACCAAGAATGAATCACCGTAGCATCCATCTTACCATCATACTTATTGAAAGTCAACTTTTCGGTGACTGGGTTGTTGGAATCCGCATCGTGGCTTGCACCACTGGAGGAACTCCCACGATCTTTGGGTGGTTCGGTCTTCGAGGCTAGCATGTGGGAAATAAACTCTTGATTGCGAATCTCCCTTTGAGCTTCACGCTCGGTGTCCTTTTCTGCTTTTCGTTCATTTCGTTCATCGCGCTCGCGTTCGAAAGCAAGGCGATTCGCTTCTTGTTGTGCTAGCGCAACCCGACTCGCCTCTATCGTAAGGCGAGTCGCTTCTTGTTGTTGTGCGTTTTTTTAATTTCGTTCCATCGTAACGAGTCGTTTCTTGTTGTGCCAGCATCATGTCCATCATTGACTTAACCGTCATCTCCATAGGAGTTAGAAGAACTCGAGGTGTAGATGGTGAAGGGGAAGGGTTGGAAAAATCTCCTGGTGGGGAGAATCCTTTGTCGCCTCTCTCATGCTCATCACCTGAATGCGAAGTATCCATTCCGCTTCGGGTGACGACCATGCACTAGGGTCTTTGGTTCTTAAGTTCACGAGGAACTTGGGTTCTTGAGGGTCTTGGTAATTGAGTTCTTGGGTTCTTGAAGGGCTTGAGATTCTTGAGGGTTTCTTTCGCTTGCAAATCGCGTTGAGAAGGATCTTCTCTTCACCCGAGTTCTACCCTTTTCTGTGGGCGCACCCCTTGGCGGCCTTGCGCTCACACCAAGGTTGCTTTTTCCCACCTCACGTCGATTAGCCGGTCGCTAAGTGCACGGTCCGCTCTCAATGAGTGAAAAGAGACACAAGGGGAGGCTGGACAAGCCCTTCTTTCTTGGGATTTCTGTCACTCTTCAACAAAACACGATTAGGAATCGTCACGCCCAAGTACACTTGGGTTCGTGCGACCATAACAAGCAAAAAAAAACTTGTGGTTCTTGTGGTTCTTTCCTTGAGTAATGCAGAACACTTCCAAAGCTCTGATACCAATGTTAGGTGCAACGGAATGAATGTTGTATTTTCTCAACATTAGTGATCTTTATTTCTCAAGGTTCCTTTAGTTCTTACGGAAGAAGAGAGCCTTCCGTCTTTATGGAGAGTGCTATGATCACGAACAAAGTGAGTGGATATTGTGCATGCAAGTGAATGAGACTGAGAGAAGGAGAGAAAAGAGATACGACACCCGAGAGGTTGTAAAACCCTCCTCCGAAGGCCCCACTCTCGTCGGCGAGAGTGGTCTAACTTTGATTGCACAAAGGTGTACAATGATGATGCATGGACTGATGCAAATGAGGTCTATGTCGATGACGACGATGATGACTTTGGGGCTGATATGGGTCTTCTTGTATCTGCTGTCCACAAGGGCTTAAGGGCTGAGAATTGGAGTGATCTTGGTGGCTCAAAATCCCTGTTTTGTCGATGTTTCTAGGCTGAAATAAAACGCTGAGTTCAAATGGTTCAGGCTGCGTTTTTGAAGGACTGCTGCCGGCTGAAAACGCTGAGGAATTGCTGCGTTTTTCAAGGGCTGAGACTAATGGTAAAAACGCTGAGGTTGCTTCAGTCAAGGCTGCGTTTTAATGCTGAAAAACTGAGGCAAAAACGCTGCAGCCTGCTGATGGTTTAGCGATCCAGAAAACGCTGGCTTTGGGAGGCTTTGAAGGGGGAAAACGCCAGGCAATGGTGCTGGAATGGCGATGGCTGAATCTGGATAAACGCCAAGGGGATGGATCCTTATGGCGATGATGGAAACGCTGGCTGGTGGAGTGGCCTCGCCAAGGGCTTGGGGAGGGTCTTGCTGAGAGAGGGAGGGACACCTGTTGCTTGGGGAAGCCTACTGTGCCTTTGCTCATCTTCCAATTTGTGCTATCTTTGGTTTGCTTATATATTAACTTACCCACTTTGCCCTACTGAGTACCCAACAAAAGTCACTTAATAAATAAGTCAAAAATGTCAAAAATAGGGAAAAATGGGATAAAGTCACTTGAAAAATCCCCAAACTGACTCTGATGGAATCTGATGGAAATGCTTATGCTTATGCAGTGTGCAACCAGAGGATATGCATCTACACTGAGTGACTGGGCATGCACGGTCTACGAATAGACTCACTAAAGTGCCAGATCACTTCTAATCTAAAACTGACTGGACTTGACGGAAACCCTGCTATGGTGTAGCTTGTCCACGGACACATAGGGTTGGGATGTGTCACGTGACACATCAAATGCAAGATAGTTCTTGAACTTAACCAAGAACCGCCTTCGGACTTTACCTTTCTTCGTATCCTTATGTGCCAAAATCTGTTCAAGAACAAGGATCTCCTCGTTTTCTTCCACTTCGGGTTGCTCATCAGGCTCCCCATCATCAGGCACATCACCTTTAAAAGGTTTCAAGAGACTCACATGAAATGCATTGTGAATCCTCCAAGTATCAGGCAGTTTCATTCGGAAGGAGACATCATTTATCTTTTCAGTGTTCTGGAAAGGTTCCTAGTATCGCATACTAAGCTTTGGAAAAAGCCTCCCCTTTCCCTTTTTCTTTCTTAGGCGTGCCTTCTCAAAACGTAAGAGCACCCAATCATCCTCCTTCAATTTCAAGTCGCGACGATGGCGATCCGCTGCCTTTTTCTGTCGTTCTTGAGATTTCTGCAAAGTCTCGCGAACCTTGGCAAAAGCCGTATCTAAGTCTCACGTATATTCATCCGCTTCAAAAATCTTATCTTTCGTGCTTAGGAAGGGTGGAACCTTCGCAGCACCTTCAACAATCTCAAATGGCGCCTTCTGCGTCGTAGAGTGTATCGTGTTATTGTAGGCAAATTCCACCAAAGGTAGGTACTTTTCCCATTGAGTCTTCTAATCCGAGATATAAGACTTCAATAAATCTAAAACTGCTGAAATTGGCAATCTCAGATTGCCCGTCAGTCTACGGGTGGAACGATGACGAGAACTGCAACTGCGTGCCAATGTTCCCCCAAATTGCCTTCCAAAACAAACTCATAAATCTGGGGTTTTTGTCGGAGACAATCGTCTCAGGCATGCCATGTAATCTGAAAATCATTGTGACCACTCTGTGTTCTCGAGAGATCAAAAATGAAATCCATTGCAATACTTTCCCAAGGGCGGGTGGGTATGGGTAAAAGGCTGTAACAATCCCTGTGCTTTATGCCTGTCAAACTTGACCTTCTGGCATACTAAGCAACTGCGCACAAACTCTTCCACATCCTTCTTGAGTCTCGGCCAAAAGAAGTATCTCTCTACCCCTTTTATGGCGGTAGCAATGCCGCTGTGACCCGTAAAAGGTTGACAGTGGCATTCAGTCATAACCTTTTCCCTCAACGGCTGTGTAACGCACAACATGGTTTTTTTCTCATCAAATAGCCATCCCGAATGGAATATCCCGCTAATGTCTCCCCATCCCATATCCGTGTGAATACGTCTGCAAAATCTGTATCTGTAGCTTACTGGTCGACCATATCCTCGAAGCTCCTATGATGTATCGCGGAAATAGCCAGAACCAACGGCTTCCAAGACAAAGCATCTGCCACCACATTCTTTTGTCCTTGCACATGGACAATCTGGAAGTGAAACTGTGACAAGATGTTCGCCCACCGCATCTGCTTTTCCGAAAGCTGCTTCTGTGACAAGAAGTAGCGCAAACTCTAATGGTCTGTAAAGACAGTAAAATCCGCTCCGAGTAGGTAATGCCGCCATTGAGTAAGAGCATGGATAACCACCAAAAGCTCTTTCTCATAAAACTGTGCTGTCATCTCCGGCCTTGAGAACAATGGCTCTCGTAAGCAATGACATGGCCTTCTTGCATTAAGACCGCACCAAGACTACAACCACAAGCATCACAATATACTTCAAATGACTTCTACAAGTCCGGTAAAGTCAAAACTAGTCCCATAGTCAATTTCTCTTTCAATGTCTGAAAGGCAGTCACCTCTGTGGATCCCCACGAGAAAGGGACTCCTTTCTGTGTCAAGATATGCAAAGGGGAAGCAACCTCTGCAAACTTTCGAATGAACCGCCTGTAGTACGAACAAAGTCCCAAGAAGCTTCTAACTTCATGGACATTCTTCAAATCGGGCCAATCACGGATAGTGTCTATCTTGGCCGGATCCATTTGCACTCCTGCTGCTGAGACAATGTGTCCCAAAAAGTGTATCTCTGAAGCAGATGATCTCTGTGTTCTGCCTCATTCTTGGAGAAAACAATGATATCGTCAAAGAAAGTACCAACAAATAGCCTGTACTCTTGAAAAATCCTGTCCATCATCCGGTTAAATGTCGTAGGAGCATTGGTTAAGCCAAAAGGCATCACCAAAAACTCAAATAACCCAAAAGTCGTATGAAAAGCTGTCTTGTAGACATCTCCCGGCGCGATTCTAATCTAATTATATCCACTCTTCAAATCAATCCTGCTAAAGCACGAGGATCCCTGTAATCTGTCGAGTATATCATCGATCCTAGGAATCGGAAATCTGTTCTTGATGGTGATTTTGTTGAGAGCTCTATAATCGATGCACATTCTCCAAGATCCGTCTTTCTTAAAAACCAACAACACTGGAGAGCAATACGGTGAAGTACTAGGCTGGACAAGACCCTTTTCCAAGAGGTCTTTCACTTGGTTCATAATCTCTTCATTTTGTGCTCGGCTCATACGATAAGGTGGCCGGTTCGATGGTGTGCATCCAGGTATCAGATCAATGGTATGATCTTCAAGCCCTCTAAAAAGCAATCGGCATGAGTGTGGAGAAAAATCTTGGTGTTCTTTTGTTCAGGTCAAAAGATATTCGACCTTTATCCATCGTTCAGTTCTCTCCCAAAAGAATGAGTAAAGAAATTGAAGTTCATCAAGTACAATCTCTGAGCCCTTTATTTGTCAAAGTCGCTTTCTCGGCCCGCTAGTCAACCACGGCGTCGTTCTTGTGATACCAAGGAATTTCGAGTAGAACGTCACTCGCGTGCCCTGAACACCCCTGTCATTGCAAACCACATTTGCCAATGCTCGGCGTAATGGCAACATCCCGTCCGGGTGCCAGTCAAACTACCTCCGCCTATGGCCTCAGCCTGTCGAGCGTAGTTCCAAATCGAGCCGCCAATTCCAAGTGAAAAGAAGTTGGCCTTGGCTCCTGCAAAAGAGCTTCCTGATCCTTCACTTTGCCCCAAAAGCGGCAAAGTTTGTACTTTCATTCATTTGATTCGGTTCAAGTCCCACGCCATGTGGTACTAGTTCTGCTTTTTATCTACCTTTTCTGCCACGTCTCTCGGCTGCTTTAGAACTTTCTGGCCTTTCTTCATCTTGTTCATTCGGTGCCTTGTTAGGGCACTTCGCGGAGATATGTCCATGTTCCCCGCATCCAAAGCACTTCCCCTCCCTGATGAAGCGAGCTCTCTCCTAAGGAGTAAGCTTGGGTGGTGCATCCTTCTTTTTTGGGTTGCTCTTTGTCTTTCTACTTTCATTCGTTGAAGTCTGTTCGGCTCGTTGTGTCATGACCTCATCGGTGGGGTAGGTCAGACTTCCAGAGTGAATGGCAAAGCCCCGTTTCGTATGACTCATCAACTCCTGAATAGAAGCTGACTTCTGTTCCAAGCAGTGATCTCGGATCTCTGTAGGTAGACCCAAGGTAAACCGCTCAATCTGTTCTCTGAACGAGATCTTCTTGAATGAAGAGGCGGGTAGAAAGAGATCCAGAATCTCTCACAGTAAGCATCCATTGTATCTCTCTTGGTCATCCGAAGATAGTTCCAAGCAGCTCGTATATCACGTTCATACTCTTGCGTCAGCCAAGAAGAAATAAAAAGCTTCTTAAATTTCAGCCATTTAACTGGCGCAGTCCTGTTTAAAAGAAGCGTGGACCACCAAGTTCGAGCATTCCCCTTAAAATAAGAGGCAGCTCTCCGAATCTTGGAGTGCTGTGAGTAGCGTCCTCCCGCGAAAGCGATGTCAAACTGCTGTATAAAAGACAAAGCCTTCGAAGCAATCTTTTTATCCTGAAAAAGTGTCAAATTTGATCAACTGTCCACCTTCCTTAAACTCTCGAACTTTCTTGCTTTTATCTTCTAGAAAGTCATACTTGTTGGCTTTATAAAAAATTATTCTTGTTCGCATAAAATTTTCCGTCATCTGAGTCTGAACTGTCTGTAGACGAGTCCTCTGTAGAACTGTCACTCACTAGGCGAGATTTAGACTTTTTCTTGCCCTTTCCGAAGTGTTGTTTCTTGCCTCGCTTTTTGCCTTTTCTATCTTCTTCGCTCGAATCTGAAGAGCTAGAAGAACTATCTAAAGAAGAAGAAGAAGAACTGGGTACTTCTTCAAATCGAACACGCTTCTTCTGTTTCTTTGCTTTATCAATCGACTAACGATCCAAATAACCCGGGAAGTCAGAGCCTTTCTTCTACTTTTTGCCGTGCTTTTTGGCTTTCTGCTGCGCGTCAAAAAGCTGAACAATCCGTGCATCAACCACCTCTTCTAATTCCTTCTCTAAATATTGCTTGTGATCAGAAGGTTTCTTGAGGCGGGTTTCGGGGGTGGTGTTGTGGTTTTCTGCCACTGCGCCTACACTTCCTGAAAAGAAGTCTCGCTCATATATTTTGCCAATTTCGGGTCCTTCGCAAAATTGAGCATCATCTTTGTTGCATCGCCAATCAATTGACGACGCTTCATCTCTCGTTGCTCCGCCTGAGTAGGCCGAGGCAGGCCATACTCTCTGCCGGAATCTTCGTTGTGATCCCTGTCCGCATCTCCGGATGCAGAGGGAGTCGACTGATCCTTGCGTGAAGCCATAGGTGCCGCGGAAAAAAAAAATGGGATCGGATTTCTCGTAGAAGAGAAATCGGCCGTGCTCTGATACCACTGTAACAGACTTGGACACTCCAAGTCAAGAATCAATCACGATAGCACGAAATAACCACTTCAAAACAGTTCATAGTTCACAATAGATTTGCACTGGCCCGGCGGAGTTCCGTGCCTAGAGATATTGGCCCCAAACAATGGCGCCCCTTTCGGTATTTCTGTATGTATTAATCAGTGTTCAAAGTACAAAAGTGGGTCGGGTTCTCACTCTCAGACTCTGCGTCCAGATGCTCTGCAGAGTAGGAGCCCTCACCGCTTATTTATTGTTTACAAGGGTTGCCAAAAGCAGCGCCCCAAAAGCTTCAAATCAAAAGCAGAATCTTTCTCTCACAAGCTCTCTTGAGCTTTTAATAAAATAAAGTCTCTCTCTCTCTCTCTCTCTCTCTCTCTCTCTCTCTCTCTCTCTCTCTCTCTCTCACACACACACACAATTGCGTAGAGAAAAGCAGTTGATCGCTGGCTGGATTTCCGCAAATCTTGCCGCTTTTTCCAGGACTGCCGTACGATGCCACGTCAGCATGCCAACGCATTTCACGGAATTCTCAGCCTGCTGCCCTAGGGTTAGGGTTAGGGTTTATGACTGTTTTTAGGGTCAGGGTTAAGGTTAGGGTTTTTGGCAGATTTTAGGGTTTGCAGGTTTTAGGGTTAGGGTTTCCAAAATTAGGGTTTTCAGAATTAGGGTTATCAGCAGCAGTCAGGGTTAGGGTTTCCCGCATGCTCTCAGGCAGACACGTCATCCCTTTGTGACACACTACCACATCATCACTTTACAATCTCTAACTCTCTCTATTCTCTGTTTAGCCGACAAGTCTTGTTGCTACATCATCACTTTTGTGACATCCCCCCCCCCCCCCCCCCTTAAAAGAAGAGTAATCCCCCTTATTACACTTGCACAACAAACAATAGCTCAGTAGACACTGACTCTATGCTTACATGCATTTGACCACTTCAAACCATGCCCTTGCACAAAGACACAAGTCATTGAACAATCATAATCGCATTCACAAATCCCACCACTATCCCTAGAAGATCTTAGGCATGCCCTATAATCATTATGACTTATTTACCCATCACATTCACACAGCACTAATCTCTCATGGATGTCTTGATGCACTAATCTCATGACTCCAGATTCACATCAACAACACAAAATGCTGCAATCATTTCATCTTTCGCATTTACTCAGACAAAAACAACAATTGCAAGAGTACATAAAACATTCTGTTCTTCAAGAATTTGAAACCACAAGCCCAAAACTTACGGTCAATTTTTTTAGTACATATTATAAAGCCGCTCAATAGAGTATTGTCAGCCTACGTCTTCAAAAGGCCAAAATGACCTATGAGACCAAATTGATACAATCTTGGTGGATCTAATCCGATGTCTGGGTACAAAATAAAAATGAAATAAAGTGTGAGACTAAAATCATCATCATCAATGCCCGAGGATGCCCGGCTGGCGGCATCGGGCATTGTCCGAGAAAGTATTGCATCGGTTGATGAAGAGCTTTGTCAATGTCCGCCTCTATAAACAGTCGTACTGGGCGTCTCCCATGTGTCGTGCTAGAATAGTCATGATCCTCTGATGGAGATGTCGTGGTCGCCCTCATAGAGGTGGACGTCTAGCTCTCTCGAGCTCAATGGCTCTGTCAGGTAATATACCTGTGGTATAAGTAGTCTGCTATGAAGTCTCTTGTGATGAGTCCCTGCTGTAAAGAAGATCTCCCTCTTTGAATGTCTCCCATTGCTTGATCTCCTCAAGCCCTGTATCTGCGCAACTCTAGCAAAAACAACCCGAGGCATCTCTAATCCTGATATCTCATGACTCTAGCCAACGATCCAAAGCCCTCTCTGAATAGACAATGAAAGCGGCCTCGTATCTCATAGTATACCAAACAATGACAAATGTGATGTACTTCTATCCCTGGTAGAGAAACCTCTCCTAAAACCCACCTGTCCTGTTGCCCGTACACCCTCTCTTTGCTCAACTCTCCTCGTCAGATAGATCTTTAAGGTCTCTTGGGATAGTTTCCTACGACGTTAAAATACTCTTCTTCTTCTTCTTCTGCCCATCTATTCAACTGCTGCTCAAGGATGGATGCGTACAACCGTACCAATGTGTGTCCAATCATGATAGTGCGGTAGTTCCCAAGCTCCTTAGGGTCCCCTGACTTGACGATAGGTACGATAGTAGACAAACTCCAAGTATCAAGTAGGCCCTCGCACATGGCACAATTGAACATCACTGCTAGAAGCTTTGCAAGCAAATCTCTGGCATGTATAAATGCTATGCTACTAGGCCATCGTGATCATATGCTGTCTTGGTCCTCATCCTGTCAATGGCTTTCTTTACCATCTCGGTGGTAAAGAAACCGTGTAGGCGTGGCTCTAGCGGATCTGGGAGAGGTGGCTGCCCAGAGACAGTGTAGAGAGATGATGCATATTGACCCCATACCTCGGTAGAAATGATGAGTGGTGGGGGAGAATGCCCATGGAAGAGTCGCCATGCGTCGCCTTTCCCTACTTGTGCGGGTTTGTCCATAGTGAACAGCTCAATCCAACGTTGGCCGCCACTCTGCTGATTCTAACTTCTACTTGTAGCCACCCCCTTCGCAGATATAAACCGTCACCATCCCCGTCAATTGCACTCTCCCCCTTTCCCTCCCCCATCTCTCCCTTATCTTTTGGTCTTTTTTTGCTTTTGCTTTTTTTGCTCGCTGTTTTTATGGTTGTTTTTTTATGTTTTTCAGGGTCATAATGTCCTTTTGGTCGAGTGGGTATGTGGGTGTGGGTATGTAGAAAGTGATTGTGTATGTGTTTTCCTTGGGATGTGTGCAATTAATGGGGTGTATGTACTATGTGTGTCACTTGTGGTGTGTATGATGTACACATTTGTGAAAAGGGCAGATGTACTCTCTGTGTGTGTATGCTTAGGTGGTGTGTGTGTGTGTGTGTCACTTGTGGTGTGTATGATGTACACATTTGTGAAAAGGGCAGATGTACTCTCTGTGTGTGTATGCTTAGGTGGTGTGTGTGTGTGTGTGCGCGCACGCAAGGTGTTTCTTTTGTTGTAAGGTGCGCGTGTTTGTTTTTTTGTGCTTTTGGGAAATGGGTTGTTCGAGGCCATCTTCCAGTCCTGATTGGTGAGCCTTCAAATACGGTCCCCTTGTGCAAGCATTTCTGCACGGGTGGGTGGGTGGGTGTGTGTGTGTTTCATTGCTACTAACCCCCCCCCCCCCCCCCCCCCCCCCCCCCCTTTTCTGTTGCGTGCTTTCTTGCTGCAAGCTACCACCTGGCAACTTCATAGAACCA
Organism: Adiantum capillus-veneris; assembly: GCF_014529385.1. Lineage (NCBI taxonomy): Eukaryota > Viridiplantae > Streptophyta > Polypodiopsida > Polypodiales > Pteridaceae > Adiantum > Adiantum capillus-veneris. Next base: position 8,078,110 of record NC_140935.1, on the reverse strand, counting down.
CTGGATATAACATAAGAGAGCTCAATATAACTTGCATACTTTGACAAAGAAGAGGGTGAAATTGTGGGCCTGCTGACTTTGTTAACCTGCAGTAATCTCCATACTCAAAACTAACAATTGAGAGGAATACTTACTGTGACGTACCTTCAAAAAAAGATTTTTGCTAAGAGTCACCTCCAAATGGCCAAGATGCTTGGCCTGCACATGAGAAGAAATAGTTTCATAAGAGCCTCTAACCAACAGCAGGCGAAAGGAAATAATGGTACCTGTTCGTCAACTGTCATAACAGCAGGGTGCTCATGCAGCCGCAGTGAGATTCCAAGACCCTGAAACAATACACTTAAGACCCAATAAAAGGGAGCAGCTGCATAGAGTGCTCTAAAATTCTTTTAGCAACAAACACAGTAGTGAAAATGTGCTTCCACGAATAAATACAAAAAAAGAACAATAAATTAGAAGATATCTAGAGAAAACCCTGCGATCACACTAAGTGCATTTTTCATTAACCTAAAGTAGTCTAACGTGGCAGTGTGTTTAAGTGTGAGGGATGAGGGGGATAGAGCTCTAACTCAATGGATGTGAGACTATGCACAAGGGAGTACAACCATGAGAGAGAGAGAGAGAGAGAGAGAGAGAGAGAGAGAGAGAGATGAGTAAGTTTGTTTATTGGACGCAAGCATGGCCTTTTCATTTGCGGCTAAAGGTAGTTCAAACCAAGCCTCCCAGTCAGAGGTGAAGGTAGGGAAAATCACCCAAGAGCTAACAAAAATAAATGGGACACCCTAGAAACAAAGGGGCCAGAGTTGGCACCAAACATAAGATGGGTGGCTGACCTAAAAGTGTCAGGTGCAGCGGAGTTGAAATGGTGAAGATCTAGATTTTACACTTCCACAAATCCTTTTCTTTCTTTCCTTGCATTAGTGGTTCCTTTTAGCTTGAATGGTGGTTCCTTTACTTTTCCCTAAAGAGAGGGAATGAGAGAGAGCGGTAGAGATCTGTAGAGGGAGAGAGAAACAGAGAAAAGAGGCGAATGACACCCCCAACCAACCCTCTCAAGGGCCCCCGACACCGTTGCCTCTGTGATATTTGCTTTAGATTGCGTAAATGGAATGTACACACATGCAATACCTCAATGCAGACTCTACCGACTCGAATGGTGAATGTCACCACGGTAACTCCTCAAGACGAGGCACCTCCGGGGCTGATTTGATGCACCTTTGGATCCTTCTCGATGTGGGATTGCGGATGGCCACCGAGGGGTAGATCTGGGGCTGAATTGCACTCCCCATGTGAGAGGAATGAAGGGCTGAAAACGCAGATCTCAACAATGCCGATGATGGACAGCAAAGGAGCACTCGATGCTGGCGAGGGAATGGCCGAGGGGAGGCTCGATGGGCTGCCGAAGTACTGGACCGTGTCACAAACCAATGACGTGGCAATAACCCTAGACACCCAAATGGGTTGCAGACCGGACACACACACACTCTCTGGCAGGCAGCAGTCCGGGATTTTACGCTGCTATGCTGACATGGCACTGCTATACGGACCCGGAGTTTGCGGCGCGTTCTGCGGAGGCTATACGGACTGGCTGACGTGGCAAAAAGCGTACGGACAGCATCTTTTGGCTACACAAAAATCCTACGCGAGAGAGAGAGAGAGAGAGAGAGAGAGAGAGAGAGAGAGAGAGAGAGAGAAATGAAATGATATATTAACGTCTACAAAAGGCCAAAATGACCTATGAGACCAACTGATTACAATGATGAGTCTAGTACCAAGTCTGGGTACAAACAAAGAACTGAGATAGGAGTGCTACCGATGGGTGGCTGGTAGGCTGAGCAATGGTATCATGCCACAAAGATACAAAGTGGGGATAAGTGTCACCATGATATAATGAAGCAATAGCATGGAGCCTATCCTGGTCGACACTCAGGGTGTCGTGCTAGAATCCTGTGGATCCTCTGCCGCAGTCTCCGTCGGTGCTGCGTGGCTCCCCTCCTCAATCGCGATCGTCTCGATCTCAGAACTCTATAGCTCGGTCAATGAGAGTACCGCTGGTGTGTGTATGGGTGGGAACCGAGCTCTGTGATGGTGGTGTCCCCTCTGCCTCTGTGGTACTCAGACTGAAGAAATCTGAGATGCGTCTTTGGGACTGTCTCTGTCTTTGCCCTCTCAATAGAGCGTCTCTATGTCTCTGTATCTCAAGTAGAAATAATCGGAGACACATTTGATCCTGATATCTCATGACTCTATCTAACGAGTCAAAACCATCTCTGAATAAACAATGAAAGCGTCCCCGTATCTCATAGTAGACTGTGCAGTGACATATGTAGTGAAACTCTGTCTCTGGCTCTGCATGGCATAACTGAGAAATCCTACTGTCTGCTGGTATGCCTCTAAATCTACCTGTCTCAATCCCAAGCTGGTGTGAAGATGTGCGAATCTGGCCTATGGCACATCGTAACCCATGAGATAGATGTGTGTCCATGTAGCTGGGCCGTGTGACAAATCCATCTGTCGTGAGTTGGAGAAGATGCTCTCTATAGAAAGCCCTCTTCGTACCCAACTCCCGTGATGGCTCTATCCATGTCCTCTTGCTATCAAGCTGGATAAGATCCTGCCGAATGAGTCTAGCACTCTCCATCCGTGTAAGAGCCAAAGATGGTGCATCAAGAGAATACTAGAAAGAGAAAGAGAGAGAGAGAGAGCTTTATTTTGAGCTGCTTTATTTTATCAAGCAAGGCTTGTGAGAGGAATTTCTTTTAATTGGCAGCTTTTGGGGCTCTGCTTTTAGCATCCCTTGTAAACCTTTATAAGTGTAGGCAAGGCTCCCACTCTGCAGAGCATCTGGACGCAGAGTCTGAGAGTGAGACCCTCCCACTCTCTTGTACTTTGAGCACAGATTTAATACAAAAAGAAATATCGAAAGGGGCACCAGTCTTTGGGGCCAATATCTCTAGGCACGGAACTCCGCCGGGCCATGTCGAATCAATTGTGAATTGTGAACTGTTTTGAAGTGCATCTCTGTTGTGTTGCAGTAGAATCTTGACTTGGAGTGTCCAAGTTTGTTACAGTGGTACCAGAGCGCAGCCGATTTCTCTTCTACCGGGAAACCCAATCCTTTTCTCGAAACACTTATGGATTCAAACTGAGATCAGTCGACTTCCTCTGCATCTTGGGATGCGGGAAGAGATCACGAAGAAGATTCTCATGAGGAGTACGGCCCGCCTCGGCCTACTCAGGCGGAGATTGAAGAGATGAAGCGTCGACAATTGGTTTACGATGCGATAAAGATGATGATCAACATTGCGAAGGATCCCAAATTTGCAAAATTTTTGACGCAGACAGCCTTCCACGAAGTGCACTCTCAGTGACGGAAGGCCATAGAACCACCCCTCAAACCGGCACTCAAGAAACCTCCTACTCCGAGGATGTTTACAGAGCAAGAATTAGAAGAGGTGGTTGATACACGGATTACCCGGCTTTCTGACGCAACCAACAAAGCCAAAAAGCACAACAGAAAGCAAAAGAAAGGAACTAACTTCCCGGGTTATTTGGGTCGTCAATCTACTTTTGCCTCGGCAAGAAAACAAAAGAAGCGTGTCAGATTTGAAGGAGTATCCACCACTTCTTCTTCTTCTTCTTCTTCTTCTTACAGTTCTTCTAGCTCTTCTGACTCGAGCGAAGAAGACAGGAAAGGGAAAAAGCGAAGCAAAAAGCAAAGCTTCGGAAAGGGCAAGAAAAAGGCAAAGAAGCCTAAGTTTTGCCCAGTTTCTACAGTTCTACAGAGGACTCGTCTTCAGATAGTTCGGACTCCGATGATCACAGATTTTATGCAAAGAAGAAGAATTTCTATAAAGCCAACCAGTATGATTTTCAGGAGGATAAAAGCAAGAAAATTCGAGAATTTAAAGAAGGTGGACAGTCAATTAAATTTGACACTTTTTTTGGATTCCGAGATGCTTCGAGGGCTTTGGCCTTCATATAGCAGTTTGACATAGCTTTCTCTGGAGGGCATTACTCAGAGCACTCCAAGATTCGAAGGGCTAACTCTTACTTCAAGGGAAATGCTCGAACATGGTGGTCCACTCTTCTATTGAACAAGAAAGCGTCAGTTAAATGGCTGAAATTTAAAAGGCTTTTTATTTCTTCTTGGTTGACTCGGAGTACGAACGCGACATACGCACTGCTTGGAACCATCTTCCGATGAACAAGAAAGATACCTTGGACGCATATTGCGAGAGATTTTGGAGCTCTTTTCTACCCGCTTCTTCATTAAAGAAGATCTTGTTTAAAGAACAAATTGAGCGGTTTACCTTGAGACTTCCTACGGAGATCCGAGATCACTGCTTAGAGCAAGAGTAGATTCTATTCAAGAACTGATGAGTCATGCGAAACGGGGCTTTGCTATACACTCGGGCAGTTTGACTTACCCCACAAATGAGATCATGACGTAGAAAACAGAACAGACTTCTAAAAATGAAAGTAGAAAGAAGAAGAGTCCCCCAAGATCAGAAAGATAAGGATGCACGACCACGGCTCACTCCACGGGAGAGAGCCAACTACATTAAAGAGGGGAAGTGTTTTGGATGCGGGGAACAAGGACATATCTCCACGAAGTGCCCTAAAAAGGCACAGAAAGAACAAGATGAAGAAAGGCCAGAGAGTTCAAAAGCAACTGAGGAATGTGGACGGAAAGGCAAGATGAAAGCAGGATTGGTTCCAGATTGCATGGGTACTGACCCAAGCACGATTGATGAGAGTACAGAACTTTGCCGAGCTTGGGGCAAAGTGAAAGATCAAGAAGCCCTGATTTTCTTTGATGGAGGAGCCAAGGCCAACTTCATTTCACCTGAATTGGCGGTGCGGCTCGAGATTACACCCGATAGGATGGGTGTTGCTAATTGGACTATTTTCTTAAATATTTTTAATGATTAATCTCTTTTTCTAGGATATTTTATTGTGTACACTAAGAATTGTTAAAAGATTGTAGCTACAGGAAGTGCCATCAAGAACGGACAACTCTGATGTGTCATTTGATGGGTGACAGTAAACATCGCGAAGGAGTTTCCGTAAGTTCGGTGGAAAGGGCCGGGTTACGAGTGCCCCTGATGCGTCACATGATGGGTGACGGGTGCATCAGTAAGGGGGCATTCCGTAGGCTAAGGAGGAAATCCAAACTGAGTAAGAAAATACGCGTAAGAACGCAAGCACAAGAATAAAGATGGGTTCGATGAAGCTTTTTACGAAAAGCAGGAACATTCGCGGGAGGGCAGATGCTTTCCCGCGAGGAGTCTGTGTCTGCACTGCATCTGTGCCCGTGTTCTGCACCCAGGGACGCCTGGAATGTGTTCGTGTAGCATTGTTTTCACTAAGTGAGTTTTTAAAGTTTGAACAGGTTCACACTTTATTTTATAAAGTGGCCGGTCACTTTTAAGTGACTAGCCCTCTTATAATAAAATAAAGCAAGGCTCTTTAAAAACCCAGCGCTAATAAGCTACGCATGGGCTGAAAACAGCGAGCTCTCTCTCTCCTCTCTCTAGAAGCGCCAGAGCTTCTGCTTTTTGTGCCCTATTCCAGCCGGGTGCCCAGGCCTATAAAAAGGCAGCAAGCGTTCCAGTTTTAGGCACGCCGGGAGCAGCAGAAGGAGTTAGCGCTGAAGATTCTGGAGCAAGTGCTGGCGACAGAAATCTGCAAGTGTTCGTGTGACGACTGAGTACGGAGGTCGCTTTTCCGAGCAAGGAGCGACAGGTATAATGTGTTGATACGCATTGAGAATTGTTGCTTTGTGTGGTTTGTTTTGCAGGAATCTTCCTTCCTACGGGAAAGCCCCTCACGAGAAGTATGGCTTCACGCCTAAGTCCCTTACGGGAAAGTACGGCTTCACGCCTAAGTCCCTTACGGGAAAGAATAGCCTTGTGCCCAAGCCCTTTTATGGGAAAGCACGACCTTCGGGTCTAAGATTACAGAACGGAGGGGTTTCCTCGGGTTCTCGTGCTTGTATATGAATTCTCCCTCAATAAAGAATACTCTTGACGGGGGGGGGGGGGGGGGGGGGACCAGCCCATCTTTTGGTCCACAATACTGTGTCGATCTTCTCCCTTCTCTCACATTTGCAAAGTATTTTATTTTTCGGATTTCTAAGTGCTCGTGTACGCTCCTGTTTTGTGACAATGGGACCACTAGCAGAGGCAGTGCTAGCGGCACCCGACTGGGACGTAGCCATTACACCTGTCATTGGCAAACTTCGGTTGCATTGTCGGGGGTATTTGGGGCACGAGGACTTCTACATAATTCCCTTGGAAGGTTGTGATGTCCTCCTAGGAATTCCCCGGTACCATAAGAACAACGCCGTGGTCGACTATCGGGCGAGAAAAGCGACTTTGACTACAAAAAAGGGCCGAACCATTGTACTTGATGTAAAACTTAAGGGCGAGTCTGTCCCTATTGTATTGGCTTCGGCCGTTTCAAAATTAATGAAATCCAGTCTATTTGTTTACTCGATCTTTTTGAAAGAGTTGAATGATGATCATAGGACAAATATGTCTGATCTACAAAAAGAACGCCAAGATTTTCTCCACACTCATGCCGATTGCTTTTCAGAGGGCCTACCAAGCGAGTTGCCACCAGCTCGTCCTGAGGATCATACCATTGATTTGATACCTAGAAGCACACCACCGAACCGGCCACCTTACCGTGTGAGCCGAGCCCAGAATGAAGACATTATGAACCAAGTGAAAGACCTCTTGGAAAAGGGTCTTACCCAGCCGAGTACTTCACCTTACTGCTCTCCGGTGTTGTTGGTTTTGAAGAAAGACGGATCTTGGAGAATGTGCATTGACCATAGAGCTCTCAACAAAATCACCATCAAGAACAGATTTCCGATTCCTAGGATCGATGATATTCTAGACCGACTACAGGGATCCTCTTGTTTCAGCAGGATCGATTTGAAGAGCGGATATCATTAGATCCGAATCGCGCCGGGAGATGTCTTCAAGACAGCTTTTCAGACGACTTTTGGTTTATTTGAGTTTTTGGTGATGCCTTTTGGCCTAACCAATGCTCCAGCGACATTTAACAAAATGATTGACAGGATTTTTCGAGAGTACAGACTATTTGTTGGCACTTTCTTTGACGACATCATTGTGTTCTCCAAGGATGAGGCAAAACATAGAGAACATCTGCTACAGGTCTTTTAGGCATTACGAGATCACAAGTTGGTGATTAATGCAAAGAAAAGTGAATTTTTCCTACCCGAGATACACTTTTTGGGGCACATTGTCTCAGCAGCAGGAGTGCACATGGACCCGGCCAAGATAGAGACTATCCGTGATTGGCCCGATTTGAAGAATGTCCATGAAGTTAGAAGCTTCTTGGGCTTATGTTTGTATTACAAGCGGTTCATTAGAAAGTTTGCACAGGTTGCTTCCCCTTTGCATATTTTGACACAGAAAGGAGTCCCTTTCTCGTGGGGACCCACAGAGGTAATTGCCTTTCAAACATTGAAAGAGAAATTGACTACAGGACCAATTTTGACTTTGCCGGATTTGCAGAAGTCATTTGAAGTATATTGTGATGCTTGTGGTCGTAGTCTGGATGCGGTCTTAATGCAAGAAGGCCATGTCATTGCCTACGAGAGTCGATTGTTCTCAAGGCCGAAATTGACAGCACAGATATATGAGAAAGAGCTTTTGGCGGTTATCCATGCTCTTACTCAGTGGCGACATTACCTACTCCGAAGGGATTTTACAGTCTCCATAGATCATCAGAGTTTACACTACTTGTTGTCACAGAAGCAGCTATTGGAAAAGCAGATGCGGTGGGCGAACATCTTGCCACAGTTTCACTTCCAGATTGTCCATGTGCAGGGACAAAAGAAATTGGTGGTAGATGCTTTGTCCCGGAAGCCGTTGGTTCTAGCTATTTCCGCGATACATCATGCGAGCTTCGAGGATATGGTCGATTAATACGCCACAGATACAGATTTTGCAGATATTTTCACTCAAATACGGAATGGGGAGGTAGTAGCGGGATATTCCATTCGGGATGGCTACTTGATGAAGAAAACGATGTTGTGCGTTACACAGCCGTTGAGGGAAAAAGTTTTAACCGACTGCCGCTGTCCACCATTTACGGGTCACCGCGGCATTGCTACTACCTTGAAAGGTGTGGAGAGATACTTCTTTTGGTTGAGACTCAAGAAGGACGTGGACGATTTTGTACGCAGTTGCCTAGTATGCCAGAAGGTCAAGTTTGACAAGTATAAAGCACAAGGATTGTTACAGCCTTTACCCATAACCACCCGCCACCCGCCCCTGGGAAAGTATTGCAATGGATATCATTTCTCCCGAGAACACAGAGTGGTCACGATGGTATCTGGACTGTTATTGACAGATTTAGCAAGCAAGCTCATTTCATTCCAGTGAAGAAAACAGTCAAGTCGGATCATGTAGCGAGACTATTTGTAGCCCAGATCTTCAGATTACATGGCATACTATGATTGCGGTGCCGCACATCACAATCAAGTCATAATAAGGTTGAATGGTCTTCAAATCGTGTTTTTTGTGGGTATTAGAGTCAAAGGACTTTAGTACTACTTATATTCAAACACATAACGCTAAAAATTTCATTATTTGGGTGTTTTTTAAGCCTCCCGTTCCGCGCCATTCCCGTTCCGAACCTATTCCCGTTCACCCGTTCCGCAGGGAGGCACGTCGCCATTCACGTTCCGCGTTCCGGGTAACTATGGTCCGATCAACGATGTCCTTATTGGTTACCGGCAAACAATAACCTTTGCTTCCCTAACTGGAATGGTGTGAACCAATTGCAAACCGGATGGATGCTCATCGAGCGAATGGCAGGATATGCAAATGCCAACGTCCACGAAGGTTACCGGCCAACCTATGTTGCCCCTACGCGGGAAGATTGGCGAGAGCAACGCCGAATGGGAGATGAAGATGGATATGTCCTTTGGAATGCCCATGAACCATGGCAAGTCCTCGGTATGATGTCTCATGAAACCGCCAAGTAACTCGTCAAAGATAGAGGCTCCTCTTAGGGCTTCGATTAGATTGCCGTATGATGGAAGTTGTAGATGAATCCTTGTCTCTGCAACAGATGTAGGCTCACAATGCCTGCGAAATCCTGCGGTGGTTGCCTCGGATTGAAGCCCTTTGGATCCAATTTGATGGCTACCGATTGCTAAAAAGATACAGATGGTGTGGATGCATTGTGCTACCAAAGATGTGTACAAATCAATGCCGATGCAATGCCTCTTCTAGAATGATGGAACTCTCTAGGTAGATAGGAGAGATGGTTGCTCAAACAATGCCAAGACTCAAAAGCTAATAGGCTGATCTGGGTGGCGCCTTCCTTTGTCGTCATAGGTCGCTAACAAATCCTGATACTCACACTCAACATCTTCACGTTTCCAATGCATCTTTTCAATGATGCGATATGTCATGTCAAAGAATTTATGACTGCAAATATCCATGCTAGGATTTCTTTTGGGTCGAGGTGGTCGAGCGCGCACACCAAGTCAACTACCCTCTTGCAGATGCACCACAACTGCAACCCCCGGTATACATGTTAGCATTTTTCACGCACAAGGCACAATCAAAGTTCCTGCAATTCCCTGGGTAAGAGAAGCATCCTTGGGTAAAACGCTACAACACACACTCAAACACGAGACAAAAAAAAATTCAAAGGTTAGTGGATTAGTGCAAAATCACAAAGCTCTGATACCGATGTCAGGTACCTCGGAAATAGTGAAGATCTAGGTTTTACACTTCCACAAATCCTTTTTTTTCTTTCCTTGCGTTAATGATTTCTTTTTGCTTGAAAGTTGGTTCCTTTACTTTTCCCTCAAGAGAGGGATTGAGAGAGCGGTAGAGATGTGTAAAGGGAGAGAGAAGAGGAGAATGACACCCGATGAGGTCCCAACCACCCCCCCCCCCAAGGGGCCCCCACACCGTTGCCTATGTGGTATTTGCTTTAGATTGCATAAATGGAATGTACACACATACAATATCTCAAGTGCAGACTCTACAGACTCAAATGGTGAATGTCACCGTGCTAACTTCTTAAGACGAGACGAGGCACCTCGGTCCGTGAGTGTCTTATCTTTCCATGTTAGGTGCAGCAGAATGAATGTTGTTTTTTCTCAAGATTAGTGATCTTTACTGCTTAAGGTTCCTTTTAGTTCTTAGGGAAAGAGAGAGCTTTCCGTCTTGTAGAGTGTTGTGGTCACGAACAAAGTGAGTGGATATTGTGCGTGCAAGTGAATGAGACTGAGAGAAGGAGAGAGAAGAGATACGACACCCGAGAGTTGTAAAACCCTCCTCCGAAGGCCCCACTCTCGTCGGCAAGAGTGGTCTCTTCTTTGATTGCACAAAGGTGTACAATGCGTATGCAATGGACTATGCAACTTGGTCTATGCCGATGACGACGACGACGACGACGATGACGATGACGATGACGACGACGACGACTAAAATCTGAGATCTTCTAATCGCTGAATTTCGGGACTGTTTCGGTGGCTGAAACTGACTATTTTGGCTGCATTTTCTTGGCTGAAAAATGAGGTTTCTTAGGGCTGAAAACTGATGGTCTTTACGGGCTGAATCTGCTACACTTTAGGTGAATAATGCCGGTCTTAAATTGCTGCTGAAGTCCAAAAACGCCAGGGGCTGAAATTGGTCCTTCTGTCTCGCCGGGGTTCTACAAATGCAAAAACGCTAGGCTGATCTGCTGTGTCGCGATGACACCGGGGCTGATTTGCTTGCACAAATCGCCAAGGCTGATCTGATGCAAAAACGCTAGGTCTTTTGTGGAGAAAACGCCAGAGTAGTCGCGGGGGTTGGGCTTGCTGAGAAGTTGCCTGTTGAGCAAGGTGCTCCTGCTGCCTCTTCTGCCAGAAAGTGTGAACTTTGATTTGCTTATATATTAACTTAGCAAAATTGCCCTACCTACTTTTGTTGAAAAGTCACTTAAAAATAATAAGTGAAAATCCCAATAAATAGGAAAATAGGCTAAATGCACTGGAAAATTCCCCTAACTGATACGAATGGATTCTGATGGGAATTCTGATGATCATGCTGTGTGCAACCGGAGGATATGCATCTATGCTAAGTGACTGGGCATGCACGGTCTACGAATAGACTCACAAAAGTGCCAGATCACTGCTAATCTAACTCACTGAACCCTGCTGTGGTGTAGCTTGTCCACTGACACATAGGGTTGGGATGTGTCACGTGACATCCCCTCCTTTTCAAAGTGAGATACTGGTACCGAACTGTATGGCGTCGAGGGAGATCGCCAACAGCATCCGGAATCCTGGAAGGGACTCTTCGCCGGCCCACTCTGATGTGTGGGTAGTGCGGTACTTGAACTTCATAAAGGTCTGCAACGTTTGCTTCTTTGGGCCGCGCCGAAAGCGACACAAAGTCTTCAAAATCTCCTTTCTTGCTTCAACTTCGTTTAGAGTACTGCTTCTTTCGTCTTCAAGAATCTCCATGGCTGAAAATTCCTGAAACAATCTCCAACACAAAACCATGAACATACCTATTCCATGTAAAGTGAAGGAAAAAAATATTGTCTTCTCTAAAGACTGTGTATGCAATGTAGATGAACATAGAGACGCAGTGACAACCCGTTCATCAAACACATGCAAACAATGCATTCGAATCTTTTCTGTTTGATCGAAATCAATCAACTGTGGCAAATCACAATGGAAATGCCCACGCTTGGTGCTCAAACTATCATGTGCTCTTTCGGAAACTGTGTCATGCCAAGGAAGAGACATGGAATGTGACTTCCTGACATACAAACTTTTCAGCTTTTCATGAAAAATCCGCATACATTCGTGCTCATCCATGAGAGAAACGTGCTCAACATACAATATGTCATGCCTAGGAAAAGGGATCACATAACGATGTTGACTAAAATACAGGGAACCTTCACGAATGAAACACTCGAACAATGCGTGCGTATCAATCATGCGAACACATAGTACTTCCTGTGAGGGTTCTTTGGACCAACGCTGGAGAGCCAAGATCGGTTCGTCCTGAATGACCGAATCGTCCTGTGGGGGTTCTTTGGACCTCGACTCAAAAGCCAAGATCGGATCTTCGTGATTGATCGAATCTACAACGAGGTTAGCTTCGCTAGAAAAAGCATCCACTAACACATCATCCTTGTGAACAATCACATCATCTTCATGCAACTCATCATGCTTGTGAGAAATCACATCTTGATCATGCAATTCATCATGCTTGTCATTGTCATCCAAATCATTATGCAAAGCATTGGCATCCAAATCATCATGCTTATCATTGTCATTCAAATCATCATGCAAATCATTATTATTCAATTCATCATCATGCTTCACACAATAATGCAAATCCTATGGATCCTGCTTTGGAGAAGAAGAGACTGAGAGAGTCTCGTTTTCCCGATTCTGTTGCATCTGTGCCTGAGCTTGAGAAAAGAGTCGCAATAACTCTTGCATTTGTGCTTTGTTCTCGCGATAAAATTCTGCTTCTATGGCTGCCCTTCTTTCTTGGTACTTACGCTCGATGGCTGCCATATCTTCTTCGTAGGCTTTTATTTCTGCTTCTCTTTCTTGGTCCAACTCCTCCATAGGAGTTAGTGCAATCTTTGTCGTAGAGGGGGAAGGGTCGGAAAAACCTCCTGGTGGGGACAATTCTTCTTCGCCTCTCTCATGCTCATCACTTCCAAGCGAAGTATCCAATCTGCTTCGAGTGATGATCATTCTGCAATCGTGGGTTCTTGTGGGTTCTTGTGTTCTTAAGTTCACGAGGAACTTGGGTTCTTGGGGGTCCTTGATTCGTGAGAATCTTGGGGTCTTGAGGATCTTGAGGTTCTTGAGGGTTTTCTTTCGCTTGCAAATCGCGTTGGAGAAGGATCTTCTCTTCACCCGAGTTCTACCCTTTTCCGCGGGCGCACCCCTTGGCGGCCTTGCGCTCACACCAAGGTTGCTTTTTCCCACCTCACGTCGATTGGCCGGCCGCTAAGTGCACCGTCCGCTCTCAATGAGTGAAAAGAGACACCAAGGGAGGCTGGACAAGCCCTTCTTTCTTGGGATTCCTGTCACTCTTCAACAAAACACGAATAGGAATCGCCCGCCCAAGTAAACTTGGGTTCGTGCGATTGCAACAAGCAAAAAAATTTCTTGTGGTTCTTTCCTTGAGTAATGCAGAACACTTCCAAAGCTTTGATACCAATGTTAGGTGCAGCGGAATGAATGTTGTATTTTCTCAAGATTAGTGATCTTTACTGCTCAAGGTTCCTTTTAGTTCTTTCCGTCTTGTAGAGTGTTGTGGTCACGAACAATGAGTGGATATTGTGCGTGCAAGTGAATGAGACTGAGAGAAGGAGAGAGAAGAGATACGACACCCGAGAGTTGTAAAACCCTCCTCCGAAGGCCCCACTCTCGTCGGCAAGAGTGGTCTCTTCTTTGATTGCACAAAGGTGTACAATGCGTATGCAATGGACTATGCAACTTGGTCTATGCCGATGACGATGACGATGACGACGACGACGACTAAAATCTGAGATCTTCTAATCGCTGAATTTCGGGACTGTTTCGGTGGCTGAAACTGACTATTTTGGCTGCATTTTCTTGGCTGAAAAATGAGGTTTCTTAGGGCTGAAAACTGATGGTCTTTACGGGCTGAATCTGCTACACTTTAGGTGAATAATGCCGGTCTTAAATTGCTGCTGAAGTCCAAAAACGCCAGGGGCTGAAATTGGTCCTTCTGTCTCGCCGGGGTTCTACAAATGCAAAAACGCTAGGCTGATCTGCTGTGTCGCGATGACACCGGGGCTGATTTGCTTGCACAAATCGCCAAGGCTGATCTGATGCAAAAACGCTAGGTCTTTTGTGGAGAAAACGCCAGAGTAGTCGCGGGGGTTGGGCTTGCTGAGAAGTTGCCTGTTGAGCAAGGTGATCCTGCTGCCTCTTCTGCCAGAAAGTGTGAACTTTGATTTGCTTATATATTAACTTAGCAAAATTGCCCTACCTACTATTGTTGGAAAGTCACTTAAAAATAATAAGTGAAAATCCCAATAAATAGGAAAATAGGCTAAATGCGCTGGAAAATTCCCCTAACTGATGCGAATGGATTCTGATGGGAATTCCGATGATCATGCTGTGTGCAACCAGAGGATATGCATCTATGCTAAGTGACTGGGCATGCACGGTCTACGAATAGACTCACAAAAGTGCCAGATCAATGCTAATCTAACTCACTGAACCCTGCTGTGGTGTAGCTTGTCCACTGACGCATAGGGTTGGGATGTGTCACGTGACATTCCAATTAACTAGTTGATCAATCTCACGAAGCCTCGGAGACTTTGATGCATCTTTGGATCCTTCTCGATGTGGGAATGTGGATGGCCACCAAGGGGTGGATCTGGGGCTGAATTGTGCTCCCGATGTGAGAGGAATGAAGGGTTGAAAACGCAGATCTCAACGATGCCGATGATCGACAGCAATGGAGCACTCCATGTCAGTGAAGGAATGGCCGAGGGGAGGCTCGATGAGCCGCAACGGGAAACTTGGGAGGACAGATCCGAGCCACTTTTAGACGAGGGAGAGAGCTGAAATCTGAAAAGGCATTGGCGTTTGCTGTAATGGCTGGAAACGCTATGTTAGGTGCAGCGGAATGAATGTTTGCACTTTGCTCAAGATGAGTGCTCCGAACTGTGCTCAAGGTTCCTTTTCGTTCTTATGGAAGGGAAAGCCTTCCGTTCTTAATGAGAGAATGCTCTGATCACAACAAAGTGAATGGACATTGTGTGTGCAAGTGTATGAGACTGAGAGATAGAGAGAGAAGAGAGATACGACACCAAAGACGTTGTAAACCCCTCCTCCGAAGGCCCACTCTCGTCGGCGAGAGTGGTCTACCTATGATTGCACAGAGTGGTACAATGTTGATGCATGTGGGTGATGCAAATCTAGGCTATGTCGACGATGACGACAGGAATGGCGAGGCCGTCGACAGGGCTGAAAACGAGAAGTTTCTGACTGCTGTCCAAAAACGCTCAAGGCTGAAATCTGCTACTCTTCGAGGGCTAAAACTTGTGGGTACTCTACTATTGCAAATCGCTGCATTTGCTGAATCTGCAAAGGCTGGGATCTGCAAGCTCTAGGTCATTCAAAACGCTAGGGCTAATGTTTCTCAAAAACGCTAGGCTCCTTGGGTTTGTTGGCGATGATGTTGATGCAAACGCTATGCCGTGGGAGGTATGGCGATGATGCACTGGTGCAAAAACGCCATGCAATGCTGATGAAGAAGCGCTAGGATGGGGAATCTGCTGCTTGGGGGGAAGGTCCACCAAGGCTTGGTCTTGCTGAGAAGTTGCCTACTGAGCCTGGCTCTTGTTGCCTCTTCTGCCAAATAGTGCTAGCTCTAGTTTGCTTATATACAAACTTAGCAAAATTGCCCTACCTACTTTCCAACAAAAGTCACTTAAAAATAATAAGTGAAAAATGTCAAAAATAGGTAAAATACGCTAAATGTACTGGAAAATTCCCCTAGTTGATTCTAATGGATTCTGATGGGAATGCTTATGATCATGTTGTGTGCAACCAGAGGATATGCATCTACACTAAGTGTCTGGGCATGTATGGTCTACAAATAGACTCACAAAAGTGCCAGATCACGTCTAATCTAAACTGACTGGACTGATTGAACCCAGATCATGTTGTAGCTTATCCATGAACACATAGGGTTGGATGTGTCACGTGACAACCCCTCCTTTTCAAAGTGACCTAGGTACTGGTACCGAACTGTATGGCGTCGAGGGAGATCGCCAATAGCATCCGGAATCCTGGAAGGGACTCTTCGCCGGCCCACTCGGATGTGTGGGTCGTGCGGTACTTGAACTTCATAAAGGTCTACAACGCTTGCTTCTTTGGGCCGTGCCGAAAGCGACACAAAGTCTTTTGTGGCTCCTTCGATGCTTCAACTTCGTCTAGAGTCATGATCTTCACGGCTGAAAATTCCTGAAACCACTTCCAACACAAAAACATGAACATACCCATTCCATGTAAAGTGAGTGGAAAAAATCTTGTCTTCCTCAAAGACTGTGCATGCAATGTAGATGAACAAAGGGACAGAATGCCAGACCGTTCACCACACACACTCAAACAATGAGATCGAATCTTTCTCTTTTGATCTAGAGCAATCAACTGTGGCAATTCACAACGGAAATACCCATGCTTGGTGCTCATTCTTTCATGTGCTCGTTCTACGAATGTGTCATGCCAAGGAAGAGACATGGAATGTGACTTCCTTACATACATACTTTTCAGTTTTTCATGAAAAATCCGCATAGATTCGTGCTCATTCATGAGTGAAACGTGCTCAAAGTACAATATGTCATGCCTAGTAAAAGGGATCACATAGAGACGCTGACTAAAATACAGGAAACGATCACGAATGAAACACTCGAACAATGCGTGCTACTAATCATGCGAACACATAATACTTCCTGTGTGGGTTCTCTGGACCTAGGCTCGAGAGCCAAGATCGGTTCTTCCTGAATGATCGTAATCGTCTTGTGGGGGTTCTTTGGACCTCGACTCGAAAGCCAAGATCGGTTCTTTGTGATTGATCGAATCTACAACGAGGTTAGCTTCGCTAGAAAAAGCATCCACTAACACATCATCCTTGTGAACAAACACATCATCTTCATGCAACTCATCATGCTTGTGAGAAATCACATCTTGATCATGCAAATCATCATGCTCGTAAGAAATCACATCTTAATCATGCAAATCATGCAAATCATCATGCTTGTCATTATCATCCAAATCATCATGCAAATCATAGTCAAATCATCATGCTTATCATTGTCAATCAAATCATCATACTTGTGAGAAATGTCACGTGACACATCCCAACCCTATGTGTCTGTGGACAAGCTACACCACAGCAGGGTTCAGTCAGTCCAGTCAAGTCTAGACTAGCAGTGATCTGGCACTTTTGTGAGTCTATTCGTAGACTGTGCATGCCCAGTCACTTAGCATAGATGCATATCCTCCGGTTGCACACAGCATGATCATCAGAATTCCCATCAGAATCCATCAGATTCAGTTAGGGGAATTTTTCAGTGCATTTAGCCTATTTTCCTATTTTTGGTTATTTTCACTTATTATTTTTAAGTGACTTTCCAACAAAAGTAGGTAGGGCAATTTTGCTAACTTAATATATAAGCAAACCCAAGTTAGCACTTTCTGGCAGAAGAGGCAGCAAGAGCTTCCCGCTTAACAGGCAACTTCTCAGCAGTACCCCTCCCTCAGCATTTAGCCTCGCCATCATCACCCCACTCCTTGCGTTTTCCTTCCACAGTAGAGCCTCGCCATCAAGCACTCTTGCTTGGCGTTTTCCCACGACCCACAACCTCAGCCTGAGCGTTTTTACTAACGCCAGACATGCTGCCCTGTCCAGCGTTTTCAGCCCAGCACTAACGCTAGCAGACATCAGCCTTGGTGGCGTTTTTGCAGCAGCAAATCAGCAGTAGCGTTTATGGCTAGCAGCAAAGGACATCAACGTTTTTGATTCTCAGCCCTTACCGCATCAGATACACACAGTTTTCAGCCTATGACACAGTAGCAGATCAGCCCCAAGATGGTTGCAAATGTTCCCCCATTTTCAGCCATAAAAACGCAGCCAAAACAGTCATTTTCAGCCACTGAAACAGTCCCGAAATTCAGCAGTTAGAAGATCTCAGATTTCAGCCATCAAGTCGTCGTCGTCATCACCGTCGTCGTCATCGGCATAGTCCAAGTTGCATCAGTCCATTGCATACGCATTGTACACCTTTGTGCAATCAAAGTAGACTACTCTCGCCGACGAGAGTGGGGCCTTCGGAGGAGGGTTTTACAACCTCTCGGGTGTCGTATCTCTTCTCTCTCCTTCTCTCAGTCTCATTCACTTGCACGCACAATATCCACTCACTTTGTTCGTGATCATAGCACTCTCCATAAGACGGAAAGCTCTCTCTTTCCCTAAGAACTAAAAGGAACCTTGAGCAATAAAGATCACTAATCTTGAGAAAATACAACATTCATTCCGCTGCACCTAACAAGAAATCACATCTTGATCATGCAAATCGTCATGCTCATCATTATCGTTCAAATCATCATGCAAATCATTGTCATTCAAATCATCATGCTTCTCATAATCATGCAAATCCTGTGTGTCATGCTTAGGAGAAGAAGAGACTGAGAGAGTCTCCTTTCCCCAAATCTCTTGCATCTGTGCCTGAACTTGAGAAAAGAGTCGCCAGAACTCTTTCATGTGTCGGTCGCTCTGTTCTTGTCTTGCTTTGGCTGCCTTTCTTTCTGCATCTCTTTCTGCTTTTCTTTCTGCGTGTCTGCGTTCCATTTCTGCCATTCTTTCTGCATTTCTTGCTTCGCGTTCTAACTTCCTTTCTAGAAACTTCTGGTCTAAAGCCTCCATAGGAGTGAGTGCAATCCTTGACATAGATAGGGAAGGGGGAGGGTCGGAAAAACCTCCTGGTGGGGAAAATTCTTCTTCGCCTCTCTTATGCTCATCACCTCCAAGCAAAGTATCCATTCCGCTTCGAGTGATGACCATTCTGAAGTCTTGGGTTCTTGTGGGTTCTTGTGGTCTTGGGTTCTTAAGTTCACGAGGAACTTGGGTTCTTGGGGGTCTTGGGTTCTTGAGGTTCTTGCGGGTCTTGAGGTTCTTCTTTCGCTTGCAATCTATGTTGAAAAGGATCTTCTCTTCACCCGAGTTCTACTCCTTTCCGCGGGCGCACCCCTTGGCAGCCTTGCACTCACACCAAGGTTGCTTTTTCCCACCTCACGTCGATTGGCCGGCTGCTAAGTGCACGGTCCGCTCTCAATGAGTGAAAAGAGACACAAGGGGAGGCTAGGCAAGCCCTTCTTTCTTGGGTTTCTTGTCACTCTTCAAAAGCACGACTAGGAATCGACACGCCCAAGTGAACTTTGGTTCGTGTGACCTCAACAAGCAAAAAAATTTATGTGATTCTTGTGGTTCTTTCCTCTAGTGATGTAGAACACTGCCAAAGCTCTGATACCAATGTTAAATGCAACGGAATGAATGTTTGCGCTTTGCTCAAGATGAGTGCTCAAGGTTCCTTTTCGTTCTTATGGAAGGGAAAGCCTTCCGTTCTTAATGAGAGAATGCTCTGATCACAACAAAGTGAATGGACATTGTGTGTGCAAGTGTATGAGACTGAGAGATAGAGAGAGAAGAGAGATACGACACCAAAGACGTTGTAAACCCCTCCTCCGAAGGCCCCACTCTCGTCGACGAGAGTGGTCTACCTATGATTGCACAGAGTGGTACAATGTTGATGCATGTGGGTGATGCAAATCTAGGCTATGTCGACGATGACGACAGGAATGGCAAGGCCGTCGACAGGGCTGAAAACGAGAAGTTTCTGACTGCTGTCCAAAAACGCTCAAGGCTGAAATCTGCTACTCTTCGAGGGCTGAAACTTGCGGGTACTCTACTATTGCAAATCGCTGCATTTGCTGAATCTGCAAAGGCTGGGATCTACAAGCGCTAGGTCATTCAAAACACTAGGGCTAATGTTTCTCAAAAACGCTAGGCTGTGGTTTCTCAAAAACGCTAGGCTGCTTGGGTTTGCTGGAGATGATGTTGATGCAGAAACGCTATGCTGTGGGAGGTATGGTGATGATGCGCTGGTGCAAAAACGCCATGCAATGCTTATGAAGAAGCGCTAGGATGGGGGATCTCTTGCTTGGGGAGAAGGTCCACCAAGGCTTTGTCTTGCTGAGAAGTTGCCTGTTGAGCTTGGCTCATGTTGCCTCTTCTGCCAAATAGTGCTAACTCTAGTTTGCGTATATACAAACTTAGCAAAAATGCCCTACCTACTTTCCAACAAAAGTCACTTAAAAATAATAAGTGAAAAATGTCAAAAATAGGTAAAATAGGCTAAATGCAGTGGAAAATTCCCCTAGTTGATTCTAATGGATTCTGATGGGAATGCTTATGATCATGTTGTGTGTAACCAGAGGATATGCATCTACACTAAGTGTCTGGGCATGCACGGTCTACGAATAGACTCACAAAAGTGCCATATCACGTCTAATCTAGACTGACTGGACTGATTGAACCCTGATTATGCTGCAGCTTGTCCACGGACACATAGGGTTGGATGTGTCCCGTGACACGCTAGGCTTGATGCTCCCTTTATAGGCCCAATTTACTAGTTATAACTCCTTTAGGTTGAGGTATTGGTTCAAAATGCGTGTACAAACCATTTATGCAAGAGGGTTCCAAAACTAGAAAATTGGCTTTAGAAGTCAATAAAGCATGTCCACGTGGCACATAGAGCCATGTGCACGTGACAAAAAGTGGCATGCCGAACAGACACGTAGCCTAAATATTATGTAGTGGGTGCCTAGCTTGGGAGAAACCCTAGCCATACAAGTATGCCCTAGACCAAGGTGAAGCACAAGAGTGTCGATTCTCTATAAGTGGTGCAATAGAAACACATGCTAGAAGAAGAATGACAATTATTATTTACCTTCTTGGAGTCAGACAATAGAGACTCGTTGCCAATGCAAGGCCTCCAGCCATAGCCCACCAATGAAGCACCTTTCCTTAGAAGAAAGTTGTGGATACCAACCCCCAAACAATACATCTCTCCACCGAGCAACAGAGTTTTGACTCACCAAGCCTTATTGGCCTTGTCAGCCAGCAAATGCTTTCGTCAAATAAGAGTGTGATAAGACATGATTAGGAGAAGTGTCAGTAATGGGCTTGTTGCCTTTTGACTTTCAAATCTTGCCTAGGGTGATCAATGACAAAGGTAGAAAGGACGTGAAAAGAAGAAAGGCAACCACAAAGTTACTCCCAAATACACCAATACCCATGAGGGATATAATATTGATGTCGCATGCTATGAAAAGAGAGAAGTTGGCTGCTTTGTGGTTTGGGAAGGTTTTGGGGCCTCTTGAGGGTTGAGAGTTGTAGACGGGCCACGTGGGAAGCCAATGAACCCACATGTAGCAAATTTCTGGATAATTGGACTGCTTGCCTGCGCACTGAGCTTGAGAGTCTACTAATCTAAACTTTAATATCTCTATTGCCTTTCCGCAGAGAGGTGTTATCTTATCAGATTCTCCACGAGAACCCATGTATAATCTGGGATTCTTTTTGGCTTATGTCCTATAACACGGAGCAATGAAGACGGGGGACGTCCGATGCGCAATGAAGTAAGGGTGGAAGTGGCTAATAAGTCCGAGGTCAGGACACGAAGATCAAAAACAATTTCCAAAGTGCCCAAGTGCCCTGTTTGCTCTTTGATAGAACCGGTATGCTTTGAGAAAAGCACGCGCCTAATGCTCTGATACCACTATCGCAAGATTGGACACCCCAAGTCGGGAATCAGACACGACACACGAAAGAATCACTTAAAATACTCCACGACTTTAAAATCACAGCTCAATTTGGTCGGCATGGCCCGACGTAGTTCCGTGCCCAAAAAGATTGGCCCCAAAGACTGGCGTCCCTTTCAATATTTCTTTAATATATATATTAATGCTTGAGCAAAGTACAACATCCGAAGGGATCCTCTGCTCTCAAACTCTACGTCCAGATGCTTTGAAGAATGAGGCCCCTAGGGGTCCTTTTATTCTTACAAGGAATGCCAAAAGCAAAGCCCCAAAAGCTTAAAAACTCAAAAGCAAACAGTCCCCAAAAGCAATTGGTCAAAAAGCTAGTCCAAAAAGCAAGTAGCGCAAATTATAGAAATCCGTACCCTTACAGAGCTTTCCACTCTAATTTACTAAATAGCAATTGACAGCCTCCCAAGTGTGCACACCATTTATAGCCTTGAGACTACATATATTGGAACTATGTCCAAGAGTCGTTGATGTAACTGTGAATGTAGGCACACCATACATGACTACAAGCTTTATGAAAAACAGCGCTATACACATCTATCATGAAAATTTACAATATTGTCATACAAGTTTGGGGGTGTTTAATTGACCATAAATAAGATGCGATGAGCCTGATAGAACTAAAATGGCAGAACACTCGAGCATGAGATAGAAAGCAAGAGGCATCAGTGAAAACCTAAACTTGGAGACAAACACAGAGGTTGGCGCCATCGGAAATGTATGCTAGCTAGACTCGCTTGAAAAGCTTTCCTGCATGTTTCCAAATTTAATGTGTTGCCATCAACTGGCCCCACTATTGGGCACCGATTGTCTTTACATGGCCCAGCTTGAACACACACATATCTCTCTCTCACTCTCTCTCTCTCTCTCTCTCACACCTTAAGGTGCGACAACAGTGCCTCCTTCGAAACAGCAGCCATTCTTCTCGCAACCCGCTCGCCCCGTAAATTCTTTTTGGTTCTAAGACTAATCTACTGGCCGGTCTGTCCCGCTTTTCTTTCATGTTGATTTTAAATATGTTATGTGCCTCCCATGCAAATGCAATTGAAGGGAGATTTAATGTATAATGTACGAGTGCGGCCGGTCGCCTTCGGCGGCCTTTCTCTCTCTCTTTCGCTCCCCCTCTTTATCGCGTGCTTCCCTCACTTTTAGCATTTAGCTTTCATCTCGCATATAGAGACATGTGTAAAGGGTTATTACCTCCGTCATATTATGTTAGTAAATATAAATCATGTACTTCAAATTTCTTTCCATGTATATACCCTCAAAGGGAAGTAATCTTCACTCGGCTAGAAAGACCATATAAGGTGTTTGTACCTTTAATGATAATTTTAGATCCTTGTGAGAGGGTGTTGACATTTATGTACTTCTCTCTTTAAAGTAAGGCATTGAGTATTGTGTCACATTTTTTTCATGCTTTTGAAATATATTGTAATTTAAATAGTTAATTTAAATATTTTAAAAGGTATTCCTAATGGCTACACAAAAATTAAAAGGTATTTCTAATGGCTTCAAAAAAAAATAAAAGGTATTCCTAATTCAAATATTCCCTCAATAACAACAAAAACAATGTGCTAGTCTATAGCACGCCGCAACGAACAATGACAAAGCACGTAGATTTGCAACAGAAGGATAGATACAACTTTGCGCTTGCACGAGAGAGAGAGATAGAGATAGAGAGAGAGAGAGAGAGAGAGAGAGGGGACATTTTAAAGAGAACAAAACGTTGAAGGGAAAATAAAGGAGAAGAGAAACACAAATATACAATGTGAAGTCTACCATCTCTTTATATGGACATAAAACGTCTTCTTAACTTTTCACCTTCATATGTCTTATGACTTTCCACCTCATTTATCTTTTCATTTAATAAACTCACCCTTTAATTACGCACTTAATATGTTTTGAAAGACTTTTTATTTTTTCGAGATTGGGGAGACCTGATTGTTCAATTTTTTAAAAAAACATAATATTTTATTGTGATACCACATGTTTTAAAATATTAGTGTCACTTTTTTAAAAAATCTCTCACAAAAAAGCCTCTTATTATGAAATCCTTCTCAATAACCCTATGTAGGTCTTGTTATCTTTGCTTTGGAAAAAATTTGTAAGAAAACGTGATTGAGCATTCTCAAACTCTTTTCTAGTGAAGATTTTGATGCACTACTACTCCATGTTTCAACCCCCCAAAGATTTCAAAGACATATTTCTTCAAAATCCAAGGGGAATCCAAGAATTGGTGTCTACACATGATTTCAAATGTGAAGTAAGCTCTCTTATCGACTTTAAGATGTAAGAGAGCGAGACACACACACACAGCTTTTGCATTTTCTTTCTTCTTCTTTTTTTGAGAATTGCCTACAATTTTGAAACTATACAACACACACACCCAACCCCCGTAGGTGGAGGTAGCACGACTCTTAAGGTGAGTCTTCTCGGTCAGGTAAGGATGGCCAACCCATCATATGGACTAGGGGAACATCCCCTAAGGGCTACATGTCATACAAGATGTCAAGGAGGTTTGAACCCAAGACCTTAGACACAAGGGGCTCTTGCTCTACCAACTGAGCTAACACATTGAAAACCTCACTCTCTATCTTTCCACACCTTTCTAGTTGGGATTGCACATATACATTGAGCAAGCATAATTTAAGCCAATGTTTATTTGCATCCTTGATACTTTTTTTTTTTTTTGGGGGGGGGGGGGGGACGCTCCGCTTGCTTCTAATTAACCCATATCAAAGTCTCAAGAAGTTCAAAAGATACCCTTGAGCCATGACTTCTTCGAGAGATATAGAGGATAGCTCTCTCTCTCTCTCTCTCTCTCTCTCTCTCTCTCTCTCTCTCTCTCTCTCTCTCTCTCTCTCCTCACACACACACACACACACACACCACTGCATGAACGCAAGTCAAGAACATACAATGTTGCATGTACAACTACAATTTTAAAAATCACGAGTCCAAAAGACAATGCTCACCACAACCTATCACAAATAGTGTGTGCATAGTTTGCACTTATGTTGTGGACATGTCTGCCATGGTGAGCATTGACCCGCTTGCCATCATTGGCTTAAGCCAACTCGCCCATGGACCTTGTGCAGTTACCTTAACCCATCAATTTGTTGGTTGATGGCCTACACTACATCTCCTTAGAGCCATATAAGAGGTGGCCTAGGTGATGTGAGTTGTACTAGCCCTCGATCCACATGAGGCATGTGCTTTCTCCCGTCTCTAACCGTTCATATTGTCCTCTCTCTCTCTCTCTCTCTCTCTCTCTCTCTCTCTCTCTCTCTCTCTCTCTCTCTCTCTCTGCTCCCCGCCAGGCTGCAAGGCAACACCTGGTTGGGGGGGGTTAACCCTAGCCCTGTCCCATAACAATCGTAGCTCAAGCCCATTGTTTTGCTCCTCCCCCTTGCTCGTTGTTGTTACACACATAGGCACTTTATTTGCCCATCACGACTCTCTGTTGGCAAGTCTGCTCGATGCGACTAAGGCAAGAGCGTGCAGTCGGCAGAGAATTCAATAGTGAGGCTTTGTGACCCTAAGGGTGGAGTCACACTGGACTGTGTGCTCCCACATTTCTCAAAGAGGAAGCATGTCTTCCCCCACCACCCCACCAGCCCACACCCGCAAGAGCTTCCTTGCATTGGTAGCCGCACCAAGGAAAGACCCACTCACCCGTCAGGATGTGCAAATCACAACCCTAGAGACTCAGATCCAGAAACTCGTCAAGGAGAACAAATTGCTTAAGCAACGCTTGCGTTTGCTCGAAGAAGCCAAGGAAAATGAGAGCCAAGTTCTATTTGCAAAAGCTCACGAAGTCGAGGCCTCCCTCAATGAGACTGTCAAGACTGTACAGAAGGAAATGTGTGAGGTAACTCACAAAAAGATAGATACCAAGATACAAACGACACTACAAGAAAGCCAACTACAAGCTTCTCTTGGCCTTAAGGTCAGGATCAGGGGGCTCAACCCCACATGGTGCACCGAGGATGATACACTCGACGAAGCCGTCATCAAGCTCAATAATATTCTCCACCCAATTCACATCAAGCCTCACACAATCTCTTGGATCAAACACACGGACAAAACCGGTGCCACCTAAGCAATGCATCCTTACATTCAAGAACAAAGAGGAGCCGATGAAGCTACTACGGCATCTCGTCTCCTCAAGGGAAGGACGCTCTGGATCGTCGAGGAACTGACTCCAAATCAACTTAAGTTTAAGGCAAGCGAGCTCAAGAAGATGCACGAAGCCCGTAAACAAGGCAAGTGGGCGGTCTATCGAGGCGGTAAAGCCATCATCCAAGAGTTTCAAACTCCTAGACCGGCACCTTCATCCATTGACCGCCCATAGGATCTTCTCCTTCCTTTTTCCCTCCTTTTTCTTGTTGGACCCTCAGTCCTTAACTGAGATGTATGTCATTGTCTCTTAGTAGAAGCTTGATGTAATGTTTTGTTTTTGGTCACATAGGTCATATATGACCTCCGTGGACGATAATTCAATCAATCAATCAATCTCTCTCTCTCTCTCTCTCTCTCTCTCTCTCTCTCTCTCTCTCTCTCTCTCTATGTGTGTGTGTGTGTGTGTGTGTGTGTGTGTGTTGACGTGAAGGTGTCTAAATAGGCAACTCACCAGGCTTCCAAGGTAAAGTGCAGTTCTGAAGGCAGCTCGAGAAACCCTAAACGGGCTGCTGTGCACTCCTTGCCGCACTGTCGAAGCAAGGGACTTGCCGATACACCGTGTGCGAGCCGCAAACGGCTCCAAGCACACAACAAGCCTAAGCTAGCAAGCTCAAGAGAGCAAAGGGTGTGTCACTCACCGCTCTACGCTCGCCTTCGTGGTGGATTCCTCACCGCGATGAAGAAGAAGCTGCAGTCGTGCCGTGCTCAACCGCTTCGCCGCCGTCGCGCCTTCGTAATGCTCGATCGCACACACACTCTCCCTCTCTCTCTCTCTCTCTCTCACACACACACACACAAGGAGGTGAAGAAGAAGAAGATGGAGATGGAGATGGAGCAAGAGCACTCTTCTATTGCACAAATGAGAGAATGAGTAAAAATTAGGTTTAGTTGGCTTTTATATAAGCTCACCCCATTCACACTTGGGCGCCCATGCTTAGCCAACTAATCCCTTGAATGTCCCAGTTAGAGTGCGCCTCTCATCGGCGATCACTCTTACCCTTTTCCTATTGGTCCGACAAGCCCGGTACCTGACTCTAAATAATACAACGTTTATAGATCATAGGGTGTCCATGTGCCGTGAGAGTTAACATGCCCCCCTTCCTCATGTAGATTCCGTCCTCGGAAGCTATTGAGTTGAAGCTGGTTCGTCGAGGTGGAAGAGCATTTGAGATGAATGTCCTTAGCCTTCTTCAGTCACTGCAAAATCAAACAACATTGGCACAGTAATTGCATTCTCTTAAAAAGCATATGCAGTTTTAGGTAGACAAATTGATTGGTAAAAGAATTTCAAACAATTTGTTAGCAATGAACATTAAATTGCAATGTAATCAAATGCATAAACAGATGTAAAGGTAAAAAATTAAACAAGTATGGGGTCGCTAATTTGACGGTCAAAAGGCACTAGAGATCGAATATTAATACCATGGGTAAGCTTCTTAATTTTCAGTGGTCAATTAAGTTGTTTAATCGCGAGAGCCAAGTATTCATGTTCAAGGGCTGACTAGAGGCTATATCTAGAAGACTTTGTAGTTAAGCTACCATAAAAGGAATTTCTCATGAAATCATCGCCTAACTGATTACTTTTTCTTTGACCCCCCAAAGTCTTTTCACATTGATTCAATTATGATGTGTGTGCTTATTTTGTATGCCTTGGGTTTTTTGCTTTTCAAGGAAAAGCGTCCACACTGGGAACCTCTAGGGCTCTAGTACCATAGGCGATACATGTGAGTGAAGTACCAATTTAAGCAGGGATTTCTCTTCCAGCTTAAAATTTTACATTGTGGCACTTTGATTTTTTGTTTGTTCATTTTCAGCATTTTAATTTTGTAACTTTGGGGGGTCATATAACACTGTTACCCTCCCCAGGCTCATCACATTAGTAAACTCCCTTTATAATACTTAAGCTAAAGGTCACTAGGGTTAAGCCCACTAGAAAGCCCTAGTACATTTCATACAATGCTGCCTAAATCGGATTAAGAACCTAGTAACCATTGCTTATTAGGAAGGCATTCCCCATGGTATTAAGAGAAGATTTCTAATACCTAGCTTAGTCAAACTAGCTTAGTCGGACTGCTTGATTTTTACACCTAAACAAGTGATTATGACAAAACATTACATTGAATTAAATGTTTGATAGTAAGCAAATGCGCTGAATATTATGCTACCAATCACAATCAAAGCAGACAAACATGGATGCAAAAAGATAAGGGGCAATGCTAATGGACAAGAAACACCTGTTTGTGTCGATGGTCGCGCTTGATTTGAAGTGTGAACGAGAGAAAGGTTCCATGAAGGTCCAAATCCTATCAATAGCAACACGCTCCTGTACACACTAGGAAACAAAAGGAATACCTCCAGGAGGCACATTAGTGGGAAAAGAGAACTTCGCTAATCTCTCAACTCTAAAACAGAAACACTCCTATCGTACTAATCTTACCTACCCTCCATCACTCAAGTGATGAGGATCAAAGGTGTTTTATGGCATAGGTTTCTGTTTCACTGTACCAGATGTGACATGTGTAGGTCTGAGTCAATGTTTTGACTTTTAATGTGCATACTCGTTTGCTAATTGCTCTTGCTCTTTATTTTTTGTTTTTTGTGAGTATAAGGCTATATATATACATTCCCTAAGATTGGAAGATATAGAGGTCAGGGAGGAAGGTTGAGAGGGAAGCAAGTGAATGATGACTGTCCACAAACACTCCCCCCTTCCTTGGGTGGATCATACCGTTTGAAATGAGCTTGTCACCCTTTGAAACCAATTGTTCCAGTTGGTAATAGGTGAGGATTTTTGCCAGTAGTTTTCTATTACCCTAGGTGCCTCGTCAAGTTGCAAGGGTGGTAAGGTACTCTCCCAGGATCGAACTTGAAGTGGTTCATCAGGTGATTCTTGAACACTGGGAGGTGTGGATTCTTTTGTAGCTTCATGGAGGTCCACTACTATAGATGGAGGCTGTGTAGAAGCTTTTACCTCTATGGATGTATTACATGAGGAGCTAAAAGCTTCATGGGACTCCCCCCTTCCTGAGCTAGGTGGAACAAATCGTTCTTTCTTTGGTATCCAAACTAGCTCGGGAGCGGGTGTGTAGCATTCTGTGATTTTTTTCTTTCCACGATCATTGATTCGTTTTGGAGCTACGGGATTGGGCTCACTTGGGTGAGGTGTTAGGTAAGAGCACAATCTAGGTTTTGGCACCCAGATTTGATCATTTCCTTGATAGTAGCCTTGGGCTTCCAATAGTCGTTTAGGGATCCATCGCAACATTTTCTTACTTTTCTTGGAGCGAGTGGTACGTTTCTTACAAGGCTTCTGTTTTTTAGCACTAGCTATGGTCACTAAGGAAGCTTTAGGGACCCACTTGTATGTTTTCTTCGTTACATTAGGACGAGTCTTGTCAGAAGCGATATGCACTGCTTGTAGCATATTTAAGGGTACAGGCATTTCATCCCCCTCAGGTGTTACCCAGGTCGTCCCCCTATTTCCCCAAGTGTCTATGGTTGCTGCTAGGTGGACCCAATCCACATTGTCCGACTCAGTCATCCCAGGTAGGATATCCATATGGACACTCTTTGGGGGTGTGGGGTCCACGTGCGATGTGAAAGGAGAGTCCATTTCCCCACCCCCTTCGTGTGCTTCGTTTGCATCAGGTTCCGAGCGAGTAGCTCTACCTAATGTTTCCATGAAACGGCTAAACATACTAGTACTAGGCTGTGGAGCTTCGGGAGGTGCATGGCCTTCTCTCTCAGTGTTTTGGGTAGGGTATGCTTCCATGATTTCTGCGTCGAAGGAGGAATCACTAGCGGCTATTTTAGGGTCTTGGGTGGTGCTACCTTATGTCCCCGCTGAGGGTCTAGAGCCTATCGTGGATGGGTAATGGGTGTCCGTATGAACAGAGGCACTACCAATGTGATCGTGCTCTAACACTCGTCCAGAGCGTAGGTTCATATGACTTGATCCCCTAGAAGTGTCAGTGAGTGCCCGTGAAGGCTGCTCACCTAGTATTTTTGGGTGTTTTGCAACCCAAGTCTTTCCTTAATTTAACTTTTTGGTCCTTTTTTTCTGACCCGGCTATAGAATAGAGCGTATGATAGCTCAAACCGAGCGTCTCGGTCAGAGGGTCGTGCCGTGCTTTACAGCCCTCCGTTTGGTCACTCTATGCTCTCGGAATCCCTAAAACTGTCAATTTCCAGTAGGGAACTAGGCCCAAACTAGAAAGTCTAAGGGTGCAAGTGGGAAGAGAAGGGAGGAGAGTGGAGGACTTGCCCCACATGCTCTCATTCTCTCTTGAGGGAGTAGGGTATATATATGAGAGTGAGTTTAGTATATATCATAAGAATGAGGATTGAGGCTTGGGCTTGGGCTTGGGAAAATGATCTCGATCTCGATCTATCTTTTATACAAACCAACCCGTCCGTTTTTATAACTCACGTTTTTTATTTTCGAAAATTTAACCTCCCCCTCACTCGCATTTTTATTTTTCGGAATTTTTTTTTCAGAAATTTTTTTTTCAATTTTTTTTTTAAATTTTATGCAAAAATTGAAAATGCAGAAAATTTAACACAGAAAATGCAGAAAATGCAGCAATTGAAACTTGACAGAACCAGAAAATGCAGAAAATGCAGCAATTGAAACTTGACAGAACCAGAAAATGCAGAAAATGCAAAAACGCAAGAAATGCTAACTGTGCAGTGCAAACCAGAAAACGTAGAAAACGCAGAAAACGCAAAAAACAGAAATCTCCACACAACTACACACACTCATTCCCTGCCTTTCCTATGATAGAAATTGCACCACAAGAAAGTGTAAAGTGCTTAACCGAGCTTAGTGAAGGGCATTTCCCCGACAGCGGCGCCAAAAATGTGCACTCCTTGCCGCACTGTCGAAGCAAGGGACTTGCCGATACACCGTGTGCGAGCCGCAGACGGCTCCAAGCACACAACAAGCCTAAACTAGCAAGCTCAAGAGAGCAAAGGGTGTGTCACTCACCGCTCTACGCTCGCCTTCGTGGTGGATTCTTTGCCGCGATGAAGAAGAAGCTGCAGTCGTGCCGCGCTCAACCGCTTCGCCGCCGTCGTGCCTTCGTAATGCTCGATCGCACACACACTCTCCCTCTCTCTCTCTCTCTCACACACACACACACACAAGGAGGTGAAGAAGAAGAAGATGGAGATGGAGATGGAGCAAGAGCACTCTTCTATTGCACAAATGAGAGAATGAGTAAAAATTAGGTTTAGTTGGCTTTTATATGAGCTCACCCCATTCACACTTGGGCGCCCATGCTTAGCCAACTAATCCCTTGAATGTCCCAGTTAGAGTGCGCCTCTCATCGGCGATCACTCTTACCCTTTTCCTATTGGTCCGACAAGCCCGGTACCTGACTCTAAATAATACAACGTTTATAGATCATAGGGTGTCCGTGTGCCGTGAGGGTTAACAGCTGCAAACTCCTACGCAAAACCCTAAATCGGGCACCAAATTCTAGCTCAATATTTTGTTCCTCTCTCTCTCTCTCTCTCTCTCTCTCTCTCTCTCTCTCTCTCTCTCTCTCTCTCTCTCTCTCTCTCTCTCTCTCTCTCTCTCTCTCTCTCTCTGCTATTGTAGACAGTAGGCGGGTCATGTAGTTGTAGGCAGTAGGTGGGGTAGTAGCTATGGGGAACAGGTCACGCAGGGTGTATTGCAAAGCAGCACAAGCATATGTTGTAGCAAGGAGTCTGCAAACAGGTCGTCAAATGGAAGGCAATGTCAGCAAGCAGCAAGCGATCATCAACAAAGGTAGCTCGAGCCAGTCCCAACGTGCACCAGTGACCTTAAATAGCAAGCCACAACAAAATTAAACCATGCGATATATTTTTTTGGCAGGGTTTCACACGTAAGGTTTCGAACATCGTTTCCAAAGGGTCAGCAATGGAAACCACATCAACTTGCAAGTATTCCCCACCGATCACAAAGGCAACTTTCATGGTCACGAATAAATGAATAACGCACATGGAAAAGGACATCAAGGAGTGGAAAGTGGAGACGGAAGGATGGTGGAAGGAGAAGGCTAGCCTTCTCCAAATGCTTTTCAATTAAGGCAATCAATGGAATAAGAAGAAAGAGGACTTACACGCAGAAATCAAAGCACTCAAGGCAGACTCTTAAGCACTCAAAGAGGAGGTTTCAGCCCTCAAGCGAGAGCTTGCTGGTAGAGCAAGCAATGGACTTGAAGAAGGAGAAATCCAACCCTCGATGATAGAAGAACTTAAAGTGATCAAGGAACAGATACGGATGATCAAGCAAGAAGAGAAGCAAAATGTGGCAAAGACATCCTCATGAGTGGATGTGACCACAAAGACATAGAAGAAGGTGGATGAGGCCGATAAATGGATAGAATTGCCAAGAAAGGGAAAGAGTAAGAAACAACATCTATCCCCACTCCTATAATCATCAATATGACATTAGAATAAGAGCAGAGGAGAAAGGAAAAGTGGCATTCTACAGGGATGGACAAGTGGTTATAATGGAGAGGCTCTCTGTGTGACGACGCGAGACCTATGTGACCACACTCAAAGTTACCGCCTTGAATTGTAATGGATCTCTACGCCTTGATGTAGGTGCCTTTGAGGATAGTTTTATTGGGAGGGGCATCATCTTCTACTCTAAGACACATTACACCCCTAGGCAGTCCATGCCACATGTGAGTGGATATAGATGGGAGACTACTTGCAGGTAGGAGACTCGATCTGAGCATAGAAGACAAGGCTTAGGAGGAGTGGCAATTTTATTTATGTAGGAGTTGCAACCATTGATACATATAGCTTGCAGGGATGAGCATGCTAGGTACATGTGGGTGAGATTGAGGGCAGAGACAGGCAGATACCTCTACATTGCTATATGTTATTTCCCTCCTAGTATGTCAGTGTATGTACCACCTAGAGGGACAATCCCCCTTCGCTATTTTGGACGATGTCATATAGAAGTTTTCTAGCGATGGTCACATTATCATCCTAGGGGACTTCAATCCTAGGACTGCCCATCACCATACAATATTCTATGATACTTCAGAGGAGATGCTTAGGGAGCTTGATGCTACAGAGATGGGCCTATCCAGATTGTCACGAGATGAGGAGCACATTGAGCATGGTCAATACTTGATAGACATGTGGATTGCACATGGATTGGCCATTTTGAATGGTCTACAGAGGTTTCCAACGACGGGAGGTTTTACATGTTTTCCACATTGACATGGGGCTAGTACAATGGATTATGTTATGGCTCAGCCAAGTCTCATTCCATTTTTTTCAGTATTTCATGGTGGGCACTAGGCTAGTTGGAGTAGTAGTTGATCATGCTATCTTGTCTTTCACTCTCATGTTTCAGTTTAGCACAGCTCCATTAGGAGAGGTCTCCACACACACTCTGTATACCTTCATGAGGGAGATGGATTATGTATACATGGATGAGATATACAGGCAGCTATGCACTCGGGAGCCAGGACGACCACTAGATGAGCTCACTCAGATACTGATAGAGATGCTCCATGATGCAACATCAAAGGGATATCACCACAATCAACCTACACAGAGACAATTTGGGAGCAT
The DNA here is from genome assembly GCF_014529385.1 of Adiantum capillus-veneris. Classification (NCBI taxonomy): domain Eukaryota; kingdom Viridiplantae; phylum Streptophyta; class Polypodiopsida; order Polypodiales; family Pteridaceae; genus Adiantum; species Adiantum capillus-veneris. The sequence continues at coordinate 8,044,896 of NC_140935.1, read as the reverse complement.
GCCCCAGAACATCTGGTATGATGAGGAGTGTAGATAGACAAGGATCAGACTACAGAGGGAGGTGCTATGGGTATTACCACATATAGATAGTCAACGGATTATCTTTCATCGCCTAGTGGGACAAAAAAAGAGGGCTCATATATCGCAGTTAGAGCGGGATTTGTATCAACTATTTATGAGTCAAGACTCGGGCAAGGCATGGAGGGTATTTCAGGAGCACTCACCACCACCATCCATCACCTCCTCAGAGACATGGGAGGAATATGGCACATCTCTCTATAGAGCATCAGGGCAGCCACCTTTGTCGGACCCACCAGAAATATGCCCAGAGGCATGTACTTTCTTTATTGCTGAAAAGGTAAGGAAATCAATTTGACAAGATGACGACAGGGAGAGCACATGATCATGATGGTCTGGTAGTAGAGCATTTCATCCATGCTAGAGATATGCTTGCAAAGCTTCTTGGTATGATTGTTAATTAAGCTATGTATGGGGGTTTTCCTAACGCTTGGAGTATGTCCATGATTGTGCCTATCTTCAAGTCAGGAGACCCCATGATTCATGGGAATTAGGCCAGAGGCTAGGGACCAATCTGAGCTCAAAGGTGCTTATGCAAAGGACAGAGGTTGGGCAGGATGAGGGGTTCTAAACTTCCTTTGGTCTCACAATGATATTAGAGCTAATTTGGGAGAAGAAAGTTGTGGAGATATTTTTGGGGGAACGGACATGCATGAAATCTCTTTATCTTTGGCTCCCAATGAGGACAAAGGTGTGGGCATGGCCATTTAGAGGGAGGAGAAGGAGCAAGTCAACCATCGCCAATTCACGAGGGGCTGAGCTCGTTGAGAGTTAATGAGTAGACTAGGGTCTCTGCGACACTTGTGCCTGACGGGAGCACCCGTGGTCTGCAGGAGCAAGGTTCCAATTTGGAGGTTGCACATTCTCTCTCAAACACACTAGAGACATATAAAGAGTACAATGATACAAACTTTTGGCCTTTTAAGATGACCAAAATCTCCTTGCGAATCATCCAGGAAGCATTGCCAAAAATGGTAGTATGGCACAAATCATCCAGTTGACATGTTGACACTAATCTTTTTGTCGACTTTGGCACATGTTTGACACCTCAAAGCATAAATTCAGTGTCATTCACATGCATAGATTCCCATCTCCAATGCCACAAATTTCAAGCTGATATGAGTCACCAAGCTTGACCAAACCATGCGTATAAGCATAACTGGAGAACAATTCCTTGTGTGGAGTATTGGCACCTGAATCAATGATCCAGTTTTGCGCATAACATGCATCAATAGACGATAATGAATATGGACTCAAATTAGTAGTAAATATTAGGACATCAATACTTGCAACACGTCAGGAACAACCTCAGTGGTGGGTGCTCCTTGTTACCATATACATGTGGTTGTGATGTGTGTGAACACACTTAGGACCATCGGGGCATTTTTTCCCTCACTAGGAGGTTTTTTTCCCCGTAACAAGCTTGTTGGGATGTAAAGGATGCGCAAGCTCATGCGTTGATTGTGTTGTCTGTGAAGTGCACTATTACTCCTCACATTCGTTCAGTGAAATATGCAATATAGGCTTGGGATATTCTTGCTGGTCTTTATGCAAGCCGCAATGAGGCGAAAATTGCATTGCTACGTAAAGAGCTAGAGTTGAACATTATGTATGAGGAAGATGATATGGACACTTTCCTTGCTGGTGTCAAGGATATCAATGAGCAACTTATATTCTGTAGGTGAAGTCATTTCCGACAGTTCCCTTGTGCAGACTGTTCTTGATGCCTTGCCAGACTCTTACCAGACTTTTGCTAGTACTTGGAGACTTATGACCCAAGGAAATCCTGAAGTTGTCAAGTTTGATGCATTGTGCACATTGTTGTTGCAAGATTCACTTGCTTGCAAAAATAGGACTAGACAGCGTGCGGTTGAATAGGCTTTTATTGCTGCTCAAAGAAAGGGTGGTAACAACAATGCAGCCACTTCTTACGGTTCTTCTATGAGTGGAAAATTACATGTGCCTAATGCTTCTGTTGGCAACAATTCGTTTGGAAATTATGGTGATAAGGGCAAAAAGAAGATGCGTTGCCATTATTGAAAAAACTAATGATCACTTGATCAAGCAGTGCCCTAAGTTGAAGGCTAAAGAGGCTAAGAAGAAAGAGGGTGGTTCCACTGCAAATGTTGGTTCCACTACAAATGCATCTATTGTTGAGTCTTCTAAGAAAGGAGACTGTGATGTTGATGTTGATGCAAAATGGGCTTTTAGTGCAGAGTGTACCTATAATCCTGTTGTCCATGATGCATGCATGTCAATTGCTTCATATTCACATGTGTGGTATTTTGACAGTGGTGCTACAAAGCACATTTCCTCACATCGTGATTTGTTCACCTCTCTCGAGTCTGTTCCTCATGGGAATTCAGTTACTTGTGCCAACAATGCCTCTTATCCGGTTCGAGGAGTTGAAAAGATTGTGCTTACTGTTGCAAATGGTAGTTCTTTCACACTTGTTGATGCACTTTATGTACGTGGGATCAAGAAGAATCTTTTGTTTATATCTGCGTTTTCTAGACTTGGTCTTGTAGTAAAATTTGTGGATGACAAATGTACAGTACATGATCTCAGTTCCGGTGATGAAATTGTTGCATTTGGTATTTTATGCTGTGGACTGCATAAGCTCACTTTGTATGACAAGTGTGGGCAGAATGTTGCAAATGCAGTTGTGGATTCAAAGGCTATTTCAAATGCAAAACTTTGGCATGCACGTTTTGGTCATCTAAATGTTTGTGAAGGCTGTATTTTGGGAAAGATGCAGCGTTCTAAGTTTCCAAAGGATGGTTCAATTAGGGCCACATGCAGGTTGCAGCTTGTGCATAGTGATGTTTGTGGGCCCATGCAAACTCCACCCTTGTGCAATTACCTTTACTTCATGACATTCATTGATGATAATTGGGTGTTTCCGCTTAAAGCAAAGTCCGAAGTATTTATGTGCTTCAAAAAAATTCTGGCTATGCCTAAAAATGTCTCAAAATGTACTATGGGCACCCTCCGTTCCGATCGAGGGGGGAGTATATGTCTCATGAATTTATTGCATTTCTGGCTAGTCGTGAGATAAAACACCAATGTATAGTGCCTTATGCGCCTCAACAAAATGGTGTTGCTGAGAGGAAAAATTGGTCACTTACGGAAATGGCACGATGCATGGTCATAAGTCAAGCTTTGCCACATTGTTTTTGGCTTGAGGCCATCATGTGTGCCACTTATGTACTAAACATATGCCCTACATATGAAGCATGGCATGATAGAAAGCCTTCTATTGAGCACATGCATGTTTTTGGCTATTGGCATATGCTTTGGTGACACAAACACAACACAAAAATTTGGATGATAAGGTTATCAAATGTATTTTTGTTGGTTATAGTGCTGAAAGCAAAGGTTACAGGTTGTCTCATCCACAAACAAACCATATTCTGGTTTCATGGGATGTTGTGTTTGTGGAAGATTTTGTTCAGCCCTTGCTCTCATGTACTAGAGACAATAATGTAAGCTCACATGACATTTATGACAATTTGAGTCTTTTCAGTGGTAGAAGTACGAATGTAAATTCCAATGAGGCAAATGTACAGCCTATGGGGGGTTGAAAATGAATAGGCTAGAGGTATGCCAAAATGGATGGTGCATACATTGCGTGACAGTAAATTGGATGCACCTTTGTCTAGTCGCACTTGTTTAGGCTCTCGCCATGCATCTTATGCATCAGATTGTTATGCTTTGGTTGTGTCTAGCTTACATGATGTTGAGGAACCTCTGTCTTTTGATGAAGCACAAAATTTAGAAAATTGGATGGTTACCATGCAATCAGAATATGATGCACTTATAGAAAATGACACATGGATTGTATGTGATTTGCCTCCTTAAAAAAAGTCCATTGGCACAAAGTGGGTTTACAAGTTGAAACACAAGCCGGATAGTGAGGTTGATTGCCATAAGGCTTGACTTGTTGCAAAAGGCTATGCGCAACAAAAAGGCATAGATTGTCAAGAAACTTTTGCTCCCACTTGTCGTATGACTATTGCTCATTTTCTATGTGCATTGATAGCTCATTTTGGTTGGGATGTACATCAATCCGATATTGTTATTGCTTTCTTGAATGGTGACATTTTTAAGGAAGCCTATGTAACGCAGCCTCGTCAAGAAAGGACAAGAGGACAAAGTGTGCAGATGTAAGAAGGCTTTGTATGGGTTGAAGCAATCTCTTGTGCTTGGTATGAGAAAGCTGACACTCATTTGGTCAAACGAGGCTTTCGTAACAGTCCAATAGAAAGCACATTTATGTTAAGCGTGAGGGCTATGTACTTCTCATTGTTGTTCTTTATGTGGATGATTTGCTGATCACTGGACTAAATGAGAGACATATTGCTGAATTTAGTGCTACTTTCAAGGTAAAAGATTTGGGGTTGTTGCATCATTACTTGGGTATACAGATTAAGCAGTGTGATGGTGGTATTGCCTCGTGTCAGAAAAGTTACATAGAGACATTACTATGTAAGTTTGGACTTGAAGATTGCAAACCTATTGCCACTCCCATGGAAAAAAGTTGAAAATTGAGTCTTCATGATGCTGGTGATCCTGCAGATTTCACTCTTTACCAAACTAATGTTGAATGCCTCATTTATTTATGCAACACGAGGCCAGATATTTAGTTTGCAGTCTCAGAGGTCAGCAGATTTATGCTAGCCCAGGGTCTAAGCATTGGCAAGCTGCCAAGAGGATTTTTTGCTACGTGAGTTGCACTCTAAACCTTGGCTTGTTTTATCCCAAGGGGGGATCATTGCCGCCAAACTTACATGCTTTTTTGGACTCAAATTGGGCTAGTTGTTTTGACACGCGAGTGTCCACAAGTGGTTTATGTTTCATGCTTGGCAGTTCATGTATATCATGGTTGAGCAAGAGGAAACCTACTATGGCCACTTTGAGTTTTGAGACTAAGTACAGGGTAGTCTTCATAGCTACGGTTGAGTGTGTATGGCTCAGACGCCTTATGGCTGATTTGGGTGTTGGATAGGACACTGCAAGCACTATCTACACTGACAGTCAGAGCGCATTGGCAGTAGAGCAAGGACCCTAGTTTTTCATGCTTGCACAAAGCACATTGAGGTGCATTACCACTATGTCAGGGAGAGGCTCTCAACAGGAGAGATCATCTTGGCTTATGTGCCAACACAAGACAACCTTGCATATCTTTTCACAAAGACACTGCTGCCCTCTTTCATGTTCACACACATAAGCTTTTTCATAAGAAAAAATTTGCTCAAGACACTCTTGCCATCCCAAACTGAGCATAATGACTCCCATAATTCCTTTGCGATGGCCTTATCCATAATGGTAAAGAAGATAGACTCATCAAGGTGTAGGCAAATGGTCACCATACCATGAGCGTCAAGCTCTTCCCACTCATACTCAATGTAAACACCCTCTTTATGCTCTTTTAATGGCGTTGCAAGGCCCTTATTAAGCAAACATCAAGCATACGCCGCTTCCATATTGTGCCATCAAACTTCTTAATATAATAGTCTTCTTTCTCAAAATGTCCAACCATAGTTGACAAGAGGATTTTCAAGAGAGAGAGAGAGAGAGACTAGGAATTTATGGGGAAAAATTTGTGGAAATTTTGGCCAAGTCTCCTCTATACAAAGATTAAAATCTCAAACCAAACCTTAGCAAATCAATACGTAGACTATAAACAAAATATTGACAGGGCATAAACTGGCATATACTACTCAAAAGAACTATCAAAAGACTACCAACTTGGCATCAAAGCGCCTATATACTTCTATATATATATATCCTATGGTGTGGCCTTGATTGGGAATCTCTAGCAACCTAGTCCACCTTGCACTAGGTAACCCGGCCCCCAATGTCTGGCTTTAAAAAAATTGATGCAACAACCCTCAAAAAAGGCTATGCAAACATGACTAGCCATAGTCTCACAGAGAGCTCTTTTGAACCGAGTCTCAAAAATGGCCAAGATTGTCAAGAGAAGCAAAAAGTGGCTCCACAATTCCATACAGATGCAGTATCCACAACACAACACACATATGTTGTGAAATCACTACCAAAATACAGGGTAGGCACACAAACATGCACGAACAAGTGTGCAAGCAAAGATCACAGAAGTCATCTCTTTGCGGGGAGTAAAACACTCTCAACAAAGCTCACAACACAAATTCCGTGCCAACATACACATAATCCATACACATGAAACTCCCACTCACAATAAATGCATGTAAAATATCAAAAAAGGCTCGCAGATCTACTATTTCAAAAGAACATGTGATTGTCCCTATGTGTGTAAATCTGGATCTATATCTAAGAGATTCTCTCATCTATGCATAGGTAATCAAAGAAAATCAGCCTTTGAAGCCACAAAGAAACATCCCTTAGAAATGCATAAAACTTTTGCTAACAGTAATTTGTAACCTGCCACCTACTATCGAGAATCTCTCTCGATCTCAAGAACTGATGTCTTCGATATTGGGAAGGTGATGATGCCAAGAAAAATGATGGGTGTTGATGTCGAGAAAAAAAGGTCGGGTGTCAATGCCATTTTTGGCCGTCGGACAAAAACGCCTCATCGATGCCGATGTTGAACGCTGGAGAAGGTTCCATCAAGTAAAGCCAAGATTCAAGGGCGATCTTGAGTCTCCTTCTCTCTTGCCTGGCTGTGTATGAGTATGCATAAAAAAATGCAATGTCGCTTCTCTCTTGCCCGGCTGTGTATGAGTATGCATAAAAAACGGAATGTCCCTTCTCTCTCTCTCTCATTGAGAGTTTGTGTATGCCATGAGAAAGGCAAAAGAGTCTCTCTCTCTCTCTCTCTCTCTCTCTCTCTCTCTCTCTCTCTCTCTCTCTCTCTCTCTCTCTCTCTCTCTCTCTCTCTCTCTCTCTCTCTCTTCTCTCTTCTTGATTTGCTATTGGCCAAAACCATGTGTGTATGCATGCACAAAGGCCCTTTCTGAGTTTGAAACATTGCCAAGGTCTCTCCTTATATCTACAAAAGCTTGTAAAAGCGTTCTCTCACAAGATCTTCTTGCTTACTATTGCGATGTAGAACTCCAAAGACTAACCAACACTATGTGTTCAAAATTGCCAATGTTGCCTTATGCCTATAGATAGTGCTAATGAAAAACACCTCCTTGCGTTACTTGTAGACTCAACATTTGCTTGCATTGTTTTCTAAAATCACCAGTGCTATCAATCATCTAGAGCTTCAATGCTACTCAAACCTTGCATTATTGTTCAATTTTCCTTTCTCAACGTTCTCTGCTAAAGCTCCCTTGGGACATCTTGAAGCTTGAAACATGCACATCAGAACATGAGAAGGGGAATTTGAGCTCTATGCATGTGCACGTGTTTGCGGGGAAGGGGGAGAAGCAGGAGCACACAATCTTGGTGGAGGATGGATTGAGGATAAGAATCGCTCATAGCACCTTATTGTTTGTATTATCAATGAATAAGGTTAAACGTTAGGTGATGGGCTAGTAACGATCTGGCCAGTAGGCTTGAACCCCAACAAACAAGCAAGACTTGTTGTTGTTTGTCAGTACATAGTAAGAAAAGCAAGGGCAATCTTGGAAGAGTATTGGGGCTTCACCACAATCAAAGCAAGTCAAAGATCCATTCATGTAACTTGTCATACCAATAGATGGAATTTCTTGCAATAATTTTCATATCTTTACCATCTCATTTGATCTAATACTATCGGATTTCATGGGTCATGTGCCATACATTACATGAGCTCAAATCTGCTTTGCCTTATCACGATAGGGAAAGTCATCCTTGTTTGGATTAGCTTCACTGAACAATCTCCATCGTATTTGTCTTCCATCCCCAAAATGGGTAAACTACCAATAGGAATTCACAACACTTTATACATACAATCACCACTATACTATCAAGGAATATCTTCAATAGTATTGATATTTATGCACGATGAAATAATTCTACTTAATTTATGATACTTATGTCTAGCCAAATGATACCAACATAGTGCTTTTTATGGAAACAACACTTTGGTGAAGCATACACAAAACCTTTGTTATTCTCATCATTGTTATGATCTACTTAATTTTGTTTGCCATGAAGACTATGGATGCTTCTTATGTCTTTGCTACAAATGTCATGGTTTTCCTCGTTATTTAAAGAAACACAAAATAAATTTTTCTCTCTTACGTGTGAAGCACTCTTTGAAGAAAATGATAATTTCAAATCTTTTCATTTGAATCTATACTTGGAGTAATTTTGTATGCCATGAAGACTACGGATGCTTCTTATGTCTTTGCTACAAATGTCATGGTTTTCCTTGTTATTTAAAGAAACACAAAATAAATTTTTCTCTCTTACATGTGAAGGATTATTTGAAGAAAATGATAATTTCAAATCTTTTCATTTGACTCTATACTTGGAGTAATATTACTTGAGGATCCTTGTGAGACACGCTTGTCTCATGGTGATGGTAGACTCACAAAATCTCATGGCAAGAGAGAGAAGACACAAGTAGAGCCAAGTGTGTCTAATTTTCCACCCAACCATAGATTATATAAGAAAATCATTTGCCCTTCTAGAATAGCCCGTGTGATCTTTGCCTTACTAGAACGGTCCATGAGAGCTTCCCCTTTTAAAACAATCCATGAGACTTTTCCCTCGAGGCTCCACTAGTGCATCTTCCATTACCCTTGGCATTCTTGTCCCATGCAACTTTTCCTTCTTATAAGCACCCATGATCGTAGGCCAGATTCCTAGCTACTTGTCGCAATTCGTGGCTAATGTTCACACCTTCTCCTTGTGCTACAGTCACTCTTGACATGCCTTATCCATCTAGTTTACTTACACACTAGAACTTGGTCTATCTTTAGGACCTATGCCTAGTCCCAAGACCCTAGCTATTTTAGGATTTGTCGATGAGCGGCCCCGCCTCACCATATCATGGTAGCAAAGCGAGAACCACACACACAAATATGTCAACCATGGGATGTAACTTACCCAACTTGTGCATGGTGGCTTTGAGAGGTTGTTTAACCCTCAAAAAACCCAGACATGACTTACAACTCTTAATCTCTAGTGAGTGTTAGGCATCAACCAAAAGCTAATCTTCTATTGCAAGCACACATGCATGTGTCACTAAGCTAAAGTGCTTCAAACGGAACCAAACTTGCTAAAAAGGTAGAAAAGACCAAATAGAACCTCTCTACAGTCTCAAAACTCCAATTTTATACTAGGATATAATCGGCCCTATTTTTAAAGACCTATTTTTAGTAGGCCAATTTTGACATCTAATACACTCAATAGCTTCATTTAATTGAGCTCTATCCTCTTTTATGCTCAAAATTCCAAATGGACGCATAAATCAAGCAAAACAAGCAAAAATAGGAAGAAGATGCAATGCCAAAAACACAAAAACCCCACGAGAGACTTACATTAAATTGAAGAGCTTTCACCTATGATCACGATGCTAGTCTCGGATTTGCAATAGCACTTCACACGAGGGAGATACAAGCATGATAAGAAAAAGGGTAGACAAAGTAATTAGAACAATAGAGTGCTCACTTTGTTATCTCAAAAGCTTACGTCAATTTACAAAAGCTGAACTTTATGCTTTGCCAATGGTCAAAATATGGGTCTCTACCCAATATGGCGCATAAAATTGGGAAACTGGGTGCCTTGGTGTGGCCATCGGCTACAATCTAATCAATAAAGGATCACATACTGTAAAAATAATAATTATTGTTGTGAATCTCATTGAAGTTTCTTGGTGCTATTTGTTAGCTTGGCTCCTAACATGCTCCCCTTCCTAGTTCGGGTCATCCCATGACACAACAAGATGAAGGATGGTCTTTGGGTGAAAGAGCATCAAAAGTGTTTTTCAATTGATAATAATTAAGACTTGCTATCCATTCTATGAGTTATTTCTTCCTTGGGGTGTTCGTGCTTGTCTAGGTCCACTAAGAATATTACTAGGCATCTATCGTCATCTTGGTAAAAAGGGTAAGCTTGTGCAATTAGAGAGACTCTCTCTACTAAGTAAGGATCAGTCGTGGTCAAGAGACATATTAGCCATTCCAATTCCTCAAAATTCTTCTCACACGCTAGCGTATCTACCAAATCCCATTCACAGGCAAGCATTGGGTAGACTATGTGAAACACTTGTGAAAAGTAAAGAGGGTACCTCTCACCCAAGGTAGGAGTGGATGACTCTATCTTACTAGCCATATCTGTACACACAGATAGATTTTGGTTAGTGTGCAAATATTATAAGGGTCGTGTCAAAAGGTCGTGTCCTTGTGCATAATGTGTTATTATGAATTTGTAGGTTTCTAGATTTTTGTTTGGTAGCTCTTGCTCTCTTTTTTTTTTTCTTTTTCTTTTTTGTTTTCTTGATTATAGGGCTATTATATACATTCCCTAAGATTGGAGATTGAGAGGTTAGGGAGGAAGGTTAAGAGGAAAGCAAGTGAATGATGGATGTCAACAAACACTCCCCCCTTCCTTGGGTAGATCATACCTTTTGGAACGATGTCGTCACCTTTTGAAACCAATTGTTCCAAATTGTTATAGGTGAAGACTTTGACCAATAGTTTTGACCGCTCTACATTTCATCTAGTTACAAGCGTGGTAAGGTACTCTCCCATGATTTTACTTGCAACGTTGCTGTAGGTGGTGAACTTACAACGGGAGGTGCAAATTCTTTCTTGTTTGTATGGATATTTACAATGGTAGGTGGAGGTCGTGTTAAAGCTTGTATATTTGAGGTGAGCAAAACAAGCCTTTCTTGCTTGGCTACCCAAAATAGCTCCGGATCAGGTGTATAGCATTCTGTGATCTTTCCCTTCCCACGGTCTTCAATCGGCTTTATCGTTACATGATTTGACTCACATGGGTCTATAGGTGACAGGTAAGAACACAATCTACATTTAGGCACCCTGGTTTGATCATTCCCTTCATAGTAGCCTTGGGCTTCCAATAGTCGTTTAGAAATCCAACACAACGTTTTCTTACATTTCTTGGAGCGAGTAGGGCGTCTCTTACAAGGTTCCTGTTTTTTAGCATCAGAAATGGTCGCTAAAGAAGCTTTAGGGACCCATTTGTATGTCTTTGTTATATCACACTGAGTTTTGTGTGTCTCATGTTTTGTTGCAGCAATAGAAGTTGAAGCTCTAGAGAGATGGGCTATAGGTACATATGGTTCAACCTCTTGGACATGCAATGTTTTGGGTTTTATTTCCTCAGGAGGTGATATCTCAGGGACTATCGCTTGAGTGGCAGGGCTAAGAGTTGGTTTCTGTGTTGTGACACTCCTAGTCCCCCAATCAATAGTGCATTTTCTCGCTATCATCCACGTGCATGTTGAAGATGATGAAACAGGAAACAAAAGGAAGACAACAACTCAGAGTAGGAAGAAGATGGAGAAGGAGAAGACACAGAGCTTGTGTACGAGATCTCTGTAGTCTCTCTCTCTGTATTAGAATAATAGAGTATATACAAACTCAGAGCTACAAAGCTTATATGAAACCCTAAGAGATAAGGTGTCCTTTCACACCAGATGTCCAGGGGGAAAAACCCAGTGGGAGAAAAGTGCCCCTGGTGAAGCGCGTATACACACTAACACTACTACATGTCTACAAATCCCCCCTGTAGTGATAGTGTGAATCCGTACAAGGTAGCAGATCATCATGTGTATGAGAGTAAGCCCAAAGCTTTTTGGAAAGCTTCAAACTTTTCTCGTGATAACGCCTTTGTAAATAGATCTGCAATGTTATCCTGTGTAGGACAGTAAGTTAGTGTGATCTCCCCTGCATGTAGCCTTTCCCTGACATAGTGGTAGTGAACCTCTATGTGCTTTGTTCTTGCATGAAATACTGGATTCCTTGCAACTGCCATAGCACTCTGACTGTCAGTGAAAATGGTAGTGGGTGCCTGTTGACACTCACAAAGATCTGCCAATAACCTGCGTATCCATACACAATCAACTGTTGCCGTGAAAGCTGCCCTGTACTCAGCTTCACAAGTTGATGTAGCCACTGTGGGTTGCTTCTTGCTTAGCCAAGATATACATGCATTTCCCAAGAAAAAACAATTGCCACTTGTGGAATGTCGTGTGTCAAAATCACCAGCCCAATCTGAATCGCTGTAACCAAGAAGCTGCATAGAACTGTGCTTTCCATACATATCCCCCCTTGGAAAGAACATGGCAAGATTAGGGGTACTTGAAAGGTAACGAAGTATGCGCTTCACAGCCTGCCAATGATGCATACCTGGGCTGTGCATAAATCTGCTTGCTTGTGAAACCCCAAATTGAATGTCTGGACAAGTGTTGCCTGCTAAATATATCAAGCAACCAACCGCTGCTGCATAAGTATGTACATCAAAAGGTTCTCCAGCATCGTGCATGCTCGACTTTGATCCAATTTCTACGGGTGTAGAGATTGGTTTACAATTTTGCATACCACACTTGGCCAAAATTTTATGCAAATATTTTGCCTGCAACATGTAGATGCCATCCTCTGATTGCACAAACTGAATACCCAAGTAATAATGTAGCAAACCAAGATCAGACATCTCAAAGGTTTTTCTCAAAGCATCTTTAAAAGCTTCAATTTCATCTGCAGTATTGCCTGTAAGAAGCATATCATCCACATAAAGTGTTAGCATAATGAGAACTCCATCTCTCTTTTTGACATACAAGGTACTTTCTGTTGGACTATTCTGAAATCCCTGGCCAATCAAATAAGTATGTATCTTCTCATACCATGCTCTTGGAGCCTGTTTGAGACCATACAAAGCTTTACGCAATCTACATACCTTTTGCTCTTGACCTTTTACAACAAAACCACTTGGTTGACCTACATAAACTTCTTCCTGCAAATCACCATTCAAAAAAGCAGTTTTGATATCCAAATGATGCACTTTCCAACCATGATGAGCAGCAATTGCAACTAGTGATCTAACTGTGGACGCCTAACTGTGGACGCACGAGAAGTAGGAGCAAAGGTTTCATCATAATCTATGCCTTTCTGTTGCGCATAGCCTTTTGCCACAAGCCTTGCTTTGTACCTGTCAACAGTACCATCTTGTTTTCTTTTTACCTTAAAAACCCACTTTGTACCAATAGGCTTTTTACCTGTAGGCAAGTCCACTAGATCCCATGTATGATTCTTATGAATAGAATCAATTTCTTGCTGCATAGCATCTTTCCACTGAACACACTCTAAAGCTTGTTCAAATGAATCAGGCTCATCTACATCACAAAGAGTGCTAAAGCAAGCCAAATCTACTTGCTCTCTGCCAAAAGTAGTACCAACACGTGTTTTTCGTGGCAACGATGCATCCAACTTGCTATCCTGCAAAGTTTTCTGAACCCATTTAGGCAAGGTTCTTTCTTCCCTGAGAACTTCTTGCTCTTCACGCACAATTTCCTCTATATCATGAGGTGTCACATGCTGATCAAAATATTTATCAAGATTATCAACCTGTTGTGATTCTTGATTCTCCACAAAAGAAGGAAGAAAACCTTCAAATACATCATGTGTCTGCATATGAGGTACATCAAAAGAAACCATAGGTTGAGCAGTAGTTTCTGCAAAAATTACATCACGACTTTCAAAAATCTTGTTTGTAGCAGGATTGTAAAGTCTATAACCTTTACTTCCACTACTGTACCCCACAAATATACATTTGATTGCCTTATCATCAAGCTTCCCACGTAACTGCTGAGGGATGTGAGCATAAGCAAGACAACCAAAAACACGAAGATAACTGACTGAAGGTTTTCTGTCATACCAAGCTTCATATGGAGTAATGGTCTTCAAGGCACGAGTAGGACACCTGTTCAAAACATGTGCTGCACAAGCAACTGCCTCCATCCATAGCTTATGAGGCAAACTCTTAGCCTTGAGCATACATCTAGCCGTCTCCATTAAAGACCTGTTCTTCCTTTCTGCAACACCATTCTATTGTGGTGTGTATGGCATAGTGCATTGGTGTTTAATGCCTTTCTTTCCCAAAAAATCCTTAAATGCACCTGACATGTATTCACCTCCTCGATCGGTACGAAGAGTCTGTACTTTGCAACCTGTTTCATTTTCAACCATGGCGACATAATGTTGAAAAACTGCAAACACATCTGACTTTGCTTTGAGTGGATACACCCAACAAAACCTGGAAAAGTCATCAATGAAGGTCACAAAATAAAGGCTGTTTCCTATAGATGGCGTCCTCATAGGACCACATACATCACTGTGTGCAAGCTGCAACTTTCGTGTCCCTTTAACTGAACCATCCTGCGAAAATGCAAATCTGTGCATCTTTCCAAGAACGCAACCTTCACATACATGTCTTGGTGGCATCTCCAATAAAGACAAATCATGCACCATATTATGACGTTGTAAAGTCATCAAACTGCCATAACTAACATGCCCAAATCTAGCATGCCACAACTCAGCATCCTGCATGGCCCGAGTCTTTGTTTCTACAATACATACCTGAATCTGCTTTTCATAACGATCTAGCACAAATAGTCCATTTTCCAGCGTCTCGATGGAATCCCCCTGTCTGTGTATGTGCCTCCTCTAGATACGCGTCGTACTCCTCTGGGCCTATACACAACCTTAGAATCCCATCGTTACCATGATGATACATTCTTCCCGCAAGCATAGTGTAATTTTGTGCTTGTCTAACGTCTTCCACCGTGTGTCTTTCATCGAGATTCATTCCATATGTCAACAACGGAATAGTCTATTCTGACCATTTCGGTACCATCTCTATATTAAACAGGTATGCGTCTGGGAGATCATCATCTACACCAGTAGCCTTTTCGCCATTTAGTATTCGAGAAAGGTGGTCTGCTCTTTGATGAGTTTTTCCTTTCTTTACTACTACCGTAAAATCAAACTCCAGCAACACAATGAACCATCTTACAATTCATCCCGTGTTACAAGGTTTGTTTACTAAGTACAAAAGTGCCTGATGATCCACAAAAAATGTGAATTTGTTCGCAAGCAAATAATGATGAAATTTCTTTACCGCGTATATCATACCCAATCCTTCTCTTTCAGCGGTGGTATAATTCTTCTCTGCACTATTGAGTTGTCTACTAGCATAACTGATGGGAAAATCTGTATTACCCTCCCCTAGTAGAAGCTCTATTGCATGGTCATCATCCCCTTGTTTTGGAGGTAAGTCCATAGGGATATCATCGATGAACACATCTTGGAATCCTTTTAGAAAGTTAGACAAGTCTAACTCTTCTTGATTCCTACCATTCACCTTTGATGAAACATTAGGACCTTTTAGGGACTCTTTGACAAAATTCATGTATGCAGA
Organism: Adiantum capillus-veneris; assembly: GCF_014529385.1. Lineage (NCBI taxonomy): Eukaryota > Viridiplantae > Streptophyta > Polypodiopsida > Polypodiales > Pteridaceae > Adiantum > Adiantum capillus-veneris. Next base: position 8,029,497 of record NC_140935.1, on the reverse strand, counting down.
AACTGAGCTCTTCATTGATTTATCAAGGGCAAGAGGATTTACAAGTGGTATAGTACAACCAAACTCATTAGCATCTATATACATGTTCTCTCCCCTGCCTTAGATTGGGCTGGTACTGAAATGTGTATGTGCGACAATGCAAGGGTTGTGAGGCTGAGCGTGCTTCAATGGTGCACCCACAATGGCTTTAAATACAAATAATCATGGGACCTCAGCCTAGGGCTTAGCTTTTGAATACTAGGTACCCCTTGTTGGAGTGATTTTTTTCATTATTTATAGCTTCCTAGCATATGACAACAACTGAACTTTGAAATATGGGCATATATGAGCACACAACATGAAATGTGCACACAATAAGACATAGCAAAATTAGCTTATTTAAGATAAATTTTCATAATGCCAATGCGAATTACAAACCCACAAATGGTCATGTCCTTTTAGCTGGCCACATGCATCTTAGCCATTACATTTGTAATACAGGGTCTAGCTAATGGTTCAAGGGTGGTGTGTATTCCAAATCTCACAAGCCTCCTGACCATGGCGACCAAGCCCACATATCTTGGCCAAGCCAAGGACTATTTGATGTTGTTAGCCACTTTGCAAAACTTTATGCTATTCTCCTATCTCACATATCATTTCTCGACTAGCATGCTCACTAATGCTTTGATGCACTTTCTTGCCATAGTGAGTTGCAACCCTTGCGGCATTGGTCATCCGCCACCTCCTCCTCGTACTTGGCCAAGTACTTACGGCCATTTGATACATTTTCTCTTGTGGATTTTGGAATGTCATTGTCAACAATCTATTCTATTCTTATTTAATCATATACAAAAAAGTAGATTACATCCTTAGTGGGAATTTTTGCATGCACACACGCACTCATTCGATCCTTGAGGTGCACCTGCTTCGTGCAGTTAACAGGGTATCACCGTCAAGAGCTATGGTCTTGATAATGGAGTCCCAAGGGGCTTGCCTATGGCTTAACCATTATTGAGCTATTAAAAGCTTGACAGGAACCGATGCCAAAAGTGGGCTATTATAAACCCTCTCTTCTATTCCTTGCACTTAATGATATTCGGGCCGCAGGTACAGGAGCTTGAGTGCTTATATTTGAAAGTAAAGAGGAGTAGCAACTAGGGCTTGAAGTGCCAAAGTACAAGTAAAAATTTACACCTAAAACTTTGTTAGAGTGGCTGACAATAGTAGAGAGAGTGAAATTAATGTTGATGGCTTTTATTTTGCTAATGATCAAGCTACTAATGATGCTCCTATGCTTGTGAGCTATCTTGTTACTAGGCTTCAACAAGCCATGGGCAACCCATCCCTCCAAGGAGAAGTGCAACAACAATTACGCATCCATGGGATTCTCCAATCTCCTCACCTAGAAGAGGGAGTGCCTATGAAAGCTCCTAGTGAGATTTCTAAAAGAGGGCTCTCTACGGTGAGAGAAGAGGAGAGCCCATACGAAGGGCTCAAAAGCTTACAAGTTGATGGGGCAACTCCCTCACAAAGGAGAGCCCAAATCTCAACGGTAGAGCCCCCACCGAAAGAACGAGAAAGAAGTGAGTCTCCCACCACCTCGGTGGAGATGGCACCATGAAGACGGCGAGCAGAACGCTCTCCAACACCCCCTAAACGGAGAAGACCGTCGCATAGTCCTTCTCACCATAATTCAAAGAAGGAATAAAGGAAGTATGAGAAGAAAAAGGCGAGAAAGAGGTCATCACGTTCTCCATCTTCATCCTCCTCCTCCTCTTCTGAAGGAAGTGATGGTGCAGCTCCCAAAGAACTCAAAGGTGCAGCTCCCAAAGAACTCAAAAGGAGAGGCCATAGGAAATCCTATGCCGCTTGGAAGAGGTCGTCCAAGCTCAAACAGTTCAAGGAGGGAGGAAAGAGTATCTCTTTTCTTACCTACAATGGCACCTTTGGTGCTACGGACAAAAAGTCTTGGCCTTTATTCAACAATTTGATGCGGCATTCATAGATGAGGGCTTCACGGAGTCCTCTAAGATACGTCATGTAGCCATGCATCTCCAAAAGTCCGTCGGGCAATGGTGGTATAGCCTACGCGAGCAGACGGTGAAGCTCCATGAACATGGAAAGCTTTAAGAGCTTCCATTATGAAGCAGTTTTTAGCTAGCGATACTGAAGACAAAGTGCTCACCGAATGGTGAAGCTTGAAGCTCTCGCCCTACAAATCTATTCACAAATACGTAGACAAGTTTTGGGATTTACATCTCAAAGCCATTGTCTACAAAAAGATAGAATTTGGAGAGAAAAAACAACAATTTTGTGTGGGTTTATGGTGGAGTGTCTCAACTCCCAAAGGCCTCGCACTATTTCAAAGGTCAGACACCATATTATGGTGGCTTCACGAATCAACTTCCAACAAGGGGCTAAGAAAAATCTTAAGCCCATAGAAAGCAAAGATTGTAATGAGCCTAAGGGGAAGGACCATGTCCCCAAGGGCAACTTCAACAACAACAAAGCTAAGTAGAAGGGAGTCTACAAAGGCAAAAATAGACTCTCTCCTGAAGAGCTAGAGCGTTATCGCAAGGATAACTGTTGTTTCAAATGTGGGGAGTAAGGGCATGCCTCAAAGGATCTCCTCTATGCCATGCTTGGGGAAAGGTAAGAGAACATGACGCTTTCATTCTCTTCAACAATGGCTCTAATCACAATTTCATATCCACGGAGTCGTTCACTAAGCTAGGCATCCAAGCCTTTGAGATGGGAGATACCCTACCAGCCAATGGTGCTTTCAAGGGAGAAGAAGTCTCAGCTACTCCCTTAATTGGGAAATTGAGGCTTCATGTCCAAAACTATGTGGACAAAGAGGATTTCTTCATCTCTCCCCTTAAGCATGAGGATGTAATCCTAGGAGCACCATGGTTTGATCGCATGGCGGCCGACATCAAAAGTTCCCTGAAAGGAAAATTTACTTTAAGTACAGGGACAAAGACATGTACATATATGCTAACGAGTCAGGTAACACTATACCTCTTGTACATAAGCAAGCTTTTGATAAGTCAATAAAGAGCTCTATTTCCGTGTACATGATATTTGTAAAAGACTCTCAAAATGAACCTAATGTTTTGTCAAATAAAAATAAAGGAAATAAAAAAGAAATAGGGTTATCTAATTTCCTTAATGAATTCCAAGATGTTTTTATTGACGACATCCCTAATGAATTGCCTCCAAAACGAGGAGATGATGACCATGCAATTGAGCTTCTTCCAAGAAGCTCACCACCTAATAAACCTCCTTATCGAGTTTCTCAAGCTCAACAAGAGAAAATTATGCGGCAACTGCATGAGTTGGTTGAGAAAGGAATGGTTAGGCCTAGTTCATCTCCATTTTGTTCACCAGTTTTATTAGTGCAAAAGAAAGATGGCACATATCGTATGTGTGTCGACTATAGAGCACTAAATAGGATCATTATCAAAAATAGGTTTCTCGTTCCACGGGTAGAAGACCTATTTGATAAGCTACAAGGATCAACCTACTTCAATAGGATTGACCTAAAAAGTGGCTATCACAAAATAAGGATAGTGGATCAAGACATTGTAAAGACCACATTTCGCAGTACGTTTGGTCTCTACGAATTCATTGTCATGCTTTTTGGCTTGACCAATGCACCAAGTACATTCGACCGCATGATGGAGAAGATCTTTAGGCCTTACCGCAGTTACACTGGAGTGTTCTTTGATAATATAATCATCTACTCCAATTCCTTGGACGAACACAAACAACACCTCCAGGTAATTTTTCAAGTTCTGCGAGAGAATAAGCTTTACATAAATCAAAAGAAAAGTGAATTTTTCTTACAAAGTGATTCATTATTTAGGTCATAGTATCTCTAAAGATGGCATCCAAATGGATCCATCAAAGTTAGAAGTAATAAAATCATGGCCTAATCCAAAGAATCTGCATGAACTAAGAAGCTTTATAGGTATGTGTGCATACTATAGACACTTCATAGAAAATTCTCACTCATAGCAGGACCATTGCATGACCTAACAAAAAAGAACGTTAAGTATGCATGGTCTACCAAGGAGAACACTGCTTTTGAAAAGCTTAAAGAGAAGCTTATCTCTCAACCTGTGCTTACACTACCGGATCTCTCAAAGCCATTTGAGGTCCAATGCGACGCTTGTGGTGATTGCCTTGGAGCCGTGCTGCTCCAAGAAGGGCACGCCATAGCATATGAAAGTCGAAGACTCAACCCAGTTGAGCAAGCTCTAGGCATATATGAAAAGGAACTGCTAGCAGTTCTACATGCCCTAGACACGTGGAAGCACTATTTATTGGGGATTCCTTTCATTCTGTGAACGGATCACCAAAGCCTTAAGTACTTCATGATGCAGACCAAGCTCTCCGACAAGCAAATGAGGTGGGAAAATTTCCTTTCACAATTTCATTTTCATATTGCTCACATTGCTGGCAAGCGTAACCAGGCAGCCAATACACTCTCAAGACGACCAAGAGTGAACGCGATCGTCATGAGCCACAATGGCCAGGACCCAAGAAGAAGATAGGAACTTACCCAAACCCTACAGAGGAGATCGAGCGAGTCAAGTATCTAGATCCAGCACCTAGGCAGATCCAGATTATAGACACATTGTTCCCTACACAACAACAACCTCACAAAGTCCATAGACCCCTAGCCATACCTAGCGTCATCCAAGAAGAAAGTGACTTAAAGTCATGGGAAAGTGGGCGTACTCAATTCTTATTGGAAAGAATGTTTATAGAAGGACTACTTGACCCTATCAAAGAAATGGAGATCCCATCTTCCCCACGTCAAGAGACTGAAGCCCAAAAGGTGCCATTAAATATTGTCAAATTGATGGATTTCATGGCTTCAGAAGTTAGAACCACCATCATGTCCAAACTATATGGAGACCTTGAGCTATTCTTAGCTCTTCGAGCTTTCCTCAATGGAGAATTGAAGGTCGGGCTGCCACAATTTGCACAGATGGATGGAGCTAGAGAGATGCCAACAGAGGAGGAACACTTAGATCCACAACCCAACTTAGATGAGAACCTTGTTGTAGAAATACCTGTTAACAAGTTGGGACAATACTTTGAGGGCGATGAATCCAATGCAACCATACCAATCACTACCAAGGGATAATTAGTGAAGGGAATCCTTGATGGTGGCACTCGGGTTAGCTTTGTGACTAAAAATTGCTAGGAAACTATGGGAAGACCTCACCTTGGGACCACAACCATAGTAGTAAAGATGGCCAATGGGTCTATTGTTAAACCTATTAGGATGCTAGAAGATCTCAAGATCAAGGTCTTTGGACATAAAATAAGAAATACCTTCATTGTTATGGATTTCTCCAAGCACACTATGGCATTTGAGATTATCTTAGGACGTCCTTTCATGAGGGAAGCAAAAATGGTGCATGACTAGTCTAAAAACCATGTCTACTTGCAGTTCCAAGATTCTGTCATTCGAGTGGATCTTGTAACTGGTCGAACACATCCTCTAGGAAACATGTTTATAATTGATCATAGATTTGACACCACTCGGCTCCATTGCCGTATAGTTACACATGTAAAGTGGACACTGATGTTGGGGAAGATTCTCCTTATATGGATGTACTACGTGGGATGGCTGAGTCAAAAAATGTGGATTGGGTCCACTTAGCAGCAACCATAGACACTTGGGGAAACAGGGGGACGACCTGGGTAACACCTGAGGGGGATGAAATGCCACCACTCGTACCCTTAAATATACTAGAAGCAATGCATATAGCTTCTGATGACCTACGAGATGAAGGTTTGACTGGCATTGGAACTAGTAGCGTCTCACAAGACTATAGCCCACACGATTGGGGTCAGAATCATCAATTGAAATTGACTCTGAGGACGAAGAATTTGAGTTAAATCTTAGTACAAATGTGGGAACAAACCATTCAGGGCCCAATGGTACCCTAGATGACAATCTATCCAAGGGAGCAGAAGACACAAGTAGCGATTCATCTAGTGACTCTTCACTAGAGATCGGCCGTAATCGAAAATTAGACAAGAAGAGTAAGAGATATAAGAGGCGACAATATCGAGCTAATCTGGGAATCATGGAAGCGTTTTTTGAAGACTCTGATGATGATTCATTGGAATTTGAGCCACCTCTACGATATCCAATTGAACTAAATAGCTTCTATGGGAGAGTATTATATAAAGCATTATTGGATACAGAAGCTCAACATAATTTGTTATCCTATGGAGTTTGGTGTCAGTTAGGGAAGCCACCTCTATCTGAGAGTATTATCCAAGTCAAGGGTGTCAACAAGAAAAAAACTGCGGTTTTTGGAATCTAGCACACTTCTGTCAGTTATGACAGAAGTGTGGTTATGACAATGGGGTTGTAGCTCAAGACTTTTTGGTCATGCCTGCTGAAACTATGGAGGGTAATTTAAACCTAAGACACACGTGGATGATAGCCACCAAATGCACTATTGATTGGGGGACCGGGGGTGTCACAACACAGAAACCAACTCTTAGCCCTGCCACTCAAGCCATAGTCCATGAGATATTGCCTCTTAAAGAAATAAAACCCAAAACATTGCATGTCCAAGAGGTTGAACCATATGGCAACATAGCCCAACTCTCTAGAGCTTTAACTGATGTAGTTGAAATAAAGCTAGAGACAGACAAGACCCATCCTAATATAACAAAGAAAATATACAAGTGGGTCCTTAAAGCTTATTTAGCGACCATAGCTAGTGCTCAAAGAGAGGAGCCTAGTAAGAGACGTCCCACTCGCCCCAAGAAATGTAAAGAAATGTTGCGTTGGATTCCCAAAAAACTATTGGAAGCCCAAGGCTACTATGAAGGAAATGATCAACTTTGGGTGCCAAAACGTAAATTGTGCTCTTACTTGTCACCTGACCTATGTGAGCCCAATCCTATAGCTCTAAAACGAATTGACGACCGCGGAAAGAAAAAAATTACGGAATGCTACACACCCACTCCAGAGCTAGTTTGGGTACCGAAGAAAGAACGATTTGTTCCACCTAGCTCAGGAACACGAAGTCAAATGAAGCTTCTTGCTGTTCATGTATTTCTTATACGGAAATAACAGCTTCTACACAACCTCCACCTACCATAGGCTGCCTCCATGAAGCTACAAAAGATTTGACACCTTCCATTGTTCAATTATTACCTGATGCACTACTTCAAGTTCGTTCAGGGGAGAGTACCTTACCACCCTTGCAACTTGATGAGGCACCCAAGGTAATAGAGAACTATTGGCTAGAATCCTCACCTATTACCAATTGGAATAACTGGTTCCAAAAGGTGATGACATCCTTTTAGAAGTATGATCTACCCAAGGAAGGGGGGAGTCTTCATTCACGTCATCCTATTGAATTTTTCCCTCTTACCCTTCTTTCCCTGACCCTTGAACTTTCCGATTTTATGGATTGTATATATATAGATATATAGTAACTAACCACCCTAGTTTAAAACCAAAAATAAATAAATTAAAGAGCAAGAGCAATTAGTAAACGAGTGTGCACAATACTAGTCAAAATCATTGACCCAGACCTACACATGTCACATTAGGTACACTGAAACAGAAACCCATGTCACCAAACACCTAACCATCCTCTATTTGTGTTCATAGATATGGCTCATACTTACGAATATTCTTTTTACCTGTCCCAAGTATTGAATTTATGTTATCCTCATATTTCCTCTAAATGGGATTCGATTGAAACACTCGCTAGTGAGAGAAATGTTGAGGAGTTAGAGTGGCTAGTCCGCCTCTTGCCTACGACGGATCCCTATTCTATCGAGGAAGTTTTCCCAATTGCCCAAGTTTACCCTTTTGCCCAGGCTGAGTATGCACGCCTCGTGAAATTCCTAATACTATTCTGCACGGAAGAGGACAAGGACGATAATGGTGATTGGACAGATGTGGCACACGGCCTTACCGAAGAAGATTACACCTACCTTCCATAATTCCCAGGCTCCATAGGGTCTCCTGATTTAAAGATAGGTACAATCGTAGATAGGCTCCAAGTATCAGTCAAGCCCTCACACATGGCACGGTTAAAGAAGACTAATAGGAGCTCTACTAGTAGATCTTCTGGCATGCATGAAATGCTCAGCCACCAGGCTATCATGATATGACCTTCTTCACCAGCTCAACGGTGAAAAAAGCACATGTGTGTGGGCATGGATCAGGGGGGTCAAGAAGGGACGGCTGTCCCGAAACTGTGTACAAAGATGATGCGTACTGACCCCAAGTCTTTGTAGAGGTAATGGCAAGGGGGGGAGACAGCTCATGAAAGAGCCGCCATGCCTCACGCGAGTCCTGACTCAAGAATAGCTGTTAGAGATCCTGCTCTAGTCGAGCCAAAAATGCCCTCTTCTTCCGCCGCACTAGGTGTCGGAAGTCAATCTGTGACTGTCTATGAGTGACGTCCCCCAAAAGCACTTCCCTCTAAAGTCTAGCTCTAGTTTGGCGGCATTCCTCATCATACCATCTGTTCTGAGGCATGCTCCCAGAACGGCGTCTATGCTCAGGCTGGGTGTGTGGGTATGCCTCTGTTGCTGCATCATGTAATGTCTCTGTCAGTATAGTAGTAAGATCCTCTAGAGGTCGCCCTGGCTCCTCAATGCATAGGTGTCTGTAGATCCCGTCTATGTATACAGAATCCGTCTCCCACGTGAAGGTGTAGCGAGTAGGGGCTGCTACCCGTGGATTGTGTGCTATACTGAACTGGAAAGAGATGGTGAGCGACACAATAGCATGATCCACTGCCACCCCAGCAGGTTTGGGCCCAACTATGAGATCCTAGATCCTAGAGATGAGGCTTGGTTGTGCCATGACATAATCCATTGTGCTGGCTCCGTGTCTGTGTGGAAAGCATGTGAAACCTCCCGCATCGGGAAATCTCTGTAGGCCATTCAAGATGGCCAATCCATCTGCAGTCCCCATGTCTATCAAGTGCCGTCCATACTCAGTATGTTCACCATCCTGTGATAGTCTGGATAGGCCCGTCTCTACAACATCCAGCTCTCTCAGCATCTCCTGTGATGATGGACAATACTAGCATTGAAGTCCCCTAGAATGATGGACAATACTAGCATTGAAGTCCCCTAGAATGATAATGTCACCATCTCTAAAAAAACTCCCATGTGTCATCATCCAAAATAGAGAAGTGGGACTGTCCTCTGAAGGAGTACGAGCGGAAGTGCGACGCGAGAGAGAGTGCGAGAAGAAGAGCACGACGATATGGTGAACTCGCTCTACTGTAATGTGTAGAGCATAGTGAGTTCTTATTAGGTTTTTTACAAAAGAATATGTGTACATACTTGGCGGTACATACCTGGCGGCCCGCCCACTTACCTGGGCGACCACATTGGGCTTTATATCCCAACAACCTCCCACTTAAAGTCCAATGTGGTACTTTAAGTGTGAGAGAAGCTACTATACAAGCTAATATACAAGAGATGTAGAGAAGTGATGTACTACCCTACACTTAACTGCTTGCGAAAATGCGCAAAGCTCTCTGAGGGAAGTCCTTTTGTAAGTAGATCAACAGGATTTTCTGTGGTGTGAACTTTGACAAGCTGAAGTTGCTTATCCTCGAGCATTTCCCTGATGAAATGATACTTCACATCCACATGCTTTGTCTTTGAGTGATAAACTGGATTGCGAGCCAATTGTATAGCACTTTGACTATCACAATATAACACAGGCATCTCTTCTTTGATTCCCAAATCTGTTACTAGTCGATTAAGCCGAATTGATTCTTTGCATGCCTCTGATGCTGCAACATATTCAGCCTCTGTAGTAGACTGAGTAACACAATCTTGTAATCTAGAACGCCATGATACTGCTCCACCAGCCAATGTAAAGACATACCATGATGTAGACCTTCGGTTGTCTAAGTCACCTGCATAATCTGAGTCTGTAAAACCCTTTACACTTAGCTCCTGACTCCCATAGCATATACACATACTCTTTGTAGCTTTCAGGTATCTCAATATTCCTTTCACTACCTCCCAATGTTTCTTGCTTGGGTTTGACATGTATCGACTTACTACTCCCACTGCAAATGCAATATCTGGGCGAGTAGTAATCATTGCATACATCAAACTACCCACTGCAGACGCATATGGAATCTTATCCATTTCAGCTTGTTCTTCCTCAGACACAGGACAATCTTGTTTGCTAAGTTTCACATATGGTGGCAATGGAACACTCAGTGCCTTTCCCTTCTCCATATTGAAACGTTGCAAAACCTTGTCAATATACTCTGTTTGAGATAACCAAATCAACTTCTTTGATCTGTCTCTCTCAATGCGCATACCAAGTATATGACTTGCCTCACCCATGTCTTTCATGTCAAACGATTTTGCCATCTTTGACTTCAAAGCTGAAATTTCTTCCAAGTGCTTGCCAGCAATCAACATGTCATCCAAATACAAAATAAGGATCAGTCAACTACCATCCTTAGCCTTCTTTGTATATAGACAATGATCGAACTCACTACGTTTGTAGCCTTGAGAAAGCATAAACTTGTGGAATTTATGGTACCATGCCCTCGGTGATTGTTTTAAGCCATAAAGACTCTTTAACAACTGGCATACCCAATCTTCCTTGCCTTTCTCAACAAACCCTTCTGGCTGCTGCATGTAAATTTCCACATCTAAATCACCATGCAAGAACGTTGTCTTGACATCCATTTGGTGCAACACCAAATCTAATACTGCAACCAATGCAAGAACGCATCTCAATGTAGTCATCTTGACCACCGGAGAGAAGACTTCCTCAAAGTCAATGCCTTGTTCTTGCTTAAAGCCCTTGGCAACAAGCCTTGCTTTGTACTTTGGATTACTATCATGAGCGGTGATCTTATACCTGTAAACCCATTTACAAGGTAGAGCCTTTTTGCCCTGTGGTAATTTAACTAGCTTCCATGTCTTGTTTTTATGCAGAGCTGTCATCTCTGACTGCATGGCCGATTGCCAATTCCCGGAGTCCTTCATTTGCACTGCTTCCTTGTAACATGAAGGCTCATTGCAATCAGTCAACATGACATAGTTCATAGATGGAACAAACGTATCAGGAGGTCGCATGACACGTCCAGATCTACGCACAATAGGTGGCTCAGGCTCAGCCACAACCTGTGGTTCCACTCTATGCTGTCCTTGCTCCTCTTGAGCCCTGACATTTTGTCTTGCACGTGCAGGTCCATCTTCTTGGAAGACAACTCTTCTAATCTCCTCAACCCTCTCTGGTTTAGAATGATATTTGTATTCATTAACGTGAACATCATTGCTGCGGACAACCTTTCTGGATTCGGGATCCCAAAGTCTGTACCCCATCTCACCAGAATTACCATAGCATAGAAAGATGCACTTTCTACTCTTTGGCTCAAGTTTGTTCCTAAATTCCTTTGGAACGTGAGTATATGCCTCACAACCAAAGACTCTGGGATGCTTGTATGAGGGCATTTTGCCTGACCATACCATCTCTGGCACTGAATCCTTCTGCAAAACCTTGCTAGGAGATCTATTTACAAGATGAACAGTTGTTGATACAGCTTCATCCCAAAACCCATTTGGCAGTTGTGCATTAGACAACATACTTTTGACCTTCTCTTGTACGGTCCTATTCATCCTCTCAGCAACACCATTTTGAGGAGGATTGTAAGGAGCAGTAAGTTCACGTTTTATACCTTTTGACTCACAAAAGTCCTGAAAGGCCTTTGAAACATACTCTCCACCATTGTCAGTGCGTAAGCATTTAAGCTTCTTGCCACTCTGATTCTCCACAAGTGTCACAAACGTTTTGAAAACACTAAACGCTTCATCCTTGTGCTTGAGAAAGTAAACCCATACTTTCCTCGAGTAATCATCTATAAATGTCATAAAGTAAGAAGCTCCCCCTAGAGATAGGTTAGGCATAGGTCCACACAAATCACTATGAACAAGTGCCAACTGTGTATCTCTTCTATTGCTTCTATGCTTATGTGGCTGCTGTGTTTGCTTACCATACAGACAATGTTCACAGAATTCAAAATCATTAAATGAAAAGCCAGGCAAATAACCAGAACGAGACAAGATTTCCATTCCCTTCTTGGACATATGTCATAACCGGCTATGCCACAAAGAAACATTCGGCTGCTCGGTTACATTGATTACATTTTTAGAGACATTTGATACATAAATCATGTAAAGTCCTCCAGACTTTACTCCATGTGCTACTATCATAGAACCCTTGGATATCTTCCATGTTCTGTCCAAAAGTGGTGACGTAGCCAGCATCATCAAGTAAACCTGTGCTGATCAAGCTCTTTGTAATTGCGGGAACATGTCTCACATTCTTCAGCGTGAAAGAAGAGCCATTCTGAAACTTCAATTGAACATCTCCAACACCTAAGATCTCACATGTCTGCCCATTTCCTAACCGAACATGATCTTTAGTGGTCACATAAGAAGTAAACCACTCCTTGTTTGGAGACACATGAAGTGATGCCCCTGAGTCTATAATCCAGTCACTCAGTGCATTTCCATCAGATGCTGTAAGAAGAGCTAAGTCCATTGTATTCTTCAAGAAGTAGATGTCTCCTGACACTAGACTGTCATCCTCTGCAACAGAGTTTGTCACATTTATTTCTTGAATCTTCACTGAGGACTTGTTCTTCTCACTATGGTCTTCAGCTTTCTCTTTGCCTTTTTCTGCTTTCCATTCTCTGCAGGCTCTTTTCATGTGACCCTTCTTGACACAATGGTAGCATTCTATGTCACTCTTGCCTTTAGCACTGCGGGACTTGCTACGAGACTGATTCCTCTTTCCACCTTTGTACTTTTCTTTGGTCCTTCCCCTGACAACTAAGGCTGTTCCTTTGCCTTTGTCCATTGTCTTTCTATTGGTTTCTTCAGTAAGCAGACTTCCTTCTACACCTACTATGTTCAAACCATCTGGAGGTGCAAAATTACTCAAAGCTGTGCGAAAAGTGTCCCAACTTTTCGGCAATGTGATCAACAGGAACATAGCTCTAACAGGTTCATCAAACTTGACACCTTGAGCTGACAACTGACTGTAGATGGTGTTGAATTCATTCAGATGATTGGACATAGGTGTCCCTTCTTTCATCTTCAAGTCAACAAGCTTCTTAAGCCAGTATACCTGTGAAGCTGCACTCTGCTTCTCATAAAGATCACTCATCTTTAACCATGCTTGATAAGCCGACATCTCGTCTGCTACATTGAAGTAAACGCTTTCTACCAAAGTCAGCATAATGGTAGAAAGTGCCAATTCATCCATTTCGCTCCATTCATCTTCGTCCATATCTTCTGGTTTTATCCCCTTGAGCTTTATAGGTTTTATCTGCTTTTTTTGTACCAACACGCGCCAAATCTGCTGCTTCCACAATGGGAAATTGGTTCCATCTTGCTTCTTGATATTGTAAAGAGCAGTGTCCTGTGATGCAGCCATAGCTACGCTTCACAGCGGTTTACTTTCCTGGGAAAAATTCGGCAGAGTTTCCCCTGTAAACTGACCTCTGAACCAATATCAACCTGTCAAATGAACTAAGAAAGCTTCAGATTCTGCATAAATTTCGACAGAGTCTCCTTTGTAAAATGGCTCTGGTGTACTAAAAAACAGACCAAAAAACAGCTCAAAAAACACTGTCTCTCTGACACTGTAAGCTGCGGGTAAACCTGTCCTGCACCTGTACTGTCTGTCACTGTCCTGTCACTGTCCTGTAAGCATAGACTGCGACAATGCCTCAACGGCAGTAAAGCAAAGATGCAATTCCAACTGTCTAACTCATAGTCAATACATCCTAGCTGCCTATCTAAGGGTGCTCGAGGGATCGCTCCAAGACCTGTATCACCGAAAGGATCTCAACATTCGAGAATCTCCCAGCTCAATAAAACCTCACTCGACCCTCAACAAAGGCTGCAGTAAATCTGACAATACATAGACTTCCCACAAAGTCATACATCCACAAATTTCCCACTGTATGCTGTAACCGCTGCGGCGGTTGTTTGCTGCGTGACTCACAGCCAGCAAACCCTCAACAGACATACATCATCTCTGACAATACATCCCATGTGGAAGTATCTGCAATGTCAGGATGAAATCTGGAATATCATGCAGCAAACACAAGCTACCTGATGAACTAGTGGATGTCGCCTACAGTTTGTGTGTAGATGCGCCCGTGTCGTATGTGACACGCCTCCAAGAACTGTGAGCCGTCCTTCGATGTGTAGACAACCACAAATCAGCACTCTGGGAGTGTCGATATCCTCAACACCTGCAGTCGTAGGCCGAAAACCCCAAATTTGTAGAGTCGGATCTGCACCCGCTGAGACCACGTAGTCGAAAATGGCCTGCGCAGACCTTTGTCGAAGCCGAACTGTGGCCGAGATGACCTCAGGCCGTGTCTTCGCCTGTCGAATTTCACTCCAATCTGAGTTGGTGACTCTAGCCTCCTGCAGTGCTGCCCCGAGCCTCGATCTGAGCTCTGATACCAGTTGAAGGAGTACGAGCGGAAGTGCGACGCGAGAGAGAGTGCGAGAAGAAGAGCACGACGATATGGTGAACTCGCTCTTCTGTAATGTGTAGATCATAGTGAGTTCTTATTAGGTTTTTTACAAAAGAATATGTGTACATACCTGGCGGCCCGCCCACTTACCTGCCCGTCCACTTACTTGGGCGACCACATTGGGCTTTATACCCCAACATCCTCTAGGTGGTGCATATAATGACGTACTCGGGGGAAAGTAGCAAATAGCAATGTAAAGCTATATGCCAGTCTCTGCTCTCAATCTCACCCACATGTACCTAGCTTGCTCATCCCTATGAGCTATATGTATCAATGGCTACAACTCCTCCTTGAATAACACTGCCACTCCTCCTGAGCCCTGCCCTCTCTGCTCTGATTGTGTTTCCTGTCTATAGGATGTCTCCCATTTGTATCCACTAATTTGAGGCATAGATTGCCCAGGGGCCTGATGTGTCTCATAGTAGAAGATGATGTCTCTCCCACTAAAACTCTTCTCAAAAGCACCCACATCAAGACGCATAGATCCATTACAATTCCAGGTAGCAACTTTGAGTGTGGTCCCATAGGTTTGACACCATCATGTGTAGCATGGCTCTAATATCACCACTCTTCCATCTCTGTAAAAAGAAATCTTACCTTTTTCCCTTGCCGCTCTAATATCTGGCATTACCTCTTGCATATGGGCGACCTGTGTGTGTGTGTGTGTGTGTGTGTGAGTGAGAGAGAGAGAGATGATAAGTCTTACAGAATTGCTCTTAAATTTTAATTTGTATCACCTATCAAACCAGACTACCCTTTGCATTTTTTAACAGTGGCATGTAGGGAATGAACCTTTTGAACCAATCCAAGCAGCAAAGAGATAGTACAAAATAGAGACTTTAGACAACATGCATATCACTTATCACTAACGCCACGCTAAATATTATGTACATTGAAAAAATAGAGATAGCTACAATATAAAAAATAAGCAATCATCCGATTGCATTTCAGGGAGTTTTTTGAAGAACATGTTACCACTGGACTTGTAGATACAAGAACTAAGAAGAGCATGTGAAAACAAGCTTGATATAGTTAATGTAAATTATTTCAAGAATGTAAATGCATTATTTCCTAGAAAGAAAAATAGGGTGCAAAGTAATAATGGGCACACTACTTGAGAGGGAGCAATTGTCATCCATGCTGAGCAATACTACAGAAGGCCTTGGGCTCGAACTGTACAGGCCTTTCAGGCACCCTGCCAACTGCCCAGTGCCCGCTTTTGCATATGCATACCAAATATCTACAAGACTCCATACCTCGCTCGCTCCATGAGCGCTAGCAGTCCAGCAGTGCACAGTTCCTGCTTGCCATCTTCGACTTGCAAGTCTGGTGCGAGGCAGGCTTCTGCTCCAAATGTAGCCCTCCCCTATTCTCCATTCCGTCGCTTTTCGCCAGGAGGATGTGCGCTATCGTGGTCCTCGGCAGTCGCTAATCCGACCTTCTTTCACGTCCCCCCTCGCCGCAGAAACCGCAATACCAAGCCCGTGTTTGTGGTGAAAGGGAGCAGCCCTACCTTCGACGTCGATGAGGAAAGGAAAAGACATGTATTGCAACCTGCAGTGCCCGGAAGTGGGCGTGTCTCAAAGGGAAGGGTTTCCTGGTCTCCTGACGGGAAAGCTACGATTCTGTGGGGAGCTCAGAAGCAGCAAGACAATGTCTCATTGTCAGACAAGAGCAGAGCACAGGAGGGCAAGGCTTCGGATGAGTCTGGAAAATTCAGTTCACAGCATGAGCCATCTGTTCCATCTGTAGGTGATCACGAGAACTCCTCTTCTTGGCAGAATCAACAGAGTGCATCCCCCACTATCCAAAAAAGATCTAGCTCCCCTACTAGGCAGGAGAATGAACTTTTCAACCCATCATCTGCTTCCCGCCTGCTACTTGGTTCCCATGCTTTCAAACAAGCTACAGAGATAGATGTCCGTGGGGCTCCCATTCTACCTGTTAAAGGAGCAGGGACACTCATAACCCACAACGAGTACACTCAGTTTCAAGGCAGAGCTCACACGCATGAAAAAGACACCCCTCAAGTTGGGTCAGTTTTCACATCTAAGCTGGAAGAAATACTTAATGACTTTAGGACCACCAAACAGAAGCATGGGGAGGATCCCTTTAAGGGAGGAGCTGCTCCAGTGGGTCCACTCAGCTTGACAAGTAAGGTCTTCAGGAAAGGAAACGACGTAAACAGCGAACGGAATTTTTCAAGAAAAGGTTTTGAGAGACCTAGATATGGAGGCTTCATCAATGAAACTGCTGCAGATGATGTGGAAGTTAGTGAGGAGTCATCTGCCGTGACACGGGGGCATCAAATCATCCCTTGTGAAGGAAGGAGTTTCACCATGGGGCAGCAGGATACAAGGGGCAATAATGACTTTAGGACCAGACAGAAGCGAGATGATGCATGGAGGGAAAGGACCAAACAGAAGCATGGGGACGATCCCTTTAAGGGAGGAGCTGCTCCAGTGGGTCCACTCAGCTTGACAAGTAAGGTCTTCAGGAAAGGAAACGACGTAAACAGCGAACTGAATTTTTCAAGAAAAGGTTTTCAAAGACCTAGATATGGAGGCTTCATCAATGAAACTGCTGCAGATGATGTGGAAGTTAGTGAGGAGTCATCTGCTGTGACACGGGGGCATCAAATCATCCCTTGTGAAGGAAGGAGTTTCACCATGGGGCAGCAGGATACAAGGGGCAACAATGACAAAGACTATGAGCCTTTAAAACCAGTTGGTAGTCCTCCCGCTCCTTGGGGAGTCAGAAGGGGGCGCTTGCCCTTATCTCCGATTCCTAGTCCTATCACTAAAGGGAGCTCTAATTTTGTGGAAAGGCGATCAGCTAAGTCCAACCATTTGCAATACAACTCAAGCAACTCTTTTTTTGAGTCAAAGACTGGAGTTTGGGGTACTGATAACAAGAAAAATCTTATCAGGAGACGCACCGAAAGGCCATATACAAGTAGAATGAGCAAGAGTGCACATGCTCAGAAGTCTACAGATCACAATTTGGTTGTCAATGCAGAAGACCGTGTGGATATTGCCTCACCCATTACTTCAGATTCTGAAGATGGTGGATCATTTTCTACTCAAAGTGACAAAGCCGAGGAGCAGAAGCAAGCTTCCTCAGAAGGGTTCAATACGGGTGGACGTGAGCTTTTGACAAAAAATAGGAAAGCAACCTGGCACAGCTATTCGATTCCCAGCCTGCCCTTTGAAGTCCAATTTAGCTACTCAGAGACACCTAATGCTCCAGTAATTCGATATAGAGAGAAACCATATTCTCCATTTGGTCCCATGACATTGTCAAGACCATGGACAGGTGGCCCACCCAGGAAGAAAAGCAAGAAGAACCTGCCTCTGTTTGATTCCTTCGACCCTCCACCAAAGGGTAAGAAAGGAGTTAAACCCGTACAAGATCCAGGTCCATATCCTAAAGGTCAAGGACCAAAACGGGCAAAATCAAGGGAGGAGGTTCTTGGGCAGCCTTTGAATGCCCAGGAGATTGCAGAACTGGTTGACAGTTGTCAGAATGAGAATCGCCAAATGAATCTTGGTAAGTTTGTTATTGCACATAGATGTAGGGCTGTTTTCACCTAGTGATTTGTGCTCCTCTCATCTTCTGCAGAGACGTGTCACTGATTGTTAACCAAACCCTTTGTGATGTTGGTTGATTGTTGCCATAAGATCAGTCTTGACAGGCTGAAGCTTTGTATTTGGATTTTTACTTTATTAGAGGTTGTCTTACAGATCCCTGGCAAGATTTTGTCATCATTTATTCATCTGAAACTACAGTCGGTAGAATCATCTCCTAGCTCTGTGCAGCCATTTGGCTATGTGTAAATATGTGTGGGTGTGTCAGTCTACAAGGACCCTACATGGTTGGTTGACCACCCTGTGATTTGGGCCTCCCCTATTATGAAGATAGAGCGGGGAAATGAAGATGTGAAGGTGAGCCATGTGAGCGTATGTGATTCCACTTTCTGATCTAGTGTATGAAGCTTACAGACCATTTGAGAGAGATGACAGATGATAGAGAACAATATACAAGAGAAAACTCGAATAAGACACAGAGTGATAGAGGGCAATTAGCCCAAACACTGACTACACTACTCAAGTGGAACAAGGGCGTGGGCCCATGGTACCCTATATAAGGGCCCTAGGCCCGACTCCACCATGACATCCCACTACTTGAGAGAAAATCAGAATGGGAGGATGGCCTACATTGCCACATCATCACATCATAAAGCTTCATTCACTTGCGAGTCAATTGAGACATCATGTAGCAAGTGTAATGCATCCCATCTCCCAAACCACTTCTTTATGTTTTGCATCCATCGCGTGCTCAAGATCTTGCTTTTATGCGTCTTTTGAACTTTTTTGCTTGCTTCTTATGCAATTGTAGGAAGTCGATGTGAGGGGTTTTGACGCATCTTTATCATGTACTCCACAACCCTTTCCATGCCCATAACCTCATTTGGAAGAGATCTCGACTCAAGAAGTAGGAGCACATATGATGTTTGTTGTTACCATTTACATGTGGTAGTGATGTGTGTGAACACACTTAGGACCGTCGGGGCATTTTTTTCCCTCACTACGAGGTTTCTCCCCCCGTGCATTGTATATATGCCCATTCATTCTAGGGCTATCTATCTTTCCATTGCACACTAAGTAATACACTCTCTGTTGTGTGCCTTGAGCTTCCTTCGTCTTTTCCAAGCTGTGTGTGTTTTCTTGCAACCCTATTTTCAACAATTGGTATCAGAGCAGGTTACGTCCTCCTGGGCTTAGTCGCCAGCAGCTCCAGCACACGTTTGCTCACTTTCTCCGATTTTTGTGAGATTTGGCGAGCGTTTGCAGGTCGATAAAAATTTCGGGATAGCTCGAAGAGCTTCTTCTACTTAAATTTCTGATTCGGGCTCCGGCAAAGAAGCCAGGTTTTGGGATCCAGTCCCTAACGAGCCTATACAGTGTAGACGCAACCATAAATTAACTCTCTAATTTGCTCCTTGGGAATGTCGGAGCCACCACCAAATGGAGGTGAAATTTTCGCTCTCGATTCGTGGAGGTGGAATCAAGTTATTGTGGAGAGCTAGAGTGAAGGATGTGTCTTTTGAGGATGCAATCTGCAGCACTCGTTGCAGTCGAACAGTACACAAGTCAAATTGTACCATCCAACATCGTCTCTCGAACAAAGTGTGCTCTATCTCTGTATGTTTTGTTTGCACGATAGCTACGTGACTTTGGTTGTCATAACAAATTATAGTTGTCTACAACGGAAATCTTGGGAAGTAACCTCCTTGATAGACATTCAAATAGTTCTATTCGCATTCAGAGCCACCGTGCTCCCTCTTACCTCGTTGTTGTAGTCAAGATCCCAAGTGGACACCCATCCTCTGTGAAGACCACCGTTGTAATGTTGCTTAGCTTTCAAAGCTTCTCTTCAACATCTGTCTTCTTTGTTGTTGGAAGAATTGGCCAAGGCTTCCAAGTGTGGCTTCTTCCTTACCGCTCCTCCTGGTCCAATACCATTGGGACTATCTCCTCCCTAAGTTATTGTGTTCAATTGGCCACTCAAGTCAGTGAAGAATAGCATTTGGAGTAGCGGGATGACAAATGAGCCCATAACTAAATGGCCATGTCCTCCAAATTGATCCTCTTGTCTATACGAAGTACCTCTTGCTAGAGCTCTTGCATCTCGTTGATATGGTCTCTCATGGATGTTTGCTTGGCATCCAAGGCTTGTAAATTGCACCTCCAAAGCAATCCTCGATCGGCTAAGTTTGCAAGTTCGAGCAAATTTTCTCTTGAACACGGGCAACCAAGGGCAGCCCGCCGCATGAGCCTGGGGAAGCCATTGAGCATTAGTTCCTACAAGAGAACACGAGGCTAGAGAGGGAGAGTGAGATCATCTAGGGAGAAAGCAAAACACTGCAAAATTGGAAACGCTAGAGAGAGAGGGAGCATTTCGGAAACACTAGGTAGGTGTAGCAAAAACGCTAGAGGAGAGAGACTGAACCCAAAAATGGAGGCACAATTGCTACAATTGGAATACAGTACCATTTTGTTAGTGGGTTTGCGGGGGGGGGGGGCAAGGGTCCTTTTATAGAAACATCCTATAGTTGCGCGACCCACTCCCATATACACCCCATGACCATAAATATGGGGGCACCTAGTAAAACGCCATTTCATCTAGACGAACTACCTGGCGTAATGTGAGATAACCGAGGGAGAAAGCAAAACAGTGCAAAATTGGAATCGCTAGAGAGAGAGAGGGGGAGCGTTTTGGAAACACTAGAGAGAGGTGAAGCAAAAACATTAGAGGAGAGAGGGAGTGAACCCAAAAGCGGAGACATAAGTGCTACAACTGGAATACAATATCATTTTTTTAATTTAATTTAATTAATTTATTTTTTTTGGGGGGGGGGGGGGAGGGGGGCAAGGGTCCTTTTATAGAAACATCCTATAGTTGCCCGACCCACTCCAGTCTCCCACATACTCCCCATGATATCATAATATGGGGGCACCTAGTAAAACACCATTTCATCAAGATGAACTAACTACCTGTTATAACTTTGCCAGTTGGCACAATTTCAGCCACCTCTAGATGACCTAGGAAATTGAGGAACAAGGGTCTCGCCTCATGCTCAGCCTACCAGGTGGGCACATACTTGGCTAGTACCATTGGAAAAGGTATGTCTACCGCAAATACGGTCAAGCACAGCCTCAAAAATGCCCCCACATCCTAATCTACTCCTGGGAGATACTGGAACCACCACCAAACAGAACATGAAACTCTTCTTAACACCTGTTACCGTACATGACTCTACATGAGGGGTTGCTACCTTTGGCTTGCCCCAAAACCTAGCCTGCGATAGTGCTGGCTGCTCTTGGTCTAGGGCTGCCCCATGAGGGTGCCCATAAAACTACATGCAGGAGGAGACTCCTTAGGCACGTATAGGTCCCTACAGAGCTGCCCGACCCCACCTAGCAGCTGTTAGGTGCAGCGGAATGAATGTTGTATTTTCTCAATATTAGTGATCTATATTGCTCAAGGTTCCTTTTAGTCCTTAGGGAAAGAGAGAGCTTTCCGTCTTATGGAGAGTGCTATGATCACGAACAAAGTGAGTGGATATTGTGCGTGCAAGTGAATGAGACTGAGAGAAGGAGAGAGAAGAGATACGACACCGAGAGGACATTGTGCGTGCAAGTGAATGAGAATGAGAGAAGGAGAGAGAAGAGATACGACACCGAGAGGTTGTAAAACCCTCCTCCGAAGGCCCCACTCTCGTCGGCGAGAGTGGTCTACTTTGATTGCACAAAGGTGTACAATGCGTATGCAATGGATTGATGCAATGGGACTATACCGACGACGACGACGGCGACTTGATGGCTGAAATCTGGGATCTTCTAATCGCTGAATTCGGGGACTGATTCGGTGGCTGAAAATGACTGTTTTTGCTGCGTTTTCTTGGGCTAAACTTGGGGGATCATCTGCAACCAACTTGGGGGGATCTGCTACTGTGCATAAGGCTGAAAATCTGCGTTTTCTGCTGCGGCTTAAGGCTGAAAACAAAAACGCTAATGGTTCCTGTTGCTTAGCAAAACGCTGGTGCTGATCTGGGACAGCAAATCAAAAACGCTATGATGCTTGCAAAAACGCCAATGCTGATCCGGGGAAAAACGCCAGCAAATCTGGAAATTCTGATGGCGATCACGAGAATCCGCTGTCGCTATGATGCTGAGGGTGATGGCGATAGCCTGCTGTGGAAACGCCAAGGATGGGAACTTGCCCGCGATGATGGAGGTCCAAAAACGCTCGGGGTGCTGCTGAGAAGTTACCTGTTGAGTGGCAAGCTCTTGCTGCCTCTTGTGCCAGAAAGTGCTAAGTTGGGTTTGCTTATATATTAACTTAGCAAAATTGCCCTACCTACTTTTGTTGGAAAGTCACTTAAAAATAATAAGTGAAAATCCCAATAAATAAGAAAATAGGCTAAATGCACCGAAAAATTCCCCTAACTGATGCTAATGGATTCTGATGGGAATTCCGATGATCATGCTGTGTGCAACTGGAGGATATGCATCTATGCTAAGTGACTGGGCATGCATGGTCTACGAATAGACTCACAAAAGTGCTAGATCACTGCTAATCTAACTTGACGGGACTGACTGAACCCTGTTGTGCTGTAGCTTGTCCACGGACACATAGGGTTGGGATGAAAGTGAGGTACTGATACCGAACTGTATGGCGTCGAGGGAGATCGCCAATAGCATCCGGAATCCTGGAAGATACTCTTCGCTGGCCCACTTTGCTGTGTGGGTTGAGCGGTACTTGAACTTCATAAAGGTCTGCAACGCTTGCTTCTTTGGGCCGCGCCGAAAGTGAAAGTCTTCTGAATCTCCTTTCTTGCTTCAACTTCGTCTAGAGTCCTGCTTCTTACGTCTTCAAGAATCTCCATGGCTGAAAATTCCTGAAACCATCTCCAACACAAAACCATGAACATACCCATTCTATGTAAAGTGAAGGAAAAAAATCTTGTCTTCTCTAAAGACTGTGTATGCAATGTAGGTGAACATAGAGACGGAGTGACAACCCGTTCATCAAACACATGCAAACAATGAGATCGAATCTTTTCTGTTTGACAAAATCAATCAACTGTGGCAAATCACAATGGAAATGCCCATGCTTGGTGCTCATACTATCATGTGCTCTTTCGGAAACTGTTTTATGCCAAGGAAGAGACATGCAATGCAACCTCCTTACATACAAACTTTTCGGCTTTTCATGAACAATCCGCATACATACGTGTGTATCCATGAGAGAAACGTGCTCAACATGCAATATGTCATGCCTAGGAAAAAGGATCACATAACGATGCTGACTAAAATACAGGAAACCTTCATGAATGAAACACTCGAACAATGCGTGCATATCAATCATGCGAACACATAATACTTCCTATGATGGTTCGTTGGACCAAGGCTCGAGAGCCAAGATCGCTTCTTCGGGATCTATCGAATCTTCTGGTGGGGGATCTGTGGACCTCGACTCGAAAGCCAAGATGGATTCTTGGTGATTGATCGAATCTACAACGAGGTTAGCTTCGCTAGAAAAAGCATCAACTAACACATCATCCTTGTGAACAATCACATCATCTTCATGCAATTCATCATGCTTGTGAGAAATCACATCTTGATCATGCAAATCATCATGCTTGTCATTGTCATCCAAATCATTGGCATCCAAATCATCATGCTTATCATTGTCATTCAAATCATCATGCTTAGCAATATCATTCTAATCATCATCATGCTTCAAACAATCATGCAAATCTTGTGTATCCTGCTTTGGAGAAGAAGAGACGGAGACAGTCTCCTTTCCGTGATTCTGTGCAAAGTACGCTTGTACTTGAGAAAAAAGTCGCAAGAACTCTTTGTTTTGTCGGTTGCTCTGTTCTTGTAGTGCTTTGGTCTCACGTGCTATGGCTGCCATTTTGTCTTGGTACTTACGCTCGATGGCTGCCATATCTTCTTCGTAGGCTTTTCTTTCTGCTTCTCTTTCTTGGTCCAACTCCTCCATAGGAGTTAGTGCAATCTTTGTCGTAGATGGGGAAGGGGGAGGGTCGGAAAAACCTCCTGGTGGGGAAAATTCTTCTTCGCCTCTCTTATGCTCATCACCTCCAAGCGAAGTATCCATTCCGCTTCGAGTGATGACCATTCTGCAATCGTGGGTTCTTGTGGGTTCTTGTGTTCTTAAGTCCACGAGGGATTTGGGTTCTTGAGGGTCTTGGGTTCTGAAGTTCACGAGGAACTTGGGTTCTTGGGTTCTTGGGTTCTTGGGTACTGAAGTTCACGAGGAACTTGGGTTCTTGGGTTCTTGAGGATCTTGAGGTTTTCTTTCGCTTGCAAATCGCGTTGGAGAAGGATCTTCTCTTCACCCATGTTCTACCCTTTTCTGCGGGCGCACCCCTTGGCGGCCTTGCGCTCACACCAAGGTTGCTTTTTCCCACCTCATGTCGATTGGCCGGCCGCTAAGTGCACGGTCCGCTCTCAATGAGTGAAAAGAGACACAAGGGGAGGCTGGACAAGCCCTTCTTTCTTGGGATTCCTGTCACTCTTCAACAAAACACGATTAGGAATCGCCACGTCCAAGTAAACTTGGGTTCGTGCGATTGCAACAAGCAAAAAAAATTCTTGTGGTTCTTTCCTTGAGTAATGCAGAACACTTCCAAAGCTCTGATACCAATGTTAGGTGCAGCGGAATGAATGTTGTATTTTCTCATGATTAGTGATCTATATTGCTCAAGGTTCCTTTTAGTCCTTAGGGAAAGAGAGAGCTTTCGGTCTTATGGAGAGTGCTATGATCACGAACAAAGTGAGTGGATATTGTGCGTGCAAGTGAATGAGACAGAGAAGGAGAGAGAAGAGATACGACACCGAGAGGTTGTAAAACCCTCCTCCGAAGGCCCCACTCTCGTCGGCGAGAGTGGTCTACTTTGATTGCACAAAGGTGTACAATGCGTATGCAATGGACTGATGCAATGGGACTATACCGACGACGACGACGATGATGACGACGGCGACTTGATGGCTGAAATCTGGGATCTTCTAATCGCTGAATTCGGGGACTGATTCGGTGGCTGAAAATGACTGTTTTTGCTGCGTTTTCTTGAGCTAAACTTGGGGGATCATCTGCAACCAACTTGGGGGGATCTGCTACTGTGCATAAGGCTGAAAATCTGCGTTTTCTGCTGCGGCTTAAGGCTGAAAACAAAAACGCTAATGGTTCCTGTTGCTTAGCAAAACGCTGGTGCTGATCTGGGACAGCAAATCAAAAATGCTATGATGCTTGCAAAAACGCCAATGCTGATCCGGGGAAAAACGCCAGCAAATCTGGAAATTCTGATGGCGATCACGAGAATCTGCTGTCGCTATGATGCTGAGGGTGATGGCGATAGCCTGCTGTGGAAACGCCAAGGATGGGAACTTGCCCGCGATCATGGAGGTCCAAAAACGTTGGGGGTGCTGAGGGGGGGGTACTGCTGAGAAGTTGCCTGTTGAGCGGGAAGCTCCTGCTGCCTCTTCTGCCAGAAAGTGCTAACTTGGGTTTGCTTATATATTAACTTAGCAAAATTGCCCTACCTACTTTTGTTGGAAAGTCACTTAAAAATAATAAGTGAAAATCCCAATAAATAGGAAAATAGGCTAAATGCATTGAAAAATTCCCCTAACTGATGCTAATGGATTCTGATGGGAATTCCGATGATCATGCTGTGTGCAACTGGAGGATATGCATCTATGCTAAGTGACTGGGCATGCACGGTCTACGAATAGACTCACAAAAGTGCCAGATCACTGCTAATCTAACCTGACGGGACTGACTGAACCCTGCTGTGGTGTAGCTTGTCTACGGACACATAGGGTTGGGATGTGTCACGTGACAGCACAGCAGCCCACGACATGGGAAAAATACCCTGTGATTGCAGGAAGCTACACATGGCTAGACACAACAAGACATGAAAAATTTACCTCTCTCTGGCCGGGCACAGCCACAAAACACCCTCACTCCCTATCACCTTCTTGGGAGATTTCCGGATCAAGGAGCATTTCCATGGACTTAGGGAGAGGATCTGTGATCTGTTCTTGGATAAGCGCATCGCCTCGATATAGAGAAAGGAGTGTGGCTTTAGTGCTTTGGAGTCCTTTGGGGACTTTACTGGCGAGATCAAGGGTTTAGGTATGATGCGACTCGTCACTCATCCAGGAGCCCCCCGGAGACTGGCTTGAATGGCAGTGCAATTGCTCTTCTTCGAAGTTCTACTCTCTTGAAAGGTTGAATTGTTACCTTTAGAGTTGTTTACACTCACCCTTGGTAACCTCACAGCAGACTTATTTCTTCATTTGGACAGAGGCTCTCTCTGAGTGGATGCATTGAGAGCCTCACCAAGTTGCGGTTTGTTGGCATTGTTGAATGCTTTCATTACTTGCCTTGTCAGCAGCGCATGGCAGCTATATTTGGCTCGCGAGTTCTTGTCGTCATCCGCACTGCGTCTTCCTCCTCTCCTTCTTGGTTTGGTCAGGTCATTCAATTGTGACATGAACCGAGCAGAAAATCCAGGGCTTGTACAATCCAAGATGTGGCAACATGGACTGATGATATGGCTGTTGGGGTTTATCGTGAGCTGAGTTGCCATTTGAGATATGCATGAAGCACCATAGGGGTTAGAGCTCCTTTCCTGTCACAGCTACACTACAGTCCACCACCCTACTAGCTTGTGCACATACCAGGATGACAGAGACCCTTGATTATGGTTTTATCTCTTATGGCCAGTTCTCTTTGGCCTCTACGAGACGTGTCACGTGACACATCCCAACCCTATGTGTCCGTAGACAAGCTACACCACAACAGGGTTCAGTCAGTCCGTCAGTCTAGATTTAGCAATAATCTGGCACTTTTGTGAGTCTATTCGTAGACCGTGCATGCCCAGTCACTTAGCATAGATGCATATCCGCCAGTTGCACACAGCATGATCATCGGAATTCCCATCAGAATCCATTAGCATCAGTTAGGGAAATTTTCCAGTGCATTTAGCCTATTTTCCTATTTATTGGTTATTTTCACTTATTATTTTTAAGTGACTTTCCAACAAAAGTAGGTAGGGCAATTTTGCTAAGTTAATATCTAAGCAAACCCAAATTAGCACTTTCTGGCAGCAGAGGCAGCAGGAGCTTGCCGCTCAACATGCAACTTCTCAGCAGTACCCCCCTCAAGGACCCCTAGCGTTTCTGTTCCCAGCAGTAAACTCCCATCTCTGGTGTTTTCCTCACTGGCAGTCATCGCCATCACCCTCAACACACTAGCGTTAGCAGATTGTTGCCATCGCAAAGGTCATCAGCATTAGCGTTTTTCCCACAGTTCAGCCATGCCAGCGTTTTTGCTTTGAAGATGCAGATTAGCCTGACGTTTTGACAAGAGACATAGCCATCCAGCGTTTTTGATCGTCAGCCCAAACCAACAGCAGGACCTCAGCTTTTTCCAGCGTTTTCAGCCCATTACTAACGCTAGGATATCTGCAGCCTTAGCGTTTTTACAGCAGAGATTCAGCCTTGAAGAAAACGCAGGTTTTCAGCAGTTAGCAAAGTAGCAGATTCCCCCCAAGTTGGTTGCAGATGCTCCCCCATTTTCAGCCATAAAAGCAGCCAAAACAGTCATTTTCAGCCACCGAAACAGTCCCCGAATTCAGCGATTAGAAGATCTCAGATTTCAGCCATCAAGTCGTCGTCGTCACCACCGTCGTCGTCATCGGCATAGTCCAAGTTGCATAGTCCATTGCATTCGCATTGTAAACCTTTGTGCAATCCAAGTAGACCACTCTCGCCGACGAGAGTGGGGCCTTCGAAGGAGGGTTTTACAAACCTCTCGGTGTCATATCTCTTCTCTCTCCTTCTCTCAGTCTCATTCACTTGCACGCACAATATCCACTCACTTTGTTCGTGACCACAACACTCTACAAGACGGAAAGCTCTCTCTTTCCCTAAGAACTAAAAGGAACCTTGAGCAAATAAAGATCACTAATCTTGAGAAAATACAACATTCATTCCGCTGCACCTTACATTTGTATCAGAGCTTGGGAAGTGTTCTGCATTACTCAAGGAAAGAACCACAAGAACCACTTAATTTATTTTTTGCTTGTTGCGATCGCACGAACCCAAGTTTACTTGGGCGTGGCGATTCCTAATCGTGTTTTGTTGAAGAGTGACAGGAATCCCAAGAAAGAAGGGCTTGTCCAGACTCTCCTTGTGTCTCTTTTCACTCATTGAGAGCGGACCGTGCACTTAGCGGCCGGCCAATCGATGTGAGGTGGGAAAAAGCAACCTTGGTGTGAGCGCAAAGCCGCCAAGGGGTGCGCTTGCAGAAAGGAGTAGAACTCGGGTGAAGAGAAGATCCTTCTTCAACGCGATTTGCAAGCGAAAGAAAACCTCAAGAACCCCAAGAACCCAAGACCCTCAAGACTCAAGAACCTCAAGAACCCAAGATTCTCACGAATCAAGGACCTCAAGAACCTCAAGACCCTCAAGAACCCAAGTTTCTCGCGAGCTTAAGAACCCAAGATCATAGTGCATGGTCGTCAACCGAAGCGGAATGGATACTTCGCATACAGGTGATGCGCATGAGAGAGGCGACAGAGACTCGTCCCCACACGAAGATGATTTTTCTAACCCTCCCCCTTCGCCATCTACGCCAGACCCTATGGAGGCAATGATGAAGCAGATGATGGCCATGATGGATAGAGAGGAAGACAAGCGCCTTGCTTTAGAACGCGAGCGCGACGCAAGAAAAGAAAGAAAAGAACTAAGGAAGGAAGAAGCGGCAGCAAGAAACGCAGCATTGGAGGCAGATCGTGCCGCTCATAGATTGGCTATGGAGACCGAGCGTTAAGCTCGTCGATTGGCTTTGGAGGCCGAGCGTGAAGCTCGACGAGAGCTACGCACTCAAGAATTGATTGCCCAAGTCCTAGCCTCGAAGACCCAACCACCCAAAGATCGTGGGAGTTCGTCAAGTGGCGCAAGCCACGACGTGGATTCCAACTATCCAGTTGCAGAAAAGTTGATTTTCAGTAAGTATGACGGTAAGATGGATGCTACTGTTATTCATTCTTGGTTGCATCAATTTAATGCTTATTTTGCGACAACTAAGAAGACAAGCAATAGCAAAGTTTTGACGGCAGTTATGTACCTTGTCGATGATGCCATTATTTGGTACCACGCATGGCAAGAGGCACAGCTAGCCGCGCACCTAGAGGCAGCCGACGATTTCATGCCCCTCTCTTTTAGTTGGGCTGATTTCCAAGACAAGCTCAAAGCGTTGTTTATGCCACCTTAGTACCTCGCACGATTGAAGGACGATTGGCGCGCTCTCAAGCAAAATGGTATGCTGGTTATGTCTTTCTAATTGTGTTTTGCAGCTAGGTACCTAATTACGCATGTCGGGTGAAGAGCGGAAAGAGGCTTTTCTCTTTGGATTGGACGAGTATATCAAGTACGATGTCGAGGTACTCGATCCAATCGATCTCAACAAGGCGGTAGCAATTGATCTCGCATAGGAGATGAAGCACAACGAGGGAAAGCCTAAGGAGAACAAGACTTCCACAAGTACCTCGCAGACTCCTCAGAACGGTAAGAACGATAAGAATGGTAAGAATGATAACTCTTCTAACCAATCTACCAACAGTATCTCATCAAAGAATTCTTCCAATGAATCTAAGGGTAAGGCTAACACAATTGCTAAACCTAAGCTTACTCCAGATGAAAAGGTAGCACAAGGAATTGTAGGAGGTTACATCACTTCGGAAGAACAAAGCACTTATTCTAAGGAAGGTCGTTGTTTTCATCGTCACATTAAGGGTCACATAAAACGAACATGTCCTAAGCTTGAATCGAATGAATCTAAAGAACCCATAGCACCCACTACATCTGTCAATGCAATGAATGATAACACGAGTGTGTCCCAAGTTTCTCAGGACCCTCCCATTAATGATTCTCTCATTAAATGTTATGGTCGTACGTCGGGGCACCGTTTTGTCATATTGTTTGACCCAGGTATTATGCATGATGTGATCAGTTCCTCTCTTGTTGAGAGAGCCCGCCTCGAAGTTAGTCCGAGATCTCCTATCGAGGTCTCTGGCTTTCGTCCTGGTATGGACGCTCTCATCACCGAGGAATACCTTGATGTGTTGTTTGCAATTTAACAGACTGCCTTCACAAGAAGATTTGTTGTTTCTCCTCTCTCAGGATGTGATATGATTTTGGGTATTCGATGGTTTCGTGATAATGACGCTCTCATGAAATTTAAGGCTAACACTATAACTATCAATACCGACAGTGATTCTTCTATTGTCTTTCATGGAGAGGACATTGCTCCTTCTCCATCTCTCATTGCTACTATGCAGGACAAGGTTGAAAGGTTTCGGGATAAGGAGATTCTCTCAATCTCTTTTTCTCCACAGCATGACACACAGAACTTGCATGATTATGAGAAGTATGATGATTTGAATGCTAATGATTTTGCATGATGATTTGGATGATAAAGACAAGCATGATGAATTGCATGAACAAGATGTGATTGTTCACAATGATGATGTGTTAGTTGATGCTTTTTCTAGCAAAGCTAAACTCGTTGTAGATTCGATCAATCACCAAGAATCGATCTTGGCTTTCGAGTCGAGGTCCACAGATCCCCCACAAGAAGATTCGATAGATTCTGAAGAACCGATCTTGGCTCTCGAGCCTTGGTCCAACGAACCATCACAGGAAGTATTATGTGTTCGCATGATTGATACGCATGCATTGTTCGAGTGTTTCATTCGTGAAGGTTTCCTATATTTTAGTCAGCATCGTTATGTGATCCCTTTTACTAGGCATGACATATTGTATGTTGAGTACGTTTCTCTCATGGATACACACGAATGTATGCGGATTGTTCATGAAAAGCTGAAAAGTTTATATGTAAGGAAGTCGCATTGCATGTCTCTTCCTTGGCATGACACAGCTTTCGAACGAGCACATGATTGTATGAGCACCAAGCATAGGCATTTCCATTGTGATTTGCCACAGTTGGTTGATTTTGATCAAACAGAAAAGATTCGATCGCACTGTTTGCATGTGTTTGATGAACGGGTTGTCACTCCGTCTCTATGTTCATCTACATTGCATACACAGTCTTTAGAGAAGACAAAGATTTTTTTCCTTCACTTTACATGAAATAGGTATGTTCATGGTTTTGTGTTGGAGATGGTTTCAGGAATTTTCAGCCATGGAGATTCTTGAAGACAAAGGAAGCATGACTCTAGACGAAGTTGAAGCACGAAAGGAGATTCAGAAGACTTTGTGTCGCTTTTGGCGCGGCCCAAAGAAGCAAGCGTTGCAGACCTTTATGAAGTTCAAGTACCGCTCGACCCACACAACAGAGTGGGCCGACGAAGAGTCCCTTCCAGGATTCCGGATGCTGTTGGCGATCTCCCTCGACGCCATACAGTTCGGTACCAGTACCTCACTTTGAAAAGGAGGGGATGTCACGTGACACATCCCAACCCTATGTGTCCGTGGACAAGCTACACCACAGCAGGGTTCAGTCAGTCCGTCAGTCTAGATTTAGCAGTAATCTGGCACTTTTGCGAGTCTATTCGTAGACCGTGCATGCCCAGTCACTTAGCATAGATGCATATCCTCCGGTTGCACATAGCATGATCATCGGAATTCCCATCAGAATCCATTAGCATCAGTTAGGGGAATTTTCCAATGCATTTAGCCTATTTTCCTATTTATTGGTTATTTTCACTTATTATTTTTAAGTGACTTTCCAACAAAAGTAGGTAGGGCAATTTGCTAAGTTAATATATAAGCAAACCCAAGTTAGCACTTGCTAGACCGTGCTTGCCGAGTCACTTAGCATAGATGCATATCCTCCGGTTGCACACAACATGATTATCGGAATTCCCATCAGAATCCATTAGCATCAGTTAGGGGAATTTTCCAGTGCATTTAGCCTATTTTCCTATTTATTGGTTATTTTCACTTATTATTTTTAAGTGACATTCCAACAAAAGTAGGTAGGGCAATTTTGCTAAGTTAATATATAAGCAAACCCAAGTTAGCACTTTCTGGCAGAAGAGGCAGCATGAGCTTGCCGCTCAACAGGCAACTTCTCAGCAGTACCCCCCCTCAAGGACCCCTAGCGTTTCTGTTCCCAGCAGTAAACTCCCATCTCTGGCGTTTTCCTCACTGGCAGTCATCGCCATCACCCTCAACACACTAGCGTTAGCAGATTGTTGCCATCGCAAAGATCATCAGCATTAGCGTTTTTCCCACAGTTCAGCCATGCCAGCGTTTTTGCTTTGAAGATGCAGATTAGCCTGGCGTTTTGACAAGAGGCATAGCCATCCAGCGTCTTTGATCGTCAGCCCAAACCAGCAGCAGGACCTCAGCTTTTTCCAGCGTTTTCAGCCCATTACTAACGCTAGGATATCTGCAGCCTCAGCGTTTTTACAGCAGAGATTCAGCCTTGAAGAAAACGCAGGTTTTCAGCAGTTAGCAAAGTAGCAGATTCCCCCCAAGTTGGTTGCAGATGCTCCCCCATTTTCAGCCATAAAACGCAGCCAAAACAGTCATTTTCAGCCACCGAAACAGTCCCCGAATTCAGCGATTAGAAGATCTCAGATCTCAGCCATCAAGTCGTCGTCGTCACCACCGTCGTTGTCATCGGCATAGTCCATTACATTCGCATTGTACACCTTTGTGCAATCCAAGTAGACCACTCTCGCCGACGAGAGTGGGGCCTTCGGAGGAGGGTTTTACAAACCTTTCGGTGTCGTATCTCTTCTCTCTCCTTCTCTCAGTCTCATTCACTTGCACGCACAATATCCACTCACTTTGTTCGCTGCACCTTACAAGACGATAGTAAAATCTTTGTTTCTTTCTCTCTCTGCACTTTTTTTGTGCACTCTGACTTGGTTAACTCAGGAGCCAATGTGTTTGCCAATGGCATCCTATAGGTAATCGATAAAGTAATCAAGTGATCGATAAATTAATCTGTGCGCAGTGTGCATAGGTCCACATCTTTTTCAAAATCTAAAACCCTGCTTGCCAATCAGGGCAGTATTATTTTTTCATGAGCATGTAAATTGAGGGAACCAGGGACCTTGAAGTTTATGTCTGTCAGAAATGAGACTCAAGAGTGCTCAGAATACTTAGTCTGGGTTCAGATGGGACGGCGAAAGGCAAAAAAGTTCTGCCTTTTGCCACATATCTGAATACTGTTCGCAGGATCCGGACCACTGCTCCTCGAATTTGAAAGGCTTCCGCCTGCAGCACTGCAAAAAGCGAGCCACATCAGGGTCGACCTGTTCACGCTCGATCAGAGTTAAACACATACATACTGACCACATAACACAGCCCATTGTGCTCACTGCTTGTCTCGTGTGAACTTACGCGCTAATTGTTTGTCTCATTTTTTGTGAAAATATATACTAGCAACTATATGTTGTTTGGAATTGCATGTTTGTAGGTAGAGATGGATTGACTCATAATATGCTCGACTTGATTCACTCTCATTGGAAAAGAAGAAGAGTCATCAAGGTTCGATGTTTAGGTGTGCCTACAGTGGACATGGACAATGTGTGCTTCCACCTGGAGGTTAGCCTTTTTTTCCTCCTGTATTCTTTTGTTTCTGCAGGTTATTTCATATCTGTAGGTGCACATCTTTTTAACCTTTCATGAGTCTATTTAACATGTATTAGTTTTGCTGAGGCTGATATGATGTTAACTGTCCTAAATGGGTTAGGACAAAACAGGAGGGAAGATCTTATACCGTTCTGGAGGTGTTGTTTATCTTTTCCGGGGTCGTAACTACAATTATAGAGATCGTCCAGAAATTCCTCTCATGCTTTGGAGACCAATTGCACCTGTGTATCCTAAGCTAATCAAAAGAGCGCCTGAAGGCTTGACAGAGAAGGAAGCAGATCAACTTCGTGTATTAGGAAAGAAAATCGAGCCATTGTGCACTCTAAGTATGATGGCTGATCTTGTTGCTTCACACTTTCTTAAATCTTCGTCCAATAAGTTTGATCAGCCACTTTTTTGTAGGTAAAAATGGGGTATATATTAATCTTGTCGAGGATGTGAGGGCTGCTTTTAAACTGGACGAAATAGTGCGAATCGACTGTACCGGACTTAATCCGAGCGACTACAAGAAGCTTGGGGCAAAATTAAAAGTAAGCTGTCCAATACAAGAATCCGTTCGACCTGTTTTAATTTTTGAAGTTCTTAATTTAATCTTTATGTGAAGAAGCCCATCCATGTATACTTATGCCAAATTTATGAAGTTCTATTTCTGTGTTCACAGCTTTTTATCATAAAAACGTTCCAGGTCAAACTGTTGCAATGATCTGTTTCATTTTGTACAGGATCTCGTCCCCTGCGTTCTACTTTCTTTCAATGATGAGCAAATCTTAATGTGGAAAGGCAAAGAAACACCTACTACTGATGTTGATTACTTGAAAGGATTTGAGGCTGCAGAGGGATTTTCTGAAGAGTCCTTAGTGTCTCCTGTGGAATCAACATCTATTAGTATGAGTGAGGAGGGTGAAAATGCTACTGTGGCCATTGAAAGCTCCTCCACCTCTTCTTTGTCTTCAGACAATTGTCATTTCTCTGATGTAACAAGAGCCACTTCCGCCATCGGCCATCAAGAGCAGTCTCTTGAAGTTTCCAAGACGAGAGATTTCAAGGCTGGCAGTGAGGTTAACAACTTATTGCATTTGGTTTTGGGAGCACAAGATGAGCTGGATTTGAATGAAGCCCCTGATATCAGGCCTCGAATAGAGAATATGATGCCCTATTCAACAAGCGGGCATTTGGAAGGGGGAAAAGCATTACCAGATGCTACTTGCATTGAGAAGGGTGAATACAGAGAGTCCCGTCACTTGGCAGAAGATCAACGTAAAGCGGCCACATTGTGCGCAGGCTTTGCTTTGGCCTCAAGTAGTCTGG
Source organism: Adiantum capillus-veneris (assembly GCF_014529385.1). NCBI lineage: Eukaryota > Viridiplantae > Streptophyta > Polypodiopsida > Polypodiales > Pteridaceae > Adiantum > Adiantum capillus-veneris. The sequence continues at coordinate 7,994,369 of NC_140935.1, read as the reverse complement.
GCATCGAGGAAAATGTTGAATCCACTCTGAAGGCATGCGTAGTTGTACTTGTTGATGACTTGTGGGATCAGGCAATCACATCAGGGATTGCTATTCAACTAGATGATGTAGAAATAGACAATGAAATTGTTCTGAGGAAAGCAAGGGAGCTGGCAGACTCAGTTCCTGCTGGAGAAGTTTACACCAGAAAACTAATGAGGACGTTGGAGGTGAAAACAAAGAAACCTTTCAGTCCAGAAAATGAAATGCACAAGCATTTGAAAAAAATACGGAGAGAGCGACTTGAAAAGAAATTATTGAAGCGGTCATTCCGGATACGAAGTGCAGATGTGCCCGAAGAACTACCTGAAGATGGGCCTCAAAATAGTGGTATGCCAGTAGATGAGCTGGCCCGGCTTTTGTCAATTAGGTAGCTTCCATTTCAGAGTCAAATTTCCCACATTCTATTTAACAGGAAAGGGGATGGTAGGTGGCTTTTCTCCATCAGGAAAGGCCCCTTCTGCGTCAGGAAGCATTCTCTACCATTGCTGGCTCTTAGCATGAAGATTCGTAGGGCAGCTTAGATGATGTTGACTTTGTTTTTTTGCCCTTCATTTCACAACTTGGGAGCGTGAGCTGTTGAAGCATTGCCTGATTTGCATGTATGCAGAGTAGAAATTGCAATATTTTTACAACAAGAGCTTGAGTCTGTAGTTCCCTGCTTTAGAAATTCTTGCAAGGTACACAGACTGATGTATATTTGTATGTCATACTCCATACTTCTTTCGAATTTACTTGGACAACATAATGATATCTGTGGGCTTTTGAGATCATTGACCGTCAGAAATGCCATGTTTGTGAGGTTTACGGATTAAATTCTTTTGACAAGGTATTGTGCTAAGCGATCATTGTGAGTCAGCCCAACTATCAAACCGCTTCATTCAGAAGCTTTGATAACCTGCATGAACAGAAGTAATTCCTCAATGAACAGGATCTGAAGAATCCAATGTTTATGCCGAATTGAAGATGTTGGTAAAGAGATGAAGATGCAAGATGGATGCTGTCAAGTAAAACGGAATTCAAATGTGTTAGAAACTGTAGTGTACTTGGTAGTTTAATTAACTACGATCGGTCTATGGTTGCTATTGAGGGAGATTATCATGTAGGCATCAAAATGGAAAGGCTGCGATTCTGACCATTTCCTGCTTCTTGCACTACTCAACATTACTGATATACTGCACTGGGAACTTCAGTGTGCATTTCTATGGACTAGCATGCTAATCCTTGGTGCCAGGTTCTTTTTAGGTGCAAAGAAACTCCTCTCTTCTGGAGATTCAAATTTCAAGCTCATACATTTGAGAAGCCTACCCATTTCAGCGTAAGTTGTATTTTTTTGGAGCTAAAACTTCTGTGTACACCAAGCCCCGGAAGATTGACTACTTCTCAGGGCCCCATTGATATTTTTAGACGTAGACAGCATTTTATTCAACACTAGAACAAAGGATGTTGAAAGGTCTTGTTCTCATGCCGAACAAGAATAGTATTAGTTGCTATTTTATGTGCACAGTTGTACTTCTTTATTTGATTGTAGAAGTTTACTATGCCTACTTTATCCTAACATGTGCAGACTTGTAGCTCCTAAAAATTTGTATCGGGATTATTTGATTTGAATATCAATGACAAAGTTATAATGTGGTGCCACTGAAATTTGGTGTCGACTGAGTTACCACAACGTAGTCATATCTAAAACTTCTCCCGTTTGGAAGACACGTTGTAGTATGATCTGAACATGGAGGTACATGTATTGCATGGTTAGATAGGAGATATTTGGAAAACATTGTCCAAATATATCAATCCTCAAGGCATTCATATTGATTTCAATTTACACAACAATGTCTTTTTCTTTGTTGACCTATGGTTGACGGTGTGTTGGAACTCAAAAGCAGAATTCCCTTGACGTTTTGTGAGGGGAGTAAATGTCGGCATTGAATAGCATTGGTACAAAAACTTGCAAAAAGGAACAAGGCAAAGAATTGAGCAATGCACGTATCTGTACAAAGCATTATAGTTATGATTGGGCATTGGACCTTGATTTTAAAGGTAAAAAATTGGGCATTTTAGTTATAAATCCTAGGAAATATTGGCATAAACCCTAGTTGTTGAATAGTTTGCCCTTGAAAAACAAAGCCAAGAAAATGGTTTTTTTTCGAGCAATGGGCACGGTATGTGTGTCGTCAATCCTAATGGGGAGATTATGTCTAGCTATACTCTCAATGGCAAAGACGCTTTATGCTCACTAGCACATGCCAATGATACGAAGGAAATTACTCAAAAAATGTATCATGTACCATGGACAATACAATAGATGAGTAAGCAAAAAAGAAGCCCTTTAAAAGAGAGAGTACTGAAAATTATAAGTTTGAGCACTCCTTGGACGAGGTTAAAAAGCCTTATAATTTTCAGTGATATAATGCTCATCTATTGTATTGTCCGTGGCAAAAAAAAAAGGTAGTCCTCCACCTCGTGACTACTTCAAAAACTACAAGATAGACCCATTCCAGAGATGCTCAAGCTGCTAAGATGTGAAAAAGCTACAGACAATACCCCCCTTGCTCCTTACAAACAATGGGGAATGCTCTTCTACTCGACAAAATTAGATTTTTTCCATCAATACTTTAGTTGTAGTTTTGTAGCCCATCCACCAAGCTCTGAGGCCAAGCTACTTGCCCAAGACAAAATTTCATGTTGAAGGAGGAAAGTTATGGTCAACTCCCTTGCCCAGCAACTGGACTCCTCTTTTTATTTATCAGAGATCAAAGAGGCTATCAAGACTATGAAAAAATGAAAGGCTATGATGGGGTAGGCAATGGTCACTTAGTGGCCATTCCCCGTAATTAGGGCGAACGACGGAGACTGGGAGCATTGATACAGGAATGGTCACTAAGCGACCATTCCCGACCTTCAAGGGTCGCGGGCCCAACAGTGACACCTTGACGGGCCTAGCCATACATCACTATAACGATAGCGTACGTGAGTCGAGCACAAATTCTATCAGTGCTTTAGGAGCAAAAAATTTGACTTGTGCTGATGTTGCAGCGCTGTGAAAGCGCGAAGCAGAAGGTACCGATAGGTGCGCGTCGCGATGTAGTGCAGGATTGGGGCAAGAAGCAGGAGGCAGAGTGCAGCAGAGAGGAAGCGCTAGGGATCGAAGCAGGGAGAGAGAGAGAGCTCACGTTTTTGGAAAAAACTCAATAAGTGAGTTTTGGGTTTTCCCACTTTTATTATAAGTGACTTTAAAAAAATGTGTCCAGGTTCAGTATGAACCTGGACAAAGTATAAAAATGTACAACAAGGGGTTATTTATGTCTTTAACCCAACAACCTCCCACTTAAAGGCATAAATGACGCTTTTAAGTTAACCAACTCCCACCAGCTGTATGCAGTGCTCATGTTGAGCCTTAGCAAGACTCTTGGTGAGAACATCTGCAGGGTTATCCTGTGTATGGATCTTAATCAAGGTGACTAAACCATCCTCCAATACCTGTCATATGAAGTGGTACCGCACATCTATGTGTTTGGTACGCGCATGAAACATGGCATTTTTGGCTAAATAGACAACACTATGGCCAACACGGGTGTATGAGCAGGCATGCCAAGTTCTTTTGCAAGTCTGCCCAACCAAATGGCCTCTTTTGAAGCCTCTGTGGCTGAAATATATTCAGCCTCAGTAGTACTCAATGCCACAATTTTCTGTAACCTAGAACACCAAGAGACTGCACCACCTGCAATGGCAAATACATATCCACTCATAGATTTCCTGGTATCCATGTCACCTGCCATGTTTACATAACAATATCCCTGCAACTTTTTAAGTCACTTTTGCCATAACAGATACACTTTGATTGTGTACCTTTCAAATATCTCAGAATGCATTTAACAGCTTCCCAATGCGCTTTGCCAGGATTCGACATGTATCGACTAATAACTCCCACTGCATAAGCAATGTCGGGACGAGTGGCAACCATAGCATACATAACATAACCACAAGCTGATGCATAAGGGCTTCCCTTCATTGCATTCAATGCCACCTCATCCTTTGGGCAATCTGCTTTGCTAAGCTTAGTGTATGGAGGTAAAGGTACCCCAAGAGACTTAGCATTAGCCATATTAAATCTGTCAAGTACTTTTGCAATGTACCTATCTTGAGATAAAAACAACAATTTCAGCTTTCTATCTCTTTTAATACGCATGCCCAAAATATGCTCTGCATCACCCAAATCCTTCATAGCAAATGCTGAATTTAGCTTACGTTTCAGAGAATCAAAACTAGTCTTATGTTTCCCGGCAAGCAGCATGTCATCAACATAGAGAACAAGTATGATGGGACTACCATCTTCATCCCTTTTCGTATACAAACAATGATCTGCATGGCTGCGTTTAAAGCCTTGTGAGAGCATAAAAGTGTCAAACTTCTTATATCACTGTCGTAATGATTGTCTCAAACCATACAGAGCCCTTTTCACTTTGCATACAAGTTCCTCGCGTGTAGGAACTACAAAACCTTCAGGCATGTATATGTCCTCTTCAATGTCACCATGCAAAAACGCTATCTTTACATCCATTTGATTCAATTCCAAATCAAGCACCGCAACGAGAGCAAAAAGGACACGTAAAGTTGTAAGCTTTACAACAGGAGAAAAGATTTCTTGAAAATCAATTCCTTCTTTCTGTGCATATCCTTTTGCAACGTACTTGGGTTTTTCATCCACTATCTTAATCTTGTATACCCATTTGTTAGGAAGAGCCTTCTCCCTTTATTCAATGGCACAAGATCCCAAGTATCATTTGCATACAAGAATTTCATTTCCTCTTGCATCGCAAGCTCCCACTTACTGCTTGACTCACATGATTTGGCCTCTTTATATGTAAGAGGTTCACCCTCATCTGTCAGCATTACATGATCCAAAGAGGGGTTAAATCTCTGCGGTTGCCTTCTCAAACGAGTTGACTTGCGTACCCAATGATCTACATTCTCAGGCAACGGTTCTACATCATAAGGCAACTCATTTTCAGCTCTATCATGCTACTGAAAATCATTTTCAGCCAATTCAGGTGGCTGTCCATCCTCATTAGGAGCATCAAAATCATGTTCTACCTCTTCTGGCTCAAGGTTAATCGGCTGATTATCAATTTCAGCTTGCGGTAATGCATCACGAGGCTCTTTTTCAACATCAATGAGTGGCAAGGTAGGTTGAAATCTGACTGTTTTCTTGTCAGCATCAGATTTTGTAGCATTCTTAAGTAATTTTGCCTCATTGAACACTACATCTCGGCTGTGTATTATCTTTCTAAACTGTGGTAACCACACTCTATAGCCCATTTAACCTTCTTCCCCATAACCTAGGAAGACTCCTTTAATGGACTTCATATCAATTTGTTCTCAAGTCATTGTGTACATGAACAAAAGCTTCGCAACCAAATACTCTCAAATGATCATAAGAGGCAGGTTTGCCAGACCAAACCTCCTCTAGAATGTCATTTTTCAGCGTACTATTAGGAGAGCGATTGCAAATATGAACTGCAGTTTTCAATGCCTCCCCCCAAAACTCTTGGGAAAGATTAGCGGTGGACAACATGCAACGCACTCTCTCGCATAATGTACGATTATACCTCTCAGCCACACCATCAAAAGATGGATTATAAAAGGATGTCAACTCCCTTTTAATCCCATTTTCATCACAAAAACGCAGAAATTCAGCAGATACATACTCTCCTCCATTATCAGATCTGAGACATTTAAGCTTAGTACTTTTTTGCGAAGTGACCAAAGTGTGAAACTTCTTAAAAGCATTAAAAGTCTCACTCTTACTTTTCAACAAATGCACCCATCCTTTCCTAGTACAGTCATCAATGAATGTAACAAAATACAATGCACCACCAAAAGACTTAACAGGCATAGTGCATACATCGGAGTGAATAAGATCGAGAGGATTAGCTTTGCGAGAGACACCATAGTAATAAGAAGATTTCATTTGCTTTCCGTAAAGACAATCATTACAAAAATCCAAGTTTTTGCCTTTTACATCAACCCTCTTTAGAGAGGAAAGCACATCAATACCCTTTTGGCTCATATGGCCAAGTCTCTTATGCCACAATTCCGTGTGTGAAGCAACTTCAGCAACAACAAGAAACTTGCTAAGCAAAGCTTTGCATCGAAGATAGTAAAAAGTACCTCTTTTAGACCCTTTTGCAACAAGCATAGAGCCCTTAAGCAACTTCCATGAACCCTAAGCAAAGATGGTAGTATAACCATGTGCATCTAACTGGCCAACAGATAGCAAACTTTTCTTAATGCTTGGTACAAACCTGACATCATTCAACACAAGCACTTGACCATTGTTAAGAGCCAAACGCATAGTACCGATTCCCTTAATATTGCAAGAAAAATTATCACCAAGGTACACCTTGCCATAATTGCCTGCATCATATGTAGCAAAACACTCCAAAGATGGAGTCACATGGAATGAAGCACCAAAATCCACTATCCATGACTGGGATAGGCCATCATTAGCACTGAGCAATGCATCAATGACATCTTTCTTCGAGATAATCATGTCTTCTGCATTAGCTATCACCAAATATGAGGGGCATGAAGCCGCAACCAAGATTTCCTCAACGTCTGCCAACTCCTCAATGACCACACTAGAGGATACATTTGCATTCTCAGCATCCTTGGAGGAATCACCTGCTGATTTTTCCCCTTTCTTCTCATCTTTCTTCTTCTTATCTTGCGTTTCCTTCTTCCTTTCCTGCTCTTTCTTGAAATACCTGCAATCGGGTTTCTTGTGACCCTTTCTGCCATATTGATAGCAAGTGACATCCTTATCCTTTGTCTTGCTCTTAATTCTATTTTGAGTCCTTGTCAGCATCACACTTTTGATTTCTAGCTCTTGCATTGTAGGCAGAACTGCCACCTTCCCCACTAGACTTGCATCTAATCTCTTCATTGAGAATAGACCCTCTCACACCGTCATACGTGAGGGTGGGGCTGTTGCTCAAGGAGACAACCAAGGTTTCCCAAGCATCTAGGAATGTCATAAGCAAGAAAATAGCTTTCAGCTTATCATCGAATTGCTGAAGCCCACTGTCCTGCAACTGACTCAACACACCTATAAAAGCACTCAAATGCTCATAAGCTGACTTCGAGTCATCAAGCTGCATATTCACCAACTTTCGCATCAAATGCACCTGATTCACAGGCGTGGTGTTTTCATAATTGGACTTTAGCTTTTTCCATATTGCATAAGCAGAGTCCAAACGCTTGATATCCATCAAAATGTCATCACTGATAGCCATTTTGATGTAGGCCATAGCCTTCTTATTCAACATGGCCCACTCTTCGTCAGACAAACCTGACGGTTTATTCTCTTCCAATGCATCTTCACAATCCTTTAAGAAAAGGAAACCTTGCATGCGTTCTTGCCAGAGGTCGAAGCCTTGACCATCGAACCGTTTGATTTTTATCAAATGTTTAGTGTTAGATGCGGAAGAGAAAGAAGTCATTTTAATTCAATCACAAGTGTGTATACAAGAGAGATGCAATAGGCTGAAAATTTCAGCAAATAGGAGCAACTACAAGACTTTGCATACGATAGACCACGATTTCTTTACATGAAACTGTCCAAATCTGAAATTTCAGCTGAAAAGTGCAATTTCAAGCACCTGTACTCAGCTTTTTACTCAATTTGTCGCGACAAACATCAATACATGTAATCCCACAACTTTGGTACACCTGCGTATTGCTGTTTTGACCTGTTATAACTTGTAAATCACCTATTTTGACCTAAAAACAACATGTTTTGGGCTGTTTTGGCAGTTTTGGTGACTTTTTCAACTCCGGAAGCAAGGGGCTTCGCGATGGAAGCAAAATTGACCGTGAGAGAGCAATTTTAACTCGTTGTCCAGCAGACTGTGCAGGGCTATTTTGAAACCCTAGGGCTCTGATACCAGTTGAAAGCGCGAAGCAAAAGGTACCGATAGGTGCGCGTCGCGATGTAGTGCAAGATTGGGGCAAGAAGCAGGAGGCGGAGTGCAACAGAGAGGAAGCGCTAGGGATTGAAGCAGGGAGAGAGAGAGAGCTCGCGTTTTTGGGAAAACTCAATAAGTGAGTTTTGGGTTTTCCCACTTTTATTATGAGCGACTTAAAAAAAATGTGTCCAGTTTCAATATGAACCTGGACAAAGTATCAAAATGTACAAAAAGGGGTTATTTAGGCCTTTAACCCAACACACTGGGTGCTACTGTTATTATCGTCAGTAACGTGCAACAGATGGAGGGCCAGGATCTATTGTCCCCCGACCGTCACGGCCCAGGGTCATGGGGCAAGGGATCAGGGCCGTTCATCTAATAACCATTATGGATAGTAATTTCTGTCCAGCCCCTCATATGTTTGACAAGCCAACACTAGTAATAATTTTTGCCAACGATTGGTGATGATTGTAAAACATCTCAGCGTGCATAATATAATCACGTGTGGCCCTGTACTCGCGCTGCAAAATTGCACCTCCTTCGTGGTCAGGGGCCATGTACCTTAACGGTATAGGGAATGGGCCCTGGGAGGACGATTCCTCAGGTCAGGCGACCGACGGCAGTCGGGAGCTTGCTGGGGAATGGGCCGAGCAGGGCCTATTTCCGGCCCATCAAAGGCTTTGGGAGCCTGACCCATCAGTAACTGGATTAAAAAGCTTACGCCAGCCCGACACCTCAGCGCACGGAACATTGGGGCACACATTTTGTAGGCGTAGGACCAGCTGTAGCAGGTGGTTGGTTGTAGAATAGGCGACCAACGCCTTTGACGGCCGGGAAGGGACTTCTACTGACCTTTCCTCTTAAAAACTGCGACCCCATGAAGGGTCCCTAGCAGAGTTTTTCTTACCTTCATCGACATGCTTGCTGTCAAGCTCCTTTTACTGTGCGAAGAGTCTCTCACTTACAAGGCTCTCTCGGTCTTTATCAACACACGTATTTCTAAGATCACTTTGTTGTGATGTGCATACAAAATCTCAGCTAACATTATCGCTGTTATACTACAATCTCACCTTAAGTCCTAGATTAGTAAAGAACAAAAAGGCTTCATCAAGGGAAAATTCATCTTGGATACTATCGTTGCTTTATGGGAGGATATTGACTATGCAAAAGATACTAATGAAGTATTTCGTTTTGCCAAAAATTCACAAAATCCACACTCAAGCATACACGAGCTACCCCAAAGTCTCAACTCTCTGAACCTAGAAAATAACCTTATAATCCAAAACACAAAGTGCATCAGTCACACTCTGCAAAAGCGAGGCAATTACCAACAAGAACTTGGATGCAAATGAGCCAAAGTATGACACAAATTGATGCTCAAAAATAGCTAAAAATCATCCCACACATGCCATTGCAAAACGGAGAATATTGTCACCGAAAAGCACACATTATGTGCATCCACATGGCAATACAAACAAACATCAAAGAATGCACCAAACGTGTTTTAAATAAGCATTTAAATTAGCTAAAAACTTAGCTCACAATCATGCCATAAATGCGTGCAAAGCACTCTACAAAATTTGCTCAATCGCACGAGTAAATGCGCATAACTTGTGATGAATCCACTCTTGAATTTTGAGAGTCCACAAGAGTGCATACATCCACCAAATTTTCTCAAATTACGAGCATAAATTTGATGAAACTTTCAACCCACACTCTCATCTTGAGAGAAAATCATAAATGCACAAAACAAGAGAATGACCAAGCTCAATCCAAGCTCTCTGGGTGTAGCAAATCAGCTCCAAAAGCACTTAAATCACCACAATACGCATACATCATCTGCATATCAATCTACAAGTGTATGCTTGCGTATGCATACTTATATGCACGCCAAAAAACTCACGCAACGCAAAGGACGTGTATGCAGAAGAACTTACAAAAGTAGACCACCTTGATGTTTGAAGTAGATACTCCCAAACCGTGCATAATTTGCAAAAAGTTCCTTTTGCAAAGTTGTAGAGCACGCAAAAACGATTATGATTAGCAATAATTGACTTGAAATGCTGATTCTAACCAGGAAAAATTTGATCTGCAAAATTTTGCAACCTGTCCTACACTATTCACAAGCAGTCTGAGCTAGGTACCTCAAAATTGGTGAGGATTCTGAGAGAGCTTTCTTTTGCAAAGTTGAAGAGCACAAAAAATCATTTGGGTGTTGTAGGAATTAGCCTAAATGGACACATTTTGACATACAAAAACAGATCTGCAAAAATGTGATGAAGTTTTTGTTATGTTTTTTGCTTCCCCGCCTGCTTCCCTGTCGAGCTCCAATGGTGCTCTCCAACCCTCAAGCTCTGATACCAGTTGAAGTGAGAGAGAGAGAGAGAGAGAGAGAGAGAGAGAGAGAGAGAGAGAGAGAGAGAGAGAGAGAGTAGGCTTGCCAAAACATTTTTCTTAACCATAGAAAATAAGGACAGCACTCCTGTTTGTAGGTTAAATTTGAAGCCTTTGTCGGAAACTACGCTAAAATGTCTTATATTTGTTGAAGAATTAGGGTAAAAAAGAGATCTAATTATTGGGTGCGGTAGACTTGATGTGTATTTAGAGAGAGAGAGAGAGAGAGAGAGAGAGAGAGAGAGAGAGAGAGAGAGAGAGAGAGAGAGAGCGAGAGATTTTTTAATAATTACCACTTCAAACTTATTAGGTATTTGTAATCACATTGTCGTTATGGAAAAAGATCAAGAATTGCCTTGGAATGTTATGAAAGCAAGAGCTTATAAGGTTCGCTTTGACCTCGTGAAAAGCGTTGTTGATGGCTTGAAGGAAAACAGAGTCAACATAGATCATTGGCCAGAGACCTTCTATTATTTATTTGGCAAAGATGGGCCTCCCACATGTGTAGTAACCATCTTTATAGACGATTCTATAGGGTGGCATGTAAAATTGGGTGTGCTATCATTGAAAGCATGTCTTGGGCTTGTATTTGGTTACAAAATCTCTACCCTAGGATTCCAAAGTATGCCTATTGATGTAATTCACTCTAGGCTAAAGCTTTTACTAAGCCTCATACCCAACAAGAAAATTTGGAGTTGTGTTCTTCCTCCATTGGTTGTAGAAGATGCTCCAGGCTATGATTATAATTTGTGATTAAGAAAGTTCTTATTTAAAGTGTGTCATCTTCTTTCATTAAAAAAAGATCAAAACTTCTATTCTTGCTTTGTTTTCTTTCTTAATGATGATCTCAAATCTGTATTGACGTAAGAATTCTTTCTGAAATATAGAGTGTTTATTAGTCATGAGTCAAAGTCTATCTTGGAAGTGCTCGTGCGATTACCTTTGCAAACACTTATCAAATGGGTGTGCTTTTGTAACAAAGAGGACTTTCTATCATCACAGTCAACAAGATGCACTTGGAAAAGTCCACCCATCGGTAAGTAAAAGGAGAAGGGTGCAACTAGAGTCAGACTGCCCTTCCACGTCAGCTCTGGTTACACCTCTATCTGCACCTACAACTATGTCAACTCTTCTTGAACCCCAAGTTTCTCCCTCTATTGGTCCAATTAATAGAGTGGAAAGGGTTAGTAAGGGTGAAAGACACACTATTTGCCGTTGCTCACTGTATTGCGGAGGCGGTCGACAAGTTCATGCTTCGACCTATTATCGTCATCAAGATCTCTTAAAAAAATATGATAGCTTAAAAAATAAGTTTGGCTTAGCTGAACATGGGCTATCAAGCGAGAACTTCGCCTATGATCATGTGCAAGACTCAAGTGACCGTGAACACATGTCATTTGAGGCAGAAGTGGATGATCAAAGCCAAAATGAGGCTCCCATGGACACCAATGATGTTCTAGAAGATGATTTCTCTATTTTGTACATGGAGCTCATTGAGAGAGTAGTGGAACTACAATCTCTATGGGATGAACATCGATTACCAATAGGTGTACAAGATAAAATGCTTCGCTTGATGTTCGGCGATTTTGGGGGATCAAGGGTCAGTTGTCCAAGCGCCAAGCAAAGTTTAGCGAGACTGCTAATTCAGCTCCCATCTACATGGGAAGGAGACCTTGGTGGTATTAGCGTCCCTGCATGTTGGGACCAACTATAGACAATGCTGAAAGGGCTCGGAATGATTTTTGCCCAACGTTATCGTGTCTGCACAGGATATCAAGGGGCAAGGCATCCGCCACAACTCCTTCAACCAAGTTCGGAAGATAATTTTATTGGAGAAATGCCAAAGTGTTTATGCTCTAGAGAACCTCTCTCTAAAAAGCTAAAGCGAGATTGCCTTCAGTGTTGTGAAAAATGCCCCGTTTGTGAAAAGCCAAGGAAGTGTATGCTATCTTTCGACTATATACCAATTGGACCTCAATTAAAGCTTTTGACTAAATGCAATACATTTTGTCATGAGATGTTGAATGTATGGCGCCATAAGCAAGAATGGCTTCCTGAAATTGTAAACGATGCACAAAGGAGGATCGTTGATTTCTGGAATGGAACGAAGTTTCAAGAAGTAAAAGATTTCTGGGATCCAATGGTTTTATATGAGCTACCAGTGGTTTGCTCTAATCCAGTGTGCAAAAAGATCTACACCACTTTTCCAAGCTCTAAGCTACATGAAACCTTGCAAAGAGGATGGGATGCAGATAAAGGAGCTTATCAATTCACGTGTCTCGAATGCTTGGAAGATATTCAATGCAACAAGAAATTTCAAAGGGTTAGTTATCCATGTATAATTTTTGTGACATTATTTCACTCATCTTTAATGCTAAGATGTGTGATGGTGTGGTCAGGGTGATCCCCGTAATGTAGCATTGTTGCTTCATTGGGACGGTTTTCAGACGTCCCGGACGACTCAAAAAAGCTGTGGTGCTGTGGAGATTTTGTTGCTTAATGCAGGTCCCAACTCCTCCATAGAGGTCTTTCCAGTCTTGTTTATCCCGCAAAGTTGTAAAAGGAGTATAAAGAGCTCTGGCGATGTTTTTGCAACATGCTTAACTCCTTTAGTGGATGAGCTAGAGAAGTTATATCTTCATGGAGTGGATATGATATATGAGTATCCAGTAGAAAAAGTTTTTGAGGATCCTGAAGGTTATTCAAAGTTGTGCACGATACGCGCCATGGTGATGATGGTTACTGGAGACCACCCTGCACAGTGCAAGATAGGCATGTTTAAAAATGGAGGAAGTGACTTTTGCAGGCGTGACAAGGCACAAGCAACTCTAGTTAAAGATGGTACAAAACTGGATGGTCGATATGTTTATAATGAAAATCGCTATCAAAGTAGATTTCCACCGCCACATAGAACAGTTGGTGAGATGAAAGCTGCTTTCGAGGAAGCCAGGCGATGCTGTACACAAGTTGAAAAGGAAGCAGCCTTGAAAAAAGTAGGTCTCTCAGGGGTCTCCATCCTGTGGAGACTTACTGACTTATATGGTTTTGATGTATCCCTTGACTGCGTGTACGATGTGATGCACACAATTTCATTGAATATATTTAAGAAGTATATTTCACATCTAATTCAGAAGGCCGATGCTTCTCAAAAGAAGGAGATAGATGCAGCTGTGAGAGAACTCACCAAGGTGATGCTTAGCTCAATTCGATATGGACGGTGGCCAAATGCTCCAAGTGTCTATTGTGACTCTTTTAAGGCTGAGGAGAATCAAAAATTTATTCAGTGGTGTCCGCCTTATATTCTAAGGATAGTCAATGGGATAGATGAACAGATGCAAGTTCTGAGCTATTTATTGATTGATATAGCTCATAGTTTCTACAATTACTCTAGAGATCATGGCTGGTCCATTGTTGATATTCAAGTGGTAAAATCACTTCTACAATCTTGGAGAATTCGAACAGAAGAATACTTCGAAGCAAATTCTTCTCCCTTGGAACATGTTGCTGGAAGTGGTGAGCTTCTTGATGATGTGATACGTCATGGTCTACATGATCGGTACTGGTGTTATATCTTTGAGCGTCTTGTAAAGATATACAGCACCATCAAGACAAATAATATGCAGGATGAAGCATCATTTGTCCAATATTATTTGAGGAAGTTCTTTACTAGAGTTTTTCAGATTGTGCAATCAGACAGTGATGGGCTTCTTCCGGAACAAAGATTCTTAAGATCTTTGCATGCCTCTATGGGTGGCACTTTCAGTAACTCCGCTATAGAAGACTACTCAGAGGAGTGTCCACTGCAACATATGGATGGTTTAGCAATTGTTTCGTCTATTGGTGCAACGAAATCTTTGTGGAATACCATGTTGAAACATGGTCAAAGATCGTCATGTATAGATAGCCTTCTTCTCAAAGGCATTGCAATTTCAAAGAAGCGATGTGTTTATCGGAATCCAACAAGTGAGGAGTCTACCTTTTTAAGGAGCTTTTGGAACGTTGAAGCAAGCATTCCTATTGCAGAAGTAAAGGCGTATGACAAGGTTCTCTTTAGAGGGGAAATATACAAAGTTGGCTCTGATGTGGTGGTGAAGGTTGATGATATAAATCAACAAGTAGAGGAAAGGGGCCATTGGAAAGCTTTTATAACTTCTTTTTTCTCTATGTAGCATCAAGGAAAGTCCATGCTTTTCTTTGCAGGGAGATACTATAAGCAATGCATTGTAGGTGATACTCATTCAGAACGATCACTTATTGATACAGTTACAGGAATGAGTGTCCTTGAAAAGATACCGTTGCCCTTCACTTGGGATTGTATTCGCCCAATCTCATCTTTGATACATAAGTTTATTCCAATGCCATTATCGCGAGGACATAAGTTCATAGCTTATGAAGTAAAAGACTTAAAGAGAAGGGATAGATTGCTAGAGGAAGGACAATGTGGAAATGTTCCTTTATGGCTCCAAGAGCATGATATAGTAAAAGTATGCATCGAAAATGGAGGTGTGGAACAATTGAAGCATGCCGTGGTTAGGGAAATAAACAGTGAGGAAAAAATGGCAAAGCTTGCTATACTAAAGCCTCCTATGCATCAAAGCAATATTTGGAAAGTTCAAATAGAGGAGAATGAATGGAGAAGTTGGGATAGTTGTCTGTTTCTGCTCGAAGGTTGGGTTGTAGTGAAGAAGAAGAAGATCACTAAGCTAGGGGAACTTGATCGTTGGGTACCTATTATATGGCGCTCCAATGAATGATTATATTTTGTAATTCACTATTTGAATATGTCTAAAATGTGTCAAGTTTACATTTAATTTTGTACCCCACTATTTGAGCATGTATACAATGTGTCAAGTCTATATTTAATTTTGTAACCCACTACTTAGATATGTCTATATTGACTTAAGTCTATTTTTTTAAAAGTGATTTAACTTGTTTTTATTGGTGGTTGTTAATTATTTTTATATGTGTGTGCTTGTTTGACTTTGTTAGGGTAAATATGAGTTGTCCGCAATCTATTTTAGCTGCATTGCTTTCGAAACCTCATGATGAAGCTCTCAAAGAGTTGAGTGTATGGAGAGCCAATTATGCTGGGAACAAAAGAATTTTAGGAAATCCTACTAGCATTACTACACATGGGGATCCACCTTGTGCAGCTAAATATGATCCAGAGATATATGACCAGGTGTTTAGACCTCCACCTCCCACACATAGAGATGCAGGGAAGCTTTATGGTAGAAATTTTCTTTTGAAGTATCATCCGGATCAATATAGAGTGTTATACTCTAACTATGGGGAGGTGGGAAAATGGTTTGCAAAAGTTGACTCTATTGGTGACCTTCGAAACAATCTTGAACGAAAGAGTCAAGTTATGAGCATCATTGGAGACAACATAGGCAAACTCAAAGACATTGTCATAGATGGAGCTTCTTATCCTTGGAAGGAGGAGGATATTTATTTATGGTGTATCAAGTCTCTTGCCGCTAAGCGCAAGTATACCAAACCAAATGGCCACCAATCAACGTCTTCCTCGAGTGGATCTACGGTATGGTTATTTAATGCATTAATAAAGTTATGTTTTTTGTGTGTTTTATACTTACAAGATATTTTTAATGCAAATATAGGCCATAAATAATGATTTACATAATAAGGATGTTGGGATGCAACATGGAGAATCCAATGACTTGGATAAAGATGATTCTCCTAACAAAATGGTAAGATAGTTAGCATGAATACTTAGTGGCTTATTTGATGCTTTGTTTCATCTACATTTTATTTTCAATAGGTAGAGAATGCTCACGATGACAATGCTTTGGCAAAGCTTACTGACATGGATACTATTGTGGTAATTGAAAACAAGATGGAAAAGGAGGCACCAGCTAATGTGAGTCATTGGTTACTACACACTATTCATCTTGAGCTTCTAAATGTGTGTTCTTAAAGTTAAATTTGTTTATGGTTTATTTATGAAAACTTAGGAAGATGTAGAAGTATATATTCCAGAAATTCCTTGGCAAAATAATGATGAAGAAAATGATGCTTATGAGGTATGTTCAAAAGTACTCTCTCTCTCTCTCTCTCTATATATATATATATATATATATATAAAATATTATATTTCACTTAAATTATAATTATTTTTTATTTAGGAGTATCAAAGATTTATATCAGATGGGAGCTTTGGGGTTGCTTTGGAAGAAAAAAAATCTTATGAGAGTTCACATGGTGTTGATCATAACCATGTAGAGAACAAGGTTTGAGTTTGAAGTTATGTTGTTTGATGCATAAAATACTTTATTTGTATTGCTTGATTATTGTGATTGTTTGGTATATAGAAAATGAAAGATAACACTTCAAGTGAATTTTGCGATTCAAACATAGATCTGCTCTCTAGAAAAAGTGTGCGAAAAAGAAAGGTATGCTAATAATATATTTGTGTTGAGTAGCTTGATCGATATTGGATTTTACTTTCTTTTATAAGTTGTTGTGTGTCGTGTTTTTAGGCTACGAGTAAGCTTCAAGAGCTTCTAAAAAAAAAGGAGAAAGCTTCAAAGGTTTCCAATAACAAAAAGAAAAAGGTAAATTGGTTAAGTTAAGCTATATAAATGAAATCTTGGTAACTAGGATTAAAACTATATTGTTTTCATGTTTAGGAACTATCAAGTGGATCCAGAGAAGAGAGTATTATTGATGAAATCTCTGTTTTAGAAAAAAAGGTGTGTATTTTGTTAGGTGTACTACTTGCACTATACTTTGACTAATACACATAGAGTTTAACTAGATGATGACTGATAGTCTTTGTTATTTTTTTGTAGGCACGAGAGTTATGTGTAAGTGATAAAGAAGCCATTCTAATGAAATGGCTTGGTACTAAGAAGGTTGAAGACATTTATCATCTTGTAAAACCTACTTATACTGCTCTCAAAAAAACACATTCCTTCTTCAAGAGGAAGGCGGGTGACACCAATTATTTTACCAGGTGTGGATTTAGTGACTTGGATCTTAGTGACTTGGATCTTAGTGAAGAGCATAGTTTGTATCAATTTTGATAAGGTAGGAGCTTTGTCACTCAAAGATGTGGAGTTGGCAAATGAAGATTGAGATTTGTATCTTTGAAACTTCTATGTGTTTGAAAGTGACATTATCTTATTGAACTTTCATATTGGTTACATGTACCTCTCTTGTTAAGTTGATTAAATCATTTCTTGAATCACTTAAAGATTTGACTTAGCATACATTCTACTAGTTTAGATTTTCTATATGTCTACCTAGTTTAAATTTTCTAGGTCATTAACTAGTTTAGATTTACTAGGTGACTTATTAGTTTGGATTTGCTAGATGATTAACTAGTTTGACACACTAAGGTCAAACTAGCAAGTGTGAAGAGTTTCTAGTTAGATCTAGCAACTTAGTTACTATATGGTAGTACCATTTGCCATATAGTAACAAACTTACTAGATTGACCAACTAGAAACTGTCTCACAGTTGCTAGTTTGCACTTTTACTAGTTGTGTGTATTCAAACTAGTGAATCATCTAGCAAATTTATATTTTTTTCTATATGGTAACATGTCAAAAGCTCCTTGTGATATTGTACACAGGCACAGTATCAGCTTTTTTTAACAACGATCATGCTAACAATGGTCAGGGTGAATGTTTCTCGTCTCTTGTAGGGATACAATTGACATTACATGTGAAGGGTTCAGATATAGTTTATGATCCTTCAAACTGGATACACTAAGGCCATGCCATTTAATCTAGTGGAATACAAGAGTCGATAGAACCTCGCCTTTTGAGAATTACCTACTTGTCTTCTATTTTTAGAGCTACCTAAAATACCCAATCGTTTCCATGCAAACGCATATGTCTGAGCAAATCTCATTATCCAGTTTTAGAACAATGTACTTGCTTTGAAATTTGGGTCCCCCGGCAAAGAAATTCCGTTGAAGAGATTATTGTAGGAGTTCTGGGGCAATTCAAGCATATTATTCCCTTTTGTCATCAAGTCGTGTGGCTGCTGAAAGTTTAACGGCAATAAAAAGTTGTGTGTGTGAGTATCTTTCTCAACTTACGGCACTATCGATGTCATCGGCACTATGAACATTCTCTGCTCTTCCGGCCATGCCGGCTGTTTCTCTTGTGCTCTCTCTCTTCAAGTCTTTGTCTTTTCCCTGATTGTATGCTTACTCTTATGTGCTGCAATGGATTGACAAAGAGTGCCCACAAGCACCCAAAGAAACCTCCAAAGAAGAACTTGTATCTAGTACTTAGTTATATTTTGGCATTCAAGTGGTATTCATGTGTCCATTAGAGATGCTTCAGTTTTGACCAACAAGCTATCCAATCTATCCAATCAACATTTCGTTCACCTGGTTTGCTGGCTTTTGAAGGTACAAAAATGTTATGGTAGACACAAATTATAAGTTTTAACTATTTAGTCATCTATATATACATTACAAAAGCATTGAAGGAGTTATTTTGCAGCATGGCTTTTCATCGAGCTCAATAGAAACACTTCAAAACAAAGCTTATATCGTATCCTATACATCACGTTACGTATTGGACTTACGTAACACTAGCGGACATGTCAAATAGGCTGAATGCCTAAAAGGTAATTGTGCACTCGGAAGTTGTATTTCTAACTTTAGGCACAATAGGATGAAATTCATCATATATTAGCTTGCAATAAAGTTGCATAAAGGGCTCACTCAAGATTTTTCACCCTAACTTGATGGAGGTCATAAGTAGTAGAGAAAGACCTTGAAATAAGTTTTTCAAGTTTGAATAGTGGAACATTCTATCAATTAAGGAAAGTTGTTGGTGGCAACACCCAGAGGTACCAAACTAAGAATGCTTCTAGGCCAAAAGGGCCATCTGGACTTGACGTTGAAGTCAAGGACCATCACCAAGCTCTCTTGAAGAACATTAGTTAAAATCCGTATGGTCCATGATAAAGACGCAAGGGTTCTTCAAAGACGGTCTCTTTGGACTCTAGCACTTGTTTGGGGCTCTTGTAGCTTTGTTGTTGCATCTATTTTCAAATCAAATTTCTGACTTGCAAATAGAAGTGTTTCATTATTTACCAAACATGATTATTTTTTCATGTTCTACACAATCTTTTGTAGTTGCTTGTTAAGGTCCTACACTCATAATTACATCATTTTTTAGTACTACCAGTTGATTGCAAATATGCAAGCCATTTGTCTATGCTAGCATACCTCTACTAAGAATAATAGTCTAAAGAAAGGGAACGTTGACATAATTCCTAATTTTGAACGCTAGCACAAATTTGGTGATCTTTCGTTATTTTTCTCTCAAAAAGGAGATGGTTTAAAATAGTTTATCCGTGATGAAGTCTTCTAGTGATCAAAAGCCTCAACACCTTATGCACAAGTTGAATTCAGTACTTGAAAATAAATAAACAAAGTCTGCAACTTCAATAAGGAGCTCGTGTTCTACATTTTAAACACACAAAATTCAACAATTATACGGAGTTTAAGCCGGTAGTGTAGATCCAGTCTCACGACACTCTGAGATCAACGCCCAACGAGGAATCCTCTTTAAGGTGACTAAGAGCTATTGTTGAAAAGTTGTATTTAGCAGTAAAGGAGTCTATGGAAACGAGCCATAATCTTTTAACACTAGTTTGGTACTGCAATCAAACATTAAAGTGTCCTTTTTGGATCCTTTTGTAGAAAATGCTAAGGCAAAATCATAATGAATTTCTGCCAAGTTACATAGTATGTGACTTGCCCCATGGGTATACTACATAAGAGAAACACTAGAAAGTTGTTTTGAGATTCTTTATTTAACTAAAAAATAAAAGATCCATGAATACCATGTCTAAACAAGGTGAAGAGTCATTGAGGCCTACTAAAGATAAGACCCATCATCAGAGGGGATGAGAGTTATGGGGAGCGGTATGAATGAGTGCTTACAATCATGTCATTTTTTGTATTTTAATATAATATTTATTTTTCATTATACACACATACTCACAAATGAGAGCCCCATTGAAACAACTGTTACCATATACATGTGGTAGTGATGTGTGTGAACACACTAGGACCGTCAGGGAATTTTTTCCCTCTTTAGGAGGTTTTTTCCCCTGAGCATTGTATATACGCCCATCACTCTAGGGCTATCTATCTTTCCAGTGCACACTAAGTAACACACACTCTATTGTGTGCCTTGAGCTTCCTTCGTCTTCTCCAAGATGTGTGCGTTTCTCAGCAACCCTAATTCCAACAATTGGTATCAGAGCAGGTTGTGTCCTCTCGGGCTTAGTCGCCAGCTGCTCCAGCACACGCCTACTCACTTTCTCCAATTTCAGTGAGCTTTGGCGAGTGTTTGTAGGTCGGCAAATATTTCGAGTAAGCTCATAAAGCTTGGTCTGCTCAGATTTTTGATTCGAACTCATTTCGGCCTCCGTTTTCACTACAGGCAGTGCTGCACAGGCTATTTCGTCATTTTGTGCAGAGTTTTTGTCAGTGCCGTTTTTTGCATAACAGGTGCCTTAAAGTCTTCTACAGTTTGTGCTATATAGCACGTGTTGTTCCCGCTCTATTTCTCCTATTTTTGGGTATTTTTCACATCAGGTGCAGCATTTGCCACGGCTGACAACAACACAGATGTGTTCAAGATGTTTGCTGCTGAGGACAGGTTGGATGGGGACAATTACCCTATGTGGGCTTACATGATGCAACATGTTCTTGTGTCAAAGGGTGTCTGGAATATTGTGCAGGGCATTGATGTACGTCCTGGTTCTGAGGATATAGGCGATGTTGAGGATGTTGCAGGTCTTGCTGCAAGGATTGCTACAATTACAGTTGTTTTGCCTACGACATAACAAGCTCGTTGGGATGTAAAGGATGCGCAGGCTCATGCATTGAATGCGTTGTCTGTGAAGTGCACCATTGTTCCACACATCCGTTCAGCAAAATCTGCAAAACAGGCTTGGGACATTTTGGCTGGTCTTTATGCAAGTCGCAATGAGGCTAAAATTGCTTTACTGCGTAAAGAGCTGGAGTTGAAGATTATGCATGAGGAAGATGATATGGACACTTTCCTTGCTAGTGTCAAGGATATCAATGAGCAACTTATTTCTGCAGGTGAAGTCATTTCAGACAGTTCCCTTGTGCAGACTATTCTTGATGCCTTACTAGATTCTTACCAGACTTTTGCTAGTACTTGGAGACTTATGACCCAAGGAAATCCAGAAGTTGTCAAGTTTGATGCATTATGTACATTGCTGTTGCAAGAGTCACTTTCCAGAAAAAACAGGACTAGATAGCCTACAGTTGAACAGGCTTTTATTGCTTCTCAAAGAAAGGGTGGTAACAACAATGCAGCCACTTCTTATGGTTCTGTTGCGAGTGGCAAAACTTCTATTCAAAATGCTTATGCTGGCAACACTTCGTATGGTAGTTTTGGTGATAAGGGCAAAAAGAAGATGCGTTGCCTTTGTTGTAAAGCTAATGATCACTTGATCAAGCAGTGTCCTAAGTTGAAGGCAAAAGAGGCTAAGAAGAAAGAGGGTGGATCCACTGCAAATGCTGGTTCCACTACAAATGAAGCCATTGTTGAGTCTTCTGTGAAAGGAGACTCTGATGCTGATATCAATGCAGAATGGGCTTTTAGTGCAGAGTGCACTTACAATCCTGCTGTCCATGATGCATGCTTGTTAGTTGCTGCAGATTCACATGTGTGGTATTTCCACATTGGTGCTACAAAGCACATTACCTCACATCGTGAATTGTTCACCTCTCTCGAGTCTGTCCCTCATGGGAATTCAGTCACTTGTGACATCAATGCCTCTTATCCGGTTCAGGAAGTTGGAAAGATTGTGCTTACTGCTGCAAATGGTAGTTTCTTCACACTTGTTGATTCACTTTATGTACCTGGGATCAAGAAGAATCTCTTGTCTGTATCCGCACTTGCTAGACTTGGACTTGTGGTCAAATTTGTGGATGACATATGTACAGTTCATGATCTCAGTTTTGGTGATAAAATTGTTGCATCTGGCCTTTTGTGTTGTGGGCTGTATAAGCTCACTTTGTATGACAAGTGTGGATAAAATTTTGCAAATGCTGTTGCAGATTCAAGGGCTATTTCAGATGCAAAACTTTGGCATGCATGTTTCGGTCATCTGAATTTTGCCAGTTTGCTGTGTTTGCAGAAACCTGATATGGTTGCTTCTTTGCTAGTTTGCCCCCTCTTGAAGCACTTGTCAAACATGTTTGTGAAGGTTGTATTCTGGGTAAAATGCAGCGTTCTAAGTTTCCAAAGGATGGTTTAGTTAGGGCCACATGCAGGTTGCAGCTTGTGCATAGTGAAGTTTGTGGGCCCATGCAAAATCCGTCCTTGGGCAATTACTTGTACTTCGTGACTTTTGTTACTCCAGGCATGCATGGGTATTTCTGCTTAAAGAAAAGTCTGAAGTTTTTATGTGCTTCAAACAATTTCTGGCTATGGTTGAAAATGTCTCGAAATGTACTATGGACACCCTCTGTTCCGATCGAGGGGGGGAGTATATGTCTCATGAATTCAATATTTCTGGCTAGTCATGGGATAAAACACCAATGTACAGTGCCTTATACACCGTAGCAAAATGGTGTTGCTGAGAGGAAAAAAAGAGGTCACTTACGGAAATGGCACGATGTATGGTCAAAAGTCAAGCTTTGCCGCATTCTTTTTGGCTTGAGGCCATCATGTGTGCCACTTATGTACTAAACAAGTGTCCTACGAAAGCTTTGCAGTCTATTACTCCATATGAAGCATGGCATGATAGAAAGCCTTCTATTGAGCACATGCGTGTTTTTGTCTTTTTGGCATATGCTTTGGTGCCACAAACACAACGTAAAAAATTGGATAATAAGGCTATCAAATGTATTTTTGTTGGCTATAGTGCTGAAAGCAAAGGTTACAGGTTGTATCATCTGCAAACAAAACGTATTCTGGTTTCACGGGATGTAGTATTTGTAGAAGATTCTGTTCAGCCCTTGTTGTCATGTACCAGAGACAGTAATGTAAGCTCACATGACATTTATGACACTTTGTTGCCTCTTTTCAGTGGTGGAAATATGAACGTAAGTTCCAACGAGGCAAATGTACAGCCTATGGGGGTTTCTGAAAATGTTACAGATCAGCCTATTGCTGATGCAGATGTACATGATGTACTTGATGAGGAAAGGGCTGAAAATGAGCAGGCTAGAGGTATGCCAAAATGGCTGGTGCACACTTTGCGTGATAGTAAATTGGATGCACCTTTGTCTAGTCATACTCGTTCAAGCTCTCGCCATGCATCTTATGCATCAGATTGTCATGCTTTGGCTGTGTCTAGCTTACATGATGTTGAGGAGCCTCTGTCTTTTGATGAAGCACAAAATTCAAAAAATTGGATGGCTGCCATGCAATCAGAATATGATGCACTTATAGAAAATGACACATGGACTTTATGTGATTTGCCTCCTGGAAAAAATTCCATTGGTACGAAGTGGGTTTACAAGTTGAAACGCAAGCTAGACGGTGAGATCGATCGCCATAAGGCTCGAATTGTTGCAAAAGGTTATGCACAACAAAAAGGCATAGATTATGAAGAGACTTTTGCTCCCACTTGTTGTATGACTACTGTGCGTTTTCTATGTGCATTGGCAGCTCATTTTGGTTGGGATGTATATCAATCAGACATTGTTACTGCTTTCTTGAATGGTGACATATTTGAGGAAGTTTATGTAACGCAACCTCGCAGTTTTGTCATAAAAGGACAAGAGGACAAAGTGTGCATATGTAAGAAGGCTTTGTATGGGTTGAAGCAATCTCCTCGTGCTTGGTATGAGAAAGTTGACACTCATTTGGTCAAACAAGGCTTTCGTAATAGTCCAACAGAAAGCACATTGTATGTAAAGCGTGAGGGTGATGTACTTCTCATTGTGGTTCTTTATGTCGATGATTTGCGGATCACTGGACCAAATGAGAGACATATTGCTGAATTTAAGGCTGATTTGAATGCTACTTTCAAGATGAAAGATTTGGGGATGTTGCATCATTACTTGGGTATACAGTTTAAGCAGTGTGATGGTGGTATTGCCTTGTGTCATAAAAGTTACATAGAGACATTGCTATGTAATTTTGGACTTGAGGATTGCAAACCTATTGCCACTCCCATGGAAACAGGTTTGAAGTTAAGTCTACATGATGCTGGCGATCTTGCTGATGTCACTCTTTATCAAACTATTGTTGGCTGCCTCATTTATGTATGCAACATGAGGCCATATATTCAATTTGCAGTCTCACAGGTCAGCATATTTATGCAAAGCCCAAGGTCTAAGCATTGGCAGACTGTTAAGAGGATTTTCCGCTACCTTAGTGGCACTTTACATCTTGGCTTGTTTTATCCCAATGGGGGATCATTGCCGCCAGACTTACATGCTTTTTCGGACTCAGATTGGGCTGGTTGTTTTGAAACGGGAGTGTCCACACGTGGTTTTTGTTTCATGCTTGGCAGTTCATGTATATCATGGTTGAGCAAGAAGCAACCTACTATGGCCACTTCGAGTTGTGAGGCTGAGTACAGGGCAGTCTTCACAGCTACGGTTGAGTGTGTATGGCTCAGACGCCTTATGGATGATTTGGGTGTTGGACAGGACACTGCCGACACTATCTACACTGACAGTCAGAGTGCATTGGCAGTTGCGAGGAACCCAGTTTTTCATGCTCGCACAAAGCACATTGAGGTGCATTACCACTATGTCAGGGAGAGGCTCTCAGCAGGAGAGATCAGCTTGGCTTTTGTGCCAACACAGGACAACCTTGCAGATCTTTTCACAAAGGCATTGTCTCATGAGAAGCTTGAAGCTTTCCGCAAAAATTTGGGCTTACTCCCCTTTGTGGACTGATCATGCCCTTAGGGCATGGCACTTCCCTTTACTCATGTGCCAGCTCTCGTTCACCGCATCACTCCAAGGGGGATTTGTTACCATATACATGTGGTAGTGATGTGTGTGAACACACTAGGACGGCCGGGGCATTTTCTTCCTCCTTAGGAGGTTTTTCCCCCCGAGCATTGTATATACGCCGATCACTCTAGGCTATCTATCTTTCCATTGCACACTAAGTAACACACTCTCTATTGTGTGCCTCGAACTTCCTTCGTCTTCTCTGCAACCCTAATTCCAACAAGAACAAGTTGAAAGGCTTACATTGGCATTTTAAAAGAAAATAAAATGAAAAGGAAGTAAAAGGATCCATTGCCAAATTAAAACAAAATAAAATTTTAATGTTTTGATAGAAAAAGGTAGGTTTAACAGGCATAGGATTTAATAAAATTGATAATGTTCATATTTTATGAAAAAACACATATGTAATAAAAACAGTAAAATAAAAAGACATTGAAAATTGAAGCAAAATAATATTTTTTAATGTTTTCTATAAGAAAAAATAGATTTAATAAGCATAAAAATAAAAAAATAATTTTGTGAGATGAATTTTTTTGAAGTCCTTAGATGAGAGGACCCTTTATCAATATCTCACATCAAGGGATCAAACTCCTATGAATATATTGTTTAACCCTTTGTTGGTCTGCAAAAGACCATAGTGAGGTGGGTGGATTCTGGGTGCAAATTGTGGACCGTGGATGTAAGTTGATTGGATGGAGGACACTTATGCAATTGCTTGTATTTTAATATTTTTTTTAGGTTTTTGTGAAAGTTGTTGACATTTGTGTACCTCTTTCTTTAAAGAGGACCATTGAAAATTGGGTCACACAAAGTCTCTTTTGTCCTCTTCCACTTTCTTTTTGTTATTTTAGTTTGTAAAGAATGATTCATTTAAGAGCATGGGCTCCATTTTATTAAAACATTTATTTTATCTTTGTTTATTTGGACTGCTTTAGAAAACCTTAAAGAACAAAGCACTAGTAGTAAATTCATAGAATTTTGATCCTATGATGTGAAATAATGTAATATTTTGATTTGTAAAAGAAATCTTTTCATTTAAGATGTTGGCACCCCTTTATTTGATGTGTGTGTGTGTGTGTGTGTGTGTGTGTGAGAGAGAGAGAGAGAGAGAGAGAGAGAGAGAGTTGGTTGCTCTTCCCCGAGGCGACATGCGTGTGAGAGGCAGTTGTCGTGGCAGTGATTTGGGCACGGGTGATGATGGAATGGTGGCACTAGGTCATCGTTGGGCAAAGTCGACACCGTCGAGCATCGACGACGGCACGTCAATAGCTAGCAACATCGATTGTGTTGGCAAGCAGCACTCCTAAGTACTTGGAAGGCAAGGAGGATGGCACAAGACAACAAGTGGTGTTACTAGAGAGAGCAAGAGAAAAGCGCGCGCTAGAGAGAGAGAGAGAGAGAGAGAGAGAGAGAGAGAGAGAGAGATTTTATTATCGTCCTTGGAGGTCAAATATGACCTATGGGACCAAAGTTACATGTGATGTAGTATGTGTATGGCTGATGAGTGACTCTCGATGCTCCAAAATTGTGGTGATGAGAGTCGCAATGGAAAGCCCACATTGTGGCTGGGTGAGGAAAGTGTGTAGGTCTAAGTCATGGCTGAAAATGTGTGTGTGTGTGTGTGTGTGTGTGTGTGTGTGTGAGAGAGAGAGAGAGAGAGAGAGAGAGAGAGAGAGAGAGAGAGAGAGAGAGAGAGAGAGAGAGAGAGAGAGAAGATAAGTTTGAAACTGATCGAGTGAAGGAGCTTGGGCACAAAGGACAGAGAGAGAGATAGCGAGAGAAGATTGAGAGAAAAAGGGATAAAAGCTATGGAGCTTCCAATCTCTACTACTTCGTCTACCTCGTTGACCAAGATTCCTTAACTCTCCTTAGCTCCACAAACCTTTAATGAGATTTATCCGCTTCTCTCAAGATTATAATAAAATTAATCGCTAAGGTCTATCAAACCCGCTTCATGCACCCGGTCACATGCTTTGATTACAATGTTAAGCTAAGATAAAGCTGCTACGGGCAAGAGAGGGTCTGGTCTCTAGCTCACCACCCAGATGATAAGAATGACCGAACTCTTTATAGTGCGGCCTACCTTTCCACATTGGTCCAGCCACCAGGGCACTACGATCGAGCGGTCTCCCCCTGAACCCCACCTCCCCGGCTATATGATTGAAAGGCAATCGGCCTAGATGTAGCCATTACAGGCCACGTGACCCATTCTTAGTGTATGATTAACATGAATTGTCAGGATGAAATGATAATAATTTTTAAAATTGTGAAGCAAAAAACGTTCTCAGTCAAGCACACCCTTGCATAACAAATATAGATGCAACATCATGCACTTGATTTTGTGATTACTCACTATGAAACCATGAATTGCAAACATTGCTCTACATGATTAGTTAGTTGATTAGAATGCATTCAGGTACAATTTAAAACTACCCCAATAACATGCAAGATGTTTAGCACCTACGGTGCTATTTAAATATTGTGTCTCTAATACTGTAAGAAGAAGATAATAACATAATTAAGGAACGAAAATTGCAACATGTATACCTTTGTTATCTTGTTTTTTGATTGTTCATGGGGTTGATTCGCAAGAGTGGCTATATATGGAGATAAAGAGGGAGGGTTGCTAAAGAGCTCAACAAATGTAGGGGCTTTTAGGAAAAAAGCAAAGAGCCATTGGTATACCGCTGGTGCAATCATCCTCTTGACCATCTTGAAGATGACCAAGTGGTAACCAAGGCATAGGACCTTGGCACTCAAAGGCGCCATTGGCTATTGTTGGCAATACAAATTTAGAACTCCTCCCCAAAGTCTGCGCCTTGAACTCACCACACAAAGTTAATTAGACAAGTGTTTTGACCACTTCATCTTTTCACCATTGTTGTTAGCAAAAGAACTAGTAAAAATGAAAATTGAAGGCTACAAGTCCCTAGACAAGAATTTCCTTTCAATTTTACTACATAGTTTTATAATACACCCTTTCTACACCTAACTACCCCTTTCTGACAAAAACTAGATATATTTTCAATAATAAGCAGGATTTGCTTAAAGTACATAAATACTTCAAAATTTTCCTTAAGTGTATACACCCATGCATGCTTGGAGTAATCATCAACAAAAGTCACAAAGTACAATAAGCAGAAATTGCTTGAAGTACATAGATACTTCGGCCTTTGCCTTAAGTGTATACACGCATGCATGCTTGGAGTAATCATCAATGAAACTCACAAAGTACAAAGTTGGAGTTAAAGGCATAAGGATGGGGCATTTAAAGGTGTGGATAAGGTTTGCATGCAATGTTTGAAAAATTATAGGGCTTTAGGGGATTTTAGACGGCTAAAATTGTTGGGGTATAAAGCCCAATAAGGTCGCCCAGGTAAGTGGGTGGGCCGCCAGGTATGTACACATGTTCTTTTGCAAAAACCTAATAAGAACTCACTATGCTCTACACATTACAGTAGAGCGAGTTCACCATATCGTCGTGCTCTTCTTCTCGCACTCTCTCTCGCGTCGCACTTCCGCTCGTACTCCTTCAACTGGTATTAGAGCTCAGATCGCGGCTCGGGGCAGCACTGCAGGAGGCTAGAGTCACCAGCTCAGATTGGAGTGAAATTCGACGGGCGAAGACATGGCCCCAAATCTTGTGGGAGAATCCGTAGGGCTTGGTGTTCTCACAATTTCATTCTGAGGTCATCTCGGCCACCGTTCGGCTTCGACAAAGGTCTGCGCAGGCCATTTTCGACTACGTGGTCTCGGCGGGTTCAGATCTGACTCTGCAAATTTGGGGTTTTCAACCTACGACTGCAGGTGCTGAGGATATCGACACTCCCAGAGTGTTGATTTGTGGCTGTCTACACATCGAAGGACGGCTCACAGTTCTTGGAGGCGTGTCACATACGACACAGGCGCATCTACACACAGACTGTAGGCGACATCCACTAGTTCATCAGGTAGCTTGTGTTTGCTGCTTGATATTCCAGATTTCATCCTGACATTGCAGGTACTTCCACATGGGATGTATTGTCAGAGATGATGTATGTCTGTTGAGGGTTTGCTGGCTGTGAGTCACGCAGCAAACAACCGCCGCAGCGGTTACAGCATACAGTGGGAAATTTGTGGATGTATGACTTTGTGGGAAGTCTATGTACTGTCAGATTTACTGCAGCCTTTGTTGAGGGTCGAGTGAGGTTTTATTGAGCTGGGGGATTCTCGAATGTTGAGATCCTTTCGGTGATACAGGTCTTGGAGCGATCCCTCGAGCACCCTTAGATAGGCAGCTAGGATGTATTGACTGTGAGTTAGACAGTTGGGATTGCATCTTTGCTTTACTGCCGTTGAGGCATTGTCGCAGTATATGCTTACAGGACAGTGACAGGACAGTGAGAGACAGTACAGGTGCAGGACAGGTTTACCCGCAGCTTACAATGTCAGAGAGACAGTGTTTTTTGAGCTGTTTTTTGGTTTGTTTTTTGAGTACACCAGAGCCATTTTACAAAGGAGACTCTGCTGAAATTTATGCAGAATCTGAAGCTTTCTTGGTTCATTTGACATGTTGATATTTGTTCAGAGGTCAGTTTACAGGGGAAACTCCGCCGAATTTTTCCCAGGAAAGTAAACCATTGTGAAGCGTAGCTATGGCTGGATCACATGACACTGCTCTTTACAATATCAAGAAGCTGGATGGAACCAATTTCCCATTGTGGAAGAAGCAGATTTGGCACGTGTTGGTACAAAATAAGCAGATAAAACCTATAAACTACAAGAGGATAAAACCAGAAGATATGGACGAAGATGAATGGAGCGAAATGGATGAATTGGCACTTTCTACCATTATACTGACTTTGGCAGAAAGCGTTTACTTCAATGTAGCAGACGAGATGTCGGCTTATCAAGCATGGTTAAAGCTGAGTGATCTTTATGAGAAGCAGAGTGCAGCTTCACAGGTATACTGGCTTAAGAAGCTTGTTGACTTGAAGATGAAAGAAGGGACACCTAAGTCCAATCATCTGAATGAATTCAACACAATCTATAATCAGTTGTCAGCTCAAGGTGTCAAGTTTGATGAACCTGTTAGAGCTATGTTCCTGTTGATCACATTGCCAGAAAGTTGGGACACTTTTCGCACAGCTTTGAGTAATTCTGCACCTCCATATCGTTTGAACATAGCAGGTGTAGAAGGAAGTCTGCTTACTGAAGAAACCAATAGAAAGACAATGGACAAAGGAAAAGGAACAGCCTTAGTTGTCAAGGGAAGGACCAAAGAAAAGTACAAAGGTGGAAAGAGGAATCAGTCTTGTAGCAAGTCCCGCAGTGCTAAAGGCAAGAGTGACATAGAATGCTACCATTGTGGCAAGAAGGGTCACATGAAAAGAGACTGCAGAGAATGGAAAGCAGAAAAAGGCAAAGAGAAAGCTGAAGCCATGGTGAGAAGAACAAGTCCTCAGTGAAGATTCAAGAAATAAATGTGACAAACACTGTTGCAGAGGATGACAGTCTAGTGTCAGGAGACATCTACTTCTTGAAGAATACAATGGACTCAGCTCTTCTTACAGCATCTGATGGAAATGCACTGTGTAACTAGATTATAGACTCAGGGGCATCACTTCATGTGTCTCCAAACAAGGAGTGGTTTACTTCTTATGTGACCACTAAAGATCATGTTCAGCTAGACAATGGGCAGACATGTGAGATCTTAGGTGTTGGAGATGTTCAATTGAAGTTTCAAAATGGCTCTTCTTTCACGCTAAAGAATGTGAGACATGTTCTCGCAATTACAAAGAGCTTGATTAGCACAGGTTTACTTGATGATGCTGGCTACATCACCACTTTTGGACAGAACATGTGGAAGATATCCAAGGGTTCTATGACAGTAGCACATGGAGTAAAGTCTGGAGGACTTTACATGATTTATGTATCAAATGTCTCTAAAAATGTAATCAATGTAACCGAGCAACCGAACGTTTCTTTGTGGCATAGCCGGTTAGGACATATGTCCAAGAAGGGAATGGAAATCTTGTCTCGTTCTGGTTATTTGCCTGGCTTTTCATTTAATGATTTTGAATTCTGTGAACATTGTCTGTATGGTAAGCAAACACAGCAGCCACATAAGCATAGAAGCAGTAGAAGAGATACACAGTTGGCACTTGTTCATAGTGATTTGTGTGGACCTATGCCTAACCTATCTCTAGGGGGAGCTTCTTACTTTATGACATTATTGATGATTACTCGAGGAAAGTATGGGTTTACTTTCTCAAGCACAAGGATGAAGCGTTTAGTGTTTTCAAAACATTTGTGACACTTGTGGAGAATCAGAGTGGCAAGAAGCTTAAATGCTTACGCACTCACAATGGTGGAGAGTATGTTTCAAAGGCCTTTAAGGACTTTTGTGAGTCAAAAGGTATAAAACGTGAACTTACTGCTCCTTGCAATCCTCCTCAAAATGGTGTTGCTGAGAGGATGAATAGGACCATACAAGAGAAGGTCAGAAGTATGTTGTCTAATGCACACCTGCCAAATGGGTATTGGGCTGAAGCTGTATCAACAGCTGTTCATCTTGTAAATAGATCTCCTAGCAAGGTTTTGCAGAAGGATTCAGTGCCAGAGATGGTATGGTCAGGCAAGGTGCCCTCATACAAGCATCTCAGAGTCTTTGGCTGTGAGGCATATACTCACGTTGCAAAGGAATTTAGGAACAAACTTGAGCCAAAGAGTAGAAAGTGCATCTTTCTAGGCTATGGTAATTCTGGTGAGATGGGGTACAGACTTTGGGATCCCGAATCCAGAAAGGTTATCCGCAACAATGATGTTCACTTTAATGAAGCCAAATATCATTCTAAACCAGAGAAACTTGAGGAGATTAGAAGAGTTGTCTTCCAAGAAGATGGACCTGCACGTGCAAGACAAAATGTCAGGGCTCAAGAGGAGCAAGGACAAGATAGAGTGGAACCACAGGTTGTGGCTGAGCCTGAGCCACCTATTGTGCATAGATCTGGACGTGTCACGCGACCTTCTGATAGGTTTGTTCCATCTATGAACTATGTCATGTTGACTGATTGCAATGAGCCTTCATGTTACAAGGAAGCAGTGCAAATGAAGGACTCCGGGAATTGGCAATTGGCCATGCAGTCAGAGATGACAGCTCTGCATAAAAACAAGACATGGAAGCTAGTTAAATTACCATAGGGCAAAAAGGCTCTACTTTGTAAATGGGTTTACAGGTATAAGATCACTGCTCATGATAGTCAGCCAAAGTACAAAGCAAGGCTTGTTGCCAAGGGCTTTAAGCAAGAACAAGGCATTGACTTTGAAGAAGTCTTCTCTCCGGTGGTCAAGATGACTACATTGAGATGCTTTCTTGCATTGGTTGCCATATTAGAGTTGGTGTTGCACCAAATGGATGTCAAGACAACGTTCTTGCATGGTGATTTAGATGTGGAAATTTACATGCAGCAGCCAGAAGGGTTTGTTGAGAAAGGCAAGGAAGATTGGGTATGCCAATTGTTAAAGAGTCTTTATGGCTTAAAACAATCACCGAGGGCATGGTACCATAAATTCCACAAGTTTATGCTTTCTCAAGGCTACAAACGTAGTGAGTTCGATCACTGTCCATATACAAAGAAGGCTAAGGATGGTTGTTGGCTGATCCTTATTTTGTATGTGGATGACATGTTGATTGCTGGTAAGCACTTGGAAGAAATTTCAGCTTTGAAGT
The DNA here is from genome assembly GCF_014529385.1 of Adiantum capillus-veneris. NCBI lineage: Eukaryota > Viridiplantae > Streptophyta > Polypodiopsida > Polypodiales > Pteridaceae > Adiantum > Adiantum capillus-veneris. Next base: position 7,961,305 of record NC_140935.1, on the reverse strand, counting down.
CAAAGATGGCAAAATCGTTTGACATGAAAGACATGGGTGAGGCAAGTCATATACTTGGTATGCGCATTGAGAGAGACAGATCAAAGAAGGTGATTTGGTTATCTCAAACAGAGTATATTGACAAGGTTTTGCAACATTTTAATATGGAGAAGGGAAAGGCACTGAGTGTTCCATTGCCACCATATGTGAAACTTAGCAAACAAGATTGTCCTGTGTCTGAGGAAGAACAGGCTGAAATGGATAAGATTCCATATGCGTCTGCAGTGGGTAGTTTGATGTATGCAATGATTGCTACTCGCCCAGACATTGCATTTGCAGTGGGAGTAGTAAGTCGATACATGTCAAACCCAGGCAAGAAACATTGGGAGGCAGTGAAAGGAATATTGAGATACCTGAAAGCTACAAAGAGTATGCTTATATGCTATGGGAGTCAGGAGCTAAGTGTAAAGGGTTTTACAGACTCAGATTATGCAGGTGACTTAGACAACCGAAGGTCTACGTCAGGGTATGTCTTTACATTGGCTGGTGGAGCAGTATCATGGCGTTCTAGATTACAAGATTGTGTTACTCAGTCTACTACAAAGGCTGAATATGTTGTAGCATCAGAGGCATGCAAAGAATCAATTTGGCTTAATTTACTAGTAACAGATTTGGGAATCAAAGAAGAGATGCCTGTGTTATATTGTGATAGTGAAAGTGCTATACAATTGGCTCGCAATCCAGTTTTTCACTCAAAGACAAAGCATGTGGATGTGAAGTATCATTTCATCACGGAAATGCTCGAGGATAAGCAACTTCAGCTTGTCAAAGTTCACACCATAGAAAATCCTGCTGATCTACTTACAAAAGGACTTCCCTCATAGAGCTTTGCGCATTTTCGCAAGCAGTTAGGTGTAGGGTAGTACATCACTTCTCTACATCTCCTGTATATTAGCTTGTATAGTAGATTCTCTCACACTTAAAGTACCACATTGGACTTTAAGTGGGAGGTTGTTGGGGTATAAAGCCCAATGTGGTCGCCCAGGTAAGTGGGCGGGCCGCTAGGTATGTACACATGTTCTTTTGTAAAAACCTAATAAGAACTCACTATGCTCTACACATTACAGTAGAGCGAGTTCACCATATCGTCGTGCTCTTCTTCTCGCACTCTCTCTTGCGTCGCACTTCCGCTCGTACTCCTTCAAAAATCCCAAAATCCCCAATAGATTTTGAGCTTTCCTTGAAGATTGATAAGATGTACAAATTTCATGTATAAATACTAGGAAATGTTTCATATATCAACCTAAAAGCTCGAGGGAGTGATACCACTCCTCCACAGTCATTACCAAAAATATTATACATGAAACTTGAAGTTCCCTAAATTGATGTTTTCCAAGATTTTCTAACTAATAATCACGACAAACAGTTTCCCACCTTTAAAAGTATAGGCAATTTGCATCTTTGACCACTACTTTTAATATTTGTGAGGTAGTAGCATGGCATACCCGTATTTTTGGTGGTGTATATGTAAGATTGAGGGGACTGGAGCATGCAACTCTCCACCCGACCATGCCCTATATAGGCCTTGCCTTCTAGTAATAGGTCCCCCTTGACTGCATGTCTGTCCTTGCCCTTGGCCTGTCGCTCAGTCTTATCCTTGGCTTGACATTACTCCCCCCTTGGAGAAGCGTTTTTGTCCTCGAAAACAAAAGTGGTTATATCTTCATAAGAACATTAATGTTTTCCACTATGGCATACTTCATGGATCCAGGTGTTTGTTTGACCAGAACGTGGTTCAGTAGGAGGTTCAATGAAACCAGGAATATCAACTTGATTTTCCACATTGTTGTCCCTTTGCAACCATCTTGTGTTGTGTAGCCGGCTCATATCCATCATAGCATGTAGACTCTATTTAGAACTCATTTGAGTATGTAACTCATCAGCAAAGTATAAGTCCTTGACTTGTTATCAATTTTTATCAATAAACGACCCCACCATAACTAGTGTTCAAGGTTGAGAACCTGACTTACACATGAAGAGACTAAACCGAGTCGCAAACATGGTTTACCTTATTCTTAGCAAACTCGAACTAGAGCAATACATGCTTACTAATTGGATTTCTTGGTGCTAACGTACGCACTTCCCATATCCTTTAGCACAAGATTGCACTTGTAATCTACCTGACTGTACTAGGGTGTGTTTCCTCACCGTCTACAGACAGTCTTCCAAAATGACTAGTAAACAGGGATTACAATACCTTACAACATGGATGAGCAATCCACAATGTTATAAACAACCATGTTGGTTAACTTGAAAGATCCACAAGCACCCAAACGAGCCATGGCCTCTATTGGTGATTGTTAGATCTATGTCATGAATGTGCATGCCACTCCAAATCAGCATTTGCTAAACACTAGGGCCCATAACACCTAGTGTGCATGCATTTAACAAAAACAAATTCAAACTTGCATATCCATGATCATGCTTGCCAATACTTATGGCGAATATGATGCTTATAGCATACATGAAAGAGGAGTGTAAATAGTTCTGAAAAGAAACTAAATACTTTCTTTTCCAGTCATTTGCAATCCTTGTTGCAACATTTGAACCATAATAGAATGTGAAACATAAGTCACTTATAGGTACAAACAATGAAACATTTTCATGAACCACACATAACCTTGTTGTATGCATAAAAAACCATTCATTAATGTTGTTTAGCAGCTCTTGTAACCTTAACAAGTCGTGCTAAGTATCCGATAATTGTTGGCCACTGAAATTGTTCTTGATACTGCGTGCTCAAAATGATCTATAAAACAGATTTGACTAAGGACTTTGTCGCGCAACATAATTGAAATAGCGGGCGCCAGTGTCAACCCCAAAGACTCACATTCTCCACATGTGGAATATGTCTCAAATAAGAATGTTTGGAAATAGAACATCCTTCAAGTACGAGATGTGCTTGTGTGTGGAAGTAACTGAAAACACGTGCGATGTGCATGAGAGGGACCCTCATTAACCTTGCTCCACACTAGCTAAACCAAACTCCTTGAGTTCCTAGACAATGTTGTATCCTATGTGACAACATGTGCCAAAGAAAATCGTGGAAAATGCAAAAATGTATTTGGGACATTGCGGCCCAAAATTCTTGGCTCTTACATGACCTTGTTATCTCTCTAAAGAGCAAAAATGGAGGAAAGCATTTAAGCTTATTCAATCGACTTGAAAAAGGAAAGCAAAGCATATTCAAAAATGAAAATAAACCAAATCATATGCATACTTGGAAGTTGAACATAACGTTCACTTACCCGTAGTGACATGCACTTTGCAGCCTAAAACATATAACTGGAAAGGTGCCTTACATAAAACCAACCGTGAAGATGTAGTTATCGATAACCTGTCAAACACTAAAGGAAAGATAAGTGAAAAACAAGCAATAGGAATTGGTGACCTTGGGTGTTGCCTTTGCAATCCAAACCCTTGGTTAGCTTCTGCAACGCCAAACCACTTGGTTAGACTTTGCATGTAAATTGCTCAACCTAGCAACCAAAAGTGACCAACACAGTCCGCCGTGTCTAACAGTGATTGAAGTCAACTTTAGAAGTTGAACTTGTCCACTACCCCTTGGTAGCTTGTGGACTTCTTTCCTTGAAAGTGGAAGTGTGAAGGTTCGAAGAATTGACCATCAACACTTAGTAAGTGATTTAATAATCACATGAGCTGGGTCTTACCCCAAAACTGTGTTTGTATAAACACTTTCAATGCTACAGACAAAATAGGAGACCCGCTCAAGTTGGAATCGTATTCACATCTAGATATTTTCTAGGCTTGAAAGTCCATAATCTTGGGTTTTTGTGAATAGTCGTGCTGTCTAAAATGCTTGCTTCATCTATACACCTTGGCAGAGATAAGCCTTTACGAGTTTAAGACTTCAAAAACTCAACTTAATCTTTACACTTAAAGTAAGTAGTGCTTAGATAACACCCAAAAAATCAGTGATGGCAAGACTCTTGCTTGTCCATGAGAATTGATGGGTACTCAACTGGATAGAGTTGTTAGATCTTGAAAATAATCACCAATGGATTACAAACAGATGGCTTGTAGCCATTCCAAAAAGGATGGCTCCTAGCCCTTATTGTTACCATATTGACATAGAAAGATTTTAGTAAAATCATGCCTAATTTCACTTTTTCCTCAAAGAATTAGAGAGAGAGAGATAGATTCAAGATAGATAGATAGATAGATTCAATTATCGTCCATGGAGGTCAGATATGACCCATGGGACCAAAAACAAACATTACAACGGTGACGTTTGTAGCAGATCGCACTGAATACATATCAGTTAAGGACTGAGGGTCCATTGGAAAGATGAAAAATGAAAAGGACAAAAACCTAAGAGGGATCAACTGTAGGGAGAGCTGATTTGGGTTTTCGAAACTCCTAGATGATGGCTTTACCACCTCAGTAGACTGCCCATTTTCCTTGTTTGCGGGCTTCATGTACCTTCTTGAGCTCTTCACGTTTGCGTTTGAGTTGTAGCGGGGTGAGTTATTCTGCGATCCAAAACTTGGTGTCCTTGAGAAGACGTGATTGTTGGAGAAGCTTGAGCCGACATTCCCTACTTTCGAATTCAAGGATGGCATGTCCACTTGGTATAGGTAGGCTAGGGCCTCTCTGTTAAGTATGGAGCCTGATTTACCCTTGTAATTTTCTGTGGTAAAAGCGCACATTTGTAAGGCCCCCATTATGAGGAGAAGCCATCGTGCGTGAAGGAAAATCACTCACCGGAAACCAAAATTTTCACGGACAAGAATCAGGGGCAACTTTAAAGGCCTCGGGGGCGGAGGCCCCCGAGACTTTTTTTCGCCGGAATATTCCTTTTCGCCGCAATATTATGGCCGGACGGCGGTCGGAAAGTGGTCGGAAAACAACCGGTCGGTTGGCCGGTGGCCGGTAGTCAATGGCCAATGGCCGGTGGTCGGAAGTCAATGGCCGGTGGCCGGTGGTTGGAAGTCAATGGCCGGTGGCCGAATTCAAAAGCGGACTTGTCTTCTCAAGGGCGGCCACACATGGGCGGATTGGAGGGTCCGATTTGGACTTATTCGCACAAGGGCGGCTACACATGGCTGTCTCTCATAAGAGAGGGCAGCCATTTTGGCCTATAAAAGGAGGCCATTTCTACACACATTTCATAGTGTGAAGTTGATGCAACAAGGTGAGTGTGAGGTGGTGAGAGTGAAGCAAGGCGGGAGCTCCATTAAGGGTATAATCCCTTTGTAAACTACTTCTTGTTTTGAAGTACCAAAGCCATTGAGTGGCTGCTTTCCCGTGGACGTAGCCCACATTGGGTGAACCACGTATATCGTGTGTACTCTCTCTCTCTCTCTCTCTCTCTCTCTCTACACTATAATCTCGTGTATATAAATTTGTCTCTCTCCATTAAGTAATCTACTCAATTATCTATTTAGCTACGTCTTATTTCCTAACAACTGGTATCAGAGCAAGGTTTGCTCGTAGCTAAATTATCTCAAGGAAAGGATTCCTTGAATTGAGTGGGAGTTATGGCGGAGGAGGGGAAGCTCAAGATTGAGAAGTTCAACGACAAGAACTACCAACATTGGAAGATGCAGATTGAAGACTATCTCTACCAGAAGGACCTCTATTTGCCACTAGGCGGTCTTGCGAAGAAGCCCGCAACAATGGCAGATGAAGCATGGATTGTCCTTGATCGAAAGGCACTGGGAACAATCCGGTTAAGCTTGGCGTCAACGGTGGCCTTCAATGTTTCGGAGATGAAGACCACGGAGGACTTGATGAAGTCACTTGACGACTTCTACGAGAAACCATCGGCATCCAATAAGGTATTTCTTATGAAGCGCTTGTTCAATCTAAAGATGGCAGAGAATGGTTCAGTTGCAGAACACCTAAATGACTTTAACACAAACATAAGTCAACTTCGATCAGTGAAAATCAATTTCGATGACGAAGTGCAAGCTCTCCTTATACTATCATCTCTACTGGATAGTTGGGACAGCCTTGTGATGGCTGTAAGTAATTCTATCTCTGGCACAAATACTCTTAAGTTTGATGATGTTGTGGGTGTTCTTCTAAGCGAGGAAATGCGAAGGAGAAGCACAGGAGAATCATCAAGTGCTGCACTATCAGTGGAAACAAGAGGAAGGCCTAAGGAGAGGTTCAAAAACCAAAAGGGTCGTGATCGCTCAAGACGGAGCAAATCACGAACAAAGTCAGTTCTTGAATGTTGGAACTGCGGCAAGAAGGGCCACGTCAAGAAGGATTGCTGGTCCAAGAAGAAGAAGGAGACAGAGTCTCAAGACAACAAGCCAACATCGGAGGCCAATGTGGCAGGTAAAGTAGAGCAAGATGCTCTAATTCTCTCATTAGACAATGTGTCTAATTCCTGGATAGTAGATTCCGGGGCTTCATTCCATGCGACACCACACAAGCAACATTTCCAAGACTACACCAAAGGTAATTTTGGGTATGTATACTTGGGAGATGATGAAGCTTGTGAGATTGTCGGCAAAGGTACAGTTTCTATCAAAACTGCTAACGGAAATGAATGGAAGCTGAAAGATGTTAGGCATGTTCCTTCTCTTCGCAAAAATTTGATCTCTACAGGACAATTGGACGATGAAGGTCACAACATTGCATTCGGAAACAAACGGTGGAAGATCTCAAAGGGATCTTTGGTGGTTGCCAAGGGTGAAAAAGTCAGTACACTTTACTTGTGTGCTGTTAGCACGCAACCTTCAGCTTGTGCAGCAACTACAGAAGTTGACAGTGCGGTGTGGCACTACCGACTTGGGCATATGAGTGCCAAAGGAATGCAAATCCTTCAAACAAAGAAGCTTCTACCAGGTTTGAAAGAAGTGGACTTAGAGTTCTGTGAAGATTGTGTTTATGGTAAACAAAAGAGGGTAAAATTTCAAAAATCAGGAAATGAAAGAAAAAATAAAAAACTTGAGTTGGTTCATTCTGATGTTTGGGGTCCTGCAAGTACACCATCACTTGGTGGCTCATTGTACTATGTAACATTCATAGACGATGCGACTAGAAAAACATGGGTTTATGTCATGAAGAATAAATCCGATGTATTTTCCATATTTCAAAGGTGGAAAGCCTTTGTGGAGAATGAAACAGGTACCAAGGTTAAATGCCTCAGATCCGACAATGGAGGTGAATATTGCAGCCAAGCTTTTGAAAGCTTTTGTGCTAGCAATGGAATTCGGAGGCAAAGGACAACCCCAAGGACACCTCAACAAAATGGGATTTCGGAAAGGATGAACAGGACAATTATGGAACGAGCACGAAGCATGCGGCTACATGCAGGCCTACCGCTTGAACTTTGGGCGGAAGGTGTAAGTACGTCTGTGTACTTAATCAATCGGTCACCCTCAACGGCATTGGATGGGGGAGTTCCAGAAGAGGCATGGATAGGTAAACCGGTGAATTATGCATTTCTCAAAGTGTTTGGGTGTGAGGCTTTCATGCACATAGATAGAAGCCTAAGATCAAAGTTAGATGCAAAGTCCAAAAAGTGTTTCTTCATTGGCTATGGAGAAGGAGACTTTGGGTATCGCCTATGGAATCCTGAAGATGGTAAAATCTTAAGGAGTAGGGATGTAATTTTTAATGAACAAAATATGTACAAAGATTACTTGGAAAGAAAACAAACAAAAGAAACAGGTGATGAGTACATGGAGCTTGAGGACGGTGAAGACTCAAGGACTGCAAACGGTGACAATGTGCAACAACATCAACCAAATGAGGAGCCTCAACCTATTCCCCGAAGATCTACAAGAGCAAGTAGACCTCCAGAAAGGTTTGTTCCTTCCTTCAACCATCTCTTGATCTCAGATTCTGGAGAGCCGGAATCATATGAAGAAGCTATGCAACATGAATCCAAAGAAGAATGGACGAAGAGCATGCAAGTGGAGATGGACTCACTACATCAGAACCAAACATGGGAGTTGGTTGAGTTGCCTAAAGGTAAGCGGGCACTTCAAAACAAATGGGTGTACAAGATAAAGGAAGAAGAAGGTGGGAAGAAAAGGTACAAATCTAGGCTTGTGGTAAAAGGTTTTTCTCAAAAGAAAGGTATTGACTTCAATGAAATATTTTCTCCTGTTGTAAAAATGAACTCAATTAGGCTTGTCTTAAGCCTTGTGGCTGCTCATGATCTAAATCTCGAGCAAATGGATGTAAATACGGCATTCCCTCACGGTGACTTAGAGGAGGAAATCTACATGCTTCAACCAAAGGGGTATGAAGTAAAAGGTAAGGAGAAAATGGTTTGCAGATTAAAGAAGAGCTTGTATGGTTTAAAGCAAGCATCAAGACAATGGTACTTGAAGTTTGATCGATGGATGTTGGATCATGGATTCACAAGATGCAACTCGGATCACTGCGTCTACACGAAGAATTTGGGAGATGGGAAATTCATCATCCTAATGTTGTATGTTGATGACATGTTGATTGCAAGTGCTAACATGCAGGACATCAAAGACCTAAAAGAGGAGCTGTCCAAATCTTTTTCAATGAAAGATTTAGGTGCTGCAAAGAGGATACTTGGTATGAAAATATCAAGGGACAGGACGAAGAAGACAATAAAGCTATCTCAAGAAGATTACATCAAGAAGGTACTAGAAAGGTTTGCAATGCAAAATGCAAAACCAGTTTCTACACCTTTGGCTGGTCATTTTAAACTAACGAAGGATATGTGTCCAAAGACACAAGAGGAGATAGCCTATATGTCTAAAGTTCCATATGCTGCAGCGGTAGGTTCTCTAATGTATGCTATGGTCTGGACAAGGCCAGACATTGCACATGCAGTGGGAGTTGTGAGTAGGTTCATGGACAACCCAGGTAAAGAGCATTGGCAAGCTGTGAAGTGGATACTTAGGTATCTAAAAGGGACAACAACAAATGCTTTGTATTTTGGAGGAACTGATATTTTTCTAGAAGGGTATGCTGATGCAGATATGGCAGGTGACAAAGATACTCGAAGGAGCACTACTGGCTATGTGTTCACGGTTGGAGGCACAGCAGTAAGCTGGGCTTCAAAGCTGCAGAAAGTGGTTTCACTTTCTACCACGGAAGCAGAGTATGTAGCAATGACGGAGGCAAGCAAAGAAATTCTGTGGCTTCACAGATTCTTAGAAGAGCTTGGATTCAAACAAGACAATTGTGTCTTGTACAGTGATAGCCAAAGCGCTATCCATCTTGCGAAGAACTCAGCCTTTCATTCAAGGACAAAGCACATTGAGGTGAGATATCACTTCATACGCACTCTTTTGGAAGAGGGACAACTAAAGCTAGGAAAGGTGCATACAAGTGAAAATCCTACAGACATGTTTACAAAGGTAGTCAACAAGGAGAAGTTGAGCTTTTGCTCATCTTCAATCGGCATTCAAGGATAAAAAGCCAGAATGGAAAGCAGTCACAGGTTTCGTTTGGAGATCAGTCTCCAAGTGGGAGATTGTTAAGTATGGAGCCTGATTTACCCTTGTAATTTTCTGTGGTAAAAGCGCACATTTGTAAGGCCCCCATTATGAGGAGAAGCCATCGTGCGTGAAGGAAAATCACTCACCGGAAATCAAAATTTTCACGGACAAGAATCAGGGGCAACTTTAAAGGCCTCGGAATATTCCTTTTCACCGGAATATTATGGCCGGACGGCGGTCGGAAAGTGGTCGGAAAACAACCGGTCGGTTGGCCGGTGGCCGGTAGTCAATGGCCAATGGCCGGTGGTCGGAAGTCCATGGCCGGTGGCCGGTGGTCGGAAGTCAATGGCCGGTGGCCGAATTCAAAAGCGGACTTGTCTTCTCAAGGGCGGCCACACATGGGCGGATTGGAGGGTCCGATTTGGACTTATTCGCACAAGGGCGGCTACACATGGCTGTCTCTCATAAGAGAGGGCAGCCCTTTTGGCCTATAAAAAGAGGCCATTTCTACACACATTTCATAGTGTGAAGTTGATGCAACAAGGTGAGTGTGAGGTGGTGAGAGTGAAGCAAGGCGGGAGCTCCATTAAGGGTATAATCCCTTTGTAAACTACTTCTTGTTTTGAAGTACCAAAGCCATTGAGTGGCTGCTTTCCCGTGGACGTAGCCCACATTGGGTGAACCACGTATATCGTGTGTACTCTCTCTCTCTCTCTCTCTCTCTACACTATAATCTCGTGTATATAAATTTGTCTCTCTCCATTAAGTAATCTACTCAATTATCTATTTAGCTACGTCTTATTTCCTAACACTCTCCAAGTGATACGACTTATTGCATTGTGGTCGACCTTGATCGGCTTGAGAGTTTCGTTGAGGAAGTTGATGCGTTCCAAGAAGTCGAGCTCGGTTGTTTCCCATGCTTGAGGTAGCCCACCAATGTGGATCTTGAGGGTATTTTCTACTTGGAGTCGCTGTTCTCGAAGCTCTACTGTCACACATGTCTTCACCTTCGCAAGGGTTGCCGAGTGGGTTTCGATGGCCTTGGCTTCGACTTCTTTCACTTTATTGGTGGCGAGATCGACCATGGAATCAAATTGCGCCTCAAGCTTGCAGAGGCGAGCTTTGAGGTCGCGATTTTCTTCCATGACGCGATCGAGATCTGGTTGAAGGCGTTCGATTCGGTCAAATTTGCTTGGCGTTGCTAGGACAGCAGCAAAGCTTGGTCGTGTTTTCACAAAGCTCTTCGGAGTGTTGGTTTTGGTCGTCATTCTTCCGATGCTAATCTTCTTGTTATTGAGTGCACCCACCAAACTGAAGTTTTGTGGGAATCCTTGCTTAGTTTAGGCTTTGTATGCCTGAGAGACAGAGAACTGTGGGCTTGGGCTTGGGGATGCAAGGGTCGAAACTTGTGCAAGAATCATCCTTTGCCTGTTTAATGCAAGCCTAAATCGGGGTCGAAGCTTGTGCAAGAATCATCCCCTGCCTGTGTAATCGAAAGAAGAAGCAGGGTGCAATCGACGAGCAGGGCTGAGCCCAGCAGGGCCGACTGGAACGAGCAGGGCCAAGACGAGCAGGGCCTAGATCTGTATGTCGTGCAAGGCGAGCTCTGCAGGTCGTGTAAATCTGAAACCAGAGCAAAGCGGACGTTTCTGAGTTGAGAAAACTGGAGTGGGGGCAAGCTATGGCTAACGCCCCCCCACAGGGCAGCCCCTGGCCCTGGGGAAGACTTGGGAGAGAGAGAGAGAGAGAGAGAGAGAGAGAGAGAGAGAGAGAGAGAGAGAATGTTGGGCTGAGAAAAAATCCCTTATTCTATTGTGTTGTATGTCCTCTGTGTATGCCTCTGTGCAGACAATGGTCATGTCACATAAGTGTACAACAGTGTGTGCTTATATAACACTCTTCTAGAGAGAGGTAACATAAGTCACATTTTGACCCACCTACCCTGTATGTGGTCATAACTGTACCAGGGTTACATAAGTACAACACTTTGCCTGTGAATAAACATAAATAAAAAAATATTTTAAGACATCAATAACTTACCTTGTCCTTGAGAGAGTAGTTAGTGTTATTGCAAAAGCGTAAACAGTATTGCGATGGAATAATGTCTACCTCACTAGCATGCCATGCACGCATAGGTGTAATGGCAACAATGGCAACCCCTACATATTGAGATGATACTGGAAGTGCCTGGCACAAGCGGATATGGATACATCACAATTCGCCGTTGTCAAACGTAAATTGTGAGCTTATATCCTTACTTTGACAAATTCCCACAACTCTGTGCCAATGTCGTTGATTCAAAGTCAACGACAGGATCTTGGCACACGGGTTAGAAGCATTGCTTCTCATGAATGTAGTCAAAGCACTTTGCTTTGTACAAGAGGCAATTCTTGCCAACTTAAAGGTTAAAATGTAGAAAAACAAGAAAGCTTGAAATTGTCTAGCCCGGTTCCTTTGCTATGGCATGTCTTGAGTTTTCAAAATAAAAACTCGCTTAAATCTAACTCATAACCATACCTACTACGCGAGAGAGAGTGTTTGTATGCACCATATACGTTATCTTGGCACATCATGAAATAACCTGCAGACACTTGCCAAGTCCCCCCTCAAGTTCGTATGCTCATAGCATATTCCAAACATTGGAAGTCTTGTCTTTGCATTTAGAGATAATCGACCTTGTCAAATTCTACCACGTATTGAAAAGCAAGAAAATACTTGCAAAGTATGTACCTCGTACCTGCTTGGCTTGATTACCGTTGTCCTTGACCGTATAGATTTGTCTCGATTGACGAAACCTCTGGTGGAAAACTTTGCCTAGGAACCATGTCCTAGCAAAAATGCAAAACTAGAACACGAAAGTAGAGAAACCCCTGTCGGCTTCTCAAGCTGTAACAAGAGGTCGTCCATGCCAAGCACCTTTGCCCTAAACTCATCTTAGATATTATAGCAATGCCCATTGAATGGTCATGCCATGCAGTGGTAAAGCTTCCCCAAATTGATATGCTCATTGCATACTCCGGAGTGTGGGTATGTATTATACCATAAACATGAAAAATGAAGCCTTGCTTTTGACATTTCCCTTATAGGTATGCACATGCCATGCATAATGAAAAGTTGTAAGGGCCAACTCTTGAGTATTGTACTGAATGTAGCTGTTTATATTTAGTTAGTGAGCCTTGCTTAATGATCAAAGCATCATCTTGGAGGTCAAGTGAACCTTGTTCAAGCATAACAGATGCCAATTGCATAATTGGAATTAACCAAACAAGGAAAGTGCAAACAGAATGCATATCTCATTGTCATGAAGATTTGGGGCTTCTCCTTGTCGATGATTTCTTTCAATCGCTGAGGTCTTGATAATCGTACTGGGTTTTTTGGCTGTACAACTTGCCGCTAGTGTCAGATACCTCTTTGTGTATCTATTGAATTGCTTTGATTTCAATTATGGCGTCCAAACCTTGTCGAAATCACTTTCATACTATGTGTGTTGCCGAATCCATGTGTGTATTACGGATTTTGAAAACCGCCCAAAACACCCCTCGATTTGTAGATTTTTGTGACTTCAGATACTGGTGAAGCTCCAAACATTGCCGAGCTTTTTTGCGTTTGAAGCTATGCACCTTGTCAAGCTTCGTTAATTCTGCAATTGCGAGGTGTGTGCCCGGGGTGGGCATGCACCCTTGAATGAATGTTTAGGTGGCCAAGGTGCCCAAAATTGGACGCCTTGGTTCGAAGAGAAACCTTGAAGGGCTATGGTAGCGAATAAAAAACAATGCCGATTGTTGCAAGAAGCGAGAGAGAGCGATGTGTTGCTCAGCTTGGCCTGCCATAATGTTGAAATATGCTCCATAGCATAGTGCGATCACAACGAACCTAGCCCTGCGCGCATTGGTGTAGGTCAATCCCTCTCTTTTCCTTGCTACGGCCATGCACATGGATCTTTCCTTCCTCGACGCTTATGTGTATACAAGGGGCCATGCCCACGTAGAGAGAGAGAGAGAGAGAGAGAGAGAGAGAGAGAGAGAGAGAGAGAGAGAGAGAGAGAGAGAGAGAGAAGAGAACACATGCAAAGCCATGCAAGGAAATTCTCCCCTCCTCCATAGCTCCCCTCTCCCCGAGCTTTGATACCAGTGTAAGACTGAGGGGACTAGAGCATGCAACTCTCCACCCGACCATGCCCTAATAGGCCCTGCCTTCTAATAACAGGGCCCCCTTGACCGCATGTTCGTCCTGGCCCTTGGCCTACCGCTTGGTCTTACCCTAGGCCTAATAATATATTTATTCCTTCATGGAATATTGATGATTGTGGAAGTACTAGTCAAATTCTTAGAAAGGTATTAAAAGGAAAATCTTCTTTGATTCTAAGGGAATATTTTTTGAGAATTTTGAGGGGGGGATCATTGATTTTAGAGGTCGAAGGTGGGGTATCATTTTTTATTCTTGTTTTAGATTAAATTGAGTCACCCCAATGCTCTTGGAAGGTGGAGATTGGAAGATATATACAAAAGAAAGTACCTCAAAGCTAGGACGGCCCTAAATTGAGATAGTGGTCTTGATTCATCACTCTCAAAAGGGTTGAAGTGTGCTACAAAACACACCTACTTAAACTCATCGTGCCTACACATGTTGGTGCACGTGTGCAACAACTGTTTTCATTGTGGCCATTATACGAGGTCCATCAAACGACCCCAGGTCTCCTCCATAGCTCATGCAGTCTATTCAATATCCCCAACACCTACCTTAGTAGCCCATGTTCACCTGCACCACCCTTGATTTCCTCCACAGCTCATGCAACCTCTCCATAGCCCTTGACACCTCCCTTAGTAGCGCATGTTTGCCTGCTAAGCTTGATCGACAGTGCCAACTCAAACCCTAGCTCATCTGCCCATAGTGCATTATGCTTTGAGTGCTTAGATTAGTGGAAAGTGTTGCCCAAAAATAATTAAAAAAGAGCATATCTTGATTGGAAACAATAGATACCATTCTAAACAAAAACGCATTTAAGAAATAGGAGAGCTATTGGCTTGATTGAGTCTGTCTTCTTACAAAGTAGAAAATAGGTTGTGTGCTAAGGGTAACTATAATGAGCCAAATCATATCACTTGTACACAAGTGAGTGACAAGCCAACAATAAAATCCATGGGACCGTGATGTTAGAAATAGGCAGGGACATTAACAAACCATTAGTACTGCTTACCATGATGACACTTAATGCATTGACATGTAAAACATTGTGCACCATAGTGAAGTCTTCTTGAAGGTAAGACCAAATGAAATGAGATTCTACTATGGAAATAGTTATGGAAATACTACGGTTCAAGAGCTTCTTTAAGAATAAGTTCACAGAATGGAAGTGTAACACAAAATTTATTTTCATAAAACAAATGTCCATCATGAAAAGGTTACTCTGTATGAACAAAAGATGCATGATTGCATAAATTTCACCAAAATCAAAGTCATCAACATAAAGTATCAACTGTGCAAAAAAGCTTTGGTAGAAAAAAAATCTTATATGATTTATGGCATGTGGTACATCCATCAGATTATTTTCATGACCTTATTGATACTGAATGAGTAGATTATGACTTTATAGGAACAATTTTCAGTAGCACACAAGGATCTTGCCTTAAGAACTCTATTTGCAATCAATTTACTAAAAGTTGCATATTATTTCATGTGAGATACCTACATCTCTTTACTTTGCATTTATTTGAGAAAATAAGAGTATCTTAGATATCAATGCTTGGGCCTATCTTGCAATCATAAATACCGAGGGACCTGATGCATTAAGGGCATTCATGTTGCTTCAATGTTACAAGAGAGAAATGCTTGTGTTTTCTTTGCTAATAGAATGCTCAATCAAAAGCTTAGAGTTTCCAATACCGATTCTCTCTAGGGTTGCCTAGCTCAAAAAATAAGTAAAAATCAAGCACAAAAGCTGGTAACCAGTTAGGATTCGATGAGAGTTACTTTCTTTGAAAAGTTACAAAGCAATAAGAGATTCCTAGCATGAAGTGAGCTTAATTTTTTAGCATTCTCATCAAGGGTGTAAGCTTCAGAGTCTAATTTGTTCACAAGTCTACAAATTTTATGCCTTTATGTAAGCTTGCTTCCTCTCTATGCTTGCAAATGCAATAAATTTGGGATTACATAAACAACCAATTAACTCATAGACCCCTCATAGAATGCTTGTGTTAGCCACATATCAACCAGAGTAGTTGACTCAAAGGTTCAAGAATCAAAACAAAACCGTGGCTGCTATTAATTTTCACAAGACTTGGAAGATCATTGCTTGCATGGAATGTCTTTTGTGTTGCAGCGTTTGTTGATGGGAAGGAACTCATTTTCAAGGGGAAGAGGCCGCCGAAGGCTATGGTTGGGGAAGAAAAGGATGATGCCAATTTAGTCCAATTTGGTAGGACTTCTATGCAGTGTGAACCAAGCCTTATCTAGAAAGGCTCTCAATGCAAGGTTGGTCCACCATTAAAATTACTATCAACTCTGCTTGTGATGAGTAGTTTGTAGTTTGAACATTTTTAGTTTTGTGGGTTGGAAATTTGAGCCCATATCAAAGTCTGTTTGATATAGAGCTGCCAGAGATCCCATTGAAGCACTATGTTTCTCTCACTACATGAGAGATGAACTTGGGGTGAGTTAGGGTCATACTAAAAAGGTGGCAAACTCTCAAGATCAAGGCCATGTGCTCCAAACCATGTTCTAACCTATGTGTGCCATGCTTTTTCATACATAGATTCCGATATCTGTATAGCTGACTCAAGATTATCCTGCTCCGGAGTCTCGACCCTCATGTTATGTGCTAGCGAGTCATCTTTCGATGTGAAGACTCCCACTGAAAGCCATGAATCCTTGGTAGACTTCGCTCTCGGGTCTCATGTGTCTCTGTCAGGAGAGCAAAGACTCCCACTGAAAGCTATGAATATATATATATATATATATATAGAGAGAGAGAGAGAGAGAGAGAGAGAGAGAGAGAGAGGGGGGGGGGGGGGGGGGGGGGGGGGGGGCGGGGGGGCAAAGAGGGAGCAACGCGATAGGCACTGTGCAACATGTTGAGAGAAGGGAGATCCAGAAACATACTCCCAATTCCTTGGGTCAAAGTTGCTATTTACAACTAGGCCTATGACTAGCCTTTCACTAGAATATTGGAGGTTAAATAACACAATCGTAAGATGTGGGTGCCCTACTTAGTTTTCTCAAACACAAGATTTAGCATTAAAGAATTTTATGCTATCCACTTAAAACCGTCAAGGTTCTGGGTCGGGGGGTTGAGCATCCTGGCCCTTCATCCACAACCCATTCCTCTCTAGAATTTTTTGCACACATCGTCAGATTTCAAGCACATCAGCAACCGGAATGCAACTTTCGGCCTCCCAATTAAATGGTGCCAAATCAGCCGGTGGAATGGATTGAGGTGCTACCATCTCAACCGCCATTGTAATCCTTCCTGTGACACCTTAACATGCAGCTTATATTGCAATCCTCGATAGTGTCTGGGTCTTGCCCCCCCTCCCCAAAACGCTTGATGAGCAGGAAAGGTCTTTGACTTACCTTTGAGTTAGGTCTTCGAGCGAGCTCAACGGAGCGAGCTTTTTTTTATTTTTTTTGGAGTGCCACCCTCCCTACCTCCCCTTCCTCCTCTTGCCCCCCATGTGGTTCCTCCTCTTCCCTTCCTCCTCCTCCTCCTCCTCCTCAGCCTCCTCCTAAAAAATCCTTCCTCTCCTCCACCTCCTCTCTCCATCTACTCCTCTAACCACCTTCCCTTCCTCTAGCTCCTTCTATAGAAACCACCATCCCTTCCCTAAAGTCCTCCTATCTCCTACTCCCTTCTTCCTCTCTCTCTTCTTAGTCACTCTATGACCCCTCTCTCTCTCTCTCTCTCTCGTGCTATCTTCCCTCTATGCGAGTGTCTCTCTCTCGCTCGCCACCCCTCTCTATTGTTGTCTCCCCATCCCACCCCCTACCCCCCCCCCCCCCCCCCCCCCCCCCCCCCCCCCTCTCTCCCTCTCCCCATTGCCTTCCCTCCCTTCCTGGAGTTAGCTCCACCCCTCTCTCTCTCTCTCTCTCTCTCTCTCTCTCTCTCTCTCACACACACACACACACACACACACACACACACACACACACACACACACACACACACACACACACACACAGGGGGCGAGCCCGTCTTTCTTTAAAAAAAAAAACAATACACTTCACCTCTCCCCCTCACAATTTTGTTCCCTCCTTCTCTCTCTCTCTCTCTCTCTCTCTCTCTCTCTCTCTCTCTCTCTCTCTCTCTCTCTCTCTCTCTCTTATTGATCTCTCTCCCACTGTATCTTCCTTTTTTCTTTCTTTGCCTCCTGTCACACTGTCGATTGAGTCCCTCCAATCCCAATGAGAAATGAAATGAAATGCTATGTTAACTGCATTCAAAAGGACAAAATGACCCATGCGACCAAATTGATACATTCTTGGTGGAACTAATACAATGTCTAAGTACAAAATAAAATGAGAGAGAGACAGAGAGATAGATAGATAGATGTCATTATCGTCCTCGGAGGTCAAATATGACCTATGGGACCAAGAAAACATACATGGGGCCTCTTACCAAGAGGGTACATTGGAATATGATTAGATGCGGATACAACAAAGTTGTGACCTACGTCACTTAGGGAGTGGGGGGAGGGTGGGTTGGGGAGGGTGGTATGGGAGTCCTTGGAACTCGAAATTTGTCAGTAATGGCCTTGACACCTCTATAGATGGCCCATTTACCTGTTGCTCGAGCATCACACATCTTTTGGAGTTCTTGTTTCTTGATTTTGAGTTGGGCGGGGGTCAAGGCTCGCTCATCCAAATTTTGGAGCCCTTTGAGTAGTTGAGCTTGCTGTAAAAGTGCTTTACGAGCCTCTTTGTTTTTGAAGACGAGGGTACCTTGGTTGTTGTGGTGGTGATGATGGACCTTCTCGATTGTGTTAGGATCAAACTCAGTCAGGTGAATGGCTTGGTTGAGATTGGCTAAGGTGGAAGTGCAATCATCGTCCTCCCACCAAGTAGAGGGTAAGCCCCCGATCCGGAGGGATAACGCCAATCCTTTTTGTTGATGATGTTCTTGAATGCATTCTTCTACCTTGGAAGATACGGCGGTGGTTGCTGCATTGACTTGAGTGGCAAGATTTGCCATACTTGCGGTGAGCGTGTGCTCAACTTCCTTTGCTTGGGCAAGGATATGCTTCGTGTCGATTTGCTTTTGTGACTCCAAGAGGGTGAGGCGGGTCTCCAGGGCCTCGAGTCCGTGTTTTCATCTCTGAGTTCTCACTCGGAGGAGGTCTGTCGGATCCACCCGTGGAGTGGGCACAAAGAGGCGTGTCGGCTTGATTGGTGTGGAGGACTTCTCTCGCTGCATCGTGTGGGAATGACTCCTTGGATGTGAGGTAGACCTTAGTGGGAAAACCTGGAGAAAGTTTTCAAAGTGTCGGGGAGGGTTGAGTCGGCAGGCAGCGCGAGGAGGGGTTGAGAGGCTCAGCAAGCTGTTGAGGAAACCAAACTGTCGAGGCTTATGCGATGCTGTTTGGCGATAGAGGAGGGGGCTGCACTGTGGTTGACGGGACCTCCCCTCGAGGCTACCCCTTGCCCAGGGGAAGGTCGACCAGCGTGAAGGAGAAGGGTTCCTCTGCGAGAGAGAGAGAGAGAGAGAGAGAGAGAGAGAGAGAGAGAGAGAGAGAGAGAGAGAGAGAGAGAAGGGGGGGAGAGGGGTCCGCAAGGGAAGGGCAGGGTTGGGCATGTGAGGGGGGGGGAAGAAGGGGAAGAATAAGGGAAAGAAGGGGGGTTTTTTTTTAATATTATTATTAAGGGAAAGAAATGGAGTGTTAGGGGGTGCTTAGGCCCAAAAAAAAAAAAAAGAAAAGCCATCCAAAGCAATAGAGATGTCTCTATTGCTTTGGATGGCTTTTTTTTTTTTTTTTTTTTGGGCCTAAGCACCCCTAACACTCCATTTCTTTCCCTTAATAATAATTAAAAAAACCTACGCTCCACTCTCCCCCTCTCACAATCCCCCCCCCCCCCCCCCCCCCCCTCTCTCTCTCTCTCTCTCTCTCTCTCTCTCTCCCTTTCACTTCAAGTTCGAGAGTCTGAGTACCACACACTTCTAGAGTGCTCAGCTTTTGGTCACATCCAGACTTACTTCCTTTTGGTCACATCCAGACTTACTTCCTTCACATTTTCAGCCATGACCTAGACCTACACACTTTCCTCTCCGAGCCATAGTGTGGGCTCTCCATTGCGACTCTCATCACCACAATTTTGGACTATCAAGAATCACTCATCATCGATACAAATACTACATCACATGTAATTTTGGTCTCATATGTCATATTTGACGTCCGAGAACGATATAAAATCTATCTATCTACCTCTCCCTCCCTCGCTGGCCCCTCCTTCCCTCCCTCCCTCTCTCTCTCTCTCTCTCCTCCCCTCCCCTCCCCTCCCCCCCCCCCTCTTTCTCTCTCATTTTCCTTTGTACCCATGCATTGTATTATATCCACCAAGACTGTATCAAATTGGTCTCATATGTCATTTTTACCTATGAAAATTCTTAATATGGCATTTCATTCCATTTTAGCTAATATAACAATTCATTCCATTTCGTTTCATTTCTCTCTAGGGTTGGAGGGACTCAAGGGGTGATGTGGTGGGAGTAAAGAGAGAGAAAGGGAATAGGGGTGGGGAGAGGGGTGGCAAGTGGAGGGGGGCACAGCCACAGAGAGAGAGAGAGAGAGAGAGAGAGAGAGAGAGAGAGAGAGAGAGAGAGAGAGAGAGAGAGAGAGAGAGAGAGAGAGAGAGAGAGGAGAGGAGGATGAGGAGGAGAACGTATATGTATGTATGTATGTATATATATATATAGAGGTTAAGGGTACTTAACCTCAGTGCAAATGCCTTCACAGGAAGTATTCCTGGCAAGATGTGTGGTCCTGTGCTCCGCAAATTGCTATTAGCAGACAATGATTTGTCTGGGGTGGTGCCCTTGGAGAGCTGCAGCAAGAAAGAGAGAGAGAGAGAGAGAGAGAGAGAGAGAGAGAGAGAGAGAGAGAGAGATAGATAGATAGATAGATTTTATTATCGTCCTCGGAGGTCAAATATGACCTATGGGACCAAAGTTACATGTGATGTAGTATGTGTATGGCTGATGAGTGACTCTCGATGCTCCAAAATTATAGTGATGAGAGTCGCAATGGAGAGCCCACACTTTGGCTGGGAGAGGAAAGTGTGTAGGTCTAAGTTATGGCTGAAAATGTGAGAGAAGCAAGTTCGGATGTGATCAAAAGCTGAGCACTCTAGTAGTGTGTGGTACTCAGACTCTCGAACTTGCAGTGAGCATAAGGTGCACAATCGATTTGACTCTTCTCCATTGCCCCAACGCCCTATCTCGCATCGAAGGAAATGGGAGCTAAGCCGAATTGCTGCGATAGTGCGTATCGCGGACAAGGGAATAGGCTCAAGCATGTAAGTGTGAGTACGGTTTCCTCTCTCAGCGAAGAACATGGTTTTGTAGTTGGGGGCAATATAGGTGGTGTAATGTATGAAGCGTGACCCACCGGATTTCTCCCAAGCCGTAATACATTGGCGTTGTAGAAAAGCTTCATTCACTTGAGAGTCAATTGAAGCATCATGTAGCAAGTGTAATGCATCCCATCTCCCAAACCACTTCTTTATGTCTTGCATCCATCCCGTGCTCAAGATCTTGCTTTTATGCGTCTTTTGAACTTTTTTGCTTGCTTCCCATGCAATTTTAGGAAGTCGATGTGAGGGGTTTTGATGCATCTTTATCATGTACTCCACAACCCTTTCCATGCCCATAACCTCAATTGGAAGAGATCCCGACTCAAGAAGTAGGAGCATATATGGTGTTTGTGTCTTAACTTGGAGAAAGTTTGTAAGAAAATGCTTTTGGACATTCTCAAACTCTTTCCAAGTAGACTTTGAGATGCTCCCGCCCCACACTTCAACTCCATAAAGAAGAACCGGTGTCACCAATGCATCAAAAAGATACTTCTTGAGAACCCAACACTTGATGTTTCCCGCATTACACATGTTCTCAAATGCATAATATGCTCTCTTTCCCGCTTCAAAACGACGCATAGCACATTCATGCCACTTGTGATTGGATGGAACCTCAAGGCCAAGGTACTTAAAGCTCTCAACAACTTCAAGTGTCTCGTTGTTGTACACAATGCATGGCTTCTCCTTATGGTTGGTTTTCACAAGCATAACCTTTGTTTTGAATGCATTTACAATCAGCCCACTATGCAAGCAAAAGTTCTCAAGGACAACCATAAGCTTTTGTGCATCTTCTAAAGTGTGTGCTAGAAGCACTACATCATCCGCATACAACAAAAGCATGATTACCGCATTGCAAATAGTGACCTCTTCAATGCCTTCTTCTTGTATAAAGTCAACTACCATTTGTTCCAATTGATCGATGCATAGACCAAAGAGAGTTGGTGACAATGGACATCCCTGTTTAGCCCCAATAGTGCTTACAAAAATTTCTGAAATTTCTCTTCCCATGCGCAATTGACAAATCACCTTCTCATAGATTCGAGAAACCGCAAGCATAAACTCACTTGGCACTTGGAGTTCTTCCATCCTTCTCCACAAATTGTTACGTGGAATCATATCAAAGGCTTTCTTAAAGTCCACAAAACAACAATACAATCACTTGCCTTTCAACCGAATTTCCTCCATGAGAACACGAAGAGTGACAAGATGATCAATGGTGCTATGGCATCGACGAAAACCCACTTGTCCCTTTGCACGCTTGTCATTCTCTTCAGCCCAATCACTCAATTTCATTTCCATTATGCACCCAAACAACTTTGCCATAAGAGACCCAATCATTATAGTCCGGTAGTTGCTTACATTCTTTACATCCCCTCCTTTATGCAAAGGCTTAACCCAATTAGTACTCCAATCATAAGGCATACCATGTTGAAGTGCAAGGTTGAACATATCACACATCCACTCATGGGTAAAATCTCCCGTCCATTTGATCATCTCCGGCTTGATACCTTGAAGATCTCCCGCTTTGCAAGTGACCAACTTTTCAAGCCCAACGCATACATCCTCAATAGTAAAAAAAGACGGCATACATGGGAGTGAACCATAAAATGGCATTTTTTCAGTATTTTCTTGCTCATATAATTGCCTACAATGTGTGTACATATCCACTAGACTCAAGTTACCAAAATTCTCAATCCGCTTGCCTCTCAAGTTTCTCCAAAATCTTTCACATGCATGTGCCTTTTCTTGGACTTGAAATTCTTGTTGCTTTACTTCCCATCTTCTTCTCTTCTTTTGAATCAATGCCTTGTATGTATGCAAATGACTTTGATAGTTGTCTTTGTCCATAGTTGCATCAAGCTTTATCAAGGACTTTCGAGCATCTTGACATTCTTTATCAAACCACCTTTTGCGTGATCTATCTTTGTTGATACCATGGAGATGCTTTATGGCAAAGCATTCTTCCGCACAAGAACAAATAGCTTTTTTGAAAGCTTCCCATTTAGTTTCCAATGGTGCATCACATTGAAGCTTTGTCATCCATAATTTTTGCTCAACCATTTCAATGTACATTGGTGCCCGTTTGAAATCCATACATAGTGATAACTTCTCTTTCCTTTGGCTGAGATTATCATGCTTAGTTGCTTCTCCACATGAAAGGTCAATACATAAGGTGCGATGGTCGGATTCCGGGGTCCATTGACCAAACATAAAACTCTTTATGCGATACATGATGGCTTCAGAGAGTAGCATATAGTCAATCACACTATCCCCATTATGTCTTCTACATGTAAATCCATTGGTTCCACTCCACAAAGATACACCATTGGCAATGAGCATACCCGTGCTATTACACATGTGTAAAAGTAACTTTCCATAGTGATCCGGCTCTTTCTCATCCATTGAAGTACGATCATACAAGTGAACTTCCTCCAACTCCCTTGAAATGTATGGCATATCAAATTGTTGAGTATCATGTTGCAATGTTTTTGTGCGAGCATTCATATCCCCAAATACAATAACATCACCTTCACCTTTGAAATAAGCAATGTCCTCTTCCAAATCAGAAAATGGTTGATCTCTATCCATGCAAGCATAAAAGGGAGAATCATGATGAGGAATGTAGCAACCGGCTACAAAAATGGGTGCTTTTTTTGGTGTTATAATTTTCAGCCATACATAACGTTTGTACTTGTCATCTTTCACAATTGATACAAAATCTTCCAATCCTTTCTTAACCATACATGCTAACCCTCCTTGTCCTCTTCGTTGCTTGAGATTCTTTGACCACATCAATGAATGTACATTGTAATCCTCCAAGCCGTCAATCCTTTGTGTATCATGCTCCCAAGTTTCAACAAGAAGTACAACATCGGCTTTGCTTGTTAGTTCATCAATGCCAACCCCCGCATTCCATGGGTATCCATTACAATTCCAAAAGCATATTTTCAATTGTAACTCGGTCTCATAGGTCACGCATCCCTATTTGCTTGAGAGACTTGCCTCCTCCTTGGGCACATTTTCTTCATGAGAGATCTCCTTGTTTTTATTATTCTTTTCCTCATATGCCTTGCGACGCATATTTTGTTGCTTAATAGTGCGATCTTCACATACAAAACATTTTGTATCCTTCAAATAGATCCAACTATTATCAAGGATAATCTTTCGCTTGGTCTCATCCGGCATGGTGCATACAATTGGCCATTCTCCCGAGCGAGGAGCTCCTTGCTTCCCCACTCTATGTGCTCCATAGACCATAACTCCGGACATGCCAAAGTGGGTTTTGAAGAAATCTTGAATAACAATGGCAAGAGAAGGAGGTGTCTCTAACTTCTCTTCTGGAATTCCACGAATAACAATGTTCTTGGAACGTCGCTCCCGTTCCTTCAACTCCTCCACATCCACATTCTCAACATTCTTTGTTTGAACCATAGCTTGCATGAGTGAGGAATTAGAAACCACATTGCTACCACATACATCAGCCCAAGACTTGTTTGTGCATACATTTTTCATGTCGCATACATCTCGGCTCATAGTGTCAAATTTCTCCTCTTTCAATACATGGTCATGCTCTACTTTGCTCATCCGCTCCTTCAAAGCATTCAAGTCCACAAGAGAGCGTTTACATTCCTTGACTTCCTCTTCAAGTTGCATCAAACGTGTTGTTTGCATCTCAAGTGTCCTCTTGAGATTTTCATTCTCAACCACAAGTACCCTTAGTGTGCCATTCTCCATTGCAAGTGCTCGTAAGTCTTCGCCTTGTTTGTTTACGGTCTGTTGCAATGATACCAAGTACGCCATGATCATGGTTTCCAATGTCGTTGGTTGGGTGGTTGTGTTGCTATCTCCACACTTAGGAGATTTTGGATCACTTTCCACAATGGTTGTGGATCTTGTTGAAGAAGAAGAACCCTTGCGAGTGCCGGAAGACATTGTATGTAAAATAGGAGATGAGAATCAATTTTGTTGAACCTGTTCACTTCGGAAATGCTGCTACAGAAACGCCTTCCATAACTCTGAAAATTTCTGTCTTTACATCAATGCGTAGAGGACTTCGTGCTCTTCGATTGAGGCTATAGATCACCCAAATCGGAGTTCGGATGAAGAAGTTATGATCGAGAGAGAGAGAGAGAGAGAGAGAGAGAGAGAGAGAGAGAGAGAGAGAGAGAGAGGGAGGATCGAAGCTAGGGAAGTGGGAGGGGCGGACGTAGAGCAAGAGGTGGGGGCTAGAGAGAGGAAAGAGGTGGGCTAGAGAGAGAGAGAGAGAGAGAGAGAGAGAGAGAGAGAGAGAGAGATAGA
Source organism: Adiantum capillus-veneris (assembly GCF_014529385.1). Lineage (NCBI taxonomy): Eukaryota > Viridiplantae > Streptophyta > Polypodiopsida > Polypodiales > Pteridaceae > Adiantum > Adiantum capillus-veneris. Next base: position 7,936,001 of record NC_140935.1, on the reverse strand, counting down.
TAGATAGTTCTATTATCGTCCTGGGAGGTCAAATATGACCTATGGGACCAAATGAACATGTCACGTGGTGTGAGTGGAGTTCATAAGTGACTCTCGATGCTCAAAAATGGCTGAAATGAGCGTCGCAATAGAGAGTCCACATCGTGGTTGGGAGAGGAAGGTATGTAGGGAGAGCTCATGGCTGAATATATGGGGAAAAGAGGACCTAATGTGGTCAAAAGCTGAGCACTCAAGTAGTGTGTGGTACTCACTCTCTCGCACTTGACGAGGGCATAAGGTGCAAAGTCGATGACACTCCTCGCCAGTGCCCCAACGTCCTGTCTCGCAGCGTAGAGAATGGGAGCTAAGACGAATGGAGGCAATGGTGCGGATCACACTCAACGGGATGGGCTCAAGGATGTAGGAATGGGTTCGGTTACCTCGTTCCGAGAAGAAGAGAGATTTGTAGTTTGGGGCAATGTGTGTGGTGTAATGGCTGAAGCGAGAACCTCCGGATTTCTCCCAAGCCATGATACATTGGCGTTGTAAGAAGGCCTCATTAACTTGGGAGTCGATCGACGCATCCTTGACCAAGTGACATGCATCCCATCTTCCAAACCATTTCTTGATATCAAGCATCCACCCCGAACTTAGTATTTTGCTCCTGCATGTCTTTTGAACCTTTTGACTTGCTTCATATGCGATTCTAGGAAGTCGATGCAAAGGGCTACGTTGTGTCTTACGCATGTACTCCACAACCCTTTCCATGCCCAAGACCTCAATGGGAAGCGATCCGGACTCAAGAAGTAAGAGCATGTAGGGTGTTTGTGTCTTGACTTGGAGAAAGTTGGTGAGAAAACGCTTTTGGACATTCTCAAACTCTTTCCAAGTAGACTTCCCGATGCTTCCACCCCACACCTCCACTCCATAAAGAAGCACCGGTGTCACCAATGTGTCAAAAAGGTACTTTTTGAGAGCCCAACACTTGATCTCTCCTGCATTGCACATGTTCTCAAATGCATAATAAGCCCTCTTTCCGGCTTCCAAGCGACGCATTGCACAATCCTTCCATTTATGATTGGATGGAACCTCAAGGCCAAGGTACTTGAAGTGATCTACCACTTCAAGTTTCTCATTGTTGTATACAATGCATGGATTTTCGTCATTGAGGGTCTTTACAAGCATAACCTTGGTTTTGGATCCATTCACGATCAACCCGCTATGTAGGCAAAAGCGTTCCAAGACACCCATAAACTTTTGTGCATCTTCTAAGGTATGTGCCAAGAGCACTACATCATCGGCATAAAGCAAAAGCATGATCACCGCATTTCCAATCTTAACCTCTTCTATGCCTTCTTGCTGCATAAAATCAAGAACCATGTATTCCAATTCATCAATGAGTAGCCCAAAGAGGGTTGGGGAAAGTGGGCATCCTTGTTTGACACCAATAGTGCTTGCAAAAAATTCTGAAATTCCATCTCCCATACGTAATCGACATATCACTTTTTGGTAGATGCGAAAGACTGCATGCATAAATTCTCTCGGCACTTGAAGGCTTTGCATACGTCTCCAAAGATTTCCTCGCGGTACCATGTCAAAAGCTTTCTTGAAATCCACAAAGCAACAATACAACTTTTTTCCTTTCAATCGAAACGCTTCCATAAGAACTCGAAGAGTGACAAGGTGATCAATAGTGCTATGATGCTTTCGAAAACCTGCTTGGCCAAGCGCACGTTTGCCATTCTTTTCAGCCCATTCACTTATCTTCATCTCCATGATACATCCAAATAACTTTGCCATCAAAGAACCAACCATTATAGTGCGATAGTTGTTCACATTGTTTACATCTCCTCCTTTGTGCAAAGGTTTGATCCAATTTGCACTCCAATCATGAGGCATGCCATACTGAAGTGCAAGGTTAAACATATCGCATATCCAATATCGTGTTTTCTTGCTTGTCCATTTAATCATTTCAGCCTTGACACCTTGAAGGTCACCTGCCTTGCGAGTAGCAAGTTTCTCAAGCGCGCGGCATACATCTTCAATGGTAAAGAAGGGAGACATAAATGGAAGGGAGCTACAACCCTCCATCTTATCAACATTGGGTTGCTCATAGAGGTTCTTACAATGCATATACATATCCTCAAGAGTCAAGTCACCAAAGCTCTCAACGCGCTTGCCTTTTAGATTTTTCCAAAACTTGCCACATGCATGTGCTTTCTCTTGTGCTAAAAGAAGTTGTTTTTCGACTTCCCACCTTCTCCTCTTCTTTTGAACAAGTGCTTTGTATGTGTGTGAACATTCCAAGTAAACTTCCTTGTCTTTGATTGCATCCAATCTTAGCAAGTGTTTTCGGGCTTGACTACATTCCATGTCAAACCATTTCTTCTTGGTGCTACCCTTCTTAGACCTTTTGCAAGACATGTGTTTCACCGAAAAGCATTCCTTCGCACAAGAGAAAATTACTTCTTTGAAAACTTTCCACTTGCATTCTAATGTTGGGCTCCCTTGATGCTCTATCATGCTTAACATTTGGTCCACCATATCAGCATATTGTGCTCGTTTGAAGTCTAGACGTAGGTACAAATGATTCACATCATGATTGGAGGCTACATGCTCGGGCCGTTTACCACACTTGAGGTCAATACATAACATCCTATGATCCGATTCCGGATTCCATTCACCAAGTGTAAAGCTTTGTATGCATTCTAGAGTGGCTTCTGAGAACAACATATAGTCAATCACGCTAGCACCATTGTGCTTTCTACATGTAAAGTCATTGGTGCCTTGCCATAGAGATACACCATTTGCAATGAGCATTCCGGTACTATTGCACATATGTAGAAGTGACTTTCCATAGTGATCCACTTCTTTTGCATCATTAGAACTTCGATTATACATGTATGAGTCATCCACTCTTCTTGATACATGCGGCATGTCGACTTGTTGTGTGTCGTGTTGTAACATATTTGTGCGAGCATTCATGTCTCCAAAAACAATGACTTCACCTTGATCATTGTAATGAGCAATGTCTTCCTCTAGTTCAACAAAGGGCTGATCTCTATCCATATTCAAGCGAGCATAAAAGTTGGAGTCATAGTGAGGAATGTAGCAGCCGGCCACAAACATGACTTGACCATTTGGTGGGCTGATTTTCAGCCATAAGTAGCGTTTATACTTATCTTCTTTGACAATGGAAACATCTTTCAAACCCTTTTTGGTCATACATGCTACGCCTCCTTGGCCTCTTCGTTGTTTTGCATTTTTGGCCCACATCAAAGAATGTACATCGTATTTGTCAAATCCAAGAATTCGTTGCGCATCATGCTCCCATGTTTCGACAAGAAGTATCACATCGGAGTCATTGGTAAGCTCATCAATGCCAATTCCCGCATTCCATGGATACCCGTTACAATTCCAAAAGCTTATTCGCAAGCGTGAGTTGGTCTCATAGATCATGTGTCCCTATTTGTTGGGTGGACTTGCATCCTCCTCAAGTGACTTTTCTTCTTGAGATGATACCTTAACCTTCTTGCTTCTTTCTTCGTATGCTTTGCGACGTACATTTTGTTGCATAAGAGTGCGATCCTCATATACATTACAACCCGTTCCTTTGAGGTAGATCCAACCATTGTCAAGGATGATCTTTCTCTTTACCTCATCAGCCATGGTACATACAATAGGTCTTTCTCCCGAGCGAGGGACTCCTTGTTTTCCAACTCGATGTGCACCATAAGCCATGATTCCTGACATGCCAAAGTGTGTAGCAAAAAACTCTTCAATAGCAACCGCAAGAGATTGGGGTGTTTCCATGCTTTCCTCCTTGATTCCACGAATGACGATGTTCTTTGAGCGTTTTTGTCGTTCTTGCAATTCTTGAGTGTCCACATTCTCTACATTCTTTGCTTGGACAACGGCTTGCGTGATAGGAGATGTAGAAACCACATTATCCTTACATATATCAGTCCATGATTTGGATGCATTTCTCATCTCACATACATCATGTCGTATTGTATCTATCGTTTCCTCTTTCAATACATGATCACTCTCAACTTTGCTCAAGCGCTCTTTCACTACATTCATGTCCACAAGAGAGCGTTTACATTCTTGAACTTCATTCTCAAGATGCATCAAGCGTGTTGTTTGCATTTCAAGAACCTTCTTGAGGTGCTCATTCTCCACAACGAGAACTCTTAAAGTACCATTCTCCATTGCAAGTGCGCGCAACTCTTCACCTTGCTTGTTGACGGTTTCTTGTAACGAGATCAAGTAAGCCATGATCATTGCTTCCGTTGTTGTAGACGATGTGGTTGGATTAGTATCCAAATTCCTTGGAGATTTTGCATCATTCTCCATGGCGAGTGTGGCTTTTCCACCCTTGCGAGTTTTGTCTGACATTGCCTTCAAGTCGGCAACAAAAACGCAAAGTTTTGACAGTTTTTTCAGTTCTGAGATGCTGTTACAGCAAAGCCTTTCATTACACAGAAAAATTCTGTCTTTACATCAATGCGTAGAGGGCTTCGTGCTCTTCGATTGAGGCTATAGATCACCTAAATCGGAGTTCGGATGAGCAAGTTATGGTCAAAAAAGTGAACTGCTGCCTACTAGGTCAAAAAACGGCTGTGTGAGAGAGAGAGAGAGAGAGAGAGAGAGAACAAGGGACAAGAGAGGGAATGGGTTGGAGGGATCATGAGAGGGAGAGAAGGGGAGTGGTGAGAGGGTCTGCTTAAAAAAAAAAAACCAAACCCACTAGCAAAATCGCTAATGTTTTAGGTTTTTTTAGAGAGACAGAGGGAAAGAGAGGAGAATTTTAACGTTATTGAAAAGTAGAGAGAGAGAGAGAGAGAGAGAGAGAGAGAGAGAGAGAGAGAGAGAGAGAGAAGACATGGGGGAGAGAGGGGTGGAGCTCACTCCAGGAAGGGAGGGAAGGGAAGGGAAGGGAAGGGGGGGGGAGAGAGAGAGAGAGAGAGAGAGAGAGAGAGAGAGGGTAGGGGGTGGGAGGGGGAGACAACGAGAGAGAGATACACGCACAGAGGGAAGACAACACGAGAGAGGGGTGGAGAGAGAGAGAGAGAGAGAGAGAGAGAGAGAGGGGGGGGGGTAGGGGGTGAGAGGGGGAGACAACGAGAGAGAGACACGCACAGAGGGAAGACAACACGAGAGAGGGGTGGAGAGAGAGAGAGAGAGAGAGAGAGAGAGAGAGAGAGAGAGAGAGGGTCCTTGGCTACTCCACTGGAGGGAGGGGCGGCAATGGGCGGTGGTGGTAGGAGTAGGGGTGGCACATGGTGGTAGTAAGTTAGCACCACTAACCACCAGTGGTGGGCTGGGGTGGTGGGTGGTGATGGTTGTTAAGGGGCGACAATGGGAGGTAGTGGTGGTGGGATGAAAAAAAAAAAAAAGCTCACTCCAAAGCTCGCTTCGTTGAGCTCGCTCCTTAACCGTTCCCCTTACCTTTCCCTTGGAATAAAAGCTCCCACCACTAGCTCTCGGTTTCCGTTGGTTGCTAGGTGGTTGCCCTCATTCCCGGGAATGACCTTTCCCCTATACCATCATTGCCTTCTCTCCAAAGGTCCAACCAAACACTAAGGCAAAAAAACACTCTCGATAAACACTAACCTAGCAGAAGCTGAATTTTATGCTATCCACTATTCCAAAGGTCCAACCAAACACTAAGGCAAAACTCTATTAACAAGCAAAATTGAGCGCGAAATTGTACCGTTTTTTTCCAGCTCGGATGCTGCCTTTGGGCTGTGTATAGGTGGCTGGTGTCCACAACTCGCAAGAATAGATGAGATCGAAGAGACCTAAGGCAGCGTTTCTGATCCAGCGGTTATTCATTGAAGGATACAAATTCCTTCCTCGTAGTCACAACCAACAAGACTGGATGAGATTGAGGGGGCGTTGGCATGGTAATTTGGAAGCTTATGGTGGGCAGATGTACAGGGTTCACCAAGAACGTATGTGCAGATCAATTTTGAAGGATGGTGTCAACGCACTCAAGCTAAAGCTGAGCAGCTCTATATGGTCTGAAATGAAACCTTGGAATCAGAAGTTTCAAATCAGGTTGCAGGTTGTGGATATGAAGGTGAGATCGACAAGCTGGCTATGAGTTGTCAAATTGGAGTTGTTGTAAAATGTGCCTACGATGCGTCTTGGCTTTCCTTTCAGACTCTCAAATTTTTGCGTAGCTGTCCTACGATGCATCTCCATCGATCGCATGATTGGATTCCGATGGAGCTGTCATCAAAAGTCTTGATGCCCAGGCTGCAAAGCTGTCACTGTTTTTAGCGTGGAAAGCAAGGGATTCCTTTCAAGTTTGATCGTAGAGAGCAAGGGCTTCCTTTCAATTGTGATAAGGTATGCTTGCATTTTGAAGGTATGTGAAAACATGCAAGATATTGATGTGGGTAAACAAATTCAAGATGAGAAGGTGAGACATTGAGAATGTTAGGTAGTTTGCACTTGGAGCCCTCGTCTCTTGAAAAAGTACCTAATAAGCTTTCTGCCCATGGTGCCTCACAGATACAAGCGATTTGATCAGCTATGTGCCAATTGTGGTGTCTCAACAAAAGCACAAAAAGTGATCAACGCGTGATGAACGCTTATCAAAGGGCTTTAGGAGAATGATGCTCTTGGCGTTCCGACCCCACATGTAGAGCAGTGTTGGCTTTTTTCAAGGCACATAATTATGTGATAAGCTTTGTCTTAGCATGGAATTATGCTAAGTAATGCATGCTTGCCTCCTTGCAACATGTGCCTGCCTGTCTATGGTGTTATTGCTTGGAATACATTGATTGAAGGTATGTGTCACAATAGTGATGACATGGCATGGAACTTACCGGTCCTAAAAACTAGTGATGGCGTTGGCATTTGTGCCAGACAATGATGTGGAAGCATTGTACGGAAAATCTTGGAACTTGTGGCACAATTTCAGGGTAATGACGTGGTAGCTATGCTATTTGTAAAAAGAGCTTTTTAGTGCACAACTATTTTAGCAGATGCTTTGTTGCAGTCGGATGATTCACAATGCATTTCATGTGAGTCTATTGAAACCTTATGAGGGTGAATTGCTAGAGGATATGGAGCCTGAGGAGCAGCCAAACGTAGAGAAATAGATGAGATTCTTATACGTGAGTAGGTCCTAGCACATAAGAAAACAAAAGTGCAGGGTAAGCTAGCACATAAGGAAACAAATGTGAAGAGTAAGCTGGTCCGCAAGTATTTGGTCAAGTTTAGGAACTATTCAGCTCTTGATGCAAAGTGGATGGAGAAGAGGAATTGGTAGATACTCCTTAGTTATTAGAGCTTTACCTTGAGGCTTTTTGGTACAACTCCGACTATTCCAAGAGTACACATTGAATCAACAGATTGAATCTGGTGCGGTACATACTGCACGAGAGGGGAGCCACTCCACTCCTTTGTCACAGATTATCCATACAAGAATAGAGTCAATTAACTTCTTTCGAAGACTTTGGGGTTGCTGACAATACTTTGCTAAGTGACTTTATGATATGTACATAAACAATTGTCATAAGTTGTGCGCTTGTGGATAGAATTCCTAAAGAACTGAAAAAATATGTACTCTCACTTGTTTTTGTTGATGTGAATCTGGTGTGACATCTCATCGACTGAAGTGGCCTCATCATGTGTCATCTCCCACTCTGTGAAGCAATGTGCCTTCTTTGTCTGTTCCTTGCAAAGCATACGCAAGTTAGCTCTCACAATTACTAAATCATTGGCCCTTTGGATCTTAAGACAGTTCCTCTTCTCAGAGGCAATGTGGCTCTACAATGTACACACTCCAAAGTTGCTCCAAGCAACTGGAGCTCACAGCTTGACAAAGAATACGAACGGAAACAACTGCAACCCAGGTCCATTTGATCCATAACCCTCCCACCATAGTGGTGTTATGTGGACTTTTTTAGCACGTGCAAAAGAACAATGATACATTAAAACACAAAAAACAAAAAAAAGTGACTTTTTGTACTTGTCTGCAAGCGTCGTCTACATCGTCTTGTGCGCAAGAGATTCGTCGCCGCCTGTGCTCTGTAGCTCTAGCTCTAGGTGCGACAATAGGGTGTGACAGGTTGCCTGTGTTAGCTGGGAATCGGTTGCGGATGTTTTGTTTCTTTTGTGGTTTTGCGATGTATCTGGTTGCGGTTCAGCTATGTGGCAAAGTTGAAACAAAAAGGGTTTATGAGTAGCTTTGAACATATGTAGTTGCGGTATTCATTAGGAGTGACAACATTTACTCCTCTCAGTACTCCTCAGTTTGTTAGTTGTAGTTGCCCATACCTACAATGGTTGTCACTGGCAACAGAGAGCACCCTCTCCCACCCTGGCAAGATCACTTTGAGTCTTCTTTTGGTAGCAACAGTAACAGATCGGATTATGTACCTAGTTCAACGAAATCATTGATTGAGGAATATTATGATGAGGACTTCTCGCAGTCTGGAGAAGAGATTACTGAGAAGAATGTCACGAGTACAGGGCCTCATCCCACAGGTGCTCTCTCTTAGACGCCTATTCAAGTGCTATACCATTTACAATTGCCCAAGCCCTCTCTCAAAGATGTTTTCTCTCAACAACAACGAGTACACCTTGGCCTTCTGTCACGTGCACATGGCTCTATGTGCCACGTGGACATGCTTCATCGACTTCCAGAGCCAATTTTCCACCTATCCCTAGATAGGAGTGTCTAGAATCCTAGGACTTGGGAGGATTAGTACCAACAATTTTGTGAGCTTGTTCGTAGGACCTACATGATCGAACGAGTCCATTAGATTAGGTTTTCCAGTTTTGGAACCCTCTTGCATAAATGATTTGTTCAAGAGTTTTGACAAATGTTACATTACTGTGGGCATCTAGCATGACATGTATGTAGTTTTAGGTTAGAGAAATCCAACGAGCCATTCCTTGTGTCGATCGGATTCGTGGATCGGCAGATGTGCAATAGTTTCACCCAGAAACTGAGCCTTGGTCATAAATCATTTTAATGGTTTATTTCATAAGAATTTTACAGATGTTTTACCCTACATAACCAACAGATTTGGCCTATAAAGGAAGCAGCCATGGCCAGCGTTTTGCATCCGAGCAGGTAGCGCCAGATCAGTCTTAGCATTTTGCAGCAGTGCATCTTGGCGTTTTTGCTCCAGATCAGCTCCAACGTTTTTGCATCAGCGTTTTTGCAGATTTCAGCTGTACGACTAGCGTTTTCAGATTTCAACCCCTTTTCCTTGTCAGAAACGGATTGGATCTGCCTTTGCTAGCTTTCTGTTGTGGTCCGGTACTCCGGTAGCCCATTGAGCTTCTCCTCGGCCATTCCCTCGCCGCATTGAGTGCTTCCATTGCTACCCATCATCGGCATCATCAAGATGTGTGTTTTTATAGCCAGCTTTAAGCCCTTGTTTCCTCTCACATCAGGAGCACAAATCAGGCCCAGATCTACCCCTTGGCGGCCATCAACAACCCCTCATGGAAATGAATTTGAAGGTGCATCAAGTTAGCCTCGGAGGTGACATTCCTCATTCGAGTTAGTAGAGTTTGCATTGAGGTATTACATTTACGCAATCTAAAGCAAATACCACATCAACGGTGTGGGGGCCCCTTGGAGAGGGTTGATTGGGACCCCATTGGGTCTCCTCTCTCTCTCTCTCTCTCTCTCTTTCTCTCTCTCTCTCTCTCTCTCTCTCTCTCTCTCTCTCTACATATCTCTACCACTCTGTCATTCCCTCTCTTTAGGAAAAGTAAAAGGTACCATCATTCAAGCTAAAAGCAATCACTAACGCAAGAAAGGAAGTAAAAGATTTGTGCAAGTGAAAAACCTAGATCTTCATCATTTCGATTCCGATGCACATGACATTGGTATCAGAGCTTTGAAGATTTTGCATTAATCCGCTAATCTTTGGATTAATTTTTTTTTTCTCTTGAGTGTTTGAGTGTGTGTTGTAGCCTTTTGCCCAAGGATGCTTCTCTCACTTAAGGAGCTGCAAGACCTGCCATTGCACATAGAACCGTGCGCCTTGAGCGTAGGAAATGCAAACATAGTATACCGGGGTTTGTAGTTGTGGTGCGTCTGCGAGAGGGTAGTTGACTTGGTGTGTGTGCTCGACCACCTTAAGCATGGATATTTGCAATCATAACTTCTTCGGCATGACAGATTGCATCATTGAAGACATGCATTGGAAACATGAAGATGTTGATTGTGAGTATTAGAATTTGTTAACCGCCTATCACGACAAAGGAAGGCGCCCTCCAGATCAACCTATAAGCTTTGGAGTCTTGGCATTGTTTGAAGAACCATGTCACGTGCACATCTAACCCTATGTGTACGTGGACAAGCTACTTCATGACATGGGTTCAGTTCAGTTAGCTTAGGAAGTGTTTTGGCATTTCTGTGAGTTTGTTCGGAGACCGTGCATGACCAGACACTTAGGTTAGATGCATATCCTCTGGTTGCACACAGCATGATCATCAGATTTCCATCAGAACCCATCAGAAGCATTTTTACAGTGCATAGACCTATTTTCCCTATTTTTGACATTTTTCACTTATTATTTTTAAGTAACTTTTGTTGGAAACTGGGTAGGGCAAATTCCATAAGTTTGTATATATAGAAACCTAGCGCTAGCACTTTATGGCAGAAGAGGCAGCAGAAGCACCTTGCTCAACTGGCAACTTCTCAGCAAGAACCCCCCAGCAAGGCCTAGCGTTTTTGCAACATAGCATCAACACTGGCGTTTTTGCACCATAGACCAGCCTTGGCGTTTTTGCACAGCAGATCCTCTAGCATTAGCAGATTCTACAGCAGCTAGCAGATTTCCACCGCAGTAGAAGATTTTCAGCCCTAGCGTTTTTGCATCTGCAAGACACCTCAGCGTTTTTGCAGATCTTCGTGACGGAATCAGCGTTTTCAGTTTTCAGCAGTCAGTACCCACAATAGAACCCCCGAAACTCGCAGATCTCACCTTGTCGCAGCAGATCCTCGCCGCACGGTCAGATCCAGCAAAGTTTAGAGTTTCAGCCCAGAAAACGCAGATTTCAGCATCTGCGTTTTCAGTGCCTACGTCGTCGCATCGTCGCCATCGACATCGGTATCGACATAGAGTCAAAATTCAGCAGATAAAGATTTGCAGATTTCAGCCATTAGCATTTTCAGATTTCAGCCCGTCTCGTTGTCGTCCTCATCGTCGTCGACATCGTCGGCAAGTCCAAGCATTGTAGAGATTTGTGCAATCAATAGTAGACTGCTCTCGCCATAGAGAGTGGGGCCTTCGGAGGAGGGTTTGACAACATTTTGGTGTCGTATTCTTCTCTCTCTATCTCTCAGTCTCAACACCTTCATTCACAGTGTTCACCACTTTGTTTGTGTCCATTGCACTCTCTCACTAAAGGAACGGAAGGTTCTCCCTTCCATAAGTAAAAGGAACCCTTGAGCACAGTTCGGAGCACTCATCTTGAGCAAAGTTCAACATTCACTTTCGCTGCCCCTTACATTGGTATCAGAGCTTTGGCAGTGTTCTGTATCACTCAAGGAAAGAACCACATAATTTTTTTTTGCTTCTTGTAGTCGCACGTAACCCAAGTCCACTTGGGCGTGTCGATTCCTAATCGTGTGTTTGAAGAGTGACAGGAATCCCAAGAAAGAAGGGCTTGTCCAGCCTCCCCTCGTTTCTCTTTTCACTCATTGAGAGCGGACCGTGCACTTAGCAGTCGGCCAATCGACATGAGGTGGGAAAAAGCAACCTTGGTGTGAGTGCAAGGCCGCCAAGGGGTGCGCCTGCAGGAAAGAGAAGAGCTCGGGTAAGAGAAGATCCTTCTCTAACACATACTGCAAGCTAAAGAAGAACCTCAAGAACCTCAAGACTCCAGAACCTCAAGAACCTCGAGACTCTAGAACCTCAAGAACCTCAAGACTCCCGAACCTCAAGAACCTCAAGACCCCCAAGAACCCAAGAACCCAAGCCCTACACGAACCCAAGTTCCTCGTGAACTTAAGAACCAAAGATCTCAGTGTATGGTCATCACCCGAAGCGGAATGGATACTTTGCATAAAGGTGATGAGCATGAAGAAGGTGACTAGGAGGTTTTTCCGAACCTTCCCCTTCCCCATCTACGCCAAGGATTGTACTAACTCCTATGGAGGCTTTCGACAAGATGATAATGGATAGGCAGTTAGAACGCGAAGCAAGAAAGGCAGAATTGGCTTGTGAACACGAAGAAAAAAAAGTAGAACGGGATCGCGAGCACAAAGAAAGAATGGCAGCCATAGAGCGTGTGCACGAGCAAGCGCGCTTGGCGACTGAAGAAAGAATGGCAACCCTAGAGTGTGAGCACGAGCAAGCGCACTTGGCGGCCGAAGACAGAAGGGTAGCCTTGGAGCGTGAGCGTGAGCAAGCGCGCTTGGCGGCTGAAGATAGCCGAGCACAGAGTGACCAATTACACATGCAACATTTGGTCCCACTACTTTCTAATTGAAGGAGTACGAGCGGAAGTGCGACGCGAGAGAGTGCGAGAAGAAGAGCACGACGATATGGTGAACTCGCTCTACTGTAATGTGTAGAGCATAGTGAGTTCTTATTAGGTTTTTACAAAAGAATATGTGTACATACCTGGCGGCCCGCCCACTTACCTGGGCGACCACATTGGGCTTTATACCCCAACAACCTCCCACTTAAAGTCCAATGTGGTACTTTAAGTGTGAGAGAAGCTACTTGAGAGAAGCTACTTTAAGTGTGAAAGAAGCTAATATACAAGAGATGTAGAGAAGTGATGTACTACCCTACACCTAACTGCTTGCGAAAATGCGCAAAGCTCTCTGAGGGAAGTCCTTTTGTAAGTAGATCAGTAGGATTTTCTGTGGTGTGAACTTTGACAAGCTGAAGTTGCTTATCCTCGAGCATTTCCCTGATGAAATGATACTTCACATCCACATGCTTTGTCTTTGAGTGATAAACTGGATTGCGAGCCAATTGTATAGCACTTTGACTATCACAATATAACACAGGCATCTCTTCTTTGATTCCCAAATCTGTTACTAGTCGATTAAGCCAAATTGATTCTTTGCATGCCTCTGATGGTGCAACATATTCAGCCTCTGTAGTAGACTGAGTAACACAATCTTGTAATCTAGAACGCCATGATACTCTTCCACCAGCCAATGTAAAGACATACCCTGACGTAGACCTTCGATTGTCTAAGTCACCTGCATAATCTGAGTCTGTAAAACCCTTTACACTTAGCTCCCGACTCCCATAGCATATACGCATACTCTTTGTAGCTTTCAGGTATCTCAATATTCCTTTCACTGCCTCCCAATGTTTCTTGCTTGGGTTTGACATGTATCGACTTACTACTCCCACTGCAAATGCAATGTCTTGGCGAGTAGCAATCATTGCATATATCAAACTACCCACTGCAGACGCATATGAAATCTTATCCATTTCAGCCTTTTCTTCCTCAGACACAGGACAATCTTGTTTGCTAAGTTTCACATATGGTGGCAATGGAACACTCAGTGCCTTTCCCTTCTCCATATTGAAACGTTGCAAAACCTTGTCAATATACTCTGTTTGAGATAACCAAATCAACTTCTTTGATCTGTCTCTCTTAATGCGCATACCAAGTATATGACTTGCCTCACCCATGTCTTTCATGTCAAACGATTTTGCCATCTTTGACTTCAAAGCTGAAATTTCTTCCAAGTGCTTGCCAGCAATCAACATGTCATCCACATACAAAATAAGGATCAGCCAACTGCCATCCTTAGCCTTCTTTGTATATAGACAGTGATCGAACTCACTACGTTTGTAGCCTTGAGAAAGCATAAACTTGTGGAATTTATGGTACCATGCCGTCGGTGATTGTTTTAAGCCATAAAGACTCTTTAACAATTGGCATACCCAATCTTCCTTGCCTTTCTCAACAAACCCTTCTGGCTGCTGCATGTAAATTTCCACATCTAAATCACCATGCAAGAACGCTGTCTTGACATCCATTTGGTGCAACACCAAATCTAATATGGCAACCAATGCAAGAAAGCATCTCAATGTAGTCATCTTGACCACCGGAGAGAAGACTTCATCAAAGTCAATGCCTTGTTCTTGCTTAAAGCCCTTGGCAACAAGCCTTGCTTTGTACTTTGGCTGACTATCATGAGCGGTGATCTTATACCTGTAAACCCATTTACAAGGTAGAGCCTTTTTGCCCTGTGGTAATTTAACTAGCTTCCATGTCTTGTTTTTATGCAGAGCTGTCATCTCTGACTGCATGGCCAATTGCCAATTCCCGGAGTCCTTCATTTGCACTGCTTCCTTGTAACATGAAGGCTCATTGCAATCAGTCAACATGACATAGTTCATAGATGGAACAAACCTATCAGGAGGTCGCGTGACACGTCCAGATCTACGCACAATAGGTGGCTCAGGCTTAGCCACAACCTGTGGTTCCACTCTATCCTGTCCTTGCTTCTCTTGAGCCCTGACATTTTGTCTTGCACGTGCAGGTCCATCTTCTTGGAAGACAACTCTTCTAATCTCCTCAACCCTCTTTGGTTTAGAATGATATTTGGATTCATTAAAGTGAACATCATTGCTGCGGACAACCTTTCTGGATTCGGGATCCCAAAGTCTGTACCCCATCTCACCAAAATTACCATAGCCTAGAAAGATGCACTTTCTACTCTTTGGCTCAAGTTTGTTCCTAAATTCCTTTGGAACGTGAGTATATGCCTCACAGCCAAAGACTCTGAGATGTTTGTATGAGGGCATTTTGCCTGACCATACCATCTCTGGCATTGAATCCTTATGCAAAACCTTGCTAGCAGATCTATTTACAAGATGAACAACTGTTGATACAGCTTCAGCCCAAAACCCATTTGGCAGATGTGCATTAGACTACATACTTCTGACCTTCTCTTGTATGGTCCTATTCATCCTCTCAGCAACACCATTTTGAGGAGGATTTTAAGGAGCAGTAAGTTCACGTTTTATACCTTTTGACTCACAAAAGTCCTGAAAGGCCTTTGAAACATACTCTCCACCATTGTCAGTGCGTAAGCATTTAAGCTTCTTGCCACTCTGATTCTCCACAAGTGTCACAAACGTTTTGAAAACACTGAACGCTTCATCCTTGTGCTTGAGAAAGTAAACCCATACTTTTCTCGAGTAATCATCTATAAATGTCATAAAGTAAGAAGCTCCCCCTAGAGATAGGTTAGGCATAGGTCCACACAAATCACTATGAACAAGTGCCAACTGTGTATCTCTTCTACTGCTTCTATTCTTATGTGGCTGCTGTGTTTGCTTACCATACAGACAATGTTCAGAGAATTCAAAATCATTAAATGAAAAGCCAGGCAAATAACCAGAACGAGACAAGATTTCCATTCCCTTCTTGGACATATGTCCTAACCGGCTATGCCACAAAGAAACGTTCGGCTGCTCGGTTACATTGATTACATTTTTAGAGACATTTGATACATAAATCATGTAAAGTCCTCCAAACTTTACTCCATGTGCTACTGTCATAGAACCCTTGGATATCTTCCACATGTTCTGTCCAAAAATGGTGACGTAGCCAGCATCATCAAGTAAACCTGTGCTGATCAAGCTCTTTGTAATTGCGGGAACATGTCTCACATTCTTTAGCGTGAAAGAAGAGCCATTCTGAAACTTCAATTGAACATCTCCAACACCTAAGATCTCACATGTCTGCCCATTGCCTAGCCGAACATGATCTTTAGTGGTCACATAAGAAGTAAACCACTCCTTGTTTGGAGACACATGAAGTGATGCCCCTGAGTCTATAATCCAGTCACTCAGTGCATTTCCATCAGATGCTGTAAGAAGAGCTGAGTCCATTGTATTCTTCAAGAAGTAGATGTCTCCTGACACTAGTCTGTCATCCTCTGCAACAGTGTTTGTCACATTTATTTCTTGAATCTTCAATGAGGACTTGTTCTTCTCACCATGGTCTTCAGCTTTCTCTTTGCCTTTTTCTGCTTTCCATTCTCTGCAGTCTCTTTTCATGTGACCCTTCTTGCCACAATGGTAGCATTCTATGTCACTCTTGCCTTTAGCACTGCGGGACTTGCTACGAGACTGATTCCTCTTTCCACCTTTGTACTTTTCTTTGGTCCTTCCCCTGACAACTAAGGCTGTTCCTTTGCCTTTGTCCATTGTCTTTCTATTGGTTTCTTCAGTAAGTAGACTTCCTTCTACACCTGCTATGTTCAAACCATCTGGAGGTGCAGAATTACTCAAAGCTGTGCGAAAAGTGTCCCAACTTTCCGGCAATGTGATCAACAGGAACATAGCTCTAACAGGTTCATCAAACTTGACACCTTGAGCTGACAACTGACTATAGATTGTGTTGAATTCATTCAGATGATTGGACATAGGTGTCCCTTCTTTCATCTTCAAGTCAACAAGCTTCTTAAGCCAGTATACCTGTGAAGCTGCACTCTGCTTCTCATAAAGATCACTCAGCTTTAACCATGCTTAATAAGCCGACATCTCGTCTGCTACATTGGAGTAAACGCTTTCTGCCAAAGTCAGCATAATGGTAGAAAGTGCCAATTCATCCATTTCGCTCCATTCATCTTCGTCCGTATCTTCTGGTTTTATCCCCTTGAGCTTTATAGGTTTTATCTGCTTCTTTTGTACCAACACGTGCCAAATCTGCTTCTTCCACAATGGGAAATTGGTTCCATCCAGCTTCTTGATATTGTAAAGAGCAGTGTCCTGTGATCCAGCCATAGCTACGCTTCACAGTGGTTTACTTTCCTGGGAAAAATTCGGCAGAGTTTCCCCTGTAAACTGACCTCTGAACCAATATCAATCTGTCAAATGAACCAAGAAAGCTTCAGATTCTGCATAAATTTCGGTAGAGTCTCCTTTGTAAAATGGCTCTGGTGTACTCAAAAACAGACCAAAAAACAGCTCAAAAAACACCGTCTCTCTGACACTGTAAGCTGTGGGTAAACCTGTCCTGCACCTGTACTATCTCTGACTGTCCTGTCACTGTCCTATAAGCATAGACTGCGACAATGCCTCAACGGCAGTAAAGCAAAGATGCAATCCCAACTGTCTAACTCACAGTCAATACATCCTAGCTGCCTATCTAAGGGTGGTCGAGGGATCGCTCCAAGACCTGTATCACCGAAAGGATCTCAACATTTGAGAATCCCCCAGCTCAATAAAACCTCACTCGACCCTCAACAAAGGCTGCAGTAAATCTGACAGTACATATACTTCCCACAAAGTCATACATCCACAAATTTCCCACTGTATGCTGTAACCGCTGCGGCGGTTGTTTGCTGCGTGACTCACAGCCAGCAAACCCTCAACAGACATACATCATCTCTGACAATACATCCCATGTGGAAGTATCTGCAATGTCAGGATGAAATCTGGAATATCAAGCAGCAAACACAAGCTACCTGATGAACTAGTGGATGTCGCCTACAGTTTGTGTGTAGATGCGCCTGTGTCGTATGTGACACGCCTCCAAGAACTGTGAGCCGTCCTTCGATGTGTAGACAACCACAAATCAGCACTCTGGGAGTGTCGATATCCTCAGCACCTGCAGTCGTAGGCCGAAAACCCCAAATTTGCAGAGTCGGATCTGCACCCGCCGAGACCACGTAGTCGAAAATGGCCTACGCAGACCTTTGTCAAAGCCGAACGGTGGCGGAGATGACCTCAGGATTTGGGGCTGTCTTTGCCTGTCGAATTTCACTCCAATCTGAGTTGGTGACTCTAGCCTCCTGCAGTGCTGCCCCGAGCCTCGATTTGAGCTCTGATACCAGTTGAAGGAGTACGAGCGGAAGTGCGACGCGAGAGAGAGTGCGAGAAGAAGAGCACGACGATATGGTGAACTCGCTCTACTGTAATGTGTAGAGCATAGTGAGTTCTTATTAGGTTTTTACAAAAGAATATGTGTACATACCTGGTGGCCCGCCCACTTACCTGGGCGACCACATTGGGCTTTATACCCCAACACTAATGTGCAGGCACAGATTGCAAAGAATCATGAGAGGGAGACTGTCTCAGTCTCGTCTTCTCCAAAGCACGAGACACATGAATTGCATGATAATGATAAGCATGATGATTTGCATGATCAAGATGTGATTATTCATGAGCATGATGATGTGATTGTTCACAAGAATGATGGGTAAAGATAGATCACGAAGAACCGATCTTGGCTCTCGAGCCTAGGTCTCAAGAACCCCCACAGGAAGTATTATGTGTTCAAATGATTAGTCAGCACGCATTGTTCGAGTGTTTCATTCGTGATATTTATACCATTCTTACAGTTCTGTGGGTTCTGAGAAGTCTGAGAGGTTCCTTGAGAAGTCTTGTTCTCCTTAGGTTTTCCCTTGTTGTGCTTCATCTCTTGTGCGAGAACAATCGTTACCGCCTTGTTGAGATCGATTGGATCTAGTACCTCCACATCAAACTTGATATACTCGTCCAGGAATGTCTCCTTGCGCTCCGCATCCGATTTGCGTAATTGAGTGCCAAGCTGCAAAACACGATTAGAGAAAGACATAACTGGCATACCATTTTGCTTTAGAGCGCGCCAATCGTCCTTCAATCGTGCGAGGTACTGAGGTGGCATAAATCGCGCCTTGAGCTTATCTTGGAAATCAGCCAAACTGAAGGAAAGGGGTGTGAATTCGTCGGCTTCCTCTAGGTGCGCGGCCAACTGTGCCTCTTGCCATGCGTGGTACCAATTTATGGCATCACCGGCAAGGTACATGGCTGCCGTCAAAACTTTGCTATTTCCTGTCTTCTTAGTTGTCGCAAAATAAGCATTAAATTGATGCAACCAAGAATGAATAATCGTGGCATCCATCTTACCATCATACTTACTGAAAGTCAACTTCTTTGTGAGTGGGTTGTTGGAGTCCGAATCTCGGCTTGCGCCACTTGGTGAACTACCAACATCTTTGGCTGGCTCCGATCTTCGAGGCGAGAATCTGGCGAACCAATTCTTACGTGCGTAGTTCTCTTGTGCCTCACGATTGGCCTCCAAGGCCGCTCGTCTTTCTTCGACCGCCAAGCACGCATCATCGCGCTCACGCTCCAAAGATGCCTTTCTTTCTGCTTTTCTTTCTTTTTTCCCTTGTTCGCCAAGCGCACTTGTTCGTACTTTTTTTTTTCCTGAGAAATAGATCCTTCTATTAGTTGATGAAACTGCCCATAGAGCTACAACCACCTCTTTGAGAGAGGGCTACAACAACCATGATGGGGAGACTCTCCCAATGAAAAAACAGCATATGTACAATGAGGCTAAATCAAGTAATGGGAGGAGGGAAAAGCCACACAGGTGGACGCTAGTGCCATCTGAGTACACCTTGGACCAAAGTCGAAGGAAGGCCTCATGCGGTCGGAGCTGCCCTGAAGTCTCTCGAGCTGTCCTCTGAGAGTGTGGATCAGCTCTAACCAAAGATCGCGAACAGTCTCTGTTGGTGGTACAGGGTGAGCCTCAAAGATGCGGAAGCAACGGGCCCGCCAGATGAACCAGAGTGTCAGGCCACTGATGAGCTCCCAACACTCCTCTCTCTCACTGCACCACTCCTGTGGAGTAAGCTCTGTGGCAGGCTGGAGTGTAGGTTGCCTCCCCTGCATCACTATCATCCTGCTGGTGGAAGATAGCTCAAGCTGAAGTGCCGGATCTGTGAGAGTGGACCAAGCAGCTGCCCCCCAAGTGTACTGCCGAGCCCTTGAGAGAGCAGGCATCAACTGAAGAACACGAAGCCACACCTGTTGTGCCAAGGGACAGTCCCAAAGACAGTGACGTTGACTCTCCACAAGATGGTCACAAGCTGCGCATGCGGCCGAGAGACCACTATGTACAGGCCAACTCCCAACTGCTGTAGCTCTGTGTGCGACCAGCCATTGAAACAAAGTGACTCGCCTCGACTGTCTGGAGTCCCACAACCTCTCCCAAAAAGCTGCCAAGAACTCAGCTGTGAGACCCTCCTCGTGCCAATGTGGTGCTGTAGCAGGGCGAGCCTCTCTCTGTGCTACCAGTATGTGACGTCCCAGTCGAACAGTGTACTGAAAGAAAGGGACACCTAGGTGGTCCGTAGAAGAGAAAGGGTCCCTCCGAAGCCACTCTCCAGGATCCCACTGTACTCGTGCCAGTGGACAGCACTCCCAAGCCCACAGTCTCCAATGTCCAGTCTCAAGAGCAGCTGGGTCAGGATCGATGACACAAGTCCTCCCACAGATGCCCACCACTCTGATCCTCTGAAAACAACACTTTGCCACCTGCAAGGCCTCTACTGCAACTCGCTGTAAGCGTCCCTCATCCTGTAACTCGAAAAACAGGGAGGGGACAGTCTCTGAGCAAGCCCGAACTGAGATGAGAACCTCCAGTCCTCCCACAGATGCCCACCACTCTGATCCTCTGAAAACAACACTCTGCCACCTGCAAGGCCTCTACTGCAACTCGCTGTAAGCGTCCCTCATCCTGTAACTCGAAAAACAGGGAGGGGACAGTCTCTGAGCAAGCCCGAACTGAGATGAGAACCTCCAGTCGCGTGAAGGCTCCCATCCATCTGGGCGCTGCTGACTCGAGAGGTGTGAGCCACTCAGCTGGTACTGTCTCTGAGATGTCCTGGCACATGCTCTGCACCCCTCTCATGCCCTAGCTGAAAGCCCTGCAGCTCCTCTGACAAGCCTGAAAACTGTAACCAGTCACCTAAAGAGCGTGCTGGACCCGCTGCCATGGGACCCCAGGAAACATGAGGCCGACTACCAACCAAGTGGCCTCTCTGAGTGCTAACCATGTGGTTCCAAACAAGGGCTATCTTGCAGGCGCTCCTCCGTGCAAGTAGGCTGCCGTTGCTCCAGGCCTCGCCACAAGTGCTCCCAAGATCGAAGCAAACCCACAGCGAAGCGGTCCTCCTCAGTCTCCTGCTCAAACCATTTCTGCGCATCTCTGTGAAGATCCATCTGGTCGAAGGTTGCCAGGGGCCTCCTGCCTGAGGCATCCTAGCACGAAGCTGCTGTAGCAAGAACTCCTTCCAAGGCTCCTCACCTGGAAGAAGTCCTCGGACGATGAACTCCCCAAGAAGGGCTCTGCTCTGCTGTGCTGGGTCTATGATACCAAGCCCTCCCTGTGAACAAGGAAGAGTGATGACCTGCCAAGCCACTTTGGCCCGGGCTGTCTGAGTGTCACGCCTGACCAAAGGAAGTTCCTGATCAGCCTCTCTACCTGGCTGATACAAGAAGTCGAGAAGATCCAGCAAGAAGTGATGTACCACATAGTAGCCAACAACACCTGGTTGGCCAGTATAACTCTGCCAGCCAAAGAAAGTCGTGCGAAGCTCCAATGTAACAACTTCCTCCTGATAGACAGGAGGAGGGGAGCAATCTGTTGCTCGGGAGACAAGTCCAAACCAACCTGACAGCCCAAGTACCGAATTGCAGTCCATGGGGGAATCCACCTGAAACCCTCACCTGGCATCCAATCGGGTACAGGAGCACTATCAACTGAGAAAGCCACTGTCTTTCTCCAGTTGATCAGGGCGCCAGATGCACAACAGAAGGTCTTAAGAGCCTGCTTGCAGCTGTGAAGGTTGGCCTCCTGGCCATCCAAGTACAAGGCTGAGTCGTCAACGAACTCAGCGTCAAGTAGCTCATCTCCCCAAATAGGGAGTGCTAAGCCCCGTAGACCTACCTGTTGCGACACCAAAAACCTGCTCATCGCCTCAGGATAGAACAGAAAGAGGAATGGGGCAAGAGGGCAGCCCTGTCTGACCGAACGTGTGAGCATGAAACGATCACCTCTACCTCCTGACAAAAGTACCTGACTGTGTGCTTGTCTGTACAAAGCTGACACCCCTATGATCCAAGCATCTGAGAAGCCCATCCTGCGTAGAGTGCCCTCTAGAATGTCCTTGTCAACTTTGTCGTAGGTCTTCTCAAAATCGAGAAGAAGAATCACCACATCCTCACCACGGAGCCGCGCTAGGGCAGAAGCCTCCCAAAAAGTAAAGATGTTGTCAAGGATACTGCGCTCCTTGACAAAACCTGTCTGAGTCCCATGTATAAGGCTCTCTAGGAGTGGCTGGGTCCTCAAACTCAGAGCCTCGGCAAGAATTTTGTAGGTTGAGTTGAGGATGGTGATGGGGCGCCACTGTCGAATCTCATCCAAGGAGCCACCCTCCTTGGGAATGAGGTAGATGAGACCCTACTCATGCTATCAGGCATCTCTCCTGTGTGCAAGATGTACTGAAAAGCACTACAGAGATCTGGGCCAAGCAAGTCCCAGTACTCCAAGAAAAAACTGGGAGTCAAGCCACCCTCACCTGGACAACTACCACGGGGGAGTGCACTAAGAGCCGTGTGCAACTCCTCAAGCTGAAGTGGGAGGAGAGGGCTCTATACTTGAGTAAGCTTGCCTCTAAATGGAGTACCAAGCAAAGATGTGTGTGTATAGTATATTGATCTCACTCGTATGTAGGTAGAAATACAAGGTGAAAGTGCGTAAATATCTTTGATTTGGTGGTTAAGTCAAGAATCAACAAAGGATTGTGAGTTATGATTGTTGGAAGTGCATCAATATGAACTAATGGTAGTTTCTTTTCCATCTATTTGATTTCCTGCAAATTTTGATGATGTTAATTTTCTAGATGGTGGAAGTCTTTGCAATTTGCTTACTTGAGGCGTCACTTGGGGTTTCACACTGCAAGATTTGGTGCTCATTGTATTATTAGGTACTAAGTTACGTTGCTCAATATTTTACTTCGTTGAATATATCTATTGTCAAGTAGCATGGTAATGCAACCTTTTATTGAAATCTTACGTAAGATATTGGTAATGGGAACCTTTTTTTGAACTCTCTTAAGATGTTGATGATCTTTTTTTGGTGAATAGGTAAGAACTTAGGATTGGTTGTCCTAGGTCATCTCGAGGAAGGTAAATGATGCTTCAGAGCTGCTAAGAGCACCATCTCAAAAGCTACTAAGCTGTAATGGTTGGCCCAAAAAATCTCGTCAATTCAGCACAATTTGGTATGGTCTTTCTCAAGAGGCAAGAAATCATATGCACCTCTAAGTAATGGTGGAAACATTTGGGTTTGAGGTGTTGATAAAATATGAAAGTGGAAGCAAAGCAAAATTCTTTTCTCGCATCAGGTGCTATGTAAATTGGAGGTTGACAACCAGATTTGATACTATTACTGCAATGGAGAGTGGATGACCAAGCCACATTGCAAGGATCATTTTATAGCCATTTTGCAGAAATGTAAAAAGGAAAGGAATTTTGCCTACACTAAGCTCATATATGAGCAAATTCGTGAGGCTGGGTTGGATACTGACACAACTGTTGGAAACCATCTTGTTCCGGCTTTGATAGAGAGCGATAACTTGTGGGATGCTCAGGAAGCCTTTAACAATTTGGTGCAACCAAATTCATGTTCTTGGACTTATCTTATACAGGGGTATGTTAAAAATGGAGATTTCCAGCATGCTCTCTACAACTTTCAAAAAATGCAAGTCGTCTCTGTACACCCCAACGAGTTTACGTTCTTGGTTTTGCTGAAGGCTTGCACACAATTGGTTTCTCTAAAATGTGGTCGAGCGATCCATTTTGAGGTTGTTAAGTATAATTTTGAAAGAGAATTGGTTATTTGCAACTCCTTGCTGGGTATGTATGTTAAATGTGGCTCCCTTGTTGAGGCTTGTAAAGTATTTGACGGTATACAAGTGAAAGATGTAGTATCATGGACAACCTTAATTGCTGGGTACGTTGACCATGGGCTCAACAGAAGTGCCTTGATTTGTTTTAACCAGATGCAAGTGGAGAATGTGGATCCAAATGCTATGACTTACTTTTATTGCCTAAAAGCATGTGTCAATACTCAAGATATAGATGAAGTATGCAAAATATATATGCAAGTGGTTAAAGACGGGTTTGAAAGAGATCCTTTACCTGCAGGTGTGCTAATAGAGTTCTATGCAAAGTGGGTCTCAATTGTTGATGCACATGAGGTCTTCAATGAGTTGCCAGTGAAAGGCACAGTTTTGTGGACCACATTAATTGCAGGGTATACGAATCAAGGTATGTATGAAGAAGCAATGTCTTGTTTTCAACAAATGAGAACAGCAGGTGTGCCTTCTGATGCAGTGACGTTTGTGTACACTTTGAAGGCTTGTGGAAACTTAGGGACACTAAGCAAAGGATTAGAGCTGCATGTTGATATCGTCAAGGAGGGGTATGAAAATAAGCTTATATTGGGCAATGAGGGCTATCACAATCAACTTATATTGAGCAGCATTCTGACGGATATGTATGCAAAATGTGGCTTGTTCTTACAAGCCAGGAAAGTATTTTCTGAGCTTCCAATTAGAAACGTAATTGCATGGACAGCTCTGATGTCAGGATATGCATACCAAGGAGACTATGAACTAGTGCTTCATTATTTTGGAAAAATGAGGCAAGAAGACATTGAGCCAAATACGACCACTTTTCTGATGATTTTCACTGTGTGTAATCATACTGGTCTCGTTAACAGGGGCTTATGCCACTTTCTAGCAATGGTGGAAGAGTTTGACATTGCTCCGACTATCAAGCACCACAATTCCATGGTTGATCTACTTGGTCGTGCAGGGCAACTTGATGGAGCCTTTAGTATATTGAACAAAATGCCACTTCAACCTAACGTTATTTCGTGGGAAACTGTCATGGGCTCATGCCGAAAATGGGGGGATATTGAACTTGCAAGGCTAGCCTATGAGAGTGCAGAAAGGCTGGATAATTACCACAGTGGAGTGTTTGTTTTGATGTCTAATATTTATGCCGACATTGATGTATAATGTTTAGAGACAATTCCAAGGTCAGCAAGTGGCTGACTCTCATGGCTGTCTGGTTTTCTTCCTTTCACACGTCCTTACACAAAACACTTGCTTGTTCATTAGCTCTGTAAGTATTTTTAGCTGGTGTGTCATTGATGAAAGTGGAATTTTTTGGTTACGGCCTAGGGGGCTAGAGGTAGAATCATTACATGGATATACATGCAGAGTGAGCACCAATGTTTTAGTGCTGAAGTATCCATCTGTTTTTTTCAGCATAGAAATACAAATGATTGATTCATTGTTTAATATTATCAGTGATTAGGGGGCTTCAAAGTCGACAGGTTACTGGCATACGAGGCAATACTCATACTGTTATAGTAACGGAAGGGCAAGTAGAAAATTCAGCCTGTATGAAGTCTAGAGCTTATGGAAAGTTTTTTGGACGTGCTAAGTTACCTTTTTTTTTTGCAGCATCCTATTAGGACCTGAATGGTTCTTATGTGATCAGTGCTTCTGCTGTCTCGTAAACTGGGAGAGGAAAAGGGGAGAAAGGGGCCTGGCTGGTGCCTTTGCCTTGAAGTGATGGCATGGCATGACCTGACAGAACTGGAAAAGGAAGAGGAGAACCCGAACTGGACCCTGGCAAAAGCTGATCAGAATTTGAGCCTAGGCCAGTTCAAAACACGTTGCAACTCGTGGGCCTTATAGACCTTGCTGATGTGGCTGTATGGACACTGCAGACGTGGCTAAGCTGGACGCTGGAGAGCTTTCTGGCAACAGCTATGTAAGTGTTAACTTTCTAAGCATTTGGGGCAACAGTTTTTAATTGCTGTCTCCTCAGACTTGGATCCTCCAGTCTGGTCCAGGTCCGTTGCAGCTCTTGCTCTCCTCTTCAAATCGGTCAGGTCATGCCACATCATCACTTTGGGACATCCATCTTTTCCACCACCATTTTGGGGAGGTCGCTTACAGAGTTCAGTCGTTGCATTTGAGATCCCAGACACCGAATGCCATAACCTTGGCTGGGCGATAGCTTCACTTGTTGAGAAACAATCAGAGATCTGCTTACCTGGTTCATTTAGCAAGCTTGATGCATATCTTTCTTTTCAGGGTTGGCATGTTGTGTATGGGGCGATGGCTTATATCCCCCCTCTGGCTCTCTTGCTGTGATCTTATATCTTCAAAGGTTTAGAGTTCTGGCTTCTTCACTTTTGAGGATGGAAGAAGCTTTGTGTATATAAGAAACAAAGTAATGGGGCATGGAGTTAAACAGGCAAGCTTATGGATATGCTAAGTCTTGGGGACAATAGTACACGGTAAACTGCCTACGCACAAGCATGAATACTAGCAGCTAAGAACTGGCACAAATTGTTTGATCCCGACGCTGTAGGAAACTGTGTTTGATAGATTCGTTCAAGCAGATTCATCGGCCACCAGATTTTATGAAGGTTCAAGCGTGGGACTTACTATGTTAGGTCGCTCGTGAACGTGATGGGAAGAGATGCCCAGGTCATTCCCAAACCAGGTCATGGAATGTGTAGAAGGTTCCACCTAATTTAAGAAAAGTCTATGTATTCTAATGGTGATAAATCTGGGTCCTTGGAGAGACCTTGTGGAACACTGTCAGCCGATGGTGGCCTCAGTGCGTTTATTGCCTCGTCTAAAAGATATTCTGATATTGAGCCAGCTTTATCTCCAGAACTTTTGGCAGGAACTATATAAAGGAACAGGTAGTGATGCGGATCAGATGCGGGCCGTGTGGGGTCCATGGAAGATGAGTGTACGATTCAGAAGACGATGTTTGCAAAGGTTCTTCCTAACGATGAATGCCTGTGGGGGAAGGGAAAAATGCTTGAAGATGCCCAGTCCACCAAGAACTGCACCTTCAAGTCTCCATGCAGGAATAAAGGTAGAGGGATAGAATCTGAAGTGCTTTGCGGGATAAATATATTACATGTGGAAGATAACCCTGTTCATCTTGTCAGTGATGCTCAAAATGCTCGGAGCTGATGTATCATTGGTGACGGTTTACAAGCTGTTAAGCCATTACTGGGTCCACCATGAAACACGCAGCTGATTTAAGTTTGTGTGTCATAATTTTATGTTTCCTTCAAGAGACTTTTTAGACTTATTGGAGCACAAATGCCAGTCATGGATGGCTTTTGTGCAATGAAGGCAATAAGAAAATTCAACCATTGTCGCACTTACATGCTCTGGCTAGTGATGAGGAGAGGTGTTTATCTTGACAAGCCTATAAACTGCAAGGAGCTGGTTTCAACAGTAAGAAAAACTGGTGTTAAGAAGGGCTTTGAACTTGTAATATCTTACAGATGCTAGAACTAGGTTAGGTTACATCACATTTTTTTCTGGATCTTCAGGTAATCGAAGATGTACCAGTTAACCAACCAGACAATGGTAGTCCTAAGTTAGCGACAATGGATATGTCAATCAATGATACATCGTGAAGCTTATTTGAGCCCAAGACTCGAATGTGAAGGGACATAGTGGTTACAGCTTAATCTCTGCTGGCATGGTTTTTCATTCGATTTACAAACAATGTGGACATTTTGTCAAGATCTGGGTAGTTAGAATGGCGGCTTCTTTCTCATTCCATGCCTAATACATATTGCTATATAATGACAGGAAATGTTATTTCTAAGTTCCTATTCCTGTTTTGTGATGCTTGACACTATGATCTAGTTATGTGGATGCTGTGAAGGCACTGTGCTTGCTCTCAGGTTGAAGCACTTGGAATCAAAGACAATCTCTATGCAGTAATCAAAATAATATCAAAGTTCAGTGGTAATTTCCACAAATTTCAGGGTATTTCGGGAATTTCCACAAGTTTTAGGGGCCTAAGGATTTTTTAAAAGCCAAGGATTTGAAAAACTGATTGCTGTGATTGATTATAAGCCAAGGATCTGACAAGCATTGATTCTTAGTTCTTTCCACTACGAGGGTATGAAAAAAACATTGCGGAAATGGTTGACAGCAGCCTAAATTCTTCAGCCATCATGAAATTCAAATTCTCTATCCACGGGCTCTCACTCAAAATATTCAAACTATCACGGAGAGGTGTAGACGATGATCCGAGGTCTAAAGAAAGTGATTACTGGCTGCCTCTTTTGCCTCCTTTCCTGCTTGATGCGTTTTTTTACAAAGCCCGATCTTAAAGAAGTCCACACCTGGAAGATGTGATGCAGGAAGATGGAAGAAGCCACAGCAAGTGGGGCACTTGGAGAAACAAACCTAAGGGGTTCAAAGAATGACCATATAGAGGACCATTTCAAAGATGACTTCCACCTTGTTTCCAAGAATTCAGGCCATTCCAATTAGCATCCAATAATGCTAATTGAGGTAGGCCTCCAAAACATAGAAAGGGCTTTGTTTCTCCGGATTGATGATACCAAATGCATTGTATGCCTAACCATTTGATCTTTGGTATTTGTTGTGCCATGAGAGAGCCTATGCAAAGAATGTCAAGCCGAGTCCTACATCACGTGATATACCATTGGGGCTCTCCTAGCAAGAGAAAAAAGAGTTGCCCCGACCAAAAGGAGAGTGACCTCCAACACTTGGATATAAATCATCAGCTACTTGAAAAGCAATGTAGCTTCAGACTCAAACAAGTGAAATCATAGCAATGTGCATCACTACCATTCGAAAAAATTAAGATGTTTAGTGTGAGGGCATAGCAAATTTGACATGAAATGTGAAGGTATCCATTCTCAAATGTCAAGGTGTCCTCATGGCTTTAAAAATTATATATTCACTACCTGCATAATGCAAAAGCACTCTAAATAGAAGAAAACGTTGAAGGAAAAACAAAAAAGAAGAGACACAAATATACCAATGTGCACTTGACCACCTCTCTTTATATGCACACAAAAAGTCTTTTGACTTTCCATTTTCACGTGTCTTCATTTCCTAAAGTCACTCTTCACTTATGGACTTAAGATGTTTTGAAAGGATTTTTATTTTTCCGAGATTGGGGTGCCCTAATGCCTGTCATTCCTTTCTTCAACATGTTGGTGTAAGGGTGAGATAATAAGAGCACTCCTTAACAAGAATTATATACCAACCTAAGAGTCCATTTAGTGTGAGGGCATAGCAAATTTGACATAAAATGTCAAGGTATCCATTTTGTCAGTCATTCCTCTCTTCAACAAGTTGGTCAAGGGTGTTGTAATAAGAGCAAACTCCTTAACAAGAATTCTGTACTGATGTCAAAAAACTTACATCAGGAGAACCCAATTTACCCAACTCATATTCTTTCATATCAAAAAGCATGATGTAGTAATGTATGTGAGGCCATATTCTTTCATATCAAAAAGCATGATGTAGTAATGTATGTGAGGCCGACTATTTGTCAATAATTTTTGCATTGAATTGATGGCAAATATTGTGGTGTGTGGGTCTCGTAGGTGTGTCCCACCACCTAGTGTGGAAGGACACTAGTAGGTTCTTGGCATATGTAACCAACTACATGCTTGACAAAACAAATTAGACTATAATGCATAAAAGCTATCACCAATCTAACGATTGATCAACCTCCGGCACGCTTGGAGTTGCGTCGTCCTTCATGAAACCGTTGTTGAGGCGTAGCTGGAACATGTGAGGAGCTGCAGCCCAATCTAGGATAGTGTTGATGGGGTTCATGGAGACTTGATTCTTGGTTGTATCACCGATGAGGCACAGCTCTGGCAATGATCTCCAATGTTCTTTCATACTGCCAGATCTTGACACAGGAGTAAGTAGTGCTGAGGTTAATGCCGATAGCGAGGCCTTCTCCGGCCACATCAGCAAGATCTTCGGGGCAACAAAAGGCCCTAGGTAGGATCGCCCCATTGCTGGTATTGGAAGAAGTAAGAGGAGCGAGATGTGTAGAAGCAGAGGGGATTGCGGGCATGGCAGGTAAGGGCTCTAAGCATGAGGAACCAAGGGGCGTCTTTGTCATTATGACGCACTTCAACCGTTCCTCATGTAGCCATTTGCATTGGGATAGTGACCTAGTGCATTGCCTATACCGAGATGTTTCTCAACCCAATCAAATCGAGTCCAAGTCCAAGTCCAAGTTGTGTCAGCTCAAATTGTAAGTCCTTCCCCCCAGATGAGGCGTTGGAAGAGACAATCCCGGAGTCAAATTTGTGTCCTTAGATCAGTCCAATCCCTTAGTTAAAAAGATATGCATGTTTTTTCCCCTAAGGGGGGAGGTGTGGTGTGTGGGTCTTGTAGGTGTGTTTGACCACCTAGTGTGGGAGGACACTAGTAGATTCTTGGCATATGTAACCAACTCTCTCCTCTCTATAAAAGAGGCCGCCGATCAGTGTTCGAAAGGTGTGCCTTAGCTTAGCCTTGAGCCAGTTGCAAAATCAAAGTAGCCGACTGAGGAGAGGGCGAGAAGGAGAAAATTCCGCTTAAAATATATGGGAAATAGTGTAATTTTGTAAAAATACTGGCTAGTATTGTAAAATTTCCGGTTCAGATTTGTCTTGGAGGGATTTTTGTATGTTTTGTGAAAATGATCTTTCCCGAACACTGCTGCCGACTCCTGAGCAGGCAAGCCGCGTTAGTCTCATTCTCCCTCTCCTCTTGTGTACATCACAAACTATCGAAATTATTCCAAGCAGTCTATTGGTCCATTCTCTGATAACCTGGGGACTACACACGTCTACAACCGCCAAATGCAGGTGGTCGTTAGCAAGAAGGCATAAGAAAAGCGAGGGATTTTCTAGAGAACATAACAGGGGCATTCCGAGAATTGAACTCGGGACCTCTCGCACCCTAAGCGAGAATCATACCACTAGACCAAATGCCCAACTTGTAAGCCGCTTTTAAGAGTCACTTACTATGTCGTTATTGGTAGGAGATAGTAGCTGGTGAAAATGCATATTGCAGACAGCTATATAGTGGAGCTTGGAGCATATAAGGGCTGTGGATTTATGATGTGCAAGAGGGCAGAGCACACGCACTTTTCCATCGCTTTTTCTCCTCCCCTGGAGCCCTTATGGCATGTGGGGCCATTTCTCTCTCTCTCTCTCTCTCTCTCTCTCTCTCTCTCTCTCTCATCGAGACGTACACGCCCACCGTCCATTCTATAGAAACGCCGTGGAGAATCTCTCGTTGTGTCTCTGAATAACCAAGTGCAGGAATTTATTGGTGCAGTAGTGGTGACACGGGGGTACATTCACAGGCAAAGGTCTATTCAGCGTTCGGGAAAAATCATTTTTCCAACCATACAAAATTCCTTTCCTTGAGTTTGCCAAGAGGAAATTTTAGAGAATTAGTCTACTTTTTCAACTTTTTACATTATTTTTCTCTATTTTGGGGTAGAATTTCTCCTTTTCCCCTTGCCCTCAACCGGCATTTTGGAAATTGAAAACGGCACGACATTAAGCTGAGACACATTTTTCCCGAACATTGGGTCTATTAGGCAAAATGTAGACAGGTTAGTGATTGTAAGGGCACGGTCTGAAGGGGCCGGAGCATTAATGCCATCCCACTAGAGAGAGAGAGAGAGAGAGAGAGAGAGAGAGAGAGAGAGAGAGAGATCTTTTTACGCCAGAGAGAAAAGATCTATCTGACGACGAAAGTTGAACTCAAGACTTGTTTTCAATTTTCAAGAGGGAAATGGATAACCAATCTACCACACTTGGAAGGTTATACCATTTTCCTCTTTTTATTACTGCACACACACATCCGAGAAGAAGAGAATTTTAGTGTCCTAGGAAACTATCCCAAAAGACCTTCAAGATCTATCCGACGAACTTAGTTGAATTCAAGACCTATTATTCAAGAGGGAAATGGCATAACCAATCTACCGCACTTGGGCGATACAGAGATTATACCATCTTCCTCTTTTTATTATTTTAATGTCGTAGGAAACTATCCTGAGAGACCTTAAAGATCTATTCGACGAGGAGAGTTGAACCAAGATTTGTTATTCAAGAGGGAAATGGTAGAATCAATCTGTAGCCTGGTTTCATACGGCACAATATATTTCGGACATGCTGAGCCTCGTCTTCCATCCCTAGTTCACATAGAGCGGCGGTAGGTCTCTAAAAGCTCACCCATTTGTGATTGGCTTGGAAATCTGCCTCGAGGCTCATTGGCACAAAAAGATAGCTCTGTTTTGTCTTCTTCAGCGTGGTAGCGAGCTCTTCGGCGCGCGGGGGGGGGGGGGCGCTCTTGGAAATGAAATTGTAGGTCCAGAAGAAGCTCGCTCTCACTGTCCAATCCTTCTACACCAACTTCACACATCGTTGCGCTCCCCCACATGCTGCAAAAGCAAAAAACACGTTTTTGATCCAACCAGATCTTGGTCAGTTTTGTGTAGATCCGCCATGGCCCCTTCTCGATGCAAGCATCCACTCCCATGGTCTTTAGCTTCCGAATTCCTTGCTTATGTGTATGGAACCCTGCTTCCCACACTCGTCTTCAACCCCACAACCATCCATCCTTGCTTATGTGTATGCATCCATCCTTCATCTTTGTCAACTACCCCTCTTCTGGCTCCTACCACGTGAATGAGCTCAGTGCTCAACGACACAATATCATCAAAGAGAACTACCTCCAACTTGCCCTCAAAGACTCAAAGGTTCCTGGACTTCTATACTTGGTTCATGTAGCAGAATTTGATCATTTGAGTGCATACCAAAACGGCCTGGCTTTGGATATTACTCCCTCCCATGATCAGGTCATCCATAAAAAAGATGATCTTCCAAGTCCTTCTTACCCACTTGCACACCTTGTCGACTAGTCCCCGCAAAGTAGGGCACTTGCATAACAAATGAAGGGGGTCTTCCGAGACTGACTTGCAGCCTAAGCAAGTGCCAGAGCCGAACCTCTAGCTTGCACCTTAATCCCAATGGGAAAATCTCCCTAGAGCACCTTCCAAATGAATACTTTTATGTAGTCCGGTCCTTTAGTCTCCTAGATGGTAGTAACCCTCTTTTGCTAGCGTTCTTCTGATCAATTTTTCTTCCAAATTCTGTTGAGAGGGGCAAACCAATTAGCTTTGTACACCATCACATTATAAGTACTTTGGGTCTTGGGAAGCGAGGACACTTTGTCTTTCGGCCAATGCCAGGCTCTCCAATCAATTTCTGATCCGCAGACAGAAGGAAATGAGGATGCCAATACTTCCAAGAGTCTACTATTCATAACCCTTTTGTAAATTCCCAATGTATGTTCCATCACCATGAGCTCCACATCCTTCCAGCAAAAGCTTCTGTCATCCCAGAGATACGAAAGCTTAGCGATTCCTTTGTTGTTCACCTGCCGTGCAACTTCCCTCCAAAAGGGGTCCAAGGAGCCCCTTCCAAGTTTGGAGAGCCATGGGGACCAATTGTGGGAGGAATCCTTGAAGTATCTGATATTCTCTCCTCATACCAGAGTTGAGACTGCTTTGTTACACTTCCGTGCTAGTTCCCTTGTGCAGCCACCAAGCTTGAGGGATGTCCAACTAGGTGCTAGAATCTTGTCCGGCACCGTGGCCATCTCTTATATGCCCCCTTTTGAGGCCAACTTTGTGCTTTTAATCATATCCTAGGCCATACTAGCCCACTCTTGTTTCTGGTTCGTGAAAGAAACCATGAATTTGATACATAAATCTTCTGCATGCACCATTGGGTCAATAATTCCAATTCCACCCTGGTTCTTAGGTCTTGCTACCCATTCCCATCTCCCCCATTGGTAAGGGGTTGTGGCTTTCATGTTGCTTTTCCATGAAAACCGCTTGATACGCTTCAAGAATTCTTTCAATTAGATTTGCTCATTTTTAGCAACGACGATACAAATGAAATGTACGCTATCATGAAAGCATTGATCACCGTGACTCCACTGTGGAAGGGGAGGAGCACAAAATTCCATCTCATTTTGTTGTTAACTTTGGTCAAGAGCCAGTAAACTCTCTGTTTATCTGTAATGCCCACCCCAAGTGGAGGTGCCTGAATACAATGCCCTCACCTATAACCTCTCCAGACCATTTCACGGCATCGAAGGTGTCACTTTCTAAGAAAGATATCAGTCTTGATTTCTCAATACTGCACATTGAGTCGGAGGCAGAGGCAAAAAGTTGAACAATCTCAAGGGCTCTTCTCAACGTTTCTGATTCTGATTTGAGAAAAAGTCATCTACAAAGAGCTTTGCCAATAGTTGCTTTCCTCCAGGTAGTGAGAGACCTTGAATTTCCCCTTTCGCCGCACTATCCTCAAGTGAAGTCACTTGTGGGTGAGAGCCAATAGCAAAAAGTAGTGGGGCAAGGGGGAAACCTTGCTTGATTGAACGCTTGACCTCAAACCCTCCCACTATCTTGTTGTTGAAAAGGAGCTCAAAGTAACTTCCTTCCCCCAACGTTTGGACAATCGCACACATTCTGGGTCCAAAGCCCAAAGCCTTCATGACTGCCTCAAAGTATGACCATGAGATTCTATTGTAAGACTTATCTAGATCAAGCTCCAAAAGGACACATTCTTGCTTGGTGAAAGAAGCATATTCAATACCAACCATGGTAGCCAAGATGTTGCCATAGATTGACCTACCTTTTATGAATCCATGATAGGTGTGATGATTCTATTCAAGGTTTCTTTAGCATTTCTTCTATCTCATCTAGCTTTCCATGAGCTCCTATGATTGTTACATCCTTGGTTAAAAGATATTGCATTATTCTCCCCAATGTTTTCCTCATTTATTTTTTCTTGAGCTCTTCTGATCCCCTCAGGTGGAACCATTGACTCTACTCAAATGTACTAGGTGATGTGTTTATACGAAGTGTTTTCCCAAATTTTCTTTTTTACTATGATTTCTTGGACAATCCTCAAACAAGTATGCATATCATATCAAGGCGCGACTATGAGATAACGTGCTCGTTGTTGTTGCCTGCAACCCCCTTGCCATAGCCAAGCTCCCCAACCCCCTTGCGTAGCTTCCCCCTGCCACTGCCCGCCCATTCCCCTTGCTCACAGCGCGGTGCCCCCTGCTCCCTACTCCCCCCCCCCCCCCCCCCCCCCCCCCCCCCCCACATTCGCCTCTATTTGTTGTGGTCTATCTGCAACCTATTGGTGACGGATTCAACACATTCGTCCCCGCCTCAACAATAGTGGACATAGAATGGTGGCCCCTACTCCACCACAAAGGGACTCCTCAAGAGCCCCCTCGCCTGACTCCGTGGGGCCGACCCTTTTGACTTGCTCTTTCACTAGAAGAGCAAGCGAGCTTGATGGTTGAGGTGGAATGCTTGGAAGGCTCCTCGATTATCTGCAAGATTATTGACACTCGACTCAGGGGTTTACTTTAGGCCCGAGTCTTGTTTGATGTGGGCAAGATCATTGATGTCCAGATCCTCAAGAGAGGGTATTATCAGATAGAGTTCGAGTTTCTAGAGACGATGACCAAGGTGATTTTGATGAGCCCCCGCTCGGTATCCGAGAAGCTCAAGCTTACTTTAGACGATGGCGTCATGGTTTCAACCCTACTACATATGTGCTTGAGGAGGAGGCCGACTTGCCTATTTTTGTCTGCTTCCGAGGCCTAAGGAGAGAGTACCTCCCTCTACTTCCCATGATTGGTTCCATGTTCGAGATAGTTCTAGATTCCCTGCGCACTGCAGCTTCAGTTGTGGCCAAGGCTGCAGGTTTACCTACTGTGCGGGTTCTTGTTCGAGAAACACACTCCCTCCCGAAGGTGATATTGTTGCCTCTTGTAAGCGGTGGTTGGATCAAACAAAGTGTGGAGTATTTGGGTCTTCCAAACCAGTGCTTCATTTGTAGGAAGATGGGCCACTTAGCAAAGGCCTGTCTTGGCAGGAGATCTCGACCCAACAACACATGTGCAGTCTCCCAAGAATGAGAATGCCCAATAGATAGGTACCAAGGACACACAGGCTGGTACCTTGACGAAGGCCAATGATTAGACATCTAATGGTTGGCAGTAGGTGCCTAACCATCATCAACAGGGATGGGCTTGCCACACTGCCCCCCTAGTGGGCGAGGTCCTACAAATCAACAACATTGGATTCCGACAGGGAACCGTTTTGACCCCTTTTAGGAGGACCCCCCTTGAGGAGGCTACCTCCACTTCAGCTCCTCCGCCTCCACCACCTTTCCTTCCTCCACCCTCAGACGCCTCTGTTACGCCTCCCCTGCCTCCCTCTCCTCCCCCTCCTCCACCTTCACCCCCACCTCCTACTCCTCCTTCTAAGACTCCCACATTTTGATGCTCTGCACATCCAAACATGCGCATCTCTCACCAACCAAGCAGGCAACTGTGTTCCATCATCCGTAGTTACAACAAAGTCTTCTATCGGAGTTTAATTTACGTCCTTGTAATTTTGGTCCTTGGTGTTTACCTTGGTTATGATTCCTTTGTGCCGTTGGAGAGGAGGAAAGGGGAACACACTAGAACACAACACAATGCCTCGCTATAGCCAAGGGTATACATAGCACCCCAATCCACTAGAGTTCACCTTCAAAACTTGATACTATATCCACAAGAAAACCATCACTTGCACATGACCATACACACATATGGGTTGCAACACACTAAACAAGCACGTTCATCCAACTTTGCTCAATTTGCAGCCTTCCACTTGCACATAGCCTCTCCCTATCCTTTTTTGCACAACAGACCTCATGGCGGCACACAGGCCCAAGGAACACACAGGTAAAGCCCCTTTTGGCCTATAAAGCCACATTAGTCATACACATCCGATGCTGCTTGGCTACCCAAAATCCTTATATGTGCTGCAGCCCTTTGCTATGCACCTACTAGCATATCCATCCCTGCTTGTGTCATATGCTATGGTCGACCAACTTTGGTTGCACCATCATTGCCCAACCCCCTTGTTGAACATTTATGTTCAACCACAAAAAGCCTTTATTCCTCTACAAATTGCACACACCTGGAAAACACTGTGAGAAAACCCAAACCATATATACAGTTTTATTCTGCACTCTTCTGCCAAACCTCAAGGGGGTTGCCCCACCCCCTGCATCATGCAAAGCTTTTGCCTGCATCAAACACTTGGCACTGCTTCCTTCCATCCACCTATATCTACATCCCATTGTGCTGCAATTCAACACCTAGCCCATCATACATATAGGCCGCGCATAGCCCACCTTCATCACTCCAAGCATTCATCTACATCCAAATCTCTTCAAATAGAGCATCGTCGTGCTCACTATCCTGTTCAAAAATCACATACAACACCAAAAAAATGTTCTTGACCCTCCCGTCCAACCAAGTAAAGTGGAGGCCTCATCCATAGACTAGGTCTTCTCGGCTCATCAAACTCGGTCTCCTCACCATATGATGTGGACTCATCCATTCTATTGTCTTCGCTTGTCTCCCATAAACTCAAATTGGTACCTTTATCTTCATCAACATCACATGCGATTCTGTATCAGCATCTTAACCCGCTTGCTGCTCAGCAAAAGCTTGATCATCTCCATGGATTTTCACTTTCTTCATCTATTTCTGAGTTTTCAGCATTTGCAACTAGACTCCACTCTGCTGTAAGTTTCAACTATGGGGGGTGATAGGTAGAGCCATGGCGTGGTGCAAAGGAGCGTACAGAGGCAGAGAACGAGAGAGAGAGAGAGAGAGAGAGAGAGAGAGAGAGAGAGAGAGAGAGAGAGAGAGAGAGATTGCAATAAGAAAAGGCACGCTATTCTCTTGATTAAAAAAAAGAGTTACATTTATATAGAGTAACTCTTTTTTTTAATCAAGAGAATAGCGTGCCTTTTCTTATATATATAGAGTAACGAGAGAACGAGAGAGAGAGAGAGAGAGAGAGAGAGAGAGAGAGAGAGAGAGAGAGAGAGAGAGAGAGAGAGAGAGAGAGAGAGAGAGAGAGAGAGAGATAGATTTTATTATCGTCCTTGGAGGTCAAATATGACCTATGGGACCAAAGTTACATGTGATGTAGTATGTGTATGGCTGATGAGTGACTCTCGATGCTCCAAAATTGTAGTGATGAGAGTCGCAATGGAGAGCCCACACTTTGGCTGGGAGAGGAAAGTGTGTAGGTCTAAGTTATGGCTGAAAATGTGAGAGAAGCAAGTTCGGATGTGATCAAAAGCTGAGCACTCTAGTAGTGTGTGGTACTCAGACTCTCGAAATTGCAGTGAGCATAATGTGCACAATCGATTTGACTCTTCTCCATTGCCCCAACGCCCTATCTCGCATCGAAGGAAATGGGAGCTAAGCCGAATTGCTGCGATAGTGCGTATCGCGGACAAGGGAATAGGCTCAAGCATGTAAGTGTGAGTACGGTTTCCTCTCTCAGCAAAGAACATGGTTTTGTAGTTGGGGGCAATATAGGTTGTGTAATGTATGAAGCGTGACCCACCGGATTTCTCCCAAGCCGTAATACATTGGCGTTGTAGAAAAGCTTCATTCACTTGAGAGTCAATTGAAGCATCATGTAGCAAGTGTAATGCATCCCATCTCCCAAACCACTTCTTTATGTCTTGCATCCATCCTGTGCTCAAGATCTTGCTTTTACGCGTCTTTTGAACTTTTTTGCTTGCTTCCCATGCAATTGTAGGAAGTCGATGTGAGGGGTTTTGACGCATCTTTATCATGTACTCCACAACCCTTTCCATGCCCATAACCTCAATTGGAAGAGATCCCGACTCAAGAAGTAGGAGCATATATGGTGTTTGTGTCTTAACTTGGAGAAAGTTTGTAAGAAAACGCTTTTGGACATTCTCAAACTCTTTCCAAGTAGACTTTGAGATGCTCCCGCCCCACACTTCAACTCCATAAAGAAGAACCGGTGTCACCAATGCATCAAAAAGATACTTCTTGAGAACCCAACACTTGATGTTTCCCGCATTACACATGTTCTCAAATGCATAATATGCTCTCTTTCCCGCTTCCAAACGACGCATAGCACATTCATGCCACTTGTGATTGGATTGAACCTCAAGGACAAGGTACTTAAAGCTCTCAACAACTTCAAGTGTCTCGTTGTTGTACACAATGCATGGCTTCTCCTTATGGTTGGTTTTCACAACAATAACCTTTGTTTTGGATTCATTTACAATGCAAGCAAAAGTTCTCAAGGACAACCATAAGCTTTTGTGCATCTTCTAAAGTGTGTGCTAGAAGCACTACATCATCCGCATACAACAAAAGCATGATTACCGCATTGCAAATAGTGACCTCTTCAATGCCTTCTTCTTGCATAAAGTCAAGTACCATTTGTTCCAATTGATCGATGCATAGACCAAAGAGAGTTGGTGACAATGTACATCCTTGTTTAATCCCAATAGTGCTTACAAAAATTTCTGAAATTTCTCTTCCCATGCGCAATTGACAAATCACCTTCTCATAGATTCGAGAAACCGCAAGCATAAACTCACTTGGCACTTGGAGTTCTTCCATCCTTCTCCACAAATTGTTACGTGGAATCATATCAAAGGCTTTCTTAAAGTCCACAAAACAACAATACAATCGCTTGCCTTTCAACCGACTTTCCTCCATGAGAACACGAAGAGTGACAAGATGATCAATGGTGCTATGGCATTGACGAAAACCCGCTTGTCCCTTTGCACGCTTGTCATTATCTTCAGTCCAATCACTCAATTTCATATCCATTATGCACCCAAACAACTTTGCCATAAGAGACCCAATCATTATAGTCCGGTAGTTGCTTACATTCTTTACATCCCCTCCTTTATGCAAAGGCTTAACCCAATTAGTACTCCAATCATAAGGCATACCATGTTGAAGTGCAAGGTTGAACATATCACACATCCACTCATGGGTAAAATCTCCCGTCCATTTGATCATCTCCGGCTTGATACCTTGAAGATCTCCCGCTTTGCGAGTGACCAACTTTTCAAGCCCACCGCATACATCCTCAATAGTAAAAAAAGACGGCATACATGGGAGTGAACCATAAAATGGCATTTTTTCAGTATTTGCTTGCTCATATAATTGCCTACAATGTGTGTACATATCCACTAGACTCAAGTTACCAAAATTCTCAATCCGCTTGCCTCTCAAGTTTCTCCAAAATCTTTCACATGCATGTGCCTTTTCTTGGACTTGAAATTCTTGTTGCTTTACTTCCCATCTTCTTCTTTTCTTTTGAATCAATGCCTTGTATGTATGCAAATGACTTTGATAGTTGTCTTTGTCCATAGTTGCATCAAGCTTTATCAAGGACTTTCGAGCATCTTGACATTCTTTATCAAACCACCTTTTGCGTGATCTATCTTTGTTGATACCATGGAGATGCTTTATGGCAAAGCATTCTTCCGCACAAGAACAAATAGCTTTCTTGAAAGCTTTCCATTTAGTTTCCAATGGTGCATCACATTGAAGCTTTGTCATCCATAATTTTTGCTCAACCATTTCAATGTACATTGGTGCCCGTTTGAAATCCATACATAGTGATAACTTCTCTTTCCTTTGGCTGCGATTATCATGCTTAGTAGCTTCTCCACATGAAAGGTCAATACATAAGGTGCGATGGTCGGATTCCGGGGTCCATTGACCAAACATAAAACTCTTTATGCGATACAAGATGGCTTCGGAGAGTAGCATATAGTCAATCACACTATCCCCATTATGTCTCCTACATGTAAATCCATTGGTTCCACTCCACAAAGATACACCATTGGCAATGAGCATACCCGTGCTATTACACATGTGTAAAAGTAACTTTCCATAGTGATCCGGCTCTTTCTCATCCATTGAAGTACGATCATACAAGTGAACTTCCTCCAACTCCCTTGAAATGTATGGCATATCAAATTGTTGAGTATCATGTTGTAATGTTTTTGTGCGAGCATTCATATCCCCAAATACAATAACATCACCTTCACCTTTGAAATAAGAAATGTTCTCTTCCAAATCAGAAAATGGTTGATCTCTATCCATGCAAGCATAAAAGGGAGAATCATGATGAGGAATGTAGCAACCGGCTACAAAAATGGGTGCTCTTTTTGGTGTCATAATTTTCAGCCATACATAACGTTTGTACTTGTCATCTTTCACAATTGATACAAAATCTTCCAATCCTTTCTTAACCATACATGCCAACCCTCCTTGTCCTCTTCGTTGCTTGAGATTCTTTGACCACATCAATGAATGTACATTGTAATCCTTCAAGCCGTTAATCCTTTGTGTATCATGCTCCCAAGTTTCAACAAGAAGTACAACATCGGCTTTGCTTGTTAGTTCATCAATGCCAACCCCTGCATTCCATGGGTATCCATTACAATTCCAAAAGCATATTTTCAATTGTAACTCGGTCTCATAGGTCACGCATCCCTATTTGCTTGAGAGACTTTCCTCCTCCTTGGGCACATTTTCTTCATGAGAGATCTCCTTGTTTTTATTATTCTTTTCCTCATATGCCTTGCGACGCATATTTTGTTGCTTAATAGTGCGATCTTCACATACAAAACATTTTGTATCCCTCAAATAGATCCAACTATTATCAAGGATAATCTTTCGCTTGGTCTCATCTGGCATGGTGCATACAATTGGCCGTTCTCCCGAGCGAAAAGCTCCTTGCTTCCCCACTCTATGTGCTCCATAGACAATAACTCCGGACATGCCAAAGTGGGTTTTGAAGAAATCTTCAATAACAATGGCAAGAGAAAGAGGTGTCTCTAACTTCTCTTCGGGAATTCCACGAATAACAATGTTCTTGGAACGTCGCTCCCGTTCCTTCAACTCCTCCACATCCACATTCTCAACATTCTTTGTTTGAATCATAGTTTGCATGAGTGAGGAATTAGAAACCACATTGCTACCACATACATCAGCCCAAGACTTGTTTGTGCATACATTTTTCATGTCGCATACATCGCGGCTCATAGTGTCAAATTTCTGCTCTTTCAATACATGGTCATGCTCTACTTTGCTCATCCGCTCCTTCAAAGCATTCAAGTCCACAAGAGAGCGTTTATATTCCTTGACTTCCTCTTCAAGTTGCATCAAACGTGTTGTTTGCATCTCAAGTGTCCTCTTGAGATTCTCATTCTCAACCACAAGTACCCTTAGTGTGCCATTCTCCATTGCAAGTGCTCGTAAGTCTTCGCCTTGTTTGTTTACGGTCTCTTGCAATGATACCAAGTATGCCATGATCATGGTTTCCGATGTCGTTGGTTGGGTGGTTGTGTTGCTATCTCCACACTTAGGAGATTTTGGATCATTTTCCACAATGGTTGTGGACCTTGTTGAAGAAGAAGAACCCTTGCGAGTGCCGGAAGACATTGTATGTAAAATAGGAGATGAGAATCAATTTTGTTGAACCTATTCACTTCAAAAATGCTGCTACAGAAACGCCTTCCATAACTCTGAAAATTTTTGTCTTTACATCAATGCATAGAGGACTTCGTGCTCTTCGATTGAGGCTATAGATCACCCAAATCGGAGTTCGGATGAAGAAGTTATGATCAAAAGAGCGGACTGCTGTCTACTAGGTCAAAAAACGGCTGCGTTTTTTGAGAGAGAGAGAGAGAGAGAGAGAGAGAGAGAGAGAGAGAGAGAGAGAGAGAGAGAGAGATTGCAATAAGAAAAGGCACGCTATTCTCTTGATGAAAAAAAAGAGTTACATATATATAGAGTAACTCCATGCAAACTAACTGTGCTAATTTCATGCCATAACAGATGTTCCCATGGGTTTGCCTTTACCAGAACAAC
The DNA here is from genome assembly GCF_014529385.1 of Adiantum capillus-veneris. Taxonomy (NCBI): domain Eukaryota; kingdom Viridiplantae; phylum Streptophyta; class Polypodiopsida; order Polypodiales; family Pteridaceae; genus Adiantum; species Adiantum capillus-veneris. Next base: position 7,893,547 of record NC_140935.1, on the reverse strand, counting down.
CTTGGGCTTGGAACCCAACATCTGCTACCTTTTCATAAAAACTCTTCACAAGAATAGGGTTTATCTCTTCAATCCGCCACCAAAAAACCAACATTAGCTAGCTCTTTAGCACACTAGCTCTCTTCAACCAGGGGCTTATCCTCGTTGAGAAGCTTGTCCACCATTGGCACATGCACATCACAAACTGGAAACCTCCAAGGAACATAGCCAACCATAGGCCTTACCTCAGCAGGTTGTGCACTTCGAACAACCAGTATTGCCTTTGGTTGAACCATAGGACACTCCGCTACTGCTGCAATAGGCACATAATCTGCAGGCCTCAACATGCCCAGCTCCAACTTCCGCTTTACATTTCTGATTTTCACACTCTGGCTAGATACACCATATCTTCTTAGGTATCCACATTGTACTCAACCTTTTCTCTGATTTTCGGATGCAAGCACTCTAACAGCTTCAAGGACTTCAAATATTGATTCCTTTTACCCTAGTAGAAATCTCCAACTGCCTCCATAGCTGGCTTCAAATTGCCCAAGAAAAATTGATCAATCTTTACTTAGTCTTGGCGTATCACCTTCAACTTTACACACACCTCCGCCGGAGTAATGACCCTTCAAAACCGCTTCAAAAACTGACGTTGCAGCTTATGCCATGATCCTCGATCTGCACACTATAATCCATCGAACCAAAGCTTTGCTCGTTAGAGCATCAACAGTGGCACCGTCTATAGCTTTTCCGCATCAGCCCCCACCATATGCATCAACATTATCCATAGCTCAAAATATGCTAACCAATCTTCAGGGTCTTCAACACCTATAACTATGGGGCCAGAACTTGGCTCCATCATCTCTTCCATCTTCAAACTTGACCACCAAACAGTTCATGACCATCCACCAACCGCTTGTCATCTTTCAAACACCTTCAAATTGGAGAAATTAGATGCTCCTCTGGGGGGGCACTAGAAGATGGAGAGGGGGAAACAAGAGCACACCCAAAACACAACACAATGTCTCACTATAGCGTAGGGTATACACAATGCCCCAATACACTAGAGTTCACCTTCAAAAGTCAACACTATCCACAAGCAAACCATCGCTTGCACATGACCATACACACACATGCGTTGCAACACACCAAACAAGCGTGATCATCCTGGTCTACTCAATTATTGTAGCCTTCCACTTGTACAAAGCCTCTCTCTATCCCTCTTTGCACAACAGACCTCATGGGGGCACACATGCCGACACATGCCCCAAAACACACGCACACAAGAAAAGAAGAGAAAGGGGAATCAACACCAAATGATGACAATGATGGCTTCTCTTCATCAAAGAAACCAATCTTTTCTCCATTGGCACCGCTTTGACGAGCTCAAAACTCGGAGCCGGCATCCCTCTCTAGCTTCCTATGCATATCCACAAAATGGCAAAAAGCCCTTAAATCGGTGTGAGATCCTCCCTTTATAAGGACTTTACAAAACTTAAAAAGGAAAAAAATGTTGTCTTTCTGGTTCGTGCATCCAGCTGAGTCATTTTTGGTATTTTTTGTGGATTGCCCACAAGTGACATACCCTATTTGAGCATACATTGCATGTGACTGCCACATCAGTGAGCTTCCATTTCTCTCTCTTTCATTACACGTGTGCAGTGCCCCTTGGGGCCTTTCTCTCTCCCTCTCTCTTGGCCTTTGAACACTGCTGGAAGGACCCCCTTGCTAGTGCTAGCGCTAGCGCTAGTGGGGAGGTCCACCCACTATTCCTTCAAAACTGTGGAGCCCCTACATGCACGTGATAGGACCCCTACCCGAGAAGCCACATCATCACTGTGCAGAGCGCCTGTTAGCAGCAAGCTAACACGGACACCATTTTTTGGAGTTCTCTTTGTAAAAAAATATTATTTTGATAAATCCGGAATATTGTAACTCTTATTTTCTCGGATAAACTCTGTAATTAATGAGCCGGGGCTACAAGCTTCCAGATTGTATCAGCTAGACATTATCCAGTTTTGGTAGAACTCCAGATTATTATTTTTGACCACCCAAAAACCTTGGCTAAGGTATAAAAGCCAATTTTTGTTAGTTTTTTATAAGTTTTTTGGATAAGAAATACACAACGTGAGCTAACGGCGCTCGCTCCTCTCCTTCTTGTGCTTCCTACTCCCTCCCCGGTTGTCACATTGCGATTGCATTTGTTGCATTGCAAGCGCAGGTAAGAGCTCTACGCATTGACATAAGCAATTCACAGTATTTCGTAGCTTTTGGCGTCGCCGATCCACGACCTAATTTCATCATAACTAGGAATTTACACTTTTAAATTGAAAATTAAGCATAGGAAGGGTATTGGGGCATCATTGCTAAGCATTTAGATGCATTCTGGGTTTACTGACCAAGTAAAAACTCCACGCTATTAATAATTGCGATTTTGGAACTTGACCTAAAGTGGGGTTTGAGACCATAAGCATATGTGCTTAGGTCTTATAAACATTTCCTAGAAGTTTCGTTACGTTTGGATGTCATTTGATGCTGTAACGGATGTGAATTGTTTGCCGATGAGCGATTGGCTTTTGGTGATTTCAGTCACTTGAGTGTAGCTTGAGTTAGATGCGAGTTGTTAGTTGTTTTTCGAGAGGTTGACAACCTCTTGTAGCCTCTATGCACTAGTCGAGTCAACTTTAGTCCCATGGTTTGACAAATTAATCGTGGTTCTCGCTAATACTGCAATAAGATAGGATGGTGAGGTTAGACATGCATCCCACATTTGGCGCCGCTGCTGCCGGGGATCGAAGAGACCTAAACTATGAAAAAACACGAGCGTGTTGTGAAGTTATCCTTTAACTTCCTCTAGGTTCGCCTAGAGTTCAAAACTTTCTTTTAGAAACCGCATAGCTTAAGATTGTTGTCTTTTGATGTGTAGAGGTAGCTTGGAAGTAATCGTACTTGCTGAGTGCCTTTAGGATTATAGGATTGTAGAATTAGACTAGGATTTTGAGAATGATTGGTAGACGAGACAAGTCTTAAGATCAAAGCTCCGAAAAACATAAAACACAAGAAAACGAGTGTTTGTGGACACTTTTCACAACCCCATTGCGTGAGAATCTAGGAGTAGGGTAAGTAGGATCCGAGGTGGATTTCAGAACATTGCTCTCTTTGAAAGAATCAAGTGTGAGTTGTTATTGGAAGTTGCAGAATTTCAGGTCTACGGCTAGAAATAACTCGAAAAGACTCAAAACTACTCAATCTGATTGGAGAGTAAGCCTAAAAGTTGTTTGAACCAGTTGGTAAGCTCAAAGACACTTCGAGGTAAAAATTTACAGAGTTGGCCAAAACTCAGATTATTTACTTTTTTTTGAAATTTTAGGCCAAATTAAATTTTGACTTGATTCATAGGCTTAAAATAGCTCATATAAAGACTGTCTTTGAAAAAATTGTAAAAAAGTGTTCATTTCAAGCATGAAGTTAATAATCGCGATTATTAACTTTCTGCTCTAAATTGGCCAAGGTTCATACCATTGACTCATTGCATGTGTACAAACAACTTTTGTAAAGGCCCAAGATATTTGGATCACCAAACTGGCAAAAAACTGGGTATAAACTAAAGTTTGTACTGACTTTTTGAATCTTGAGTCTAAATTGAGGAAAAATTTATCCAAACTAGTTGAAATTTGATTCATAGACTTATGTTGATGTGATAAACATGTGTACATGCTCAGTTGATCAAAAATTTGCAAAAAATTTGTTAAATATAAATAATCACGATTATTTACATCTGTCCCATTTTTCAACTTTTTTGACCAAGTCAGTATACTGACTAGCTTTAACTTGTTGTAATAAGCCCACAAATCAAATTTGGTAAGATTTGGATCACTGGATTGAAAATTGTGACTAAAATTGCAAAGTTAGTCTGTGGACAGATAATTGATGACCATTTGACCAAAAATTGTCCAAACTTGATGAAACTTGGCTAGTGACCTTAACTTAAGGTGCTTAATATATCTGTGTCAAAGTTGGGAAAAAAGTTGCAAAATTATAGCTGGAGTAAATAATCGTGATTATTTACATCTGCTTCAAAACTTGAGAAATTTGCAATTTTGAGTATACCACAAGGTCAAACACATCAAGTAGACCTCACAAATCAGTTTAGGTGAAATTTGGATCCCAAAAGTGAAACTTAAGTCAGATTCTTGAAATCAGAGTCTGCGGACATAAAACAATTGATAAACTTGATCAGATTTTGTCCAAACTTGTTGAAACTTGTCCAGAGACTTTAACAAGTTGTATACTTGCTAAACCAATAAAAAAAGTGCAAAAAACTGATAAAAGTAAATAATCATGATTATTTACTTCTGCTATCCAGAGACATCAATTTTGACCTTTGAACTTAGACAGTGTTAGACCAACATAATATAAAGCCACAGGACAATTTTGGGTTCAATTAGATCAAAATTGATACATGTACACTCAGTTTAAAGGTTGCATATCAAACCTTTGAATTTTTGCTAAAGTTGAATATGAAAGTCAAATTTTGACTCCCATAGCTCGAATTGAAGTGATACACAGAGACCAATCACGAGAGTTAGCAAAAACTCTATTGTCTTTATAAAAGAATAGCTAGCTTGATCAAATTTGTACAGGAATCAGGTTGCATACGAGGAATCAATGGCTTGATAGAAAGTTGTAATTGAATCAAGTGGAAATTGACGACAAGTCAATCCAAAGGCGAGTACTGTATCCAGGGCTTCATAAGTTTATATGAACCTTAGATCTAGTCATGTACTAGGAAATCAGGGCATACTCGGAGAAACCTCCAGTAGAGTATCTACTGAAGAAAGCATGAATCAAGGAAATATCTTGCACACAATTCCTGAAGAAGTCTCAGACACTTTTTCAGATTCAACATCCGAAATGTCTTCTTACTCAACTCACTCGAAAACTGGAATGACAGTGCGCTATAAGCATAAACTATCTTTTTACAAGACTAACCGTCATGGAGCCTAGGTTTACTTGGACACTAACGAGGAGTATGCTATTCGCATTGATGACCATGGTATTGAGTTCGAAGAAGAGATTAGGGAAAACAAACAAGGAAAAATGTACATGGATCAAAACGGAACTCAGTATTTATAAGTCGAAAACCCTGACATGATAGACAAATGGGTGTTAGAAGTAAACACCATAATCTCAGATATGCCAATAAAAGAAGGAGCACCAACTTTAGAATTCGAGGCATACGATCAAGTAGACTTGAAGCCTTTGAAACGGCTTAGTACGGATAATCCTAGGATCGGGGTCTATTGTTGGGAAGATAGAAACATAAAAGATTTTTTGTGGACTTCGCATGCCAAACCAGGACAATTAATGGCTATGAAAATCATTTATATTTTCAAGATCAAAGATAAAGGATCAGCGGACCTACCAATCTACCTGTTTGGGGATTGTTATAACAACAACTTTGTTATGATGACTCTTGAGGAGGTAGAACAAACCAAATACCAAGGGTATTCCATACGGGATTGGATATTGGGGCAAGGACCAGAAACAATTCCAAGAGATAAACACCGTGAGAGATCATCTGAGAGTAACGTGAAGAAACCAGAAAACATCTCATCACGCAGAAAACCTGGTGACACTAAGGCCAGTCCAGGGCTAATGAGTCACTATTTCCAACAAACTGGTTTGAAGGATTTTGAATAGGACCAACTGCCAGAAGACCTAGAGTTGAACCAAACAGACGCGTCAGACCAATTGATTTTTAGAAATGGGTCAGAAAATATAGTGGATCAGGGGATCCATACGACCACTTAGCAAGCTTTAAGCAAGTGCTAAGAGCAGAGCGTATATTCGATTTCCATACTCAATTCGAGGGGTTTGGAATGACATTAGAAGGAAAATCATTGACATGGTTCCAAAACATTCCACCAAGGTCAATCATTGACATGGTTCCAAAACATTCCACCAAAGAAAGTGTCATAACTGTGGTACTGATGATCATTGGAAAAATGAATGTCCAGAGCCTGACAAAAACCTCAAACCGATTGACGCCTATTACATACAACGTTGCAAAAGGGATGACACTTTTGGAAGATTGTCCTAAAAATTCTTTGAACAAGGGTAAAACGATAGTAAACGTAGTCCAAGTGATACCTAGTAGCTCATCAGAGAGTGAACCGATTGTTCCAATCAAGGTAATCACTAGAGCCTAGGTCAAGACAAAGAAACACAACTCCTCTGATGATTTGGAAAATACTAAATATTCATCTCAAAGAATCAAAAGGAGCAGAAGCAAAAGATATGAGATGAGAAAACAAAAACAACGGGTTGAAATCGAGGAGAAAGCAAAGAAGCTATTCTAGGAAAAAAAGTTGAAAGAAATTGGAAGTGAATTCAAGGAAACAAATGCGAAATCTGGGGGATCCATTCTGGCTGATAAAATTTTTGAGCCTATTAATGTCACCTTGGAAGCCTACCAAGCACTTAAAGCAGACCAAAACATTGAAAAACAAATGGAAAAACTATCCATCTGCAGACATGGAAACAGCTAAGCTGGAAGCTTATCAAAATTTGGTAAGAATTACACAAGAAATTCTGGAAAAACAAAAACCCAAGCTTGAAAGTATCACAAAACCTTGTGGTAAAAGAAACGAAAGAAAAATCCGATGTGGTGGCAGAACCCCACCTTGACACAAAAGAACCAGAGCTTATAGTGCCTACCAGCGAAGATTCCTTAGATGGAATTCCATTCGTAGAGGAACACTGGCCAAGACACTTATAGAAAAAGTAAGAGAGATCAATGATGGGAGCCGAACTCTAAAGTCAGCTCCTATAGAGGAAGTATGGTTGGATAACCTACCTTTTGATATGAACATGGATGTACAATCTTTGTACGGAGATTGCGGATTGGAAGCTTCAGGAATATTGAAACCATTGACCTTAAAAACATTGCCTTTTTACTTGGGAGATAACGAAGATGAATCCGTCGTGTGTAAGACCACTCAAGTAAAAAGAGCTGAACAGACCGTAGAAGTAGACAACATTCATTTAATCATGTCTACACCCATCCAATGCACTCTTACCTTGAGAGAACTATTAAAACTCAGACCATACTTATGGAATGATTTACATAAAACCCTATAGAAGGTGGGGATAACTGGATTAATCTCGAAGAATTTGGAAAAATTGAAAAATGAAATGGAAAACAAAGAGATTCGATCAGTTCCCGTGAACAAAGTCGCAGAATATTATGAAGGGGAAGAAGGAAACACCACCCTCCTAATGAAATATAATGACATTGAAACCATAGCAATACTGGATAGTGGAGTTGACATAGCCATAGCCACTAAAGCAGTATGAAAATCCTATGGATAGCCAGCCATTAGACGAATGAAATTGCAGTTGGTTGGCGGACACATTGAGAGACCATTAGGGCTGCTTGAAAAGGTGATAGTCAATTCCTGTGGAATTGAATATCAACACACTTTTGCCATAGTAGACTTTGGGAAAAAAAAATAAACTATGAAATCATATTGGGAAGACGTTTCATGCGACAGGTGCAGCTTATCCAAGATTGGAGAAACGATTATCTGTACTTGAAGCAAGTGGGATCTATAACAAGACTAAATCTAAAAGATCACACTTATAGAGATGTCTTGAAAACACCCATCCAGAGTTTGATTCAGTCTCTTCAGCTGAAACTAAACTCCCATCCTGGTTAAACAAAGACACTCCTATTTGGATGTGTAGAGCTTCAAAAAACGAAAACTTAAGACGAGAAGAATGTATCCTAGAAAGGGACTGCACAAACGAAGCCTATGTACCTGAACCCTTTCCAGAGCATTTGTTTGAGCCATTCGAGTGGACTCAAATTTTAGCGACAATGGATGTATGTGTGAATACGTCTATGCCTACTCAATTTTGCAATGAGAATGGCTATGACATAATTCCCATCCAAATGATTTCAATCCTCAACATTGAAGACGAAGATGAGGAACCCAAAGACTTAATGAAAGCTTAACAAGTCTTTTCAGACCTCTATTACGATGCAACTGCGTTACCATATACATGTGGTAGTGATGTGTGTGAACACACTGGAGCAGCTTGTGACTAAGTCCGGGAGGACGCAACCTGCTCTGATACCAATTGTTGGAATTAGGGTTGCAGAGAAACACACACATCTTGGAGAAGACGAAGGAAGCTCAAGGCACACAATAGAGAGTGTATTACTTAGTGTGCAATGGAAAGATAGATAGCCCTAGAGTGATGGGCGTATATACAATGCATGGGGGAAAAAACCTCCTAAAGAGGGAAAAAGGACCCCGGTGGTCCTAGTACATGCCTGCTCACTTTCTTCAATTTCGGTGAGCTTTGGCCAGTGTTCGCAGGTCGAAAAATTTCGGGATAACTCGTAGAGCTCAATTTGCTCAGATTTTCGATTCGGGCTTATTTTGGCCTCCGTTTCCACTACAGGCAGGTCTCCACAGGCAATTTCGTCATTTAATGCATAATTTTTGTCAGTGCCGTTTTTTGCATAACAGGTGCCTTACAATCTTCTACGGTTTGTGCTATATAGCACGTGTTGTTCCCACTCCGTTTCTCCTATTTTCGGGCAATTTTCACATCAAGTGTATCATTTACCATGGCTGACAACAACAACACAGATGTGTTCAAGATGTTTGCTTCCGAGGACAGGTTGGATGGGGATAACTACCCTATGTGGGCTTATATGATACAACATGTTCTTGTGTCAAAGGGCGTCTGGAACATTGTGCAGGGCATTGATGTACGTCCTGGTTCTGAGGATGTAGGCGATGTTGAGGATGTTGCAGGTCTTGCTGCAAGGATTGCTGCTGTTAGAGTTGTTTTGCCTACGGCAGAACAAGCTCGTTGGGATGTTAAGGATGCACAAACTCATGCATTGATTGTGTTCTCTGTGAAGCGCACCATTGTTCCTCACATACGTTCAGCAAAATCTTCAAAACAGGCTTGGGATATTCTAGCAGGTCTTTATGTAAGCCACAATGAGGCTAAAATTGCTTTGTTGCGTAAAGAGCTGGAGTCGAAGATTATGCATGAGGAAGGTGATATGGACACTTTCCTTGCTAGTGTCAAGGATATCAATGAGCAACTTATTTCTGCAGGTGAAGTCATTTCAGATTGTTCCCTTGTGCAGACTGTTCTTGATGCCTTACCAGATTCTTACCAGACCTTTGCTAGTACTCGGAGACTTATGACCCAAGGAAATCCAGAAGTTGTCAAGTTTGATGCATTATGCACATTGCTATTGCAAGAGTCACTTTCGAGAAAAAACAGGACTAGACAGCGTGCAGTTGAATAGGCTTTTATTGCTTCTCAAAGAAAGGGTGGTAACAGCAATGCGACCACTTCTTATGGTTCTGCTGCGAGTGGAAAAACTTTTGTTCCCAATGCTTCTGCTGGCAGCACTTCGTCTGGCAATTCTAGTGATAAGGACAAAAAGAAGATGCGTTGCCATTATTGTAAAGCTAATGATCACTTGATCAAGTCATATCCTAAGTTGAAGGCCAAAGAGGCTAAGAAGAAACAGGGTGGTTTCAGCAAATGCTAGTTCCACTACAAATGTAGGCATTGTTGAGTCTTCTGTGAAAGGAGACTGTAATGCTGATGTTGATGCAGAATGGGCTTTTAGCGCAGAGTGCATTTACAATCCTGCTGTCTATGATGCATGCTTGTTAGTTGTTGCTGCAGATTCACATGTGTGGTATTTCGACAGTGGTGCTACAAAGCACATTACCTCACATTGTGAATTGTTTACCTTTCTCGAGTCTGTCCCTCATGGGAATTCAGTCACTTGTGCCAACAATGCCTCTTATCCAATTCAGGGAGTTGGAAAGATTGTGCTTACTACTACTAATGGAAGTTCTTTCACACTAAGTTGATACACTTTATGTACCTGGGATCAAGAAGAATCTCTTCTGATCCGCCTTTGTTGCACTTGTAGACTTATGCTGGATGATAGATGTCAAACATGTTTGTGATGTATTTGGGTAAGATGCAGCATTCTATTCCATTTTGTTCGGGCTGTAAGTTGCACTTTGTATGACAAGTGTGGACAAAATTTTGCAAATGCTGTGCATTGTAGAAATCTGATATGGTTGCTTCTTTGCTGCCTCTTGAAGAACCTGTCAAACATGTTTGTGAAGGCTGTATTTTGGGTAAGATGCAGCATTCTAAGTTTCCAAAGGATGGTTTAGTTCGGGCCACATGCAAGTTGCAGCTTGTGGATAGTGATGTTTGTGGGTCCATGCAAACTCCGTCCTTGGGGCAATTACCTGTACTTCGTGACTTTCATTGATGATTACTCTAGGCATGCATGGGTATTTCCGCTTAAAGCGAAGTCCGAAGTTTTTATGTGCTTCAAACAATTTCTGGCTATGGCTGAAAATGTCTCAAAATGTACTATGGGCACCCTCCGTTCCGATCGAGGGGGGGAGTATATGTCTCATGAATTGAATGCATTTCTGGCTAGTCGTGGGATAAAACACCAATGTACAGTGCCTTATACACCTCATCAAAATGGTGTTGCTGAGAGAAAAAACAGGTCACTGACGGAAATGGCACGATGTATGGTCAAAAGTCAAGCTTTACCGCATTCTTTTTGGCTTGAGGCCATCATGTGTGCCACTTATGTACTTAACAAGTGTCCTATGAAAGCTTTGCAGTCTATTACTCCATATGAAGCATGGCATGATAGAAAGCCTTCTATTGAGCACATGCGTGTTTTTGGCTGTTTGGCATATGCTTTGGTGCCACAAGTGCAGCGCTGATAAGGCTGTCAAATGTATTTTTGTTGGTTATAGTGTTGAAAGCAAAGGTTACAGGTTGTATCATCCGCAAACAAAACGTATTCTGGTTTCTCGGGATGTAGTGCTTGTGGAAGGTTCTGTTCAGTCCTTGCTGCCTCCAAAGAGTACTGAAAGGGAGGCAGTCTGTCCATGCTAAAACCATGCATTTGGAACCAAAAAGTCATATGTCCATACCTGCAAGCCGTATGTCCTTGTAAGGCCAACTGCAAGGAAGACTCAAGAGCAAGCCGAGCATATCTGTTTTCGGGAAGGTCCCACAAGCTATGTATGAAAGAGATTGATCTAGTAAGTGCCTCAATCACCACTAGAGCGGCAACTAGCTCTGCTCTAATAATCTCAGGAGGTACTGAGGCCTGGGATCTAATCATCCAGGAAATCATAGATACCAAGGGCCTCTCCATCCCTTTCCATCCATTAGTGCTCCCACCTTTGCCGTGACATCCAATTGAGGGGCTCCAAATCGGCACCCCATACACCATAGCTGAGGTCACTGCTGTCATGTACTAGAGACAATAATATAAGCTCACAGGACATTTATGACACTTTGTTGCTTCTTTTCAATGGTGGAAATACGAATGTAAGTTCCAATGATGCAAATGTACAGCCTATGGGGGTTTCTAAAAATGTTATAGATCAGCCTATTACTGATGCAGATGTACATGATGTACTTGATGAGGAAAGGGTTGAAAATGAGCAGGCTAGAGGTATGCAAAAATGGCTGGTGCACACTTTGCGTGACAGTAAATTGGATGTACCTTTGTCTAGTCGTACTCGTTCAGGCTCTTGCCATGCATGTTATGCATTAGATTGTTATGCTTTGGCTGTGTCTAGCTTACATGATGTTGAGGAGCCTCTGTCTTTTGATGAAGCACAAAATTCAAAAAATTGGATGGCCGCAATGCAATCAGAATATGATGCACTTATAGAAAATGACACATGGACTTTATGTGATTTGCCTCCTCGCAAAAAGGCCATTGGTACGAAGTGGGTTTACAAGTTGAAATGCAAACCGGATGATGAGATCGATCGCCATAAGGCTCAACTTGTTGCAAAGGGTTATGCACAACAAAAAGGCATTGATTATGAAGAGACTTTTGCTCCCACTTGTCGTATGACTACTGGGCGTTTTCTATGTGCATTGGCAACTCATTTTAATTGGGATGTATATCAATCAGACATTGTTATTGCTTTCTTGAATGGTGACATATTTGAGGAAGTTTATGTAGCGCAGCCTCGCGGTTTTGTCATAAAAAAACAAGAGGACAAAGTGTGTAGATGTAAGAAGGATTTGTATGGGTTGAATCAATCTCCTCATGCTTGGTATGAGAAAGCTGACACTCATTTGGTTAAACGAGGCTTTCGTAACAGCCCAACAGAAAGCACATTGTATGTAAAGCATGAGGGTGATGTACTTCTCATTGTGGTTCTTTATGTTGATGATTTTCTGATCACAGGACCAAATGAGAGACATATTACTGAATTTAAGGCTGATTTGAATGCTACTTTCAAGATGAAAGATTTGGGGCTGTTGCATCATTACTTGGGTATACAATTTAAGCAGTGTGATGGTGGTATTGCCTTGTGTCAGAAAAGTTACATAGAGACATTGCTATGTAAGTTTGGACTTGAAGATTGCAAACCTATTGCCACTCCCATGGAAACAGGTTTGAAATTGAGTCTACATGATGCTGGTGATCCTGTTGATGTCACTCTTTACCAAATTGTTGTTGGCTGCCTCATTTATGTATGCAACACGAGGCCAGATATTCAGTTTGCAATCTCACAGTTCAGCAAATATATGCATAGCCCAGGGTCTAAGCATTGGCAGGTTGTCAAGAGGATGTTTCGCTACCTTAGTGGCACTTTACATCTTGGCCTGTTTTATCCCAAGGGGGGATCATTGCCGCCAGACTTACATGCTTTTCGGACTCAGATTGGCCTGGTTGTTTTGACACGCGAGTGTCAACAAGTGGTTTTTGTTTCATGCTTGGCAGTTCATGTATACCATGGTTGAGCAAGAAGAAACCTACTGTGGCCACTTCGAGTTGTGAGGTTGAGTACAAGGTAATCTTCACAGCTACGGTTGAGTGTGTATGGCTCATACGCCTTATGGCTGATTTGGGTGTTCGACAAGACACTGCCAACACTATCTACACTGACAGTCAGAGCGCATTGGCAGTTGCAAGGAACCCAGTTTTTCATGCTCGCACAAAGCACATTGAGGTGCATTACCACTATGTAGGGAGAGGCTCTCAGCAGGACAGATCAGCTTGGCTTATGTGCCAACACACGACAACCTTGCAGATCTTTTCACCAAGGCATTGTCTCGTGAGAAGCTTGAAGCTTTCCGCAAAGCTTTGGGCTTACTCCCCTTTGTGGACTGATCATGTCCTCAGGGCGTGGCACTTCCCTTTACTCATGTTCCAGCTCTCCTTCACCGCATCACTCCAGGGGGGATTTGTTACCATATACATGTGGTAGTGATGTGTGTGAACACACTAGGACCACCGGGGCATTTTTTTCCCTCTTTAGGAGGTTTTTCCCCCCGTGCATTGTATATACGCCCATTACTCTAGGGCTATCTATATTTCCATTGCACACTAAGTAATACACTCTCTATTGTGTGCCTTGAGCTTCCTTCTTCTTCTCCAAGCTGTGTGCGTTTCTCTGCAACCCTAATTCCAACAAACTGATGAGTTAGATGAACACTCAGCTACCTCAGAAGATTCGGGGTCAGAAAAAGGGCATACAAGAGCTAAGCTACTTTTAAAAGGAGGGGAGGAAAAGTTTTTTGACTTTCCAAACCAGAAATCAAGAAGACGGAAATGGTATAGACGAAAGAAGACACCAAAATTGTGGAAACACGACCTATGCTATCAGTCTCCAGTAAAACACAATTCTTGATGCAGATAGATACAAATGATTGTGTCAAGGAAAAAATAAATGGCAAATATCCTTCAAAAAAAAACTTAGAAATGTCTCAGACATCGAGGAAAACAAGGAAGGGTACTCAAGCAAACCCATAGAATAAGAAGCCACTCGTGACCAGAGTCGAGCGGAAAAAGAAATATCAAAAGTTGAAAAAAGATTTAAAGGAGATATACACAACCGAAATGGAAACCACGGAAGAAGATGGTAAGGATATAATGCATGTTCCGTCCCATTACAAAAAGTATACTCTCCAAGATCAAAAAATTATAGTCGAACAATCTGTTAGGGAGCTACGGAAACAGGGCGAGTCTTACGAACGACCTAAAAATGCTAAAAGGATAGACTTGACTGAACTAGGAGAAGAGCCTAGACCTGCTTCCATTGCGAATGACCTAACAGAAGAAGAAGAAAATATTTTGCTAAGCTTGTTAAAGGAATACCGAGATATCGTTGCTTAGCCTTACAAGGATCTCAAGGGCGTTAAAATCTATCAACATACCATACCCATGAGAGATGATGCGAAACGAAGTAGAGAGAGACCATACACGTATAACAAAACATTTGCAAGGAAGATAAAAGAAGAGACTGAAAAACTAAAGGAAGCCGAATTCATTTATGAAATTGAACACACAGATTGGGTGTCTCCAATTGTGGTAGTACACAAGAAGAATGAAAAATTACGCGTGTGTGTTAATATAAAAAAGGTGAATGCAGCTACCAATAGAGACAACTTTCGTCTTCCGGTAACTGAGCATGTTTTAGAACGAGTTGCAGAAAAAGAATCTTACAAATTCTTATACAATCAAATTTTGGTTGACCCAAAAGATCAGCATAAAACTGCTTTTGCAATAGAATGGGGTATATTTGCCTATCGGGTTATGCCATTTGGCTTAACTAATGCTCAAGCCACGCTTCAAAGGTTGATGAGCCACGCTTTCAAAGAATATCTTAGGATATTCATTAGAAGTAAATATGGATGATCTATGTGTACATTCATCAATCCGGGCTGATCATTTTGAACACTTCAAAAAGGTATTCGAAAAATGTAGACTTTATAGGATTTGCTTAAATCCTGAAAAGTGCACATTCATGGGCAGACAAGGAAAAATTCTTGGACATATAGTGTCTAAAAGTGGCATAGCTACGGATATTGAGAAAAATTCATTTCATTGCTGAATTGCCAAGACCAACAACAGTCAAGGGGGTACAAGCCTTCATGGGGCATTGTGGATATTACCGACGGTTCATCTACATGTAAGCTATAATTGCAAAACCCATGTATAGCTTGATTACACACTTTGAATGGACCAAGGCATGTGAAGAATCCTTCATGAAGCTTAAGCAAGATCTCACCTCACGTCCAATATTGAAAGCACTAGACTGGAATAAGGTATTCCACATACATGTAGATGCTTCCAATTTTGCTATCGGTTGTATACTAGCTTAACTAGGAGATGGAAAAATTGATTTTACTATTTCATATGCTAGCCGACAATTGAACATGGCGGAAAATAATTACACCACCACCAAAAGAGAAGGATTAGGAATGATCAATGTCGTTAAAAATTATAGACATTACCTATTAGCCAAAAAGTTTGTGTTCTTTGTGGACCACCAAGCTTTGTTGTATTTGGTCAACAAGCCACGCAGCACAGGGAGAATAGTGAGATGGTTCATCATTCTTCTTGAATTTGATTTCACTGTGGTTGTAGAAAAGGGCACTACACATCAACGAGCAGATCATTTGTCGAGGAATGTTTCAACGTAATCACCTACAAGGGTAGACGATGATATACCAGATGCCTATTTGTTCTCCATGGAAATGATACCTAGATGGTCGAAAAACATTGTGTCATTGATGACAATAGCTCAAGTGGATTCACAAATATCACTTCCTATCACGATCAGATTAATTGAGCAATCGGCTATGTATCAATTACTAGCTGGTAGGCTATACAAAAGAAATCGGAACGGGGTATTGATCTTATGCATTAATCCTGAAGAAAAAGAGCAGTACTTAAGTCAAGCACATGTTACCATAGTAGGACTTCACTTTGCGGAAGACCAAACTATGCAACGAA
The DNA here is from genome assembly GCF_014529385.1 of Adiantum capillus-veneris. Lineage (NCBI taxonomy): Eukaryota > Viridiplantae > Streptophyta > Polypodiopsida > Polypodiales > Pteridaceae > Adiantum > Adiantum capillus-veneris. The sequence goes on along the minus strand of NC_140935.1, from coordinate 7,877,706 downwards.
TCTTGAGACTTGGAGTATTTTGGCCGACTATGAGGAGAAATGTTCGATCTTTTGTAAAGGATTTCCCTCAATGTAAAAAAAAAACACCCATACCTCATGTAACATTGTTTCAAATGTCACATGTTCCTAAGTGGAGTAATTATCTGGTTACTTACTTATCAAGCTGAACATTTCCTGAGGATATGAGTAAACGTCGTCAAAGAGCAATTGAAACTGAAGCAAGAGACTATACTATCGGGAATCAATTGTATCGAAGAGGTCAACATTTGCGTCTTTGTGCAAATGAAAACGAGTATATTCCGATTATAGAACAAGCAGATGCTGGATTAGCTGGAGGTTACTTTTCTAGTGAGACCACCACAAGAGCAATCTTGATGGCACACATATGGTGGCCAACACTTTTTGCAGATGCTAAAGAATATGTTCGAAGATGTGATGCTTGTTAGCGAGCAGAAATGTCAACACGAGTACATAGCATGAACTTAAGACCGATGATGGGGGCTATTGCTTTCGCAAAATGGGGTATATATTTTGTTGGACCAATACAACCACGTGCTTATAGAACCCAAGCTCAATATACGGACTATTTGACCAAGTGGGCCGAGGCTAAAGCAATTCAAAAGAATGATGCCAGAACCACTGCTGCATTCTTATATGAGTATGTATTCACGAGATATAGAATTCCAATAGAGATTGTTAGTGATCGGGGAACTCATTTCCTTAATGAGATAATCGAGTATTTGCTTAATGAGTTTATGGTCATCCATAACAAATCAGCTCCCTATCACCCACAAGCAAACGTATAAGCTGAGCATACGAATATAATTCTTAGCTCGGTGCTGACTAAAGTGGTTAGTTCAGGAAGGACAAACTGGGAAATGAATCTCCATGTTGCTCTATGGGCTTATCGAGTTTCATTCAAAATAGCTCTAAATGCTACACCCTTTAACCTTGTTTATGGTATTGATGCCATACTTCCAATAGAATTTCTATTGCTGACATTAAGGGTAGCACAGAATCTTGAGTGGACTGGACATGAATTGTCAGAAAGACTTGAAGATTTGGAAAAGCTAGATGAGCAAAGGCTAACTGCGGTAGCTCATATCTATGCACAAAAGCGGAACAAAATTTTTTTTGATTCCCACTTAATGACAAAAATCTTCAAGAAAGGGGACTTAGTTTTAGTCTATTCCCTTAAGTAACACATTCCCATGTTAAAGAAAAAGGGAAACATACCATTTATCATTGAAGATGTATCTCCAAGTGGAGCCGTCAAATTGTCCACCCTAGATGGTGAACCAATGGCTAATTGGATTAGTGGATGTCGTTTAAAGAAATACAATTTGCCACTACCCAATGAATTGCTAGAAAGAATGCATGCAGCCAAACAAAGGAAGATCAAATGACAACTGGTTATTGATGAAGCCCAAGAGGAAGCTAGGCTTTGGGTACTCAAGCGAAAAGCTGCTCTCAAGAATCGACAGATACCAACTTCCATCAACACTCTGGAAATAGATGACCAACAATGGGAATTACCTAAAGACGCAGTTTCAACAGATGATGACTGGTTAGATGGAATGGACCTGCACATCAAAGTACAACTCAACAATCATAGCACCAATGCTTTGGTCGACATAGGAGCTAGATTAAATGCAGTCAGTTATTCCACATACAAGAAGGCAACAAGTCAAGCATTGACAGCAGGAATAACGACAATCACAGGATCCAACAAGAACCCAACTCCAACATTGGGAGTAGTCAACTTGAACGTGATAGTACATGGATGTTCATGTCCTCACCAGTTTGTATGCTTACCAGATGAACACATGAATGAAACAATGATTCTTGGAATTCCCTGGATGCAAACATACAAAGTAGTACAAGATTGGGATACAAATCAGCTAAAGCTATCACCTAAAGGAGGGCAACTCATTGTTCCAATTGCACCAAGCAAGGAGGAATGGAAAAGAAGAAATCAGTAGACCGAGCCACAAAGTAGTCAATCTTCTCCATCCCCTCGACAATCAAATGCTACAAGTAGCATGCAAGGAGCCAGGAAAATTTGGGTACCAAAAGCACAACTTAAGGATAAACCGATTCAGATCTGAGTGCCTAAAACTTTACCCACAAAACAAAAGAAGGTTCCAAGGGTTAAAACACAGAGACAAGCATTTCCGAGCAAGGAACCTAACATGGAAATGGTTTGGAAGAAAAATGAGCACTTATCTTCTCCACAAACCGTAAAACCAATCAAGCAATGGGGAGTTAAGTCTCAAAAGACTCCACCACACCATGCAGCACCAAGCGGACCAAGCTACCAATGGCGAGAAAAAGCTCAACAACAGTCAAAAGTGTCACCAACAACTCAAGATATCAGTGTGTTGAAGCATCCTGATGGTACGATCAAAGAGAGAGCACACAAGCTACAAGATTTGCTCTTTGAAAGACATCAGTAGCAAACCTCGACATCGGAAACCCTTGAGTTAATTACTCAAGACCCAGCTCTTGCACAGCATATTGCTTTGAATTGCATTGATCTTCATAGCATGGTAGATCCAACCACGGCTATGCATAGACACAATTGTTCAACCTGTGCACACAGTCGTCTCGGAGTACGCCATCTAGGAGAGGTGGAAGGGCACTAAGTACCAAGTAATTAAGGACAATATTTGAAGAGGGAGGAAAACGTTTGATGTTAACGTCTGACTTTTTGCAAAATTACCTAATAATATCCTTATAATTCATCATCAAGGAAAAATTCACTGATAATATCTTCCCAATGAGTGTAAATAGTGTATATACTATCAAAAAATCATAAAAAATAGTCCTTTTTTGGGTATTTTTCATCATTTTTATTGATAAGGAGGCTTAAAAATAAAAAAATCCAACAAAAAACAATAAAGCTGTGTTTTTCAATGGATTTTCTTAATTATTGGATTTTTACTTTACTTTTTTAGAGCATTTTGCTATTTTCTTTGATTTTTTAAAATAAAAAGATCAAAAATTAATAATAAATAGCAGGGAAGCTCAGATGGGAAAATGAAAGACATGATGGTGATTAGAAGGACAAGCATAAAAATTTTCAATGAAATCAGAAGATGGAAGCAGGAAGCCTAAATTAGGCGCCCATGCCTACTTTTGCAAAATTCTTGCAGAATGAGCTACATGAATCCGATCAGGGAAATTTTGAGTCTATCATAGATTTCACGGCCTAGTAGGAATAACGGGGGAATCTGGGGAAATTTGTTTCGAGAAGTCCGGATATAGATATCCAAGGTAGGCTAAAACCACCTCATTTCCACTTGCAGCCTTTGCAGAGAGAGATTTCGGTCTCTTTTGCGCGAGTTTTTTGGAGCCCACATTTGACCATTTTCAGCGCCGTCTCACACGAGACATGAGGGGTAAGTTCTTTACTCGTCAATGATCCATTTTGTACGGCCGGTAGCTAGTCTAAAGCCCTACAGAAAACCCTAGAAACCGAGCAGTGCACGAAGACCTAGATCAAACACTGACCATAGCGGCCTACCAGCTCGACCAAATCAAATGGGATTTGAACCATAGCATGCCCTAACATAATAGAACCTTTCTATATCATCAGTTGACTATTCGACAGGGGTCGAGGGGGTCCCCAGTAGAAAAGCTAGGTTTTTGGCAAATGCCAGAATTCCGATCTGACTCCACAGATGGCTTGCTTATGAGGTCCATATACAATGTATATGATTGGTTTGGTGAAATCCATCAAGAAAAGTCCTCGAAAAGCAGAAAATAGCTCGAAGGTTACAAAGCGTCAAATTCGACATACGGGGTCAAACTGACTCCAAATGAGCCAAAATTGAACAGGTTGCTTCACGACTATGTTGCGGACAAGTCCAAAGCCTCAAAGTTGACCAACCAACCCAACAAGCAATGTAGTCATAGAAAACGGTGATTTCAGAGTCGACAAAGCACAAAGTGATGCCGGCATGACCAAACTTGACCAAATTCAATTTAGAACTTGTATTAGGTGTATGGAATATGTCTAGGTCAAAATTTGTGAGTTTTGCAAAGAATTCGTCATTGTTGTAAATAATCGTGATTATTTACTTTTGCATCAATTTTGCTTGGAAATTGTCACCTCACCTCACCTGTCATGTGTACACCTTTATTACATGCCAAAAATCAAGTTGAGCCAAAATGACCATCCATTACTTGGAAAATTGTCAAAAAACGAAAAGAAGTCTTTGCAAGCCAATTTCTTGGTTATGGATCACATTTCTTGATCCAAATCACCTTATATCTTATATACAGGGTCTATACAATGCTTAGAACTAGTTTGTACCAAAATATGTCAATTTTGGAAGAAAAGTTAATAATTGTGATTATTTACTTTCTGGTCAAAATTCGAAAGTTTTGATATTTTGCCATCATACATCCAAAGTACATGTTGTGTTAAGCCCACTAGCCAAATTTGAACCAATTTGGAGCTCAAAATCTCAAATTTTCTTTATATCTACTGTTTTAGAGACCTAAAGCCAAAATATGGTACCATTTTCACCCTATGCATCCAAATGAGCCCATATTTCACTCAGAGCATGTATGGTATATACTTCAAGCCTATGAAGCCAAGTTTGCAAAAAGTTGAAAAATTTCCTCAGCTGTAAATAATCACGATTATTTACTTTGGTTGCAAAAATTTACTTTGACTTCACAGTTTTGTTCCTTGCATGTTTTTATGCATCTTTGCTTGTTCAAAAATTGATTTGAAGCAAATTGGACCAAAATTGTCAGCACTTCAGCCTAAAGGACATTTCAGAGAAAATTCCGACAAATCTGCTAACTTTGCACTCTATTCACTAAACAGGAGCCATGCAAGTAGCGGAGAGGGCCAAGAAGAAGCTCAACCAAAAGGAAAAACTACAGGAACTGCCCGCTTATCAACTAGACCCCGAGTCAGTCAAAGCAGCCAAGGTATCATACCTCTCCAGAGAAAAATTAGAAGAGCATCACACTACAGTCTTCACTAGCAGGTTCAAAAGTGAAGAGGGACATCAAGTGGAGTTGCAACTCCTACCCGAGGAAGTCTGTGATGTAGCCGCAAAGCCAGAGACTAAAGAGGCTAACCGCAGGTTGGGCCTTAGGGACTTCTATGAACAGGAGCCTTGCGGAGTGGATTTTCAGAAAGCTTACGAGCTTCTATCCACAATTAAAGAAGATGAAACCGCACAGACCTCTGACACTTAGGGAAACAAGGTCGAAGTGGTCATCACTAAAGAGATAGTGGCAGAGGCACTCAGACTGCCCACAGAAGGAATGACCATGCGAGCAAGGGACATGAAAATAGCAGGAACATTTACAAAGAGACAACCACAGCTACATTCATCGATTTAATTCACAAACAAGTGGAAGAGCCAGCCCACTTGTACCATCAGCACTTCCAATTTTTTGGCAAAAAGGACACCAAGGTACACTACGCCAAATCACGTCATGGCCACCACATTCACTCAAGTTCTCAAGTCGACAACAAGGCAACCAGTGGACCATGCGCAGTATGTCCTGACTACCTTGAAGGGCACCAAGAAAGAAGGCAAAATCACTTACTTGGGTGCGCCAGAGGTCTTGAACAGCGATAGCATACCATGCCATTGGCATGGCCGACAATCTACCACCTACTCCTGATCAAAACACCTGGATATTGGCAGCACAACCCTCTCCAAGAGCTACAAGGTCAAGAAAAAGATCCTATAAATCCGATGAAGAATCAGCTGATAGCTCGTCGGAAAGGCACAGCAGCGAGAGCTCTAACAACGAGGAAAAGAGAGCTCGTAGAGAAGAAATGAAAAGAAAAGCTGTGGTCGCACACCAAGAAGAGCCAACTGAAAAACAAGCACGCTTTGAAAGAGAGAACGTGCGCAGCAGACAAGAACAAGGGAAGGACCCAGAGAAATGGGTGCCTGCTGGACTCAAAGGCCCAAGGATGAAGCATCATACAAGAAAAGAGGCTGAAGATTCGACAGAGCGTTTGGAAAGAATGTACCAAGAAGCTAAAGCCCTCAAGCTAAAGGAGGCAGAAGATGCGGCAAGGAAAGCCAAAGAGGCGGAAGAACAAAGACAAGCCAAGGAGACGGCTAGAGAAGAAACACAAGAGCAAGGATACGAATCTCCCAGACCCACCTCACCGCCTATAGAACAACAGGACCATCCCATGCCAAGCCCACCACCATCACCTAAGAGAGAGAAAACAAATGAATATGAATCCAACAAAGAAACAGAATTTGGACAAGAGGCAGACCACCAAGAGAAAGAGAAAGAGAAAGAGAAAGATAAAGAAGCAGAGACAGAAAAAGAGGCGGACTAGCAAGAGAAAGAGAAAGATAAAGAAGGAGATCCAAAAAAAGAGGCTACCAGTGCACAAGAGAAAGAACCCGAGCCAAAGAAGGAAGAAAGTCCGGCACCAGAAGAGACAACAAAATCTGAGCCAGAACCCTCTACTGCAGCACAGCAAGAGAAGGATGGAGCACCCTCTACTTCCACTTAGCCAGAAACCGCCGATGCAACAAAGCCTGAGGATGACGAAGCAAAAGACCAACCCTCTACCTCCACACAAGAACAACCAGCAGCTATGGCGCAACAGAAAGACACACATGAGGCTGTAGGCATATCTCAGCTGGCAAGACAGGAAGATTGGTAGTCCAACGACGAGGTAATAGTACATGTAAATGAATATGCATGGCAGATGCAAAAAATGACGGAGAGACTTCGTTCAGTAGCACTAAGCCGCAACACAAAGGCCAAAGAGCTTGAGATGGTGATCGACGCTCTCCAAGGAGAGTTAGAAGACAGGATGACTGTCATCACCGATCTTGAGAGGTAGGTGCAAGAGATGAAAGCAGAAGCTGAACAGCATCAACTAGCTAGAGATAGGCAACAAAAAGACATCGAGGAGTTAGGTGATCTGCTCACCAAACTATCCGATGCCTGCAAAGCAAAAGACGAGCAGCTGACAGAAGTGACAAATGAACTTCTTACGACATCCCTGTCAGCTCAAAGAATTTAGGTGCAATCAGGTGTTGCAAATGCCTCGTTACAATACTCTGAATAGCGGATCAATGATCAGGCAATCTTCTTACGGCAAATCACAGAAAATCCAATCGTGGCTTCGATCAAAGGGACCAATGAAGTGTACAAGGCACTAGAAAATAATAACAAAGACCTTGAGTTAGAATCAAAGCTGGAGCAATCAGAGCGCAGGGACCTGGCATTGATGCGGGTTCAGAGAGAAGAGGAGATCCTAAAGGAAATAGCAAAACTCAAGCGAGTTAACCAACTCCTCAGAGATGGAGAACTAGACATGCAAGAAGAGGTAGGCACTTCGGAGCTGCCGCATATAGACATACCCCCGGTCTCATTTGCTGAGTTTGAGACACAGTCCACAGCAGAGCCGAGTGGTGATGAGGATTTTCAGATCAACATCACAGATGCAGACACAGTGCCAATGGTCCAGTTGTAAAAAGCTGAAGAAGACGCACTAAAAGAGAAGATCACCCAAGAGGTGGATGAGCAGTGAAAAGCCGCAATGGATTGGGAGTTAAGAGTTTTACACTGTCAATGTCACTCAACTCACTCTCAATCACATGAATGCTCAATGGCATCAACAATCCCTGCCATACCCTCTCATCAAAGTGGAATTATTACATGTGAAACAGAGGTTGTACAAAGATATGCAAGAAGATGGCGCAAATAAAGACCACCCAAAGTGGAGCCTTAAGTTGGTTGAACAAGAATCCGAGATATCTGATTCTGTTCATAAGAGCACCTGCAACCCTGCAAAGAGATCCCACATTTTGTCTTGTACCCAGAGTAAGGACATGGCAAGGGCATGAAGCACTGACAAAGAAGAGGCTGACTTGGCTTAACTACCCAAGACTGCCAGCTCCAGAGAGAGGACAAGCAACAAAGGAATACATGGTGAAAACCCTAACGGGCGCCATGTCTTTCTTCAAGAGTCTACTAGATCTCTCCTGCGCCATGTTATATAAGATCTGCAGAATGTTGCTCACATGTATCCAAGTTTTTAAAGAGCCTAAGCAAACAGGAGTCCCATGGATATCATTTTTAGAAGGTAACAAAGGCTTATGCTACGATCTGAGTGGGCAACCTTTGGAAGAAGTCCTTTACAGCTTCTATGTCAGATGTATGTTCTTGCCATCTAATCATATGTTGGCCTTTGAAGAAGCTTTCTACACTGGATTCTTCACTTGGCAAACGAAGATATCTGCACCGGTGATCAGCAACCTCACATCTAGGTTAGTAGGCTACTCAGCGGTGGAGTTGAAGAATAAAGTGACCATGCAATTTCTGCAAGTGCCCGATAAAGAAAGAAAAATCAGATACCGGAAACCACTGGATGCGCTCAAAGACCGCCTTGCCAGCCGCCGTCAACCTGAAGACTATTTTAGCCCATAAAGCTATGTCAAGGGACGATGCATGCGAGGAGGGGGGGAATGTTAGCAGCAAGCTAACACGGACACCATTTTTCGGAGTTCTCTTTGTAAAAAATTTATTATTTTGATAAATCAGAAATATTGTAACTCCTATTTTCTGGGATAAACTCTATAATTAATGAGCCAGGCTACAAGCTTCCAGATTGTATCAGCCAGTCTCTGTAATTAATGAGCCAGGGCTAAAAGCTTCCAGATTGTATTAGCCAATCATTACCCAGCTTTGGTAGAACTCCAGATTATTAGTTTTGACCACCCAAGAACCTTGGCTAAGGTATAAAAGCCAATTTTTGTAAGTTTTTCATAAGTTTTTTGGATAAGAAATACATAGTGTGAGCTAACGGCGCTCACTCCTCTCCTTCTCGCGCTTCCTACTCCCTCTCTCATTGCGATTGTGTTTGTTGCATTGCAAGGTAAGAGCTCTACGCATTGACGTAAGCAGTTCATAGTATTTCGTAGCTTTTGGTGTCGCCAAAACGCGCGGCCTAATTTCATCATAACTAGGAATTTACACATTTAAATCAAAAACTAAGCATAGGCGGGGTATTGGGGCATCATTGCTAAGCATTTAGATGCATTCTGGGTCGAAAACGACTAGGTAAAAAATCCACTGCTGTAAATAATCGCAATTTTTGAACTTGACCTAAAGTGGGTTTGAGACCATAAGCATGTGTGCTTAGGTCTTATAAACATTTCCTAGAAGTTTTGTTACGTTTGGATGTCATTTGATGCTATAATGGATGTGAATTGTTTGCTGATGAGCGATTAGCTTTTGGTGATTTCAGTCACTTGAGTGTAGCTTAAGTTAGATGCGAGTTGTTAATTTTTTTCCGAGAGATTGACAACCTCTTGTAGCCTCTATGTACTAGTCGAGTCAACTTCGTCCCATGGTTTGACAAATTAATTGTGGTTCTCACTAATACTGCAATAAGATAGGATGGTGAGGTTAGACATGCGTCCCACAATGTAGCGCGGATAATGTGTCGTGCTCTCTACAGTGTGGGTGCCCCTCAGTGCAATGTGCGTGAGAATATCACTCAAACCAATGGAAACTCTCTCAAACAGAATGAAACACAGAAACAAGGGATAAAAACAGAGACACAACAGTGGACCACAACATGTGGACTTGACTAGCTCAAAGAACCATGTACAGACTCTAGCTTGGCAGCACACTCAGCTCCAGCCCAGGACTCACAGGTACAATGGGGTGTCGAGGCTCAGGTGTGCAGGGATGGTGAAGATGTTCTCTGTGCATAGACTCACTGCCCTCTCGATGATGCTGGACCAAAGGTGAAGAAAAATGATAAGATAACTGATTGCTACTACTCATAAGTACCATCGTAAAGAGCCACCAGCGGCTCATAAATGTCAGCCATGTGGTGACCTGGCCACGAGGTCCACTAGGCCACCGTCGGTCGTCGGTAGGTACCTTGCCACGTGTCACTCCCAGACCAGACGTCCATCCAGAGGGTCCGTCCAGTGTGAACCAGTCCCAGTGTAACCCACTGTCCAACTGTATGTCCTGTGAAGTGACACTGCAGCCCTGCTACAGGTTGCCCGCCACAAGACCGCTCACTGTCTCGGTGAGAGGAATACTGAAAAAACTGTGAAAGAAAACCACTAGGTGCTGCATCCATACATTTCTTGAAGCAGGTGCTAGGCCCAACCATGACCTTACATGCCTCAAAAGTGGAGTAAAACACTGTCCTGCTTGCAACGCCTTAAGCCTTTGAATAGGCAAGAACCCAATATGATTGCATAGTCCAAGAATCCCAATCGGCAAAATAGACTGAGGCTCCTCAGCAAAGAGATAGCTTTGTTTGGATCCAACGCATCTTTATCCTCCATAACTATAGTGAGAAGAAAATGACCTGGTCCGCACTTGCAGATGAAATTGTCGAAAAGAGGGATGATCAAAAGCTCGAGTAATAACGCGATGCGGTTAAGCTCCATCTTAATGGCAAAACAAAAAGCATTAACGGCATTGTGATGGCAACCAGGTGAATGCTTGAAAGCCCCAAGGAAACAACCAAAAAGGTTCATAAACTTGCTGCTGTGATAGGATTACACAAAATTTCTCTGCCCCTTTGTGCAGCATGCCATGTATTTACCATGACGAGGATCACATTTTGCCATCATTGACGATGGCTCAAATGCGTTGGTTATCTCTGCAATGGACAACTGCTCATGATAGGCCTTAGCTGCCGAAATCACTGGGGCATATGATGAAAGCATGAAGTGAATTCTGGGGTAAGTAACCAGGTTGGTTCATCAATCACAATGGGCTCTAAATCAACAAACACAGCTCGAGGAACATGCTTTCCCGCTCCCATCTCGTCTCACTGAAGAAGGTGTTAAAGGCATCATCACTACCACCAACAGCCTTGTTACTGGGCATCTGTCCATCTGGATAGAGCTCCCAACAAGCATTTTGACCTGGATGCCAGTCTGGGGCGAGGGGGGCTGGTTAGGGCCGAGGCAAGGGAGGGGGTGGGTAGGGACGAGGGTGGGGAGGGAGGGCTAGATAGGGGCGAGGGGGAAGGGGGAGTGGGTAGGGGTGATGGGAGGTGAGGAGGAGGGTAGGGGCGAGGGGGGAGGGTGAAGGGGTGGGTAGGGGCGAGGGCAAGGGAGGGGAGGGTAGGGGTGAGAGGGGGTAGGTAGGGGCGAGGACTTAAGGGGGTGGGTAGGGGCGAGGGGTGAGGGGAGGGTAGGGGTGAGGGATTAAGGGGGTGGGAGCCAATTGGATTGGGTAGGGACCAATGGGAGAGGGTAGGGACCAACTCGAGAGGGTAGGGACCGATTGGATTGGGTAGGGGCCGATTGGAGAGGGTAGGGACCTTTTCTAGAGGGTAGGGACCGATTGGATTCGGTAGGGGCCGATTGGAGAGGGTAGGGGCGAGGGGATTGGGATTGGGTATGGACCAATGGGAGAGGGTAGGGGCGATAGGGACCAACTCGAGGGGGTAGGGACCGATTTGATTGGGTAGGGGCCGATTGGAGAGGGTAGGGGCGAGGGGATTGGGATTGGGTATGGACCAATTGGAGAGGGTAGGGGCGAGGGGGATTGGGTAGGGGCGAATTGGAGGTGGATTGGGAAGGGACGAGAGAGGAAGGGTAGGGTGAATGAAGGTTGGGTAGGGGCGAGTGGGCAAGGGGGAGGGACTTAGGGAGAGGGTGAGGGTAGTGATGGGGACTAGGCAAGGGGGAGAGTAGGGCGAGGGCGAGGGGGAGAGGGGGAGGGAGGGTGAGGGACAGAGGGTAGATAGTGGCAAACAAAGAGCACCCAGCTATCAGGAGCAATACAACTATCAAAATCTTGTAATTCATATTGCAGGACGGGCTCTGAGAAGGGAGTTTGCTAGACATAGAGGAGAGCTTTCTTCTGGTCAAAGAAGCAGACACCAAAAGGGTTCATGTTTTAGGGGGGGTGAACTCCTGTAGAGGAGGTTTCTTACTGCTGCTATGCTTCTTCATAGGCTCAGGTGGCACATTAGATTTAGTTACTGTGGAATCATTTGAAGAGGGTGTTCTTTCAGGCGAAGAGTGAATAGAGACTCCATAACAAGGCATAGATTTTTTGGCCTCCAACCACTCGAGCACATCTTCATCTGACCCTTCAGGTGTAATAGGCTGTTCTTGTTTAGGTTTGGTTTCCATTGACAAAGAAACTTGCTGCACCACGGGATCCATACCACCTTCTAAGAGAATGGGTTGCATCGAGGAGCAAGAATTATGTATCCACATTGCATCATTTCCCCAATCGTGGAGTGCTTTAGTGTGTCGCAGCCAGGGTCTTCCAATAAGCAAGGGAAATCCGCCCTCAACCTGGGGAAGATGAACCACCACAAAATCCAAGTTAAAAGTAAAGTCTTGTACCTGCAGAGGCACATTGTCCACTATGCCCATTGGGTAGACTGTCTGCTGGTCGGCCAATGTAACTGTGAAGGGAGCAGGGCGAGTAGGCTGTAGACCTAGAGCTAACATAGTGAACTCGGGCATCAGGTTGATGCCAGATCCACCATCCACTATCACTCCTGAGAATTTCCGACCCAAAACGGACACTGTCAGGCGAGGGCTTCTATAATCAGTGAGTGGAGCAGCGGGATTCGATATCATATAGGACTCTGATGGTCGCACTGGGAGGTGCCCGCCACTAGGACCTGCTCCAGGATAAAGTGACTGAATAACAGCAAGGGTGTCACTTCTAAAACTTGCATCTAGTCGCAGCATGTCATAGAGGGACACTTGTCTGAAGGTGTTCTTCAAGACTGTCTCTGCTGTAAGCTTTTCCTGTTCTACCTGTTGTTCCTCTGGTACCTTGATCTTCTGTAGATTGGAAACTGCTTCCAAGAAAGCTTCATCAATATATGAGAGCAAGGATTTGGATTCCTTCATGGCACTGACGGATGGCTTGTTTACAGCTGTAGGCAGGGTATCCACAGGTGTGACAATGTGTGGGGGAGTTGAACTTGATGGAATGCTAAGACCGAGAGCGGCTCTCTGGGCCCGGGTGAGGATGGCTGATGGCTCCTCTGCCAACTACAGTGGCTTATTTTGAGGGATAACCACGTGGGTAGAAGGGGGCGGCTGAGAAACAGTGCTCACTGCTATCAAGTTGAGCTTGGGAAAGGCGAATTCATTCTGACTTTGACTTGATTTCGAAGCCGTGGATGCACGAAGTTTAGGGCAATCCTTACTGTAGTGATCCTTCATTTCAGGGCAATGATAGTAAGGAGGGGACCCTTCTGGCAGGGGCATTTGCTTTGGTAATGCCCATATTCCCCGCATCTGTAGCACAAAATGGGCCGATTCAAAGGGCGAGTCGAAGGGCGAAGTGGTCCTTGCTCCTGGTGCATTGAGTTTGAGGTGGAGGCATAGAAGCTTTGAGGAGGTGATGAGGGAGCAGGGGTATGATAAAAGCTCTGAGATGGAAAAGTACTTGGCATACCTTGCATAGGAGGGGCTGTCAGCAAAGGTGGCATATGGTGTGGATGGCCACAAGGAGAAACCATGTTAGATGTAGGTGGTGGCCCTTGTTGAAGAGTAAGACCAAGACTTTACTGTATTTGTCGCAATCCCTTGAGGTAGTAACAGTCCTTGTCCTCATGTCCAGATTTTTTACAGAAGTGGTAGTAAACCCGAAGGGGGCATTCCTATGGAGGGTGCCTTGGAGAGTGGCATGTGCTACACCAAACCGTAGCCTTAGTCTCTTGCTGACACTTGAGCTCTTCTAGCTCGCGCTTAATCTGTTCCAATCCCTCATGATTTGGAGGCTTCTCTTGTCTAAGAGAGAAGGACCTCTCCTCTTGAAGAGCTCGTTGTAACTTTAGGGCTTCCAGTTCCCTCCGTAAAGAAGTTAAAGGATCAGCAGAACTACCTTCCGAGAACACAGAGGGAGTATCTATGTGAGGAGAGTTGTTGAACAGCCTCCTAGCCCCCTCTATCCTAGTAGCAGTTGCGATGAACTCCTCGAGAGTGGCGTCGGGTCGGAGACTCTCTCTGAGTTTTTGCTGAGAAGTTTTGGGAAGCTCCTTCTCCACCCACTTTTTAACCATGAATTCACCGGGTTGTTGGGGAAGCTTGGCCACCAGCGACTTCATTAGGAAAAATATGAACCCTCTAGGGGTCCTTAGGGATTAAGGTTAATTAGAGGCCAGCCAATAGGAAGAGGGTGGTGGACACACTCTATACCCTCAAAAAAGTAGGGGGACAAGGTAACGTTACACCTCTTAATGGCCTTTTACCTAGTGAGAAGGTAAGGGAGGTGGCTAGGGGAAGGGGGGGGGGGGGGGGGGGGAAACCACTTTGACCTTTTTTCCCCCACTTTTTGGCCCGGATTTAAAAATACACTAAAAATTTCAAATTTCATGTTTTCCCTCCTTAAAAGGTCCCCTAACCTATTTCATGGTCAAAAAAGTATTTTTGACCTCCAAAAGTAAAAAACGTGCACTAAAAATTTCCAAAAAATTATTTTTTTTCAAAAAAATTCAAAACATCATTTTCCACCCTCCAAAGTCTTTCCAAACCTATTCTATAGCTAAAAAGTGATTTTCTCTCTCTACAAACCCTTTTCCAAGCTCTCCATGGCTGCAACAACCACATGCACCCCCTATAGTCCAACATTATCTCTCTACTAGCTTTCTCCCATCTCCATTGTAGCACCAAGCAAGCTTCTCCCCCATCTCTTCCCCTTGCCCACCACATAGTTCCACACCAAGCTAGCTCTTCTCCCTTCTCTCACCTCCATTACAGAATGAAACAAGATTCTCCTCCTTCTACTTTCATTCACTCGCACTACATGGAAACCTCTACTCCCGAAGGTGGAAAAAAGTATCAACTCACATGACTTGCATACCACAAGAACAGGAGGTGTGAATAGTGCATGGGCACTGCAAGGATTCATCTCCAACATAAAGATAGAATGGTGAGAAAACTACCCTTGTAGCTTACATTCAGAGCTTAAGATCATCTCCATCTTTAAGTTTATCATGCTGGAGGGAATTAACCTCTTTATGGCTTTCAATGTTTAGGCTTCACACCTCATAACATTGGGTGGTGTTATTTTGTTGATGGCTTTGGTGCGCCATCTATAGTTTTGTAGCATGTGATTGAGTCTCACAATGTAAGTAAGTTGTGTTATCTATGGAGAGTCATCAAAGATTTTTCTTATAATTTATTCTTTGTATAGTTGTCATTAGATTATTAGAATGATATCATTTTGTACTTTATAACTTTGTGCTCACATAATCTGTTGTTTACTTACAGAGTCAACTTGTTTTGGGAGGACATGAGCAAGCAACCATGTGCAAAGATGGAAATCACCCTATTTTTGTTCCGTGAGGAACCTTTCACTACCGTGTTAAAAGATTTTGATAAGAATAGTAGGATTTTTGTAGAATCTTGAACCAATAGGTACTCTCTAGGAGCTCTTAGAAAAGCCATCCCTATAGTACTACTATCTTCCCTAGTGTCATAGACACACAAATAATCGTGTATATGAATCTCTAGATGAGAAAGACAAATACTCCTAAGAGAAGCCTAACAGCAACAACATTGTCTCCATTTGTAATTATTTTTATGAAACTGGATTCCCCTATAAATGCAATATAAATATTTCTTTTTGTTAAATGGTGTTGCACTGAGTGTGAGTATTTAATTTAGATTACTGGAGTTTCATACAGATTTGAGAAACATTGTTGATTTTTATGGATATTCTGATTTGCCTGTAAGATGTTTGAAGTTTCAAGTCTTAATGATTCCACCATGAAGAAATTCATGCAATATTTTGATTTCAGTTTAATCACTAATGGTTATTCTTATTAAGTGGATCATAACCTTTGTCAAGATGTCCTCATTTGGGGATGTTGAATATATATCAATAGCAACATTTCAAAAGTTGAGAAAGCTAAATTCTTGCTTTCCAAAATGTTATTGTTTCCATACTATGCCTATGCCAAGCTTGACTTAGAGAAATGACAACTTGACATGGAGGTGTAGATATATAGGGGTGACTTATTATTGATTCTTGTTTCATCATATATATTATAAAGCTTTTGAGTTTCCACCTTTTTGAGAAGTGTTGAGAAGTTTTTGGTATCAAACCTTCTTAAATATCCCTATTCGTTCGCTATTGGTAGCTATTTATTTGGTATTGCTAAAGATCATACCAATAGCTATTACCTTGTAAACTTAATTGTTGAATTGCAGATTTGATTTTTACTGTGTAGCTCATTTGGATAGAGAAAGTGTAAATATAAATTATATATACATGCATTGTTAACATAGAAGATATGTATCACTCGAACCTATATAACTGCTAATCAAGAAACCTTTGGTTGGATACTATAACAATAGGGGTCACATGTGGTTTTAAATACCAAAGAAATGGCTTAACCAAAACATTTCCAAGAACACGAGGTGAAGTAAAAATTGGCTCCTTGTTTGGTTGGTTTCTAGTGCTAAATGTTCTGAGTGCACAAAATTTGTGAGGCCTTTGACCTTGGGAGTTCACTAAAGTATATGTAACATAGCACACATGTTCAACAGAAGGGAATTTATATTCTTGTAAAGTTACAGAAACATGTGTAGGTAAGGCCTATAAGCGCTACTTTCAATCCATTGTGGTGAATGCACATAGTGAATACTCCGGACATCAAACACTACAACTCTATCTCATGGCCATACATTAAAACAAAGCCCCTATTTGTCATTTTGAAGCCTCAGGGACCCTCAACAAGAGGGACCACAACGACGCGTAGAATCCCCATCCAGTCACAAATAGGAACCAAGATATTTCCAAGAACAGGAAATGGACACAAGGAAGTAAAAAATGGTTGATAAGTATGATACAATGTTTAGATATGTGCCATTTGGGGGGGGGGAGTGGTTGCTATAAACACACTAAACTGCCCAGTTCTATCTCATGGCCATGCATTAAAAAAAGCTTGTACTTGTCATTTTAGGGCCCCAGGGACCCTCAACAAGAGGGGCCACAAGGGCGCGCAAATTGGCAAAAATTTTGGTTTCCAATTTGCGCGCCCTTGTCGCCCCTCATGTTGAGGGTCCCTGGGCCCCTAAAATGACAAGTACAAGATTTTTTTTAATGCATGGCATGATACAATGTTTAGCTATTTTCCATTGGGGGGGGGGGAGAGTTTGCTATGAATATATTAATTTGCCCAATTCTATCTCATGGCCATGCATTTAAAAAAGCTTGTACTTGTCATTTTAGGGCCCCAGGGACCCTCAACAAGAGGGGCCACAAGGGCGCGCAAACTGGCCATCCAAAATTTTTGAAAGGCCAGTTTGCGCGCCCTTGTGGCCCCTCTTGTTGAGGGTCCCTAGGGCCCTAAAATGACAAGTACAAGCTTTTTGTTAATGCATGGCATGATACAATGTTTAGCTATTTGCCATTGGGGGGAGGGGGGAGGGGAAGTTTGCTATGAATACATTAATTTGCCCAGTTCTATCTCATGGCTACGTATCAGAAAAAGCCTATACTTGTCATTTTAGGGCCCCAGGGACCCTCAATTTTTGGATGGCCAATTCGCACGCCCTTGTGGCCCCTCATGTTGAGGGTCCCTGGGGCCATAAAATGACAAGTACAAGAATTTCTTTTATGCATGGCATGGTACAATGTTTAGCTATTTGCCATTGGGGGGTGGGGGAGAGAGAGAGAGAGAGAGAGAGAGAGAGAGAGAGAGAGAGAGAGAGAGAGAGAGAGAGAGAGAGAGAGAGTTTGCTATGAATACATTAATTTGCCCAATTCTATCTCATGGCCATGCATTAAAAAAAGCTTGTACTTGTCATTTTAGGGCCCCAGGCAGCCTCAACAAGAGGGGCCACAAGGGCGCGCAAACTGGCCATCCAAAATTTTTGAATGGCCAGTTTGCGCGCCCTTGTGGCCCCTCTTGTTGAGGGTCCCTGGGGCCCTAAAATGACAAGTACAAGCTTTTTGTTAATGCATGGCATGATACAATGTTTAGCTATTTGCCATTGGGTGGGGGGAGTTTGCTATTAATACATTAATTTGCCCAGTTCTATCTCATGGCTATGCATCAGAAAAAGCCTATACTTGTCATTTTAGGGCCCCAGGGACCCTCAATTTTTGGATGGCCAATTCGCGCGCCCTTGTGGCCCCTCATGTTGAGGGTCCCTGAGGCCCTAAAATGACAAGTCCAAGATTTTTTTTTATGCATGGTATGATACAATGTTTAGCTATTTGCCATTGGGGGGGGAGAGAGAGAGAGAGAGAGAGAGAGAGAGAGAGAGAGAGAGAGAGAGAGAGAGAGAGAGAGAGTTTGCTATGAATACATTAATTTTCCCAATTCTATCTCATGGCCATGCATTAAAAAAAGCTTGTACTTGTCATTTTAGGGCCCCAGGGACCCTCAACAAGAGGGGCCACAAAGGCGCGCAAAATGGCCATCCAAAATTTTTGGATGGCCACTTTGCGTGCCCTTGTGGCCCCTCTTGTTGAGGGTCTCTCGGGACACAAGGGCGCGCAAACTGACAAAAAACTTTTTGTAAGTTTGTCAATTTTGAGATGGCCAGTTTGCGCGCCCTTGTGGCCCCTCTTGTTGAGGGTCCCGGTGCCCTAAAATGACAAGTACAAGCTTTTTGTTAATGCATGGTATGATACAATGTTTAGCTATTTGCCATTGGGGGGGGGGGGGGGGAGTTTGCTATGAATACATTAATTTGCCCAGTTCCATCTCATCGCTCTGCATCAGAAAAAGTCTATACTTGTCATTTTAGGGCCCTAGGGACCCTCAACATGAGGGGCCACAAGGACGCGCAAAATCGCCATCCAAATTTTTGAATGGCAAATTTGCGCGTCCTTGTGGCCCCTCATGTTGAGGGTCCCTAGGGCCCTAAAATGACAAGCACAAGATTTTCTTTTAATGCATGGCCATTTTGGATGGCCAATTTGCGCGCCTTGTGGCCCCTCATGTTGAGGGTCCGTGGGGTCCTAAAATGACAAGTACAAGCTTTTTGTTAATGCATGGCATGATACAATGTTTAGCTATTTGCCATTTGGGGGGGGGGGGGAGTTTGCTATGAATACATTAATTTAATTTACCCAGTTCTATCTCATGGCTATGCATGAGAATAAACCTATACTTGTCATTTTAGGGCCCCACGGACCCTCAACATGAGGGGCCACAAGGGCGCGCAAGTTGGCCATCCAAAATTTTTGGATGGCCAACTTGCACGCCCTTGTGGCCCCTCATGTTGAGGGTCCGTGGGGCCCTAAAATGACAAGTACAAGATTTCTTTTTATGCATGGCACGATACAATGTTTAGGTATTTGCCATTGGGGGTGGGGGGGGAGGAGAGTTTGCTATGAATATATTAATTTTTCCAATTCTATCTCATGGCCATGCATAAAAAAAAATCTTGTACTTGTCATTCTAGGGCCCCAGGGACCCTTAACAAGAGGGGCCACAAGGACGCGCAAACTGGCCATCCAAAATTTTTGGATGGCCAGTTTGCGTGCCCTTGTGGCCCCTAAATTTTGGATGGCCAGTTTGCGCGCCCTTGTGGTCCCTCTTGTTAAGGGTCCATGGGGCCCTAAAATGACAAGTACAAGCTTTTTGTTAATGCATGGAATGATACAATGTTTAGCTATTTACCATTGGGGGGGAGGGGGGGGAGTTTGCTATGAATACATTAATTTGCCCAATTCTATCTCATGGCCATGCATAAAAAAAAATCTTGTACTTGTCATTTTAGGGCCCCAGGGACCTTGAACATGAGGGGCCACAAGGACGCGCAAATTGGCCATCCAAAATTTTGTGACGCCCTCGTTCGGGACGTCGGGGAAAAGGGGCCGCGCCGGCTCACCTGCGTTGCAAACGGGACCTGCAGGCAAGCAAACGCATACACAAGAACGAAACTTGAAAACGAGACGCAAGAGGGACACGAGGTTGAGGGACACGAACGAATGATCAATATTGGAAGAAAGTGACGAATACAAGGGACGCGAAGAATCGCATGAAAACGGGGCTCGCAAGTTGGGGGAAGTGGCACATACTTCCCTTATATACACCCCCGGGTTGAGAGAGCTTCACGCCCACGTCAAGCCGGGGTTTTGAGAGGTGTCGATACAAAAGTTGATGCCGAGGTTTTGGGGCCGGCTATTTACAAGGGGGGAGTGAGGTGTTTCCAAAAAATGTCTAGCTACCTAGGGTGATGCTAGTTACAAGTGGGGGGGAGGACTACTCTATGTGGTTTTCATTCAGTGTGTTGTCCTCTTCAGTGGGCATGTTGTAGAAGCGCAGCACAAGGGGTCTTCCGAGTCGAAGCATGATTTCTTCAGGTACCCAAGTGCATTCCGTCATGGAGCGATTGCGCCATTTGACATAGAAGAGTTGTCCCCGGCGCCCAAAGCGCGACTTAAGGATGGCCTCCGGCTCATGTGGCGGGCCATCCTTTACATATTCGGGGAGACTTCGCCCATAGGTGTTATCCGGAACAAATCTTTTGAGTAAACTTACATGGAAGGCGTTGTGGATGTTGATGTGTGGTGGGAGCTCCAGCTTGAAGGTGACGTCGTTGAAGGACTTGAGTACTTTGTATGGGCCATAGTAGCGATGATTGAACTTCGGGGAGAGGCCTTGAGGGAGGGTGATGTTCTGAGAGCTGACGAGGACCAAGTCACCTTCTTTGAAGAGTTCAACAGGTCATCGCTTTTGGTTGGCGTATTTGGCTATGCATACCTTGCTTTGCTCGAGGCTTTTCTTTGCATTTTGCATGCTCGTTTGCCATTGTTGAAGAAACTCCTCACATTCCAGATCCTGGGCATGCACATCGCCGGTTGCCAGTGCAAGAGGTGTGATGACTTCTTTACCTGTGGAGAGCTCGAAGGGGGTATAGGTAGTGCTGTTATGGATGGAGTTGTAGTAGTGGAATTCCAAGACGTCCATGTATTTCGACCTGTCCTTCTGATTGGCCTTGACGTAGTTGCGGATGTAGTCTTCGATTCCTTGGTTGATTCTTTCAGTTTGACCATCGGTTTCGGGGTGGTAGGCGGAGGAGAAGCATAGCTGGGTGCCTAGTAGCTTGAAGAGCTCGCGCCAGAGGTCACTGAGGAAGCGGGTGTCGCGATAAGAAACTATGGCTAAGGGGAGGCCGTGGTATTTGAAGACTTTGGCGAAGAAGTGTTTGGCGACTTGGTAGGCGGTGACGGGAGGCTTTGCAGGTATGAAGTGGGCTTGCTTGGTGAAGTAGTCGACGACCACCATGATGATAGTGTGGCTGTGGGAGGGGGGGAGGTCGACGATGAAGTCCATACTTACCATGTCCCAAGGCCGGGCGGGTGTTGGCATGGGGTGGAGTAGGCCGGCGGGTTTGACTCTTTGAGCTTTGACCAGTTGACATGTTGGGCAGGTGCGCACGTAGTCGATGACGTCGTCCTTCATTTTGGCCCACATGTAGTGTTGATGGAGTTTGTCATAAGATCTCTTCTGGCCACCATGTCCAGCTAGCTTGCAGTCATGAGCCTCCCACATGAGGTCTTTCTTTAGCTCTGGATCATTTAGGATGTAGATTTTGCCATGCGCGTAGAAGAGGTTATCTTTGACTTCGAAGAGACCCAGGGCAGCTTTGCCAGAGATGTGGTCGTTGAGCATTCGGAGGACAGCGGGGTCAGCTTTTTGGGCGTCGAGGATGCGTTGGCGTAGGTTGCTCGTTGCTGTTGAGATGGCTGTGAGGGTGGGTCTTCGACTGAGGGCATCGGGCATGACGTTTGTGATACCCGGTTTGTGGATGATCTCAATGTCGTATTCTGCCAGTGTATCTTACCACCTGGCTTGCTTGGGGGTTATTTTGGGCTGTGTTTGGACGTACTTGAGGGAGATGTTGTCTGTGTAAACTTTGGTGTACTTGTCTTGGACATACTGTCGTCCACTTTCGAAAATTTTTGGATGGCCAATTTGCGCGCCCTTGTGGCCCCTCTTGTTGAGGGTCCCTGGGCCCTAAAATGACAAGTACAAGATTTTTTTTAATGCATGGCTATGAGATAGAATTGGGCAAATTAATGTATTCATAGAAAACTCTCCCCCGCCAATGGCAAATAGCTAAACATTGTATCATGCCAAATTTTGGATGGCCAGTTTGCGTGCCCTTGTGGCCCCTCTTGTTGAGGGTCCCTGGGGCCCTAAAATGACAAGTACAAGCTTTTTGTTAATGCATGGCATGATACAATGTTTAGCTATTTGCCATTGGGGGGGGGGGGGGGGGAGGGGGAGTTTGCTATGAATACATTGATTTGCCCAGTTCTATCTCATGGATATGCATCAGAAAAAGCCTATACTTGTCATTTTAGGGCCCCACGGACCCTCAACATGAGGGGCCACAAGGGCGCGCAAATTGGCCATCCAAAAATTTGGCAATACTTGTCATTTTAGGGCCCCACGGACCCTCAACATGAGGCGCCACAAGGGCGCGCAAATTGGCCATCCAAAAATTTTGGATGGCCAATTTGCGCGCCCTTGTGGCCCCTCATGTTGAGGGTCCGTGGGGCCCTAAAATGACAAGTACAAGATTTTTTTTAATGCATGGCATGATACAAGGTTTAGGTATGTGCCATTTGGGGGGGGGGGGGGGGGGGGGGTTGCCATTTGGGGGGGGGGGGGGGGGGTTGCTATGAATACATTAATTTCCCCAGTTCTATCTCATGGCCATGCATGAAAAAAAGATTGTACTTGTCATTTTAGGGCCCCAGGGACCCTCAACAAGAGGGGCCACAAGGGCGCACAAACTGGCCTGGCCATCCAACAATTTTGGATGGCCAGTTTGCGCGCCCTTATGGCCCCTCTTGTTGAGGGTCCCTAGGGCCCTAAAATGACAAGTACAAGCTTTTTGTTAATGCATGGCATGATACAATGTTTAGCTATTTTCCATTGGGGGGGGGGGGGGGGGAGTTTGCTATGAATACATTAATTTGCCCAGTTCTATCTCATGGCTATGCATCAGAAAAAGCATATACTTGTCATTTTAGGGCCTCAGGGACCCTCAACATAAGGGGCCACAAGGGCGCGCAAATTGGCCATCCAAATTTTTTTTGGATGGCCAATTTGCGCGCCCTTGTGGCCCCTCATGTTGAGGGTCCCTAGGGCTCTAAAATGACAAGTACAAGATTTTTTTTAATGGATGGCATGATACAATGTTTAGGTATTTTCCATTGGGGGGGGGGGGGGGGGGGGGGGAGAGTTTGCTATGAATACATTAATTTGCCCAATTCTATCTCATGGCTATGCATTAAAAAAAATCTTGTACTTGTAATTTTAGGGCCCCAGGGGCCCTCAACAAGAGGGGCCACAAGGGCGCGCAGATTGGCCATCCAAAAATTTTGGATGGCCACTTTGCGCGCTCTTGTGGCTCCTCTTGTTGAGATTCCTTGGGGCCCTAAAATGACAAGTACAAGATTTTTTTTTATGCATGGCCTGATACAAGGTTTAGGTATGTGCCATTTGGGGGGGGGGGGGGGGTTGCTATGAACACATTAGACTGCCCAGTTCTATCTCATGGCCATGCATTAAAAAAAGCTTGTACTTGTCATTTTAGGGCCCCATGGACCCTCAACAAGAGGGGCCACAAGGGCGCGCAAACTGGCCATCCAAAATTTTTGGATGGCCAGTTTGCGCGCCCTTGTGGCCCGTCTTGTTGAGGGTCCCGGGGGCCCTAAAATGACAAGTACAGGCTTTCTCAGATGCATAGCCATGAGATAGAACTGGGCAAATTAATGTATTCATAGCAAAGTCCCCCCCCCCAAAATTTTGGATGGCCAATTTGCGCACCCTTGTGGCTCCTCATGTTGAGCGTCCCTAGGTCCCTAAAATGACAAGTACAATATTTTCTTTTATGCATGGCATGATACAAGGTTTAGGTATGTGCCATTTGGGGGGGGGGGGTTTTGCTATGAACACATTAAACTGCCCAGTTCTATCTCATGGCCATGCATTAAAAAAAGCTTCTAGTTGTCATTTTAGGGCCCCAGCGACCCTCAACAAGAGGGGTCACAACGGCGCACAAACTAGCCATCCAAAAATTTTGGATGGGCGCGCATTGGATGGCCAGTTTGCGCGCCCTTGTGGCCCCTCTTGTTGAGGGTCCCTGGGGCCCTAAAATGACAAGTACAAGCTTTTTGTTAATGTATGGCATGATACAATGTTTAGCTATTTGCCATTGGGTGGGGGGGAGTTTGCTATGAATACATTAATTTGCCTAGTTCTATCTCATAGCTATGCATCAGAAAAAGTCTCTACTTGTCATTTTAGGGCCCCAGGGACCCTCAACATGAGGGGCCACAAGGGCGCGCTAATTGGCCATCCAAAAAATTTTGGATGGCCAATTAGCGCGCCCTTGTGGCCCCTCATGTTGAGGGTCCCTGGGGCCCTAAAATGACAAGTAGAAGCTTTTTGTTAATGCATGGCATGATACAATGTTTAGCTATTTGCCATTGGAGGGGTAATTTGCCCAGTTCTATCTCATGGCTATGCATAAGAAAAAGCCTATACTTGTCATTTTAGGGCCCCAGGGACCCTCAACATGAGGGGCCACAAGGGCGCGCAACTTGGCCATCCAATTTTTTTTTGGATGGCCAATTAGCGCGCCCTTGTGGCACCTAATGTTGAGGGTCCCTGGGGTCCTAAAATGACAAGTACAAGATTTTTTTTTATGCATGGCATCATACAAGGTTTAGGTATGTGCCATTTGGGGGGGGGGGAGGGGTTGCCATGAATACATTAATTTGCCCAGTTCTATCTCGTGGCCATGCATTAAAAAAAGCTTGTACTTGTCATTTTAGAGCCCTAGGGACCCTCAACAAGAGGGGCCACAAGGGCGCGCAAACTGGCCATCCAAAATTGTTGGATGGCCAGTTTGCGCGCCCTTGTGGCCCCTCTTGTTGAGGGTCCTGGGGCCCTAAAATGATAAGTACAAGCTTTTTGTTAATGCATGGCATGATACAATGTTTAGCTGTTTGCCGTTGGGGGCCGGGAGGAGAGGGGAGTTTGCTATGAATACATTAATTTGCCCAGTTCTATCTCATGGCTATGCATCAGAAAAAGCATATACTTGTCATTTTAGGGCCCCAGGGACCCTCAACATGAGGGGCCACAAGGGAGCGCAAATTGGCGATACAAGAATTTTTGATGGCCAATTTGCGCGCCCTTGAGGCCCTTGATGTTGAGGGTACCCGGGGCCCTAAAATGACAAGTACAAGATTTTTTTTAATGCATGGTATGATACAATGTGTAGCGATTTTCCATTGGGTGGGGGGGGGGGGGGGACGAGAGTTTGCTACGAATACATTAATTTGCCCAATTCTATCGCATGGCCATGCATGAAAAAAAGCTTGTACTTTGCATTTTAGGGCTCCACAGACCCTCAACAAGAGGGGCCACAAGGGCGTGCAAACTGGCGATCCAAATTTTTGGACGGCCAATTTGCGCGCCCTTGTGGCCCCTCATGTTGAGGGTCCCTGGGGCCCTAAAATGACAAGTACAAGCCTTTTGTTAATGCATGGCATGATACAATGTTTAGCTATTTGCCATTATGGGGGGGGGGGGGGGGGGGGGGGGAGTTTGCTATGAATCCCTTAATTTACCCAGTTCTATCTCATGGCTATGCATCAGAAAAAGCATATACATGTCATTTCAGGGCCCCAGGGACCCTCAACATGAGGGGCCACAAGGGCGCGCAAATTGGTCATCCAAATTTTTTTTGGATGGCCAATTTGCGCGCCCTTGTTGCCCCTCATGTTGAGGGTTCCTGGGAACCTCAAATGAAAAGTACAAGATTTTTTTTTATGCATGACATGATACAATGTTTAGCTATTTGCCTTTGGGGGGGGGGGGGGGGGGGAGTTTGCTATGAATAGATTAATTTGCCCAGTTCTATCTCATGGCCATGCAATCAAAAAATCTTGTACTTGTCATTTTAGGGCCCCAGGGACCCTCAACAAGAGGGGCCACAAGGGCGCGCAAACTGGCCATCCAAAATTTTTGGATGGCCAGTTTGCGCGCCCTTGTGGCCCCTCTTGTTGAGGGTCACACGAGCCCTAAAATGAAAAGTACAAGCTTTTTGTAAATGCATGTCATGATACAATGTTTAGCTATTTGCCATTGGGGGGGGGGGGGGGAGTTTGCTATGAATACATTAATTTGCCCAGTTCTATGTCATGGCTATGCATCAGAAAAAGCCTATACTTGTCATTTTAGGGCCCCAAGGACCCTCAACATGAGGGGCCACAAGGGCGCGCAAATTGGCCATCCAAAAAATTTTGAATGGCCAATTTGCGCGCCTTGTGGCCCTATATTTTGGATGGCCAGTTTGCGCGTCCTTGTGGCCCCTCATGTTGAGGGTCCCTGGGGCCCTAAAATTACAAGTACAAGATTTTTTTAATACATGGCATGGTACAATGTTTAGCTATTTCCCATTGGGGGGGGGGAGTTTGGTATGAATACATTAATTTGCCTAGTTCTATCTCATGGCTATGCATCAGAAAAAGCCTCTACTTGTCATTTTAGGGCCCCAGGGACCCTCAACATGAGGGGCCACAAGGGTGCGCAAATTGGCCATCCAAAAATTTTGGATGGCCAATTTGCGCACCCTTGTGGCCCCTCATGTTGAGGGTCCCTGGGGCCCTAAAATGACAAGTAGAAGATTTTTTTATTGCATGGCCATGAGATAGAACTGGGCAGTTTTATGTGTTCATAGCAACCTCTCCCCCCCCCCCCCCCCCCCCCCCCAAATGACACATACCTAAACCTTCTATCATGCCATGCATAAAAAAAAATCTTGTACTTGTCATTTTAGGGTCCTAGGGACCCTCAACATGAGGGGCCACAAAGGCGCGCAAATTAGCCATTCAAAATTTGCGGATGGCCAATTTGCGCGGCCTTTCAGGCCCTCATGTTGAGGGTCCCTGGGGCCCTAAAATGACAAGTATAGGCTTTTTCTGATGCATAGCCATGAAATAGAAACGGGCAATTTAATGTATTCATAGCAAACTCTCTCTCTCTCTCTCTCTCTCTCCCCCCCCCCCCCCCCCTGCCCAATGGAAAATAGCTAAACATTGTATCATGCCATGCATTAACAAAAAGCTTGTACTTCTCATTTTAGGGCCCCAGGGACCCTCAACATGAGGGGCCACAAGGGCGCGCAAATCCACAAGGACGCGCAAATTAGCCATCCAACATTTTTGGATGGCCAGTTTGCGCGCCCTTGTGGCCCCTCTTATTTAGGGTCCCTGGGACCCTAAAATGACAAGTACAAGCTTTTTGTTTTTTTTGGATGGCGAATTTGCGCGCCCTTGTGGCCCCTAATGTTGAGGGTCCCTGGGGTCCTAAAATGACAAGTACAAGATTTTTTTTTATGCATGGCATCATACAAGGTTTAGGTATGTGCCATTTGGGGGGGGGGGGGGGGGAGGGGTTGCCATGAATACATTAATTTGCCCAGTTCTATCTCATGGCCATGCATTAAAAAAAGCTTGTACTTGTGATTTTAGGGCCCCAGGGACCCTCAACAAGAGGGGCCACAAGGACGGGCAAACTGGCCATCCAAAATTTTTGGATGGCCAGTTTGCGCGCCCTTGTGGCCCCTCTTCTTGAGGGTCCCTGAGGCCCTAAAATGACAAGTACAAGCTTTTTGTTAATGCATGGAATGATACAAGGTTTAGCTATTCGCCATTGGGGGGGGGGGGGGGAGTTTGGTATGAATACATTAATTTGCCCAGTTCTATCTCATTGCTATGCATCAGAAAAAGCCTATAGTTGTCATTTTAGGGCCCCAGGGACCCTCAACATGAGGGCCCAAAAACGCGCAAATTGGCCATCCAAAAATTTTGGATGGCTAATTTGCGCGCCTATGTGGCCCCTCATGTTGAGGGTCCCTAGGGCCCTAAAATGACAAGTACAAGATTTTTTTTAATGCATGGCATGATACAAGGTTTAGGTATGTGCCATTTGGGGGGGGGGGAGAGGTTGCTATGAACACATTAAACTGCCCAGTTCTATCTCATGGCCATGCATGAAAAAAAGCTTGTACTTTGCATTTTAGGGCTCCACAGACCCTCAACAAGAGGGGCCACAAGGGCGCGCAAACTGGCGATCCAAATTTTTCGATGGCCAATTTGCGCGCCCTTGTGGCCCCTCATGTTGAGGGTCCCTGGGGCCCTAAAATGACAAGTACAAGCCTTTTGTTAATGCATGTCATGATACAATGTTTAGCTATTTGCCATTATGGGGGGGGGGGGGGGGGGAGTTTGCTATGAATACCATAATTTGCCCAGTTCTATCTCATGGCTATGCATCAGAAAAAACCTATACTTGTCATTTTAGGGCCCCAGGGACCCTCAACATGAGGGGCCACAAGGGCGCGCAAATTTGGATGGCCAATTTGCGCGCCCTTGTGGCCCCTCATGTTGAGGGTCCCTAGGGCCCTCAAATGAAAAGTACAAGATTTTTTTTAATGCATGACATGATACAATGTTTAGGTATTTGCCATTGGGGGGGGGGGGGGGGGGGGGAGTTTGCTATGAATAGATTAATTTGCCCAATTCTATCTCATGGCCATGCATAAAAAAAATCTTGTACTTGTCATTTTAGGGCCCCAGGGACCCTCAACAAGAGGGGCCACAAGGGCGCGCAAACTAGCCATCCAAATATGACAAGTACAAGCTTTTTATTAATGCATGGCATGATACAATGTTTAGCTATTTGCCATTAGGGGGGGGGGGGGGGGGGGGGAGTTTGCTATGAATACATTAATTTGCCCAATTCTATCTCATGGCTATGCATAAGAAAAAGCCTATACTTGTCATTTTAGGACCCCAGGGACCCTCAACATGAGGGGCCACAAGGGCGCGCAAATTAGCCATCCAAAAATGTTGGATGGCTAATTTGCGCGTCCTTCTGGCCTCTCATGTTGAGGGTCCTTGGGGCCCTAAAATGAGAAGTACAAGCTTTTTGTTAATGCATGGCATGATACAATGTTTAACTATTTGCCATTGGGGAGGGTTGGGGGGGGAGAGAGAGAGAGAGAGAGAGAGAGAGAGAGAGAGAGAGAGAGAGAGCTTGCTATGAATACATTAATTTGCCCAGTTCTATCTCATGGCTATGCATCAGAAAAAGCCCATACTTGTCATTTTAGGGCCTCAGGGACCCTCAACATGAGGGGCCACAAGGACGCGCAAATTGGCAAATTTATGTATTCATAACAAATTCCCCCCCCCAATGGCAAATAGCTAAACATTGTATCATGCCATGCATTAAAAAAAATCTTGTACTTGTAATTTTAGGGCCCCAGGGACCCTCAACATGAGGGGCCACAAGGGCGCGCAAATTGGCCATCCAAAAATTTTGGATGGCCAATTTGCGCGCCCTTGTGGCCCCTCATGTTGAGGGTCCCTGGGGCCCTAAAATTACAAGTACAAGATTTTTTTTAATGCATGGCATGATACAATGTTTAGCTATTTGCCATTGGGGGGGGGGAGTGGGAGAGTGTTTGCTATGAATACATTAATTTCTCCAATTCTATCTTATGGCCATGCATTCAAGAAAGTTTGTACCTGTCATTTAAGGGCCCCAGGGACCCTCTACAAGAGGGGCCACAATGGCGCGCAAACTGGCCATCCAAAATTTTTGGATGGCCAGTTTGCGCGCCCTTGTGGCCCCTCTTGTTGAGGGTCCCTAGGGCCCTAAAATGACAAGTACAAGCTTTTTTTAATACATGGCATGATACAATGTTTAGATATTTGCCATTGGGGGGGGGGGGGGGAATTTGTTATGAATACATAAATTTGCCAATTTGCGCGCCCTTGTGGCCCCTCATGTTGAGGGTCCCTGGGGCTCTAAAATGACAAGTACAAGATTTTTTTGTATGCACGGCCATAATTCAAGTGGTGAACTTTTAGGCTGTTTTCAAGAGCTTCTAGTGTTCAATTGGCTCCAAATATGTCTGGGCTTGTCTCACATAAATTTGTTCATCTCGTTGCGCTCTTCGACCATCGTGTGATGCAAAAAAGTCATATCCTACTCGAATTTTCCAAAAATCATCGTGCAAGTTGGCAATTTTTTAAAAAATGATGTAAAACAGACATTTCTTACTTTTCCCTAATCTACGAGCTCGAACGGGCATTAAAACCATGGAATCTGAAAATACTCAGAGAACCAATGTTTTTTATTGTGTTAAGGACTGCATTTCCTACATACAAAACTTACTCAGAATCTCACCCTAACACCTTCAAAAGTGGCTTCCAAGGAGTGCCCTCGATCAAAAATTGAAACTGAAGAAAAATAATCAGAATGAACTCCTAGACTGTGTACAAACTTTAAAATAACCAAAATTTCATTTTAAAAAAAGTTATTACTAAAAATTTGAAAATAGACCACCCTTGGACTTCCCACAATGATAGAAATCAAAGGGTTCAAGGAGAGGTCTGGTGTCACAAGTGCATGGTAGGAATCTAATCGAGGCTTATTCCGTCAAGATCTCTTATACTTTATTATGTCTTCTCATGTACAATCTTACCAAACAAAAACAAACTTACACTTTAAATGACTACAAATTTTATTTAACTTATCAAACAACCTAAAATATGGTAGACCTAGAGTGCTCTTACACATCAACAAACAAAAAAGTCTAAATTTCTTCTCATTAACTTTGATAAACATACATCAGTGAACAAATTCCAAGGAGTAGTGCGGTCATAGTTCTTACATCCATTCCATGAAATGGTATGCTTCTGGGGTGACCTATCACATAAAAATATCTTTGGTAGGAGTGCCCTCATGTTAGGAAAGGGTGTGTTGCTGCTGATGAAAAGTTTTTGCATTATCCTACTAGAGATCTCTCCATGTTAGCATAATGATTTTTGGTGTAGTGGGAGCCACATTCCCGTTTAGGAGAGCTTTGTGCCACCGTAAAAGCTTTACGTTATGCCAGTTCCTTGAGCCATTCTTGCAAACAACGCCACTCAGCTAGCATAGCAAGAGGTCACCTTGTAACAAAAACATGTATGAATTCAACATTTGTAAGCTATATAATGAAGACACTTGTTAAGTATATGTTGTACAAATTTGCAAGTATTTCTATCTAACTGGGAATAAACAATACAAAAATATACATTAGGATGAGATTACCACCCCTAATAAGCATGGATTTGAAGCACCTACCTGCAAGATGTAACAAAGAAGACTGTTTTAGAGGAAAAGTGGTGACACTTGGCCTCTCTAACCTGCAGTCTTTCACTATTTGTGCATAAAAGCAACCTTTGTGCCAAGCACTTCAAAACAAGTAGAGGCACCTTCCATAAAGGGGTGTTTTATTCAAATATGTGATGGTATTAGCAAGATATTGAAGAATCATCAACATTCATCTCACCGATGGTACGACGTTCCTGGGATGACCTCTGCTCACGTGTGGCCTTCGGTGCAAACGTTGCGAACAAGCAAATATGTATGCATACGATTTGTGATGTCCTTGAGCACCATGGTAGCTGTTGCATGAGGAAGCAAAGGATGAAAAGAGAGAGGGGGGAGGGAGAGTGAGGAACATGGGAGAAGACAAGGGGGTAGTGGGGGAGAGAGAGAGAGAGTGGAGAAGGAGGAGAGAAGGGGGCAGGGAGGGAGAGGGAGGAGCATGGGAGGAGAGAAGGGGACAGTGGGGGAGAGGGAGAGAGGGGAGGAGGAGGAGAGAAGGGGACAGGGAGGGAGAGGATAGGGAGAAAGGAGGGAGGAGGAAGAGAGAAGAAAGGTTTTTTTTTTTTGGGGGGAGTTTTTTTTTAAAAAATTGGACTTTTAGTACTTGTAAGTTTAAAAAAATGTCAAAAAATAATTTTTTGATATGGATATATATTGGGGGGGAGTTTTAAGTCAAAAATAAGTAAAACTAACTTTTTTTTTAAAAAGTCAAATTTTGGCTCTTAGTGATCCACGTTTTTGATGATGTGGCCACACCTCTTTACTCCCTTCACTTTCAAAAAGCTAGAGAGAGAAGGTGACCTCCTAGGTCCACATCCTACATGTGTCTAAAAAAAAGGCTAGAAAAGCCTACTAAAAACTAGCTTCTTGAATGCCCTTGTCCCCTTAACCCTACACACCATTGGCCTTAATCCCTAAAAATTAGGATTCCTTACAAGGCCCATGCAAGGTTCATATTTCTCGTAATGTAGTTTTAGTCATAAGCTCTGCAAAAGTCTCCTCTGGCTTGAGCACCATATTGGCCAACTCATCCAACACCTTCTCCTGGTAGTCACCCGGCCTGAACGTTGCACAGAATTGCTGTCTTAAGGCTGCCCAAGTTGCAAAAGGGTTCTCTGCAAATTGGCTGTACCATTTATCTGCTAGGCCATCCAAGGTGGATGGAAATAGTACCAAATAAGCATCTTCTCTGTTCAGACCACGTCCCCTACAGAGAGATACAAATCTTCTTGCATGGTCGTCAGCATCTTCTGAAGAAAGCCCTTTGAAGGTAGGGAACTTGATGTTTACCTTGGCCAAAACACTAGCTAGTGGCTCCATGATTCCTTGCTGAGCCTGTTGCTGTATAGCTTGTTGTATCAGAATAGAAGAGAGCTTTACTGGAGAAGGTGATCGTGAAGATGGGGAACCTGATGAAGGAATGGGTGATGTGGTATGTGGAGGTATAGGTGATGAGGTTGAAGGATTTCTACAAGGTGTCAAAGGTCGTCTTCTGTGATAGTACTTCAGAGGGCTCAGTAGTGCGCTTTGACGCTCGACTGACCTCCTTGTATGTGTCATGCAATGAACACCAGTCCAACCAAGCTTGGGGCAAGAAAACTTGTGACAGGTCTAGACTCCACCAGACCAGACCAAACCAGACCAGACCAGGTAAGTGACTAGACCCGGCTGGACCAGGGACGAGACCAGGGACGAGGAGGACTAGACTAGGGTCGAGGAGGTCTAGACCAGGGACGAGGATAGTTTGGACCAGGGCGAGAGAGGACTAGACAAGTTGGACCAGGTGAGAGGGGACTAGACCAGTTGGACTAGGCGAGAGGAGAACAGTGCGAGGCAAGGTTGGCAAAGCTAGCATTAGGAAAAAATTGGATCCCCTTGGGGCCATGTAAGGATCCCTAATTTTAAGGGATTAAAGCTAATTTTGTAGGGGATGGAGGGAACAAAGACAATAAATAGGGCTACTTTTGTAGCTCTCTCTCTAACTTCTCTCTAGATAGGGGAGGGGGGGAAAGTAGGGAATGAGGGTGGTAAAGTAGGAGGAATAGGGGGGATAAAGTAGGAGAGAGAGGGGAGTAAAAAGAGAGAGAGGAGTAAAGGTAGAGAGAAGAACCATTCTCTCTCTACCTATCACCAAACAAAGAGAGTAAGTAGTTATGACAAAAGCCACTTTTCAGTTCGTGCATCAATTTACCCCAAAAAAATGAATTTTTTATAAAATCTTCAAAATGGATCTTTTAAGCTTTCAAAAGGTCCCTATATATATATATATATATATATATATATAAAACAATATTTTTTTAGAAGAATCTAGCTTTTATAAGCTCCAAATCTAAAATTCCTTGGGTCCCTATCTACATTAACTCCAAGAATAAATAGACAATGCCACATCATCAAAACGTCCATCTAATAAAGCCTAAAAATTGAAATTTTTAAAATTTAAAAATTTCCCTCGTTTGAGCTCAAAAATTGAACCTATATATGAAAAAATATATTTTTAAGTCTTTTTATCTCAAAAATTGTCTGTTTATCCCAAAAAGTATATCTTATCAAATTTTTTTCCCATCATAACTTTTCACCATGTCTCTTCGCGACATAACCAATGAATCACCTGCGTCGTCATCTACTAGGTCAACTAATGTCAGTCTGCGTCTACCGATCGAATTTGCTCCCACAAAAAAAAAATGACGAGAAAGCATCTCAACCGGCATCCGTACGATGGTTTCGAGGAGAAACCAATGTTGACTTGTGGCTTGATGGAGGGTTTTATCCAAAAGATCCGCTCGTGGGCTGTCATCCGACATTCCGTACACTCCCAAGCTTAATCAAATATGTGGGAGAAGGAGAACGTGGTCTTCTTGGGTATTGTAAGAGATTGGACTCCAATCACGCAGGTGCGTCGGCATATTTCCGACAACAATGTCAAGTGTTACACAATCATTCCACAAATCTCCAATAACAACTACATTCCACAGAGAAACAACTCAAAGATCTTAAAGAGGAGATGAAAGCTACATAAACAGAGGTAACTAAGCTACAGATTGCAATGATGCACCTAAAAGCCACTCCATTTGGCATGCGTGAGCGTAAGAGTGAGTTCTCTTCCATTGAAAACTTAGCATCTAATGGAGGGGCACGTAAGAAGCGGATCACGGCAACCAGGTATTTTTTTAAATTCACAGTGTTTATAACTCTCAAATAGTTTTCATCAATTTGTAACTCGGTTCACCTTTTGAAATAGGACATATATACAAGATGTGTGTGGAAGTTTTAGACAAGAGGACCGTTGCAACCTTCTCCTAGGATGCATCTCAAAGGAAGATATACTTTACATCATAGGTTGTGAAAAGGCCAAACACATGAAAGATGCCATCACAAAGGAGATCCTAAAAAATATCTCTAACCTTGTGTCTAAGGATGATGTCCAGAGAGCTTGTGATGAGGTTGGGATCAGCACAAATGCATACCATGCACTTCATGGATTCATGAAAGATGCATTACGAGAGCAAGGCATCACCAAGAATTTATTTCCTATTCCACATAGGGTCCGACTTGCAAAAAAAGCAAACAATGATCTCGTTCGGGAATCCCTTGGCGAATACGAACACATTGAAGGATCCATGGTGTACTCTTCCACGAGTGCCAAGTCACGTGGTAATATAAAGGGAGACAATACTATTCCTAATGGGACAAAGTCTTTTAGTTATCATCAATTCAACAATATTTTTGTGGACTTGAAACAACTACAACTAGCTATGGTTAAATTTTATGCTTTGTCTCCACAAGGTAATACAAATTGTAATGTCGTTTTTTATTTGTATTGAATATCATTTAATATAACAATTGAATTCTTGTGTTGTTTCAGTACTTGGAGAGAAGCTCATATTTATTCTTAAGCTAGATGAATGTCAAATTGTCAAAGGACGGAGATTGGAACGTATGAGTGTGACACTCATGAATGAAGCAATGTTTTTTGCAAAAGTCGATGCTCTCGGTGATCATTCTCAGAAACCATCATTTAGTGTACAATCGGAAAAAGAAATATGGTGGTTAGGAGCTTTTGAAGTTCCGAAGGAGACTCATGAGGTGTTGGCATGGGTCTTCTTTATGATCCCGTGGATCACAGAGGTTATTAAGGCACAACTAGAGGGAGAAAAGCTAGAAGTAGATGGAGTAGGTACATTTGATGTTGAGTGGCACTTAGGAGGTGATCTAAAAACAATCAAATGTATACTTGGGTTTAAACAAGGTGCTTCATCACTTCTTCCTTGTCCATATTGTGTACGAGGATACAAGGAGAGTACTCGTGGCTCCACGTCTTCAAAGAAAAATGTCAAGGGAAGTCAGGCAATAGGGTCAATGGATGATGATGCAAGGGATTGGGTGTGCTCGGTGTTGAAGTGTTCTATCATGGAGATCCCCAATCGGTCGACAAAAGATAAAACATGGCATCCCATTATCAATTTTTCACTTACAAATGTACACTTTTGCACTGTGCATGCCTTTATGCGTATATTTGATCGCTTGTTAAAGCTTCACATAGAGTACGCTTTCACAATGAAACCACTTTCCAGATCCGTGGAAGCCATTGGAATAGTTGAAACAATTCTAAATTCAATTGGATGTCATGGTGGCAATGTTTCTATCATCGGTGAGGTGGATAATATGCAGGAAGTGCCACAAAAAGTATCTATGAATGGTGTGAAAGCACGTAGGTTTTTCAAGAAACCAGAGATGCGAAAGGAGAGGGGTGAAGAGGATGCTCCATGGGAGCTATGGAAAGCGCTTTGCAAGTGTACGACCGATCAAGATTCAAATCCCGTGCTTGTAAATCTGCGTAGGCAAGTGTGGCACCACTTGGAGTTAGTGCTTCAAATCATGTGGAAACCCCAAACCACGAGCGAGCAACAAAATTTGTTCAAAGATCACATTTCGAATTTCACTAAAGTATTTGTGTAAGCGTGGGGAGAGAGCAATATCACACACTACATGGTAAGTTACTTTGTTCAATTCAAATTTTGATGCTATACATAAATATTTATTTGATCTAAGCATTTTTTCTTGATGCAGCATATTTTGTATGCGCATGGAGCATTCTTTATGTCAAAATATGGTTCATTAGACATGTGGAGCACTTAAGGAATGGAAAAATCACATTATTGAGCCAAAGGTGTTTACTTTAAAAATACACGTCACGGTGGTGGAACTACGAGATCCAACTACATGAAGGAGATGTTTGATTGGTTCTTTCATTGTTCTTTGGGGAGATGTCATGCCATAGAGCGAGCGCGAAAGTCAAGTCTTGCCAAGGAGGTTAGGAGACAATCTCGACTTACTGCTAAAGAGAAATGGAGAAACTCCACCGGACCCCTTAATCATGCTAGGTGGCGTGAAAATCTCCACAGAGTGGGCAAACGTTGGTTACCCAACATGTAAAACAAATGATGCTATGCAATGTAATGTTTATGTTTGTAGATGTCTTTGTTGAGTTGCATATAATACTTCTCCATTTATCTATTTTTTGTTTTTTATATTTTGATGATATTAAGAGTTTTTTTAAGTGGCCTGGTCAAGTGTGAAGAGACATTTAAAAAAAAAAAATAGAGGGATTTTAGAGAAGAAGGAGTCTCATTTTCAATCTTGCCCCTTCTTACACCATGGCACGCACAAAGCAAACAACAAGAAAAGATCAACCTTTTTTTGCTCACCCTCACTCAACCGTCCAAGGTGCTCAAAAACCACCTTGGATACACGAACAAGAGCTCATAGAAGAGATGGAGAGAGAATGGTCAGGTGAAGAGCAACAAGATGGACAACCTTCACGCAAGAAGAAACGGGTAGTGACATCAGACACAGAAACCGAAACGGACAACGAAGCACAAAGCCCACCATGGAGCGGACAAGAGATCCCAAGCAATCATCGAGTTTCGGACGGGAAGACATTGCCACGTGGCTTCGGCGCTTTGCCATCGATCAGCCTAGAGGTGATCATGGGTTACTAAATGAAGAGGATTTTGAGGATGTAGCAGATGACCCAGTTGGAGCGCAGGGTGGAGTTGAAGAGCCAATCGGAGCACATGGTGGCCTTGAAGATGCGCAAGCTCCCCTTCGCAAGCCCTCTCGTAAAAAGAAAAAATTTTCAAGGTTCGCCCTCGCAAGGCCCATGTCCCAGATCCTACCATCCCTCAACAATGGGCTCCTGCTGTGAAGCGACGCATTCCAAAGGCGTTGCAAGAGATTCGTCACTATCAAAAAACTTCAGACCTTCTCATACGCAAGGCACCATTCGCACGTTTGGTAAAAGAGATCATGCAAAGTTATCGAATGGCGTTTCGAGTTCAAGGTATCGCCGTAGAAGCTCTGCAAGAAGCGGCAGAATATCATCTAATTTCTATTTTTGAAGAAACCAACTTGTGTGCTATTCATGCAAAACGGGTGACAATAATGCCCAAAGATTTAGCTCTTGTGCGTCGAATCAGAGGACAAAGAGATTGAATTTGACTTTTAGGCAATTTTGCCAATGTAAAGATATCTTTTTGAAATATAACGAGTCGTGTACATTTGTTTTAAGTGATAAGTAAAGCTAACTAGAGAGAGGAAAAGAGAGAGAGAGAGAGAGAGAGAGAGAGAGAGAGAGAGAGAGATGTGGATAAAAGAACTGGCAACCAAGTTTGGTTGATTGAATAACCAAAATAACATTGTATTCTTATAATTTTGGCATAAAAAGGCTTTAATTAAGCTGTCTGGAGGCTTGCCGTAGAGGCGCGCGAGAAGTCAGAAGTAAATGTTACTTCTGACTTCTCGCGCGCCTTTGTGGCAGGCCTCTAGACAGCCTAATTAAAGCTTATTTATACCAAAATTATAAGAATACAATGTTATTATGTTTTTATTGATGGAGATTGGACTGAAAAAAACTCTATATTTTGATTCAAAGAATTACACAAGTGTATCACAAGATAGAACCAATCATATACTATCTATCGTACAATAAACTCAATATAGAAGTTGAAAAGTACCAGTTAAAATCAATTTCCATTCGAATTTTGAAATAACAAAGTACAAAGATGTGATATATCTCATTACATAGTTAATTACAAGATTTATGCATCTATTGACTGTTTGATCCATCTAAGATATGGCGAGCAATGTTTTCTCGGTGCTCTTAGGCGCAAGGAAGTTGTTTGTGCAGCACATCCCAAGCAATTTGTTCCACATTGCTTAGACCTACAGCTTGGCTTAAGGCCACGTTACAAAGCACACGACCATGAATGTGTGTCACAAATGCAGCACTGGCCAGAGATTTATTTACAAGATATATAACTTGGGAGGCTTGAGATATGGTTGACAGGCATAGGATGCGGCTCATTGCTTTCATCATTGACACCCAAAATTGACCACAAGGAGTGTACTCCTTGTGGATTATCGCAAAGCCGTCCTGGGGGAGCTTGCCAAGGTAATGCGCAAGAGACGACTGCCATCCAAAAGCTTGGCGCCTACCATCTCCTCCCCGACTTGCATGCTCATCCAGCTCCACAACATTCTACAAAGAAATCAATAGGTAAATAAGATTTCAGAATGAAACAATGAAAATTAACGTAATCACAAAACAAAAATCAATTAATACCTCTTGTTTTTCGTCGTCTTCATCGTTTATGCCTTTACTGTCAAGAGAAATAGATGAATTGGGAGCCATAGCGACACTCTCAAGTTCATCTATATGAACAGGCATAGGAGTGCGTTGGGCTTCAAGCAATGCGCGTGTAGCTACAAACTCATCCTCCGACACAGATGAGTGCGGTGCATCTGTCACCGCCACCATTGCGAACTCCACTGTATCTACCACACTCTCTCCAAGGGGAAGGAGGCTTTGATCCAAAGGATCGGAAGAGGGGTCAATGGCAGAGGACTCTACAGTGGCAGAGAGGATGGACAGACACTCATCCATGCGGATGTCAAAAGTCTTTTCAAGATAATGTAAAAACAAATATTCCTCCCCATCTATCACAATTGGGGAGAGGTGTTCAAAAAAAACCTCCGGAGTTAATGTCTCCTTCGGCGCATTTGCAGCGGGCTTAAAGGATGCTTCTGCACCCTCATCACCCATGGATTTGGCGGCATCCATGACACCTCCTGGGTAGGTTAGGGCAAGAATATTTCCCTCTTTGCTTGCATCCCAGGGCGTTGTAATGGGCTCCTTTGTGTCCTTGACGACACCCCCAAGGCGCAAATGAGGCAAACTCACCTCAGATCTTTCAGGCTCCTCCGCAAGAAGAAACACAAAAGTCGCCAAGCGACTTAGAAACTGGGTGTCGACCTTCTTCTTTTTCAAACGTGAATCTTCAATGTACTGACTTGCCTCACCCGCAATTACACAAAATCGTTGAAGTCGTTGGGTGAAAGGCGGATCGCCTTTGTGTATGTAGCGAAGCAAATCGCATGGAATCCACAATTCCCCTTGTCCGACAATTGGTACAGCATACTTGTCGATGTAAAATTCAAAAAATTCTAAGATAGGCTGAAAAGATTGGCTGTTTAGGTGAATAGTTGCATTCACATCAGGGAATTGGGTGAAGAAATTGTGAAGATCGTCACGATCTTGCCACTCGGTTGTTTGTAAAAACGCTTGGAAGCGTTGTAACGCCATGGCTTCGGGAGGGGTGGAGGAGGATGCCATAATGCTAGCTCTTAAAGTAGGAATGCAAAGAGTGTTGGAGCTCAAATGAGAGTGTGAACAGGCAAAGAGTGTGAAAATGGTAGGGTTTAGGAGGCTTTATATAGCATGCACCCCCCCCCCCTCCCAAAAAAAATAACAATAATCAAAATATTAAACAATTTTCATTAAGTAACACAAATAACAAGAAGTTATAAAAAACTTACAAACTAAATTACAATCATTTAACTCAAAAAACACATCACTACAACTTTAAGATAATGTGCATTGCCAAAATTTGATACAACCATCTGCTTGAACTTACAATTGTGATATTATAAAAAATTTAAGTACAAAACATAACTTCTCTAATGATAAAATCAAATTCTCTTCCGTCGTCCACGCCTTTTCAATTTGAATCGTGCTCTCCATGCGGCTACCAATCTAGCAAAAAATAAATAAATTAGCATACCCAACTTAGAGCAGGGAATAATAAAAAAAACATAAATATAACATAATTAAGAGAGAAAAATCATTCACCTTACGTCGTCCGATGCAAAATTTTGTATCTTCTCGATGCTCTAAACCCATTATCACTAAGTGCTCCCACACATTGGCCAATGTCCAATGCTTGTTCACTTGGACGGTTTCAACGGAACCACTCGACAATTTGATTGCAATATCAAATACCTCAATTGTAGCATCGGTGGATTGCAATGGAATCCATTCACCAAGCTTGCACATCCACCTTTCATAGAAGTACCGCACGTAAAGAGTGGAGCGCACCTTGATGAAACGGATAGCAATGCCGAAACTTACAACCTGACACCGAAAGCGATCTCCGTTGTGAAGTCCTTCAAGATACCCCCACTTCTCCCCAAGGATGGCTTCCAATGTATCGTATTGTAGATCTTTGCAAACATACATAGTATTTGTATGATGGAAAGGCAAAGATCCAAAGATGCTAGCGAAGACATGAGCAGGACAACACCATCTAAGTCCAACTGAACGCGAGGCTTTTCCAAATTTTAATGATGCTCTCACATCAGCTACAATCTTGGCTTTCAAAGACATTACAGTGAATGCATCTCGCTTTGGCCACTCCATGCTACGCAAGGTTGTAGCCTCCAAAGGTTGTAGCTCTCCGTAGCCTTTCTCATCTGTAGGTACAATGTACTTGTGGGTGTAGAAGAACACCCTCTATCGTGCAAGGTTTGATGAAGTTGTGTTGGAGAAGAGCATATCCCCAAGACTTGCATGTATGGCCGTAAATGTGCCTGAAATGCACGAGAGTGGTTGCTCCTCCACAAGGCTAGAAGGAAAAACATCTACATAGAAACAAAACAGTCCGTGAGATGTAAAAAGTCCATTTTTTCGTTACCACCAAAACCATTGAAGTGCAAGGGACATACAATTACAAGGAAAATCCCTTGGGTTGGTGATCCCTCGTAGACGCATGTGTCCAAACATGAAAACATGTTGAACGATTGCCACCGTACCCTTGTCTCTTACTTGCTTGAAGCCTAGTAGTCTTCCCTTCCAATGGAGATCAACGTTTGTTCTTTCACGAACACGATGGGAACCGATTGCGGAAGGTTGCATGTAGACCCACGCACCTTCTTGAAAAAGCTGAGGTTCCCATTGCTGCTCCTCATTCTGCGAGTTGTGGAGAACCATACTTTGAATGATGGGTTTGGGACGTCTATTTTGACCATTGTTTGCCATGGATGCTTAAGTGAGAGCTTGAAATTGCAATGGAGAGCTTGGGGAAGGAGGAGGGAGACAAAGTTTAGAGAGAGAGTGGGAGCTTACATTTGTAATGGAGAGCCTGAGGAAGGAGGAGGGAAACAGAGTTTAGAGAGAGAGTGGGAGCTTAAAGTTGAAATGGAGAGCTTGAGGAAGGAGGAGGGAGACAGTTTAGAGAGAGAGAGAGTGGGAGCTTAAAGTTGCAATGGAGAGCTTGAAGAAGGAGGAAGGTGTAAGAGTTTAGAGAGAGAGTGAGAGCTTTGTGTTATGGAAAGGGGCTATGGAGGAAGAGAGTCTTGGAAAAAAGGTTCTAGAGTGAGAAAATGACTTTTGATCATAGGGTAGGTTTGGGGGGAGTTTTGGATGGAATATTTTGATTTTTTTTTTTTAAATTTTGAAATTTTAGGGTTTTTGCAAAAACGTATCTGGGGACCCACCACTCCCCCCCTCCCCTTTTTCCCCTCCCTCTTTTACCCATCCACCTCCCTCTAGGATACAAAGCTATAAATGAGTGGACAACCCTATTATTCTCTCTACTTTCTTAGGTTCTAGACTTATATACATTGCTCTCTTCCTATTGGCTGGAGCCTAATTAACCTTAATCCTATTTTGGATGGCCAATTTGCGTGCCCTTGTGGCCCCTCATGTTGAGGGTCCCTGCGGCCCTAAAATTACAAGTACAAGCTTTTTGTTAATGCATGGAATGATACAATGTTTAGCTATTTGCCATTGGGGGGGGGGGGGGAGTTTGTTATGAATACATTGATTTGCCCAGTTCTATCTCATGGCTATGCATCAGAAAATGCCTATACTTGTCATTTTAGGGCCCCAGGGACCCTCAACATGAGGGGCCACAATGGCGCGCAAATTGGCCATCCAAAAATTTTTGGATGGCCAATTTGCGCGCCGTTGTGGCCCCTCATGTTGAGGGTCCCTGGGGCCCTAAAATGACAAGTACAATATTTTTTTTTTATGCATGGCATGATACAAAGTTTAGGTATGTGCCATTTGGGGGGGGGGGGGAGGGGTTGCTATGAACACATTAATTTGCTATTAACCCTCACGGCACACGGACACCCTATGATCTATAAACGTTGTATTATTTAGAGTCAGGTACCGGGCTTGTCGGACCAATAGGGAAAGGTAGAGTGATCGCTGATGAGAGGCGCACTTTAACTTGGACATTCAAGGGATTAGCTGGCTAAGCATGGGCGCCCAAGTGTGAATGGGGTGAGCTCCTATAAAAGCCAACTAAACCTAATTTTTACTCATTCTCTCATTTGTGCAATTGAAGAGTGCTCTTGCTCCATCTCCATCTTCTTCTTCTTCACCTCCTTGTGTGTGTGTGTGAGAGAGAGAGAGAGAGGGAGAGTGTGTGTGCGATCGAGCATTACGAAGGCACGACGGCGGCGAAGCGGTTGAGCGCGGCACGACTGCAGCTTCTTCTTCATCGCGGCGAGGAATCCACCACGAAGGCGAGC
Source organism: Adiantum capillus-veneris (assembly GCF_014529385.1). Lineage (NCBI taxonomy): Eukaryota > Viridiplantae > Streptophyta > Polypodiopsida > Polypodiales > Pteridaceae > Adiantum > Adiantum capillus-veneris. Next base: position 7,834,643 of record NC_140935.1, on the reverse strand, counting down.
GTAGAGCGGTGAGTGACACACCCTTTGTTTTCTTGAGCTTGCTAGTTTAGGCTTATTGTGTGCTTGGAGCCGTTTGTGGCTCGCATACGGTGTATTGGCAAGTCCCTTGCTTCGACAGTGCGGCAAGGAGCGCACATTTTTGGCGCCGTTGCCGGGGATATGCCCTACACTAAGCTCGGTTAGCACTTTACGCTTCCTTGTGGTGCAATTTCTATCATAGGAAAAAAAAAGTTTTTTGAGAAAAAAAAAAATAATTTTGAAAAAAAAAAAAAGGAAAAAAATTCGGAAATTAAAAACGCGAGCGAGTGGGCGGCGATATTTTTCGAAAATAAAAAACGTGACTCTTAAAACGGACGGGTTGGTTTGTATAAAAGATAGATCGGGATCATTTTCCCAAGCCCAGGCCCAGGCCCAGGCCTCAGTCCTCAGTCTTATGATATATACTAGACTCACTCTTATATATATACCCTACTCCCTCAAGAGAGAATGAGAGCATGTGGGACAAGTTCTCCACTCTCCTCCTTTCTCTTCCCACTTGCACCCTTAGACTTTCTAGTTTGGGCCCAGTTCCCTACTAGAAATTGACAGTTTTAGGGATTCCGAGGGCATAGAGTGACCAAACGGAGGGCTGTAAAGCACGGCACGACCCTCTGACCGATACGCTCGTTTCGAGCTATCACACGGCCCATTCCACGACACGCTCTAAAAAATCTAGCAAAAAAACAAACAAAAAACACGCTAAAAACTAGTCACAAGGCCTCCTAGAGCAGCTTTTTGACACCTTAGGGTATCAAAAGCATGTACATGCACTTACGCTCTGGGCGGGTGCTAGAACACGAGCATATTGAGGGTGCCTCTGTTCATACGGACACCCGTTACCCATCCACGATAAGCTCTAGACCCTCAGCGGGGACACAAGGTAGCACCACCCAAGACCCTAAAATAGCCGCTAGTGACTCCTCCTTCGACTCAGAAATCATGGAAGCATACCCTACCCAAAACACTGAGAGAGAAGGCCATGCACCTCCCGAAGCTCCACAGCCTAGTACTAGTATGTTTAGCCGTTTCATGGAAACATTAGGTAGAGCTACTCGCTCGGAACCTGATGCAAATGAAGCACACGAAGAGGATGGGTTGGACTCTGACACACCTCTACGATACTCCATTGAGTTAAATAGTGCCTATGGAAAAGTGCTATATAACGCCTTATTGGACACGGGTGCTAAATACAATCTGCTATCCTATGGGGTGTGGTGTCAGTTAGGGAAGCCACCTCTATCTGAGAGTATTATCCAAGTCAAGGGTGTCAACAAGAAAAAAACTACGATTTTTGGAATCTGGCACACTTCTGTCAGTTATGACAATGGGGTGGTAGCTCAAGACTTTTTGGTCATGCCTACTGGAACTATGGAGGGTAATATAAACCTAGGCCGCACGTGGATGATAGCCACCAAATGCACTATTGATTGGGGGACTGGGGGTGTTACAACGCAAAAACCAACTCTTAGCCCTACCACTCAAGCCATAGTCCCTCAGATATTACCCAAGGAAATAAAACCCAAGACATTGCATGTCCAGGAGGTTGAACCATACGTCCCCATAGCCCAACTCTCTAGAGCTTCAACTGATGTAGTTGAAAGAAAGCTTGAGACACACAAGAACCATCCTAATATAACAGAGAAAACATACAAGTGGGTCCCTAAAACCTCTGTAGTGAGCATGGTTGATGCAAAAAAACGGAAACCTAGTAAGAACCGTACCACTCACTCCAAGAAAAGTAAGAAAATGTTGCGATGGATCCCTAAACGACTATTGGAAGCCCAAGGCTACTATCAAGGAAATGATCAAATCTGGGTGCCAAAACGTAGATTGTGCTCTTACCTATCACCTGACCCAAGTGAGCCCAATCCCGTAGCTCCAAAACGAATCAATGATCGTGGAAAGGGAAAAATCACGGAATGTTACACACCCGCTCCCGAGCTAGTTTGGGTACCAAAGAAAGAACGATTTGTTCCACCTAGCTCAGGAAGGGGGGAGTCCCATGAAGATTCTAGCTCCTCATGTAATACATCCATAGAGGTAAAAGCTTCTACACCGCCTCCATCTATAGTAGTGGACCTCCATGAAGCTACCAAAGAATCCACACCTCCCAGTGTTCAAGAATCACCTAATGAACCACTTCAAGTTCAATCCTGGGAGAGTACCTTACCACCCTTGCAGCTTGACAAGGCACCTAGGGTAATAACAAACTACTGGCAAAAATCCTCACCTATTACCAACTGGAACAATTGGTTTCAAAGGGTGACAAGCTCATTTCAAACGGTATGATCTACCCAAGGAAGGGGGGAGTGTTTGTGGACATCCATCATTCACTTGTTTCCCTCTCAACCTTTTTCCCTGACCTCTCAATTCCAATCTTAGGGAATGTACATATAAAGCTTTATACTCACAAAAAAAAAAAAAAAAAGAGCAAGAGCAATTAGCAAACGAGTATGCACATTAAAGTCAAAACATTGACTCAGACCTACACATGTCACATTTGGTACAGTGAAACAGAAACCTATGCCATGAAACACCTTCGATCCTCATCACTTGAGTGATGGAGGGTAGGTAAGATTGGTACGATAGGAGTGTTTCTGTTTTAGAGTTGAGTGATTAGAAAAGTTCTCTTTTCCCACTGATGTGCCTCCTAGAGGTATTGTTTGTGTTTCATAGTGTGTACAGAAGCGTGTTGCTATTGATAGGATTTGGACCTTCATGGAACCTTCAAATCAAGCACGACCATCGACACAAACAGGTGTTTCTTGTCCATTAGCATTGCCCTTATCTTTTTGCATCTATGATTGTCTGCTTTGATTGTGATTGGTAGCATAATATTCAGTGCATTTGCTTAGTATCAAACATTTAATTCAATGTAATGTTTTGTCATAATCACTTGTCTAGGTGTAAAAATCAAGCAGTCCGACTAAGCTAGTTTGACCAAGCTAGGTATTAGAAATCTTCTCTTAATACCATGGGGAATGCCTTCCTAATAAGCAAGGGTTACTTAGGTTCTTAATCCGATTTAGGCAGCATTGTATGAAATGTACTAGGGCTTTCTAGTGGGCTTGACCCTATTGTCCTTTAGCTTAAGTATTATAAAGGGAGTTTACTAATGTGATGAGCCTGGGGAGTGTATCAGTGTTATATGACCCCCCAAAGTTACAAAATTTAAATGCTGAAAATGAACAAGCAAAAAATCAAAGTGCCACAATGTAAAATTTTAAGCTGGAAAAGAAATCTCGGCTTGATTTGGTACTTCACTCACATGTATCGCCTATGGTACTAGAGCCCTAGAGGTTCCCAGTGTGGGCGCTTTTCCTTGAAAAGCAAAAAACCCAAGGCATACAAAATAAGCACACACAACAAAACTGAATCAATGTGAAAAGACCTTGGGGGGTCAAAGAAAAAGTAATCAGTCAGGCGATGATTTCATGAGAAATTCCTTTTATGGTAGCTTAACTACAAGGTTTTCTAGATATAGCCTCTAGTCAGCCCTTGAACATGAATACTTGGCTCTCGTGATTAAACAACTTAATTGACCACAGAAAATTAAGAAGCTTACCCATGGTATTAATATTTGATCTCTAGTGCTTTTCGACCGTCAAATTAGCGACCCCGGACTTGTTTAATTTTTTGCCTTTACATCTGTTTATGCATTTGATTACATTGCAATTTAATGTTCATTGCTACCAAATTGTTTGAAATTCTTTTTCCAATCAATGTGTCTACCTAAAACTGCATATGCTTTTTAAGAGAATGCAATTACTGTGCCAATGTTGTTTGATTTTGCAGTGACTGAAGAAGGCTAAGGACATTCATCTCAAATGCTCTTCCACCTCGACGAACTAGCTTCAACTCAATAGCTTCCGAGGACGGAATCTACATCAGGAAGGGGGGCATGTTAACCCTCACGGCACACGGACACCCTATGATCTATAAACGTTGTATTATTTAGAGTTAGGTACCGGGCTTGTCGGACCAATAGGGAAAGGTAGAGTGATCGCCGATGAGAGGCGCACTTTAACTTGGACATTCAAGGGATTAGCTGGCGAAGCATGGGCGCCCAAGTGTGAATGGGGTGAGCTCCTATAAAAGCCAACTAAACCTAATTTTTACTCATTCTCTCATTTGTGCAATTGAAGAGTGCTCTTGCTCCATCTCCATCTTCTTCTTCTTCACCTCCTTGTGTGTGTGTGTGAGAGAGAGAGAGAGAGGGAGAGTGTGTGTGCGATCGAGCATTACGAAGGCACGACGGCGGCAAAGCGGTTGAGCGCGGCACGACTGCAGCTTCTTCTTCATCGCGGCGAGGAATCCACCACGAAGGCGAGCGTAGAGCGGTGAGTGACACACCCTTTGTTTTCTTGAGCTTGCTAGTTTAGGCTTGTTGTGTGCTTGGAGCCGTTTGTGGCTCGCATACGGTGTATTGGCAAGTCCCTTGCTTCGACAGTGCGGCAAGGAGCGCACATTTGCCCAATTCTATCTCATGGCCATGTATTAAAAAAATCTTGTACTTGTCATTTTAGGGCCCCAGGGACCCTCAGCAAGAGGGGCCACAAGGGCGCGCAAACTGGCCATCCAAAAATTTTGGATGGCCAGTTTGCGCGCCCTTGTGGCCCCTCTTGCTGAGGGTCCCTGGGGCCCTAAAATGACAAGTACAAGATTTTTGTTAATGCATGGCATGATACAATGTTTAGCTAGTTGCCATTTGGGGGGGGGATTTTGCTATGAAGACATTAATTTGCCCAGTTCTATCTCATGGCTATGCATCAGAAAAAGCCTATACTTGTCATTCTAGGGCCCCAGGGACCCTCAACATGAGGGGCCACAAGGGTGCGCAAATTGGCCATCCAAAAATTTTGGATGGCCAATTTGCGCGCCCTTGAATTTTTGGATGGCCAATTTGCGCGCCCTTGTGGCCCCTCATGTTGAGGGTCCCTGGGGCCCTAAAATGACAAGTACAAGATATTTTTTTATGCATGGCATGATACAAGGTTTAGGTATGTGCCATTTGGGGGGGGGGGGGGGAGGGTTGCTATGAATACATTAATTTGCCCAGTTCTATCTCATGGCCATGCATTAAAAAAAGCTTGTACTTGTCATTTTAGGGCCCCAGGGACCCTCAACAAGAGGGGCCACAAGGGCGCGCAAATTTTTGGATGGCCATTTTGCGTGCCCTTGTGGCCCCTCTTGTTGAGGGTCCCTGGGGCCCTAAAATGACAAGTATAAGCTTTTTGTTAATGCATGGCATGATACAATATCTAGCTATTTTCCATTGGGGGGGGGAGTTTGCTATGAATACATTAATTTGCCCAGTTCTATCTCATGGCTATGCATCAGAAAAAGCCTATACTTGTCATTTTAGGGCCCCAGGGACCCTCAACATGAGGGGCCACAAGGGCGCGCAAATTGGCCATCCAAATTTTTTTTGGATGGCCAATTTGCGCGCCCTTGTTGCCCCTCATGTTGAGGGTCCCTGGGAACCTCAAATGAAAAGTACAAGATTTGAAAAGTGGTGACACTTGGCCTCTCTAACCTGCAGCCTTTCACTATTTGTGCATAAAAGCAACCTTTGTGCCAAGCACTACAAAACAAGTAGAGGCAACACCTTAGACTTCAAAGTTTATGATAAGAAGAACACAATCAAAAGTAAGAAGTATATTGTTACCTTGCATAAAGGGGTGTTTTATTCAAATATGTGATGGTATTAGCAAGATATTGAAGAATCATCAACATTCATCTCACCGATGGTACGACATTCCTGGGATGACCTCTGCTCACGTGCGGCCTTCGGTGCAAACGTTGCGAACAAGAAAATATGTATGCATACGATTTGTGATGTCCTTGAGCACCATGGTAGCTGTTGCATGAGGAAGCAAAGGATGAAAAGAGAGAGGGAGGAGGAAGAGAGAAGAAAGGTTTTTTTTTTGGGGGGGAGTTTTTTTTTGAAAATTTGGACTTTTAGTGCTTGTAAGTTTAAAAAAAGGTCAAAAAATACTTTTTTGATATGATATATATTGGGGGGAGTTTTAAGTCAAAAATAAGTAAAACTAACTTTTTTAAAAAAAAGTCAAATTTTGGCTCTTAGTGATCCACGTTTTACATGATGTGACCACACCTCTTTACTCCCTTCACTTTCAAAAAGCTAGAGAGAGAAGGTGACCTCCTAGGTCCACGTCCTACATGTGTCTAAAACAAAGGCTAGAAAATCCTACTAAAAACTAGCTTCTTGAATGTCCTTGTCCCCTTAACCCTACACACCATTGGCCTTAATCCCTAAAAATTAGGATTCCTTACAAGGCCCATGCAAGGTTCATATTTCTCGTAATGTAGTTTTAGTCATAAGCTCTGCAAAAGTCTCCTTTGGCTTGAGCACCATGTTGGCCAACTCATCCAACACCTTCTCCTAGTAGTCACCCGGCCTTAACGCTGCACAGAATTGCTGTCTTAAGGCTGCCCAAGTTGCAAAATGGTTCTCTGCAAATTGGCTGTACCATTTATGTGCTAGGCCATCCAAGGTGGATGGAAATAGTACCAAATAAGCATCTTCTCTGTTCAGACCACGTCCCCTACAGAGAGATACAAATCTTCTTGCATGGTCGTCAGCATCTTCTGAAGAAAGCCCTTTGAAGGTAGGGAACTTGATGTTTACCTTGGCCAAAACACTAGCTAGTGGCTCCATGATTCCTTGCTGAGCCTGTTGCTGTATAGCTTGTTGTATCAGAATAGAAGAGAGCTTTACTGGAGAAGGTGATCGTGAAGATGGGGAACCTGATGAAGGAATGGGTGATGTGGTATGTGGAGGTATAGGTGATGAGGTTGAAGGATTTCTACAAGGTGTCAAAGGTCGTCTTCTGTGATAGTACTTCAGAGGGCTCAGTAGTGCGCTTTGATGCTCGACTGACCTCCTTGTATGTGTCATGCAATGACCACCAGTCCAACCAAGCTTGGGGCAAGAAAACTTGTGACAGGTCTAGACTACACCAGACCAGACCAAACCAGACCAAACCAGGTAAGTGACTAGACCCGGCTGGATCAGCGACGAGACCAGGGACGAGGAGGACTAGACTACGATCGAGGAGGTCTAGACTAGGGACGAGGAGGACTAGACTAGGGTCGAGGAGGTCTAGACCAGGGACGAGGACAGGTTGGACCAGGGTTGGACCAGGGAGAGAGAGGACTAGACCAGTTGGACCAGGTGAGAGGGGACTAGACCAGTTGGACTAGGCAAGAGGAGAACAGTGCAAGGCAAGGTTGGCGAAGGTAGGCAAAGCTAGATAAACCTAACTAGCTTCAAGATTTGCACCTCACAGAATGAGATTTTAGTTGAGGTCCCACCGTGATCGCCAAAATGAGAGCACCTATAGCGCGGATAATGTGTCGTGCTTTCTATAGTGTGGGTGCCCCTCAGTGCAATGTGCGTGACAATCTCACTCAAACCAATGGAAACTCTCTCAAACAGAATGAAACACAGAAACTAGGGATAACAACAAAGACACAATAGTGGACCAAAACATGTGGACTCGACTAGCTCAAAGAACCATGTACAGACTCTGGCGTGGCAGCACACTCAGCTCCAGCCCAGGACTCACGGGTACAATGGGGTGTCGAGGCTCAGGTGTTCAGGGATGGTGAAGATGTGCTTTGTGCATATACTCACGGCCCTCTCAATGATGTTGGACCAAAGGTGAAGAAAAATGATAAGATAACCGACCGCTACTACTCATATGTACCACCGTAAAGAGCCACCAACGGCTCATAAATGTCATCCATGTGGTGACCTGGCCACGAGGTCCACTAGGCCACCGTCGGTCGGTTGTAGGTACCCTGCCATGTGTCACTCCCAGACCAAACGTCCGTCCAGTGTGAACCAGTCCCAGTGTAACCCACTGTCCAACTGTATGTCTTGTGAAGTGACACTGTAGCCGTGCTACACATAGCGCCGCCCAGCCACCTCCACCTCCGTCCAAAATCACCACCAAAGCTCAATTGCACAGTGTGCACAATGCCCACAATGACGAAGCTCAAGGGATCTCTCTTCTCTCCAATTGTACACAATGAGGCATGCTTGTTTGGGTTATACACCCCAAGCTTTTCACTTATGGCAGTGCATGTGCATTATGTTGATGTACCATGTTGCACTTGCTTGGAAATCCACCCTCCAAGTTACTCCTTAAAAGAACTCAAGGATTTTATTTATTTTTGCTCCAAATTTGTACAACTGCCATTTGATGGTCATGGCTCCAATTTCCAATCTTCAAAGCAAGGCTCAAATAAGACTTCCCAAGCTATAACTCCGCCTACCCCCACTGCATTTTGGCTACCATATGGCTTTGAATGATGCATACCAAAACACCAAAAATTGCCAGATCCCCTACAATCGTCACCAACTGTCCACTTCGATCGGCCATAACTTCACACTCTGGGCTCTGATTGACGGGCCATAGCTTTGCACTCCGGGCTTCGAGTTGATCTTCCCCATTTATCCTAGATTTCTTTTGTAGTAATGGTTATTTCAGCCCCACCATCAAGTATGGCTATCATTTTTACTCCTTTGTACTCTAGTGGTAAGGTGGTGTTTCCTTCCTTGCCTTCGCAGTAAATCATCCACCTTATTTACTGGTATCGGCTTTGCATGTGATTTCTTAGAAAAATTTTCATCCATGTTGTCATCTACGAGTTGGTTGTGTGAAGGTATTTTCAACCCCATCTTTTCCAGGGGTTTGCCCCTTTTGGCCCCATAGATGCGGTCTAATTTTCAGCAACTCTAAGAGAGAAAGTATGCATGGTATAGGCAAAAACATCAATTTGTGCAAGCTTTTGGTATCCATCAATTTTGATGTGGCTTTCCACTGAGAAGGTACCACTCTAATCTCAAATTTTGTTTCAAGTTCTCCTATGAAAGATGGCAAAGTCTGTAGAGGGTGTGTTTTGCTCTCTTCAGATGCTATATACCCGGCATCCCCGTATAGAGATTGTATATCTCCTTGGAAAATTTCATGTTCCATGTTGATCTCAAGGATAGGTACAACACTACCATCTTTTTGGTTTTTGAGTGTTTCCCATAAGGATTATGGCCACGGTTCTTCTACTTCTAGAATTGGCTGCATTTCTAAAGATCTTTCTTCATCAGTTGTATTTGCCACTATCTTCATGGTCAATGTTTCTTCTTTGTTTATTATATTGGGTTTAATTTTGTTGTCAAGATTTTGCACACAATCCTTGAGCACATGATCTCTTCCACATCGGTCACAGAATCCTCGAATCGTGTACTTTTCACCTGTGTTTGTTTCTTATCGTGTTTTCTTTTACTAGCTCGTGAATTATAGGCTTAGGAATTTTTGGACCTCCAAGCTCCATCAAGGCTTGAGCAGTTTCTATAAGTTTTTTATACACTTCCATTCTTCTGGCTTCATCTTGTGGATGTGGATAGGTCAATAGTTTTTGCTCCAGAGTTTAGTTGTTATTGAGCCTTGCAACATATTCTTGCAATATTGCATCTAAGTGCTCATTCATTTTCTCCACCAAGACAGAACCACCCGAGTCAGTTTTTGACTCTTCCAAACCCTTTGTATCTTTCTTGCTCTCCTGCTTGCGTCTAAGATGTTCTTTTATTTGGTATAGTTCTTTGTCCAATGTTGTTTTTTCCTTCAACCTCTTTGCTTTCATTTTGTCTCTTTTGGCTTTCCATGATTTTCTTCCAGTTCTCCCAATATTTTCTTGATTTCTGTTTGAGGCGATATGTTTTCCCCCTCAATGGGTATGTTTTTTGCAGCTTCTTCAACTTGAGATCTAGTCATCACCTTTAAAGGAACCGTGGGTTCTACCTTGGATCCGCTTGAAGAAGGCATCACTCTTACAACGTTCATTGTTGTTTTCCCCTTGTTGTCTGGGTGTTGTGAGCAGTCATGAACAAGGTTTGCACATTCTCGACAATATTTGAAACATCTCCACATTCTTTACATGATGAGGACAATCTATTGGCCAATGATTACCTCCACATTTGTAGCATGGTCCTGCTTGTTGCGTAGTTGGTGGTGTGGCCAATGGTTGTTCTTGCTCGGTAAGAATGGTCTTTGATCCATACTCTTGATTGGTTGTGAACATGAGCATATTATCATCCATGGAGTACTCATTTCTCGTGGGTTGTGAGACACGTGCTGGTTGAGTGTAGTTAACTACTACTCTATTGTAATTTAAAAGAGGTAGTTGTTGATCTCGCATACATTGTGGTTTAGGCTTAGGGTTACACCATGGGGTGGAATGATCCCCTCCACAAGTATCACACCTCCTTATTTGTGGTTGTCATACATTTGGGTTCTGTATGTAGACTTTGTTTATCCTAATCACCTCCTCGACCACTTTATCAAAGATTTGCATTGTAGGAGTTTGAAGATCTTCCTTTGTTGTTGTAGATTTTCTCTCTGGGGAAGAGGCACTACTAGTCGTATTATCTACATCTTCAGTCGCCTCTTTGTAGGCCTTACAATTTTCAACTAGATAAAGAGCTTCTCTAATGACTTGCTCAAACGTTGTGCATGCTTTCAAATGCTGGTCCTTTTTTAGAGTCTCATTCCTCAAGTCCTCTATGAAGAGACCTAATAGTCTCCCATCTTATGGTAGCTCTCGTGCAGGACATCTCTCTATGTATTGTTTGAAGCAAAGTAGAACTTCCTTCACTCTCTCATTCTTTTTTGTCTGAAAGCATAGATCTGTGACACCATGTTGTGCTTGATTCCCCTTTTCAAAAACTCCTCTACAAATTCATGTAAGGGATGTGCTATGTTGAGAAAATCATCTCTGTTCAATGGAAACCACGTCAAGGCTGTTTCTTCCAATGTCAACCCAAATTCCTCATACTGTGTATGAAAATCTACAATTTGCTCAACTCTCATAACTTGTTTGAAGAGTGAGACATGAGTATATGGATCCTCTGACCCATTGTACTTTGTCTTGACACATTGGGCCACTTGATATGGTTTTAGTCATTGTGGTCTAGTCACCAATCTAACCAATTCGATGTCTCTGGCAAGGATGTCTCTCACTCTCTCTTCTCGTCTTGGAGAAAATCCTGGTGGAATCCTTTGATATATGCTCTAGCATCATCTCAGGCTGAAAGTATGTAGAGATTAGAGTACCCTTGTATGTATATTGTTCTAGGTCAATTAAATCGACAAGTTTATACTCTCGTCCATGCTTTTCTACCATCAAAACTTTCACTCCATGGGCATCAATATATGTGAATGCATCGAGGTTCTTATGGGTGGTCAACTCTCTAGAATTGGGTTCTACACACTTGTAAAAGTTATGTTGATCTCTGTTTGTGAATCTATATAAGCTCTCATGAGCACAATCTGTTAGAACTCTCATGGCTTTGTTGGTTTTGATGAATATCACATTCAGTTTGTTGATCAAAGAATGCCTCTCCTCTAGGCATTCTCCCAATCCCACTGTTGTTGGAATTGCATCATTTCTTGCATTTTTCATGTCTTTGAGTGGAGTAGAAAACCCTAGTGATGGATGATTTGTCATGGTTAAGGTGGAATTTTTTTTGGCGAGCATTTTTCGACGAGCACTTATTTAAAATCCGACGAGCAGATTCCAAAAAGATTTTTTTCTCTCTTCTCAACTTTATTCTCTCTCTTTATCCTTCGTTGCTCTCTCTCTCTCTCTCTCTCTCTCTCTCTCTCTCTCTCTCTCTTCTCAACTATATTGTCTCTCTTGATCTTCCATTGGCCTCTTCCCCCCTCCCTCTCTCTTTCTCTCTCTCTCTCTCTCTCTCTCTCTCTCTCTCTCTCTCTCTCTCTCTCTCTCTCTCTCTCATTTTTCCCTTGGCAGACACACCTCGATCCCACATCGTCGTCACCATCGCTTTTTCTCCTTGTTTCTCTCTCTTGATCCTCTGTCGGCCTCCACCTCTCTTTGTCTTGATCTTGTCTCTTGATCCTTTGTCGACCTTGGTCTCTTTCTCTCTCTCTCTCTCTCTCTCTCTCTCTCTCTCTCTCTCTCTCTCTCTCTCACACACACACACACACACACACACATATGTTATCAAGCAGAGTAGATTTAATAATTATTACTTTCTTACTAAGACCTCAACAGTCTCCTCTCTCTCTCTCTCTCTCTCTCTCTCTATGCCACACACAAGGAGAAATATACACCTAAATCAATTTACAACAAGATTAATGCTAACAAAAAGAGAGAGAAAATGATTTATAAACCAAGATAATCCAAAACATCTTTGCCAAAGGTCCAATTCGTACCCAATCCATATCAACTTTGCCAGCTACCATACATGACGAAAAATGTGTCACAAAATTGTACAATCATGGGGCCTTACTCTAATTTTGGATATGTGCGTTCACGATGAAGAGCATTGTAGACATGTACTTTGCTTAGCATGGGTTGATGTATGAACATGTTTTCATTTTGGCTCAATCCATGAATTGTCAAGAAAATGAAGTACACGTGCTTGCAAGCCAAATAAGGTTTTTTCTTGGCCTCCCTATCGGTGAAATCAGGGCATGTGCAGTAGGGCTCATTCTTGATGTGCACCTCATACACCCCCACATGTCTATCTATTGCGTGATGCTCAACCTTGAAGACTTCATGTGCTTTGTCTGCAATGCATTTCTCTTCAATCACCTTAGCCGTTAAACAAAGAGCGAGACCAATTTTCTTAGCTGCCTCCTTTTAAATGGAAGTCCTAAATTTGACTCTTATGTCATTTCTTAGTATTGAACCACTGCAACTGCTTTTTGTTGAAGTGGAAGAGGAATCACCTCCACCCTTGGGAGGAGTTCGCATTGTTGTTGCACTCTCTTGGTCTTTTCCAACTGTCTCCACTTGAAATCCTCCTTCAAGCAATACCTCAACTTCTTCGTTGTTGAGATTTGTTTCTAGATCAATCGGCCAAATTGTTGGAGGAGGAGCTGGCCTTGGTTCTATATTATGATCCACCACATAGCAATGAATAATATGTCTGGGATAGAACCAATAACAATATATGAGTAACCCATTTGGATGTTTTCTATACCCCTCAAAGGATGGTGCAAGAGTTCCTTTACTACCTGCCACTATATTTTTTCCACATCTTTTTCCACTGCTGGGGGTGCCACTGCATGTCACACGACTACCAATAGGGTTTCTTCTTATTACCCACATAGCTTCATTGACCTTTCATTCCAAAACACAAAAATTTGTCTTCTCTTTGGAATTCTCACTCCCATCTGCTATCCCTGAATCTTTTGTGAAAATGATCTTTCTTGGCCTTCTGTGTGTTGTGTCGTCACATGTTTTTGCATTGTACTGTGGTCTATGTGTCGATTCATCCTCAACATCAATCACAATCAAAGGCCCTCGCTTTTTCCAAACAATTTCTTTGTCTCCTTCAAGAGGAGTGTAAGCCTTATACATGGGTGTTCCAAATGTAGCCTCATTTACTACTCCTTTCCAATATGTTTACTTTGAGATAAGAAACTACCTATGTGCTTTGTAGTATGGCATTTTCCATATTTGAAGTACATGCGTCATACAATGAGATTTTTTTTGAACCCTTTGCCTGGAAGCTAGCTACCATGCTTACTCTTGGCCAAGTTGGTTCTTGGAGTGTTTGCCTCATCATCACTTCTCTCTGTTGCTATCATGATGCTCCCTCAATGTGCAATACGCACCTCCCACCAATTTAACCAAGAGCCCAATGTAGCGAAGTTTTTATCCGTGCAATTTCCATCTCGCCACCATTGTCGAAGGAGAGGAGACTCCACTACAACTGCTTCTTTAGAGGGTGCTAAATGCCAGTTTTTGCACATGTCTTTGTGATTTTGCTAAGATTAAGAGACAATGTACTTTGTGGTGTGTGCCACCATGCTTTGCTTCCAATGAAAAATGCAAAATTGCTCTCAATGATGTATATTATTTTCTTGACCACCATTGAACATGGTGCAAACTGCATTCCAATTGGCTTGAGCTTCATCCACCCCATGAATCCATGGAAATATTCTCTCTCACATCCATGACCCTCCATAACTTCATTTATGCACTACCAAAAAAGAATTTGTGCTTCCATGTCTTCCTCTTTCATCTCACAAGTTGCAATAGTGAGGAGATCTTGCATGCTACTGATAGCCGTTTTTCGGCTTTTCATAATTGCCATAGTAAGCTACCTCACCCTATCAAATCACTCAAAAATTTTGGTTATCCTTACCATTTCACTGTACATAAGCATGTGTGAGTTAGGGACTTTCTCCATATTTTCTTAAAAACCCTCAATTAGCTAGTCACTGGGCTAGTTGAGCCAAAAATTTAAAATATATATATATATAAGTATATTATGGTCCATTTGTGTGTAAATATTTTATTGTATATAGGGCCTAAATAAAAGGATTTTTCATAATTATTTTGGTATTTATTTAAATATTTATACTTAGGTGTGTGTTATTTATGCTATGTACATTGACTCACCATTACCATATTTTCTCTTACCATTTTGCATACTCTTTATTCCATATAAAAATAATTTCATGCAATCTTCTCTTATTTTTTGTGTAACTTCATCCCAACAAAAATCCAAAAAAACTAGTTCTATTTATGTGTATATTTTTTCACTATTGTGATTTTTTCCTTCCTACATCTATTCTTTATACTCTCATAAATTAGACCACAAAAAATATTCATCTTTTTATGGTAGACTTATAATGAGAGAGATTTATTTTGACCCCTTTATATTTTTTCCACCTATATTATTTATATTTGACATGAACATATTTTTTAGACCCCTCAATATTTGATTTTCTTAGTTGTACTATTCATTTATATCATGATCTCAACAATATCTTCAATTATAGACCTACCAAATAAGGTCAAGGGTATGTGGAATGCATGCATGCACCATGGGGAGCTCACTCTTGGAGGTATTCAAAAGAATCATCCAAAGAAGGACCTCACAAGGACCTTGTGCAGTGGAAAAAATAGTCGGTTTTGCGGAATTTTTAAAGATCACATGCTCCCCGAATTTGAAAAGGTGATACAAACAAACGTTGTAGCTCGTGAGCTGAACTTTCACCTCAAATTTTTTCATATTGTTTTGAGCTACGAGCTATGAGCTATAATTTTATTGGTGGACCCCAGTTTGCCCATGCTATGCAGCCACACTCCCTCTTCCACTTTATCATTTTCCTCTTTCACACACACTCCTCCCTCTCCTTCCCACTCCCAAACCTGCAACTCCCATTTCCTAATTCACCCTCTTCACCATTGCCACATCTCCATAGCCTTCATCCTCCATTTCTACACCCTATGTGTCCCCCTTTCTCTCTACATATATGTCCATATTACCATACTCTCTTCAGCTTTCTAAAGAACTTCAAAAAATCAGCAAAAATCCAAGGTTAACCTCTGCAAATGAAGGCTTTATCATGAATTTTCCAAGGTTTGAAGATAACATAGCTTCATCAACACGCGTTACTTCGCCATGTTGACCGCTTCTTCTACCGGTGATGTAAAGAGGTGAATGTCAACTTCTCCAAGCTTCAACCTTGCTTTACAAGCTTATCCCTTCTCTAACTTTTCTCATCATATATCTCACCATTTGGTGAATGATTTTGTAAATATTTTGTAGTGATAATTACTAACCACTAACCTTATTGTAAAATGCACCCTCTACTAGAGTAGGCCCTCCCAAATTATTCTCTCAATCCCTCTCTCCTTTCATCCTCAATAATTATCTTCCCTTGAGCCCACATCCATGTGACTCAAAGGACAAGAGAGACCCACCCTTATTAAAAAAAATAAAAATATGCATAATCTTTTATTCCTTCAAATAAACTTGATTAGGCCTAATCCAAATCGGGGCTTCTAAAACCTATAAATAGATCCCTTCTCTCCCTTGTAAATGATCACATGATCACACTACACCACACCATTCTCAACACATAACACACCACTCTTCAAGCCTAGTTGTGTAGAGTGTGTGCATTGTGAGTGCTCTATTCCATCACTCACATAGGTGCATGGAGAAGCTTGACGTTAGTTATGCCATCTAGAGGAGTGGAGTGATATTATACTCTGCAATCACACTTGTAGCCTACTCTTGTCCATAAATAAGATTCATAGTTTTGGGTGCAATTATATGCTGCAACTACGACTCTTCTCTCCAAATTGACTTGATAAGTTGGATCATCAGGTGGTTGAAGGTATATTGTCCTTGAAGTTTGTTGTGCCATTTCATGCTTGGTGGTTTGAGGGCTTGTTGAATTGTTTGCCTAAAAGTTCAATTGTAAGAGGGTGCTCGGTGAGAGGGCTCCCGTGACCCTAAGACAATTTGTGTATTGGCAACAAGGTCAAGTTTTGTGTTGTCTCTCTATTTCTCATCAAGCTTTGTGTGCATCTAGTCTTTAAGGCTAAGAATGAGTTGCTCAAGTTGATTTGTGCGCTTTATCTCTCTTTGGAGTGGTGAATGTTTGTGTTTGGTGTGTGTGGCTATCTTGCATTCCCCTCTCTTTGTGCGTACAAGGAGATATCACATGCGTCCTAGTTCGTATCTACAACCAGGTGGTGCCCCTTTTCTTGTTTGGTTTCTGGCTGTGGGTTGTTGTTGTCTCTGATTGTGCTTGCCCCAGCCCCAATTGAGCAGCACGGGAGCCTCGAAGGGTGTTTATAGGCCACTCTTCTTGTTGCCCGCCCCGGACCGCCTCAAATTGGTGCCCCCACGGAGGAATGACTTTGTGCTTATTGTTGTTGTATTGCATGCATGCTTGAATTTTAGCATAATCAAGTAGATTATATGAATCATGAAAACTTGTATGACCGAGTTGAATTTCAAGGCAACAAAAATTGATCTAGAATATGGTTTGGATTAGCATAACATAAGAAAGGAAAAAACATTTTCACATAAGAATCTAGAATTCATGTTGAAAGACCTTTCAAAACTTTGTGTAGTTAGTTGATGTCATGAGAGAAAATGATTGTTTGGAACTAATCTTTGTGCGGTTCTAGCATTGAGAGACTATGACACGTTATACCTTTGATGATATCCCAATCTTCTTCGAAAATCTAGAAGAAGATGTTGATGATTTTATTGCTGATTTTAGAATGGTTTGTCGTATCCTTCGTAAAAGGGATGACATTGAAAAAGGGGATTTTCTATTGCTATGCCTTAGAGGCAACGCTGAGCAATGGTTTTGGAGTATGTCTTCTCAGATTGAAGATGGGTATACCCAAATTTCCAAAGCTTTGAAGACCAGATTCTCTAAATTTCCAACAACAGAGAAAGCATGGGCTTCATTAGGGAGACTTCAACAACATGGTGAAGACTACTATGTATATGAGGATATTTTTTCTCGTCAATGGGGAGGATATGGGTTTAGCTCTACATTTCCAAATTATGTAAAAATGGAGCAATTTATTTTGGGTTTGTCTCCTTTCCTAAAGACTAAGTTTACTTGTAGTGGACCCTCTACCTTTGAAGAAGCGGTCACTATTGCCCGAAGGAAGTTTCACAAGTACTTCTACATCAAAAATGGTTTCCATCATGCTGGAAGAACCAACCATCATGAAAGTGTTTCTATCAAGGAGTCATCTCCTTTGCCATACTTGTCTCCTTCTACTCTAACAAATGTTGAAGAAGTTACTTACATGCCAACTGATTATTCAAGTGCTAAAGTGTGTGGCCAAGATTCAAATGTGGAATCTCTTTCTTCTACCTTTATCACAAGTATGCAAAAATCGACACAAGATATCTCAAATGGCATTGATGATTCAATAATGGATGCATCCAACCTTTTGGCAGAGGATCAATTTCTAGTCCAAGCAGACGAAGCTTTTGTGCAACATGACTCTATGGAGAATGAAGACCTTGAAGGTAACCTTGATCTTATGGAATGTTCTGAGAGTGTATCTTGTCTAAAAGAAGAGAGTGAAGAAGAAGATGAAATCATAGGTGGGGAGATCATAGACCACATTGATCATAAAGAGATGATTGTGGACATGGAATGCCAACTCCAAAACAAAGTAGAAGAGTGTGATTTGAATCCATGTGAGGATAATCTTCAAGAAGTGTTTGAGGATGTTGAAAAGCATTGGTATGACCCATGTATGTTAAGCATGGAGGAACCTATCATGCAAGAAGCCAAAGTTTTCACAAAATCAGACAGTAATCCATCAACCTTTGAGGTGGTACAATGTGAGGAGTTACAACCTTGCCAAAGGGGGGACTTAGAAGGGGATGAAGAACATGGGAGAGTAGTAAAAAATAAAATCATAAAAGAAAACTGTCAGAAGGGTATCATTCTCTCCAATGGTGTTTTAGTGGGTGGCTCTCCATTCATGGGACAATCTCTTAGCAAGAAAATCCAAGCTTTTGAAGCCCCAATCATCTTCACATTGGGTTTCACCTCTTCAAAGTCAAATTCTCCTCTTTTCACATATACCTTTCATCGGGGGCACCATACCTTCTTAAGTGGAAGAGGACATGAATACTTGGTGATGAACGGATGTTTCCAAACCTTCTTCATTTGGTTCTTTGGTGTATGGAGGTCGCACATTGTGATGCTTCTGGTCTTCATCATAGATGAAAAACTTGTTGATTGCTACATGTGGATATTTCATCAATCAGTACCAAAATCTATTCTCTTCCAATGTGTTGGAAGCAATAGAAACTTCATCTATTATCTACTTATGTGGTAAACTATTTGCAATATCTTCCAATACCAACTGGAAGCATGGATCAAGCTTTCCTAAATCATGAAGGTCATAGAATTTTTGACTTGATGAGCCTACCCAAGTTGAATGAATTTTATGAGCTACAGTTCAGGAATTTCCTCATACAAGCTCTTGAAGATCATAGCAAATATATCAACTTTACACAGGAGGAAGAGCAACCAATCTTTTATATCACATTCATAGTGATAGATGCAATGATGGACAACAATAGAATCTACAAGCTTCTTCAACCGAAATCAGTAAGTGATTCCATACCATACATCTCTCTTTGGGAAAGATATTTCAAGATCTTTGATCCTGGGGGGTGCTTATGGAAACTTTCTCAAAGGAGGAGGTTTACTCAGTCACTTCATTACATCCTGCTATTGGCTCTGAGAACCTTTCATATCACACAAGGTTTTCTAATCATACAACAAAGGTTCTTCAAAGATGAGAGTAGACAAAGACAGACGTTACACAATCTACATGTTGTATGGTCGGATAAATGGTACATGAATGTACCATTATCTAGGGGGGGGGGGGGGGGCTAATGATAGCCGTTTTTCGGCTTTCCATAATTTCCATAGTAAGCTACCTCACCCTATCAAATCACTCAAACATTTTGGTTATCCCTACCATTTCACTATACATAGGCGTGTGTGAGTTAGGGGACTTTTCCCAGATCTTCTTAAAAACCCTTAATTACCTAGTCACTAGGCTAGTTGAGTCAAAAAAATAATAAAAATAATAAAAAATATAAGTATATTATGGCCCATTTGTGTGTAAATATTTCATTGTATATAGAGCCTAAATAAAAGGATTTTTCATAATTATTTTGGTATTTATTTAAATATTTTTACCTATAGTGGGTTATTTATGCTATGTACATTGACTCACCATTACCATATTTTTTCTTACCATTTTGCATACTCTTTATTCTATATAAAAATAATTTTATGCAAGCTTCTCTTATTTTTGGTGTAACTCCATCCCAACAAAAATCCAAAAAAACTAGTTTTATTTATGTGTATATTTTTTCACTATTGTGATTTTTCCTTCCTACATCTATTCTCTTTTACTCTCATAAATTAGAACACCAAAAATATTCATCTTTTTATGGTAGACTTATAATGAGAGATTTATTTTGACCCCTTTATATTTTTTCCACCTATATTATTTATATTTGACATGTACATATTTTTTAAGACCCCTAAATATTTGATTTTCTTAGTTGTACTATTCACTTATATCATGATCTCAATAATATCTTCAATTATAGACCTACCAAATAAGGTCAAGGGTATGTGGCATGCATGCATGCACCATGGGGAGCTCACTCTTGGAGGTATTCAAAAGAATCATCCAAAGAAGGACCTCACAAGGACTTTGTGCAATGGAAAAAACAGTCGGTTTTGCGGAATTTGTAAAGATCACATGCTCCCCGAATTTGAAAAGGTGATACAAACAAAAGTTGTAGCTCGTGAGCTGAACTTTCACTACGAGCTGTGAGCTATAATTTTATTGGTGGACCCCAGTTTGCCCATGCTATGTAGCCACACTCACTCTTCCACTTTATCATTTTCCTCTTTCACACACACTCCTCCCTCTCCTTCCCACTCCCAAACCTGCAACTCCCATGTCCTAATTCACCCTCTTCACCATTGCCACATCTCTCACACCTCCATAGCCTTCATCCTCCATTTCTACACCCTATGTGTCCCCCTTTCTCTCTACATATATGTCCATATTACCATACTCTCTTCAGCTTTGTTAAGAACTTCAAAAAATCAGCAAAAATCCAAGGATAACCTCTGCAAATGAAGGCTTTTATCATGAATTTTCCAACGTTTGAAGATGACATAGCTTCATCGACACGCGTTACTTCTCCATGCTGACCGCTTCTTCTACCGGTGTTGTAAAGAGGTGAATGTCAACTTCCCCAAGCTTCAATCTTGCTTTACAAGCTTATCCCTTCTCTAACTTTTCTCATCATATATCTCACCATTTGGTGAATGATTTTGTAAATATTTTGTAGTGATAATTACTAACTACTAACCACTAACCTTATTGTAAAATGCACCCTCTACTAGAGTAGGCACTCCCAAATTATTCACTCAATCCTCTCTCCTTTCATCCTCAATAATTCTCTTCCCTTGAGCCCACATCCATGTGACTCAAAGGACAAGAGAGACCCACCCTCATTAAAAAAAATAAAAATATGCATAATCTTTTATTCCTTCAAATAAACTTGATTAGGCCTAATCCTAATCGGGGCTTCTAAAACTTATAAATAGAGCCCTTCTCTCCCTTGTAAATGATCACATGATCACACTACACCACACCATTCTCAACACATAACACACCACTCTTCAAGCCTAGTTGTGTAGAGTGTGTGCATTGTGAGTGCTCTATTCCATCACTACACATAGGTGCATGGAGAAGCTTGACGTTAGTTATGCCATCTAGAGGAGTGGAGTGATATTATACTCTGCAATCACACTTGTAGCCTACTCTTGTCCATAAATAAGATTCATATTTTTGGGTGCAATTGTATGCTGCAACTACGACTCTTCTCTCCAAATTGACGTGATAAGTTGGCTCATCAGGTGGTTGAAGGTATACTGTCCTTGAAGTTTGTTGTGCCATTTTATGCTTGGTGGTTTGAGGGCTTGTTGAATTTTTTGCCAAAACTTTCAATTGTAAGAGGGTGCTCGGTGAGAGGGCTCCCGTGACCCTAAGACAATTTGTGTATTGGCAACAAGGTCAAGTTTGTGTTGTCTCTTTATTTCTCATCAAGCTTTGTGTGCATCTAGTCTTTAAGGCTAAGACTGAGCTGCTCAAGTTGATTTGTGGGCTTAAACCTCTCTCTGGCATGGTGAATGTTTTTGTTTGGTGTGTGTGGCTATCTTGCATTCCCCTCTCTTTGTGTGTTTGAATACAAGGAGATATCACGTGCGTCCTAGTTCGCATCTCCAACTAGGTGGTGCCCCTTTTCTTGTTTGGTTTCTGGCTGTGGGTTGTTGTTGTCTTTGATTGTGCTTGCCCCAACCAAATTTGAGCAGCACAGGAGCCTCGAAGGGTGTTTAGAGGCCACTCTTCTTGTTGCCCGCCCCGGACCGCCTCACTACAACATAAGACATGCACATTAGTAAACATGTTGTTGGTTGTTTCTTAAGATATGCCAAACTTTAGAAATATGTTCCTAAGAGAACAAACCTTTGATCGTAAATGTGGCATGCCATGGTGACCCAATCCACCACTTGGTCTATGTGATCGAACTGCACCCAAGTGTGCCAAAGATCTCCATATCCACTTCATTGCATTCGGTTAACCATATCCAATCCAGATGCAGGAACAACCATAGACATTTTGAACACAAAGCACCACTCCCCTTCTCTACTTGCTCAAAAAAATTTCTATTATAAAAAAGATCATATGTGCAATCTCTTTTTAACCGCAACAAGGAGTCCACACCAAAGCTCTCCTTTGTTGGTCCATTTCTTGTAGCAGCCACTGACCTGCAAAAGCTGTATTTCAAAGTTAAATTACTTTGAAATAATATGCACAAATAAAAG
This sequence comes from Adiantum capillus-veneris, assembly GCF_014529385.1. Taxonomy (NCBI): domain Eukaryota; kingdom Viridiplantae; phylum Streptophyta; class Polypodiopsida; order Polypodiales; family Pteridaceae; genus Adiantum; species Adiantum capillus-veneris. Next base: position 7,812,330 of record NC_140935.1, on the reverse strand, counting down.
AAACAAGTAAGGACCCTCACCAATTATCCTCCACTACGGGACCCATTGCCTCAACAACATTTATAAGTTCTTGCTCACCAAGTACATGGGTAGAGCCGCACTTTTGCATCAAAGTTGTTGTCACAATTTTCTTTGCCACACACATTCGCTCCTTTCTTTCACCTAGATGTCTATCCACACTTAGAACTCCTGTAACCATTTCTTTTGTTTTATCAATGACCCCTTCCGATGACCCATCCATCATGTCATGTTGGTGAGTTCCTTGATGTACCATCAACCTGCTCATGCTTTCATCCCTTGGCATGACATAATATACGAAGCAATCACATGTACACAAACAAATGGGCGATTGACCGCAATAGTGGCAACTAAGATTGCCACCAATTCTATTGCAAAACTTATCCATGCAAAGTAATTTTAGCATACTGCCATTGAAACTGGTTGTGTTAGACTTCCCAAAATTAACCAATTTGGGACAAGTTTCATTGAGATACTTTAGAGCACTTGCACATTGAATTTTGCAACATGCTTCAAGAAATTGTTAGGAAATAAGACGTAGCTAAATAGATAATTGAGTAGATTACTTAATGGAGAGAAACAGATTTATATACACGAGATTATAGAGTAGAGAGAGAGAGAGAGAGTACACACGATATATGTGGTTCACCCAATGTGGGCTACGTCCACGGGAAAGCAGCCACTCAATGGCTTTAGTACTTCAAAACAAGAAGTAGTTTACAAAGGGATTATACCCTTAATGGAGCTCCCGCCTTGCTTCACTCTCACCACCTCACACTCACTTTGTTGCATCAACTTCACACTATGAAATGTGTGTAGAAATGGCCTCCTTTTATAGGCCAAAAGAGCTGCCCTCTCTTATGAGAGACAGCCATGTGTAGCAGCCCTTGTGCGAATAAGTCCAAATCGGACCCTCCAATCCACCCATATGTGGCCGCCCTTGAGAAGACAAGTCCGCTTTTGAATTCGGCCACCGGCCATTGAATTCGGCCACCGACCACCGGCCATTGACTTCCGACCACCGGCCACCGGCCATTGACTTCCGACCACCGGTCATCGGCCATTGACTACCGGCCACCGGCCAATCGACCGGTTGTTTTCCGACCACTTTCCGGCCGCCGTCCGGCCATAATATTCCGGCGAAAAAGAATATTCTGGCAAAAAAAAAATCTCGGGGGCCTTTAAAGTTGCCCCTGATTCTTGTCCGTGAAAATTTTGGATTCCGGTGAGTGATTTTCCTTCACGCACGATGGCTTCTCCTCATAATGGGGGCCTTACAAATGTGCACTTTTACCACACAAGATTACAAGGGTAAATCAGGCTCCATACTTAACAGGAATGTGATGTTTGTTGAGGTTTGTGGTTTGGTCCAATGGTGTGGATCATACTTATGTTCCATAGCATCCATTGGATGAACCTTTCCTAAGTTCATTGGAAACCCCAAAACATTGTTACCATTGTACACGTTTGGTATTTTTGACACTTGTTTGGTTTCAACTATCTTTGAAAGAAGCTTCATCAAGGTGTTGGGCTTCGTCATTACATTAAAAAATGACAAAATACTATTTGTACTCCTTACCTCGCTAGAGTTTTGCAATCCTTGCTCTCCAAAGAGTTGTTCCTTGCTTGGACTAGTAAGGTCTATGTAGGGAACATCCACCAAGGGAGCAACCATGCCACTCGAATTTGAGATTGTGTCATCTTCAACTAGCACCACAAACTTTGTAGAGAGAGATTCGTCCACAACATAAAACTCCTCTCCCAAGTGATTACTTGTTCTCTCCATTAGCATTGTCAACTCTTCACTCCCAACCATGACAACTGCATGTAGAGCAATAAATGTTTGTGGTGCAACATGCTCTTGTAGATATTTAATCCCAAAAATAATCTTCCCATTGGTAAAGGGAAAAGCCTTTTTGAAAGAAGGAAAGACTATAGGCATGACATGATAGTAGGGTTGAAAAGATAAGCACTAGATCCAAAAGATGAGAGTGAAAGCGTTTAATTGTGTTTAGAAGATTTATGAACATTTTATATTAATCTTAGTAGTTATTAATTTTATTTATTAAATTTTGAAATCTAAATTAAAATTATATTTTTTTAAATTGCACTCCCTCCCTCTTTCTCTCTCTTCCAGGAGCCCCCCATAGGTGCGGCCCTCTCTCTCTCTCTCTCTCTCTCTCTCTCCACACATCCCACTCCCCTTGGGAACCACCTAAAGCCGATCGCCCTTTCTCTCTCTCTCTCTCTCTCTCTCTCTCTCTCTCTCTCTCTCTCTCTCTATTAGATCAGACTTTTTATTGTATCTACTACATTGTATCTACTACATTGTAACCCTTGGGTTTGCCTTAACCCTTATAAAACATTGATTTATCTCATAACTCTATCACTTGACGGAAATATATCATGCTCTCTTGCAATTGTAGAATGCTACCACTCACCTAAAGAGGCTTACTCTGTACCCCACCACGTGGGGATGATGCATGAGCTGCCACTTATATTTATATAGGGCCGTTTTAGAAATGCTATCATAAGTGAAAAAAGGGAATAACCCTATTTGCAAAAACCTGTTCGACGAGGGTGCTTTGAGGGATCTGATGATATGTGACTGGGATAAATGCATCCCGCCTTCACACGCTATATTTGGGGATTAATGAGGCAGGAGTGCCGCTCTATATTGTGTGGAAATGGTGGATATTTAATACAACCCTGCTGTTGTGAGCTTTCCTTCCATGTATAGGCTCTAGAACCAGCTACGAGCGTGATAGGCAGACGTGGCAATGCTTTTTAAGGTGACCTATATGCTCACTTGGTTTTCATTCTGCGAGGGTGTGTGTGTATTCTCATTTTGTGCATACTCTACATTGTTATTCTTTGTGTACAAACCACTACTTGGTTGTCTTCAAAGTAATGGCCCCTAGCAAGAAAAACGTAGTGGATACTACAGAGGTGAGTCTGAATATATTACTTCAAAACACTTTAAAGCTTTAGTCTCTTTTTCTTATATATAAGGCATGGTATGGTCTTGCTCTCTCAATGGGTGGGGGGTATTCTTGATATATTCGGACAGTATGAGCTATTTTCAAATGGTATCGATAACTATTAGCAAGAACACATAATGTTGAGACTTGAGGCCGACTAATCTCTTATTGTTTCTCTTTCTTTCTTTGGTTGCTGGTTTTACCAATAGAAAATTTGCTAAGACTCACATAATGAGCAAGGGCTAAACTCGGATACAGGAATTTAGTATATCTGGGCGAAAAGCACTGGTTTTCGGCCTTATGAGAGTGTATATTTGTGCTAGTCTCTATGTATATTGAAATAAAGTGTCAGTCGGCCTTCAAATGGTTTATGCTGGGTTGGGGTTGTCTACTACTGACCCGTATCATGCTTGTGATTGGATCGGATGTTGGACGAAAATTTACTACAAACCAATAAGTTATCGATAGTCATTTACAATAACTCATAATTTGTTTAGCTTGAAGACCTGATTGCTAGCTTATCTCTTGTTGTTGATCTTCCCTTTTTGCTGGGATTAATGACATGATACTATGCTTACTCACAAAATAATCATGAATGTATTCTACATACTGGATAATTTGTATATATGGTTTTTTTAGGCCTGGTATAGGTTCACTTAGCTGGATTATTATTTAGTACATATTTGCCTCCCAATAATGTATACCAGTTGGGGATGCCAACTGCTAACCCTAATCATGCATGTTTTTTTAGATTAGATGATGGGCCATGAGGTATTGGAAACCGCTTTTCGTTTTATAACTAGTTGTTCATTGTAGTTGATCATACCTGTTGCTCGGTATACCAGCAATAGATAAATTTAGCTGGTGCTTGATTTATGGATTTTGCTTCATCTGGGATTAATGGACTGTATTCAACCTTGCATATGGTTTGGTTTGGCCATATATCCGGTAATTTTAGGTTACTGTAAACTGTTTATTGTTATTCATTTCTCCTCTATATGGTCTATATGGGCTCTTGTTTGACCTAGATATGGTATAACATTATTAAGATGGTGGGATAGAATGCCAAGTGATTGGATCTAATCAGATTTCTTTGCAGATCAGGTGGTGTTCGGCTAAAAATATTGATCGGTACGGTATCTCTTGTAATACTTGTCGATACGATTTTCTCTAGCCTTATGTGTATTTATCTCTCTCTATATCCGGGTTTTACGGGATCTTTTCGGCCTAAACTTCACTAGAATATGGCCCAGTTGGCTTTTTGAGGTTATTGCTTGGATGGAAATGATAACTACTAACTCTAAAAATTGATATTTACAGATTAGGTGTTGGTTTAAGGAGTACTATGACTTCAAAAACACATTGACTTACTAAAATAAGCTTTGTAAAATGAAATTTAAGATAACAGATGGGGTTATGGAATTAAGAGCTTTTTCAGTTGATGATTTATGTCAAATTGGAAAGATTTGAGGCTTTATTTTGCATTATAATAATAAAGGAATGTTGCTTTAATACTTCTGCATTAGGGTGCAAATTGTACAAATCAGATAATTGAATCTAACACTTTGATGATTTGTTTATAGAATTCATGGTCTTTGAGAAGGCTATTACACATCACTGTAATTTTAACAGCTTGATTTTCTTCTTTGGTTAGTACCAAGGTGACATGGATGACAACTAGGTTACCCCAGTTACCTGTTATGTGGTTTGAAAACTAACGATTAGCTTGTTTTCTTACGTGGATGTATGTAAGGGTGTCCTTTCCTTGACTGTTGTTTGAGAAGATGGAATGATGTACATTTATACTGTCACACTAATAAGGACCTTATTATTATTTATTTTTTTGACACACCATAGGGCCCACAGGGGGAGGTGCTTATCCCTTCCAAATATTAGCCATGTTACATGGTCGGGCAAGGGCTGCGTACCATCGGGCAAGAGCCACACGTAGGCATCACCATGGCCACCTAATTGATGCACCACATGCTGGGAACGACGGAGAGAACTCGTAGCAACCAGCTAGGAACCTCCTCCTCGGGTGACCCACCCCAGGAGGAGGATGCACTCGAGTGTCCAAGGGCAAGAGCCCTAGCAACATGAACACCAGGTGAGCACAAGGTGTCCCTCTAGAGTGTGACCCAACGGGGGATTTGAACCCACAACCCATAGGTTGAGAGGCCAAAGCCTTACTGTTAGACCAACTCTTTGGGTACAAATAATAAGGACCTTATTTCCTCTATTATGGCATGATACTAAGATGTATTTGTTTGGATTTTCTATCTAAGGAAATACATGACTTTGTACTATGAACTATAGGCCATGGTCTTTGTAGTTTGTCTCATGTGTTATGTATAATGATAATAGTTTAAAATCTCTCTCCTTAAGCACATGGGTGCTCTTGGTTTTGTTAAACCTAGGGCACCAGGACCTAGTTTGCAGGATTTATATCCTTAGGAGATACGGATTTTCTAGGGTAGGGGGTATCCCACACAACCGCTATGACCTTTGTCTTGGTTGGTTTTATAGACGGACATTAGGAGAAAGTTGGACTCACTTTTGGGCCTTGTAAAAGAAGTTCCACGTCGGCTTAGAGAGAGAAAAGGAAAATGTTAAATTGTGCATTTTATGTGATACTTTTTTGTGCAACAAAAAGCCAAAATGACATTCTTTGGTAGATAGCCGCCGTCTTTATCATTCTTATCCTTTGTTCTCTTGTCGAGAATCCAACTAACCGTATGATTAATGAAATGCCAAGTTACAAGCGTTACCTCCAGAAACATAAGCCACACGAACTCTATCAACTCTAACCTTAAGAATATGGTCTTCCCTCCCAAAACCTGAGATATTTCATGAGTTTCGAGTCTCCGTCTTTTTCTCTATCAACTCTAGGAATGGAGAACGCTTTTTTTCCTGATGAAAACACTAATTTGAACTTGCAATCCTCAGCCCCTTCATCTTTAACACTTACCCAAAGACAGAACACACATCATCTTCATGTTGATGTATTGCAAGAGTATGCACCGTTGCAGAAACGTAGGAGGGAGTCTTTCTTATCTCAGCTGCAGAAAGAACTTAGGGGGACAAACAAGGAACATCATTTGGATTTGTGGACCGATGGTTCTATTTATCCAAAGGATCCTACGACAAATGTGCCACCTCCCTTTGCTAATATCACTAACCTCTTACATTTCACAGGCGATGGCAAGGATGGGCTATTGGGATACACCGAAAATTTGGAAATGAGAGGATTGAATGTGTAAAGGCAAAGAAACTTCCTGGTGATGAAGAACATGCAGCTGAAGAAACTTAATGAAGCATGCTCTCAAAAGATTTCATCAAACAAAGAGACAATCCAAGGCCTTGAGAAGAAGATCACAAGTTTGCGAGAGAAAGACACCGTGCTTGATAGTCGGAAAAGAAAACGAGATCTGTGCAACATTGAGAACATGAAGATTGGTAGGGGTGGCCTGAAAAAATGAATACGAGCTTTAAGGTAACTTGAAGTTTGTTTCTGCTTTTGTATCTTCAATGTGCTTCACTAAGAAATGGATACACTTTCCTATACATGATCATAATGCATGGTACTTTTTTGGCAGGTCTTTACTGCATCCAAACTCGAACGGTGCAGGCTTCAATGCCGGAGTGCATTATAGCCGTCTAGTTCCAAAAGAAGTAGTTGAAGAGATGATAACTCAGAAAAAAATTCGTAAGTTGAAAGGGAGGCTCCTTACCTCCTTCATGAACGAGAATCAGCTGGAACCAATGGAAGTGCAAGCAATACTTGATGAGAGTGGCATCTCGCAGATGGGATACAGGGCACTCTTCAAAGCATTAGCTAAAAAGTCTCAAAATAAACTACAGAGAGGATCATTGCTGCCAAACTGCCAAAGCCATCACTTGTAAAGGTTGCTCGCCGGCACGTAAACGATGAGGTGTTTGAGAAACTTGGGTCACCATTCCATATTGAAGCAACGTTCATAGGCAAGGGTGGAAAAGAGGTACAATTTTACGAGCACAACAACCTCTTCGTTGATCTTGAAGCATTGCAAAGGTATGCAGTTCACTTCTTTCACATCAGTCGAGAGGAGTGTGGTGGGGTTCTCAAGTTTGTTTTGAAGCTCGATGAGTGCGAGGTCCTGAAGAACAAGAATCTAGAGAGAGTCACCATTACCCTCATGAACAAAGCTCTGGATCCATCAATAAGGCTGCTCGCCGGCACGTAAATGATGAGGTGTTTGAGAAACTTGGGTCACCATTCCATATTTGAAGCAACGTTCTTAGGCAAGGGTGGAAAAGAGGTACAATTTTACGAGCACAACAACCTCTTCATTGATCTTGAAGCATTGCAAAGGTATGCAGTTCACTTCTTTGACATCAATCGAGAGGAGTGTGGTGGGGTTCTCAAGTTTTTTTTGAAGCTCGACGAGTGCAAGGTCCTGAAGAACAAGAAGCTTGAGAGAGTCACCATTACCCTCATGAACAGAGCTCTGGATCCATCAATAACGAAAGAGGATCCACGATACTTCAGCGTGCAATTCGAAAACAACATTCTAACTCTAGGATCATTTCAGGTATACTTCGTTCACTCTATGATAACAAAAATATCGATTATTTGGTTGTTGATTTTGTGTTTTCGTTTTTCACTGCAAGTTGATAAGGAAAATTTTGAAATCCTCGATTGGGTTTTTGGTCAAACCCAAATTCCTTCTATCATCAGCGAACAAAGAAACGGAGCCATTCTTTCAGTGGAAGGATTTGGTGACTATACAGTGGAATGGCATATGGCAAGTGACTTAAAGACTCTTAAGTGTATGTACAACATAACACACGCAGCAGTTGTGGCAAATCCATGTTTATATTGCATGGCTGATGCACAATCTCTTGAGAGTGTGCAATGGAATAGAGCTCCCAATAGACATCTTTAAGATAAGACTTTTAGACCAGTGCTTGATATTCCTCTGAGTAGAGTTCACGTATGTACACTTCATGCACTCTGTCGAATAATTGAAAAGGTGGTTCATTTGTACATATGTTTTGCATGGACATTAAAGCCAAAGAGTGAGTCAAAAAGAGTAATCAAAGCATTAGAGGGAGTGCTCTCAGACATTGGTTTGCATGGAGGCAATGTCAAAATCAAAGAGGACCCTAAGATGTCTCAAAGTCGGTGCAAGGTACCTAGGAAAGCATCGATAGGCAGTGTGAAGGCAAGAAGGTTTCTTGGGTTTAGCCTCAAAGATTCAGATAGAGAAGGTAAGAGAAACCTGTTCAATAAATGGAAACAGTTACATAAAGTGGTTAAAGACAATGCTGGTGGTGGGGCGATCCAAAATCACAAGATAAAATTTCCACTACGTTGAGCAGCATTCTTGGGACCAAAGTAAGCTCGCATCATTTCAAGCAGCCTTGCTAGATTGGAAAAAGGCTTACCTTACAGGGTGGGGTGGGCAACATATCACACATTACATGGTGGGTTAGCATTCTACATATACAAAAAAAAATCTTAAATTTTACTCTACTGACCATTTTGTTTTATTTCAATGCAGCAAATACTGTTCAACCATGGTCCATATTTTGCCAAGACATACGGCTCACTATCAATATGGTCCACACAAGGCATGGAAAAAACCCACTACATGGCAAGAACAGGTTATTTTAATCACACTATACATGGGGGAGGAAAGGATAAGGCCAATAGCCTATTAGAGATACACCAATGGACTTATATACGACTAATTCATAGAGAAAGGCAGAAGGAATTTCTTAAGAGTTCAGAAATTACACAGTCTTTACAACACATCCGCAAGAGAAGTAACAGATGGCTTGGGGAGCTTCAAATGTGGGGGAGCGCCATGCGAGGTGGCGACGGTCACGAGTCAGGAGCGGGAGAAGATGGACCTGAGCCCGTCGTTTTTATCCTCTTCGATGCACCTCCTTCTTCCTCACTTTATACCTCTTCAATGTGCAAGCTCTGTAGACGAGCTCATTCCTCTGTTGATGGCAGCATCCCCACGGGTATCAGGCGTCTTCTTTCCCTCAGAAACAGCCTCTTGTTGTATGGATCTAAGCTCTCCGGATCTTCAACCCCTGCAGCCAGAGCCTGAGCTATGTACGACATGAAATAGGGGGCTTTGAGTGCTTGGCACCCATACCCAATGCCAAATACGCGTAGAGAAAACTGTTTCTCAATCAGAATTAGTCTTTCTGCATTTAGTGGGAGGGGGTGCCCACCACACAATCTTGTAATAACTTTCATTGCAAACAGTGGGAACTTTGCATTGTCCTCGGACAATTCCTTGTGGTATATTATGATCTACATAAAAATTGTAATGAATTTATGGGCCATAAGTGAGATGAGTACAATTGCCAAGTACTTGAATTGTTTCTACAAACCTTTTTGTGGTTGAAACGCCCGATGTAGTGAGACAACGCCGCATCCTTGCCTTGGACTCCAGTGACAAGCCCTTGCCGTGAGCCTCTCGCTCTTCTAAGGAAACTATAGTCATACACTAGCACTTGTCAAAAAAAAAATGATCATGATATTTTATCACTGGGCCATCTCTAATACCATATGAATGCACGACAAAAGTTACCATCTGATTCTCGTCCATTTCCAGCATCGACGTCCCCCACAAGTGAATAGTCTCACTATTCATTACCTGATCTTTGGGTGCCACGGGCCTACCCATGTTTTCCAAGCCGATTTGTCTTGTTGTCGATTCAAAATGCTCATCTTTTGGCAAATTGGCCTCTCCAGAATTCACTTCATTGAATGTATCTTTGATCAGTTGCCACCCTGAAGTGAACTGTGAGTCGTGGACAGTTGTGTCATCAATAATATGTTAGTCCACTAAATCATCATCCACAAACCCCATGTCTGCCTCACAAAAATTTGCAATTGCATCTAGGCAATAGTCCTCCCGTTTATTTATCTCATGCATGATATCTGTGAGCAGAACATAGTGGGTGTCGCCCGCCATAGCAAAGCTGGGAGCACAATTCAGAGGCAAAGTCACTTCCTTACTTGGGCTTTCTTGCTTGCACCCTATTGCTGCATCCGCAAGAGAAGTAAGAGTTAAGCCCGCATCAAATTTTTCCTTAAATACCTCTATCCGCTCTTCTTTTGGGTTGAACTGCACCTCCACATCCTCTACCTCTTCCTCCGCCGCCAATGGACAACTACCGAAAGTTGTTGACTGGGAAGTCTCTGACTCACCATCCTTTTGCAAGTATATGTAATAGACAAACCCGCGGTAGAATTCCACTAAGTGACACTTTTTGAAGTGCTTCATACACCTGTCTTGTACAAGCAGTGCATTGGAGGGACACTTTTCTAGACAGCGATTCAGTCTCCTTGAAGCACTCTTGTCAGGGTCAAGGTCAGCTGGGTGCACATATCTCATGCCATTAGCTGTCATGGAATTGTCATAAGTGACTGCCTCATACTCTTGCAAATGGGTTTGTAGGTATTCAAATGATCAATCTATAATCCTTCGTATAGAAAACTCTACATTAAACATTCCTGATAGTTCTGGTGCACGTTGATGAGCACGGGCGTTGTATAAGAACGTGAATAGTTTTTCTTCACATGTATCCTTGCTCACAACGTCTATCTCCAAGACTATGATCCCCATGACTGAAAGAAAAAGCAAGCCAAAACTATTTGGTGTCATAACCAAGAAAATATTGAACCTCGAGTACCCCTCAAGGTCTCTATTCGCTTGGTTTTGTCCCGTGCGCTAATGTCATAAAAGGTGACGTCACTTGAGTCAAAACCAAGCGAATAGGGGCCCCAAGAATCTCCGAAGGGCCCTATTTTCTTGGTTTTGTCCCGTGCGCTAATGTCATAAAAGGTGACATCACTTACGTCAAAACCAAGCGAATAGGGGCCCCAAGAATCTCCGAAGGGCCCTATTCGCTCTGACCAAAGCATTCGGAACAGGTGGATAAGAACATAGCATTTAATGTTATCAATGATAGATATATAGGCCTACTCATTATGCCCAAACTCAGGCACGGTCACATAAGGAGTAATTATTCCAACCATGATGTGAGACTTTTAATCTTACCCTAACGCAGTGGCTTCGGTGCGCACACAGTTAACATCACACAAGAAGGGGAGAGAGGCAGGGAGAAAGAACCTGTCTCTGCAATATCCAATGGTGCCGAGTTGGATGGTGATGTCACAAGCCGCCGATAGCAAGAACCAGAAGGTGGCGATGGCGATGGCGATGGCGACACGACAGCAAAGGACTCAACCTAGTGGAGGTCGCTCAGCAGGATCACAAGAGGTGTCCAAGGGAAAGAGCGCAAAAAAGGCAAATGCAACGGCAATCTATTTGTTCTACTTGAAGATGGAGATGGCGACTGCAAGGGCGATCCGCATCTGACTCTAAACGCAGGATCACGAGATCTAGCCAAGGGAAAGAGCGCAGAAAAGGCAAAGGTAACGGCGATCTATTTGTTCCACTTGGAGATGGAGATGGCGACTGCAAGGGCAATTGGCGTATGTCTGACTCTAAACGGTCACTCGAGAAAGGCACATGGGCTCCACTCACAAGGACAACTAGTAATAAATGGTCTCAGATTCCCATGCAGTACAATTTACCAACCACAATCTCGTGTGTAATCATGCGCATAAGTGAAGTTGTCACCCTCGCTGAGGTAAGCATTCTAAGTTTAGAGGCAATACCCCCGCCAAACATTTCAACTATACCCTCGCCCCAGATGAGCGCTCTTCTGCCTCTTTTCGTGTCCTCTACTGCCCATCCATGTAATTAACTCTACCCCCATCGACACTACACGGTAAGCAAACCATCCCAACTCTTTTTGCGCATCTCCTCTTACTCTCGCGCATCCTTCTCTTACTCCTGTTCTGTAGTGCTTTTGTGACGCAGAACTCTACACACAGTGAAGAGGTATGCCACCACACTTTTGTGCACTTGTATTTTGTGTAGTCAGTACCAAGCGAATAAGGGAAGGTAAATCCTGTTTTGTTGCACCTGTTTGCTTGGTATTGACCATCGTCTTTATTAAGGATGTTTGCTATTACACTTTTCTGAGGTCAGTACCAAGCGAATAAGGGAAGGCCACTTTGTTCGATGCACCTGTTCGCTTGGTACTGACCTCAGAAAATATAAGTGATGTCTACTAGTACAGAGGTCAATACTAAGCAAATAAGGGGAAGGTAAACCCTATTTGTTGCGGGTTTAGGGTTTTTTTTACCAAATACTCATTCTGAATTTATAAGGGAGAAGCAAAATTACAACTTAGCACCCATGTAGGGGGTTTTGAGTTAGAAAACACTAAGGACAGGCGCAAAGGCCAAGTTTCAGACTTTACAAAAAGTGGCCTACTAATTTCCAGGGGTTTAGAGTTCGCAATAACCAGTTAGAAGTTAATCCTTTTCCTTCACAGCCAGACTATCTCTTCCTGAAGCTTGTTGGCAAAGTTCAAGGCTTCCTCATATTTACTAGCTAGCTCAAGCACTTCATCCTTCATCTCCTCTAGCCAATTATAGATAGCATCTAGAGAGCCATTCTCGGCGAGCAATTGTTGCAGGTCTTCAGGCCTTCTTGCTTCCAGAGAGTCTTTGAGGATTGAGACTTTGTGCCTGTAGATCATCATTTGTTCCAGCTTGAGGCTAGCATCTTGCACAGAGCATTTAGCAAATAAGATCTTCAAACTAGGAGCTTGGAAATTGGGAACAAAAAGGAAAGAATTACCAGCGGCTTACCTCGAGGATTGACTCCCATGTTGACAGCAGCCACTCCCGGGCTGTGTCGGTCGAGAACGCTAAGGGTACCATCAAGGGAGGGCCAAGGGGGGACCTCATGAGGAGGGCCCGGATGCAGTCCTGCTCTGGTGCCACGGGAGTGTCCCTTGGAAAGGCATCACCACTATCCTAAGCTTCATGTAGTTGCTCAACGAAACCTTGAGGAAGGTTCTGAAAAAACTACTAGTTAAATAGACTAGATGGATATGCTTAAAAAGCAGGGCCTGGGTTCTGGCTGATGAGTGGTTTGTGAGGGGTGGTACCGCCATGCGTTTTCATGATAGGTAGACGTGGGAGGGAGAAGCAATGGTACCACCCCCCCTAGATTAGGGGAGGTGATGGGAGGGAACGACATGACAGTTAGGACCGCATGGACTTAAACGTCTCCTTCACATTGGTATTTTGTTGTAGGGGATGCAAACCTGTTCGCTTGCTATTACACTTTTCTGAGGTCACTACCAAGCAAATAAGGGAAGGCAAACTCTTTCCGATGCACCTGTTCACTTGGTACTGACCTCAACAAATATATGTGATGTCTACTATTACACTTTTCTGAGGTCAGTACCAAGCGAATAAGGCAAGGAAAACTCTTTCCGATGCACCTGTTTGCTTGTTACTTACCTCAAAAAATATAAGTGATGTCTGCTATTAGTATTTTCTGAGGTCACTACCAAGCGAATAAGGGAAGGAAAACTCTTTCCGATGCACCTGTTCGCTTGGTACTGACCTCAAAAAATATAAGTGATGTCTGCTATTACACTTTTCTGAGTTTCAGTACCAAGCGAATAAGGGAAGGCAAACTCTTTCCGATGCACCTGTTCGCTTGGTACAGACCTCGGAAAATATAATTGATGTCTGCTATTACTATTTTCTGAGGTCACTACCAAGCGAATAAGGGAAGGCAAACTCTTTCCAATGCACCTGTTTGCTTGGTACTGACCTCAGAAAATACAAGTGATGTCTACTATTACACTTTTCTGAGGTCAGTACCAAGCGAATAAGGGAAATGACATAGATGGGCATGCTGAGATAGCCACAGAGGGGCATGAGCAAGCCAGAGTGAACCCCGAGGCAGTCATGGAAGAAACAGAGATAGTTATGGAGAAGCCAGCTAGACACCAAAATGAGCAAGTCATGGAGGATCCGCAGCCAGTAAGGGCTGATGAGAGGGGCAAGAGCAGGCCAGGGTGGACCTTGAGTCATTTATGGAGGAACCAATATTGAAGAAAAATGATCCGGAGCATGTGCCTGTTAGGGAGGACCCTACGGATGTTAGGGAGGAGCCTGTGGCAGCGAGGGAGGCAGCTCAAGAAAGGCAAGGGTAAGGCTCTGCATCACAAGGGCCATCCAACATATCAAATGAGTCAATTATTTTAGAGCAAATCAACAAAGAGAATGAAGAGGATTTGCAAGTTCTGGTCAGCACAGTGCCTCTGCATACATAGATACTGTTGTCTGGAAGGTCAGAGGAGGCCTACATTTTCAACCTTGATCAACAAGACTTCCTATGCATGTGCAGTTTCACCAACTCCAATGCAACGAATGAGGTCGTCAACATTGCTTTGTGGTAATTCTCATGCTCTTTAAAAGTCACGGTTGGTTCATTAAATGGGTCTCTACCAAGACATGGGTCAATACCAAGCGAGACAGTGGCTTATGGAATTGGATAGTGGTACTACTTGCTCAGTATTGACCCATGTCTTCGCGGCAGTCGTCAAGTTTTTCTTTATAATTTGCGCTTGATTCATTAAATGGCTCACTACCATTAAGACATGGGTCAATACCAAGCGAGTCAGTGGCTTATGGAATTCAATAGTTGTCCCACTCGCTCGGTATTGACTCATGGATTTGTGGCAGTGACAGCCCGTTGAAATACCTTAAGTCTAATCTCTTCCATTGATTCATGTTAGGCACGTTGTTTCACTTCTGCCCCCTGAGGTTCAAAACAAAGTATACGTAATAGATCCGCTGATATCGCCTATGCTGCAGAACAACTCAGTTTCCTTTTTGAGTCTGATGAACTGGTTTAGCAGGGTCAACTTTGATCTAGCGCACTTTCTAGTCACTGCATACAATCAATCATGAGTTTTTTCTTGCCTTGTAAAAACCATGTTGCATTTAGAATCTTTCTCCTCATCTTTGACGGTGTCTTTGTAGTAGTCATTGGAGTTTGATGTTATTTGACATGGAAGCTAAGATTGTTTACTACTCAAACTCCGGGCAAAGCAGGGTGTTTCACGGTCGTGTAAAAACGTAAGGCCCATTTGGGTACATTTGGAAGTAGTGTCTCTTTGTAATGTGTTGCTGACTCAAGTGGTTATGTATGTAGTGCCGCGAAAAAACTTGTATGCTGTGTAGAGCATGTTTTGTTAGAACATGATCTAGGAAATACCATCCGGTACGAACGGGTAACCGTGCCCACGTAGATTGATGACTATAGGTGTGGCTGGCGAACTTGTTTGAATGCCCTGTTTCTCCTCAGTCAAATTATGGATGTACCGAAGGTAAGTAATCGTGTTGTTTCATTGTTTGCTGCAATGTTTGTATGAAGCAACAAACGTTTGTATCATGCTTCTACAAGAACTTCAATTACATAACTACACCCCCAACAATATGCGACATTTTTCTGTAATGGCCATCCAACATATTATAATCTCGATAAACAGATGCACAAGAGAGGAAGGGGCAAGAGCTGAGGAGTTCGAACAGGCTCGCATTAATGAAATGGTGCAGCGCTACAATCAGACTCAAGAAGACGTTCGAAATATGCAAGAAGCAATAAATCAATATTATGCGGATGCCGCAGAAGTAGAGGAATGGGCTACATGTCGATGGCAAGAGCAAGAACAGAGGGAAGCTTCACAGGTGCAAGATGCATGGGAAGCCATGGAAGAGGCCCATGATTTCGAGCGACACGAAAGGATGCCCGAGACCAGCATCCCCAGAGGCAGAAGTAGCAGCAATCGGAGCAGAGGACAGGGGAGCAACCAGAGTAGAGGGGAAGGGACCTGTGGCAGCAACCGGGGGAGAGGATAGGGAGCGAGTGGCACAAACCGGGGGAGAGGACAGTAGCAGGTAAAGGGAGCAATTTACTTGTATAAATCTTGACAGAAACAACACCATATGTAAAGTTTTAGACAATGAAAATGTACATTTTTGAAACATTGTTTGAACGCCACAAAATGTCTCTGCATTAGTCATTTTGAAGAGTACATCATGGTTTGCATGGCATCAAAGCTCTTTGCGTGCACAAGGTATGTGAAGTAGCTTCCGGTGGAAGCAATTAAGTGAAGTGTATTTGTGAGTGACTCCTTACACAATGTTGTTTTCTCCTTGCGTCTTGGAATCTGGAAAGAAGAAAAAGTTAGATTCTGTCTTAATGTATTAAAGACAATCAAAATTCATCCATTTAGTAAGCACCTTTCTATTGTTGAGATTGAATGCATACAATTCCGGAAAAAGTGGAAGTTCCTCACATGTAAGATCTACCTTGAGCTGTGCAAGAGTTGTGCTTGAAATTGTCTCCATCACAGTAAGTAGGCTATCTCGAAAGTACAACTCCATTGATAAAGGTTTGTTCTCAAGGCTATTCTCTGTATCTTGGTCGAGTGGAATAAGCTACCCACTAAGAAGGTGATATCTAATATAGTAAAACGACACTAAGAAATTTCAAGAGCTCATAATGAACTTGCAAATTATGGACTTCTTTTGCAAAATATAGATTTTTCTCTGTGATTGTTTCCTATCCCAATTATCATCTAAAAAGTCCAAACAGTTCTCAGGCTTGCAAATGAACATTGTTGTGGTAGTTCTTATTTTGTCATCGAAGAAAAAATCTACAAACACTTCAAGAGGCATAAATAGTGCGAGCCGAACTATTTTTGTGGCAATTGAATACTTGAGGGACTTTTGTATATCCTGAAACAACTTATTCCTAAAGCTTTCACTAGTTTGCGAAGTTGGCACGGACCAATCATTGCTGTCAAAGGATGGAAGTGACAAAGGAGCTACACGACCCCAACCAATGGAAGTGCTTGGTTCCACATATGACATATCATAAAAGAAAATTCCATTATCTGCAAGTTCCTTGTGTTGTCTTCCTCGGTACATTTTCTCACCAATAAATGCATGGAAAGCATCAAAAATCCCAACTATGCTCTCAATTGGTTGCCAATCTGTCCTATTCGATGGATAACTATTTGAAACAGACCAAAGATGATATCCACCACTTAACCTTTGAATATAATCATGCACTAAGCAAGATGCTCAAAATAACTTACAGTTGGGTCGATGCCTTGGAAAACTTGGAGGAGATGTTTGCAACCTTAAGTCTGCATGCTAGAAAGCATGTTGTATGAGGACCTCTTTCACCCGCTTGCTTTGTGCACACACTTTAAACTCTTTAACTTGTCCCTTGAAAGCCTCCATGAAATCATTGCGTTGCCTCCTCTTCCTCCTCCTAGTTTGCAGTGAAACCCAACTTCCGATAGTTATTCGAGATGGTATCCATGCTTGATCATCTGTAGTATAACTGTTAAAAATGCTAAAAGAGTCAATGGTAGTGCTAGGCCTTTGAGAAGTAGTCATGGTGTGCAGTAGAATACACAGAAAGGTTAGTGCAAATATAAAAAGGGAAGAAGTTTTGAGAGGAAAGTAGAGCTACTCAAAGTCATATTTGGGCGGGAACAAAAATACTAGATAGAGTCTTCAATGAAAGTTCTAAAATTCATTGGTACAGAGTTAGTACGACTTACGGCATTTATGCCTTGAAAGAGTGAAATTGTGCAATTTGATGAACAAAAATAATATTTCCTCCCTTTTTCTTAAAATAGCTTGACTCCAAAATGTCGATTTTCAACGTAACGTTAGCCTCTTCCTTATTGGTCGAGCGCCACTCTCTCTCTAGAACTGAAAGGCCCAAAAGTGAGTCCAACTTTCTCATAATGATACCTACTGACTCCTCTTTTATATTTTGCTTATACTCTTATTTTGACTTCAGATTGTCCATGTCACGGCTGCTCTTGACCTTTTCACCTTGCCCTTTTCCCTGGCATCCCTGCTCGTGATTAAACTTATCCAAGACCCTTTGGTCGTTTCTCTCCTCAACCAATCCTCAAATGTTACAGAAACCCATGACTCTATCATGAATCTGTTAATCTTTAATAACTGGGTACTAATCCTTGTCAATCTGGTTGCCAAGATGAAAGATGGATTACTTCACCTGCAAAAGTTGGCTTCTAACCTTTCTGCCATTGAAATAAGTCATAAATCAAATCTTTTATAGTTCTCAGCAAAGGGAGCCAACCTTTCTAACTTTATCAGGAAACTTTGTGGTCTTGCTTCTTGTTTTGCTTCCACTAAATCATTTGATCCTAGTAAGGCTCCAAAAGGTCTCTTGTGTAGGGATGACTCTGCTTTGGAAGCAATTAAAAGCTTTCAACAAGGACTCAGCTTGTCTAGTGAAACATCTCTACTGGATATGGTTCCGAAAGTCCCCACCGAGGCAGATTTCCATTGAAGGAATTGAGCTTGACCATCAGCTTTGGGAGCTTCAAAATAAAGCTTTTGTGGCACCCATCTCAATCGAGACCTGGGTTTTTCTTGCAGCCCTACCAGCCTCCACTAGTGAAGACTGTCGCTTGGAGACCCTCAAAGGAGTTTAGTTCTTGGACAAAGGTGATGTCATAAAAGAATCTTTTAGTATGCACTCCTTAGATTCCACAAAATACCCTGTCCTGTCTGGCATTTATGTCAAAACCAAGAGGACAATGACCTTTTCTAAACAAAGCAGTGAATTCTATTCTGAATCAATCTGGAACATCTACTACCCCTACATCAAATTTTCTTGCAAAGCTTTAAATGCAAAAGCTGACTGTGAAAGCAACATCCTATGGTTTGATCATGCAATTTCGTTCCTCCTCAACCATCTAGAGGACCTCTTCCCATCACACATAGAGGAGAATTTTCTCCCTATGATTTGTTCTTGGCTTGGTGATCAAGCTAAGGAAGCTGTGCGAGCCCAAATCGCTTATCTTCACTTTACGAATTTCATGTATGAGGCTCTCAAAGAGCTGAAATTAGATGCACTGAGTCATCTGCTTTCAAATCTAAGTGCTTCTAAAGGCATTAAACATATCTTATCCCTTCTCAAACCTTCATTTGATGCATGAGAGTCTCCCAACCTTAAAAGGCCTTTGTTAACTAGTTCTGCGTCACACTCTATCACCTCTTTCTTGTTCCTTTCTTCTACACCAGGGTCCTCGGAAGGACCTAGTAAAGCTAGAAGCTATGTCAAAGGAAGAGGGAAGATTCTCTCTATCAAGAAAATGTTTAACTCTTAATTGTATTGCTCTTTCATATCAATAGAACTGCTTCTGGAAAGTTGTTTTTGTGCAAGGAAGATAATCTAAAGAAGCGAATTATTCATTGCCACTTTTGAATTTTTGATTTGTTTACTCCAAAATGTTTAATACAGCATGCTTTTCAATGTTTGTTTAACAATACCTACAGGTTAGATGAACTGACTTTTGGTCGGACCTTTGATCCTCCCTTAAAGAACTTTATGTATTCTACAGAATTTCTTACTTCAGACAAACAACCATCTTGTATATGCTCTCTCTTTGGAAATTACTGTTCTAATTTTGGTGAATTTGGACAACACATGTGCACTACAGATCTATCTCTAATTGGTTCAAAAGAAATCAAGGAACTATTAAGTAAAGGTTTGAATGATATTCCACTCCAACCATTAAACCCACGCTTGGCTTTTGCCGCACTACTTACCTGCTTGACTGACAAAGTCAAGATATTGAATCTAGACAGTCTACAACATGCTACACCTCCTCTTACTTTCAAACTTGTATTAGGACAATCCCACCTGCATGGATAAGCCAAGAAACAACAGGGCTTTCTCCCTCACTATCCTCTATGGTACATAAACTAAAAAAGGATTGGTTTGTGGTAGGACTTGACAAAGCCCCTCATATACCCACTTTTATCTGCAAACACTTAGCCAAGAGAATGGCGGAGTCTAGGCTTAAAGGACCAGAATTCTTGTTATCTAAAATGTGTCCAGAAGAAGCCATCCTGTACCCAGACTCTTCCCTGAGTCACTTTAAATCAGACACTCAAAGTTCAAAACTGCCTATAGTTTTTCCCACTTATAAGAGTCACATGCACAAGTTCAGGTGGATTTTGGATGTCTCCAATTGAATTATGTTACACGCTGGTGCAGCCAAAGTTGGTCGACCATGGAAGATGGCACAAGCAGACATGCATGGTCTAGCAGATATATAGTGAAAGGCTAGAGCATGTATAAGAGTCCTAGGCAGGCAAGATGCAGCAGGAGTGTATGCTTGATGAGGTATTTTAGGACAGGGATGCTCCAAAATGGTCTAGAAGTGATGACAGGTCTATAGATACGAAATGATCATTTTTGTCTTGGAAATCTAGAGCTTGAGATGCAAAGTCACTTGATCCAGACGGCTCATCAAGCGGAGCCACGGTGTGCGAGATATTAAATTTCGAGGTGGGAAGGATTTGCACATCCCCAACCGACGCGGTAGATGGGGACGGTTGGCCAGAATTGATGTCAGTAGATATGGTTGAAGGGCTCAAAGTATGGTGCATGCCGGTGTTTTTGGATTGTCAACTGGAGTCTGAATAAGCAAGTTATGGCCTATGGAAGATTTGTCGGGGGTTGAGTGTGTGCCAACTTGGCCGCCTCAGTAGGTGCAATGGCAATGTCTTTTTCTGAGCTCGCTAAGGTTCTTCAAGATTTTGTGCGATGTGGGGAGCTAGCCAAAATTTGTGGCTTGCCGATTAGAGTTGAGGGCATAAAGGTTCGCCTAGTTCGAGTCGACGGGCAAAAGGGATCGAGTGGTTTTTTTCTATTTTTTGAGCATGTTGTTCGAGGGAACATGATGGTCGGGATGAACGGAGTTCTTGGGGTTCCGGGGTAGCAAGTGCAGCTCCAATGTGGCATCATTGGACAAGTGCCCAGTAAGTCCGAACACGTGCCAACACCGATCACATGCGATTTGGGGGTTAAAAGGCCATTAGTTGAGGATGTAAAAGAAAGTGGTGGTTGGGGGTTAATACTCAAAAGGAGTTGTGAGGGCAAATACAGCCGGGTACAGGCCACCCAATTTTTTTAAAATAGATGGAAAAGGAACCTTTCCTTTTGAGGATTAAAAAAAGAAGAAGTTAAAAGAAGTGTTAAGCAAGGGTGCAACGATGGCGCCGTCGTTGCCCCTTTGAGATGGAATTAGAAAAGAGGTATAAGAGGGAGAGGAAGAAAAAGAAGAAAGGGAGGAGGGTTTTCTTGGTCGCTCGAAATTCTACGCACTGTCAAAAAAGCGACGGCCTCAAGGAAAGGCTTGGCTCTTGCACGTCAAGGAAGAGAGAGAGAGAGAGAGAGAGAGAGAGAGAGAGAGAGAGAGAGCTCTGCATGGAGGAAGCAGCCATGGAAAGCTTGGTGCGAAAAGTTGGAGAGAGCTCGTCTCCATGTGTGGTCTTGTATGCATCGACCAACGATCAGGGTTGTATGCAGTAGCTTTTTGTGGTTGAATGAAGAAAGCTCCTCGATTTTGAAGTGTGCAATCGTGTCGTGCCATATTTTTTCCTTCCCTTTTCTTCTC
Source organism: Adiantum capillus-veneris (assembly GCF_014529385.1). Taxonomy (NCBI): domain Eukaryota; kingdom Viridiplantae; phylum Streptophyta; class Polypodiopsida; order Polypodiales; family Pteridaceae; genus Adiantum; species Adiantum capillus-veneris. The sequence continues at coordinate 7,790,920 of NC_140935.1, read as the reverse complement.
TGCTCTATTGCAATTGAGTGCGTGTGTGTGTCAGCAATGTTGCCCCGCCCCCCCCCCCCCCCCCCCCCGACAACGTGTGTGCAAAGAAAGAGAGAGTGAGCGAGGGATCGTGTGTGAAGGGCGACGGCCGTTGGTGCATTTTTATGGGTGTGGATAGCGTTATGCTTTGTGTGGTCTTAGGCGAGTCTCTGTGAGTGCGTGTGCGCGTGTGGTCTGGTAATTGTGTTGTTTGGAGGTGGTTTTCAAGTGGGCAGGGGTGCTGTGTATGCCGTGAGCTATAGAAAGCATTTGTGTGTGTGTGATGGGCCTGTTCCCCATTCCCCCTCTCCATCTTCTATTGCCCCCACTTAGGAGCACACTGACTGCTCCCAATTAGGTGAAGAGAAGCAGCTTTTGGTGCTGGTAGATATGGCGTCTCAAAGCTACGGGCCGATTTTTACAAGTGAGGAGAATCCTGATGAGTGGATTGCATTGTATATGCTATCATTGCATATGTTGAATGAGGACAGCAAGACGCAGACATCTCCTTTGGTGATGCGCGGGAAAGAAAAGGAATGGTATGAAGCTTTGGAAGGTGAGTCGAGGCATGCTTGGCCGGCTCTACGAGCGGGTTTCCTACATGATTTCTGCAAAGAGGTGTCCCCGATCAAGATGGATGCCAAACTAAAGGCGCTCAAGCAGGATATAAGTGAAGAGTTTAGTTTGTTTTCGGATCGTTTTGAAGTGTGCTGGGCAGAATTAGCGGGTGCCATGCAATTGGCCAATGGTGACTACTTCAAACTGGATAAAGTTATGGCGTGCTTGCATCCTAAAGTGAGGGAGAAAGTAGATTTTGGGAGTCCAAAAAACTATAATGGTGCAGTGGCCATCGCAAAGGCAAAAAGCAGGAAAATAAAAAACAAGATTGAGCAGGGCGTGTCGGGTTATGAAGCAGTGGTGCCCATCCAACCTCAAGGTCTAAGGGATGTTGTTCATGATGAGAACCATGCAAACCGAGGTGTAGCCGTTGTGCCACAAAATTGGGTGCAAATCGTGCAACATTTGTCTAAGCAAATGGAAGAATTGCGGCTAAGCGTGATGGATAGAGGTCAACCAAGAGGAGCAAGGGGCAGGGCAAGGCCACTGCTCGGCCGGTGCTACAATTGCGGTGAAGAAGGGCACTATGCGTCGGATTGCCCTCATCCGCTAAGGGAAAGAGGCGGTATTTATCCACTATTTGGCAAAGGTAGAGGCCAAGCATCAATGGCCCGAGGGAGCAAGTAGTCGAGAATCAGGTGCAGCCAACTCCTTCGAATGGTGGTGAAGTCCCTAGGGTGAACATCATCAGAGTGGATAAGCAGCATGCTAAAGTTTTGGCCAACAAAAGAGCAAGGACGGAAAGGGAGACAGAAAACGAGCGGAAGACGAGGGCCCATAAAGGTAAAGAGAAAGTGTACAAAGGCAAGGAGCACTCGGAAACTAGCAAGAAGAGGAGGCGTCACAAAATCAAGCAAGCAGAATTTCAGCTAGGGCGTGGCTACCCCGAATACGACCTGGTAAGCAATGTTCAAAATCAAAAGGCTAACATTACCTTTGGTCAGTTGTTGGATTTGAACCCCAAGATGCTAAGACAATGGTCTACAAGCGTTAGCAAGAGGCTGCCAAAGGCTAAGGGACATGTGCATGCAATGCAAAACATGGCATTGAGAGTGGGTAGTCCAACAAATGTCCTTCCTCTAGTGGATGCGGTCATTCAAAAGAGGATGCAGGTTCATGCCTATATAGATGGTGGAGCACAGGTTTGCATCATGACGGAGGCTGCTATGAAGGAGATGGGTGTCAAATTAGTAGCTAAATCAAATGTACACATGAGGATGGCTAACCATACCAAAGCCAGGTGTTTGGGCGGGGCTCAAGATGTAAGAGTGAAAGTGATGGGCATTGAGTGCCTAATTGATTTCTTTGTGATGAAAGCAGGTGACAATGCTTATCTAATCATCTCAGGTAGGCCATGGCTACTTGCAATAGGGGCTAAGCAGGATTGGGGGAGCAGGGTGTTTACCCTGCTTGACAAAGAGAGAGGGAGATAGGTGGTGCTTGATTTAAAGACCAAAGAGATTCATTTTCACCTTGGGGTAAAGAAAGATGAAGATGATACAACAAGCTATGAATATGAAACTGAGCCAGCCTATGATGAGGGCTACATGGATACTGAGGAAGAGGAAAGCAAGGATGATATGCTAAAGATAGATGCCAACTTGTTTGGGGTCATTGTTGAAGGCTCCCATGAAAAAGAAGAGGTGCAACCATAGGTTCATGGCATAGGTGTGGAGGAGGTAACTGCTATGCTAAGCGAAGATTTGACCAAGCAAGAAAGAGAAGGCTATGTCAAGCTGTGTGCCTCTTTTTTGAATTTATTGCGACAAAGTACGAGGATCTACGAGGGGCAAAGGGTGCAGAGCACAAGATAGTTCTTAAAGAAGGGTGCAAACACATATCTTGCAATTAAATCTTCCAAGTGGTGACATCGTGAGAAGGGAGCTTCTCTAGCACACTTTGCACCTAGCAAAGAGTGTCTCACTTGGCATTGATATCCATGAGAGATCCCTCTTGGCATCTCATCCCATATTTGTGTTCTCTTGTTGATTGCTCCATCCACAACACATGGCCTTGCCATTTTTTAGAATCTTTTGCAATTAGTGCACTTCGAGAGATGCAAGAAAGAGAAGGCTATGTCAAGCTGTGTGCCTCTTTTTTGAATTTATTTGCGACAAAGTACGAGGATCTACAAGGGGCAAAGGGTGCAGAGCACAAGATAGTTCTTAAAGAAGGGTGCAAACACATATCTTGCAATTAAATCTTCCAAGAGGTGACATCGTGAGAAGGGAGCTTCTCTAGCACACTTTGCACCTAGCAAAGAGTGTCTCACTTGGCATTGATATCCATGAGAGATCCCTCTTGGCATCTCATCCCATATTTGTGTTCTCTTGTTGATGGCTCCATCCACAACACATGGCCTTGCCATTTTTTAGAATCTTTTTCAATTAGTGCACTTCGAGAGATGATATTGCAAAAAAGGAGGCACACTTTGTATATATGTCCACAATAGATCCACCTAGCAGAGCATGATGCCCCAATAACCCTTGTCTTGATATCTCATCTTGAATTTGTGTTCCCTTGTTGATGACTGCAAGCACAACAATGCTAAAGATTTCCATCTTCTCTAACTTCATTACTATGCTATTCTGCTATGCTAAGCAAGAAGAGTGATGATAAGTGAGGAGCTATTTCTTTCTCATAAGAATGTTACTTCTTCCTCTTCCCTACCCTCATTCCCTGCTAGCTCTCTCCACCTTCAAAGGTGTTTGAGGTCTTGGGACTGAGACTGAGGACAAGTTAATGCTTTCATTTAGCTAAGTTACGGGCATAAGCTCTCTATCTTCATCACACCATCAAGGTCTCAAGGAACACAAAGCTTGTATTGTATCACGTCTCTCTTCATGGGAGAAATTATAATACAAAAGCCTTTTGGAGGGTGAACCGGCTCCACATAAATCCAGTCCTCAACTGTTGTAAAGTTCTCTAATTCTCTCTCTTGCAAAGTATTTTTCATGCCAAGTTAATTAAGTATAATGATTATGTTTCTACCACTAATTAAGTTCACCCTCTATTTTCTCAGTCTCATAAAAATGCTCACTACAATTCTCCTTCTGGGCTTTTCTTTGTTCTTCAAACAATAGATCTGTAAGATGGTATTTGGATGGAGGAATGGGATGAGACACCATACCATTTTGCTAGCTCGAAGCCCCAAATGGGTAAAAAACACACAAAAAGGACCACCTACCCACTATAATTTAAGTAATCTAATAGAGATATTGAATGGCTCTTTCTAAATTTCTTTGTTATGCTAGGGTACAATGCTTTCAGCAAATCTATGGTATCCCTGTGGGCTTCTCATGTTCACTAGTCATGTGCAATCTTTACCTAGCTTTTTTTTAGTATAAATGGATACTTAAACAGCTAGAGACAACTGACACTACAATTGATCTAACACTTTTTCATCACACTTACAGATTTATGGATGATATATTAAGTTTAAATAATCCCATTTTTTGCACAATGCATACCGCAAATCTATCCCGTCACTCTTAGGATTGAACCTATCTTCATGAAATACTTGAATATGACAACAAATATGTCGTTACTAAAACATTTTTTCTTAATCTAGAGCTGTCACTTTTTTCTCCATTAACTGAAAGATATGTCACTAAATTCTCTTGGAAGAGAGACAATCTGCACCTGGGCCTGATTGAGTATGTCAAAAGGAAGAGTAATTGTCCACATAAGGTAGCATTAAAAACCTGTCTTGTCATGGTATATCTTATTATGTACTCATCCTCAGACTCGTTCACTGCCTTACAAGCAATATGTCACCTAATGAAGAAATACATAGCAAATGGGTTTGCTATGAAAGAGCTGGTTGGCACTATTAGGAACTTTCTTACTAAAAACTGTTGGCCACTATGCTCGGCTAAAAAAGAGATGGTTATTGAGCTTTTGGAAGTCTTTCGTTGATACACTAATTGTAGGAGAGGTCTCACCACTTGGTGATGACCCCCCTCACCAGGTGGTAGGCCTTCCCCTCGATAAGGGTGGGTCTCTCTCTCTCTCTCTCTCTCTCTCTCTCTCTCTCTCTCTCTCTATATATATATATATATATATATATATATATATATATATATATATATATATATATATATATATATATATATATATATATATATATATATATATTAGATTCGTACTTTTTATCGTATCTACCACATTGTAACCCTCGGGTTTGTCTTAACCCTCGTAAAACATCAATTTATCTCATAACTCTATCACTTGACAAAAATATACCATGCTCTCTTGTAATTGTAGAATGCTACCACTCACCTAAAGAGGCTTACTCTATACCCCGCCACGTGGGGATGATGCATGAGCTACCACTTATATTTATATAGGGCGGTTTTTAGAAACTCTATCATAATTAGAAAAAGGGAATAACCCTATTTGCAAAACCCTGTTCGACGAGGGCCCTTTGAGGGATCTGATGATATGGACTGGGATGAATGCCTCCCCCCGTCACATGCTATATTTGGGGATTAATGAGGCTGGAGTGCCGCTCTGTACTGTGTGGAAATGGTGGTTATTCAATACAACCCTGCTGCCGTGAACTTTCCTTCCACATATAGGCTCTACAGCCAGCTACGAGCGTGATAGATGGAGGTGGCAATGCTTTCTAAGGTGAGCTATATGCTCACTTGGTTTTCATTCTGCAAAGGTTTGTGTGTATTCTCATTTTGTGCATACTCTACATTGCTATTCTTTGTGTACGAACTGCTACTTGGTTGTCTTCAAAGTAATGGCCCCTAGCAAGAAAAACGCAGTGGATACTACAGAGGTGAGTCTGAATATATCACTTCTAAACACTTTAGAGCTTTAGTCTCTTTTTGTATATAAGGCATGGTATGGTCTTGAGTCTGAATATATCACTTCTAGTCACTTTAGAGCTTTAGTCTCTTTTTTTTGTATATAAGGCATGGTATGGTCTTGCTCTCTCAATGGGTGGTATTCTTAATATATTTGAACATTATGAGCTATTTTCAAATGGTATTGGTAACTATTAGCAGGACACATAATGTTGAGACTTGAGGAGGACACATAATGTTGAGACTTGAGGCTGACTAATCTCTTACTGTTGCTCTTTCTTTCTTTGGTTGTTGGTTTTACCAGCATAAAATTTGCTAAGACTCACATAATGAGCAGGGGTTAAATTTAGATACAAGATGAGAGCAACACTATTTTGGTGGAGCATTAGAGAGTGCAACACTCTCTTCTCCTTATTTACTTTATAAACAAAGAATGAGTAAGCGGGCAGGCGCCCGCGGCCACAAGCCGACCACGGGGCTTGAAACCCAACAGTTTAGATGAGTAGGCATCACAACAGACTTAAGAGCCCACTTGTACCAGAGGTACACTGACTAACAAGGCCACTGAGCTGGGAAAATCTAGACCCCCATGATTGTGAGGGTCATTGAGACATCGATGGAAGCTGCACCAGAGGGTCCATACCATTCTGGCATGACATGGGAGATGCCCAGTCAGAGTACTCATTGAGGAGGATAATGATGAGCTCTGCCAAAGATCGATGCTAGATATTATAGGATAGAATCTTGATTTTAGCATCTCAGTCTTTCATTTCATCCCATTTCAATTTGTTCCATTTCACTTCAGCTTAGTTCAGTTTCAATTTTTTCAGTTTTCAATTTTCAATCTTTTACACAGACATTGTATCATACTCACTTCATTTCATTTCATTCTCTCTCTCTCTCTCTCTCTCTCTCTCTCTCTCTCTCTCTCTATATATATATATATATATATATATATATATAATTTATTTATTTATTTATTTATTTATTTATTTATTTATTTCTGTCACCAAGGGGATCAAAGAGGGTGCGGCAACTAAAATTTACACACCCCCCCCTCCCCCTCCTTGGCGGACGAGTTTGGGGGTAGAGCGAAGGTTGGAAAGAGATGCATTTTTGGATATGAATTTGCATATAATCTTACAAAAAATGGTATGATATTTATCATGTGGTGGAGGGACTCTTATATACATTATATGAGGATAGAGAGAAAGAGAGGGAGAAAGAGTCTCAATAGAGACAAGGAGTGACAAAGATTTGATCCAAACATTCTTTGAGTTGGAAGCTCAATAAGATTCTGGTCAAAAAGTTCCATGCATGCATGTGGGTCCATGTTGGATTATCTCTAGAAGTCTCACCTCTCTTTTTCTCTACATGCTTGAAATAAGTTTCATCCACATAACTCGACAAGTTACGTGGACCCTCCACGTGGCACACCAAGCTCAATGCCATGCGGGACATCCACATAACTTGACAAGTTACATGGACCCTCCACGTGGCACTGAACTCAGTGCAACATAGCCTGACCACGTAACTCATCGAGTTACGTGGCGGTACCACGTGGCACCAAGCTCGATGCCATGTGGGACGTTAACGTAACTTGACGTGTTATGTGGCCATACCTTGTGGCACCAAGCTCGATGCCATGTGGACCCTCCATGTGGCATCGAGCTTGGTGCCATGCGGTTCGACCACATAACTCATTGAGTTACGTGGCCATATCACGTGGCACCAAGCTCGGTACCACGTGGAGGGTCCACGTAACTTGTTGCATTTTTTGAAGAAACCACATGGAATCATTTGAAGGCACAGAATGCCACATTTCTTGACGAGATATGTAGCTTGAGTCACATTGTAAGTATCACACTTGGGGGGAACTGCAAAAAGTGGGTACGTCTGATCATGCATACACCCATAGTTACATGGCAACAGTATGATTACCAGACATACATAGGGCTTCGAGGTTGTACATCTCGTAGGCTGCAGCTTACATCTCATGGTGCACCATGTACTTCTTTATGCAGGCTTTTAGGTTCTCTGTGTATCCATATGTGCAATATACATATCGTGCAAAGTGACAAGATCATCAGTTTCATGCTTGCCTTGCCTCCTTTCCCATTAGCAATGTGGTCTCTATGTCGTGGATTTTGCAAAGAACTAAAACTTTGCCCCACATTAAGAGATCTAGTCCTAATATTACTTCTCTGAGCAGGTACAAATGATAATGATTGGATAAATTTACATTCACTTTGCATTTTTAGCCAAATGACTAAAAAGCATTGTCTCATGTATTCTAACCTTTTGAAATACTCTTGAAGGTGGTGATCCTTGTACATATATCTTATCATCATGCAAAAATGCTAGTTGATGGGGTGGAGAGCTCTGAAGATTTGCAGGTAATTATACGTAAGTACCATCTATACACTAGTAATGATTTCTCTCTTAGTGCATAGTTTCTGTAGCATTGTTTCCAGCAACATGATCTCTTCCTTCTTGAGCATCACATCTCATACTCTTATCACTATATTTGGTCGGATGGTTGTGGTGCACAATTCGCAAGTGCAAGTTAGTTCTTTTGTTTGTATATATGGAACCATAGCAATGGCATACCTTGCACTTGGAGCTTCCTTGAGACAAAGCATGGGAAGGGAGAGCATAACAGTAAAGGCGCTTGTATGAAGCGTTCTCTTCATTGGTATAAGCTTTGGCGAGACTATGACCAATTTAGAGATGGTAGAAAATTTTTGGAGTGGTGCTCATGGCACATGGCATGTGGATCATCTACAACCAATGGATGCTCAGTGAGAGCAAATGCTTTTGGTTTGTGGATACCAGCTGAGACTATGAAACTGTAGCAAGTACGCAATATTCAAAGCACCACAGCCAGGGATCCCACCATCTTTATTAGGCATCACCCATGCTTTTGTAATATCTACGTACATGGAAAGTGGACAGATTGCACCATGACAGAGTGGACTGGCAGGTGGATGCTACAGCTTCTTTTACCATCACAAGGTATGATCACATCGAGTAGCTCCATTGAGGGCGACATCACACAGTTCTCAGATGATGTCAATACCCTCATAGATTGCTTGGTAGAGGGAGAGGATTTTGCAATTATTATTGAGGGAAATGATGAGGGAGTTGAGTAATATATTCTTAGATGCACCCAAGAAACATTTGTGCTCAAGAATCCACCGTGGATAATTATGGTAAGGCATATGATGCTCACAGTATGGTTATTTCAAGGCACTATTTTCCAGGTGCATGGACGTGGGTATTACATCAATTTTGTACAAAATATGAGTGGCTGAGGTGTCGATACACTACTTCCATCTTGTCCTTGTTGTGAAACTATGGCTAGAGAGGATTGTCAACAAGAAGAAAGGGAGCACCCCATGTTGGCGTTTGAGTCCGGTTGATGATGAGAGCATCATGGAGACAGTGCGCCATATAGAAGGAGCTATAGACCTTGATGAGAGCATCATGGAGATAGTGCATCATATAAAAAGAGCTATAGATCTTTCCAATGACACTGGTGCTCATTCTAGAGATGGTGCAATGTCTCCATGGTGAGAGCATCATGGAGACAAATTGGTGTTCGTGCCGTTGATGACCATTGACATGGCTTGCGATGGCCATGAAACTTTGTAAGGGTAGGAATTAGGGTGCTTTCCTTGCCCTTGCAAATTTTCATGGTCACCCATTTCCATCTCATCATTCGGGCTCTGCACAAACTCCAATTTCTTTCCATTGGGCTCGCCAAGGGTCCAATGGTAAAAAATTGGTATTCGTGCCGCTAATGACCATCAAGATGGCTTACAATGGCCATGAAAATTTGCAAGAGCAAGTAATAGGGTGCTTCCCCTACCCTTGCAAAGTTTCATTGTCATTTTTTGTCATCTTGTCGGCTAGGCCTTGCACAAACTCCAATTTTCTTCCAATGGACTCGTTGAGGGCCCAAAAAAAAAAAGATGATTGTGCCACGCTTGACCGTCGAGCCAGCATGCAATGCTCATGAAACTTAGGGATAGGGAGTAGATGTTTCTTCCACCCCTAAAAAGTTTCATTGTCATATGTTGTCATCTTGTTGATCAGGCCCTGCACAATCGCCATTTTTTTTCCATTCGTGTCAAGAGATAGAGAAGGAGAGAGGTTGAGCTCTTGCAAGCGCGCACACACACACACACACACACACACACACACACAAAGATGGAGGCAAAAGACTGTATTTCTTCTTCACAAACTCAAGATAAGAGGTCTACTAACATAAGAAAAAATACAACATAAATAGGAACTAGTACAATGGTCTATTGAGAACCACTAGTGAGTGAGGTGTGTAGGAAAGTGTACCATCACTCCAATAGGTAGACTAGCTTGGTGTAGTCTCGCTGTAGTATCACTTGCGAATATTTGTGTATCCATCAAGGCATGCAAGTGTTGATGATAGTCATCCAAGAGTTGTACATGTTGAGCTTGACATCTCAACACTCTCCCTCAAGCTTAACGCCATCTCTTGTATGCCAAGCATCACTCAAAATCATCGTAGCTTCACCGCTCCAAGGACCTTTGTGAAGAAATCTATAACCTGCTCATCCATCGCCACGTACTATAGGTCAATGTCACCTACTAAGACCCTCTCTCTGATAAAGTGGTAGTGCACCTCAATGCGCTTCGTCCTGGCATGAAACATTGGGTTCCATGCCAATTATATGATGTTAAGGTTGTCACAATAGATGACAACCGGCCTCTATACCTGTACTCAAAATTCATAAGGTATCAATTCCAGCCATGCTACCTCACATGCCACCAGTGCAGCACCCATGTACTCTACCTTTGTACTTGAAAGAGAAACCGTAGGTTGCTTCTTACTACTCCATGTGATAGTAGCACTCCCAAGTGAGAACATGAATCTGCTGGTAGACCTACGATCGTATGTACTACCAACCCAATCTGCATCTGTGTAGCCATAGAGCTACAACTCCATATCAACCCTATAAAAGAGTGCATAATCCAAAGTAGCACTCGCATAGCATAAAGTACGTCTCACTGCATCCAAGTGTGGTTTCCTGGGAGATTGCATAAACTGACTCACCAATCCAATTGTAGCTCAAGTCTGGACGTGAGATAGTCAAGTGGATCAAGCTACCCACAATCTTCTTGTACATGGTAGCATTATCAAGCACTTAACCTGCGTCATTTCCCAACTTCAAATTTTGATCTAAGGGCATTGCAATTGGCTTACAATCAGCCATACCATACTTTTTCAACCTATCCAAAGCATATTGCCTTTGTGACAGCCATACACCTTCTTCCATGCGAGTAATTTCAATGCCCAAGAAGTACCGCAAGTCTCCCAAGTCTTTCATGTCAAATTCTTGCATAAGTAGGGCTGCCCGCCCTCTACTTCAGACACATTATTACCTCCAACAATCAAATCATCCACATAGATACATATTACCACAATTCCTACCTCATTCTTTTGCACATACAATGAATGGGTTGCATCAGACATCTCAGAGCCCAATGAAATGAGGAATGCTACAATCCTCTCATACCAAGCTCTAGGTGCTTGCTTCAGCCCATACAATGCTTTCTTTAACCTGCACACAAGGTCACATAGCCTCATATTTGCATAACCTTGTGGCTGCTCCATATACATAGTTTCCTCCAAGTCTCCATTCAAAAATGCATTCTTTACATCCATTTGTTTCAATGCCCATTTTAATGCGGCAGCCACTGCAATAAACACATGAACAATAGCCATCTTAGCTATTGGGCTGAACGTCTCCTCATAATCAATCCCATAAGTTTGTGCATAACCTTTGGCCACAAGTCTAGCATTGTACCTACTCACACTACCATCATTATGCTTTTATTTTGTAAACCCACTTACATCCAATTGTCTTCCTATCCTTTAGTAATGGCACCAATTCCCATGTTCCATTTGCATCAAGTGCAATCGTCTCTTCATCCATAGCTTGCCGCCATTTTTCATCCTTGACAGCATCCTCAAAACATGTGGGTTCTAATTTCTCTGTAATCTTCACCATAAATGCACAATGGCGAGCCACATAACTGTCATAAGTCAATCTCTGCACAAGATTTCTTGCTCTTTCTGACTTGCATCATCCAAGATCACTTCCAGGTGCCCTATTTCGTGCTTGCATTCTTCTTGCACCCGGAGTCTTCACAGAGGGTATGCCAAACTCCTCATCCGAACTGTACTCAGAACCACTACTATTGCCATCATCATAACCATCACTCAAGTTTGGTAATGTAGGGGCATCATCAACTTTTTCCTTCTCTTTTCTTGATACATTTGAAGAGTTTGCAAGACTCACTCTTTCATGTAACCTTCCACTCCATGGATTCTCACCATGACTTGCACTAGGGGACCCTTGCGGCCCACTCAAAACTTGTGACTGTGCACCTGTATTTTTTGTAGCCACATTCTCTCTTATATCAGCCCCCAATCATCTTTTACATCAACATACCAACTTGCCATTTCAAAAACAACATCCTTTCTCACCCTCACTTTCCCTGTGAGACAGGATTGTAACACTTGTATCCTTTTTACTCAAGTTTTGGATCAAGCTTACTTCTTAGCTCATCCGGAACATGCACATAAGCAATACATCCGAACACTTTAAAATCTGATGCATCTGGTTTTTTACCACTGAACTTTTCTTCAAGTGTCGTATCATGTACTGCAGTAGTAGAGGTCTTGTTCATAATGTAGACACATGTAGCAATAGCCTCAGCCCAATAATAATGAGGCATGTTCTCCTCATTCATCAATGCTCTAGACACTTCTGCAATGTGCATGTTCTTTCACTCAACAACACCAATTTGTTGTGGAGTATACTTGCATGAAAACTGCCTCTGAATTCCATGCTTTTTCAAAAGACCATTGAATTCATTGGAGAAGTATTCTCCCCCTCCATCTGGCTTCACGAATTTTATATGTTTCCCAGTCTGTTTTTAAACCACAACTTTGAAATTTTGAAAATATATAAACTCCTCACTTTTCTTTTCATGAAGTAGACCCATACCTTCCTTGTATGGTCGTCAGTGAAACTCACATAGTATCTACATCCACCCATAGATGTAGTCTTTGTCGGACCTCATACATTTGTATGCACTAAATCCAATGCATTCCTACGTACATATTTATGATGAGGAAAGTATGTTTTTGCATGCTTTCCAAATTGACAAGCTTCACATACTTTCGGCATTTTAGCAACTCAAAACGTAGGTAAACCTGTAACCATCTCTTTAGTCTGCATCATTTTCAACCTCTGTAAATTTACATGACCAATACGTTTGTGCCAAATCTCTATATCTAAAAAAACACATGCACCTCGTGTAAACATGGTATCATTCACCTTGGACACATTTACATCTAAAGTAAACATTCTGCCCACTTCTTGTGCAACCAGCCTTCCATCCTTCTTATGCTCTTTGACAAAGAAACCATCGAAGTTAAACCTGACCTGTAAACCCTACTCAACCATTTTCCCAATGAAAACTAGGTTCTTTGTAGTGTTGGGTACATGTAGTGCATCAGCCAGGTACTTCACATTACCATCTGCCATAGATAATGATACATTTCATGTATGCATAATAGGATGTGCAATATCATCCCCAATTTCTAGATAACCAGGACTTTGTAAAGTATGTATTTCCTTAAACCATTCACCATGGCTGGTCGTGTGATTAGATGCACCAAAATCCACATACCAAACTTTATCAATAGATTTTGCCACATTTGCAGACATAGTATTCAGCATGTGCTACATCAAAAATAACCTCTTGGACTCATCTACATTCCTGCTAGTGCTTGGTGTTTGCCTCTTCCTCGGCCTTTTCCAAGACCTTGTACCATGTCCTCCTCCTCTTCCTCTGTTGTTGAAAAGGACCTGTTCAAAATTGTTTCACCCTGCGTAGAGGAGTCTTCCTCAAGTTCCTTCTCTTCCACAAACAATAAGGACACCAAATTTGTAAACAATGGAATGTTCACTTGAAGATGGATGCCAGTTTTTAGCTATTTGTATTCAGGACCCAAACCTCGCAGACAGACTTCTACTTTATCATCATTATCGATTGTAATACCAATCGATGCAAGTGACTCATAGATGTTCTTTTTCTTCATCGAATAGTCATTGATGGACAAACTTTTCTTCTCCACAGTATTCAGCTTAGTTTTTAATTATAGCTTCCTTGCCTTAGTATTAGTCACATCCAATTACAGCAAAGTGTCCCAAGTCTCCTTAGGAGATTGAGCATCATGTATATGCCCAATCATAGTGTCATGTACACTCAGAGAAAGCCAATACATGACCTTCTCAGCTCCTTGGTTGTTCCAATCTTTAAATGTCTTAATTTGCACAGTGCTCGCACCTTCCTCTGGCAATAGTGGTGCTACCTCATGCTCTCTATCAATGTAGTCCCAATAACCTTTGCCCATTGGTCATTCTAAACTTCCAAGCATGGAAGTTGTTTTTGTACAACTTCTCAATGAAAACCTGCTTAAGCCCGTCATTGTTGAATGACATGTTTCAACCCTTTGCACAATCTTCGAGAAACCTGCTAAAAATAGTCATTACCACCTGTACCACAATCTACGTACATACACATGTTTCATTGTACTAAACAATATATGTGCACATTGCAACCAAACCAAAGCTTTCTACACCACCTATATGTAGATCTGTATAATCCCGAACCTTAGCATTTCTGCACGCAAACGCACTCTAACTCCAAAACGGGGGTCCAAACTCGCCCAAAATGGTAATCTGGTTGCATACTCTCCAAGTGGAATCACCTAAATCCAAGATCGTCGACGACGGCTCCTCGGACATAATCAGGCTTTGATATCATGTCAAGAGATAGAGAAGGAGAGAGATTGAGCTCTTACAAGAACACACATACACACACACACAAAGATGGAGGCAAAAGATTGTCCTTCTTCTTATTCACGAACTCAAGATAAGAGGTCTACTAAACATAAGAAAAAAAACAACATAAAAAGAAACTAGTACACGGTCTAGTGACAACCGCTAGTGAGAGAGGTGTGCAGGCAAGTGTGCCATCACTTCAATAGGTAGACCATCTCGGTGTAATCCAGTTGTAGTATCATTGGTGAAGATATGTGTATCCACCAAGGCGTGCCAGTGATGATGATTGTCGCTGATAGTTATCCAGGAGTCGTACATGTTGAGCTTGACATCTCAACAGTTCGGCTCACGAAGGACCCAATGGCAAAAAATTGGCGAGATTGTGCGGGCCTTCACCATCAAGACAGCTTGTGATGTCCATGAAACTTTGTAGGGCAAGGAGTAGCATTCTTCTCCGACCCCTGCAAAATTTCATGGCCATCCGTTGCCCTCTCATCGATCAAGCCCTGCATAATCGCTATTTTTTTGTCGTTGGACCCCTGGCAAAAAATTGGTGGTTGTGTCGTCCTTGATCATTGAGATAGCTTGTGATGGCCATGAAACACTGCAAGGGCAGGGAGTAGGGTGCTTCTCCCACCCTTGCAAAGTTTCATGGACGTCCATTTTATTGTCTCATTGGTCAGGCTTGCACAAACACCAATTTTTTTCCATTAGGCTTGCAAAGATCCCAACGGCGAAAAAATTGGCATTCCTACCGCCCTTGACCATTGAGACAGCTTGCGATGGCCATGAAACTTTGTAGGGGCAAGGATTAGGGTGCTCTCCATGCCCTTGAAAATTTTCATGGCCATTTTTTGATGTCTCGTCGGTCACACCCTCCACAATTGTCAATTATTTTCCATTAGGCTTGCTAAGGGCCGCACGACAAAAAATTGGGTTCGCTAAGGGCCTAACGACAAACAATTGGCGATTGTGCCATCCTTGACCATCGTGAATATTTTTGATGGCCATGAAACTTTGCAAGGGTGGGGAGTAGGGTGGCTTTCCCATCCTTGCAAATTTTCATAGCCATCCGTTGTCGTCTTGTCGGTCAGGCCTTGCCCAATGACAAAAAATTGGCGTTCGTGCCACTAATGATTATTGAGATGGTGATGGCCATGAAACTTTACAATAGAGGAAAATAGGGTTCTCTTCCTACCCTTGCACAGTTTCATTGCCAAGAATTGTCGTCTCATTGGTCAGACCCTACACAAACTCCAATTTTTTGCCATTAGGCTTTGCAAGGCCCAGAAGGTAAAAAATTGGGGATTGTGCCACCCTTGACCATTGAGACGGCTTGCGATGTCCATGAAACTTTGCAAGGGTGGGGAATATATTACTTCACCCACCTTTACAAAGTTTCATGGCCATCTATTTCCGTCTCATTAGGCTCGTCATTTTTTTTCCCATTGGGCTCGTTAAGGGCCCAGCGGCAAAAAATTGGTGATTGTGACACCCTTGACCATCAAGACAGATTGAGATGGCCATGAAACTTTTTAGGGTCGAGGAGTAGGTGCTTCACTTATCTCTACAAAGTTTCATTGCCATCCAATGTCGTTTTGTTGGTCAAACCCTGCACAATTGCCAAGGACCCAACGGCAAAAAATTGGTTCGAGATGGCTTGCAATGGCCATGAAAATTTGCACGGGCAGGGAGTATGGTGCTTTCTCCACCCCAAAAAATTTTCATGGCCATTTTTCATTGTCTTCTTGGCCAAGCTTGTATGCCAATTTGTTTGCCATTAGGCTCTCGCCAAGGGCCCAACGATAAAAAATTGGCGATCTTGCCGCCCTTGACCATCGAGACAGCTTGTGATGGCCATGAAAGTTTGTAGGGATAGGAAGTAGGCTTCTTCCCTTTCCCTTGAAAAGTTTCATTGCCATCCATTTTTTCATCTTCAGACCTTGCACAAACTCCAATTTTTTTCCAGTGAAGTCGCTAAGGGCCCAACAGCAAAAAATTGGCGATTGTGCGGCCCTTGACCATCGAAACAACTTGCGATGGCCATGAAACTTTGTAATGATGGGGAGTAGGGTACTTTTCCACCCCTACAAAGTTTCATGGCCATTTGTTTCCATCTCCTCGATCAAGTGTTGCATAATTGTCATCTTTTTGCCATTGGTCTTGCCAATGTCAAAAAATTGGCAATCGTGCCACACCTGACCATTGCGATAGTCAATGATGCCCATGAAAACTTGCAAGGGTGGGGAGAAGGTTCTTCCCCTACTACTATAAAGTTTCATGGCCATCCATTGCAATATAAATACATTATCATCAACATATATCAACATAATGTCAAGTACAAGTGATCTCCATAAACTATAATCTATAAGCACACCATTATAAAGATACATCATACAAAAGGCATGGTATATGTAAAATGCATAAACTAGAACATGACAACTATAATCATGAAGGCACGCCGTAAAAAGGTGTGGTACAAATGGACTACATAAAGTAGAATATGGAAACTACACTCATAAAGACACATTGGTCAAAGGTGTGATACAAGTGGACTGCAAAAACTAGAACACGGCGACTACAATCATTAAGACACATCGTACAAAGGTGTGGTACAAATGAACTGCATAAAGTAGAACATGGAAAATACATTCATAAAGACATATCGTACAAAGGTGTGGCACAAGTGGACAGCATAAACTAGAACATAGCAACTACAATAATAGAGACACATTATACAAAAAGGTGTGGTACAAGTGTACTCCGGTAAACTATAACATTGCGACTACAACCATAAAGAAAATGCAACAAATACTAAAATATGTACAAGTAAATCAATATGAATCAGAGTCTAAAGCTACATGCTCTATGTATGATTCCACTTGCACCCTAGTATGGGGGGTCTGCACTACTATCTGTGCTATGGTGTGCTAGTTTCTAGGTATTATAGTTAGCTCGATGCAGGCCTCAACTACAATTAAAGGCTCTCTAGCCTCTACCCGAGATTTGTAGCACTAGACCTGGATCCTAGTGAGTGTCATCTCATGGTCAGCTAGCGTGCGGTAGGCCTATTATCTCATCTCCCAAATTTGTGAATTTTCATATACTCACAAAGTGAATTGTGAGCAAGTGTTCTCCTATGCTACCTAGAGCTCTGCAATGAGTACTAGGTTTGCAAAGTCTGTCTCTACAAGAAAAGACAAACCATTGGGTGGCCTCCTTAGTGCTCTCTCTTTGGATCACTCAATGAGAACATCCCACTATTGAAAGCACTCTCATCTCACCTCTTTTTTAGCACTTGGCCCCATTGCACCTACTGACTCTACAATTTGTAGTACCTCCTCCTCTGGTAAAAAACTTGGTGGTTGTGTTGTCCTTGATTGTTGAGATAGCTTACAATGGCCATGAAACTCTATAGGGGCAGGGAGTAGGGTGCTTTCTCCACCCTTGAAAAGTTTCATGGACATCCATTTTGCCGTCTCATTTGTCAGACCCTGCACAAACTCTAGTTTTTTGCCATTGCGCTCGTCAATGTCCCAACAGTAAAAATTTGGCGTTTGTGTCGTCCTTGACCGTCGCGATAGCTTGCAATGTCCATGAACTTTGTAGGAGCACGGAGTAGGGTGCTTTCCCTACCCTTGCAAAGTTTCATGGCCATCTGCTTCCGTCTCGTTGGCCACGCCCTCCACAATCGTCAATTTTTTTCCATTGGGCTCACTAAGTGCCCGTCGATAAAAAATTGGGCTCGCTAAGGGCGCAACAGATAATAATTGGCAATTGTGCCATCCTTGACAGTTGCGATAGCTTGTGATGATCATGAAAATTTGACGGTTGGGGAGTAGGGTGGTTTCCCCATCCATGCAAAGTTTCATAGCCATCCATTGTCATCTTGTCGGTTAGGCCTTGCACAATCACCAATTTTTTAACATTGGGCTCACCAAGGGTCCAACGGCAAAAAATCGACGTTCGTGCGGCTAATGATTGTCAACATGGCTTACAATGGACATGAAACTTTGCAACAAAGGGAAGTAGGGTGCTTTCCCTACCCTTGCACAATTTCATTACCAGTCGTTGTCGTCTCGTTGATCAGGCCCTACACAAACTCTAATTTTTTGACATTGTGCTCGATAATGCTCCAACGACAAAAAATTGGTGATTGTGCCACCCTTGACCATCAAGATGGCTTGCAATGACCATGAAACTTTTCAAGGGTGGGAAATAGAGTACTTCACCCACCCCTACAAAGTTTGATGGCCATCTATTGCCGTCTCATTCGTTAGGCCTTGCACAATCGTCATTTTTTTGTGCCACCCTTGTCCATTGAGACAGATTGCGATGGCCATGAAATTTTATAGGGTTGGGGAGTAGGGGCTTCACTTGTCTCTACAAAGTTTCATTGCCATTCATTGTCGTCTTGTTGGTCAAACCCTGCACAATCTCCAAGGACCCAACGATAAAAAATTGGTGATTGTGTTGTCTCTGACCATCAAGATGGCTTGCAATGGCCATGAAACTTTGTAGGGACCGGAAATAGGGTGTTCTCTCCACCCCTAAAAAATTTCATGGACATCCATCATCATCTTTTTGGTCAGACCTTGCATGCTAATTTTTTTTTCATTGAGCTCTTCCCAAGGGCCCAACTACAAAAAATTGGCGATCGTGCCGCCCTTGACCATCGAGACGGCTTATGATGGCCATGAAGCTTTGTAGGGGCATGAAGTAGGTCCATCCATTTTTCCATCTTCAGGACATCCATTTTTTCGTCTTCAGGCCTTGCACAAAATCCATTTTTCTGTCATTGGAGTTCCAACAACAAAAACATGGCGATTGTGTGGCTTGACGATCGAAACGGCTTGCGATGGCCATGAAACTTTGCAGTGATAGGGGAGTAGGGTAATTTTTACCCTTGAAATCTTTCGTGGACATTTGTTGCCATCTCATTGGTCAAGTGTTGCACAATTGCTATTTTTTTGCCATTGGGCTCGCCAACGTCAAAAAATTGGCGATCGTGTCGTACCTGACCATTGAGACGGTCAACGATGCCCATGAAAACTTGCAAGGGTGGGGAGTAGGTGCTTCCCCTACCCCTATAAAATTTCATGGCCATCCGCTGCAATATAAGTACATCATCATCAACATATATCAACATAATTTCAAATACAAGTGATCTCCATAAACTATCATTTATAAGTACACAATCATAAATATGCATCGTACAAAAGGCATGGTACATGTAAACTGCATAAAGTAGAACATGACAACTACAATCATAAAGACATTATTCCAAGGTGCGATACAAGTGGACTGCAAAAACTAGAACATGGTGACTACAATCATTAAGACACATCATACAATCCCACTACAAATCACACTATTAAAAGCGCTCTTGTCTCACCTCTGTAACCCCTGGCTCCATTGCACCCACTAACTCTGCCATTTGCAATGCAACAACTACTTGCATGTATGCCTCATCACTAGCCCCAAGTGGGCAGCAAGTGGTGATGTCTACTATCCGGCCTCATGGTGGAAAAAGGTTTTTGATGCCCCAGTGGCGGTAAAGGGCAACCAAGATCTATCGATGGAACATCAGGCAATTTGAATACATGCACATGTCGTGGACGAGGTAGTAAAGGTGGAAGTGATGGTCATGGCCCAAAGTGTAGAAGGCTCCGTGTTCAAGAAAATCAAGCTCTAAGTGGTCTCCTAGTGTAGCCATATGCCCATCAAAAATTATCGCCTTCCTAGACCCACGTCGGGCTTGTAAGGTTAGAATGGTATTGAGGGTTGAACTATGTGTATGTTGGGGGAGCGGCTAAGGTAGGCATGTCGGTGTGTGAAGTGCTCTACTCAAAAGTAAGCAATGTGCCTCTCAATGGTGGATTCTCCCAAGGAGTGTCTCTGAGCGCCTATTCCATCTTCCCAACGCTCTATTGCATTATAGTCAACTTTCATGTGAGCTCATCTACGCGATTGTGGAGCTCCAAAGAGGCCAACCTACATCAAGCACAACAACACACAAATAGTGAATTAAATTTCCAAAACTTAATTTGTAATTATTAAAACCATAGGTGAGTGAGTGTATGTGTGAAGCTATGCTAGCAGTAGTGGACACTAAAGGCGTCAAAGGTCTGGTCAATAGAGGTGGCTCCACCGGTGGTGTAGAGAAAGTTGCCTGATTGTGTGAAAAACCAAAACGACAACAGTAGTAAGCATAATGAATGGCAATCATAAATGAAGCAAAGCAAACTATGGGAAGGGTATGTATAACATGTCACAAGTAGAGGTTGCAATATGGTCGTGTTTGTGTGGGCTAGCAAGCGGTGCAATATGTAATGGCACCTAAAAAATTAGAACATCAAAAGAACTTTACCTATCTCTAAATATCCGTAAGTAAAGATGCTTGAATGTACACGAGAAGGGACTCTTGGTTGTTCAAAACGCTCGACAAGGTGGGTGAGTGTGTTGCCCACGGATTGGACCTCCCATCCAAGCAGTGTGTCGAACCCCTGGACTAAGCTCCAAGGAACCCTTGTTTCTACCTGACGTCGGTGAGTTGGACGGCTTGTGAACTTGTTCTTCCTCAAGAGCCTTTGCTGCTGGCCCAACCTCCTACAATTACAACCCCCTCCTGGACGTCTATCGTAGTAGTCCACATCGAGCCCAAGAAAAACCTTGCGCAAAGCTGGTAGGCAAAGTAGGTAGGCACCTCCAAATGGTCACACACAGATCATAGTATGTCACGTACCATAGAAGGACGTACTCTCTCATGATAGGGTGTAGAAATTCCTCTATGAAAAAGGATTCTCATGGAACCAAGGCTCCTAGCCTGGGATGCAATTTCTCAAAATTAAGAGAGTGTATCAAAGGAAGGGCCTCCACCTGCTGACACCATGGAAAGTATGTACACCCAAGACAGTGAGTGACTACCCACTCTTGGAAGGCATGGGGATTGTGCATCATAATGAACACAGCCGCGGTAGCCTCCAGGACCTCTACTGCTGACCTAGACTCTTGGTAGGATGGAAGACTATGAAGGCACTCTCCACCATGAAACAAGTCTTGTGCCAAAGTGTGCATGTGCACTAGAGAGGGTGTAGGAATGGGAGATGCCTCAGCCTGCTCTCGCGGTTGTGGCTTATGTGAGGGAGCTGCCTGATGAGTGGGCTATGGCTATTTTGTGGGGGTCACCACCTCCATGCTCTGACTATTACAACATGGTGCCTACATTGAAAAGAAAGCACGATCAATATCACAAAATACAAAAGGATGCAACAAATTGATAATAGATAGATAAGGTAACCCTTAGACTGTGATGTGTGGGAATTCAATATCAACCCTAAGCCCTAAACTTTATCATTCTCATGAATGGCACGCAAAGCTTGTCTCCATAGACACCGTATTTTTATAAATGCTCCAAAGATCCCAAAGCTTATTGCAATAGAATTTGGGATGCTCAAAGGTTTCAACAATGATATTAAGATGCCAAAGTTGGTTCTTCTTGTTTGCCTTGCACACGCTTGTAGAGGAGTGTGTCTGAGAACACAAATACCTAATTTGCAAAGGTCTTCTCTATGCCAATTTTCCAATGTGGGGCTACCATATACATAAATGTTTATAGAGTTTTATCATTCATATTGAATTTGGTGAGTGATGCCAAAAATGGTGAGGGAATAAGGAAGACTGAACAAATTTTGCAATCCTCATAACTTTTCCTCACAATTGCTTCTAACATAATTTTATAACCATGGCCAAAGACTCTAGCTTTCTCCCTTGACTCAATTATGGATCAATATCTCCTCAATACAGCACTTGATGAAAACATAATGCTTGATTTTGATATGTTTGGTCATGTGCTTTAATTGCAATGATCTCATCAGATGAGGTTTTGAGGTAATATGCATCATCAAATGGGAACACCATCAAGAATTTGGTTTTTGGGATACACCACACTAAGTGTACATATGAACCAAAGCATTTCCAGGCATAAAATGCCAAGCATGTACTTTTTTCAAAGAGTCCATGCTATCGTCCTTTTATTTCAGTTCAAATTCCTTCAAGGTGCAAGCATAGGTGATTGCACTTGGGTAGAGGCCCTAGCTTCACATCCTAGAAAATAACCTAGAGCTTGTCTCCCTACCATGTTGGATGGAGAGAGAGAGAGAGAGAGAGAGAGAGAGAGAGAGAGTAGTAAGGTCTCATGAAGGCCAATGAATGTTGTCTTATGAGCCAAAACCACATAGAAATGCATGTGTTTAGGTTTCATGAGTGAGAGAGAGAGAGAGAGAGAGAGAGAGAGAGAGATTAGTAAGGTCTTGTGAAGGCCAATGAATGTTGTCTTATGAACCAAAACCACATAGAAATGCATGACTGAGTGTGTGTGTGTGTGTGTGTGTGTGTGTGTGTGTGTGTGTGTGTGTGTGTGTGTGTGTGTGTGTGTGTGTGTGTGTGAGAGAGAGAGAGAGAGAGAGAGAGAGAGAGATTTAATCTCGCTTCTAGAGATTATAACCTGCCTATGAGACAAATAAATATACATGCATGTAGCCTCTGGCTATCCAAGAAAAAGGTTGAAGAGACAAAATGAAACTATCACTACAAATTGACTAAAAACTAGATAGATTACTCGAGTAGGCGGGGTGTTGGGAGTGGCAAGACTCTGAACTTTGAAGCCAAAGGAAATTAAATGCTTAGGAGTTACAACCTTGATGTGCATGACCATCTATCTAGCTCCATCCAATAGTAGCTTGAGCTTGGTAGCAAACCGACCTCCTTTGCTATCACTCTTATTTCCCCAATGAAAGCTAACAAACATGAAACCAACACAACAAAAAAATGAAGGTTTCTCAAAAAAATCTTTGTCCTAGACCTGGACTAAATTGCTCAAGTGTTGTAAGGACATTATTGCCTAGTCTCATTCACGTAGATTGTTGGTGAATTTTTAAACGTTCTTGAGATAGATATGGTAGAATTACCTAGCTTGGATCATTCCATGTTTGTCAAAGCTCAATGAAAATCATTAGTTTTTCCTTATAAAGGATCAATTGCAAGGCCTAAGGGTGGTAAGAGCAACAAAGCATGTACCAAGGGAGGGATTATCATTATGGAAGGCAAAGGAGGACCTCGACTACTTCCTGCAAAGTCATTCTCAATAGGCAGCTCCTTCAACCCCTCCACCTTTAGCTCCTCCCCCCCTCAAGTCCCTCCATGGATCTTTTCATTTCTTTGTTGGTTGTTTGGTCATAGATGTTATACGTTCTTCTTCTTCACTGTGGTTAGCATTGGTATTTTCTAGTGGGTGTTAGTTACACTTAGTTCTTTCTTTTGTTTGCTATTTTTCTTGTGTGCGGGAAGCATTCTTAAGTTGAATTAGAAGTGCAAGCCCGAAGACTCTCACAAAATATGAAAATGGTTGCTCTCACCACCCTTGGGCCTGGTCAATAATCCTTTATAGGGGCAAGGGAGAAAGGGCCTTATAAAGGGAGGAAGGGCTTGCACTTGTAATTCAAGTAGAGAATGCTTATTGCAAACAAGAGAAACGACAAAGAAAAACATAAACGAAGAGAAACTAGCACCAACCACACCAACCAAGAAAAGACCAATGCTAGCCATAGCTGAAGATTAAGAAGAAGAAGAAGAACACGTATCACGTAGTACCAGATAGTTGTTGAAGAAGAGAAACGATCCATGGGGGGCTCAAGGTGGGGGATGATCTGGAGGTGGAGGGGTTGAAGCACGGGAAGCTCCTACGATTGAGAACAACTTTGCAAGAGAAATTTGAGGTCCTCTTTTGCCTTCAATAATGATAGTCCGTCCCTTGCTACAGACTTGTTTTATACTTATTATGTGTCTGCCACCCAAAACTCGTTTCATAGTTATTTTGTGCCGCCACCCACCCCATGTCTTATAAAGTGTGGGAGCCAATGGGAACCCTCCCAACCCAAAACTTTGCCCCAAATTCCAAAAAACAAGAACATTTGTCCCTAGTCAAGGTTGCATGTTTTGAGGATGAAAATCAATGCTCTAAATAAACTTTTTTTCTAACCTCGCCTCTTAAATTGATAGGGATTAGAGAAAAAAATGTATTTATTTTGGAGTATCTCAGTGCATTTTTGGCATGGTGGCTTACATTTTGAATGCTAAAAAAAAACCCAAGTTTAGTGTAATTTCAACTACAATTTTGAAAATATATTGAATTTGAAGGTGAGAAAGCCTACAAAAGAAAATTCATATAAAAACTTTTAAGTATAGTCAATGTACCTCTCAAATTTTTCATATGTAGGCTTTCCCTTACATAGAAAGCATAGGAACAATTTTGGCATTTAAACTATGCCTGTGGCATCCACATGATGGTTGGAGCTCCTCTCTCTCTTGTAGCACATTAGTAAGAAAAAAGTTTATTTTGAGCTCTGATTTTCACCCTAAAAACATGCAACGTGGATTGGGGATAAATGTTCTTATTTTTTAAATTTGATACAAAGTTTTTTGGGAGGGTTGCCATGGGCTTCCACTTTTTATAAGACATAGGGTGGGTGGCAACACAAAATAAATATGCAACAAGTTTTGGGTGGCAGGCACATGAAACAAGTCTACATCAAGGGAACGATTATCATTATTGAAGACAAAGGAGGACCTCGACCGGCTCCTGCAAAGTCATTCTCAATAGTAGGAGCTTCACATGATCCCTCCACCTCTAACTCCCCCCCTGCTCCCCCCCCCCCCCCCCCCCCCCCCCCCCTCCCGGGTCTTATCTCTTCTTCACCAGTTGTTTTGTACTAGGTGGTATGCGTTCACATTCTTCTTCTTTTGTGGTTAGCGTTGGCTTTTTCCTAGTTGGTCTAGTTCATGTTAGTTTCTCTTTATTTATGTGTTTGTTTGTTGTTTCTCTTGTGTGCAGGAAGCATTCTCTACTTGACTTACGAGTGGAAACCCGCTCTCAAAGTAGCCGACTGGGCTTCTTTGAGAACATTCTTACACTTGTAAATCAAGTAGAGAATGATTTTTTCACAGTAGAAAATAACATACAAAAGGCATGGACCAAGAGTAACCAACACCTACTAGGAAAAGCCCAAAGCTAACCATAGAAGAGGAAGAAGAAGTACGTATACCGCCTATTACCAAATAGCTAGTGAAGAAGGGAAAAGATTCATGGGAGGCTCGAGGCGATGGAGGAACTAGGGGTGGAGGGGCCGAAGCACCTGTGGTTGAAAATGACTTTGCAGGAAGTAGTCGAGGTCCTCCTTTGTCTTCCATAATAATAGTCCCTCCCTTGCTATACGCTTTGTGGCTCTCACCAGCCTTAGGCCAGGCTAATGATTTTCATCAAGCTTTGACAAACATGAAATGATCCCCAGTGAGATAATTTGCCATGTCTATCTCAAGAACGGTCAAAACTTCACCAAGAATCTAGAGAAGAGAGACCGGGCAATGATATCCTGACAACTCAAGAAATCTAGTCCAAATATTGGGACAAAGTCTATGTCTTTATTGTTTGAAAAACCTAGTGGCTACATTTACAAAGCCCATTCTAGCTTGCATGTTGTCCTTTCCTCAAAAGCCTACTAATTTGGGACCCATGGCCTTCTACATCGCAAAGCTAGAGTTGGCATTGTCCGCTTGATCTAAATAAAAAATAACCAAAAGCCAATGCTTGGCAAAAGTTCTTTGAGCATCAAGCTCTACCCTCGTCATTAGCAAGATAACACCTCGAATCATTTATAGGGCATGTGTCATTACCTTCAAATTCAATTGCATTGTAATCATCAATATATGGCTCTCGAGTCATTGCAGCGCATCATGATTAGTATATGCATCATTGTTGTCGATATGATTGCATTGAGACAATTAGTTATATCGATATGCATGATTCTAAGAATCTTTGATATAAACATTGTCGATATAGGGCATGCCATTGTGATTGCATCCAAATGATCATATGCACCGTTGTTCTTGTCGATATGATTGCATTGAGACAATTAGTATATGCATCATTGTTGTCGATATGCATGATTCTAAGAATCTTTGAGATAAACCTTGTCGATATAGGGCATGCCATTGTGATTGCGTCCAACTGATCATATGCACCGTTGTTATTGTCGCAGCTCACATGCGTGATTGGTGGTATCTTCAATATGAGCATGCTCAACATATGTCGTCGTGTGAATCTTGCAAATTTTTGCCTTTACATTGAACACTAAAAAATTAAGTCACCAATTTCATGATTGCAATCTTTATCAAGAGATGAAAGGTCACTATTTTACAATTAGCCATGATTTTACGAGAAAATTGTATGGCTCTTTAAGCTACATTTGGAATCTCTCTCTCTCTCTCTCTCTCTCTCTCTCTCTCTCTCACACACACACACACACACACACACACACACACACACAATTCAAGAATCGTCAAATAGATCTTTCAGGTCTCTTGGGATTGCGAGCATCCGCGCCACATTTACACACACACGCACATAGTTTACAAGCTCACACCTCAACTCTTTTTAGTGAGATGAGTTAGAGAGTAGATTTGATATATTTGACTCATTTGGAATACCTGAGTTTGCAAGTTTCTAGTATCCGAATTGAACTAGGGCTTACAATTAGTGAAGGACAATTATTTTTTTTTCACTTTCTGCATTTTAATTCAATCCCCTATCCATGGGAGCTACAATTGATTAAAGTCTTGGAAACAAAGGTCATGCAAAGTTAATTGTTTATAACGGTTTATTGCTAAATGAAAAATTCTCACCGGTTATTGCTAAAATGAAAAATTATCCATGGGAATAGTTAGCTAACCTTGACTAAGAAGACAAGGGCCGTCACTAACACGCAGACAACGGCATTGCCTACCATGAGAGAGAGAGAGAGAGAGAGAGAGAGAGAGAGAGAGCTTGCTCTCGTCTCTACACTCCTCGCGCTGCTGCCGGCAAATCCTTTTTTACACAAGCGCTATTTTTATTACCAAGCATTGGAGAATCTGAAAATAGCCTTAAAAAAGTGTACAAGATTCGATAGGTACCACCCCTATATCACTACATGCAGGCAGGCAGTGCCAATAAATGGTTGTCGAGGACTTACACTCTTTTATTCTCTTAAATTCATAAGGCACTAGGATAGCACTCCTTGCCTTTAGGGACAAAATATCAGATGCACACACACACACACACAAAATATTGCCAACCTAGTATGAGTACTATCTCTTTTTCCTCCTTTCTCCTACTACAATAAGATTTCTTTTTTTCTTTTTTTTTTTCAAAACTCACAACTGTGAGTGGATAGTACAATAAGAATTCTATTCACTGGACCAACCCTAGTACTCCTTGGCCCTCCTTGTGTTGTCCTCGCACATTCTCTAATCAATACATTGCAAGAAAAAACATTCTCCACGTGAATTTCATTGAGCACTTTTGGTGCTTCCATGAATAAAAACCACACTTGATTCAACCGAAGCAATGTCAAGCATGCCACTTTGTTTCAAGAGGCTTTAACAATCTCAACCAGAATTTTTTTGCCCATGTCAACTTCTTGCATAGTGGCACATGCCTGTTGAAATGCAAGCATATATTATTGCATTTGGAGACAAACCCTTAATCTACATTCATTGAAAACTGGCCAAGTGATCTGTCTACAATAAATTCAATCAAAGAAGAAACATTTCAAATATGAATTTGGTCAAGCTTGTTTTTTGCTTTCATGGAAAGATAGCAATACTTGCATATGTCCACCTAGGTGATCCAAAACATATCGTTTTCTTCCAAGAGCCTTTGACTACCATTCTCCTCTTTGCCCTTGTCAGCCGCATGCCTTCAAGATGCAAATATAGGTGAGTGCATCACCTTGCATGTGCTCAAAATAGCTCTTTCCTTCCCATGCCATCCCTATTGAGCATATCTTGTAATCAATACTTTGACACATGCATGTTGATTAAAATAGTCAACGACATGTTTTTCCAAGTGGCCCTAGCAAACACTCTCATTAGAATTGTATATGCCCATGTCAATGGCTTGCATAATGCCACATGTTTTCACATTCAAGCATAGGTGATTGCATCAAGAGGGAAACCCTACCTCAAAAACAACCCCCTTCTGCAGTCAATGCCCTCAAAGAAACGACTTACCATACGTGAACTTCTCAAACACTTTTTTGGTTTTTGTGAATAGACCTCATTTTTCCTACATATCAACCAAAGCAATGGCAAGCACAATGTGCTTCTACAAAAGCCCCTCCTTTAAGAATCTCATAATGTTTTGTTGGCCATGTCAACTTCTTGCATAAGTCCACAAGCCTTTATAATGCATGCACCAATGATTGCATGCTTGACTCAATTTGTAGAAGCATCTAGTGATACAAACTCTCAAATTTGTCAACAAAGTTTAGTAGTGTGATATTGAACAAGTTGATCAAAACTGAATCTTTTCTGGCTTGGACTTGTTCTTTGAGCTATTTGGAGCCTATTGATAGCCCTCATGAGAACTTTAATGTTGTTGCATACACTAAAAATAACCAAGTGCTTCCTAGACTTGCCCTCAATGGGCATGTCTTGCAAAAATCAATAAACTTTGAGAGACAAATTCTAGACATGAAGCTTGTCAATTTCTTTTGTGCTCTTGTGCATGGTTCTATATGTTGACTAAAGCGTGTAGGATATCATGCATGGATTGGTAGGGAGTGAAGATCCCCAAAGAGAGGGTCTTGGGAAATAAGAAAGCATGAGCCACCCTCTAGCTATCCAAGAAAAAGGGAAAAGATGATAGGTTAGTGTGTTTATGAATTGCTTCAAATGAGGAATAGAACATAACCATGATTTGCAAGACTATCTATCCAACTCCATCTAATACCAACATGCAGGTGTAGAATATGATGCATAAATTGGTAGGGAATGAGAAGTCCACAAAGATGGCTCCACAAAAAAGAAAGCATAAGCCACCCTCTGTTGATTCCTCCCTAGCCTGATGATGTCTTGTTCATACTCTCTTTTATAATTCTCTGATGTGGCCTTGAAGTGCCTTATCCAATGCTCAAGGTTGCGGAACCCCTGCACATGCCGAAGAGGATCCCCTCTAGGTTGATAGGAGGGGTTGCAACATTGATCCTATCGAACATGTCTATGAGAGACACTACCATCCGCCAATAGGGATAGCGGATGCCTACACGAGTGGATCTATGTGTTAAACAAGAAGCAAATTAATGATCTTTTCTCTCTCAACATTAGCCCTCTTGAGTGTAGGCTGCACTTGGAACAGTGTAGTGTTTTGGTTCATACACTTGGATGGATTGAAATTTTTCTTTTTCTTCTTCTACCTTCATTGTGCATATCTTACAAATCCTCTTTGCTTTGCAATAGTGTGCAACCTAAATCTTGAATCTGTGTTGTGATACTTCAAGATAACAAATCACCACTCAAGCATTGGTATACATGGACCCATCCCCACACACACACACACAGATGAAATTAAATGATATATTAATGCCCGCAGAAGGCCAAAGTGACCTATGATACCAAAAAAGTTACAAGTGGTGCATCTAGTACAATGAGAGCTGATACAATGGTACAATGGGTGGGCTGATAGGCCATCCATGTGCAAAGCACTAGCAAGCTAGGCATAGATGAACAGGGAAGATGCATGTTAACAAGAGGACTCTCTAGGTCTCTCTTGATACATTTCTCAGAGGTAGTGTGAGGAATAGTCATTGAGCTACTAGTATCTATGTTTATGTGATAAGTTTTCACAATCATAATGGGAGCATGCAAGGCTGACATTGACAAGGAAGAGGAGTGCACAATCCGTATGATCGCCACATCCAGAGCATTTGGAATGTTAATGTTCACATACAGCCATACAAACTATTGTATACAAACCCAAGCAGCCCAATCAAGTCGGTGAGTTCTTCCCGCGTATTTACATCATGCAACAGACAAGAATAAATTGCATGCAGGCATCAACATTGACCACCACAATGACTATGTAGATTTGGGAATGGAGGAACTCTCAAAAAGGGTGAGTGAAATATTTCCCCCCAAGATAGATTTCCACACTGGAAGTAAAAAACCCAGTTAATTCTTTTATTGGATCTTGCTTTCAAATCAAGGCCAAAATTGGGCATCATAAGCAGAAATCCTCGCAAATTGCTTGGACTTTAGTCTACATCCTGGGTGTCTCCTGCCTTTAAAGATAAGACAACCTGCATTTTTTTCGAGCCGTCCAGCTCATTCCCACTATTCAAGAATCTCTTTAATACGATGCACTAAGATATTGGAGTTTTTGTATCCTCATAATTATCACAATTAAAAACCAATCCTCCCACACATCCCCATTGCTTCATACTGATCAAAGAACTTAATTACAACATCACAAAATAAGCAGACGGCTACATACGCCATTGGCCCACTCGAAATGAAACCCCAATGCTCAAACTTCTTTAAACAAACATTCACATTGCCAATGTCTTCCACATATTGACAGGCATCACATTGACAATAACTTGTGCTAGTTTAATCCCCTTAACCATCAGAGGGGTTGATGAGTGCTGCTGAATGCCAATCCCAGTAAAGTGACGATAACTTGTGCTAGTTTCATCCCCTTAACCATCAGAGGGGTTGACGACTGCTGCTAAACGCCAATCCCAGTAAAGAACCCGCATTGCATCTATCTTTTTCAAGCAAGTACAGATAAAGGTGGCCATTTTAAAAGCACTGCACATATCCTTGTCTAAACCAAGTGACTTTATCAGGTCGTGCGGAGGTTCATATCCTAGATTCAGGAGATCAAGCAGTAAATCAAGAGCAAAGATACACTCTTTGCTCTTTTGAAGTTCTTGCAATATTATATCTGCAACCGCCCCACTTCTTACTAAAGCCTCATTATCACCTTTGAAAAGACCTTT
This sequence comes from Adiantum capillus-veneris, assembly GCF_014529385.1. Classification (NCBI taxonomy): domain Eukaryota; kingdom Viridiplantae; phylum Streptophyta; class Polypodiopsida; order Polypodiales; family Pteridaceae; genus Adiantum; species Adiantum capillus-veneris. Next base: position 7,759,693 of record NC_140935.1, on the reverse strand, counting down.
GAGGTATCTCCAGGGACTCTCATTGGCAGAATCTACAGCAATTGCATCCTTACAGTACTTTATTTCCATTTCACGCATACCTTGCACGCCGCCTAGATAGGGACTATTCTTGATGACAAAGAAGCGCTGCAATTGCAAACAATGATGTTAACTCATTATCACCTGCAGAAATCAACAATTTGAGGAGTCTCAAGAATCTTCTTCCTTCTGAAATGAGAACTTTCCTTGGGATGCTCATTTAAAGCTACACTACAAGCAACAAACAAATTTGCTAATTGATTGGATTTTTAAAAGCATTAAAAATTCAGGCATCTCTGTCAATTCGTCCAGTCAGTCCCAGTTTCTCCCAGGGACAAGTGTTAGGGAGTGGGGGCTGTTTTGTGGCTGTGCCTGGCCAGTGTGAGGTAGGTTTCTCATGTCGGGTTGTGTCTAGCCATGTTTAGCTAGGGTTTTGGCTCAGTTCCATAGCCATGTAGGCTCCTTGTGCCATAGGGTACATTTCCCCCTTGTAGTCTAGAGACTTCCCATGGCCCTAGTGGCCAGTAGCCACTTCCTCATTTCCCATTTCTGGGATTTATCACAAATCGTGGGGGACGAGGGCTGGGTCGGGCAGTCCTATTACTCCCCTATAAGGGGGGGATCACCTTGTATGCATGCAGTTCAGCCCCAGTGTAGGGGCACCCTCTCATGGGTACTCCAAAGGGCAACAGGAGGAGACCGGCGACATGCAGCCCTTTGAAGCACCCTCTCATGGGTGCTCCAAAGTGAGAGGGTGCTCCAAAGGGGCAACAGGAGGAGACCGGCGACATGCAGCCATAGCGTTTTTCCACCATGCAGCCCTAGCGTTTTTCACCAGCAGCCCTAGCGTTTTTGCCTAGCAACCCCCAGCGTTTTTGGTGGGCAACCACGGCACGGTTTGCCGGTGATGACGGGCTTCTTGTGGAGGTGATTCCTTGCTAGGAGAGATGGGCAGCAGATCTTCCCCTTCGTGTCATCCCCTAAAGGCAGCCCATCCCGTGGGCATCTCAGTCAAAGGCATAGTACCATCTTTGTGAGCCGGCATAGGAGAGCAGAGATCCAGTTCTCTCTCTCTCTCTCTCTCTCTCTCTCTCTCTCTCTCTCTCTCTCTCTCTCTCTCTCTCTCTCTCCAGTTCTTCCTTCATGCCAGGTGGATCAGTGTTGGGATTGTCGTCATGACAGTGGTCTCATGTGCAGGAGCAGCTGGCAGTGTCAGTAGGAGTCGCAGTTGTGTGTACCTCAGGTCTATCCAGTTGGCATCTCAATTATATGCAGGACCACCCTTGGTCACTTGTATGAGCAACTTGTTATCAGCATGGAGAGCCTTTCCCAGATCTCTCTCTCTCTCTCTCTCTCTCTCTCTCTCTCTCTCTCTCTCTCAAGTGCAGTTTCAGGAACCACGAACAAAACTTTGGCTCTTTGATACTGTGGTGGCTTCGGCTATGCTTTATGGGGTCCAGATTTGGGGACCATCTGTGGATCAGGATAATTGGAAGTCAATGGAGAGACCTTTGGTATCTATGATTTCCTGAATGATTAGAGCCAAGGCCTCCGTACCACACGCGATTACCCGAGCGGAACTAGCTGCCCCTCCGATAGAAATTGAAGCTCTTACCAAATCATGTCCTTTATACATGGTTTGTGGGATACAAATAATTGCCGATATACTAGACTGGCCCTCGAATCCTCTCGACAATTAGCAATGAAAGGGGATACATCATGCTGGTATGCGCAATTGTCCTCGTGGTTTCAGAGACACGGGTTCAGTATGGAAAGATTACCGCCCTTCCAATACTCTCTTGAGGCTCCATCACTGGCAATTACACGAACGGAGATTAATAAAATCATCCGTCAGGATCTTATACAGTTGGATACTAAGAGGACATGGGTAGACCCTACACAAGAATTGGGCACGAAGATGGCCGACTACAAAGAAAACTTCCTACAGCTATCTGAAGATGGATTTGTGATTCGCTCGAGCTACATGGATACCCACCTGTCTCATGGTTTGAGATGTGCTATTGGTCAGATTCGTACATCCTCACACCAGCTGGAAATTGAATTTGGCAGATTTAGGGGAATCCCACCTGAGAGCAGAATTTGCAAGTTATGCGGAATGGAGCCAGAGACAGAATTACACTACATATGCCATTGCACCGTATACTATGAGATGCATGGGCGTTTCCATTGCCTATTTAAAGAAGCCTATGGACCTCTAGAAAGAGTCATGCAATACCAAGATCAAAGATGCTTAGGCTTGTACCTACTGGAACTACATCGGCACAGGGATAATCTAATGAGAAGACAAAGAGCACTACAGCCTCAGAGGCAGATCACAGATTTCTTCGGATCGAGAGAAGCAGGAGTGGAAGGAGAAGCAAGAGGCCAACAGCCAGCACAAAGGAGTACCCACATTCATACCAAAGGCACCCTTATTGACAGGGCAATTGAGCTTAGGAAATCGAGACGACCACGACCGAGATGCAGAAGCACACTTCACCGGAGGAGACTACAACAAAGGATTAGAAGCATTCTAGCCAGACACCCAGAATGCTCCTAAGAAGTTTATTTAATACTTTGTATTTAGTCTTTCACATTTATTTTCACACTTTTCCCACTTAGTACTTTAGTACTAAGGTACCCAGACATTGTAACAAATTCACCACTTTTGTATCAGTTTTGTCTCATAGGTCATTCTGGCCTTTTGAAGACGTTAATATAACATTTCATTTCTCTCTCTCTCTCTCTCTCTCTCTCTCTCTCTCAAATGTCCTCTCTTTCTACCTCAGTGATCTCTCTTCTCTACAAGTGTGCCATGTGTTTGGCATTGCCAGTGTTCTAGATCGGAGTCGAGGTGCCCACCGGATCACGAGCCAGTTCTTGTCTTCACTGCATCTTCCACTGCCACCTTTGACAAGGGTCACTTATCTATGGAATTAAAGCTGGGTCGGGCAATGCCACTAAAAACCCATGGATTCTTAAAATGTCACTTATTAGCAAGTTGATGAACTCACTTATAAGAGGTGCTTCGCATGCAGTTATTACGTAGGCTTGGTAATAATGCAGTTGTATGGGAACACTCCCCAATGCCTACACCTAGCAGACACAGGTTCTGCTCATGTACAATCAGAGGGTATGCAATTGATCTAAGTGCCTGGACATGCACGGCCTGCGTACAGGCTCACAAGGATGCCAAAACACTTCCTAGGTTGTCCTAAACCCTTGAAGTAGGAGTTAGCTTGTCCACATGCACATAGGGTTAGATGTGCACGTGACAAGCATATTTCATCGTGCTTGTGCTCCAAATTTGCAAATCTTAGTCCTCACTACCTCGTTGGGAATTTACCTCGATTGTTCCCGCTCGTTTCTTCAATCCCATCCTCGTCTTCGGCATCAACTTGCTTCTTGGTTGTTACCAACATATGGGCTTCTTACTTGAATCGAGCGCTCATTACAATCGGTGTTTCTCTTATTTAGTTGGGTCGTGGTGCTTATCTTTCAAAAGCCAATTCGAGTCCTTGTCACAAACTACTGACGTGGCGGACACGCTGACGTGGACAACCGTACGAACGACCACAAATTGCATTGACATGCTGACGTGGCAACAGTACGGACATTCCGTGTTTTGCGTTGGTTGTGCCACCTGGCAGGCTGTACGGATTTCTGCAATTCACGCCTGCAGCTTTTTTGGGCCAGTAGCTTTTGAGCTTGAAGGCCAAGGGCCTATAAATATGAATTTAGGCCACTCTTCCACTCAGTCTGCTGACGAGCAATTGAGCAGAGAGAACCATCGAACTTTGTAACTTTGCTCAAGCATTAATATAAAAATAAATACCGAAAGGGGGTGCCAGATTTTGGGGCCAATATCTCTTTTAAAAGATTACACAAATAACAGGTGAAATCAAGAAGGAAATGCTGAGAAATTTGCATCTAAATGCAATCGAGAGCAATGACAACTCTAGAATGAACCTAATCACGATAAGAATCATGAATTTTCAATGATGATGATGATTGATGATGAATGAGATGACTGGACAACGGTGAGCGCATCAAAAGTTCCCAAGGGATGAGATGATTACACAGGGATAAGATGACTAGACTGAATGATTGAAACACTCTGTTCAGTATGAACTAAGTGTGTAATTTGTGAATTGGAATTCTCGGAAATGAACTTGATTTTTGAGTACTCACTCATGTGATTGTGTTTGAGTGCCGGGATTGAAAGACAAAATGACTGCAGCATTTCAATCTTGAGAATCTACGATCACAATAAGAATTAGTTAATCCGACATCAATGAGGTCCGGAGTGGATCTAGATGAGATTGCTAAAAACGTTACCAAGAATCACGGTCCTAGATCTGGATGGATTTTATGAGATATGATTTGAATGTGATGTGAATGTGCAGTGAATGTCGTTTTTGTGCGAGTGCTAGATTTGTGTTGTCTAGTGCGTCGGTACTTAGAGTCAGTGTCTATTGAATTGGTTTATGGCTTCTGTCTGATTTTGCAGGCGTAATAGAGGGCAATTACAATTCTTTCAAGAGGGGGGTATGTCACAAATTGATGACATGGCGGACACACTGACGTGGACAGCCGTACGAACGGCCACAAATTGCACTGACATGCTCACGTGGCAACAGTACGGACATTCCGCGTTTTGCATTGGCTGTCCCATGTGGCAGGCTGTACAAATTTCCGCGATTCACGTTGGCAGCTTTTTTGGGCCAGTAGCTTTTGGGTTGGCAGCTTTTCATGTAATTGCTTTTGAGTTTGGAGGCCAAGGGCCTATAAATATGAATTTAGGGTCACTCTTCCTTGTAACTTTGCTCCGAAAGGGGCGCCAAATTTTACCAGTGTCGACTCAAGTGAATTGTAAAGTATCTTTTTTAAGTGATTCTCTCGTGTGTCATGCCAGATTCCCGACTTGGGGTGTCCAAGTCTCTAACAGTCCTATTCCTTTATCATACATTAGGTAACCCCCGCATTGTTATCTTCTTTATTAGAGTTTTCTAGCTCTCAATCCTTGGCCTTTGGCAAAGTTTCAATAGTATGCATTTTCACAAACTTCTTGGCTTTTAGCCTACTCTTGGCTTGTGAGGCAATTGTGTCCACACCATGGTGCTTCCCTTAGAGCCCAATACGCTGATTAGATTTGCGTTTTTCTGGCTATCGCATCAGCATTTTGCTGCTCACCATCAGCCCACAAAGATGGCTATTCTTGGCCTTTGTAGCTCCAAAAGAAGTCGCCCAATCAGTCCCAACTAAGACAAAACAAATCACACTTTTCAACGTATCAAATTAAACCGTGAACCATTTTAATGTTAGAGTTATTACATATCTCTGGATTCGTCCATTCAGTCTCCAAGGGACAGGTGGCAAGGAGTGAGGGCTGTTCTGTGGTTGTGCCCGGCCAAAGTGAGGTAGTTTTCTCATGTCGAGATACTCCAACAACAAAATACACTAAGGGTCCGCATTGGAGGGATTTCCTCGATCCTTGACTCGAGCAACAATTTCTACAAATCTATTAGGATTACAAATCCAGCAGATTCTTCCAAAGATACGGCTCGATGTCAGTACCGTGGCAAGCGTCAGCACCAAGAACGACCATCAACACAACGAGCGCATCTTGAGTGGCCATGCCATTCTCCATTTCACGAATAGTGAAGATCGCCTCCGATTGCTCCAACAATCCCATCTTCTCAAGGACACTAAGGTTTGGATTACAAAAGAGCTCACCCTTTCACAACTGAAAAACAGAGTAGAACTCAAGAAGGTGACTGAGACTCGCGCTAAGGGTAAGTTGGTGGTCTACCGCGACGGATGTCATAAAATAATGATGTGGCATGTCCGCCTAGAATCTGACAAGAATTTGAAGTCCCGTCTGATGGGGTCTTGGGGACTAGAGTAATAAAAAGAGAGAAGGATCGCGTAGAAGATACTGACGAGGCAGCTGTACGGATGCTCCGCGTTTTGCGCAGATTGATGACGTGGTAATTGTACAAAAATCTGCGATTTGCGCTGCTAGTTTTTGGACCAAATGCTTTTGGAACTTGAAGCCCCTCCTTGAGAGTTGTACTTGGCAATGATTCATGATAAAGAAATACCGAAAGGGACGCTAGACTTTGGGGCCAATACCTTTGGGCACGGAACTACGCCAAGCCGTCTCTCTCTCTCTCTCTCTCTCTCTCTCTCTCTCTCTCTCTCTCTCTCTCTCTCTCTCTCTCTCTCAAAGTTCAGTGATTTTGAAGTTTCTGTTCGTGTGTTGCTATTGATTTCTCACTTGGAGTTTCCAAGCCTATTACAATGGTATCAGAGCTCAGAAAGATTCTTCTTCTATGGAGGATCCGATCCTTTTTGCAACACACGTAGGTTTTTGTGAGAGAATCTTCATGCCCCAACCCCGAACAGTGAGTTCAGTGATTTTGAAGTTTCTGTTCTTGTGTTGCTATTGATTTCTCACTTGGAGTTTCCAGGCCCGTTTTAGTGGTATCAGAGCTCCGTAAGATTCTTCTATGGAGGATACGATCCTTTTTGCAGCACACGCAGGTTTTTGTGAGAGAATCTTCGTGCCCCAACCCCGGACAGTGAGTTCAGAGATCTTGAAGTTTCTGTTCGTGTGTTGTTATTGATTTCTCACTTGGAGTGTCCAAGCCTGTTACAGTGGTATCAAAGCTCAATAAGATTCTTCTTCTATGGAGGATCCGATCCTTTTTGCAGCACGCAGGTTTTTGTGAGAGAATCTTTGTGCCCCAACCCCGGAAAGTGAGTTCAGTGATTTTGAAGTTTCTGTTCGTGTGTTGCTATTGATTTCTCACTTGCAGTTTCCAAGCCTGTTACAGTGGTATCAAAGCTCAGAAAGATTCTAATTCTATGGAGGATCCGATCCTTTTTGCAGCACACCCAAGTTTTTGTGAGAGAATCTTCGTGTCGCAACCCTGGGCTTATTAGCCATTCGCACTCTTACTTCATCACGCATCGGTTGTGATCCCGTCTTCGTCGCTCTGTCTTTAAGGGCATAAGCCATAAAGAACCCCAGATTACACATGGGTTTTTGCGGAGTATCTGACAGAGATAACACCTCTTGGTGGGTAGGCAGAGAAAAGTTGAAATCCAACGCAGGAATTGAAGAAAAGAATGAAGATTTGGACAGATTCTTGGCGGAAAAGTTTGCCAAAACAGAGTGTAAACGTCAACTGGCATGTGTGTGGAAAGATTGATCAAGTACTCCAGAGACCCGAGATTTTTGAAAGACCTGAAGAATTACCCGATTGATGAGATTTACTCGAGAAGGCGCGAGGCCATTGATTCTCCTCTCAAGTCACGAGGAAAGCTGAAAGGACAGATGAGTATGGACAAGCGGAACCTGTACTTGCAGAAAGAGCTAGACAGAACTCTTGAAAAGAAGATGAACCAGAGGATCACCAGAAGGTAAGCCAAAGAGTTGCAAAGCAGCACCGGAAAGACAAAAGCAAGACTGGTACCAGATTTTGTGGGAACCACCGACCTTGATCAGATGAACAAAAATACCGAACTTTGCAAAGCATGGGGCAAAGTGCGAGACCAAGAAACCCTTATTTTCTTTGATGGAGAAGCCAAGGCCAACTTCAACCGAATTGGCAGCTCGATTTGGAATTACGCCCAAGGAAATGGGGCCACAGGCCGAGGTTGTTCTAGAGGCACCTAGACGGGATGTTGCCATTACACCTATCATTGGCAAACTATATTTGCATTGTCAGGGGTATTTAGGGCACGAGGACTTCTACATCATGCCTTTGGAAGGGTGTGACTTCCTCCGAGGAATCCCTTCGTTCCCCATGAACAATGACGTGGTCGGTTATAGGGCAAGAAAGGCCATCTTAAAGAATGAGAAGGGCAAAGAGATTGTACTTAATGTAAAACGAAAAGGCAAGTCCGTCCGATTTGATGAAATCCAATCTTTTTATTTATTCAATCTTCTTGAAAGAACTGAAAAAAGAACAAAGGTCAAATATGTCTAACCACAAAAAGGAACAACAAGAATTTCTGCAAGCTCAAGCTAATTGTTTCCCTGAAGGTTTACCAGGAGAGTTACCTGGAGAGTTACCTCCTGCACATCTGAAAGATCATAACGATTGAATTGATTCCCGTGTAAGGTGCAGCGGAGGTGAATGTTCAACTTTGCTCAAGATGAGTGCTCCGAACTGTGCTCAAAGTTCCTTTTACTTAGGGAAGGGAGAGCCTTCCGTTCTTTAAAGAGAGAGTGCAAGTGATAACAAACAAAGTGGATAGACACTGTGAGTGAATTTGCTGAGACTGAGAGATAGAGAGAGAAGAATACGACACTAGAAAGTTGTCAAACCCTCCTCCAAGGGCCCCTCTCTCGATGGCGAGAGAGGTCTATGCTATTGATTGCACAATCTGGTACAAGATACTGATGCAAGTCGTGAGACTATGATGCAATGTGTCTAGGGTGGATACGACGGCGACGACGGAAGCGGCGATGTTGAATGGCTGAAATGTTGTCTTCTTAGTTCTATACCTGAGAGTATCAGTTACTATCTCTTGTACAACATTGTTTGTGTCATAAGAAGCATATATCAATCCAGTAACAGGTGGGGGGCCAGAGGGAGGGTGTAGTGGAGCCCCATCGTGGTGCCTTAGGATAGGTTGAAACTTGAGACCCCGTCATTGTGTTCTCCATCCCAAAGATCACCTCTCAAATGTCTCTTTATCTCCTCCACAAGGGCGAGGAACATTCTCTAAGAAAAAGGAACGGGATTGGGTTTTTTGTGGTACAAGATCCTTGCCATGTCTATCCATTGCCCATGACACCAGCATTTAATTCTTCAAAAACCCAGCAAATATAACCCCAACAAACATAGGGGCGAATCAAAAGACAGGTCCCTGTTTAGGGACCCGTCGACCCCTAAAATTACAAGCAATTTAAATCCAGTTTAGAGACATCAGCAAGCTGCATCTGATGTGTCCGATACAGGCTCATTTCATGCTGCCAGTTTTGCAGCTAGTTACCTCCCTGTGCGCTGAGCGATCAGCCCCTCTTTTTGTTGCACACAAAGTCAAGACATTGCTGCATATCTTTGACGTTGGACTACCGATACGAATGCCGTCTCTGCTGTAAAAACATGCTGTGCAAGGCTCTCGAATGCACTCCTTGAAGCTCAAAATGGTGGAGCGGCACCTTCGCAATCGATCTCCCAACTTCACCGCCTTTAAACTGGCCCCTTTACCCTAAAACTTCTAATTCCCAAAGAAAGACTGCACTATGGTTCACCTTTCATACATCTTTTTGTATAAGTTAAAAATTTTGCTAAAACAAGCACCTGATTCCATGCAGAGTTGTTGTATATATCTTGTTGTAATAACTTATCACAGAAATCAAGTTCTCCTTCCCATCCTCCAAGTGTGCGCAATACCCACTGCAGGAACAAGAATGTAAGAAAACATTTCAAAACAAACCAATCATAAGAAATAACTCAGAGGCACGAGCATATATAAAAAGAAATGCCTTGCATGCAAGGCTTTTTTATTGAAAGGATTGCAATGAAGACCTGCCGATGGGACCATGCATGGTAGTTTTTGGCATCCTTTGAAAAGACCTTTTCTGTAAAATGAAGCTCAGAGATCATTGCTGCTGAGCCCAATTTTTCAGCTGTCCACCTTCGATGGTGCCTGCAGGGAAAGTTCAAAATCATTATTACTATGGTTGGTGCTTCTACTACAAGTAAACTAATCTATCACCATACGAATTCAAAATTGAACAAAATCAAGGTGACAACCAGATTTGGTAGTTCTTGTAGTTTGACTCTGCTATTCTCTCTATGAATTTTAGTTCCTCCAAAAGATCAGAAGACAAATCTTGTAGAACAAGCCTTCTGAAATGCCAAACCTGAAAAAACAGAAAGATATGATCAAAGAAAACTATAAACAAGCAGCAAAAAATAAAACATACTCAAAATCAACCAAAACCAAAAGTTCAAACTTACTTCTTGCTTAGAAAATATCAAAGTAAATCAGATAGGCACTAACAATTTTCCGAGAAATAGGGGACAATAGAAAACCAGCATATAGAGATCTCCTAGTAGTCTTGCCATGCAACATGGCAGTGTGCAGCCTGCCTGCATACGACTTCTCAGGTCACTATCAACATGGAATAATACTACAAATTATGCAATCACGAAACAAATATGTATTTCATGTAAAGTGAGGATACATTTAAGGTACTAGAGCTGTCGAGCTAGTTCTTATGCAATCACGAAACAAATATGTATTTCATGTAAAGTGAGGATACATTTAAGGTACTAGAGCTGTCAAATATGTATTTCATGTAAAGTGAGGATACATTTTAAGGTACTAGAGCTGTCACGAATTATGCATCACGAAACAAATATGTATTTCATGTAAAGTGAGGATACATTTAAGGTACTAGAGCTGTCAAATATGTATTTCATGTAAAGCGAGGATACATTTAAGGTACTAGAGCTATCAAATTATGCAATCACGAAACAAATATGTATTTCATGTAAAGTGAGGATACATTTAAGGTACTAGAGCTGGTCAAAGTCGTTAAGCAAACATTTTATTTGCTGCAACATGGCTGTTCCGTGATGAAAATAAAGGCAAGTCTCATTCTTAAAACCTTAGGTAAGTGCTTGGAATGATTTCCTGAACAAGCTCCTTCCCTGCTTCTTTTTTCTACCCTCAATTTCTTTAACTCTTGGTTCAACATTAAAAAAGGTAGCACAGAGGCCCTACTTCAAGCAAGGGGTGAGCTTGAACCCCACACAGACAGCCACGCTCACCATCTTACCTTGCACACACCAGCACGCCTACACCCATACACATACACATAGACTCTCTCTCTCTCTCTCTCTCTCTCTCTCTCAAAACCTGCTGCCGCAACCCCGCCTCCCCCCCCCCCCGCAGGTACAGCAGAAGCCGGATAGCCCTCGGGGAAATTTTTAAAATTTAAAAAAAACTGCAGGAAATCAGAAATTGCACATTTTCAGGATTTTTTCAGGGAATTTTCAGTAAATTACGATTGTCAGGAATTTGCAGATTATCGGGAAATTGCAGAATTCAGAAATTTCAGAAATTGCAGAGTTTCAAAAATTGCAGAATTTGCATAAAGCGGGTTTTTTGTCGTATTTTTGCAGAAATTGCAGGAAATGCACACCATGTATGCTTAGTGTGGGAAACATGTATGCATAATGTGGAAGCACTTGTGCGTGTAGGGCAATTTTATCTCGTTTTTGGCAACGACCAAGCATGAGGAAACAGAATGATAAGTCCGACCCCTTAGAAGATGCAATGCAAAAGTGCAAAGAAGAAATGACCGAAGCCATTAACAAGATCAACCGCCATCTACTAGGGACAATAAAAATCCTCGAAGACCGCATGTTGGCCCAAGAAAGCAAGATTACGGCAATGGAAGATCGTGTGACGGCCCAAGACGAAGAGATTGCGTCACTTAAGAAGGAGCTCGCAGAGGCACGATCACGGAACACGCTTGAAGAAGGAGAATTGCAACCCTCAGTAATAGAAGAACTCAACACAATCAAAGCGCAAGTGCAAGCCATCAAAGAGGGGGAAGAGCAGCATAAAGAAATGACGACCTCTTGGGTAGACGTTATCACAAAGACTCAACAGAAATCAAACGAGGCTGACAAATGGATTGAGGTTGCCAAGAAAGGGAAAAGTAAGGAAACAACATCCACACCCACTATTATCAACCTGACACTAGAAGAGGAGCAAAGAAGACGTGTACGCTCTCTACACGTGAGAATTTGCGGCCTAAAAGACACAGATAATGTAGACGAAAAGGTAAAAGAACTCATGGCTTTGATGGAGGTCATGAGCCGATGCACTCAAGAGCTTGGAGAGTAGGCAACAAGAAAAGTGGGAGCAAGGGGGAAACCTCGAAAGGAAGGGCACTTATCCTTCGTTTTCCCTCCATGGAAGCGAAGGATTTTTTGAAGAAGAGACCAACTCTTAAGAAGACGGACATCTTTCTTTGGGATGACCTTACCCTCTCACAAGTAGCCCATATGCAAGAGGTAATGCCAGAGATTAGAGCGGATAGGGAAAAAGGTAAGATTACTTTTTACCAAGACGGAAGAGTGGTGATATTAGAGCCACTCTTCCGTCTCGGTGTGAGACCTATGGGACCACACTCAAAGTTGCTACCTGGAATTGTAATGGATCTATGCGTCTTTATGTAGGTGCTTTTGAGGAGAGTTTTCGTGGGAGAAACATCATCTTCTACTCTCAGACACATCAGGCCCCTGGACAGTCTATGCCTCACATTAGTGGATACAGATGGGAGACAGCCTGTAGATAGGAGACACTACAGAGGACGGGGCTCAGGAGGAGTGGCAGTGTTATTCAAGGAGGAGTTGCAGCCATTGATAAATGTAGCTCGCAGGGATGAGCAAGGTAGGTACATGTGGGTGAGATTGAGAGCAGAGAATGGCAGATATCTTTACATTGCTATTTGCTACTTTCCTCCGAGTACGTCAGTATATGCTCCACCCAGAGGACAGTCCCCCTTCTCTATTTTGGATGATGACATGGGAATTCTCTAGAGATGGTGACATTATCATTCTAGGGGACTTCAATGCCAGAACTGCCCATCATCAGACAGTATTTTATAATACTACAGAGGAGATCTGAGAGAGCTGGATGTTGCAAAAAAGGGCCTATCCAGACTATCACAAGATGGGGAACATACTGAATATGGAAGGCACTTGATAGACATGGGGACTGCACATGGATTGGCCATCTTGAATGGCCTACAGAGATTTCCCGCTGCGGGAGGTTTCACATGCTTTCCACACAAACACGGAGCCAGCACAGTGGATTATGTCGTGGCACAACCAAGCCTCATCTCTAGTATCCAAGATCTCATAGTTGGGCCCAGGCCTGTTGGGGTGGCAGTGGATCATGTTATTGTGTCGCTGACCATCTCTTTTCAGTTTAGTGCACACAATCCACGGGTAGCAGCCCCTACTCGCTACACCTTCACGGGGGAGACGGATTCTATATACATAGACGGGATCTACAAACGTCTATGCACTGAGGAGCCAGGGCGACCTCTGGAGGAGCTTACTAGATGCAGCAGCAGAGGCATACCCACACAAAGCCTGAGCATAGACGCCGTTCTTGGAGCATGCCTCAGAATAGCTGGTATGATGAGGAATGCCGCAAGACTAGAGCTAGACTTCAGAGGGAAGTGCTTTTGGGGGACATCACTCACAGACAGTCACAGATTGACTTCCGACGCCTAGTGCGGCGGAAGAAGAGGGCTTTTTTGGCTCGACTAGAGCAGGATCTCTACCAGTTATTCTTGAGTCGGGACTCACGTGAGGCGTGGCGGCTCCTCCATGAGCTGTCTCCCCCCCTTGCCATTACCTCTACAAAGACCTGGGGTCAGTACGCATCATCTCTGTACACGGTTTCTGGACAGCCGCCCCTTCCTGACCCCCCCGATCCATACCCACACACATATACTTTTTTCACTGCTGAGATGGTGAAGAAGGCCATTGACAGGATGAGGACTAGGAGAGCATATGATCATGATGGCCTGGTGGCTGAGCATTTCATGCATGTTACAATCTACTAGCAGAGCTTCTAGCAGTGATGTTTAACCGTGCCATGTGTGAGGGCTTGCCTGATACTTGGAGCCTATCTATGATTGTACCTATCTTCAAATCAGGAGACCCCATGGAGCCCGGGAATTATCGCACTATCATGATTGAAGACACACTGACACGGTTGTACGCATCCATTCTTGAGCAGCAGCTGAGTAGATGGGCAGAGAGAGGGAGTGCGTGCAGATGGGCACGCAGGGTTCATGAGAGGTTTTTCTACTCTTGACCATATCTTGACACTCAGGGCCATCATCGAGGAGGGTAGATCCCGTGGGGGACAGATCTATTGTAGCTTTGTGGACTTCCGCAAAGCATTTGACACAATACCCAGAGCTAGATTGATGCGCAGATTACAGGAGATGGGAGTACCCACAAAGCTCATTTGGGGGATCATGGCATTGTACAGAATAGTAGTAGGGCATGTACGCACCTCAGAGGGTCTATCTACACCGGTTCACTCCACTAATGGGGTGAAGCAGGGCTGCCCGCTCTCTCCTACTCTATTTGGTATGTATGTGGATGAGGTTTCTGACTACATTGAGAGAGATGGGGATAGAGGTGCACAGCTGGCAGGGACATGGATTCCGCTATTATTATATGTTGACGATATTGTGTTGATCTCCGACTCTTCGGAGGGGATGCAACGTCACTTGGATGCTTTGCATAGGTTTGCCCATGAAAGTGGATTGTCTGTCAACCTTGGTAAAACCAAGGTCATTGTCACGTGACATCCACCCTATGTGTCCGTGGACAAGCTACAGCACGACAAAGGTTCAGTTAGTCCAGTCAGTCTAGATTAGAAGTGATCTGGCACTTTTGTGAGTCTATTCATAGACCGTGCATGCCCAGTCACTTAGTGTAGATGCATATCCTCTAGTTGCACACAGCATGATCATAAGCATTCCCATCAAAATCCATCAGAATCATTTAGGGGAATTTTCCAATGCATTTAGCCTATTTTACCTATTTTTGACATTTTTCACTTATTATTTTTAAGTGACTTTTGTTGGAAAGTAGGTAGGGCAAATTGAGTAAGTTTGTATATAAGCAAAACCTAGACTAGCACTATTTGGCAGAAGAGGCAGCAGGACCTACACCGCTCAACACGCAACTTCTCAAGCAAGAACCCCTTGGGGGCCGTTTCCCTCAAGCAGTCAACATCAGCACTAGCATTTTTGTCATCAGCAAGCTTCATTGCCGGAGACCATAGACCTAGCGTTTTTGACCCCAAGTAGCATTGCCAGGCAGCCCCAACAACTAGCGTTTTGCAACAGTTGCATCGACAAGCAGATATGCAGCCCTAGCGTTTTTGAAGATCTCAGCCCTTTACAGATTTCAGCCTTCGCCGATTTTCAGCAGTAGAAAGACCATCAAATTCAGCCCTAAGAAAGTAGCAGATTCAGACCGGAAAGACCATTAGTTTTCAGCCTTAAGAACCTCAGTTTTCAGCCCTAAAACCTGCAGAATTTCAGCGACAAAGACCCACAGAAACAGCCCCCAAAATCAACGTTTTTGGCTTAGCCGCAGATTTCAGCCCATAGCGTTTTTGGACAACAGATAAGAAGATTGCAGATTTCAGCCCTTAGGTCGGTCTCGTCATCGCCGACATAGCCTAGACTTGCATCAATCCTATGCATTCAGTTTGTACCAGTTTGTGCAATCATAAGTAGACCACTCTCGCCGACGAGAGTGGGGCCTTCGGAGGAGGGTTTTACAACGTCTCTGGTGTCGTATCTCTCTTCTCTCTATCTCTCAGTCTCATACACTTGCACGCACAGTGTCCATTCACTTTGTTTGTGATCATAGCATTCTCTCATTAAGAACAGAAGGCTCTACCTTCCATAAGAACAAAAGGAACCTTGAGCACAGTTCGGAGCACTCATCTTGAGCAAAGCGCAAACATTCATTCCGCTGCACCTAACATTGGTATAAGAGCTTTGGCAGTGTTCTGTATCACTCAAGGAAAGAACCACAAGAACCACAGAAAATTTTTTTGCTTGTTGCAGTCGCACGAACCCAAGTTCGCTTGGGCGTGTCAATTCCTAATTGTGTTTTTGAAGAGTGACAGGAATCCCAGGAAAGAAGGGCTTGTCCAACCTCCCCTTGTGTCTCTTTTCACTCATTGAGAGTGGACCGTGCACTTAGCGGCCGGCCAATCAACGTGAGGTGGGAAAAAGAAACCTTGGTGTGAGCGCAAGGCCGCCAAGGGGTGCGCCCGCGGAAAAGAGCAGAACTCGGAGAAGATCCTTCTCAAACACGGTTTGCAAGCGAAAGAAAACCTCAAGAACCTCAAGAACCCCAAGACCCTCAAGAACCCAAGAACCAAGACCCCCAAGAACCCAAGTTCCTTGTGAACTTAAGAAACCAAGACCCTCAAGAACCCAAGTTCCTCGTGAACTTAAGAACCCAAGACCACAAGAACCCACGACTTCCGTGGATGGTCACCACTCGAAGCGGAATGGATACTTCGCTTGGAGGTGATGAGCATGACAGAGGTGAAGAAGAATTTTCCCCACCAGGAGGTTTTTCCGGCCTTCCCCCTTCCCCATCTACGTAAAGGATTGCACTAACTCCTATGGAGACTTCCGTATGTCTCTTCCTTGGTATGACACATTCGTAGAACGAGCACATGAAAGTATGAGCACCCAAGCATGGGCATTTCCGTTGTGAATTGCCACAGTTGATTGCTCTAGATCCAAGAGAAAGATTCGATCTCATTGTTTGCGTGTGTGTGGTGAACGGGTTAGCACTCCGTTTCTGTGTTCATCTACATTGCATGCACAGTCTTTGCTGAAGACAAGATTTTTTCCACTCACTTTACATGGAATAGGTATGTTCATGGTTTTGTGTTGGAAGTGGTTTCAGGAATTTTCAACCTCAGAGATTCTTGAAGAAGGTGGACCTACGTCCATAGAAGAAGTGGAACCATTGAAGGAGACTCAGAAGACTTTGTGTCGCTTTCGGCGCGGCCCAAAGAAGCAAGCGTTGCAGACCTTTATGAAGTTCAAGTACCGCACGACCCACACATCAGAGTGGGCCGGCGAAGAGTCCCTTCCAGGATTCCGGATGCTATTGGTGATCTCCTTCGACGCCATACAATTCGGTACCAGTACCTCACTTTGAAAAGTAGGGGATGTCACGTGACACATCCAACCCTATGTGTCCGTGGACAAGCTACAACACGACAAGGGTTCAGTCAGTCTAGTCAGTCTAGATTAGAAGTGATCTGGCACTTTTGTGAGTCTATTCGTAAACCGTGCATGCCCAATCACTTAGTGTAGATGCATATCCTCTGGTTGCACACAGCATGATCATAAGCATTCCCATCAAAATCTATCAGGATCATTTATGGGAATTTTCCAATGCATTTAGCCTATTTTACCTATTTTTGACATTTTTCACTTATTATTTTTAAGTGACTTTTGTTGGAAAGTAGGTAGGGCAAATTGAGTAAGTTTGTATATAAGCAAACCTAGACTAGCACTATTTGGCAGAAGAGGCAGCAGGAGCTACACCGCTCAACAAGCAACTTCTCAAGCAAGAGCCCCTTGGGGGCGTTTTCCCTCAAGCAGTCAACATCGGCACTAGCATTTTTGTCATCAGCAAGCTTCATCGCCGGAGACCATAGACCTAGCGTTTTTGACCCCAAGCAGCATCGCCAGGCAGCCCCAACAACTAGCGTTTTTGCAACAATTGCATCGACAAGCAGATATGCAGCCCTAGCGTTTTTGAAGATCTCAGCCCTTTGCAGATTTCAGCCTTCACCGATTTTCAGCAGTAGAAAGACCATCAAATTCAGCCCTAAGAAAGTAGCCAGACCGGAAAGACCATCAGTTTTCAGCCTTAAGAACCTCAGTTTTCAGCCCTAAAACCTGCAGAATTTCAACGACAAAGACCCACAAAAACAGCCCCCAAAATCAGCGTTTTTGGCTTAGCCGCAGATTTCAGCCCATAGCATTTTTGGACAACAGATAAGAAGATTGCAGATTTCAGCCCTTAGGTCGATCTCGTCATCCCTGTCGTCATCGCCAACATAGCCTAGACTTGCATCAGTCCTATGCATTCAGTTTGTACCAGTTTAAGCAATCATAAGTAGACCACTCTCGCCGACGAGAGTGTGGCTTTCGGAGGAGGGTTTTACAACGTCTCTGGTGTCGTATCTCTCTTCTCTCTCTCTCTCAGTCTCATACACTTGCACGCAGAGTGTCCATTCACTTTGTTTGTGATCATAGCATTCTCTCATTAAGAACGGAAGGCTCTACCTTCCATAAGAACAAAAGGAACCTTGAGCACATTTCGGAGCACTCATCTTGAGCAAAGCGCAAACATTCATTCCGCTGCACCTAACAGTCATGGTATTTAATACCACGCCACAGTGGATCAGGAGATCAGCGCCCGCATTCACATACGGCCAGGAGACGGTGGAGTATACAGATGCTTACACTTACCTTGGAGTGGTTTTCAGTGGACCAGCATTTTCATTGAGAGCAGCAAAGACTAGATTGACCAGAGCCCATTCGGCATTGGGTATGTCACGATTGTGACTATGTTACCAGCAATACATCTACTCCTAGTTGCAGATACACGAAGTGCCATGCCAAGCAGGACCCCTGCGCTTGGATGGTCACACCTCTTCACCCAAAGGACGTGTCTCTTCGCCAAAAGCCACACTCCTTCGACGATTGGTCACACCCCTTCGCTCAACGGGTGCGACTCTTCACCCAATGGTTGCAGCTCTTCGCCGAAAGGACGTCTTTACATCTAAAGTCGTGTCTCTTTACCAAGAGACGTGCCTTTTCATTTATGTCTCTTCGTCTCCTATATAAGGAGCCCTTGTATCAATCATCAATCAATCAAACACAGAGTCTTCTAAGTCTTGTCTTGAGTACAGTTCAAGTTTCTTAAGTCTTAATCATGAGTTTAAGTACTTAATTAAGGATTAGCACCTAGAATCCTCACAGTGGTATCAGAGCAAATTTTTTTCCCGGGCCTTTTGACTTGGCGTCTACTTAGCCTCGCCATTGCCGACCCTACCCGCGACACTCACCTAGTGTGTTGTATGGAAGCAGAAGAAAGATGGAATTCAACCTCTTCGCCAATGGTCTGAGGTAACTGATTTAATTCTACGCATATAAAAGCAACATAAACAAAAACGGGACAGCAGTGTGTGTGAGTGTGTGGCGTACCCAGACTATGTGTGTCGCGTACCCGGACACTGCACCCTTTGTAATAAGATAAAGGCATGACTTCAAAATCCAATTGATCTGCATAAGTTTGAATCTCGAACTGCAACTGTTGAACTGTCTGATCACAAGTCAAAATTGATCCATCTGCTAATTCCACATCATATAAGTGAGATGTCTTCTGAGTTGATAAGCCAAGCTGTTGAACTATTTGAGTGCTGACGAAATTATTCGAGCATCCGCTGTCCACCAAAATATTAATGGAGCGACCATTGAGAGTTCCAAGAAGGCTCAAAACTTGCTTTGAGAGAGGCTCCAAAACTAAAGAATTTTGGGATTCATTATTGGAAGATGATTACAATCTCAAGCCAAAGTCCTCTCCAGTGATTACTAAAGTTAAGTTACCCCATCTCAAGAGTACCTTGAGAAGATTTCCTCTTCCCCAAATATTTCATAGTTATTGGAAGATTTTGAACCAGAAGGCTTACATCACATGAAAGATTTTGAAGATCAACCTCTTATTACAGTCAACCTGATTAAGCCAGATTCCTCTAAAAAGTCTTTGAACAATGCAATGATATGGGACTTAGCAGTCAAAGCAAAAAGGTTTCGCAAGAAGCAACGGTTCAAGACAAAAATTTCAGATAACTCAAAGATTGAAGATTTTCGAAGATTCAATGCTTTTCCAGAGTTCTATCAACATCAGAAGTCGTTTCTTTGACACGGGCTCTCATTTTAAATGGGAGGGAATGTCACGATTGTGACTATGTTAACAGTAATACACCTACTCCTAGTTGCAGATACGCGAAGTGCCATGCCAAGGAGGACCCCTGCGCTTGGACGGTCACACCTCTTCACCCAAAGGACGTGTCTCTTCGCCAAAAGCCACACTCCTTCGACGACTGGTCACACCCCTTCGCTCTACGGGTACGACTCTTCGCCCAATGGTTGCAGCTCTTCGCCGAAAGGATGTGTCTTTACGTCTAAAGTCGTCTCTCTTTACCAAGAGACGTGCCTTTTCATTTATGTCTCTTCGTCTCCTATATAAGGAGCCCTTGTATCAATCATCAATCAATCAAACACAGAGTCTTCTAAGTCTTGTCTTGAGTACAGTTCAAGTTTCTTAAGTCTTAATCATGAGTTTAAGTACTTAATTAAGGATTAGCACCTAGAATCCTCACAGGGTAGATTGGAGAGGATGTGTTCAAAGGTACAGTTTCAAAAGCCTCGGACGAAGCTCTGGCTCGTTGACACTTTGGTGGCTTCTGCGTTGCTCTATGGAGCTGAGATTTGGGGGCCTTCATTGGATCATCACGGGAGAATAGGTCGCACTGATGGATGGGGGGACATGGAGAAGCCCCTGGTCTCTATGATCTCGCGGCTCATTAGAGCCAAGGCTTCAGTACCACGTGCCATTATCCGAGCAGAGCTAGCTGCTCCCCCACTAGTTGTGAAGGCGCTCACCAGATCTATCTCCTTCATACACTGCATGTGGGAACTTCCCAGAGACAGATACACCCGCCTTGCACTTGAGTCCTCTCGACAGCTAGCCATGCAGGGAAATACAGCATGTTGGTATGAAGAGATGACATCATGGTTCCAGGCGCATGGGTTCAGTATAGACAGGTTGGTCCCCTTTCAGTACCCTCCCTGACTCTTACACAGTCCGAGATCACCAGGCTCGTCCACCAGGACCTAGCTCAGGAGGACATGGATACAGCCAGCACAGGCGCTAGGCACGAAGATGGCTTTCTACAGAGAGCATCTTCTCTAGCTTACGGCGAACGGTTTTGTGACGAGACCCAGATACATGGACACCCACTTGTCTCATGGGATACGGTGTGCTATTGGCCAGTTACGCACATCTTCACACCAGCTGCGGATCGAGACTAGGAGATACAGCGGAGTACCAGTAGAGGCCAGGACATACCCCCTATGTGACATGGAGCCAGAGACAGCGTTACACTACACATGCCACTGCCCCATCTACTACGAGAGCTTCCATTGCTTGTTCACAGAGGGCTTTGGACCACTCTCCACAGTCATGAGGTACGAGGATCAGAGATGCCTGGGTTTGTTTCTGATCGTGTTGCGCAGACACAGAGAGAGCCTGATGAGAGGAGAGGCCGGCGAGTCTCAGAGACACATCACAAACTTCTTTAGAGCAGACACTGGACACCAAGAGGACCTATTACCACAACAGATCTTGTCACCTCACACCAGAGGCACACTGATCGACCGAGCTACTAAGTTGGGGAGATCCAAACGCCCACGACAGCGGAGGACTCCACAGCATTGACAGAGGCTACATCAGAGGATTCGGATCACTTTGGCCCGACATGCACGACGCCCAGTCAAATTGTTGATCATGGAGGAGATTGATGAGATCCGCCAACGACCAATGTTGGATCTCTTATGACTTGTGATTTAGCTATCCCGGCTAGCTGCTTATTTCACACCTACAAGCTTAGGATTTCATTTCATTTCATAGTATTTCATTTTGTCATTTCATCTTGTTACTCTGACTTTGTATCAGATCCACCACATTGTAACGCTCTGGTCTCATAGGTCATTTTGGCCTTTTGAAGACGTTAATATAACATTTCATTTCTCTCTACATGTGGGCAACATGGAGGTTCACTCCTTTGAGCCTCATTGAGTCTCTTCGAGTCTCTTGTATTGCTTTGAAGGCTTTCCTCTCCTCCCATGGCCTCCATGACAAGCAAAGTGACTTCCCCAATGGCAAGCAAAGCGGCTACATTTGCGGCCACCAAGAAGCACCTCTCAACATATGAGGCGGAGATGAAAGAATGAAAGAGATAGACGAATGGCAATAGGAGAAAGTAACCTTGCTCAAAAAGTGGATGAATCATCTCTTGTATAGCTTTCACAATTTTTCCCATTTTCTTGTATATGGACCCATGGTCAATTTTATGTGATGCAAAGGGTCATATGGGGGGAGCCAATGGAACCTTCCCTTGAAATGGGCGAATCCAATGAGCAATTAATCACCTAGATGCGGGAAGAGGTACCCAATACCCCAGTGATTAACCCTTCTGACGACGAATTCCATCCTTACTATCCATCGCCTCAGTTACCCTTAGTTGTTTGATTTCCATGCTACTTTTTCCCAAGCCATTGCAAGTGGTGTTTGTATCTCAGGTGGTATTGGCCGTTTGCAGATGTTAATACTATATTCCATGCCCATTTTGTTCTCTCAATTGGCCAATATGGGGGAGCGCCAGGGCTTGAGTTCAACAAAAATGTTAAATCAACGCGTCTCATGAGATTGTCTCCAAGAGCATCAAAACATTTCTTCCTCCCTCATATTCACAAGGAATACAGGAAAGGTGTTGAAAGGGAGCAAGACGAACCGTGTAGTTACCAGCATTGAGCATGATGACCTCTTGGGTGAGGAGGAGCGATCGTGGACTGCGTTCGTCGAGGGCAAGGATGGCACGAAAATAATCCATGGTCTGACGGAATCGGGGGGTGTAGAGAATAGGAACCACAGGGTGAGGCCCATCGTCCTGAGGCAGCGGCCGCACATCAGCCCACTCTGCCCTCTCACTCAGGGGCACCCATTTCTCAGCTTCGTGTTCCTCTTCGAATTCATCTTCTTCCCCCTCCAAAGACGCATCCGACTCAGAGCTCGACATTGCGCGCCTCGTGTGTGTGTGTGTGTGTGTGTGTGTGTGTCTCAGAGTTGCTCTCAGCTGAAAGCACGCCAAGGGCCGAAAGCATGTAGTTGATGAAATGACGGCATTGGCTGCGAGTTCAAACCTGGGCCAAGTAACACGAGGGAAGAATTACATATCACACCATGGGCGTTGTGAATCTAGGGTAAAACACCCAGACTAAAGACATCTAAGCTCGCTCCGGGCGCGTTTTTTGCTTGCTGCTCGCTTCCATGATTTGGGCGGCGAAAAATGAAGCTGGGACGAAGGGCAATCTGTAGCAAAAGCATTGGCTGCAATGGCACCTTTGACAGAGAGTACGACATGATTCAATGAAATCTTGTGTAAAAGAAATGGGGGCTAGTAGCGAGACGACAAGAGGGGTATTCAAGGACAAAAGGGCTACCAAGGATTGAACGTAGGCCGCGTCCAATAAGAACTTCACGCACTTCCTCATAGCCGTGCCAACTTCTGCGCTCGTTGCTCCTACAAAACTGGAGCTTTATCATTATATTTTTGGAGGGTCATCCGTCTTTGAAAAGGGGGCCATCCCGTTATTGGCCCACGTACCCTAAGTCAAATGAATAACCAGGGGCCCTTGAGAGTAGTGAAAGGTAATGACTACTTTTGCAATTTTAACAAGTGATAAAATCTTGAGGTTGCCTGCAAAGCTCCAAATGATTAAAAAAATAATCAATATAATGTTAAAAACACTAGTCTGGCCGACGGCCTTCGGCCGCCTCTCTCTCTCTCTCTCTCTCTCTCTCTCTCTCTCTCTCTCTCTCTCTCTCTCTCTCTCTCTCTCTCTCTCTCTCTCTCTCTCTCTCTCTCTCTCTCTCTCTCTCTCTCTCGCAGCCAGGAGGCACAAGGCACACTAGCCGTTCATGCTGCTTCTGCCACATGTCGGGGGGGGGGGGGGGGGGGGGAATCCCTCCCCCTTTTATTATAGTATAGATGATCATTTCAAGTTGTTGCATTTCTATTGACATTTCAAGTTATTGCATTTTTTACTAATAGGAAGTTATTGTTATTTTTCATTTCAAGTTCTTAAAAATAAAGGTGGTTTCATCTCTAGTATCCACCAATATACGTGAATACGTATGGTGACCATATGTTAACAAACTAGGGCTACATTTGCTCTTGGTGTCATCGAATTTCTACCCCATCTACTATCTTGAGGCATGAGGCCTTTAGTCTCACTATAGTATTGTTCTATGAAACGTGATGCAAATAAATTAATTTATGCTATGCTTTGCACTATTTGATCGAGACTTTCAAGACATTGCGGTCCTCCAATGTAAGTCTCAAATAAAAAATCCGAGAGACAGTTATGAGAGGACAAAAACAACAAGGATATAACTCATCAAATGTTGTTGTTGTTGTTGGTAGCTACCAGCCATTGACTATGCCTTGCAAGTGTACAAATAAGGTAAGACTATTTTGTTTCCTATTGCCTGTATATCCAAAGTGGTGGTTCACAAAGGTGGTACTATGGTACTCATGACTTGTGCTAGATACATTTTTGCAAAGACAATATCACGAGCAAATAAAAGAGAGCCAAACTTGAGCAAGGTTCTTCCCAGTTGTAAGGCCAAGCCAAGCACAAAGGGAGTGTAAAAAGGCAGCAAAAATACGAGACCCTATCATCTCTCAAAGGAGCTCCAATGAACCACACACCCCACATACACTAGAAAGGGAGGGGCGAAGCATGAAATGGCAGAACTCCACGCATTTTGAAATGAGTTGAACAAGAGTGAAAAACACCTGCATATAGGTGAGAGAAGGTTTAGGGATTCTTTGTCTAGCAAACCAGGGATGTTTCTTTCCTTATTCGTGCAAAAGTTTAGGGTTGAACTTCCATGCACAAAGAGACGGTCTTAGAGTCATCTATCCAAAGCCCATGTCTCAAGGCAGAATCTGTTAAGTATGGAGCCTGATTTACCCTTGTATTTTTCTGTGGTAAAAGCGCACATTTGTAAGGCCCCCATTATGAGGAGAAGCCATCGTGCGTGAAGGAAAATCACTCACCGGAAACCAAAATTTTCACGGACAAGAATCAGGGGCAACTTTAAAGGCCTCGGGGGCGGAGGCCCCCGAGACTTCTTTTTTCGCCGGAATATTATGGCCGGACGGTGGCCGGAAAGTGGTCGGAAAACAACCGGTCGGTTGGCCGGTGGCCGGTAGTCAATGGCCGGTGGTCGGTGGTCGGAAGTCAATGGCCGGTAGCCGAATTCAATGGCCGGTGGCCGAATTCAAAAGCGGACTTGTCTTCTCAAGGGCGGCCACACATGGGCGGATTGGAGGGTCCGATTTGGACTTATTCGCACAAGGGCGGCTACACATGGCTGTCTCTCATAAGAGAGGGCAGCCCTTTTGGCCTATAAAAGGAGGCCATTTCTACACACATTTCATAGTGTGAAGTTGATGCAACAAGGTGAGTGTGAGGTGGTGAGAGTGAAGCAAGGCGGGAGCTCCATTAAGGGTATAATCCCTTTGTAAATTACTTCTTGTTTTGAAGTACTAAAGCCATTGAGTGGCTGCTTTCCCGTGGACGTAGCCCACATTGGGTGAACCACGTATATCGTGTGTACTCTCTCTCTCTCTCTCTCTACTCTATAATCTCGTGTATGTAAATCTGTCTCTCTCCATTAAGTAATCTACTCAATTATCTATTTAGCTACGTCTTATTTCCTAACAACTGGTATCAGAGCAAGGTTTGCTCGTAGCTAAATTATCTCAAGGAAAGGATTCCTTGAATTGAGTGGGAGTTACGGCGGAGGAAGGGAAGCTCAAGATTGAGAAGTTCAACGGCAAAAACTACCAACATTGGAAGATGCAGATTGAAGACTATCTCTACCAGAAGGACCTCTATTTGCCACTAGGCGGTCTTGCGAAGAAGCCCACAACAATCGCAGATGAAGCATGGATTGTCCTTGATCGAAAGGCACTGGGAACAATCCGGTTAAGCTTGGCGTCAACGGTGGCCTTCAATGTTTCGGAGATGAAGACCACGGAGGACTTGATGAAGTCACTTGACGACTTCTACGAGAAACCATCGGCATCCAATAAGGTATTTCTTATGAAGCGCTTGTTCAATCTAAAGATGGCAGAGAATGGTTCAGTTGCAGAACACCTAAATGACTTTAACACAAACATAAGTCAACTTCGATCAGTGAAAATCAATTTCGATGACGAAGTACGAGCTCTCCTTATACTATCATCTCTACCGGATAGTTGGGACAGCCTTGTGATGGTTGTAAGTAATTCTATCTCTGGCAAAAATACTCTTAAGTTTGATGATGTTGTGGGTGTTCTCCTAAGCGAGGAAATGCGAAGGAGAAGCACAGGAGAATCATCAAGTGCTGCACTATCAGTGGAAACAAGAGGAAGGCCTAAGGAGAGGTTCAAAAACCAAAAGGGTCGTGATCGCTCAAGGCGCAGCAAGTCACGCACAAAGTCAGTTCTTGAATGTTGGAACTGCGGCAAGAAAGGCCACGTCAAGAAGGATTGCTGGTCCAAGAAGAAGAAGGAGACAAAGTCTCAAGACAACAAGCCAACATCGGAGGCCAATGTGGCAGGTAAAGTAGAGCAAGATGCTCTAATTCTCTCATTAGACAATGTGTCTAATTCCTGGATAGTAGATTCCGGGGCTTCATTCCATGCGACACCACACAAGCAACATTTCCAAGACTACACCAAAGGTAATTTTGGGTATGTATACTTGGGAGATGATGAAGCTTGTGAGATTGTCGACAAAGGTACAGTTTCTGTCAAAACTACTAACGGAAATGAATGGAAGCTTAAAGATGTTAGGCACGTTCCTTCTCTTCGCAAAAATTTGATCTCTACAGGACAATTGGACGATGAAGGTCACCACATTGCATTCGGAAACAAACGGTGGAAAATCTCAAAGGGATCTTTGGTGGTTGCCAAGGGTGAAAAAGTCGGTACACTTTACTTGTGTACTGTTAGCACGCAACCTTCAGCTTGTGCAGCAACTACAGAAGTTGACAGTGCGGTGTGGCACTACCGACTTGGGCATATGAGTGCCAAAGGAATGCAAATCCTTCAAACAAAGAAGCTTTTACCAGGTTTGAAAGAAGTGGACTTAGAGTTCTGTGAAGATTGTGTTTATGGTAAACAAAAGAGGGTAAAATTTCAAAAATCAAGAAATGAAAGAAAAAATAAAAAACTTGAGTTGGTTCATTCTGATGTTTGGGGTCCTGCAAGTACACCATCACTTGGTGGCTCATTGTACTATGTAACATTCATAGACGATGCGACTAGAAAAACATGGGTTTATGTCATGAAGAATAAATCCGATGTATTTTCCATATTTCAAAGGTGGAAAGCCTTTGTGGAGAATGAAACAGGTACCAAGGTTAAATGCCTCAGATCCGACAATGGAGGCGAATATTGCAGCCAAGCTTTTGAAAGCTTTTGTGCTAGCAACGGCATTCGGAGGCAAAGGACAACCCCAAGGACACCTCAACAAAATGGGATTTCGGAAAGGATGAACAGGACAATCATGGAACGACCACGAAGCATGCGGCTACATGCAGGCCTACCGCTTGAGCTTTGGGCAGAAGCTGTAAGTACGTCTGTGTACTTAATCAATCGGTCACCCTCAACGGCATTGGATGGGGGAGTTCCAGAAGAGGCATGGACAGGTAAACCGGTGAATTATGCATTTCTCAAAGTGTTTGGGTGTGAGGCTTTCATGCACATAGATAGAAGCCTAAGATCAAAGTTAGATGCAAAGTCCAAAAAGTGTTTCTTCATTGGCTATGGAGAAGGAGACTTTGGGTATCGCCTATGGAATCCTGAAGATGGTAAAATCTTAAGGAGTAGGGATGTAATTTTTAACGAACAAAATATGTACAAAGATTACTTGGAAAGAAAACAAACAAAAGAAACAGGTGATGAGTACATGGAGCTTGAGGACGGTGAAGACTCAAGGACTGCAAATGGTGACAATGTGCAACAACGTCAACCAAATGAGGAGCCTCAACCTATTCCCCGAAGATCTACAAGAGCAAGTAGACCTCCAGAAAGGTTTGTTCCTTCCTTCAACCATCTCTTGATCTCAGATTTTGGAGAGCCGGAATCATATGAAGAAGCTATGCAACATGAATCAAAAGAAGAATGGACGAAGAGCATGCAAGTGGAGATGGACTCACTACATCACAACCAAACATGGGAGTTGGTTGAGTTGCCTAAAGGTAAGCGGGCACTTCAAAACAAATGGGTGTACAAGATAAAGGAAGAAGAAGGTGGGAAGAAAAGGTACAAGTCTAGGCTTGTGGTAAAAGGTTTTTCTCAAAAGAAAGGTATTGATTTCAATGAAATATTTTCTCCTGTTGTAAAAATGAACTCAATTAGGCTTGTCTTAAGCCTTGTGGCTGCTCATGATCTAAATCTCGAGCAAATGGATGTAAATACGGCATTCCCTCACGGTGACTTAGAGGAGGAAATCTACATGCTTCAACCAAAGGGATATAATGTAAAAGCTAAGGAGAAAATGGTTTGCAGATTAAAGAAGAGCTTGTATGGTTTAAAGCAAGCATCAAGACAATGGTACTTGAAGTTTGATCGATGGATGTTGGATCATGGATTCACAAGATGCAACTCGGATCACTGCGTCTACACAAAGAATTTGGGAGATGGGAAATTCATCATCCTAATGTTGTATGTTGATGACATGTTGATTGCAAGTGCTAACATGCAGGACATCAAAGACCTAAAAGAGGAGCTGTCCAAATCTTTTTCAATGAAAGATTTAGGTGCTGCAAAGAGGATACTTGGTATGAAAATATCAAGGGACAGGACGAAGAAGACAATAAAGCTATCTCAAGAAGATTACATCAAGAAGGTACTAGAAAGGTTTGCAATGCAAAATGCAAAACCAGTTTCTACACCTTTGGCTGGTCATTTTAAACTAACGAAGGATATGTGTCCAAAGACACAAGAGGAGATAGCCTATATGTCTAAAGTTCCATATGCTGCAGCGGTAGGTTCTCTAATGTATGCTATGGTCTGGACAAGGCCAGACATTGCACATGCAGTGGGAGTTGTGAGTAGGTTCATGGACAACCCAGGTAAAGAGCATTGGCAAGCTGTGAAGTGGATACTTAGGTATCTAAAAGGGACAACAACAAATGCTTTGTATTTTGGAGGAACTAATATTTTTCTAGAAGGGTATGCTGATGCAGATATGGCAGGTGACAAAGATACTCGAAGGAGCACTACTGTCTATGTGTTCACGGTTGGAGGCACAGCAGTAAGCTGGGCTTCAAAGCTGCAGAAAGTGGTTTCACTTTCTACCACGGAAGCAGAGTATGTAGCAATGACGGAGGCAAGCAAAGAAATTCTGTGGCTTCACAGATTCTTAGAAGAGCTTGGATTCAAACAAGACAATTGTGTCTTGTATAGTGATAGCCAAAGCTCTATCCATCTGGCGAAGAACTCAGCCTTTCATTGAAGGACAAAGCACATTGAGGTGAGATATCACTTCATACGCACTCTTTTGGAAGAGGGACAACTAAAGCTAGGAAAGGTGCATACAAGTGAAAATCCTGCAGACATGTTTACAAAGGTGGTCAACAAGGAGACGTTGAGCTTTTGCTCATCTTCAATCGGCATTCAAGGATAAGAAGCCAGAATGGAAAGCAGTCACAGGTTTGGTTTGGAGATCAGTCTCCAAGTGGGAGATTGTTAAGTATGGAGCCTGATTTACCCTTGTATTTTTCTGTGGTAAAAGCGCACATTTGTAAGGCCCCCATTATGAGGAGAAGCCATCGTGCGTGAAGGAAAATCACTCACCGGAAACCAAAATTTTCACGGACAAGAATCAGGGGCAACTTTAAAGGCCTCGGGGGCGGAGGCCCCCGAGACTTTTTTTTTCGCCGGAATATTATGGCCGGACGACGGCCGGAAAGTGGTCGGAAAACAACCGGTCGGTTGGCCGGTGGCCGGTAGTCAATGGCCGGTGGTCGGTGGTCGGAAGTCAATGGCCGGTAGCCGAATTCAATGGCCGGTGGCCGAATTCAAAAGCGGACTTGTCTTCTCAAGGGCAGCCACACATGGGCGGATTGGAGGGTCCGATTTGGACTTATTCGCACAAGGGCGGCTACACATGGCTGTCTCTCATAAGAGAGGGCAGCCCTTTTGGCCTATAAAAGGAGGCCATTTCTACACACATTTCATAGTGTGAAGTTGATGCAACAAGGTGAGTGTGAGGTGGTGAGAGTGAAGCAAGGCGGGAGCTCCATTAAGGGTATAATCCCTTTGTAAATTACTTCTTGTTTTGAAGTACTAAAGCCATTGAGTGGCTGCTTTCCCGTGGACGTAGCCCACATTGGGTGAACCACGTATATCGTGTGTACTCTCTCTCTCTCTCTCTCTCTCTCTCTCTCTCTCTCTCTCTCTCTCTCTCTCTACTCTATAATCTCGTGTATGTAAATCTGTCTCTCTCCATTAAGTAATCTACTCAATTATCTATTTAGCTACGTCTTATTTCCTAACAGAATCTACACGGTGGTAGAGCATGATATTTTGATACATCTGAAAGTGTTCATGGGCGCATATATAGCTTCCATGGGTGTGTGCTCTGTGTGTGTGCATGTAGTCTCTAGAAAAGCTTGCAGGGATTAAATGCTCACATCGAGGAGCGACTGCTTTGATTGCATTTGGGGAGGCATCATATTTGAACCTTTAGCACTAGAGAAGAAAAAAATTTCCTAGCGGAAAGGAGAGAGAGAATCAGATGTCATAGGTGAGCTACAAGAGAGAGCTCTCCATGGAAATCGATAATTCGGCAAGTTGTCCCTACACCACAATTGACACAAAACACTGAAGCCATTCATGGACTTCTCGCTCATCCTTGCACTTCAACTAGGCAAAGCAAAACAATTAAACATTAATAGACCCCGTTTAATTGACCTAAGGCTAGCAAACATCAAGCAAAAGGCCACTTGCAAATTCAAAGATGATGAAACCCTACAGAGAAGTCCATGGCAGCGCAGAGAAACAAAGGATGTCTTCCAAGCACAATCTACTGCAGGTTGTGATGTCTCGCATCACCTCCTTCAAAGCCCATCACTCTCCACACTGTGTAAACATGAAACCTCTTAGAAAAGAAGATCAGAACCTTACAAAACCTCTCCAACAACAGTGAGCCTTAATCAATACTCACCATGCCTACAACAAACAGTAGGTGCAGAGACTCCCCAAGGATGCCAAGGTGGTGGAAAGTGAGAAAAGAATTCCTAAGCACACAAAGAGATACACCCTAGAGAAAAAGTAGGAATTATGAACCCAGAACCCCATCCCTACGCCTTCAATTCCCTCCACAACTATTTTACCTACCCACCCATCGGCTGACCCACCCTATCTTCTCGATTGATGAACTGGAGGCAATTGCAGCACGAGCTCCACCAGTTCACCTATCAATTCTAATAATCATCACAAGACATGATTTTTAAGTTGCCCTAAAAGAAGCCCACAAAACATTTTCTATTTTTAGCCAAAGAAAGAGAAGACAACTCTAAAGCCTTTGCCCTTGGGCACGCGAAAAAAGGCTGGAAGAACATTACGACTATCAAGTATAATCATGCAGAGCCATTTGGTGGCCTTGATGCAATATTTTGTGGAGACCTTTTGCCAAGCAAGTCATGTATGTTGAGTTGTTAGAGAATCAATTTCTTACTTTTAGATTGAACGGAATTTAGCTATGAAAGGAGAGAGTTTTCCTTAGAGAAAGATAGAGAGGAGACTATAGGTTGTGCGGGGTTGATTTCTTTACACATTTACACATTAAAAACATTAGAATCATGTAAATAATTCAACGAGAGTACCCAATTAAGATTGACAACTCGATGAGGACCAAATTTTCCTGGAGGTGGTCCCCTTGCAAAAGGGGGATTGATACGTGTTCACCCTCACGCACATTCCTATCACCTAAGACGGACGCTTTATTATTTATTTGGTAGAGTCAGGTACCGGGCTTGTTGGTCCAATAGGAAAAGGGTAAGAGTGATCTTCGATGAGAGGCGCACTCTAACTAGAACATTCAAGGGATTAGTTGGCTAAGCATGGGCGCCCAAGTGTGAATGTGGCGAGCTCATATAAAAGTCAACTAAACCTAAAATTCACTCACTCTCTCATTTGTGCAATAGAAGAGTACTCTTGCTCCATCTCCATCTTCTTCTTCTTCATCTCCTTGTTTGTGTGTGTGTGTATGCATGAGAGAGAGAGAGAGAGAGAGAGTGTGTGTGTGCGATCGAGCATTGCGGCAGCACGAGGA
Source organism: Adiantum capillus-veneris (assembly GCF_014529385.1). Lineage (NCBI taxonomy): Eukaryota > Viridiplantae > Streptophyta > Polypodiopsida > Polypodiales > Pteridaceae > Adiantum > Adiantum capillus-veneris. The sequence goes on along the minus strand of NC_140935.1, from coordinate 7,727,865 downwards.
CGGCGAGGCGGTTGAGCGCGGCGTAGCGGCGTCTCCCTCTTCTTCGCGGCGAGGAATCCTCCACGACAGCAAGCGTAGAGCGGTGAGTGACACACCATCGTCTTCTTGGAGCTTACTAGTTTAGGCTAGTTGCGTGCTTGGAGCCATTTGTAGCTCGCACATAGTGTATTGGCAAGTTCCTTGCATTGACACGTCAGACGTACACATTTTTGGCGCCGTTGCTGGGGAACGCCATACACTAAGCTTGAGTGGCACTCTGTGCTTCTTTGTGGTGCAATTTCAATTGTAGGAAAGGTAGGGAAGGAAGGTGTGTGTGTTGAGAAGAAGGATTTTGTTTTGCTACTGTGTGTTTCTTTGTTAATGAAGTTTTGAAAGGTACTGTGTTTTCTTTGTGATGATAAGGTGTTAGTATTAAGGTTGTTAGTTCTATGTAATGTAAAGTACAGTAAGTAGGAAGTAGATCTGTTAGAGCTAATGAAGTGTGTTAGTGTGTGACAGTAGGTGTATTAGTTGTAAGTACATAGGTAGAGTGTGTGTGTGCTCGCGCATAGGCCGCGACGACCTTATCTTTAAAAAAAAAAAATAATAATAAAAAAATTAAAGGTAGGATCGGGATCGGGAATATCTCCCAGACCCAAGCCCAAACCCAAGCCCAAGCTCACGCTCACGCTCAGGCTCAGGCCTCAGTCGCCCTTTAAAATTACGTATTTTAGCTTCACACGTAGCTACAAATTGACCTTTTTGAGGACCAACGGAGCTTCAGGTGACTGAACATTGTGTTGTAAAGCACACCGCGACCCTCTGAGTGATACGCTTGTTATGAGCTATCACGCACTTTAATAAAAAAAACCGATCATTAAAAAACATAAAAAAAACGAGTAAAAATGGACGCCTAAAAAAGTAAGCGGTTAACCTTCGAGGTTATTCACCGACGCTTGTAGGGTGCCAAAGGCACATGCATCTGCGCTCTGGTCGTGTGCTAGAGACGGAGCAACTAGAGAGAATTTCAACTTATGCGAGTTCTCAATATCCGCCTACCTTAGGTTCCGAGCCCTCGGCGGGGACCCGAGGTAGTACAAACCAAGACCCAAACATAGCGGCTAGTGACTCTTCCTGTGACTACGACGTCATGGAGGGTTTTCCAATGCCTAATCCCGATAGCTCAAGCCAAGACATGCATTCCATGGGCCCGCGGTCCGGGCCGAGCGTGCTTAGCCGCTTGAAGGAAACCTTTAGTAGAGCCACTCACTCCGAACATGGAGCTAATGATGTAAATGAGGGGGGTGGGGAAGTAAATTCTCCATCCATGACCAACGCAGACCCTATGCCTTAGAGAATGTGCACGTGAATACTCCATTCACTGCACCCCCTGACTCTTCAGAACTATTCCCCTCTGAGGTTATATTATCTGATGGTAGAAGCCTTGCCGAAGTGCAAGAGGTTGAGCGGTATATCCTTGCAGCAAAAGGAAAGGAAATCGAGAGCTTACTCAAGGCAGAGCAACGAAGAGAGTTAAAAGCAAAAGCCCCTATGTCAATATCCTTGCTAAGAGAGCAATCGAGTGCTCCTGACTTAGCAACCGCTAAGGGCCAACCCCTAGAAAGCAACATTGCATCTAGCTCAAAAGACACCCCTAGCACCTCAATCCTAGATGGAGCGTTCTTAAATGAGAACTGGGAGTACGAACTACAAACGGAAACTCTCACCGACCTATACACAGGTCACACCTATCACGTGGGTTGGTTAGATGTCCTACAATCCACAATGGGTGCTACTAGTGTGGAGGATCAACAACAAAGAGTTTCTGAGGTCATCCATAGGGTCATTGAGTTCGAGAGACAGAACAAGGGGATCAACAAATTCAACGGGTCTCATGAGATTCTTGGATACAGGAAAGGCTAAACAACCGACCTTATCGCAAATGGAGACTCCCTCGGTAAGTTCGATGGATCCCCCTTATGTTGTTTCGCCAGGGGTCTCGGTGCAATCGGAGCCCACAAGTGATAGCTTTATCTTTCCAAGTCTAGCTCATCTTTCCCTTGATGACACCATGGCTACCATGCCTACCCCAATGATGGGCATACTGAGAAACACACCATGGACCTCATTTGTTAGTAAAGCACCGCTACATGGTAGCTCAATGCCTACCACAGTACCTAGAAGTGTGTACCAATCGTATACATCCATCGATCCTCGTACTCATGTAGTTCCTACCCCTCCCATTGTTTCAACAACCTATACTCCCCAACCACAACACCCAAGTTCTTATTTCCATGGGACTATACCGGCTAGCATTAGCATGTCACATACGACGTCTGCTATGCCTAGGGCCACACATATGAACTTTGGGCCACCACATGGCACAACATCGTACCCAACGTGGAACCCAAGGGCTTCCTATGCACCAAGCCCACTGCCAATACCTACTCCACATGTAGTCTCTGGAGCACCTTCACCCACGGTGCCTGCTCACTTAGTTGACTTGGCAACATTTGCTCAAGCTATTGGTTGATCTATTGCTGAGAATATGCATAACATGCCTGATACAGAGCCTAGTAGTAAGGCAGTACAAATAGCCAAGCTCACACAAAAATTTAGTGGAGACGGGGATGTGAGAAAGCATATCGAAGTGTTTGAACAAATATGCGATTCTCTAGGAGAACACAATGACCTGCATAACAGTAATGCTTTAAGCCTAACCTTAAGTGGAAAGGCTAGGGATTGGTATAGAACCCTAAGGGTGGAAGAAAAAATAAATTACCCTACTCTTAGGAGACTGTTCTTAAAAGAATACATACGAGAGGGAGTACTTTGGGGTGTAGCTTCTCAGCTCCAGAAAGACCAACGAGAGGAAGGAGAGTCGGTGAGAGACTTTATTAGTCGCTTGAAGCATTTGAATTCTCATTGTTATCCAAATGAACGCTTCAGCAATAACCAATTGCTTGATAGATTCATTAGGGGATTACGACATGAGGATATCTACAATGGCCTAGTCATTAGAGGTATCACCACTTGGGAAGTAGTCACCACCAATGCGATCCAATTGGAGGATAATTTAATGATTCAAGGAGAAAGAGTGTCTGTTGAGCCTAAATCTATTAGCTCGCAAGCATCGGGGCATCAGCCAATGACCCTAAATCCTATTGCTAAGGAGCCAAAGATATCTGAGATGACTTTAGCAGATCTCACCAAGGCTATTCAAGAGAGTCTTAGAGACAACCGTGCTTTACAAAACAATCATATGTATCCAAGAAGGGAGCAATAATGGTGCTCAGTATGCTATGGACCGCATAGTATCAGTGAATTCCCTACTTCTAGAGTACAATTCAATGGGAACTGCAATGCCTGTGGGAGGTATGGTCATCAAGCTAAGGATTGCATAGTATTTAAGCACGCGATGGCCAATAGACCAACCTTAGCATGGACAGACACACCTCGAGTGCATGCATTGATGCCGGCCCCACCTCTTGAACAAACAGCACAACACATGGTCCCTAGGGCCCAAAATGTTGTTCAAACAACACCCTTACCGCAAGCACCACATCGAGAATCACTTATGTGAATCAAGTGGGTTGTGAGTCATCTATTGCTTGTTTGGAAGGCTGTGAGGAAGATATGGACCCTAATATTGCCTATGGGATGGATGTGCTTGAAGAAATTCCACAATACTACATGGAGGACTATTGGGGACAAGTCAAACATGTATATCAAGTAGCTGCTCTTGCGGCAAGAGGCCAAAATATCAATTACATTGCTAAGAGACCACCTCTTCAATGCTATGAGTGTGGAGGTCCTCATCGTGTAGCCAAGTGTCTTATTAGGTTACAAAAGAATGCCACACTAATGCAAACCAATCAAGCGAGCACGTCTACAATGCCGATACTCATGTGTAATCGATGTGGCATAGATCATTTGATTGCCCAATGTCCAAAAATCCAAATGCACCCAAGATCACGCCATTAAACTTGATTGAAGTTACCGAGGAGCCATCACAAAGTACACCGGTGGTACCAGTAAACATACTCACACGATCGATGCTCCAAAAACAAAACTATATCCTTGAGGAAAGAGATATGGCATCAATTGCCCAATCTCCGAAAAAGAAGAAAACACGAAGGAAGAACACGTAAAGCGGACACTGATGTTGGGGAAGATTCTCCTTATATGGATGTACGACCTGGAATGACTGAGTCGGACAATGTGGATTGGGTCCACCTAGCAGCAACCATAGACACTTGGGGAAATAGGGGGACGACCTGGGTAACACCTGAGGGGGATGAAATGCCCGTACCCTTAAATATGCTAGAAGCAATGCAAATAGCTTCTGACAAGACTCATCCTAATATAAAAAAGAAAACATACAAGTGGGTGCCTAAATCTTCTTTAGCGACCATGGTTGATGCTAAAAAACAAAAGCCTTGTAAGAAACGTCCGACTCGCTCCAAGAAATGTAAGGAAACATGGCGTTGGATTCCTAAACGATTATTGGAAGCCCAAGGCTACTATAAAGGAAATGATCAAATCTGGGTGTCAAAACGTAGATTGTATTCTTACCTGTCACCTGACCCATGTGTGCCCAATCCTGTAGCTCCAAAACGAATTGATGATTGTGGAAAGAAAAAAATCATTGAATGCTACACACCCGCTCCAGAGCTAGTTTGGGTACCGAAGAAAGAACAATTTGTTCCACCTAGCTCAGGAAGGGGGGAGTCCCATGAAGCTTCTAGCTCCTCATGTAATGCATCCATAGAGGTAAAAGCTTCTCCACAGTCTCCACCTACAATAATGGACCTCCATAAAGCTACAAAAGAATCCACACCTCCCAGTGTTCAAGAATCACCTGATGAACCACTTCAAGTTCGATCCTGGGAGAGTACCAAGTTCGATCCTGGGAGAGTACCTTACCACCCTTGCAACTCGACGAGGCACCTAAGGCAATAGACCACTACTGGCAAAAATCCTCACCTATTACCAACTGGAACAATTGGTTTCAAAGGGTGACAAGCACATTTCAAACGGTATGATCTACCCAAGGAAGGGGGGAGTGTTTGCCGACAGTCATCATTCACTCACTCCCCTCTCAACCTTCCTCCCTGACCTCTCAATCACAAATTTTAGGGAATGTATATATAAAGCCTTATACTCACAAAAAACAGAAAACAGTAAAGAGCAAGAGCAATTAGCAAACGAGCATGCACAGTAAAAGTCCAAACATTGACCAGACCTACACATTCACATCCGGTACATTGAAACAGAAACCTATGTCATCAAACACCTTTGATCCTCATTACTCGAGTGATGGAGGGTAGGTAGGATTAGTACGATAGGAGTATTTCTGTTTTAGAGTTTAGTGATTAGCAAAGTTCTTTCTTCCCACTGATGTGCCTCCTAGAGGTATTCTTTGTGTTTCCTAGTATGTACAGGACCGTGGTGCTGTTGTTAGGATTTGGACCTTCATGGAATCTTTCTCTCATTCACACTTGAAATCAAGCGCGACCATCAACACAAACAGGTGTTTCTTGTCCATTAGCATTGCCCCTTATCTTTTTGCATCCATGTTTGTCTGCTTTAATTGTGACTGGTAGCATAATATCCAGCACATTTACTTAGTATCAAACATTAAATTCAATGTAATTTTTTGTCATAATCACTTGTCTAGGTTTAAAAATCAAGCAGTCTGACTAAGCTAGTTTGACCAAACTAGGTGTTAGAGATCTTCTCTTAATACCATGGGGAATGCCTTCCTAATTATCAATGGTTACTTAAGTTCTTAATCCGATTTAGGCAGCATTGTGTGAAATGTACTAGCGCTTTCTAGTGGGCTTAGTCCCTATTGACCTTTAGCTTAAGTATTAGAAAGGGAGTTTACTAGTGTGATGAGCCTGGGGAGGGTAATAGTGTTATATGACCCCCCAAAGTTACAAAATTAAAATGCTGAAAACGAACAAACAAAAAATCAAAGTGCCATAATGTAAAATCTTAAGCTGGAAGAGAAACCTCAGCTTGATTTGGTACTCCACTCACATGTATCGCCTATGGTACTAGAGGCCTAGAGGTTCCCAGTGTGGGCTCTTTTCCTTGAAAAGCAAAAACCCCAAGGCATACAAAATAAGCACACACATCAAAATTCAATCACTGTGAAAAGACTTTGGGGGGTCAAAGAAAAGGTAATCAGTCAGGCGATCATTTCATGAGAAATTCCTTTTATTGTAGCTTAACTACAAGGTCTTCTAGGTATAGTCTCTAGTCAGCCCTTGGACATGAAATACTTGGCTCTCGCGATTAAACAACTTAATTGACCAGAGAAAATTGAGAAGCTTGCCCATGGTATTAATAGTTGATCTTTAGTGCCTTTCGACCGTTAAATTAGCCACCCCATACTTGTTTAATTTTTTATCTTTACAATTCTTTATGCGTTTGATTATATTGAATTTAATGTTTATTGCTGACAAATGGTTTAAAATTCTGTTACCAATCAAATTGTCTGCCTACAACTGCATTTGATTTTTAATTGTATATGAGAATGCAATTACTATGCCAATGTTGTTTGATTTTGCAGTGACTGAAGAAGGCTAAGGACATTCATCTCAAATGCTCTTCCACCTCGACGAACGAGCTTCAACTCAATAGCTTTCGAGGATGGAATCTACATCAGGAAGGGGGGCATGTTAACCCTCATGCACATTCCTATCACCTAAGACGGACGCCGTATTATTTATTTGGTAGAGTCAGGTATCGGGCTTGTCGGTTCGATAGGAAAAGGGTAAGAGTGATCGCCGATGAGAGACGCACTTTAACTGGAACATTCAAGGGATTAGTTGGCTAAGCATGGGCGCCCAAGTGTGAATGGGGCGAGCTCATATAAAAGTCAACTAAACTAAAATTCACTCATTCTCTCATTTGTGCAATTGAAGAGTGCTCTTGCTCCATCTCCATCTTCTTCTTCTTCATCTCCTTGTGTGTGTGTGTGTATGCGTGAGAGAGAGAGAGAGAGAGAGAGAGAGAGAGAGAGAGAGAGAGCAATCGAGCATTGCGGTGGCAAGGCGGTTGAGCGTGGTGTAGCGGTATCTTTCTCTTCTTCGCGGCGAGGAATCCTTCACGACAGCAAGCGTAGAGTGGTGAGTGACACACCATCGTCTTCTTTGAGCTTACTAGTTTAGGCTAGTTGCGTGCTTGGAGCCATTTGTGGCTCGCACACAGTGTATTGGTAAGTTCCTTGCATTGACACGTGCGATAGACGTGCACAATACGGAGTGAGATTTTAGAGCGAGCTCTTTAGTGAGATTTTTTTGGGATATTCCTCTACTAACCAAATCTAATAAAAAAGCTCGCTCTAAAAGCTCACTCCAAATAGAGCTTTCAGAGTGAGCTTTTCTGTCTCTCCCTCTCCGCTTTCTATCTCCTCTCTCTCACTCCCCTTCTATCTCCCTCTACCTCTCCCTCTCTCTCTCTCTCTCTCTCTCTCTCTCTCTCTCTCTCTTCCTCTTCCTCTCTCTATGTCTCTCTACTCTCTTTCTCTATATATATATGTGTGTGTGTGTGTGTGTGTGTGTATATGTATATATATATATATGTGTGTGTGTGTGTGTGTGTGTGTATATATATATATGTGTGTGTGTGTGTGTGTGTGTATATATATATATGTATATGTGTGTGTGTGTGTGTATTATATATATAAGTATGTATGTAATAACAATTTTTCCCCTAATTTTTCAAGAAGATAATGTAGAGGGCTATTAACTCTGTGTTGAACAATCGTATCCATATCTACAAGGAGGGGATAATCAACATTAGGATATGTAGAATACAAATAGGAGGCATCAACAGTCGTGCCACAGTCATGCCACAGTTGTGCCAAGGTTAGATTAGTCGAGCGAGAAAGCTACAAGCAGCTGCCTCATAAAGAGTGTTTTGAGGGATGAGCTGCAATTCATACAAGGTGGAAATTGATTGTTAAAGTTAGTGGGTATAAGAATGTATTGCCAATGTTCCATTCAAGCTTTTTCTCACTTAGAATTAGATTTAGAATTGGTCTCCCTCGAAGGTCTAGCCATAACGCCAGGAAGCCGGGGCCACATTGAAAGAGGTGATATTTCCATGGTGGTGATCATAAAGAACAATGATTGGCCATCCAGCAGGCTATTTCTTTGCTTGAATTTTTGTGCATGGCTTGCCAACCCATCAGGTCACCCTTAAGGGAAATCGATTGCACGCCCCCGGCACCACCCACGTTGGTTATCAGCACCAAGAGTGGTCGTTCATGGTAAAGTTAAGGTCGTCTTTCCTCATGCAACGAACCCTGCAATAGAGCATTGGGACCCCCACATATACATCAATCTGCTCAAAGGCAGACTCAAAAATATCAAAGTGCTCCAACAGTACTGGGTTGCACCAACCGCCGTTAGCGTTGGACACGACATTGTTGGGCGGACAAAAATTTATAGTTGTCACCATCGCTCAACGTCCACCCAAACACCATTCTAGGTCCTTCCCTTTGTCGCACTTGATCTCAAAACAAGCCCCATAGCTCGGTCTCACATTGAACATGGTGATGCTTAGTGCCGCGATGTTGGTAATGTATCCTAATGACTAAAGATCTACATACCCACAAGCGCCTCCCATAGTCTCTAACACATCACTCCCATCGTAAAATGTGGCATGGATGTTACTCCAATCACTCCCCTTCAAGCTTACTTTGTAGTACGACGCTATGGCGGAATGCTCCATTACATAGAGAGCTACATCCAACAGTGAGAGTGAGAAGTGGAGCATTGTTGCAATCCGCTAGAAATCTCTCATTCCTTCGGTAGCTCACAACCACACTCTTGGTAGCACGCTTGGTATTATCAGTGCATGCAAAGGCATGGCCTCTCTCTCTCTCTCTCTCTCTCTCTCTCTCTCTCTCTCTCTCTCTCACACACACACACACACACACACACACACACACACACACACACACACACACACACACACTGTGGTACTACTAAATGCTTTATTTTCTACATATCCCCCCCCCCCCCCCCTCTTCTGAAGCACTCATGGGACTGACTCATAACATGCCACTCATGGCCGGTGGGACTATGCCCTTGCATAACGAAACTCTCCTAGAATTAGACGTGAGTAAAAACATTGGGCTCTCATGACAAATAGTAGGCGGCCTCCGCATCTTGGGTTGGGATCTCCCCTTGCAAAGTTTCTGTGCATCACTTGAAGACGCTGCACAGCAGGGCGCCTTGCCTCTCTCATCGATCACACTCAGGAAATGCAGCTCAACCTCTATAAATAAGGTGAGGGCGCACCTTGCCCCTCACTTAGCTTATGTGTATTTTTGTTATTCTGACTAAAACCGGTATACCGTCTGCTTCATTGTCCGAGCTATGGAGCTCTCTGCGCAAAACACTCAGATTTTTCTTCAAGGATTTCTTTGAGAAAAAATCTTTGAACTTTCGTTGCTTCTAAAAATAAAAACATTTGATACTGCTTACAGTAAGCTCTCTTAGCATAAGCTTTGAGCTATATAACATTCATTTTTGTAGGGGTTTTACTTGAAGAATTTTGGCAATACTTTACGTAGACGATTTTTGTTCAAATAACTGTTGTAACCCTTAGATAGGGTAGCAAGGCATTCTCTGATTGAATGAAAGCACACCTAATGGGACTTAGGAGAAGGATTGGGGGGATTTGCTGTCGACTGAGCTTTTTAAAGAGAAAGAACTGTGCATTATTAGTTCTCTTGGCTTGACCTAAGCCGCTGCAGGTCTTGCTGTTTACCGACTTGACTAAGATTTTTTGCAAAAAAAGAAAAGGGCGTTGTTTTTGCCGTTACAGGCTTTTTATTGGGCTCTGTTTTAGCCGACACTGGTCTTCTTTGGGCTCTGTTTTGGCCGACATTGGTCTTCCTTTTGCAGGTCTAACAGTAACCGAACATTACAATTTTTTTATGATGAATAATCACTTGGATTTAAAGGAAAAGGGGTAAGTATATAGCTCTTGCGTTTCAGCTCTGGCCTGAAGCAAAGGCTAGTAACCACATGGGATGTTAATGGAACCTAGGTTTTTCGAAAGCTTGTGGATTGTTTTTCATAAAATTATGTGTGACACCGACAAGGATATGACTGGCTTTTCTATTTTAAGAAATATGGCAACTCTTGGACTTCTGCATAATACCTTCCCTCATGATTTCATATGAGGAGAAGGTGTTGGGGTTATCTTAACCCATCTAGCACCTATGACGGTGGAAACTTGAAAAATCTTGGCTAAAAACAAGGTTGAACACTGCCGAAATATATTGAATGCTAAATTTGAAGATTTGAAGGTAAGTATATACTCTTAGCTTTGGCGTAAAAAACTGGCCTTTTGGCTCATGACATAAAGTTCCACTTGAAAAAAATGGGTTTTTTGATACTCTATTCGTAAGTATATGGTTGCCACTATTAGTATAAGCATAGCTACCGAGCTATGGAGAAATCTTAGGAGGTTGAAGGTAAGTATATGGCTGGTACCCTCAAACTGGACATAAATACCAAGATACGGCTCGAGAAATGTGGTTACACTTGGTAAAAATGGAGTCTTTTTTTATACTCTATTGATTAGTATGTTTATGGTTGCTACTATGGGCTCAAGCATAGCTACCAAGCTATGGCTTAACAAGTAAACTTCACTATTCTTTAAAATAACTCTTGATTATTGGTAGACTTCACCACTCAGAGTAGAAGGTAAATTGTGCCACTGATTCTATAAGGAATATGTAAAGACTGCTAAAAAATCTAATAACCTAAAGCTTGTCTAAAGTAATTAAATTATGTAAGATGGACATGGATAACAACTGATATGGTCCATTGATACCTGTAAAACACATCCAAGGCTAACTGAATTGTTGTCTTGTTTGGATGGATGCAGGTAAGGACTCTATCTTAGCTTGGAGGGTTTTCCTTTCTTTGGCAAGCAACATTACTGTGATGAAATACCCACTGAGGAACGGGGAAGTTTTTTTACTGCCAACCCTACTGAAAGAGGACCTCTTTCCTACAATTATTGTACCTAAATAATTCTGATACTGAGTTATTTTTGTACGTATCAGTTCATTGTTCCTTGGCGAGCTGTCTTTTGAATGTAAAAATTCAATTATGTCTTATTAGTTAAGATTTAAACAGCTACACACACATCCTATACATAAGGTCTCTCCTCTTTGGGGAAACCGGGATGCTGGCCTAGGAAATTATCGTAGGAATGGAGCTCTAAATTGGACCCACAGTCGTTAAATCCTTCATTGGTAGAATGGTGTTAGGTGGCCCCTTTTAGACTCTCTTCTGGTTCCCTGCTCACGGCTACCATAGTCTCAGACTTTGCCGGTTGAAGGGTTGCAGGACCAAAAAGACTTTACTTTTTAGACACTTTGCTAATTTTTATGTCACCTCTGTTTCAGGACTGCTCACGTTATAGAATGATAGCTCGCATGAGTACTAATCACAACCCTGAGAATCATGCAAAGATTCTTGATCAGATTAAGCTCTACCTTAAAGACCATACACCAAAGGATGCCCTAGCTGCTAGAACTAGACCTTTCCTTGCTAGGAAAGCCAAATTATGTATCACATACTATGGCAAGAAAAAATAAACCTGACCTCACTGTTTTTGCAGACTCTTGCTTTATCTCAAGGATTGGAACTTACCGCGGAGCCCCTCTATGTGGCCTCCTCTTTGGTCCTCAGATGTATTAGCAGTTTGGATGCTTCACAGCTTATTTATGATTCAGCTCTTGTTTCGGACAAAAAACTTTCTGTCTTGCATATGTTATCATTTAATGACTGGGTAAAAAGTATGGCTTCATTGGACAAAGACCCCCTAGAAGGTGTTAATCTGCTATCCCAATATATTGCCCAACTTCCTGTCCTTGCTTCACAATATCAGCAAGAGCTTGCCCTGTTCTCCTCATCTGGAGCTGAGTTGTCAAATTTCCTTAGAAAACTCTGTGGACTTAATCCCTCGTTTGTCTACACCCCAAATACCCCCTCCATCCCTCCAACTGGTGGCATCTTCTGTCGAGATAGTGCAACTCTAGAAGCAGTAAAAGAGTTTCAAAATAATCTTTGCTCTCTCAATGATGTTAACCTCCTTGAGATGGTACCTAAAATCTCAAAAGTCTTTCCTGTCTTACCAATAAGAGAAATAGAAATTGAATCTCTTGGAGTTGACCTCAATTGTGGGTTCTACCAAACAAAGCCTTCCTGGCTCCTATTCTTAGTGAAACCTGGGTATACTTGGCCAACCTCCCCGCCTCAACAGTGGAAGACTGTAAACTTAAGATTCTTAAAGGTGGGCAATTCTTGGACAAGGGAGAACTGATTAAAGCCCCTTTTAACCTTCATCTCATCGACCACTCCAAATGCCCCTCAAATGCTGGATTGTACATACGTACTAAGGGTAGCATGGAATTTGCGAAAAGTAACCCAGATTTCTACACAGAGTCTATCTAGAATATCTTCCGCCCCTATGTAAAATGTGCCTGCAGATTTCTTGACCCCAAAGCTACCTGTGAATCAAGCATCATGTGGTTTGATCATGCAATCTGGTATATCCTCAACCATTTGGATCTGTTGTTCCCAGAGAAACCAGTTGACTTTCATCTATCCCTCATCTGCTCATGGCTAGGTGGACAGGCTAAGCAGATTGTGATTGCACAAATTGCCTTTAACATCTTCCGAGGGCTGATGCATGATATTCTGAAAGAACTTAAAGCTAATGAGCCCTGTCTATACCTCACCACTTATGCTAACTACAAAGGAGTCAAATACATCACTAATCTGCTTAAACCCTGTATTGAAGATGATGATTCTCTTGCTCTAAAAAGAGCTAACTCTTTAGCTTCTCCCAACTCTTTCACCTCTTTTTTCACACCTAGCTCCTCATCTAATTGAGGAAAGTCTCATAGCTTTACTAGAGGGAGAGGCAGATTCCTTGCAATCAGAAACTCCCTAAAATCTAACCCCTGAATATATTGCAGGTCTCTACAAACCCATGTGGAAGAAAAGTTCTCAGCAAAGATGATTCGAATTATTGCGCTATCTACATACACTGTCTGTTTCACAACATACTTCTTGATTGGATCTTACCAAAAAGTCTTTTTTGTGAGTGCTTTGACTTATTTTTTGGGAATCATAAACTGCTTGACAATATTCTCATTGGATGGAAATATCATCATCCTATAAAAGGATTAGTTTTAAACAATGAATTTCTTAGACAAGATACAATCCCTTACTGTACATGCATTCAATTTACCTCATTCTACAGGAATTTTGAAGGATTTGGGAACCATGTCTGTACTCAGGACCTCAACATTATCGATAATGTCACAATACGTAAGTTACTAGCCAAAGGACTCAATCACATACCCAACTATCCAAAAAACCCTTACCTTGCTCTATCAGCTTTACTTAGCTGCCTCACTGACCTTGTCAGTGCTCTCCGACTGGAGATGACAGTCCTACCAGACTTAAAGGAATTAGTAAAGGAATGCTTCCTTCACAAAATTTCTCTACTTCCTAGAAAGTGGCTTTCTTCTGATAGTTCTTGGCTTACACCTCAGCTAGCTTTTGACTTTCAACTAATCTATGATAAATGGTTGGTGGTCAGGCTTGACAAAAGCTCTAACTATCCTACTATTATGTGCAAACACCTTGCTTGGAAAGCAGCTCGGGATCGAGTATCAGGAAAAGAATTCTGTCATACCAACAAAACACCGCAAGATATCTCTGACAAGATCTCTAAACATTTAGGACAGCTTGGCTACGCTATCAGTAACACCAAGTTACCAGTACTATTTCCTGCATATAAATTCCACAAACATAAATTCAGATGGATATTTGATGCCTCTAACTGTATCTTCACAGATATCACCAAAGATAGTACTCTTTGTCTTGATATTATTCTTACAGAATTAGAACTCATTTGTGTAGAGAAACATAAAATCTGCAAGGATTTCCTAAATATCCAATACAATCCCTTATGGCTGACAAAAAATGCTACAGAAGTCACACTCAACCTTCCTCAACATATTTTCCACATCTTTACAGCAGCTGTTATTACACAATGCTACAAAAACATCCCACTTAGTGGGGATCTTGGCCTTAAGACGGTGCTAGCCAAGGTCATTAACTTAGCCTTTACCAATGCTAAAAAAAGAAAGAATCATTTTATCTCTCTAGCCAAGAAACCTAGATGGATTCAAGCATCTCACTCCGTAAACCCTCTACACTTCAATGAAGCAAAACTTTGCTCCTACATTTTTTGGTTGTTGAACAACTGTACTATTATTGCAGGTGGTTGCTGCTTTAATCAATGCCTTGGCATCCCTATGGGCTTCTCTTTCTCACCACTTATGTGTAACATTTATTTAGCCTTTTTTGAGTACAAATGGTGTCTTAAGAACATGGAAACTAACCATAAAAAACTTCCACTATTCAATCACACTTTTAGATATATGGATGACCTGCTTAGTATCAACAACAGATTGTTCTCTTCGGAGATTGATCAAATATACCCCCACTGCTTAAGAATTGAGCCTACTTCCATCCCAGATAACTCGACTCTAGGGAGCTTCTTCATCAGCCCAATTTCTTAACCTTTCAATATCCCTTCACCCCCCATCTACAGGTGGATATGACCTTAGATATATTTGGAGAAAGGATCTTCTTAAGCTGCCTCACATAGAATTAATCAAGAGAAATAGCGATAGGCCATACAAAGCCTCTATTTGCTCCTGTATTGGCCTTCTTTACTTAATCTGCTACTCTTCATCTACACCATCCATGGCCTGGGAATAAATTTATGTACTAATTAAAAAATACTCCCTTAACGGATTTAATCGCAATCAGATCTGTAACACCATCACTCAAGCTCTCATTCGGCACAATTGGCCTGGACTATCATTCCAAAGAGAGTCTCATCTCTCTCATAAGGTAGTAGGCCCACAATGGGCCTACTACCCACCCATTGTGTGTGGTGCCTGGCTTAGGGCGGGTACACACACACACACACACATTGTGGTACTACTAAATGCTTTATTTTCTACATATCCCCCCCCCACCCCCCGTCTTCTGAAGCACTCATGGGACACTGACTCATAACATGCCACTCATGGCCGGTGGGACTATGCCCTTGCATAACGAAACTCTCCTAGAATTAGACGTGAGTAAAAACATTGGGCTCTCATGACAAATAGTAGGCGGCCTCCGCATCTTGGGTTGGGATCTCCCCTTGCAAAGTTTCTGTGCATCACTTGAAGACGCTGCACAGCAGGGCGCCTTGCCTCTCTCATCGATCACACTCAGGAAATGCAGCTCAACCTCTATAAATAAGGTGAGGGCGCACCTTGCCCCTCACTTAGCTTGTGTGTATTTTTGTTATTCTGACTAAAACCAGTATACCGTCTGCTTCATTGTCCGAGCTATGGAGCTCTCTGCGCAAAACACTCAGATTTTTCTTCAAGGATTTCTTTGAGAAAAAATCTTTGAACTTTCGTTGCTTCTAAAAATAAAAACATTTGATACTGCTTACAGTAAGCTCTCTTAGCATAAGCTTTGAGCTATATAACATTCATTTTTGTAGGGGTTTTACTTGAAGAATTTTGGCAATACTTTACGTAGACGATTTTTGTTCAAATAACTGTTGTAACCCTTAGATAGGGTAGCAAGGCATTCTCTGATTGAATGAAAGCACACCTAATGGGACTTAGGAGAAGGATTGGGGGGATTTGCTGTCGACTGAGCTTTTTAAAGAGAAAGAACTGTGCATTATTAGTTCTCTTGGCTTGACCTAAGCCGCTGCAGGTCTTGCTGTTTACCGACTTGACTAAGATTTTTTGCAAAAAAAGAAAAGGGCGTTGTTTTTGCCGTTACAGGCTTTTTATTGGGCTCTGTTTTAGCCGACACTGGTCTTCTTTGGGCTCTGTTTTGGCCGACATTGGTCTTCCTTTTGCAGGTCTAACAGTAACCGAACATTACAATTTTTTTATGATGAATAATCACTTGGATTTAAAGGAAAAGGGGTAAGTATATAGCTCTTGCGTTTCAGCTCTGGCCTGAAGCAAAGGCTAGTAACCACATGGGATGTTAATGGAACCTAGGTTTTTCGAAAGCTTGTGGATTGTTTTTCATAAAATTATGTGTGACACCGACAAGGATACGACTGGCTTTTCTATTTTAAGAAATATGGCAACTCTTGGACTTCTGCATAATACCTTCCCTCATGATTTCATATGAGGAGAAGGTGTTGGGGTTATCTTAACCCATCTAGCACCTATGACGGTGGAAACTTGAAAAATCTTGGCTAAAAACAAGGTTGAACACTGCCGAAATATATTGAATGCTAAATTTGAAGATTTGAAGGTAAGTATATACTCTTAGCTTTGGCGTAAAAAACTGGCCTTTTGGCTCATGACATAAAGTTCCACTTGAAAAAAATGGGTTTTTTGATACTCTATTCGTAAGTATATGGTTGCCACTATTAGTATAAGCATAGCTACCGAGCTATGGAGAAATCTTAGGAGGTTGAAGGTAAGTATATGGCTGGTACCCTCAAACTGGACATAAATACCAAGATACGGCTCGAGAAATGTGGTTACACTTGGTAAAAATGGAGTCTTTTTTGATACTCTATTGATTAGTATGTTTATGGTTGCTACTATGGGCTCAAGCAAAGCTACCAAGCTATGGCTTAACAAGTAAACTTCACTATTCTTTAAAATTTTCTAAAGAAAACTCTTGATTATTGGTAGACTTCACCACTCAGAGTAGAAGGTAAATTGTGCCACTGATTCTGGAAAGAATATGTAAAGACTGCTAAAAAATCTAATAACCTAAAGTTTGTCTAAAGTAATTAAATTTTGTAAGATGGACATGGATAACAACTGATATGGTCCATTGATACCTGTAAAACACATCCAAGGCTAACTGAATTGTTGTCTTGTTTGGAGGATGCAGGTAAGGACTCTATCTTATCTTGGAGGGTTTTCTTTTCTTTGGCAAGCAACATTACTGTGATGAAATACCCACTGAGGAACGGGGAATTTTTTTTACTACCAACCCTACTGAAAGAGGACCTCTTTCCTACAATCATTGTACCTAAATAATTCTGATACTGAGTTATTTTTGTACGTATCAGTTCATTGTTCCTTGGCGAGCTGTCTTTTGAATGTAAAAATTCAATTATGTTTTATTAGTTAAGATTTAAACAGCTACACACACATACACAGCTCAAGGTTAGTGCCACTTGAGTTGTGTGTGTGTGTGTGTGTGTGTGTGTGTGTATGAGAGAGAGAGAGGTGATCGAAGAGCCCTCTTTGTGTGTAGATGGTAAGGGATACGATTATAATCTGCGTATTTGTAGCTCTTGCCTCATTTTCTATGATGCATTGCAACCAACAACTTGTGAGAAGGAAATTTTGTAACCCTTTCCCAATCGTAGGCTCGACAATAGTGTGTTGCTAAGTGAAGTTTCAATAGAAGGGCTTTCAGTCATTCTGTTCATTCTCTTTTTGCACTTTCTAGCTATCATCAAATATAATATCTAACTTTACCAAATGATTTTCTCATATTAAACTGATCATTTTATATAGGAAGATAAAAGGGGAACAAGAGTTAGGATATAGACATGTGCTTCTAGACCTATCTCAACAGGGAACCAAAAGGAGAAATGGTTGTATCTCAATAGGGGTCCAAAAGGAGACGGTTTACCAGAGAGCAATGTGCAATAAGTGCTTCTAGATTTACCTCAGCAAGGGACCAAGAGGAGAGATGGTTACATCTCAATAGGGGTCCAAAAGGAGGTAGTCTATCAAAGAGCAACATGCATCTAATGGAGCTTAAAAGACCTTAGGGTTAGCTTTATTAAAGACCTCCAAAAGTTAGTGTTAAAAAGTAATTTGACCTTAGGCAAAACCTGGGACTGACCTTGAGGTGGAAATTCTACCCAAGTATGAGGTGCTTGTCGGCTTACTAACTAAAGTGCTTAAAGTGTTTGTGGGAACCTTTCCCAAGCTTGAGGTGCTTCTCATGCTTAAATGACTAAGGTTCTTGAAGTGTTCAATCAAAGATAAACACTCAAGAGGCATAAACGATTTCCATGCTTAAATGACTAAGTTCTTGAAGTGTTCAATTCAAACCAAATGACTTAAGAAGCATAAAAGACACATGTTAAGATTTCCCCCATTTGGGCCCTCATGATGTGCTTGAGTCCTATTGGATAGGCTTTAAAGGGGTCTAATGAGAATTTAGATGCATTAAAAAAAAAAAGTTCTTTCTCTCAAAGAGGACAAAGAGAACACATGTCCAAATGATATAATTAAATAATACAAGAGAGAGAGAGAGAGAGAGAGAGAGAGAGAGAGAGAGAGAGAGAGAGAGAGAGGTGGGCCAAGCAAGAGATGAGGGAACACTCTCCCACACAAACACACACACTCTCTCATTGTGTGGAGTGCAAAGTGCAAGAGCTCCATCTCCCTCTCCAAGCTTGTTGAGAAGTGGAGAGCCTACACCAACACTCTTGGCTATGAAATGCAAATCCAACCAAGAGCCATGCTTCAATGCTTAAGCTTGCCATCTTCTTCATCTTCATTACTATGCTATTATGCTATGTTAAGCAAGAAGAGTGATGATAAGTGAGGAACTATTTATTTCTCCTATGGATTATTTTTCTTCCTCTTCCCTACCCTCATTCCCCGCTAGCTCTCTCCACCTT
Source organism: Adiantum capillus-veneris (assembly GCF_014529385.1). NCBI lineage: Eukaryota > Viridiplantae > Streptophyta > Polypodiopsida > Polypodiales > Pteridaceae > Adiantum > Adiantum capillus-veneris. The sequence goes on along the minus strand of NC_140935.1, from coordinate 7,709,130 downwards.
CGAAGGTGTTTGAGGCCTTGGGACAGAGGCTTGGGATGATTCATCTTCATTACTATGCTATTATGCTATGTTAAACAAGAAGAGTGATGATAAGTGAGGAACTATTTCTTTCTCCTATGGATTATTATTCTTCCTCTTCCCTACCCTCATTCCCCGCTAGCTCTCTCCACCTTCGAAGGTGTTTGAGGCCTTGGGACAGAGGCTTGGGATAGTTAATTCTTTTTCCAAAGTTTATGTTATGCTTGTGATGCATAAAGCTTTCCATCTTCATTGCATCACCTAGGTCACAAGGAACACAAAGATTGTATTGTATCAAGTCTATCTTGATGGGAGAATCTATAATACAAACGCCTTTTGGAGGGGGCACCGGCTCCAAGTAAATCCGGTCCTCAACTATTGTCATGTTCTCTGATACTCTCTCTCTTGCAAAAGTATTGTTCATGCCAAGCTAATTAAGTATGTTGCGATCATTAATTAAGGTCACCCTCTATGTTCTCAAAGTAATCTCACAAAAATGCTCACTCTAATTCCTTTAATTCCTCTATTCTCAAAGTTCATAGGCCTCTTCCATTACATTGATATCATAGCATTTGGTTTCTCTTTTCTTACTGAAGAGAAGAGGTCCTTATATTAGTGTAAGTGGAATGGGATCTATTATCGGTTTTGTTGAGCCCACTATGTGGGATAAGGTGCACACCGCGGGAGCTTTGGTCTTAATAAGGGGGTCTTTTTAAACTTAACTACGGCTTTACCATTATTGAGCCATAAGAAGTCTGAAAGGAGCTATCCCTCGGTAATTCTGCTATGTTAAACCCACTCCACTACTCTCTATAATCAACCAATTCGAGCCGTGGGTGTAGATACTCAAGTGCTTATTTTCAAAGGCTAAGAGGAGTAGCATCTAAGGTTTTGAATTTCCAAAGGTTACACTAAGTAAACACATAAGTATAATTAGCATGACTGACAATAACCAAGAGCGTAGAATGAACATTGATAACTTTGATTTGCACATGAAGGTGCTAATGATGATGCCCCCATGTTTATCAATTATCTTATTACTAGGTTGCATCAAGCTATGGGAAACCCTACTTTGCAAGCCGAAGTTACCCAACAACTTCGTGCTTATGGGATTTCCCTTCCTCTCCAAGAGGAGAGAGAGTTTAGGAGGCCTCTTTATGAGACTCTCGAAAGAAGACTCTCTCCCATAAGAGAGGAAGAATCCAAAGAATGAGAAAGAAGCAAATCCCTAAGTTCCTTTGAAGATGTGGCTCCACGAAGACGGCGGTCTAGGTTGTTGCCAACTCCTCTCAAGAGGAAGTGGTCAACCCATAGTCCTTCTCCTCGTCATTCCAAAAGGGAAGAGAGGAAACAAAGGAAGAAAAAGGCAAGAAAGAGGTCACCCTCTTCTCCTTCTTCTTCACCTTCCTCTTCTTCCGACGAAAGAAATAGTTCTCCTGGAGAATACAAGAGGAGAGGACATCATAAAATTTACCTTGCATGGTAAAGGTCCCAAAAGCTCAAGAAATTCAAAGAGGGAGGAAAGAGTATCTCTTTTCTCACCTATGATGGCACCTTTGGCGCCACTGACAAAGTATTGGCCTTTATCCAACAATTTGATGTGGCGGCCTTTGGAGACGAGGGCTTCATGGAGTCCTCCAAGCTATGCCATGTAGCTATGCACTTCTAGAAGTCTACTCGTCAATGGTGGGCTAGCCTTTGTGGCAACAGCGAGGCCCCAAAGACATGGAAAACTCTATGAGTTTCCATAATGAAGTAATTCCTTGCAAGCGTTTCCAAGGACAAAGAGCTCACCGAATGGCGAAGTTTGAAGCTACTCTTCAATGACTCTATCCACAAATATGTAGACAAGTTTTGGGATTTACATCTCAAAGCTACAGTTTTTCAAAGGATAGACTTCGCCGAACAAAAGCAACAATTTTGTGTGGGATTACCTAAAGAAATGGCCGAGTATGTCAGAGAGAGAGAGAGAGAGAGAGAGAGAGAGAGAGAGAGAGAGAGAGAGAGAGAGAGAGAGAGAGAGAGAAATTGATTTTCCAACTTGGGCACCTGAGAGAGTGTGTGAGAGGAGCAAGAGAGCCAAAAATCCAACGAGCCCTCCCTTTTATGCTTGTGCAAGTGTGCAACTAGTCTTCAGTTAGAATGCTTACACACTCTTCAGAGAGTGTGTGAGAGGAGCAAGAGAGCCAAAATCCAACAAGACCTTCCATTTATGTATGTGCAAGTGTACAACTAGTCTTCAATTGGAATGCTTACACTTGGAATCCTTACACTTGGTCAATGAGGTGGGAACACTCCATGATACAACTCATGCTTATCACACAACTAATCTTCAATTGGAATGGTTAACTTGGCCAATGAGGTGGGAACACTCCATAATGAAACTCATGCTTATCACACACTTGTCTACTCTTGCCATGCATGAAAAAACCCACCCCCCTTCTCTTAGACTCTTCTTGGCAAATGAAGACACCACACACACACATACACTTGTTAAGTTCACACAAAGCAAGTATGTGCTACCTTGGACATGTGGCCTAACCAAGCTTAGTAAAGAAAGACTAGAGCCAACTTACTAAATGAAGAAGGGTTGATCTAACCTTAGTCTTTATCTTTTTCCTTTCATTCATTAAAAACCATAAACTTACCCTTTTATTAATTAGCTCGAGTGCACAAACCTTGGAGGCTTATGAAGCTGACCCGGGGCTACAACCTACCTGCTAATTTAGAATGTGCTAAATTAAGATAAATTCTGGTAAAAATAAAACTTATGCTTTGGGCTTTAAAGCTTTCACCTCCTTTGCAAAACCTTAGCACAATGCTTTTGAGGTGCCACCAAGCTGCTCTGAAAACTTGCTAAATTTAGACAGTTTGTGGCAAGTTAGAATTTCACCCTAAGGCTTCTTAGACCTCATACTTGGAGTCTAAAGAGTTATTCTAATGACTTGAACTAGCATAGCTACTTTCTATTTTTAGAGTCCTATAATTACTCTAGGTCATCTCCTTTGTCTTGTACCTTTGATCAAGGCTTCTAAGGATATATTCATCCTTCCTTGACCTGTACCTATGATTGTGATAACTAAATAGCAACTACCCTTGGTCTTTAATGGACTTTTTCCCTTATGGTCCCAAGCCTTGACCGGGTTGGTCCGTCAGCACTTAATCAATTTCACTTGTTCTCTTTTCATGACTTAAGTGGTCAAATTAAGATGGAAAATACTTTTAGAAGGTTAGAAATTAATATCCATGACATTACCTCTCCTTTAAATCATAGTCATCTTCGACTATGGGATAGGGAAAATAAAGTCATTTCTAGTCTTGTTTCTTTGGATAGAGAATCCATTTTTACCTCGTTGAAATTATTCTACAGTGGTGATTAACTCCACTTGGTGCTTGAAAGGCTTAGCTATCATAAGCATGCCTTTACTTAGCCCTAATCATGTTTCATAGTAGACTGGCAAGGTCCACTAGATGCTCAAGAGACTAAGCTACCACAAGCTTGATTCATCGTATGCATACACTTAAAACTTATGAACATTTAAAAGGAACTTTGAGGCAAAACAAGACAAAAAAATTTATAAGATATGCTTGTTCATACCTAATTCTTACCTTTGACAGGAGTCATTGTAAGTATTTACAAGGTTTACATTATCCTTTAGCTGGATGTCTTGCATCCACCTTGCATCTTCAAAAGGATAATCTTAAATTTGACAAGATATCGTTGGATAGTCTTACCACTTCTTAAAACCTTGTCTTCATGTCGTAGAATGCTCTCCGAGACTGCAAAATATCTTCTTGACCCTCAAACTCAGGTGGTTCTTCAATTATTGATTCTTTGGGTGGCTAGCCCTTATAAGATTTCAAGAGGCTCGCATGAAAAGCATTATGAATAAGCCAGGTACTCAATAACCTCAACTTGTAAGTTGTTTCATTGATAGGCTTAAGAATTTGAAATGGGCCATAATATGTTTTTGCTAGCTTAGCATAATATTTATGGTGACACATTGGGCGTGCTTGTGTTCCCTCGCTAGTGTGGCTTAGGCATGTTTTTGGAAACTTGAGCAATACCGTATCATTTTATTTAAAGGTCAAGTCTCATCTATGCTTATCAATAGTAGCCTTTACTTCAATTGTGTGATGGATATAGTTTCTTTGATCTTTTGAAAAGATTCTCTAAGATCTCTACTATACTCATCGATAGCAAATATCTTTCCAACTGTCTTGACTATAAATGAGAGCTTGGGTCTTCCTTCAATTACCTCAAAGGGTGTCTTTTCTACAGAATTATGGATAATGCTTATTGTACGCATACTCTACTAAGGATAAATACTTTTCCATTGATCTACTTCCGTCACATAGGCTTGAAGTAGCTCAATGATAGTTGATTTGCTATCCCACTCTGGCCATCCATTTGTGGGTGATAGGCCAAGGAGAAATTCAACTTAGTACCCAAGTTCTCAAGTTGACTCCCCAATAATGGTCATTCTTGGATCTCTATTAATACTATAGATGTTGGTAAGCCGTGATACTTAGAGACTTGTGAGATAAAGAGGGCTGCCATATGTGTGTTTTAATAGTCTTTTTGACCGATATGAAATGCGCTTGCTTGCCAAGCCAATCTACTATTATCCATATTCTCGTATTCCCATGTATGGATTTCGGCAATCCACAGATGAATCCATGGGTATACTTTCCCATGGAGAATAAGGTATAGGTAATGACTTCCTCTATCATACTTTGCCTTTTGACATACAATGCATTTGGTAACATAGTCCGGTATGTCTACCTTCATTGTTGGCCAATCATATGAGTGCAATGTACACAGATGTGTACATACGCGGTGCGGTGTGCATGTGGGAAGGAGAGAAGGAGAGAGTACACAATGTGTGTGTGTGGAGCGACCCCAGGAAGTGATGAGTGAGGTGCTCCTTATTCATATGTGTATGATGAATAAAAGCATGTACACATGTGGGCGGGCGACCGGACACTGGACGTTTGGCCCGGGAAAAAGGCGTAGCAGCGCCTTTATCCCAACAATCTCCCACTTAAAGCCGATGCGTCGATGAGTGAGACCTACTAACTAGACTACTAGTATGTACAAGAAACTAGGAGAGAGGCTCTCTCAACCTATGTCCACTAGCTCACTCTATTGATCTACACGTAGTCATATCGGCTCTTGTGGTAGGTGAGTGTGCGTACCCACGCTAGAGCCTATATGTAAATCTCGTAGACTACTCAGTATGGTCTGCAAAACTCCACTATGCATCATGCTAGTGTCAGCCATCGCACGACTCACAACCCCTGTATTGCAAATGTTCCCACTACAGCTGCTAGATTGGGCCTCGACACTAACAAGTTGAACATGAGACACCCGAACGTTGATGAAATCTGTGCAAACCTAGCTATACTCGCCTCTTCTGTGCTATCTGCAAACACTACATCATCAAGACTACCCATCGCATATAGATGTGTAACATTTAATGGTCTAAAAACTTATGTGTAGCGGAAATTAGCATGAACATAGTGGGCATTTCATTAGAATAGATTCCTAATGAGAATTACAAGAGTGCTTGGGTGGAGAGAGTAACAAAAATCATAACACCTAGTTAGATAGCATCAACAATACTTTCAAAAGAGAGAGAAATTAAGCTATTGACAACAGTTGAGGACTGGATTTGTATGGAACCGGTCCCCCCTCCAAAAGGCTTTGTATTATCGTTTCTCCCATCAAGAGAGACATTGTACAATACAATTCTTTGTGTTCCTTCACGACTAGCTAGTGCAATGAAGATGAAAGCTTCATGCACTAAGCAAAACACTTAGCAAACACAACATCAATTATCCCCGGTCTCAGACCCAAGACCTCACACACCTTCGAAGATGGTGAGAGCTAGCAGGGTATGAGAGTGGATTGAGAGGAAGAAGGAGTATCTTACAAGAAAGATGTACATCTCCTCACATAATCACTCATATTAGCATAGCTTAGCTTAGTAATTAGTTTGGTAGACGACATGAGCATGCATTGAAGCTTGGCTCTTGGTTGGATTTGCATCCACATGCCAAGAGTGTGTCGATATAGGCTTCTATCTCACAAGCTTGGAGTAGGTGATGACCTCTCCATTAAAGCTTGGGAAGAGATAGTCTTCTCTTTCTTCACACATGAGATTGTGTGAGTGTGTTTGTGATAATGCCTTGCAAGAATCAGCCCCCTCTCTCTCTTGGGCGAGCCCTCTTGCTATTTGCTCTTGCAGGCTCCCCATTGGACAGTGCCAAGCTTAGCCAATAGGAAAATAGCGGTAAATTGAAGAGCCTTCTCACATGTGTCCCTCTTTCCTTTTTTGAGAGATTTATCAATTAAAATTAATTGATTCAAATGAATTAAATCCCCATTGGACCTTTCCCCATTCTGGCCAATAGGAATTAAGTAGCCCATTGGGCTGCTCAATTCCTATTGGACCCCTTCACGGGTTGTCCAATAATCATCCAGGAGACTTAATTTTCATTGGTTCTTTTTATTAAGTGTTTTAAAACTAATTAGACTAAATTTACTCTAGCCTAATTCTCATTGGTCCACTTCAAGGGTCATCCAATAGGAATTGAGCACACTTTGGGAGCAACTAGCTTAGGCATCTGACATGTGTCCTTTATGCCCTTTGTGTTCAACTGGGAGCTTGTGTGTGTGTGTGTGTAAGTTTTTTAGTCTTTCTCTCTCATCCCCCTACCTTTAGGGCTCGCCCCCTCATGTGTAGGGATATGTGTTGACTTTGGAGAGTACACAAACCACCCAATTTATCCTAAGCTTTAACCCTTTGGACACAACCTTTGAATTTTGGAACCTTAGCATTTTGGAAGTCTTAATGGGCTGAACCTTAGGGTCTTTTTAGCCCATTGTTTCACATGGCTCTTTTGCAGCTGGCCCCCCCTTTGGATCCCTACTGTGGCCAGTCTGCTAGCTTAACCAATATTCTAGCTTTTTTTCCCCTGGCACTTCCCCATATTAAATGATCAGTTTAACATGAGAAAATCATTTAGGAGAATTAGATATTGATTATTATGACATTACCTCTCTCTTGAAATCATAGTCGTCCTCGACTATGGTGTAGAGAATATAAAGCATATTCATGAGTCCTTTTCTTAGCGAGTAGAGGATCCCTATGTTACCCTACGACATCATTCCTCAATGGATGACTAGTCCATTTGGTGCTTGAGAGCCTGAGGCTGAAGCAAGCATGTCTGCACATTAGTCCTATCAGTCTTCCATAGTAGAGTGACAATCTCTACTTGGTGTTTGGGAGACATCGTCTCTGCAAACTTGATCAAAGCATGCATACTACTTCATTTTTGTGCACAATAAAGAAAAGAGAGTCTTATAAGACAAAAACTTTGTTCATTTTTAACATTTTGTACATTTGCTTACTCTTGGGAAGCATTGTAAGCATTGACAAGGTTTAGGTTATCCTTTAATTGTATGCCTTGCATCCATCTAGCATCTTCAAAAGGATAGTCTTACCGCCTCTTAGTACCTTGTCTTCATGTCGGAGAATGGACTCGGGTTGGAGCACCTCCTCTTGGTCCTCGATCCCCGGTGGGTCTTCAATAGTTGGTTCTTGAGGTTGCTCTCCTTTGTAAGGCTTTAATACCCTCACATGGAAAGCATTGTGTATGAGCCAATGATTGGGCAACTTGAGTTGATAGGCCATCGCATTGATTGGCCTAAGAATCTGGAAGGGACCATAGTACCTTTTTGCTAGCTTAGCATAGTACTTTTGGTTTCCCGTAGGATTCTTGCCCGTCGTGTACCTTAATCGAGCCTTGGGAAACTTTAATAAGACCCAATCATTTTCTTTAAAGGTTTGGGCTCTTCTGTGCTTGTCAGCAGCAGCCTTTTGTCTTTGCTATGAGATAGAGATAGCATCCTTAATCTTTTGAAAAGATTCTTGTAGGTCTCGGCTATACTCATCTGCAGCGAAGATCTTCCCATGTACCTTAAGTAGCAAGGGACTTTTTGATCTCCCCTCAATTACCTCAAAAGGTGCTTTTCCCGTGGAAGTATGTACAGTGTTATTGTAAGCATACTCCACTAAGGTTAAGTACTTCTCCCATTGGGATCTTTGATCTACTTCCATTACATAGGCTTTTAGTAGATCGAGAATGGTTAGGTTAGCTATTTCACTTTGGCCATCCGTTTGTGGATGATAGGCCGAAGAGAAGTTTAGCCTTGTCCCTAAATTCTCAAAGAGACCCTTCCAGAAATTACTGGTCATTCTAGGATCTCTATCCGACACTATGGACATTGGCAAGCCATGGTACTTGAAAATTTGTGAAATGAAGAGGGTTTCCATTTGATGGGCTTTGATAGTCTTTTTGACAGGTATAAAATGAGCTTGTTTACTGAACCTGTCTACTATCGTCCATATTCCCGTATTCCCATGGATAGACTTAGGCAATCCAAAGATAAAATCCATGGATATGCTCTCCCATGGTGAATTAGGGATTGGCAAGGGTTGAAGCAATCCAAGTTGCTTCCCTCTATCAAATTTTGTCTTTTGGCATATCACACATTTAGAAACATACTCTTGTATGTTCACTTTCATGGTAGGCCCATAGAAATATGTTTCAATTCCCTTTAAGGTAGACTGAATCCCTCTATGCCCCGCATAAGGAGGAGCATGAGATTCATACATTACTTTCTCACGTAGTGAGTTAGTAACGCATAGTCTATTGCCATAGAGAAGATAACCATCTTGTAAAGTAAACGGTTCTTCTTTCTTCCCTAATGCAAGGGCTGAAATCACATCTCTAAAATCAGGATCAATAGCATACTCATCTATCATTGAAGATAGATCATTGTGAGTTGCTATGGAAACTGCATTCACTCTCGGCCGTCTTGAGAGTGCATCAGCTACTTGATTATGCTTGCCAGCAATGTGAGCAATATGAAAATGAAATTGCGAAAGGAAATTTGCCCACCTCATTTGGTTGTCGGAAGTACTTATGAAGTACTTAAGACTTTGGTGATCCGTTCGCAGAATGAAAGGAGTCCCCAATAAATAGTGCTTCCATGAGTCTAAGGTATGTAGAACTGCAAGGAGTTCCTTTTCATATATGCCTAGAGCTTGCTCAACAGGGTTGAGCCTTCGACTCTCATAGCCTATGGCGTGCCCTTCTTGGAGCAAAACAGCTCAAGGGCAATCACCACAAGCATCACATTGGACCTCAAATGGTTTTGAGAGATTCGGTAGAGTAAGCACAGGTTGAGAGATAAGCTTTTCTTTAAGCTTTTCGAAAGCAATGTTCTCCTTAGCAAACCATGTGTACCTAACACTTTTCTTTGTTAGGTCATGTAATGGTCCCACAATTTGTGAGAACTTTTCTATGAAGCGTCTATAGTATGCACACATACCTATAAAGCTTCTTAGTTCATGAAGATTCCTTGGTTTAGGCCATCCTTTTATTACCTCTAACTTTGATGGATCCATTTGGATGCCATCTTGAGAGATAATGTGACCTAAATATTGAATCTCTTGCAAGAAAAAATCACTTTTCTTTCGATTAACATAAACTTTATTCTCTATTAAAACTTGAAATATTACCTGGAGGTGTTGCTTGTGTTCGTCTAATGAATTAGAGTAGATGATAATATCATCAAAGAACACTCCAGTGAAGGTTTGATGAGGCCTGAACAGCTTCTCCATCAAGTGGTTGAATGTGGCTGGTGCATTGGTCAAGCCAAAAGGCATGACAATGTATTCGTAAAGACCAAATGTGGTGCGAAATGCGGTCTTTACAATGTCTTGATCAACTATCCTTATTTGATGATAGCCACTTTTTAGGTCAATCCTACTGAAGTAGGTCGATCCTTGTAGCTTATCAAATAGGTCTTCTACCCGTGGAAGGGGAAACCTATTCTTGATAGTGATCCTATTTAGTGCTCTATAGTCGACACACATACCATATGTGCCATCTTTCTTTTGCACTAATAGCACAGGTGAGCAAAATGGAGATGAGCTAGGCCTAACCATGCCCTTCTCAACTAACTCATGCACTTGCCGCATAATGTCCTCTCGTTGAGCTTGAGAAACTCTATAAGGAGGTTTGTTAGGCGATGAACTTCCTGGAAGAAGTTCAATTGCATGGTCATCATTACCTCGTTTAGGAGGTAGCTCACAAGGGATGTCGTCAATAAAAACATCTTGAAACCCCTTGAGAAAATTGGATAACTCTAATTCCTTTTGGTTGCTTTTATTTTCTTTTGCTAAAGCATTAGGTTCATTTTGAGAATCTTTAACAAAAATCATGTACACGGAAATAGAGCTCTTTATTGACTTGTTGAAAGCGGATGTATGTACAATGGGGATAGTGTTACCCATTTCCTTAGCATCTATATACATGTCTTTTTCCTTGAACTTAAAGGAGATTCTCCTTTCAGGAAATTTAACATTGGCAGCCAGGCGATCAAACCATGGTGCCCCTAGGAGTACATCCTCATGCTTGAGAGGAGAAATAAAGAAGTCCTCTTTGTCCACATGAAGCCTCAATTTCCCGATTAAGGGAGTGACTGAAGCTTCTTGCTCCTTGAAAGAATTGTCTGCGAGTAGGACATCTCCCATCTCGTAGGCTTGTATGCCTAGCTTGGTGGCCAACTCTATAGATATAAAATTGTGAGTAGAACCAGGGTCAAAGAGAATAAAAGCATCATGTTCTCTTACCTTTCCCCAAGCATGGCATAGAGGAGATCCTTTGTGGTGAGTTTGGTGAGTCTCCTCCTCTTGGATTTCAACCAAGGAAGCTCTAGGAGGATCTTGGCGATTGTTCTTTTGGGGACAAGCGCGGTACGCATGCCTTTGTTTGCCGCACTTGAAACACCGGTTATCCTTGCGATAACGCTCAAGCTCTTCAGGAGAGAGTTTGTTCTTACCTTTGTAAACTCCCTTCTCTTTAGCTTTGTTGGAGTTGCCCTTAGGAGACTTTTGGACATTGTCCTTCCCCTTAGGCTCGTTGGAACCCTTGTTTTCCGTGGGCTTATTATTTCTTTTAGCCCCCATTTGGAAATTGATTCGAGAGGCCACCATAGTATGGTGTATTACCGCCGATATGGTACGTGGCCTGTGGGAGTTGACATACTCCGCCATTTCTTCGGTTAAGCTCGCACAAAATTGTTGCTTTTGCTCTCCAAAATCCAACTTTTTGAAGACAGTGGCTTTGAGTTGTAGGTCCCAAAACTTGTCTACATATTTGTGGATGGATTCATAGGGAGAGAGCTTTAAGCTTCGCCATTCAGTGAGTACTTTGTCTTTGGCATCGGTGGCAAAAAACTGCTTCATAATGGCATAGGTAAGGAAAGAGATGCTCTTCCCTCCCTCTTTGAATTTCTTCAACTTGGACGGCCTCTTCCATGTGGCATAGGATTTCCTATGGCCTCTTCTTTTTGATGGTTCAAAGGTTGCACCATCACTTTCTTCAGAAGGTGAAGAATTTGAAGAAGGTGGAGAAGAGGGTGACCTCTTTCTCGCCTTTTTCTTGTCTTGATCTTCGTTGTTTTCACCATCACTTTCATAAGAGGAAGAGGATGAAGAAGATGGAGAAGAGGGTGTCCTCTTTCTTGCCTTTTTCTTCTCTTGCTTTTTATCATCCCTCTTTGAATTATGGCGTGGAGAAGAGTATGATGGTCTTCTCCGCTTTGGTGGTGATGGAGAGCGTTTAGCCCGCCGTCTTCGTGGAGCCATCTCCGCCGAGGTGGCGGGAGACTCACTTCTTTCTCGTTCCTTCGATGGAGGCTCTTGAGTTCTCCTTTGGGAAGGAGATGCATCATCAAGAAATAAATTCTTGAGCCCTTCACATGGATTCTCTTCTTCTTCCCGAATCGGAGAGAGACCTCTTTTGGGAGTCTCACAAGGAGGCTTCCTAGGTATTCTCTAGTTAAGGTGATGAGCTTGGAGAATCCCGTGAGCACGGAGCTGCCGTTGCACTTCACTTTGGAGAGATGGATTGCCCATGGCTTGTTGAAGCCTAGAAACAAGATAGTTAACAAGCATCGGAGCATCATTAATAGCTTGCTCATTAGCAAAATCAAAGTTATCAACATTAATTTCACTCTCTTTAGTATTGTAGCCATTCTAACAACTTTTAGGTGCAAACTTTTTAGGTGTACTTTGGCACTTCAAGCCCTAGTTGCTACTCCTCTTTACCCCTTTAGAAAAAGCATTCAAGCTACTGTACCCGCGGCTCGAATACCATTAATTGCAAGGAATAGAAGAGAGGGTCTTTCAACACCAAAATAGCACCGGCTCCTGTCAAGCTTCTAATAGCTCAATAGTGGTTAAGCCATAGGCAAGCCCCGTAGGACTCCACTATTAAGACCATAGCTCTCGACGGTGATGCCCCGTTATCTGCACGAAGGCAAGCGCACTACAAGGCTGGAAAATCCCTATTCTACTTACTCACAGGCAGTTAATAATATCAACCATTTATAGCTAGCTTGAGGACCTCCCTTCTTGAGCAAGAAAAGAGAAACCTTGTGCTCTAATACCAATGTAACATTTAATGGTCTAAAAACTTGTGTGTAGCGGAAATTAGCATGAACATAGTGGGCATTTCATTAGAATAGATTCCTAATGAGAATTACAAGAGTGCTTGGGTCGAGAGAGCAACAAAAAGCATAACACCTAGTTAGATAGCATCAACAATACTTTCAAAAGAGAGAGAAATTACGCTATTGACAACAGTTGAGGACCGGATTTGTATGGAACCGGTCCCCCCTCCAAAAGGCTTTGTATTATCGTTTCTCCCATCAAGAGAGACATTGTACAATACAATTCTTTGTGTTCCTTCACGACTAGCTAGTGCAATGAAGATGAAAGCTTCATGCACTAAGCAAAACACTTAGCAAACACAACATCAATTATCCCCGGTCTCAGACCCAAGACCTCACACACCTTCGAAGATGGTGAGAGATAGCAGGGTATGAGAGTAGATTGAGAGGAAGAAGGAGTATCTTACGAGAAAGATGTACATCTCCTCACATAATCACTCATATTAGCATAGCTTAGCTTAGTAATTAGCTTGGTAGACGACATGAGCATGCATTGAAGCTTGGCTCTTGGTTGGCTTTGCATCCACATGCCAAGAGTGTGTCGATGTAGGCTTCTATCTCACAAGCTTGGAGTAGGTGATGAGCTCTCCATTAAAGCTTGGGAAGAGATAGTCTTCTCTTTCTTCACACATGAGATTGTGTGAGTGTGTTTGTGATAATGCCTTGCAAAAATCAGCCCCTTCTCTCTCTTGGGCGAGCCCTCTTGCTATTTGCTCTTGCAGGCTCCCAATTGGACAGTGCCAAGCTTAGCCAATAGGAAAATAGGGGTAAATTGAAGAGCCTTCTGACATGTGTCCCTCTTTCCTTTTTTGAGAGAGCTTTATCAATTAAAATTAATTGATTTAAATGAACTAAATCCCCATTGGACCTTTCCCCATTCTGGCCAATAGGAATTAAGTAGCCCATTGGGCTGCTCAATTCCTATTGGACCCCTTCAAGGGCTGTCCAATAATCATCCAGGAGACTTAATTTTCATTGGTTCTTTTTATTAAGTGTTTTAAAATTAATTAGACTAAATTTACTCTAGCCTAATTCTCATTGGTCCACTTCCAGGGTCATCCGATAGGAATTGAGCACACTTTGGGAGCAACTAGCTTAGGCATCTGACATGTGTCCTTTATGCCCTTTGTGTTCAAATGGGAGCTTGTGTGTGTGTGTGTAAGTTTTTTAGTCTTTCTCTCTCATCCCCCTACCTTTAGGGCTCGCCCCCTCATGTGTAGGGATGTGTGTTGACTTTGGAGAGTACACAAACCACCCAATTTATCCTAAGCTTTAATTAACCCTTTGGACACAACCTTTGAATTTTGGAACCTTAGCATTTTGGAAGTCTTAATGGGCTGAACCTTAGGGTCTTTTTAGCCCATTGTTGCACATGGCTCTTTTGCAGATGGCCCCCCCTTTGGATCCCTATTTTCTCTCCTTTGGATCCCTACTGTAGCCAGTCTGCTAGCTTAACCAATATTCTAGCTTTTTCTCCCCTGGCACTTCCCCATATTAAATGATCAGTTTAACATGAGAATATCATTTAGGAGAATTAGATATTGATTATTATGACATGGATGTGTCAACACCGGCACTAGGAAACCTACGTCCCTGTCATCCATAGGCAAAATTGTGCGTCTTGGAACCAACTCATCAGCCCTTAACATGAACGTATCAAAGAACTCCATATCTGCCAGCTTTGCCTGTGTCTCTAGGGAGCAGACATGCTCTACCTCTAGTTGCACAAATTCTGACAACACATGTTGTGTCTCACTAGAGCACTATCGCTCTATCTTTGTCTCTACAGAATCTATTGGCACGTCATGCACATCTAAATGCTCTATCTCGTGAGCATGGTGGAGCTCACTCGCGAAAGAGACACATCTCGTCTCTTGCTCAAAGCATGCCAACAACAAAACCAAGACTACACAATCTCGAACCTCAGACACATGCATAGGATATACCAGGCCATTGCGGGCTCCTCTGGCAATCACTAATGAACCGCAATGCATTTGGAAAGACTGCTCTCAAAGCAATTTTTTACAACCAAAGTCTTCTAATTGTCTCACTGAGATCAGGCTCTGTCTCAATTGAGGAACGTAGCGCACATGTTGTAGCGTGTATGATGCACCACTAGGCAAAGACAAACAAACGTCTCCTGCACCCTGTATGTAAAATGCCAAACCATCGGCCAAGTCTAGACGACAAAAACTCCCACTAGAGAAGGTGCTAAACCAGTCACGATGCGGTGTGACATGGAAAGTTGCACCCTCATCTAGTAACCAACCACCTGTAATAAGGAGAAACGCTAAAGGCAAATGTGACATCAACGTCACTGGCATATGAAGCCATCGCTCTAGCATGTGTCAAAACCTCATGTGCACCATGTATAGATCTCTGTTGATGCCTCATACATATGAAACAACGGCGTCTAATGTGCCTTTTATGACCACAATGCCAACAACGTAATTACTAGTAAGAACGAGATCGTCGTCTCTCAAGAGTCATCGATGTGGACTCTAAACCATCACACATATCTGCAACCATAAGTGGCTAGATAAGAACCCAAACTATGGCAAGAAATCCTGGGAAAAATTTGACAGAATCTCCCCTGTAAAGTGAGCAAAACCTCAAGTACAATCTCAACCATAAACCATTCCAAAACTAGCAACAAAAGTGGGAGGTAACTTGACCACTATACAATCATCAAAGCATGATCAAACACATCAAAACTAACACTCACATATGCCTAAAAGAAACTCCACAATCTACAAACCCTATTGCATGCAAACAACCTGGGACAAACTGCTCAACTGAGCGTAAAGCGCATAACTGTATACGCAAGTAGAGAGCAAACTAGCTCAAAATGCATCCCACAAGAGAAATTGCCTGCAAAGACTTTTGAAACCTATGACTTCTTGTACTATAGCCACACAAGCATAGGCAAATCCTCACTCCGGCGAGAGTGGGTACAAGGACACCAAACTGTGTCCAAACTGACAAAACCTGTCAAAAGTGAGAGTGAACACTCAATCACTGTCAAAGTGGGAGTCTAGCTCGACCACTAAACCATCAGAGAGCAAATTGCATATACGCATAAACCATGGCGAGAATCTGGGAAAAATTTGGCAAAATTTTCCTTGAAAACTGAGCAAAAAATCAAAAAATCTCACCAAATACGCATGAAAATGGACACTCAGTGTCTCAATAGCAAAACCCGCAAATAGCATACATAGCAACTACCAAAACCCTGGTAAAACAACTCACTCCTAACCGAGTGGCTCTATGGACGTATACATGTCCAAAATTACCTATAAAAGTGCAAACCTGCTACTTGCGAGCTATGGCTAGCTCAAACTGTATCCACATACTACATACATAGCATGAAACTGCACCAAACTGTGCAAACAAGCTCTCTGTAATGCTCCACATAGTCGTACATGCGCACTACATGTGCCGCATAATCCACACTGGAAAGAATGTGCAACCTTTGAGCAAAACCAATGGGAAACTGGCACACACTACCTCATCGGTCAGTAAATACGTTGACCGAAAAAACCTGCCAAGAGTTGTGTGCGCTCAAGGAAAAACCCGCTCCTGAATGGGCTGTCAGAGCCAAAAATGTCGATATGTGCCACCAAAGCTGAAAAACGAGGAAGCTGTCAAAGTCGAAGCGTCGTGGAGAATACGTCAAAGACAAATCCACTCCAAAATGGGTGCTAAAGGAGAGTCGATGCCGTTCTCGCTCTATGGTCGCAACTTGTGTCGAGGTCGAAAGTCGTCAATGCTGTCTTCCATCGTCGGGCGGAAGTACGCTAGGCCAATGCCGAGTAGATGAGAAGAACACTAAAGTCGAGCCGCTAAATCAGTGTAATGGAAATAGCCTATGAACTTTGAGAATAGCGGAATAAGGAGAATTAAAGAGAGCATTTTTTAGAGACTACTTTGAGAACATAGAGGGTGAACTTAATTAGAGGTAGCAACATAACCATTATCCTTAATTAACTTGGCATGAACAATACTTTTGCAAGAGAGAGAGAAAATTAGAGAACTTGACAACAATTGAGGACCGGATTTATGTGGCGCCGGCCTCCCCTCCAATAGGCTTTTGTATTATAGATTCTCCCATAAAGAGAGACTTGGTATAATACAATCTTTGTGTTCCTTGTGACCTTGGTGATGCTATGAAGATGGAAAGTTTCATGCATCATGAGCATAGCATAAACTTTGTAAAAGCATTAACCATCCCGACCTCATTCCCAACGCCTCAAACACCTTCGGAGGTGGAGAGAGCTAGCAGGGAATGAGGGTAGGGAAGAGGAAGAAGAATCATTCATAGGAGAAAGAAATAGTTCCTCACTTATCATCACTCTTCTTGCTTAGCATAGCATAATAGCATAGTAATGAAGATAGAGAAGATGGCAATCTTAAACATTGAAGCATGACTCTTGGTTGGATTTGCATTCCATAGCCAAGAGTATTGGTGTAGGCTCTCAACTTCTCAACAAGCTTGGAGAAGGAGATGGAGTTCTTCCACATTCACCAAGTGAGAATGTGTGAAAAATGAGAGTGTGAGAGAGTGTCTACCCAAGCACACCCCTTGCTTTCTTGCGTCGACCCCTCCTTGTAGCTCAAGCTTGAAGCTCATTGGACCCCTCTAAGCCTATCCAATCACATGCATAATGAATTTCAAGCAGCATGGGTAACCTTTGGACAAGTGTCCTCCTTACCCCTTTGAGAGAGAGAACTTGAAAATATCTAGATATTTGTTAAATTTTTAGCCCAGCCAATAGGATTCAAGCACACCATGTGGCTAAGAATATGGAGAGCCGACATGTGTTCATGTGCCCCTTGAGAAAGGGGGTGCCCTTTGGGTGAGTGGGAGGTTAAGTCAAAGATTCCCCTAACTTTGGGGCTTTTCCCCCTCCTTTGTAGGGTTTCTTTTTTACTCAAGCACCTTACCCCCCATATATGGGAAGCTTCTCAAGCACCTTCCTCATCAAGCATGACAAGCACCTCAAGCACCTTAGTCAACAAGTACGACAAGCACCTCAAGCACCTCAAGCACCTTACTCATCAAGAATGACAAGCACCTCAAGCACCTTAGTCACCAAGCATGACAAGCACCTCAAGCTTGAGCTGGGTTCCCACCTCAAGCACAGCCCTAGCTTGCCTAAGGTCTAAGGACTTTTAACACTAACCTCTGGAGGTCTTAATGAACCTCCAATCGGGTGTATATAAGCTGGAATATGTCAAGATCTCTACCCAAGAGCATGGTGATCAATGTGGGAGCTGAACTCATAACAATCCCTCTCAACTTTGGGACCTACTTTGGAGCTTGCTTAAAGTGTAACAAGTTCGGGCACTTTCCCAAGGACTGTCCCATGAAAGCTAGCGTAAGTACCAATCCTAAAGGGCAAGATCCCAATACAAGGGGCGAAAATCAAGTCCTTGCTAGGGATGCAATTGTGGAAGAGAGTGAGAAGCTTTAAAGTGCTACAGGGTAAGAAGTTTGTTGATCCTAAAAAGCCTCCGAATTCTCCTAAGACTAGTGCGGCGGGGACAGGGCAGACTTCGCGGACGTCGAGGATCCAAACTTTCCTAGACATTGAACTTTTGGAGCAAAGCTTGTCCATAATTTGTCCAACAAAAATGGATTTTTCGCACATCCATAGTGTTTTGTATACATCGTGTTGGTTCCTTGCCAAATGCATGTGCATTGAACTCCGAATCACGAGTTCAAACATCGATAATGTGAACTTGTACATGTGGCCAAATCATTTATAGGGAGCTCTTTGTGCCCCTCTCTAATGCTCACAAGCCTCTCTCTGGCAAAAGCATGTGGGGACAACTACCATCAGGCTAGAAATCTGGCATCAAGGTCACAATGGCCGTCGCCATGTGTGTCATGCCGATCTCCTCAGTGCAAACACTATCTCTAATGTCCCCGTCAAGTTTGCCTTCACCTTTGTCCTCTTGCGAGCTCTTGCATTTGCCTTTGGTTGTACATTCCCGAGCCAAACAAAGCCTCTTCTTGTAGTTATAACAATGGCTCTCGGACCTCTTGCATACCGAGGTGGCTAGTGGAGTACCATCCAATGCACTATCCATAGCCGTGCCTCAACACTATCTCACACGGGCATGGGTTGGATGGGATCAATGGCCTACGCCTTTTTTAGGGAGCGCGGGCATTGTGGGCCGTTGACTCACGACGCGCCCGAATTTACCAGTTTGCCCAAATTTACTAAAGCCGCCCCGAATTTACACAGTGACGGTTTATCATAAAACTCTCCCTTCTCCCATTGCTTTCAACGAGCACGCGCAGGTGAGGTGGTTAAAGTGATAGGCTTGCAAAGGTGGCGTCCAAGATTCAAGTCCGGGGGATGAGAGAGGGAGGGGAGGCGAGAATTTACAAGTTTTGGTGCGTCCGAATTTACCTGTTTTTTCGAATTTGCAAAAGACGTATCGGACAGGTCATATCACACCCGATCCCCTAAACGGGTGTGGACCATTGATCCCATCGAGCCGATGCCTGTGTCAGATAGTGAGGAGGATCTTCGTCGTTGCCACCCTTTTGCCGTTCAAAACCGCGGCTAAGGAAAAGTGGGCCGTTGGAAGGGGCGTCTCGTCTCAATGCTCCTTGGGACATTTGCGCCGCTGAAAACTCCCCACCCAGCGTTGCCAGACGCAGCCGATGTCAACGCCTAGCACTGTCGTGAAGTGCAGGCGATGGTGTTGACGCTTCGGCTTCCTCTACTCTAGTGTTTTAGAACGCTGCAATAGAAACTACCTGCCACCTTTCGCCTTGCGTTTTAAAATGCCGTCGCCCACAGCTCCCAGTGCTTCATTTTGCTTGCATTTTGGAACGCCATTGCCCACAGCTTCTCATTGCATTTTAGAACGCCGTTGCCCACAACAACTCCTTCTATACCACCAATGCTTTAATACAATGTCAGTCGACGACGCAGAAGCGTAGAGCCAGGGGAGAATGCACGAGAGAGAGAGAGAGAGAGAGAGAGAGAGAGAGAGAGAGATTTTGCTGAACCAATGAGATTTTGCTGAACCAATCAACTGGGCAATGAATTAAATAGATTATACAATGCCTGCTGGAAGCTTCTTATATTCTACTTTGGGGTCCATAAGCACCCCCCTCAGGTCATATCAAATAAGTAAAATAAACACCTAAAGACAAAATAAATACCATGAACACATTCAGCTATTCACTTGAGATGATATAACTTTAACAATCTCTTCATTCCTTGTGTGTGTATGCTTGTAGAGAAGAATGTGTGTGGTTTGAATAGCAAGAGGCACACAGAGGTGTGTGCATGTGCGTGTGGTAGAGAGTGGTTGTGAGAGGGAGGCCAACCATGGTTCTTCTCTAGCTTCCATTCTTCAAGACTCCTCTTCACGTATCTCCATTCTCACACGATGCCAATTTAACAATTTAGAGTGTGAATTGTATGCATGCCATGCTAATATGCTATGATTTGCACAACTCTTTTGGCACCTTTGTTGGAAAGAGCTGCCTACACTAGTGGAGCCATTACTAATCTTTTGTGTAGGGTAGGATTTAGAAGCAGATGGGAGTGTAAATCAACTGGAGTTGGTTGATTTATAATCTTAATGGTTGAACAATGCTCTCAATTTTTTGAATCTTTGATCATCTTTCACTAATTTGATGGCCCCTTGGGCGGTGCTAAAAGTGAAGCAATGTGCTGTTGTGCATACATGTCCCCTGCCACCCCCACCCTCCCCCTCTCGCTAACGGTAAAAAAAACAAAATAGTGACCAAATCTTTAATGACTAATCTGATAATAAATCTTATCTTTGGAATCTCTCTCTCTTCTAGGCGGACTTGAAAATAGCCAGATTTAGCTTTGTGAAGATGATGCAACGTGCTCCGAGTTCATGTATCCTAAACATACCATATTTATACTTGGTTAGTATTACTTGATAAGGACTTTGTAGTCAATTAAAAGGCAAGGTGTATCATATATCTTTTCAATGCCCTTAAGTTATCTAGCTTCACTAGAAACTTAGTGTAAGGCCTATGGGCTACAACTGGCCTGAGCAACCTCATGCTTGGGTGGTGGTTTAGTAAGCTCTTCTAGAAACACATAATTGCTATAAGTCTTGCTTGCAATAGGCCCCACCTATCTGACACAACTAGGACTGCCATCGATTTCCTATCAAGACCCAAAAGCACATACATTAGAGAATGTCTTGATTAATAACTTATCACTCAGTAGTCACACCACCATAAAACTGCCAAAAGTAAACAAATCAAATATACAAATAGACATTCTGATTCAAATTGCTGATTTTTTTAGTCTATCAGGTTTAAGTTTTCCTCATAAGTCCCCAAAGAGTTGGTCTAACGGTAAGGCTTTGGCCTCTCAACCTATGGGTTGTGGGTTCAAATCCCCCGTTGGGTCACACTCTAGAGGGACACCTTGTGCTCACCTGGTGTTCACGTTGCTAGGGCTCTTGCCCTTGGACACTCGAGTGCATCCTCCTCCTGGGGTGGGTCACCCGAGGAGGAGGTTCCTAGCTGGTTGCTACGAGTTCTCTCCGCCGTTCCCAGCATGTGGTGCATCAATTAGGTGGCCATGGTGATGCCTACGCGTTCCGCCGTTCCCAGCATGTGGTGCATCAATTAGGTGGCCATGGTGATGCCTACGCGTGGCTCTTGCCTGATGGTACGCGGCCCTTGCCCGACCATGTAACATGGCTAATATTTGGAAGGGATAAGCACCTCCCCCTGTGGGCCCTATGGTGTGTCGAAGGAAAAAAAAAAAAAAAAAAGTTTTCCTCATAAAAGATTCTTCTTCCACAGCTCTTGAGAGAAGCCTTGTGAAGTCAAAAGCTGAAGGTTAGGTTTGCCATGAATGCCTAAGATGGTGACCCTCCTCTTACTTTCATTCTCTAAGGATAAACACCATTTTCTTTAGTGTAAAGTAGCATCATGCTTTCCACGTGAATCCATACCCAACACGCCTTCATAGATCCCAAGTGTTAGTATTCCAAAGTTGATATTCGTGCCCTGAGCTGAGATCTCCCAGTTCAATTTTGCTCTACCTGTGTCACGTTTCCCCTTGCGAAGTTCAATAGTGGATGATGAATCACTGTTCTTAGACCATTTAAATTTCTCTATAAAGTTCAGATAAACTTCCATTCCCAAGCAAGGTGAATCCTTCCCTTCATATTTTGCAAGGATAGGGAATTGCTAATTAGTTCCTTGTTGCTATCATATATTTCCGAGGCACGGGTTTAATCACATAGCAGCAGTTGGGTTGCACAACCCATAATAAGGTCGCATTGATGGCCTCACTTTGTGGCTGAGATGAATTCGAGTTTCATAATAACTTTGTTTTGATCCCTCAAACCTCTCTCTTCACACTACTACTTTGACATATTTGCCAAATCAGAATGATCACAAGGCAATTGTCTCTTTGAATCACCAGAGATGTTGTCTCTTTGAATCACCAGAGATGTCTTGTGACACCCGGTGCAAACTCGGAAAGTAGCATTCTTGTGACATTTTACGACCAACATCCTCTAAGCTTCATGTCAATCTCTTCGCTTTGTGCAGGCTTTGTATCACCGATGAAAAACTCATGGACTCTATCATCTGTATCGGTCCGTGAGCTACACCATGGCAGCTTCCATGCTTTGTTCTTTATTCTCATGGTTTCAATGTCCTTGGCCTTCTCTTGCATGCCAGCTGCTGCAAATATGTTCACCATCAAAACGTAAACTGACACATCAGATCTGTCTACCTCTATTGCCTGTTCAAATGCCCAAGTCCCCACATTGACATCTACCCATTTCAAGCAAGCACCCAACAAGCAATGCCAAATAGCAGAGCTAGCAGTAAAAGGCATTCCTTGGATAACCTCTACTGCTTTTATTAGGTGGCCCGCCCGTCCAAGAAGGTCAACCATGCAGGTGAAACACTCTAAATCGGGCTTGAGACCACCCACAGCTTCCATACTATCAAACAACCCTTGGCCCTCTTCCACCAGACCTAGATGACTACACATATTCAGTAGGCAATGGTATGTCACTGCATCTGGAAGGATTCCCTCCTGTTGCATTTGTTCGTAACATTCTAGAGCCTGTTGGCCTTTCCCCTTTTGAGCATAGCCTGTGATCAAAGTATTCCAGGAGACGACATCACGAAAAGGGAGCTTTTCTAGGACGCTTTGCGCCTGAGGGAGAGCACCACACTTGGCATACATGTCCACAAGGGCATTACCCACTAAACTATCATGCTCTAGCAACTCCTGCCTCAAAATCTCATCGTGGACGTGCTTTCCTTTGTCTATGGCTCCAGTCAAAGCACAAGCATTCAAGATGGCCACATAAGTGCCTGAATCTGGATGGATTCCCTCACTCTGCATCCGTTCGTAACATTCTAGAGCTTGCTGGCCTTTCCCCTCTTGAGCATATCCTGTAATCAAAGCACTCCAAGAGATGGCATCGCGGGAAAGGAGCTTCTCTAATACACTCTGCGCCTGAGGAAGAGCACTGCACTTGGCATACATGTCTACAAGAGCAGTACTCAGCATAATATCATGCTCCAGTAACCCCTGCCTTAAAATCTCGTTGTGGATTTGCTTTCCCTTGTCGATGGCTCGAATCCCAGCACATGCCTTCAAAATGCACGTGTATGTCACTGAATCCGGTTGGATGCCCTCGCACCGCATTTGCTCGTAACAGTCTAGGGCTTGTCGCCCATGCCCCTGTTGAGCATACCCGGCAACCAAAGCATTCCAAGAGACAACACTACGAGACGGGAGCTTTTCTAGGACACCTTGTGCCTGAGGAAGACAACCGCATTTGGCATACATGTCCACAAGGGCAGTACTCAGTATTATATCATGCTCCAGCAACCCCTGCTTCGATATCTCCTCATGAATTTTCTTTCCCTTGTCAATGGCTCTCATTCTAGCACATGCTTTCAGGATGCAAGTATATGTCACCGAATTTGGAGAAATACCCTCACGCTGCATTTGTTCGAAACAGTCTAGAGCATTCTGGCCCTTCCCCTGTCGGGCATATCCTGCTATTAATGCATTCCATGGGACAATGCTGCTACTGTTATGCTTGTCAAGTAAAGCTTGTGCTCTCTGGAGGTCACCGCACTTTGCGTACATGGAGACTAAAGCACGCGAGTAGTTCTTCTCAGCTAGTCCCCTTGATTGAAGCTCATTGTGAAGCTTGATTCCTGTGGATAGATCCTTAGTCTTACAACATGCCCATATGAGTGAGGGCGAGAGAGCCTCTGCAGTGTTTGCATGGTGAGCTGTAAATCCACGGCTAATGAGCTCCTCTGCAACCCAAGATGGATTGTAGGGGCTATCCATCCACAAAGGCTGTTTCGTAAGCTTGTGCTTGAAATCAGGCTGCCTAGGGTTGCGCTTGGTGCTGCGCTTGTCCCACCACAAGGAGGGATCCCTGAAGAATTCCTTCCACGACAAGTCGTTTCGACGCTCGAAGTCCTCCCGTCCTGCCATGCCCGTCTTCAAATACAAAGCACCGGCCATCTCTCCACTAGGCTAGGTGTGGATCTTTGATCAGTTTTGGTAAGTGAGTGTGGTTTTCAATGTTCCGGAAAAAAAAAAATTAGCATGCTATAAGAGCCCAGTCTCGCTGGATGCTGCAGTGGTCTCGCGGGAGAGAGAGAAAATTTGATCTGAATGCTGTCTTGTACTAATAAGGCCGGGTTCAGACGGCAGCAAACGTACTGAGTTCTTGCCTGCATCATTCCAGCTCACAACAGGCTGCGATAAATGCTCATCTACAACTGAGCAAGAAAAGGTGTTTCATCCTCATTTGCGATGGCAAGCATACTGCATCGCTCTCCGCACTCCACGCTGAAAAGGAGACGGTACTCCAGCCGCCACCGCCAGCTTTTTCGGGGGGGGGGGGGGGGTGCCCATCTTTTTGTGGGTATAAGGGGTATGAGCCTCCCGAAGACCGGCCACGGGAGGGGACCCCCACCTAGACACGGTAGCCTCACTCCACGCACTCGCGCACCGTGGGGACTCCACGCAAGGTTCCCCGGGGCACGCTATGACCCGTCGGCGGTGCGGCGGAGCCTGAGGCTACGTGGGGCTAGGGACCCGGAACGCAAGACCCGCGAAGACCCGCGAAACGCAAATGGCCGTCGACCCATGGAACGCAACCACACCCGAGCCGGTCCCGTCCGAGCCGGGCCCTCCTGAGCCGGTGCCGTCCGCGCCAGGACCCCTTGAAGACAGAAGTCCCCTTCCGCCGCGCGCGGGTATAAATCCCCGCCGGGCCCTTGAAGACAGAAGTCCCCTCCGCCGCGCGCGGGTATAAATCCCCGCCGGGCCCTTGAAGACAGAAGTCCCCTCCGCCGCGCGCGGGTATAAATCCCCGCCGGGCCCTTGAAGGTCCCCTCCCCGACGCGCCCACATTCTGGGGCGTCACACTTGGTATCAGAGCTCCAGAACGAGCTCCTGGAAACGAGCCGAAGACTGACGTGCCCGACGCGCACGATCCTCACGACGACTCCAACCGCAATGGCCCGGGTCGTCAAAATCTTGGTGAAGAGAGCTCCAGAAAGCAACCACACGCCCTCCGCCTCGTGACGCGTTCCCTGAACACCGGGCCGTCACCCATGACCCGCGCCGGCCCCGATCCGAGCCGGGCACCTCCATGAGAAAAAGGAAAGATGCGAGCCAGACAGGGCTCTTCGTGACGCGTCCAAACAACGGGCCGTCACCCGTGACCCGCGCCGGCCCCGATCCGAGCCGGGCACCTCCAGACACAAAAAGCAAAGATGCGAGCCAGACAGGGCTCTCCACATGAAGAAAAGGCAGATGCGAGCCAGACAGGGCTCTTTATGACAAAAACAAAGAACCACCAAAAACGCGACAAACCAAGCCAACGGTGTTCGTCGCGCCCCGGCCACGTTTTGTGGCCCATGCTGAGCTGAAGGTCCAAACGACGTCCAAACAGGGACCAACTCGCAAGTGCTGCATTGCGACGGAACGCTCTTTCAGATTCGGCTTTCAAGAAGCCTCCGCGCGGACCAACGCAACAGGTGGCTCCGCGCACACTGGGTTACCTATTCGGGGAACGCTCAAGTACGGGGAATTCTACTTGGGTGTTCAAAGCATACATATTTTCAGCCTTCTGCCAAAACCCCAAAAATACACACACTCCCTTTATTCTCAAAAGTACAAAAACAAAGCATGCCTAGTTACTTGCATTTGGGAACAGTTTTGTCACTTGCACTTATATGCACCCCTTTGTCCCCACGGCCTCATGCATAGCCAAGCACTCTTTTTCCACGTTCGACGCGGTCGTCGAACTCTCTTCAAACGGGGGTGTATATAAGGGGTATGAGCCTCCCGAAGACCGGCCACGGGAGGGGACCCCCCACCTAGACATGGTAGCCTCACTCCACGCACTCGCGCACCGTGGGGACTCCACGCAAGGTTCCCCGGGGCACGCTATGACCCGTCGGCGGTGCGGCGGAGCCTGAGGCTACGTGGGGCTAGGGACCCGGAACGCAAGACCCGCGAAGACCCGCGAAACGCAAACGGCCGTCGACCCATGGAACGCATCCACGCCCGAGCCGGTCCCGTCCGAGCCGGGCCCCCGTGAAGGCAACTCGACCCGAGCCGGTCCCGTCCGAGCCGGTGCCGTCCGCGCCAGGACCCCTTGAAGACCGAAGTCCCCTCCGCCGCGCGCGGGTATAAATCCCCGCTGGGCCCTTGAAGACAGAAGTCCCCTCCGCCGCGCGCGGGTATAAATCCCCGCCGGGCCCCTCCCCGACGCGCCCAGATTTTGGGGCGTCACACTCTCTTCAAACGGGGGTGTATATAAGGGGTATGAGCCTCCCGAAGACCGGCCACGGGAGGGGACCCCCACCTAAACACGGTAGCCTCACTCCACGCACTCGCGCACCGTGGGGACTCCACGCAAGGTTCCCCGGGGCACGCTATGACCCGTCGGCGGTGCGGCGGAGCCTGAGGCTACGTGGGGCTAGGGACCCGGAACGCAAGACCCGCGAAGACCCGCGAAACGCAAACGGCCGTCGACCCATGGAACGCAACCACACCCGAGCCGGTCCCATCCGAGCCGGGCCCTCCTGAGCCGGTGCCGTCCGCGCCAGGACCCCTTGAAGACAGAAGTCCCCTTCCGCCGCGCGCGGGTATAAATCCCCGCCGGGCCCTTGAAGACAGAAGTCCCCTCCGCCGCGCGCGGGTATAAATCCCCGCCGGGCCCTTGAAGGTCCCCTCCCCGATGCGCCCACATTCTGGGGCGTCACAGTGGGTTCGCAAGCTGAAGCTGCGCAATTGAACGAATGGTAGCTTTCCATTTGAGATGAACGCCCCTGCCTCATGCTCTACCGCCATCTCTTCTGAACCCAACCTAAAGAAGGTTTCTACCTCATCTTTATGTCAAACGTCCAGTTTCTAAATGAGGCCTTCTGCAATAAAGGAACTCGCATTTCCCTTTTGAACGACAACTTCTTGAATTTTCATTCATCGACTCAAGACGTACATCAATGCCTTACACAATATCCCAAATTTCCTTTGACACAAGGACATGTTGCATCATATAAGCCCACATAGGGTACTTTTCCCTATCCTCAGCAGCAAACATCTTGAACACATCTGTGTTGTTGGAAGCCATGGCAAATGCCTGCACCGCACTGCCTGTAGTGGAAACGGAGGCTGAAATGAGTCCAAATGGAAAATCTGAGCAAATCAAGCTCTATGACCGTCCCTGAGTATTTGTCAACCTGCTGATGCTCACCAAAGCTCACAAAAATATGAGAAAGTGAGCAGGCATGTGCTGGCGATGCTGGTGATTAAGCCCGAGAGGACGTAACCTGCTCTGATACCAATTGTTGGAAATAGGGTTGTAGAGAAACACATACAACTTGGAGAAGATGAAGGAATCTCAAGGCACACAACAGAGAGTGTATTACTTAATGTGCAATGGAAAGATAAGATAGCCCTAGAGTGATGGGCATATATACAATGCTCGAGGGAAAAACCTCCTAGTGAGGGGAAAAATGCCCCGGTGGTCCTAAGTGTGTTCACACACATCACTACAACATATATATGGTAGCATGGACATTTTTCATCACAATGTCCAAAAAATGTAAAGGTTGATGTGGCTGAAGTGAAGATGGCAAAACCAATACTAGTGAAAGTGATTGTAGACAGTGGGAACAACAACCAGTCAAGAAGTCAGACTAGTAGTGGAGCTGATAAATACCGAGTCCTGTTGCTGCGATAACAGTACAATGGACAGTCAGTCAAAGGCCTAGACTGGAAGCTATAAATAGGACCCATTACTCATTTGATAGGGCTATTGTTGTCTAGTGGCATCCTTGGAGCTCATTATGCTCTTATACTCTTTTGGCTATTAAGCTCAAAGCATCCTTTGACTCATGTTGTTGTGCTCATTTTCAATTGAACTTATCTGAGAATATATTCCAGTTCCAGTTGTAGGAATACATATATCATTTCCATTCCAAGTATCTTTGTCTTTTCTTGATCTGTTGTATAAAGTCTGCCTACCTGAATTGATTTAACTAAGTCTACTCACTCAACATGGAATAGCTATCAGAAGTAACCAGCTCATTCTATTTTGGCGATCATGATGGTGGGATGAATTGCTCTTGATAGAGAATTTCTATCTCCCAATTGGGTTTTTGGAGTTAGATTATTTTCGTCATGCCACCCAAAAGAGTTTCTCTTGGAAAAACACCAGCAACAGATTTATGGAGGATCCAGATCGGTTCAACACAATCCTAGAGGAATTGGAGTGAGGCTCTGACATTGACCTCGAGCCTAGAAACAAGACGGATGCCAACCTAGACCAACAAGAGGCTGAGGACTTGGAGTCCCAACACTTTCACCAGCCTAGGAGAAGGCAGTTAGAGAGAGTAGAGCGACGCTGTCGTCTCAAAACAAGGACAAGGGCAAAAGTAAATTTCATACGGATGAAAGTGATGGCAACAAAAAGAGTCACAAGTCAGTGCACAAGAAGTTAGAGTAGAAACTAGACTTAGATATGGTAACTGAAATGGATGATAACGACAAGTGGGAAGCTGATACAGACCATTATGGCAAGAGAAGAACTAGAGAGTGCAAGTCAGTATCAAAAGAGAAGTCCATGCATCATGAAAGATCCTTTGATTTGAAGATTTCTTTTCTAGTGTTTAAAGGAGGCAAGAAAGATGACCTAGATATTCATATTCAGGCTTTCAAACAGTAGGTTGAGCTCAAGGACATCGACGAAGGAAATGGAAAGAATATTTTTCCTAGACATTGAAGGATGTAGCCTAAAAATGATACTATCATTACCCGACATGCCAGCTCAAAACATACAGTAAGCTGATTAAAGCATTCCTCTTGGAAGACTCTGATAACAAAGGAGACGAAGATATCTTATGTGAGCTAGACATGATTGTCAGTTTAGAGTTACGTTGAGAAAATCAAGGAACTGACCAGACAACTGCATGAACCATTGTCTAAAAAAAGAAGAGGGCTTGGTTTCTTAGCGGGTTCAAAAGTAAAAAGCTAAGGGAACAAGAGGTTCTAGCTTTGACAAATAAATTCAATGATCTGGTGCATCATGCTCTAAAACATGAACAACAAGCTAAGAAGAAAAAGGGTCAAGAGTAGACAAAGTTCCAGTGATATCGAGATGACTATTGAGGAGTCAAATTTCACTTCAAGTTCTAATTCATCGAATAGCGATTCAGATGATAAGGCCAGGAGCAAGAAGAAGGGATCATGGATGAAGGAATTGGAAAAGATGTCAAAGGAAATTGCTGAAATGGCAAATACTCAACCCTCAGGCAGTAAATGTTAGGTAAAGGCGGTGTGCCTCACCGTGCTTTGCCCGTGTCTGCTAGCCAGTGTCCGGCCGCCCACATTTATCTCCTTATTCTTTATACATACAAAGAAAAAGGAGCTCTCACTCACTCTCACATAGTGCTCATACAGTGAGATTTGGGAGCTCCACCCCACATCCTGTGTTCTCTCTCTCTCTCTCTCTCTCTCTCTCTCTCTCTCTCTCTCTCCCCCCTTTTCACTCTCCGCACACACACTGCATTTGCACACTCACAACTGGTATCAGAGCTTTGGCAATGCGCATGCGACAACTTCACCACGAGACGGAAGCGACAGAGCTCGACGGAGGTGGATATGGCTCG
Source organism: Adiantum capillus-veneris (assembly GCF_014529385.1). NCBI lineage: Eukaryota > Viridiplantae > Streptophyta > Polypodiopsida > Polypodiales > Pteridaceae > Adiantum > Adiantum capillus-veneris. The sequence goes on along the minus strand of NC_140935.1, from coordinate 7,679,320 downwards.
ACGGTGTCAGATCTCAGCTTAGGCATGTATATTCAGCTTGTGTAGAGCTTGTGTAGCAAGCCATTGCTGAATTTTGCAGAAAAACAGCAGGAACAAGAAGTGTTGCAGCTCGTTTTTGCTGTTTTTGGCTCCCGAAACAGGTTTTTTTGCATATCTCCATCACACGGAGTCGGATGGATATGATCCAGGAGTCTAGGTTGGGGTTTTGGCACATTCCGGATGTCCATTTTATAATATTCTTCTCTGAATTACAGTAGGGGCAACAACAACAAGTTTATGTTGCGTTTTTGGATCGAAAACGGAGGTTTTTTGCATATCTCTCACACCCGGACTCAAATGTATGTGATCTAGGAGCCTACCCTGAGATTTTGGCACATTCCAGACGTGCTGAACATATTAGAATTTCAAAATTCTGAGCACAGAATTTTTCACAGTAGCCTGTCAATAATCTCGAGATATCGAGGTTTTGCAGTTTGATTCCTATAGTGTAGAGAGTGATGCTGTTTGCATCTTTGGCTATGTATGGCATATTGTGGTGCTATTTGAGAGAGAATTCACCTTGTTTTGGCGTATGCAAGTGGTGCTCTGGGATGTCACTTTTGGATTGTTACATATTCGGATGTGGTTTTATGTGCATTGTTTGACTATGTGGAGCATTTCAAAGAGCTTTTTTAGCACGGTTTTGTGTAGCTTCATGCTATGCATGCATTATGCGGATACAGTTTGAGCTAGCCATAGCTCGGAGGTAGCAAGTTTATAGGTTTGCAGTGTTTTTGGAGGACAGGTACACGTCCATAGAGCTACTCGATCGAGGAGTGAGCCAATTTGCCAAGCTTTTGGCATTGCATGTAGACCATTTGTGGATTTTTCTACTGAGATAGTGTCTATTGTCGTGCATATTTGGTGAGATTGTACTTAAGTTTTCTGCCGGATTTTTCCCAGATTCTTGCTATGGTTTATGCGTATTTGCAGCTTGCTCTCTGATTGTTTAGTGGTCGAGTTTTGACTCCCACTTTTACACAGATTGTGTATGCTATGGTTTTCTGGCACATTGTTCATTTATTGACACATTTTGACGTCACTTTTTCACTCACATATGTATGTCATTTGTGGTGCCATTGAGTGATACTCCGGCTAGAGCGGTTTGGCTCTGTGTATGACTTTGTGAGGTGATTTTGGACGAGTACATTCCCGAATTGGCCATTTGGGCATTTGTTGTTGTCTCCATTGCGATTTACTGTTGAGTTTTTTTGCTCCAGTTACGAAAGAGACTCTACCAAAATTTTGCCAGATATGTATGCCTATTGCAAAGGCTAGTGAGCTTGACCGTTTGCTCACCTTCTTTGCTTGAGACAGTGGTTTGCTCTCGGGTGGGAGATATGATCTCGAGCATTGTTTGCCATAGTTTTGGCATGGATATGGAGACACTTCAGGTTAGAGGCAATTCTCGCTCACGATCGCGACTGACATATTGGCATTGTGGCCACGATGGGCATATTAGGCGTTGTTGCTTCAGGCATATGAGGCAACGAAAGAGGCCGATGCATGTTGCTACTATGAGGACAGATGCTAGAGAGTATGCATGTGACGGGCATGTCACTTTTGAGTCTAGCTTGCCTTCAGACTACTTTGTGTCTTGGGATAGCACATTGTCTACGCATTTTCTACTAGACAAGCATGCACTTTTTCACGTGACGCCACGTCGTGATTTGTTTTGCTCTTTCTCTAGTGGAAGACTTGGTTGTGTGCATTTTGCTGATGGTTTAGCATATGACATAGAGGGTGTTGGAGATGTATACATGTCTTTACCTAGCGGTGCGTTGCTTACGCTACGAGATGTACGTTATGTACCAAGACTCAGCCAGAGTCTCATTTCAGTGCGTCAGTTGTTGCAAAGTAGAGGACATTGTGTACTGCTTGGAGAGCGATCATTTCAGATGCATATGGGATCACTGGTGATAGCCAGAGGTTCTAGGTAGTCTCTGTGTATTTACAGCCATGTTTGGAGCGAAATATGAGACGTGTCTCTTTTGCGGATGTGTCATTAGGCAAAATTTGGACTCACAAAGGGGCCCTTTAAGGAGTTTGACTTTACCTCTCTCTACCAAAACGGGCGCATGGATAAATTTTTGCAAATAAACTCCAAAGTTGGCGAAGGTTTGACAGTTAGAATGTCCTCTTCAAGCTCTATCTACTGATATATAGCATGCCATGAGATCCTCATATTTTAGAAGATTCTTTTTTTGATTCACTTAGATTCCGACAGAGTTGTCACATCATAGGTGAATCAAAAAAAGAATCTTCTAAAATATGAGGAATCTCATAGTGTGCTATATATCAATAGATAGAGCTTGAAGAGGACATTCTAACTGTCAAACCTCCGCCAACTTTGGAGTTTATTTGCAAAAATTTATCCATGCGCCCATTTTGGTAGAGAGAGGTAAAGTCAAACTCCTTAAAGGGCCTCTTTGTGAGTCCAAATTTTGCCTAATGTGCATGGAGAGCAGGTTGTGCATTTGTCTTGTGGTGACGTTCACGCAGATAGTGGTATCTCTCGGGATGCACAGCTTGGTCAGTCATTAGTTGAGGTGACATCACTTGAGCCAGACACCGATACATTGTTCTATGATGCGTCTGATATGTTTGAGGGCGACAGTGTCCTTCAGACAGCTGTGTGTGATTGTAGTAATGCTAATTTTTTGGTTTTGCAGTAATTCTTGGCAGATATGCCTTTGCCAGATGATGCTGACATGGTGATGCATAGTCAGGTAGTTCCTGATGAGGATGCATATGGCACTGAGGTTGCTGACAGGGACAGGTTGACACACATAGTGCATGTTTCGTTGGCTTTCGGGTCTCTCATGTCTGACCTTTTGGTCTTGAGACCTGATCTTGCTTATGCGGTTGGTGCATTTGCAGTGGGAGTTGTCAGTTGTATGATGACTGACACTGGCACTGTGCATTTATGAGCCATGCAAGTTGTCACTCGATACATGCATCAGGAGTGTCATCGTAGCTCTAGCCCTAGTGATATGTATGTTGCATCTACACTAGAGCGATTACAGAGTGATCCATTGGGCATAGGTTGAGAGCCGTCTTCTCTCACCTCTTATATATACTAGTTGTAGGCTAGTCTTCTTGCCACTTATCGGCACACAGCCTTTAGTGGGAGAATGTTAGGTAAAGGTGGTGTGCCTCACAGTGCTTTGCCCGTGTTTGTCGGCTAGTGTTCGGCCGCCCACATTTATCTCCTTATTCTTTATACATACAAAGAATAAGGAGCTCTTACTCACTTTCACATAGTGCTCATACAGTGAGATTTGGGAGCTCCACCCCACATCCATGTGTTCTCTCTCTCTCTCTTCCCTTCTCACTCTTTGCACATGCACCGCATTTGCGCACTCACAGTAAACTCAAGAACTGGTGTTTGAAGTGCAGATCCGAAGATCACGAGTCTGACTAGTGCATTCAATGTACATATTGCAAAGCATATGGTCAAGTGTGGAATAATTGTGGGACTAGAATTCACCACTTCAAGAAGGGAAAGGAATTATCCATGATTGCTTTAACCAATCTAAAAGTGGTGAAGTCAGAGGGAGTATTTGTATAGTTCTAGATCTGGCAGAGGGAGATATTAGGGAAGCAATGGTCGAGGCAGAGGTAGAGCTGACTTTGGAAAGAGAGATTTCAACTGCTACACTTGTGGCAAATATGGCCATTTTGTAGCTCGATGCTCGAATGACGCAAAACTAGAAGGAGCTAAGCAGAAGCCACTTGAGGCAAGACAGCTAGGACTAGTGAGAGCAATCACCAGAAGTAAAGGGGTGGTGATCAAAGAGATTCCATATGAACCTTAGAAAGAGGTAAAGCAAGCTATTGAAACAAAGAAATGGGAGCAGCAGAGGACTATCTAGAGGGCAAAAGGAAAGGCAAAGGTAATGGACAAATGGCAGTAGCAGAGGGATCCGGCGACGAAGATCACAAAAGATCTAGCAAAGAAGATGCAAGAGCATCCAAAATGCTCTAAATCGAGGACCATCCACAAGGTGCCACCTCAGTCTTTGGGTACTCAAGAAGAGAAGCAATTCAAAGAATTTGGTGAGGAGAAGAACGCACATGGACTGAACGAGTCTATGATAGCTATAGTTGAGAGTGTGGTTGAGGAGATGCGGCAAGTCAGATCATACTTGACCAAGATTGGATGTACTAACTTGGTGAAGGGTCATTTAGAGAGTCCATCACAAGATCAGCCAGCAACTAAATGAATGAAACCAACTCAGTGACACTGAAGACAAACCAGATGGAAGAAAGATCTTCCAACAGATAGCAATTCTGGTAACAAACAAGACAAGATATATGTCAAGGTATGTGAGAGGATCAAGAAGCTTACAGTGGAACTGGACGATATCAGATAGACATTACCAAAAGCAACAAAGTTTATCAAAAAGAAGAGGAAAGAAGATGCAGAGACCAGAACAGTAGATTTGGTTGCCATCATAGTGACGAGGTTCCGATCATTCAAGCGGACTATAAGCTCAAAAAGCAATGGCAATTGGTGTCAAGAGTCATACTAGATGGTGAAGATGGAGTTAACATTCTCGAAGAACATTTAAGACAGAATTTGGGAATTCAGGACCTAAAGCCAACACCATTCAAGATTCAAATGGCGGATCATAGGGTAGTCCAAGCTACTAGCTTAATTGACAATATGCAGATCAGAGTTGGCAAGGAAAAGTTTAAAAACAAACTTCTTAGTTTTGGATGTACAAGGAGCATATGCAATGCTTTTATGAAAACCATGTCTAAGAATAGTTGAAGCAGTACACGATTATTCAAATCAAACATTAACCATTCAAGGGACCAACAATAGGCTTCAGATTAAGACTGACAACATAAGAAGCTCGAAGAAGGCACTCAGACCAGAAGAGCTTTGCAAGAAATATGGCACCACGAAGATTGAGAGAATGTTGGCGTCAATGAATATTTTTCCACTTGTAGAGATAGACTTGAGTGTGGTTCTAATGGATAAGGAACAAGTGGATAGGCAGAGGAGGCAGTATCCTGATCAATTTACAGATTTGAATACTGATGAACATACAATTCAAATTGACAGGACCATTGCAAGATCAGACAGATCAGGAGAAGTTTGAGTTCATATCAAAAGCAGTAAGGTATGTGGAATGAGTTGAACACTTATGACAGTTATTCCAGGCTGGTCAATTAGAGTTATTTTAGATCAGGTTACAACTTCATATCAAACAAGTTTGGAATGAAATGCAAAGACTCGTACTGAAATAGAAATTGAACTGGAAATTAAGATTGAACATCGAAACTGGAGACTGTGAGTTGGAATATATTCATAGGAGTGTAAGCCAATACAAAAATGTGAGCCAAGTGTGCTCTCAGCTCAATTAAAGTCACAAAGATACAAGAGCATAAAGAGCTCCAAGACACTAAACAGGAATAGTCAGTGTTATGCAAAAATAACTAGTCTAGAAGAGATCCCCCAAAGCGAATAGCGAGCATTATATATAACGATCACACTAGACCTTGGCAATTACCAGCCCAATCGCCTGCCTATTCACTGGTGAATGTTCCCACAATCTGCATTCCTTCCCCCTTTTCTTTGAATTTTGGTATATTCCAAACTTTTAGCAGTCAAGCAATGTCAATCCATTGGACCCTCCTTTTTTTATCTTGAGCCTAATTCTTTGGCAGCTGATAAAGGACTCTCGGTGGTGCATTGGATCACGATCTTCTATGGTTTTGTGCTATATAGCACGTGTTGTTCCCGCTTTTCTTCTCCTCATTTTGGGCAGTTTTCACATCATGTGCTACATATACCATGGTTGACAACAATACAGATGCGTTCAAGATGTTTGCTCTGCTGAGGACAGATTGGATGTGGAGAATAACCCTATGTGGGCTTATGTAATGCAACATTTTTTTGTGTCAGAGGGTATTTGGAACATTGTGCAGGGCATTGATGTGTGTCTTGGTTTTGAGGATACATGCGATATTGAGGATGTTGCAAGTCTTGCTGTTGTTAGAGTTGTTTTACCTACGACAGAACAAGATCATTGGGATGTAAAAGATACGTAGGCTCATGCATTGATTTCATTTTCTGTGAAGCGCACTATTACTCCTCACATTCATTCAACAAAATCTGCAAAACAGTCTTGGGATATTCTAGCGGTCTTTATGCAAGTCGTGATGAGGCTAAAATTGCATTGCTGCGTAAAGAGCCGGAGTGGTAGATTATGCATGACGAAGATGATATGGATACTTTCCTTGCTGGTGTCAAGGATATTAATGAGCATCTTATTTTTGCAGGTGGAGCCATTTTAGACAATTCCCTTGTGCAAACTGTTCTTGATGCCTTGCCAGATTCTTACCAAACTTTTTCTAGTACTTGGAGACTTATGACCCAAGGAAATCCCGAAGTTGTCAAGTTTGATGCATTGTGCACATTGTTGTTGCAAGAGTCACTTTCCAAAAAAACAGGACTAGACAACATGCAGTTGAACATGCCTTTATTGCTGCTCAAAGAAAAGGTGGTAGCAACAATGCAGCCACTTCTCATGGTTCCTCTGCAAGTGGAAAATCACATGTTCCTAATGCTTCTGCTGGCAGCAATCCGTCTGGGAATTCTGGTGATAAGGGCAAAAAGAAGATGCATTGCCATTATTGTAAAGCTAATGATCACTTGATCAAGCAATGTCCTAAGTTGAAGGCTTAAGAGGCTACGAAGAAAGAGGTTGGTTTCACTACTAATGTTGGTTCCACTACAATTGCAGCTATTGTTGAGTCTTCTATGAAAGGAGACTGTGATGTTGATGTTGATGCAGAATGGGATTTTAGTGTAGAGTGTACCTATAATCTTGTTGTCTATGATGCATACATGTCAGCTACTGCAAATTCACATGTGTGGTATTTTGACAGTGGTGCTACAAAGAACATTACATCACGTCATGGTTTGTTCACCTCTCTTGAGTCTATCCCTCATGGGAATTACAAATATTGTGCTAACAATGCCTCTTATCTAGTTCAGGGAGTTGGAAAGATTGTGCAGATTTCTTCAGATGGTAGTTCTTTCACACTTGTTGATGCATTGTATGAACCTGGGATTAGAAAGAATCTTTTGTTTGTATCTGCACTTGCTAGACTTAGTCTTGTAGTCAAATTTGTGGATGAAAGATGTACAGTACATGATCTCAATTTCGATGATGAAATTGTTACATCTGGTATTTTATGTCTTGGGCTGTATAAGCTCACTTTATATGACAAGCATGGGCAGAATTTTGCAAATGTAGTGTAGATTCTAAGTCTATTTCAGATGCAAAACTTTGGCATGCGCGTTTTCGACATCTGAATTTTGCCACCAGTTTGCTACGTTTGCAGAAATCTGATATGGCTGCTTCTTTGCCGCCTCTTGAAGCACTTGTCAAACATGTTTGTAAGACTGTATTTTGGGTAAGATGTAGCATTCTAAGTATCCTCAAGATGGTTCAGTTAGGGCCACATGTAGGTTGCAGGTTGTGAATAGTGATGTTTGTGAGCCCATGCAAACTCCATCTTTTGGAAATTACCTTTACTTCGGGACTTTTATTGATGATTATTCTAGGCATGCATGGGTGTATCCGCTTAAGGCAAATTCCGAAGTCTTTATGTGCTTCAAAGAATTTCTGGCTATGGCTGAAAATGTCTTGAAATGTAGTATGGTCACCCTTCATTCCGATCGAAGGAGGGAGTATATGTCTCATGAATTTAATGCATTTTGGGCTAGTCGTGGGATAAAAGACCAATGTACAGTGCCTTATATGCCTCAGCAAAATGGTGTTGCTGAGAGAAAAAACAGGTCATTTATAGAAATGGCTCGATGTATGGTCAAAACTCAAGCTTTGCCGCATTCGTTTTGGCTTGAGGCCATCATGTGTGCCACTTATGTACTAAACAAGTGTCCTACAAAAGCTTTGCACTCTATGACTCCATATAAGGCATGGCACAATAGAAAGCCTTCTATTGAGCACATGCTTGTCTTGGTTGTTCAGCATACGCTTTGCTGCCACAGACACAACGCAAAAAATTGGATGATAAGGCTGTCAAATATAATTTTGTTGGTTATGGTGCTGAAAGCAAAGGTTACAGGTTGTATCATTTGCCAACAAAGTGTATCTTGGTCTCACGAGATGTTGTGTTTGTGGAAGATTCTGTCTAGCCCCCCTTGTTGTCATATACTAGAGATAGTAATGTAAGCTCACAAGACATTTATGACACTTTGTTGCCTCTTTTCAGTGGTGGAAGTTCAAATGTGAATTCCAATGAGGAAAATGTACAGCTTATGGGTGTTTCTATTTTTTTTTTAGATCAGCCTATTACTAATGCAGATGTACATGATCTACTTGATGAGGAAAGGGCTGAGAATGAGCAAGCTAGAGGTATGCCAAAATGGCTGGTGCATACTTTTCGTGGTGACAATAAATTGGATGCACCTTTGTCTAGTCGTACTTGTTTAGGTTCTCACCATGCATCGGATTGTTATTATTTGGTTGTGTCTAGCTTACATGATGTTGAGGAACCTCTGTCTTTTCATGAAGCACATAATTCAAAAAATTGGATGGCTACCATGCAATCAGAATATGATGCACTTATAGAAAATGACACATGGACTTTATGTGATTTGCCTCCTGTCAAAAAGGCCATTGGTACAAAGTGAGAAACGCAAGCCGGATGGTGAGATTGATCACTATAAGGCACGACTTGTTGCAAAGGGTTATGCACAACAAAAGGGCATAGATTATGAAGAGACTTTTGCTCCCACTTGTCGTATGACTACCGTGTGTTTTCTATGTGCATTGGAAGCTCATTTTAGTTGAGATGTACATTGTCAGACATTGTTACTGCTTTCTTGAATGGTGACATATTGAGGAAGTTTATGTAGCACAACCTCGCGGTTTTGTCAAGAAAGGACAAGAGGATAAAGTGTACAGATGTAAGAAAGCTTTGTATGGGTTGAAGCAATCTCCTCATGCTTGGTATGAGAAAGCTGACACTCATTTTTTCAAATGAGTCTTTCATAACAGTCCAATAGAAAGCACATTGTATGTAAAGCGTTGTGACCGGGAGGAAAACACACACAGCGCCTCTATAACGACCCGACACACACTCTTGGAATGATACACACACACGCTATGGGGCACCACTCGGCTTACATAACACACCTGGCCGAAACAGGGAACACACCTCTGGAGTGAGAGGAGAGAGACTATCCACTTGCCCACTCCACACAGAGACACACACACACACACACACACAAAAACTCAGCTCAAAAGAGGAGAACTTCTGATGTTTAGATACAAATGAGCTTGGGCCAACACCAATGGGGCAAACAGCTCACACAATATGGGTAAAAGATACCAGATACAATCACAAATTGGAGAAGAAGCTTCACTCACCGGAGAAGATTACACAGAAAAAAAGCAGAAAAAGAGTGAGGAATTTGGCAAAATGGACAGCGCCATCGCGACCAGAACGGCCCAAAACCCCAGTCTACAATGTCAAAGTGCTCAAATCCGACCTCGGATGAGCAGTTTACGGCCAAAACAGGCTCCAAAATGAGCAAAAACACAGCTGCGGCTGTTCCTCCTCTCTTCTCCACGTTTTTTCTGGTCTTCTCTCTTTTTTTTCAGTTCCCACACTTAGCTTTATTACTTGGGCACCCTTGGCCTTTTAGATGACCTCAAACGGACCCCGAACAGGCCAAAAACTGACCTCGCAGTGCATAGTTGTCACCTTTTTGCATCATCCGCACACCTGGCACTCAGCTTTTTTCCAATAATGCATCTCACCACCACGTGAAGTGGCCCCAAAAAGTGGTCCTAATGATGACCTTTCTGCGTAACTCTCACAAGAAAAAACCCACGTTGTGTCCGTCCTCATCTGCGTGCAAATATTGACCTCGTTCGCCCTCCTGACGCCACTAGATGCCATCTGACGCACCTGCTGACCTCATGTCGTCGGCCCGCGGATAGCTTCCTCGAGAAGTTTTACACGCTATAAACTCCTCATTATTGTAGAAAAACACAGTGGTACTGGTAATAGTGAAAATCGATGCACTATGTACACCCTGTCCTACCTGTACACATGTGGGCCCCACATAACCACCTGGCTAAGGAAAATGGGCAATCCTTTATTTGATGCACCATGCATGTATATGTACATATGCGCAATCCCTTGATCCAAAAAAATCCTGACATAATTTGCCCATCCCCTAGCCTGCTAGATCATTCATGATCAGCAGCAGCAAAGAGAGATATGAGACTCGCCGCATCACGGGTCTCGTCATCCTTCACAGACATCACTCGCTCTTTAGAAAACTCATATTGCTCCACCATCATCAACCTGGCATGATACAACTTAAGACGCAATCCATTTACCCTTGACGTATGTAAAATCCCATCCAGGTTAGCCAACTGATATGTACCATTCGGGAAACACTCCACTACCTTGAAAGGGCCTTCCCACTTAATTTGAAACTTCTTTTGGAAGGTGTTGTCCAGTTTGCTGTTGTAACGCAAAACCAAGTCATGCTTCTTGATACCCTTACTTTTGACCTTTTCATTTATCTTTGCCAAAGCCTTATCCTGCATCTGCCCATAATGCTCCAATGCGCTCATCCTATCCAACTGGACCTCTTGTAACTGCAAGAGCCTCTCTTTGAATGCATCACTAGGCGGCCCAAGCAACTTCTCTAACATCTTGACCGCAGGCAACTCTACCTCCACAGGCAATAGTGCTTCCTTTCCATACACCAAATGAAATGGAGTAAACCCTGTACCTGTCTTCACCGAAGTACGGTAAGCCCATAATGCACTAGGCAATTCCAAATCCCAATTCTTTCCTTGGTGCTCTGTCACTTTAGAAAGAATTTGTACCAACTCACCATTGAATCTTTCATTTAAGCCATTACACTGTGGGTAATAAGGAGTGGTATGCTGGTGCTTAATCTTCATCTTTGTGCATAAGAAGTCTAGCAGTTTAGCTCTAAATCCTGGCCCCTTATCTGAAAGTAGCTCTAATGGCACCCCAAACTTGCAACATATTTCATCATACACAAATTTTGCCACATCCTTTGCAGTGATCTGTTTGACTGCTATAGCCTCTGCCCATCTAGAGAGATAGTCCACTGCCGTCAAAATATAGCTTTTGCCCCTGCTTGTGATAGGTAACGGGCCTATTGCATCAATCCCCCACTTTTCAAACACATCAAACGCCATAATGGTTTTTCGTAGCTCTGGCTTCAACACTCTCTTCCCAAATGCTTGACACCTATTGCAAGACCTACACCAATGGTGAATATCCTTGTGCAAACTAGGCCGTACATACCCCTCTTGCAAAATCTTATGCAAGGTGATCTTTAGAGCAAAATGGCCACCACATGCGCCTTCATGATTCTCTTCCAACACTCTGTAAAGCTCCTCCCGCCAAGGTACACGTCTCAACACGAGATCAGCCCCTTTCATGTATAAGACATCACCGATCAATTTGTACCTGTATGCTCTACGCACAAAGCCATACTTCTTAGACTTTTGAATCTCCTTTGGAATGATTCCTGTTAGCAAAAACTCCTCTTCTTGAGCCAAACTTTCCCGGCCATGATAAAGAGGTAAATTGGTCCTCAACACGAATAGCTCCCCAATCATGCCTTGAGCTGCTTCATGTGCCTCTCCATTTAGAGCACGTTCAATGTGTCTGATGCTCCATGCTTCGAACTTTTTTAACAGGCCTTTAATTCTGAAGCACATTTCCTTCAATGAGGTGTTCTTGCTCTTCCACACACCCAGCACTTGCTTCACCACTAACAAGGCATCACCTTTTATGCTCAACCTTCGAACCCCATGCTTCAAACAAATGTGTAATCCAGCTTCCAATGTAGCATATTCAGCCTCATTGTTACTATGCGCATCCAATTTGAACCCTCTCTTGCATACTAGCTTCCCCTCTGGATCATAAAGTGCTATACCCCCTGAAGCTGCATCGTGGCTCTTTCTGTATGAACCATCAAAGAACAACACATGTGCATTGCTGATCTGTGGCACTTCTTCAACTACCTTTCTCACCACCTCTTCCTTAACAATAAGGGGATTCTCCTTGTAGGTCAACAAATCAGCTAGGGTAGCCCTTGTACTATCTTCCACTAGAAAAGAGAACTCAAACTCTTGCAGCTCAATTACCCATTTCTTCACCACATTTGACATGTTAGTACCATTAATTAACTGTGGCAAAAAGGCATAACCCGTCAAGAAAACAAAAGGCCGTGGTAGCAAGTAATGACGAAATCGTCGACAAGCAAATATTACACTGGCCATCACTAGCTCTACTTCCGAGAACTTTCTCTCCGCTACCAACTTCACTCGGCTTGCACAATACACTGGCCTCATATAATGGCTGCCCTTCCCCTTTTGCAATAGCATGGCTCCAATGGCATCATCCCCTACTGAGGGATTTACATAAAAAACTTTCTCCCAATCAGGAGCCTGCATGGCTGACAAACCCCCTAACACCTCTTTCACCTCTTGAAACACTTCTTCACACTTGTCATCCCATTGCAATGGATCATGCTTTGCCACTTGTTGTAATGGATAAAGAATCTGAGAAGACAATGGAATAAACCTTGCCATGTACTTCACTTTGTGTATAAAGGTTGCCAATTGCTTCGTACTCGTAGGTGATGGAAGAAGAATAATAGACTTAACCTTGTCTGGATCAGCCTCAATGCCATTTTCTGACACCATGTGGCCCAATAACTTCACCCTTGGCTGTGCTAGATGACATTTCTTTGGATTTAGTTGTCCTCCACATTCATCATATCGAGCCAATACCATCTGCAGCTTCTCATGGTGTTCAGCCCTACTGCTATAGACACAGAAGTCATCCATAAAGGCTTTAACACAACTACCAATGAATGGTTCCAACACCCAATTTGCTCTCTCTTGATAGAAAGATGGTCCATTTGACAACCCAAATGGCAACATTGTGTAGCAATAGCAACCCCATGGCGTAATGAAAGTTGTCTTTGTGCGGTCTTTAAGAGCAATCTTCAATTGAAAATAGCCTGAAAAACCATCACACACACTGTACCTCTCATAACCTGCCACTGAATCCAAGATCTGATCAATGAATGGAAGAGGATATGGGTTCTTCTTAGTGGCTGCATTTAAGGGTTTAAAATCTACACAAATCCTCCACTTCCCATCCTTCTTTGGGCTGACTACAACTGGACTCACCCATTCTGTGGTCTCCACTGGAACTATGAACCCTGCCCTCAATAACTTGTCCACCTCTACCCGCAAGGCTTCCATTTGCTCTTGACCCATCCTTCTTAGCCTTTGCCGCACTGGCTTAGCACCTTATTTCAGCTCTATATGCATCTCTTTGCCCTTGAACCCTCTGATCTCTTCATATGAAGTAATGAACAAATCAGGAAAACTAGCCAGCATGTGCAAATATATATCCTTCTCCATAGCTGAGAGGTCTCCACTGATCATTTGTGTCATCAATTCCTGCTTCTTTGACAACTCAACCTTGGTTTGCATCAGCCCTTCAATCACTTCATAAGGCCCTTCACTTTCATCTTCAACCTCATTCGCAAATGCAACTAAGCCAATCTCCTGGATTTCTTTGTCCATCAAAAGAAATGCAACATCAGCATCCTCATCACTGCTGGTAGTGCTATCACTATCCTCATCTGTCACCGTGGAAGAGTCTTCATCACTAGACTCATCCTCATCTTCATAAAGCTCCTCTAATCGTTTCCTTGTGTCCATATTATAAAGCTTCTTGGTACCTGTCTTTCCATAGAGGCTAATCGTACCATGTCGCCAATCTTGAACAGCTCCCACTGCACGTAACCATGGTCTTCCCAGTATAATAGGATATGCTCCCAATCCTGCTGGCATCACATGAAAATCAACCACTGCCTTTGCATCATATGCCTCCACTTCTAAGCTCTTTACAACACCCAAGCATTTTACTTTTTGATGGTTTGCCAATCTGATCCGAAAACCTGACACCCCAGCCACTATGAGACCCATCTTCTCAACGCATGAGTGTATTATGACGCATATTTGGGCTCCGCCATCCACATAACCTTGTCCCAAATTTTTCCTTTTATGCCACACATCTACTATTGGACAAATGTCTGGTAGCTCGTCCATTGCCAACACCTCCACTGAACCTCTCTCTGGCTCTTTCTCCATTGGGTTAACCATCCTCTTCCACTGTCGCTTTAACTTAGGCACCATCTCTATAAGCTGCCCAAAAGTAACATCTACCTTCTGCTCGTCAGATCCTCCTTCAAGTCATAGCTTAATTGCCCATCCCCTAGTGGAAAATCTGAAACATGAAACTTTCGACGAGCTCTCCTTTTCCTCTTGGCCTTGACATCCTCGCCTTCATGGCTCTTTCCCTTCTTCTTACTAGGACCTGGGGCACTTCTTCCTTCCTTTTCCTCTGTGGTCCTCTTCCCAATAGGCATCACTAATGTATCCTCTAGCTTTGATGCCTTATCCAAGGTGACTACACTTAGCACTTTTGTCTTTCCCTTTTCCTCCTGGGTCAGTCCACTGGTTCCTTCGTCTCTCTTAATTTCGATGCCATAATCATTTGACCTAGTTAGCACCTATCTTGGCAATGGATACATGTCTCCCCCCATCCTTGGTGGCTTATCACATTGCGGGCTGATGTGACCCAACTCTCCACAATTATAACATGTGGGCGTCTGCCTCCAAAACCTACCATTGCTTTGTCCAACACCATTCCTAGGCCTTTCTTCACCTCCTGGCTGATTTGCAAACCGCCCTCGACCTCGATTATTTCCCACTTGACCTAGCATGTTTAGGCTGAGATTCTTCATCAAATCAACTACTTGCCTCATGTCTTGCCTTAGCCCATCATCTTGCACTGCTGTGGTGACCACTGCTGGCATAACCTGAGTAGTAACAGGAACCACTGGTTCATGATGAACCCCTGACATGCGACCTTGTAAAGACTCTATAGGCTGAAATTCAGACCTCATTGGCAAAGACTCCACCCCTAACTGGCTCATTTTCCTCAGCTTCCACTCTTTGTTCCTTGCTACCTCTAGTGCATCCTCATATGTCCTAGGCTTCTTTAGCTCCACTCTCCAACGTATATTCTCCCAAAGACCAGCCAAGAACCTGTCCTTCTTCATCATGTCAGGCGGGGGTACCTGTGGTGCTAAAGCCTTGCACATTCGCTCCCATGCTAATGAAAACTTACGTATGTACGCATCTACTGGCTCACCTTCCTTTTGCACCAAAGCCTGTACTTCTTGCCACACCTTGTCAGGATCTTCTATCTTCACAAACTCCACTTCCAATCCATGCCTTAGATTATCCCAACTCAACCTTACAGGTGGATCAGCCACACGCAACTCCTCTTCAAATGCTTTAGACCAAACTCGTGCATCACTCTTCAAACAAATTTGGAGAAGGCATAACATTTGCGTAGGGTCATGAATCTGGTTGCTAATGTAGGCAACCTCCATCTTTTCCAAAAATTCTTCCACATCTTCATCACTTCTTCCATGAAACTCCGGATAAGAGAAAGCCATGGCTACCCAAATTATGATGCTTTGAGAACCCCTTCGAACACACGTGCAAGAACCCAAAATTTTTCACTACCCAATCCCCAGAAACTTCAATGGAGCTCAACTTTAGATAAGGACAAACACATGCACATCAAATGAGTTTTCATAGTTAATCATCGGAATGACAACAGGCAAAGGACATTCCAGGATCTCTCTCAATCTTCTTGGCCTAAACATAAAGACTATGTGCTGCTGGAAAAAGATCTTCCTGGACACATGAACATTAATCTGAATTCTTTGAGTTAAATGAAAAGGAGTGAACTGAGGGCCATTTTGATCATCCATTAAAGCCAACCATGAAGCTCCCAAGAAGGCCCACCTAACTCAACCTCTGATTTTGCCAAAATTTCAGCAGCATAACAGCATAAATGGCTCAAAATACCAAAAAACCAGCCATCATAACTTGGGAAAATTTCGACAGAGTTTCCCCAGAAGTAGAGCAGTAGGAACCCAAAATATAGACTGTCTATGTATGCATAAACTGTCAACAATAGAACCCGAGCATCAAGTAGGACTCACTAGTACATAGCCTATGGCGAGGTCACAAAAAGGGTGCTCCAGCTACCTGTATCACCGAAAGGATCTCCACATTTGAGAATCCCCCAGATCAATAAAAACCTCACGCTATCGACCCTCACACGAAGGCTAATGCAAATCGCATATAGTCAAGTCTCAGAAATGACTATCTTCCAGACCAAGTCTCAGAAATGGTTGGGACTGCCAAATACAACCAAGTATGGCTCCACAAATGCGTACAATGGCAGCTTCCACAAGTAACGTACAATCCAGCAGACAATGCGCTCAAATAGGCGCCAAGTGATGCATTCCCACAACAACTGCAAGTGACATCACTGCTAGTATATCACTGTACTCCAGCTACCTGTACCTGTGTGAATCACCTGTACCTGTACCTGTCCCTGTAACCTGTAATCTGCAACCTACAACCTGTAATCCGTAATCCCGAAGCTCGAAGCTTGAAGCTCGAAGCAGAAGGTACTCGAAGAAGATCCTCCGTGGGGGCGCCAAAAGAATGTGACCGGGAGGAAAACACACACAATGCCTCTATAACGACCCGACACACACTCTTGGAATGATACACACACACACGCTATGGGGCACCACTCGGCTTACATAACACACCTGGCCGAGACAGGGAACACACCTCTGGAGTGAGAGGAGAGAGACTATCCACTTGCCCACTCCACACAGAGACACAAACACACACACACACACACACACACAAAAACTCAACTCAAAAGAGGAGAACTTCTAATGTTTAGATACAAATGAGCTTGGGCCAACACCAATGGGGCAAACAGCTCACACAATATGGGTAAAAGATACCAGATACAATCACAAATTGGAGAAGAAGCTTCACTCACCGGAGAAGATTACACAGAAAAACAGCAGAAAAAGAGTGAGGAATTTGGCAAAATGGACAGCGCCATCGCGTCCGGAACGGCCCAAAACCCCAGTCTACAATGTCAAAGTGCTCAAATCCGACCTCGGATGAGCAGTTTACGGCCAAAACAGGCTCCAAAATGAGCAAAAACACAGCTGCGGCTGTTCCTCCTCTCTTCTCCACGTTTTTTCTGGTCTTCTCTCTTTTTTTTCAGTTCCCACACTTAGCTTTATTACTTGGGCACCCTTGGCCTTTTAGATGACCTCAAACGGACCCCGAACAGGCCAAAAACTGACCTCGCAGTGCATAGTTGTCACCTTTTTGCATCATCCGCACACCTGGCACTCAGCTTTTTTTCAATAATGCATCTCGCCACCACGTGAAGTGGCCCCAAAAAGTGGTCCTAATGATGACCTTTCTGCGTAACTCTCACAAGAAAACACCCACGTTGTGTCCGTCCTCGTGCAAATATTGACCTCGTTCGCCCTCCTGACGCCACTAGATGCCATCTGACGCACCTGCTGACCTCATGTCGTTGGCCCGCGGATAGCTTCCTCAAGAAGTTTTACACGCTATAAACTCCTCATTATTGTAGAAAAACACAGTGGTACTGGTAATAGTGAAAATCGATGCACTATGTACACCCTGTCCTACCTGTACACATGTGGGCCCCACATAACCACCTGGCTAAGGAAAATGGGCAATCCTTTATTTGATGCACCATGCATGTATATGTACATATGCGCAATCCCTTGATCCAAAAAATTCCTGACAGCGTGAGGGTGATGTACTTCTCATTGTGGTTCTTTATGTGGATGATTTGTTGATCATTGGACCAAACGAGAGACATATTGCTTAATTTAAGGCTGATTTGAATGCTACTTTGAAGATGAAAGATTTGGGGATGTTGCATGATTACTTGGGTATACAATTTAAGCAGTGTGATGGTGGTATTGCCTTGTGTCAAAAAAGTTACCTAGAGACATTGCTATGTAGGTTTGGACTTGAGGACTGTAAACCTATTGCCACTCCCATGGAAACCTATTGCCTTATGACTGATTTGGGTGTTGGACAAGACACTGCCAACACTATCTATACAAAGCACATTGGCAGTTGTGATGAACCCAGATTTTCATGCTCGCACAAAGCACATTGAGGTGCATTATCACTACGACAGGGAGAGGCTCTCATCAAGAGAGATCGGCTTGGCTTATGTGCCAGCACTAGAACACCTTGTAGATCTTTTCACAAAGGCATTGTCTTGTGAGAAGTTCAAAGCTTTCCGCAAAGCTTTGGGCTTACTCCCCTTTGTGGATTGATCATGTCCTTACAGGGCATGGCAGTTTCCTTTACTCTAGGTGCTAGCTCTCGTTCACCGCATCATGATATGTGTAAAGGCCCATGCAAGCTGGCAATTGGCCTTTTAGAAAGCACTAGGTATAAAAGTCAATAACCTTAGTGTGAAGAGGGCTTATCTTGGGGAGAAGAAAGATATCTACTGTACGTATGCTCAAGCGGTCAACATGCTCCAATTTGTAATCATCATAACTAATGCATTGTCAGTTTTATTGAGCTTTGTGACTACGTGTTAATAAGCCTAATCTAAAGAGTGCATGTACACGGATGCGTGTGTGCGTGGTGCGATGTGCGTGCAAG
Organism: Adiantum capillus-veneris; assembly: GCF_014529385.1. Lineage (NCBI taxonomy): Eukaryota > Viridiplantae > Streptophyta > Polypodiopsida > Polypodiales > Pteridaceae > Adiantum > Adiantum capillus-veneris. Next base: position 7,660,592 of record NC_140935.1, on the reverse strand, counting down.
ATGGGGAGAAGGAGAGAGTAGATAGTGTGTGGATGGAGTCAACCCTCACAAATGAGGAGCTCCTTAATCTTTATATATGTACAAGAATAAGTGGTGCAGTGGGCGGGTGCGCATCGTCTATGCGGCGAGGCAAGGCACATGCGCTTGTACCCCAACAATCTCCCACTTAAAGGTGAATGTGTTGATAAGTGGATCCTACTAGCTAAACTACTAGTATATACAAGAAAACAGGTGTGAGAGACTCTCTCAACCTACACCCACTGGCTCGCTCAGTCGATCTACATGTAGTCTTATCCGATCTGGTGGTAGGAAAGCGCGCGTACCCACGCTAGAGCCTGCATATAAATATTGCAAACAACTCTATATGGTATGTAAAACTCCACTATGCATCATGCTAGTGTCAATCACCATACAATTGACAATCCTTGCTGCAAATTCTCCCAGTGTAGCTACTATGTTAGGCCTCTATCCGACATGACACGTTCGAATGTTGACAAAACCTAAGCAATTATGGCTTTCCCAGACATCTTAGTGCTATGTGCATACTATACCTCATCGCGAGTAGCTATCACAAATGGATGTGTCAACTCTAACTCTTGGAGGACCACCTCCCCCTCTTCCATAGGGACTCGATGCGTGTGTTCTGATAGCACCTCATCAACCTCTAGCATGAGCATATCAAAAAACTCCATATCTATCATCTCGACATGTTCCTCTAGGTCTGCACACACACTCAAACAATGCCTAATGTGTCTCACTAGAAAAATCATGCTCCACCTCTGCCACTCCAAAGTCCACTGACATGTCTTGCACATCTAAATGCTATGTCTCCTGAGAATACTAGAGCTCACAATTAAAGAAGATGTGTCGAGTCTCTTGCTCCTGACATGTCATGGTAGATATGGAGACTATATCGTCTCTCACTTGAGAAACCTATAGTGCATATACAATGTATGCCTTAGCACCTCGCACAAGGACTAGGCGAATCAATCGCATCTAGAAAGACTGCTCTTGAAGCAGTACCTGACATCCACTATCTCAGGCATCTCACTGAGATCAAGCTCTACGCAATCCTAGCAACATAACACACATGTGTAAGCATATAAGATGCACTAGTGGGTAGTTGCAGACATATATCTCATGCACCCTCTATGTCATACGTTGAACCATCAACCATATGAACACGACCATAACTCCCACTAGCAAATGTATTGAACTAGTCACGGAATGGTGTGACATGAAATGTTGCAAACTCATCTAGCAGCCATCGGGAGCAAGTGGCATCTCTATCTGACATGTATCATGGGTGGAGGCTAGAGGTAAGTGTGACATCACCATCACTGGCATATGTAGATGTCTCTCTAGTATGTGTCATTATTATCTGTGCATCGCGCATCTATCTACACGGTTGTCTTATGCGTCTAAAACAACAACACCTAATGTGCCCTATGTGACCACAATACCAACATCGCAGATGTCAGGATGATCAAGACCTTTGTATCTCATGAGCCATCACTGTAGACTCAAATGTGTCACACATCATGTCAATGCATACGCATCAAAAGTGGGAGATCACTCTACCACTATGCTAATCAAGCATAAACCAACCTGTAGCTCAATATTGAAAAATAACCTGCATGTTGTAGTCTCACACTCGGAATATGTGTCGGTGTGAGAACATGAGGCAAAATCAAAGAAAACTTGTAACCACTACGAGCATACCATAAATGCACTTGTACGAGAGTGGGTACAAGAACATCAAACCTATTATATCCAAGCATCAAACTGAGAGTAAACACTCGATCACTATCAAAGAGGGAATAAATTGACCACTATACAATCATGAAACCATGATTCAAACTGCATCAAACTCGATGCTCACATATGCATAAAACCAACTCACAATCTGCAAACTTTGCAAGCACGCAATTTGGGACAAACTGCTCAAATGAGCGTAAAATGCATAACCATATACGCAACTAGAGAGAAAACTAGCTCAAAATGCATCCCACAATAGAAACTACCTGCAAAAATTTGTAGAAACCCCGTGAAACTTGTGACTATTTGTCTGTAGCCACACAAGCATACGTAATCCTCACTGCTCTAAGAGTGGGAACAAGAACACTAAATTGTATTCAAACAAACAAAACATGTCAAAGTGAGAGTAAGCACTTGATCACTGTCAAAGTGGGAGTCAAACTCGACCACTAAACCATATGAAAGTAGGTTGTGGATACGTGTAAAACATGGCGAGAATCTGGGAGCAAACGAACAGATTTCCCCTTGTATTTTGAGCAAAATCTCACCAAAAATTTGCACCAAAATAGACATTTAGTGTCTCAGTAAACACACCCACAAATGTCATGCATGCATTGCTAAAATCCTTACAAACAAGCTCACTCATGGAACGAGCGGCTCTATGGAACTTTACCTGTCCAAAAAATATTGTAAACCTGTAAACCTGGTACCTGCGAGCTATACATAGCTCAAATTGTATCTGCAAATGCATACATAGCATGAAACTGCACAAAATCGTGCAAAAAACCGCTCTGTGGAATGCCCCTCACAATCATACATAGTCATCACTGCAAGAAAGTGCATTGCAAGAAAAACTAGGGAGAAATTGGCACACTATATTGTCAGTCGTAGGTCGATAAAAAACCAAGCACAAAGCACGACCAGCTACATGCGGTCAAAAATGCCATCTGAGAGCCGTGCTCATGGGTAAAACTACTCTAGAATGGACCGTTGGCGCCACGAAAGTTGGAAACAGGAGAATCGTCAAAGCCATAATGGACGAGTCAAATTAAAAATGCTAAGGATGCCGAGGAATGTCCGTCGAAGCCAAATCCACTTCAGAATGGGCATGCGAGGTAAGTCGTTGGTGAAGCTACGCTGGAGGAGATCCCAACTGCTCTCTCTCCCTCTCGCTATGTCTGTTAGAAAATAAGACATAGCTAAATAGATTTTTGAGTAGATTACTTAATGGAGAGAGATAGATTTTACACACAAGAGATTATAGAGTAGAGAGAGAGAGAGAGTACACACAATATACGTGGTTCACCCAATGTGGGCTACGTCCATGGAAAAGCAGCCACTCAATGGCTTTAGCACTTCAAAAGAAGAAGTAGTTTACAAAAGGATTAAACCCTTGATAGAGCTCCCGCCTTGCTTCACTCTCACCACCTCACACTCACCTTGTTCATCAACTTCACACTATGAAATGTGTGTAGAAATGGCCTCCTTTTATAGGCCAAAAGGGCTGCCCTCTCTTATGAGAGACAGCCATGTGTAGCCGCCCTTGTGTGAATAAGTCCAAATCGGACCCTCCAATCTGCCCATGTGTGGCCGCCCTTGAGAAGACAAGTCCGCTTTTGAATTCGCCCACCGGCCACCGGCCATTGACTTCCGACCACTGACCATCGGCCATTCACTACCGGCCACCGGCCAACCGACCGGTTGTTTTCCGACCACTTTCCGGCCGCCGTCCAGCCATAAATTTCGGCGAGAAAAATCTCGGGGGCCTCCGCCCCCAAGGCCTCTAAAGTTGCCCCTGATTCTTGTCCATGAAAATTTTGGTTTTCGGTGAGTGATTTTCCTCACGCACGATGGCTTCTCCTCATAATGGGGGCCTTATAAATATGCGCTTTTACCACAGAAAATTACAAGGGTAAATCAGGCTCCATACTTAACAATCTCCCACTTGGAGACTGATCTCAAAACCAAACCTGTGACTGCTTTCCATTTTGGCTACTTATCCTTGAATGCCGATTGAAGATGAGCAAAAGCTCAACTTCTCCTTGTTGACCACCTTTGTAAACATGTCTGCAGGATTTTCACTTGTATGCACCTTTCCTAGCTTTAGCTGTCCCTCTTCCAAAAGAGTGCGTATGAAGTGATATCTCACCTCAATGTGCTTTGTCCTTGAATGAAAGGTTGAGTTCTTCGCAAGATGGATAGCGCTTTGGCTATCACTGTACAAGACACAATTGTCTTGTTTGAATCCAAGCTCTTCTAAGAATCTGTGAAGCCACAGAATTTCTTTGCTTGCCTCCGTCATTGCTACATACCCTGCTTCCGTGGTAGAAAGCGAAACCACTTTCTGCAGATTTGAAGCCCATCTTACTGCTGTGCCTCCAACCGTGAACACATAGCCAGTAGTGCTCCTTCGAGTATCTTTGTCACCTGCCATATCTGCATCAGCATACCCTTCTAGAAAAAAATCAGTTCCTCCAAAATACAAAGCATTTGTTGTTGTCCCTTTTAGATACCTAAGTATCCACTTCACAGCTTGCCAATGCTCTTTACCTGGGTTGTCCATGAACCTACTCACAACTCCCACTGCATGTAATGTCTAGCCTTGTCCAAACCATAGCATACATTAGAGAACCTACCGCTGCAGCATATGGAACTTTAGACATATAGGCTATCTCCTCTTGTGTTTTTGGACACATATCCTTCGTTAGTTTAAAATGACTAGCCAAAGGTGTAGAAACTGGTTTTGCATTTTGCATTGCAAACCTTTCTAGTACCTTCTTGATGTAATCTTCTTGAGATAGCTTTATTGTCTTCTTCGTCCTGTCCCTTGACATTTTCATACCAAGTATCCTCTTTGTAGCACCTAAATCTTTCATTGAAAAAGATTTGGACAGCTCCTCTTTTAGGTGTTTGATGTCCTGCATGTTAGCACTTGCAATCAACATGTCATCAACATACAACATTAGGATGATGAATTTCCCATCTCCCAAATTCTTCGTGTAGACGCAGTGATCCGAGTTGCATCTTGTGAATCCATGATCCAACATCCATCGATCAAACTTCAAGTACCATTGTCTTGATGCTTGCTTTAAACCATACAAGCTCTTCTTTAATCTGTAAACCATTTTCTCCTTACCTTTTACTTCATACCCCTTTGGTTGAAGCATGTAGATTTCCTCCTCTAAGTCACCGTGAGCGAATGCCGTATTTACATCCATTTGCTCGACATTTAGATCATGAGCAGCCACAAGGCTTAAGACAAGCCTAATTGAGTTCATTTTTACAACAGGAGAAAATATTTCATTGAAGTCAATACCTTTCTTTTGGGAAAAACCTTTTACCACAAGCCTAGACTTGTACCTTTTCTTCCCACCTTCTTCTTCCTTCAACTTGTACACCCATTTGTTTTGAAGTGCCCGCTTACCTTTAGGCAACTCAACCAACTCCCATGTTTGGTTGCGATGTAGTGAGTCCATCTCCACTTGCATGCTCTTCGTCCATTGTTCTTTGGATTCATGTTGCATAGCTTCTTCGTATGATTCCGGCTCTCCAGAATCTGAGATCAAGAGATGGTTGAAGGAAGGAACAAACCTTTCTGGAGCTCTACTTGCTCTTGTAGATCTTCGGGGAATAGGTTGAGGCTCCTCATTTGGTTGACGTTGTTGCACATTGTCACCGTTTGCAGTCCTTGAGTCTTCATCGTCCTCAAGCTCCATGTACTCATCACCTGTTTCTTTTGTTTGTTTTCTTTCCAAGTAATCTTTGTACATATTTTGTTTGTTAAAAATTACATCCCTACTCCTTAAGATTTTACCATCTTCAGGATTCCATAGGCGATACCCAAAGTCTCCTTCTCCATAGCCAATGAAGAAACACTTTTTGGACTTTGCATCTAGCTTTGATCTTAGGCTTCTATCTATGTGCATGAAAGCCTCACACCCAAACACTTTGAGAAATGCATAATTCACCGGTTTACCTGTCCATGCCTCTTCTGGAACTCCCCCATCCAATGCCGTTGAGGGTGACCGATTGATTAAGTACACAGACGTACTTACAGCTTCCGCCCAAAGCTCAAGTGGTAGGCCTGCATGTAGCCTCATGCTTCGTGCTCGTTCCATGATTGTCATGTTCATCCTTTCCGAAATCCCATTTTGTTGAGGTGTCCTTGGGGTTGTCCTTTGCCTCCGAATGCCATTGCTAGCACAAAAGCTTTCAAAAGCTTGGCTGCAATATTCGCCTCCATTGTCGGATTTGAGGCATTTAACCTTGGTACCTGTTTCATTCTCCACAAAGGCTTTCCACCTTTGAAATATGGAAAATACATCGGATTTATTCTTCATGACATAAACCCATGTTTTTCTACTCGCATCGTCTATGAATGTTACATAGTACAATGAGCCACCAAGTGATGGTGTACTTGCAGGACCCCAAACATCAGAATGAACCAACTCAAGTTTTTTATTTTTTCTTTCATTTCCTGATTTTTGAAATTTTACCCTCTTTTGTTTACCATAAACACAATCTTCACATAACTCTAAGTCCACTTCTTTCAAACCTGGTAGAAGCTTCTTTGTTTGAAGGATTTGCATTCCTTTGGCACTCATATGCCCAAGTCGGTAGTGCCACACCGCACTGTCAACTTCTGTAGTTGCTGCACAAGCTGAAGGTTGCGTGCTAACAGTACACAAGTAAAGTGTAGTGACTTTTTCTCCCTTGGCAACCACCAAAGATCCCTTTGAGATCTTCCACTGTTTGTTTCCGAATGCAATGTTGTGACCTTCATCGTCCAATTGTCCTGTAGAGATCAAATTTTTGCGAAGAGAAGGAACATGCCTAACATCTTTAAGCTTCCATTCATTTCCGTTAGCAATTTTGACAGAAACTGTACCTTTGCCAACAATCTCACAAGCTTCATCATCTCCCAAGTATACATACCCAAAATTACCTTTGGTGTAGTCTTGGAAATGTTGCTTGTGTGCTGTCGCATGGAATGAAGCCCCGGAATCTACTATCCAGGAATTAGACACATTGTCTAATGAGAGAATTAGAGCATCTTGCTCTACTTTACCTGCCACATTGGCCTCCGATGTTGGCTTGTTGTCTTGAGACTCTGTCTCCTTCTTCTTCTTGGACCAGCAATCCTTCTTGACGTGGCCCTTCTTGCCGCAGTTCCAACATTCAAGAACTGACTTTGTGCGTGACTTGCTCCGCCTTGAGCGATCACGACCGTTTTGGTTTTTGAACCTCTCCTTAGGCCTTCCTCTTGTTTCCACTGATAGTGCAGCACTTGATGATTCTCCTGTGCTTCTCCTTCGCATTTCCTCGCTTAGGAGAACACCCACAACATCATCAAACTTAAGAGTATTTGTGCCAGAGATAGAATTACTTACAGCCATCACAAGGTTGTCCCAACTATCCGGTAGAGATGATAGTATAAGGAGAGCTCGCACTTCGTCATCGAAATTGATTTTCACTGATCGAAGTTGACTTATGTTTGTGTTAAAGTCATTTAGGTGTTCTGCAATTGAACCATTCTCTGCCATCTTTAGATTGAACAAGCGCTTCATAAGAAATACCTTATTGGATGCCGATGGTTTCTCGTAGAAGTCGTCAAGTGACTTCATTAAGTCCTCCGTGGTCTTCATCTCCGAAACATTGAAGGCCACCGTTGACGCCAAGCTTAACCGGATTGTTCCCAGTGCCTTTCGATCAAGGACAATCCATGCTTCATCTGCCATTGTTGCGGGCTTCTTTGCAAGATCGCCTAGTGGCAAATAGAGGTCCTTCTAGTAGAGATAGTCTTCAATCTGCATCTTCCAATGTTGGTAGTTTTTGCCGTTGAACTTCTCAATCTTGAGCTTCCCTTCCTCCGCCATAACTCCCACTCAATTCAAGGAATCCTTTCCTTGAGATAATTTAGCTACGAGCAAACCTTGCTCTGATACCAGTTGTTAGAAAATAAGACGTAGCTAAATAGATTTTTTAGTAGATTACTTAATGGAGAGAGATAGATTTCACACACAAGAGATTATAGAGTAGAGAGAGAGAGAGAGAGAGAGAGAGAGAGTACACATAATATACGTGGTTCACCCAATGTGGGCTACATCCACGGGAAAGTAGCCACTCAATGGCTTTAGCACTTCAAAAGAAGAAGTAGTTTACAAAAGGATTAAACCCTTGATAGAGCTCCCACCTTGCTTCATTTTCACCACCTCACACTCACCTTGTTGCATCAACTTCACACTATGAAATGTGTGTAGAAATGGCCTCCTTTTATAGGCCAAAAGGGCTGCCCTCTCTTATGAGAGACAGCCATGTGTAGCCGCCCTTGTGTGAATAAGTCCAAATCGGACCCTCCAATCCGCCCATGTGTGGCCGCCCTTGAGAAAACAAGTCCGCTTTTGAATTCGGCCACCGGCCATTGACTGTCGACCACTGGCCACCGGCCATTGACTTCCGACCACCGGCCATCGGCCATTGACTACCGGCCACCGGCCAACCGACCGGTTGTTTTCCGACCACTTTCCGGCCGCCGTCCAACCATAATATTCTGGCGAAAAAAAAAATCTCGGGGGCCTACGCCCCCGAGGCCTCTAAAGTTGCCCCTGATTCTTGTCCGTGAAAATTTTGGTTTCCGGTGAGTGATTTTCCTTCACACACGATGGCTTCTCCTCATAATGGGGGCCTTACAAATGTGCGCTTTTACCACAGAAAATTACAAGGGTAAATCAGGCTCCATACTTAACAATGTCGAAGCTGAGAAAAGAAGGTCGATCTTCCCTTCCATCGTCGAACGAAAGTGATCACCAAGGTCGAAGTTGCTGCAAATTGCCGAGTCGTTGATGCTAAAGAGAACATCAAAATGCTGAGAAAAAAACCACCAAAGTCGTAGCCAAAACCGAGCCAATGTCAAGTCGCGAAAATTGGTGTCAAAACCAATGTGCCGAGGCAATGCTAGTTGCCGATGCTCGAAGCTATAGAGGAGGATTACCGAGATAATTGTACGGGATGAGCACTCTCAATTGGGAAAAGAATCACTGATGTTGAAAATTGGGACTATGCAGAGAAACTCCCAGGCTTACTCACCCATCTAGTACATGCCCTCTGTATATGTGTGTGCCTTTCCGCCAAGAACATACGCGTCTGCTCTCTTTGCCGCGACCAAGAGAGTAAAAAATCTTGCTCTTTCTCATTCTTTCCGTGGGATGCGGGTGTCCTCTCACGCTTTCTTCTCCTCTCTATTGTGAGGGTGTGTGAACACCTGCTTACACACAAGATTTTCCAAAAAAATTGTTCTCTACTCTCTATGTCAAGAAGTGCTGATATCAGGTGCAAGGAAACAGTACGTGCGCGTGTGTGTGTGTGTGTGTGCACGGGTGCATGCGTGCATGCGTGTGCGTGCGTGTGTGCACGCGTGCATGTGTGTGTGTGTGTGTGTGTGTGTGTGTGTGTGTGTGTGTGTGTGTGTGTGTGTGTGTGTGTGTGTGTGTGTGTGTGTGTGTGTGTGTGCACGCGTGCACTTGCGTGTGTGTGTGTGTGTGTGTGTGTGTGTGTGTGTGTGTGTGTGTGTGTGTGTGTGTGTGTGTGTGTGTGTGTGTGTGTGTGTGTGTGTGTTCAAACACACAACAACATACTCCCATGCTCTTGAATTTAGTGAGCTGCCTTGCTTTGGTTAGGCTTGTGAGCTCCCAGAAGCATCCAACACTACAACCTTTGCTCAACAAATTCCCCCAATTTGCTGCTCGTTTTTAGTTTGCAATGTGTGTCTGTGTGTGTATGTGGATCACACAACACCACACACACACAATGCCAAAAAAAAAAAACTTTCCAACTAAAGCGCTGCATGAGCTTTTCTCCAACTTTCCCCCTTTGCTTGCTTACTTGTTTCCTTCCTTTTGATTTTTTGCTCGACTTCAATGCCTTCAAGCTTTCAAGGTCCCAAAGCTTTGCGATGCATAATTCTCGTTTTGCAACCCAATACCTAGAGTGCTCACTCCTCGAGTGTGCTCAGTTTCTCTCCACACTTGCTATGTCTTGCATTTCTTGCTCCCTAAGGCTCATTTGCCTCTCTCCAGTGCTATTGAAGGCTAGCTGCACGATTTTAGCTTGGCGCCTCAACTCTGCTCAATTCTGATAGAGTCTTATGGCAAGCCTTTGAACTGCACTCGATTCTTGCATGGTGCTTGCTTGTCGAGGTTGATTCTCTTCAAGCTTTCAAGCTCTGAGCTTCTCAAAACCTACTTCACATGGTTCGACATGCTCTACTGAGCTCTATTTTTTGCAAATACTCCAAGATCCCCTCCAAGACAAGAGAGGTTGCACGCATCGGGGAAACCGAGATCAGAGATCTTGTCGATCCACTCCGATCAAGCCTTGATCTGTGTTGGATCTGCTACCGCCAAGCTCAAGCTACCATAGCCAAGCTTCGTGCTTCTGTGTCTTGTCGGGAATCCGTCGCACGTGCCGTTGATCACTGTTGCTTTTACCAAAGCTCTAATACCAGTTGAAGAGTGTGTGTGCACAAATGCATGTGTGCATGCTACGGTGTGCGTGCGAGAAGGGGAGAAGGAGAGAGTAGACAATGTGCGGGTGGAGTCAACCTCACAAATTAGGAGCTCCTCATTCTTGATATATGTACAAGAATATGTGGTGTCAATGAGCAGGCGCCCATAGTCTGGACGATCCGGCAAGGCACATGCACATGTACCCCAACATAATCTTCATATTTGAGTGCTTAAATCATTGTGTTTTATGTTTTGACCATAGAATAGTGTTCCTAGACCATAAGGCAATCTTTCTTGCAGTTTTCAGGACCTTGATCATGATGGATCCTAACTTTGGTACCTTGCTGGATTATGACTAGACTTGGTAGGATAGTGTCTCTAGACCTCATAAACCTCCTTCTAAAGTTTCATTGCATTTCAACTTCGTTTGAGTGTCAAAATGGTGTGATGACCGAGAGCGATAAGAACGGACATATGCAAATTTTTCAATCATTGAAATGTGGTTTGCTTGTTGAGTTGTGATGTTTGCTTGTTAGGTTCACTTCTTGAGGATTGACAACCTCAAAGAGTCTCCCTGCCCATCCGAGTTTCTTCCCTGAGTATTGATATTAGTGTCAGATAGCTATGTTGCAGACGTCCGTCATGATGTCCTTCTAACATTGGCATCATTGTCGGGCAATGATCCTTAGATGGTGAGTGACGTAGCGCGTATTTAGATTGTTTTTTTTTAAGATATATCTTCCATTCCATTTACTTTAGAAGTGACGCAGCTAGACACAGGGTTTAGTGCTTGGTACAGTCCAAAAGTCGAGGACTTGCTAGATCTATTCTCAAGAGGTAAAGAGAGTTGTGAGTGAGATAGCCTAAATCGTTTTAGTCTTCAATTTTCTCGCTGCTTTTAGAGTGTTGTACCATTTTTTGTTTCAACTTTATTTTGTATTGTTTTGTTTGTTTTTCTTCCTAGTTTAATTTTAGTACTTAGGAGTAGGGTAAGTAGAAACTACCACCATCAAATTTGGGCAAAAAGATCAAGATAAAAAGTGTTGAAAACCATATTCTGGGCAAAACAATCATAAACTCTGAAAATTTGGAAACTTGATGGTCAGGACTCAAAAGCTTATCTAAACCCAAAAATAAGTGCAAAAGGGTATGATCAAACCACAAAGAGTCAATCTAGAAAGTTTAATGCAATTTAGTGTAGGAACACGGATTGTTATCCATATTCCCCTGTGACAGTTTGAGCAGAAAATTATACCACTGTGTCTAGTGTGGTTCCACATCACTGAATGTACACTCTTGGTGAGAAATTGACATTGAAAACTCACTCAAATCAAGAAACTAGGCCAAAGACACAAAAACCTTGGAAATTGATCAAAATTTGGGCTTTTTTTACTTTCGGAGATCGAAATCCAAAAATAAGTAGAAATCTGACATCCATAGAGTGCAACCATATAGCTAACCAAATTTCATGTTTAGATGTGGTCAAACATGGATCGGGATCCATGTACCTTTTGATCATCTGGAGCTGAGATTTGAATAGTAGATAGTTGGCACCATTTGGAACAACTTTCCTAGAAGGCACATTAACAAAAAACTGAAAAGTTGGTCAAAATAGCCAAACACCACAGAAACCAATCAAAAACCAAAGGGCAGACAAAAAAATTCTCTTTTGGCTGACAAAAGGTTGTTGAAATCCAAAAGTAAGTGGTGGAGTAGACTACTGACACTCAAGTAATCAAAAGGCCAAATTTGGTGTCCAGATCTGATGGAACATGGATCATGATCCATGTATCTCATCATGATTTTTGGTTCCGATTTGAGCAATAGGTAGCTGAGACCTAGACACTTTTCCAAAAGAAGCATTGGCAAAAAATTTATATAAAGTGGTCAAAAGAGCAAAAAACAGAACATTGTCAATAGTAGCCACAACCAGCTGAAGATTTCACTTTTGGTTGAGCAAAACTAATCCAATTCAGAAAAAAATTGGGGAACGGGCTACAAATATCATAGTGTATCAGCTCACCAAATCTCAAGTCCATAAGTGACCAAACATGGATCACGATCCATGCACCTTATTTGAATTTTGAGACAAGAGTTATACCAGCCTATAGCAAAGACCATTATGAGCAAAACTTCCCAAAGGAAGGTTGCCAAAAAGTTTAAAAATTAGGTCAAAAAGTGCCAAAAACAATCCAAAGTGAAAAACAGCTAAAACAAACCTAGAGATTGACTTTTGATTCACCTAATCAAGTCCAAATTACACAAAACCATATAGATAGCACTAGGGGACCAAAGGAAATTTTTGCAATCCATGTTCCTTTGCTACATACTGAAACCAGATTTGCACCATAGCTAGAGCAGGTCACAAGGAGTCTAATGGTTTTTTCAAAACTAAATTTGGATATCAAAACCCAAGTCAAAAGCCAAAACTATCAAGCATTTTAAGCAAGTGCAAGAACTGGCCTAATTTCCAATCCAGAGATCCAAACCCACAAAAAAAATGATACTTTAGCATCTACTAATCATGTTGATTTTGATGGTACCAAGGAAAGTCAATTTGGTCTTCAAACATGGATCGTGATCTATGTACCCATGGTGACAGGTTGACCTAAAATTTTCCAAATCAATAGTACACACATAAGGAAACATATCTCCAAGTCTAATTTTTGGAAAAAAAATTGAGCAAATTTGGATCAAAAGACATCAAAACAGGTGACATATTAGAAATCACAAAGCAGAACTAGTGTTCGGCAGTTGACCTATCAAAATGGCTCCAAATTCAAAAAGATTTGAGATTAAGCTTGTGGACATAAAGTGTAACAAGCTACCCAGAGATCAAGTCCAAATATGGTTGAACATGGATCGCGATCCATGTCCCCACAACCTCAGACTTTGATGAAAATTGGCATAGAGTGTGCATATAACCTTGTCTAGCTACTATTCTCAAAATTTGACATAGCAACATGGATCGCAATCCATGTACCTATTTAGAGTGGAGATATCTGACTTGATGAGCTTGAAGACATACTTGAGTACATCTCAAATCTCAAGTTTGAGCTAAAAGTACCTTCTGGAGACCAAGATAGAAGTCTTGTGTCTTGGTTTTTAAATAGTTTTGAGTACTGTTTCAAGTGCAGCTCACCAAAATTGCTCTAAATTTTGATAAACAACTCCAACCTGAGTCAGGTATAGCCAAGAAGAAATCTTGGCAGCAATAGGAATTTTAAAGCTGAATTGTTGTAGGTTTCCTAATTCCAAAATTTAGGGTACTCAGAACCAGATTCCATAGCCAAAAGGGTAACAAAGACCTGACTTTTGAGAGACCTGACCAGGGGCAAAAAGGGATAAGTTGCAATGAGCCAGGTTGAGCTTGTCCAAGATTATCTCGAGAGGTTTTGGGTGAGCCTTAACCATGTAAATCATCCATCACCAAGGTTTTGTACTCAACTCAGAGACATGTGAACTACAAGAAATCTGGAAACATCTCTGAGAGTGAGAATCGAAAGACCTAGAGAAGAGGCATCCTCTGATCAACAAACCCAATGTGAGATTCATCCAAACCAACAAATTCATGAGAGTTCTTACGGATTACGCTTATGAGGGATTGTATAGTTTCACCAATGGGGATCAACATAACTTTTATAGGTGTGTAGAACCCAATGTTAGGGAGTTGAAAGACCATAAGAACCTCTATGCATTCACATATTCAGATGTCCAAGGAATGCAAGTTTTGATGGTAGATAAGTATGGACGAGAGCACAAACTTGTTGATCCAATTGACTTGGAAAGGTGCACATACAAAGGTACTCCAATCTCTACTTACTTTCAACAAAAAACAATGCTAGAGCACACATTAGAGAGGAGTCCTCTAGGATTTTGTCCAAAACGAGAAGAGATATGGAGAGACATCTTTGCAAGAGACCACAAATTGGTCAGATGGGTGACTGAACCAAAACAATTGAAACCATTTCAAGTGGCCCAATGTGTTAAAACAAAGTACAATGTGTCAAGGGATCCATATGCTCATTTATCACTCTTCAAACAAGTTTTGAAAGCTGAACAAATTGTGGATTTTCATACATAGTACGATGGATTTGGGATGACATTGGAAGGGCCCCAATTGCTCTCAAAAGGCATCAAAGTTTTCCCTCAGTTTTCCATAAGTAGGCATCAAAAGATTGTAGATACCAATGCATCTCAAAGTGATCCAACTCCCATAAAGTGGCATATAAAGAACATAGACTAATATAATATCAATAAAAAATGGCATCATTATGCACATAACTCTCAAAGACACATAGGAGAGAACAACAGTGACACAAAAACCCCTCAAGAGGCCAAATTCAGTCTATGAGACAAATGACGTACATGTATGTGTCCTTTGATTATCGAGAAAAAAGTGTTGAAAACGAATATGCTAGAAATCTACATAGATTGATATGGGAGTGTGTATATGTATATGAGGAGTGAAGGAATGGAGCTCTTACTCTAATTGATGCTATACAATATGGATAGGAAGTACAATCATGATATTCAAAGGGATAGCCAACTCTATGATCCAATACTAGATTGGGGATGTAGTATGGCATGCCATAGATGGGTAAGGAGTGGAGTCTCCCACATCATAGTAGAGTGCTCTACCGAGGTCCTTTGTATCTCTCTCTATCTGGTGTGCTCATGTGGGAGTTAAAGCTCAGGGATGGCTTGTGATGTACTCTATAAGCTTAATATCCTAGTGCTCTGGGGCATCTATAGGCTAAAATAATCTCTACTTATTGTAGTGTTACTCCACTCTAAATGCCAATGGGTGGTACTAGGGTAGCCCATTGAAAGAATTCTGTAAGCTGTGACTATTGCCCTCATTGGTGTGTGTGGATGAGTGGAGGAGATCTGCCCTAT
Source organism: Adiantum capillus-veneris (assembly GCF_014529385.1). Taxonomy (NCBI): domain Eukaryota; kingdom Viridiplantae; phylum Streptophyta; class Polypodiopsida; order Polypodiales; family Pteridaceae; genus Adiantum; species Adiantum capillus-veneris. The sequence goes on along the minus strand of NC_140935.1, from coordinate 7,645,431 downwards.
GTCATCAAATATCCAAAAACAAGTGAACAAGTTGTCTCAACTTTCTCGACTATTCTATAGAAAGGGTGCTCCATTAAGGGAAGTTTAAGGTCTCTTTTTTACCTTTTTTTAACGTTTAGAGAGAGAGTGCTCTTAGCCAATGAGGGAAGGGATTCCGTTACAGAATCTTTTTTTTGGAAATTTCATTTGATTTTCTAAAATGAATTTTCTTTGAGCCACAAGCTGAGGTAACTTTCAAGTTCATGGTCCTTTTACCTCAAGACTTTCACCGAGCCAAAAGATGTTTTGAATCTTCTCATGGCCTTATTTTACCTCCTTTTCCTACCCTTCTTTGTCTCCCCTTCTTCTTCCTCCTCTTCTTGTTGTCCTTTCTTCACCTTCATTTGCTCTACATCCTATTCTTCTTAAGCAATGGAGTCCACCCAATCTAAACACTCTAACACATCCATTGAATCCATCACCACTTATGCCACATTAGATGAGCACAACCAATGGATCTCAATATTTATAACCAAGGGTAGCTGGATTATAATGCAACAAAGCAGGAGAATAAAAGACTCATTCAAAAACCCATTCTTGTCATGTCAGAAAGGAAGAGTGAAAGACTTTTGACTTGTTAGAGCCAAGAAGACAGTGAAAGAGGTTTTAGTGTGGCATGTTTACACACACAAGGAGCTTCACCTACAACCCGAAAGCTCAAATCTTCCTCTACACAAAGCTAATTGTAAGAGGTTCATACTTGTTGTTTGTGGGTTCTCTTCTTATTTTTGGTTCTTTTCTTTTTTGTGGCCACAGAGCTCATTATTAGTGGTTCAGATGTACATAGTAGATTATTTTTACTTTGCTTTGGTTTGTTTGTTGTTCTCTACTTGATTGTTATAGATTTTGTTTGTGGTTCTCTATTATGTTGATTCTAGACCTATATCCCTCAAGCATGAAAGGATGGCAGCCAGTAGAGTGTGTCATAGATATTTTAGATGTCCAGCATGGATCTATTGGTGAAGATCTTTACAAAGGGAGAACTCACGGTTCTCTAGCAGAAAAGGGGATATTCTTTTATGATCATTTTTATGTCCCACCAACATCTTTGAAGGATTGGGGCATTGTCACCTAGGTTGCGCTGCCTGGTTTTAGAAGTAGAGAGTGGCCATAGCCTAACATTGCAAGCAAGTAGAGTAGAGTTTCTATTTTTATTCCCATCATTTTCTTTGTGGATTTCTTTGCAAAGGTTGATGTGAAAGTCTTTAGAACAATGATGCCGATAAAGTGCTTAGAGAGTGTTTGCGGATGAAGATTGGAGTCAAAAAACAGTGAATGGGATCCTTTGCAAAGTGCAATATGGCTCCATTACGTGTAAATGCATGATCCATATCTAGAATATCATTATGTCATCTTTTTATAGTTGATGGCATCATGTGGGGGGGGACTTGGTCCTTTTAGATCCGAACATGGATGGTTTCAATGAGAACCCCATTCAGGACATTGATGTACGGATGAATAATGATCACTTGGCAACATTGAAGATAAGAACCAAGTGCTTGTTGCACCAAGTGAGACAGGACTTACACAATGAGGAGATAGATTTACCTACAACTTTTGCTTTTTAGATAGCTAAAAAGAAGGTATGTAGATAATGATTTCTTTTTTGATGGAGAAATTTGTGTGACACATTGTTACTTTTTCTATTTTTTAATATACATTGTGGGTCTCGAGGAGGATTGAGAAAAAAATTTCTTAGCCAAGAAGTGCCAGAAGTGATAGTACATCTTCTTCCAAGCTAAAGCCTACTCCCTATGGCAATTGTATTAGAGTGCCATTTTGTAAAAAGGTCGGTTGTCTCTTCTTGTAGCAGACTGACATTTTGTAGAATATTTCCATATCATTGACAAATAACACTTTGGTTCAGATGTCTCATCTTGTTGGTTTTCATTTTTATTTCTTTTATTGTTCAGATGTCTTATCTTGCTTGATATCTGATTTATTTTTTATTTGCTCATGTTGGGGTAAGCCATTTAGCTTACACTCGATATGTGACCAACCCCTAAAGCCGAGCATACCAACCATGCATCCTTATGTGCATGTGTGCATCCCACTACATAGATTTCCCTAAACATATGCTTGTTTACAGTCACATGTTATTCTCTATAGCCACATGTTGCTTGACCTTTCTTCCACATGTGATGAAAATCAGTTTCTAGCATTAAGTGCCATCTTCCACTTTGAGCCTATATAAGGCTATACTGCTTAGCTTGTAATTTGCTCTATCATCATAATCAATCAAGCATTTCCATTTCCATTTTCATCAAGTGCACTCTCTCAATGTCTAATACAATCATTATGTTCATTTCAATATGAATGCTTTGCTTGTCTACCCACCACAGCCTTTCAATTTAGATGTCTTATCTTGTATGATGGCAATGCCCTTCACAACACTATAAATAGGCAACTCGATTTAGGTTTGTCACCCTTACAATGAGCAATAGGTCAAGATATATGGGTTATGGCTCCCCTTCCTCACCTCATGTGAGCAAGAAGGAGAAAAAAAAAAGTGAGAAAAACCCATGAACAGGAGAAGGAAGAGAAGGAAGAGGTAGACCCTGAGGCAATTTTTGTTATCTCCACTTACTTGAAAGAACTCCCCCCATGGTTGGAAAATTTCTTAGGCCCTTCAGGGGTAAGGTTGGAGGATGACATGGATTATGGTTTGACCCTTGACATGCTATTGTCAACACAATTGGACTTGTAGAGATAGATGCAAGGGTTGCCACAATTTTAGCAGAAACTGAAAGACTATACTGGGAGCTACACAAGAGATGGAGCCATGTAGTGAAATTTGTAAAATTTATATCATGCTATCAAGGAGAGAATTTGTAATGTTTTCTCTTTACAAAAAAATATGAGTATGTAATGTTTACAAAATGCTCTCAAGTTGAGTGTATGTAATGTTCTCAAGTAGATAGTATGTAATACTCTTAAGTAGAATATGTATTGGTTTGCTATTTACAAAATTTTGGTTCATAAATACTTTTGGGGGTTTTGGGAGTCCTAGGACTCTTTCTTGTGCTTGCCTCCTCTTTTCTTCTTGGGCTCTTCCTTGGTGTTTTTGGCTCTTCTTCTTTCTCTTTTCCCTCCTTAGTCTTTGGCTCTTTTGCTGTTTTTTGCTTATCGTTTTCCTTGGGCTTTGGTTTTTCTGATGTCCTGTGCTTCTTCTTTGTCTCCTTCTTTTGCTCCTCTTTTTCATGTGTTTGTGATTTTTTGGGGCTCTTTTTGGGGGCAACAAGACTCTTTGCCTTCTTCTCTTCCTTTGGAACCTCCTTGGGCTTCTCTTCCTTTGGAACAAGGTTAAGCTTCTCATCCTTTTCCTTTGCTCTTTTCAGTGGATCCTCCTTGCCCTCTATGGTGCTTGGCCTCTTCCTTTGGCTTGTTTGGCCGTTTGGGTGCTTGTATAATGTTGTGGGTATCTGGACACTAACCATATACCTAATCAACTTTGCCCTTACCCACCAAACATAGTTCTCGGTGTAGCAATTCCTATTGATCTAGCAAAGAAAGATTGGTGTGTTATCTCTCAAAAAAAATTCAAGTAACAATTATATTTATATGGTCAAATGCTTACCCTAATAGTCCTTTTTGGGTTGCAATAGTTGTAGTCAACCACTAGCTTTGCATTTTTTATCACTCTCCATCCACATGAGAAAGCCTCCTCTTGCAAGGGTGGCTACACAAATAGAAGGGGGAAAATAAATATACTATTTAAAATGTATTTACTTACAACGTAATAGCACCATACCTTCACATCTACAATTTGCATGTCATCCATGAGCTTTGTGATGGGAGGACATTGCTCAATTACCTCTATCAACCTTGAGGCAACCCTATTTAGAAAGATCCAAAGCATTATTACACAATAAATGAAAGTGGAAGCAATGGCTAAAGTATTAGACAGTTACGCTTACAGCCTAGCCATTCCATGCTGGCCCTCAAGAGAGTTCAATATGAAACATGCTTTATCATTGATATCAATTTCTATAAGACTCTAGTGTGAGCTATGGCAAGACCACTGGACATTGTCAAAATCCTCCAAGATGAAAACTAAAAATGACCCACGGTTGCAGAAGAACATACTTCTCATGGTAGGGGTAGAGAAGGAGCTCACAAGTTTCAAAATCAATATTGGCTAGCCAGTTCCTTATGTCAAAATGAGTTCTCAAATAGTGAGAGATGGTTGGGTCAACCATGTCCACTTTGTGTTGGTGGACATCTAACTTATAGTCATGCATCAATCATCTCCAAAGAAATTCAAAGAACACTTATTAACTTTGAACAATATACAAAAACATATATAGAATGTTGATGGCTAGGAAAACCTCATTCCAGGATAATATGGTCATTGGTCTCTTTTTGCCAATCTTTGAGAATGTCAACACACTCAGCATCCAGGAAAATATAATCTTTTCTTTGAAGAAGGTCATCCTCTAAGAAAGCAGCCACAATGAAGCCTTTTGGATTGACACCTCTCAGCAATGAAGGGAGTTGAGCTTCAATATCCTTGAGTTCCTTTTCCAGCTCCTCCCTGTCAACTTTCATCTCCTCCCCTTCTTCCAGAGCATCCTCCCCATCTATGACTATCTCAATCCCCACTTCAAGACCTTTTTCCTTTGTCAATGAGGGTATGTTGAGGATGTTGAAGGTTTTCTCATCTTGAAGAGGTATAGATTCAAAAAATATGTTGAATATGTACCTTAATCTTCAAATAATCATATCTTTGTCCACAAATGGGACCCTATGATAGTGGGTTGCACATATGCATCTTGGGATAGCTCAATTAAAAAGTCTTTAGCAGCCTCATGTATACATGCCAAGGAACCTCTTGGAAGAACTCAATTAAAAAGTCTAGCCTCCTCCATACATGCCAAGGCACCTCTTGTCCATCTCATATCAATCTTAAATTGCTTTGCTATTTTCCCTACAGAGCCTTTGAAAAGGAAGCCTTGGAATTTCAATTGTCAAAGCCTTCTGTGATCTCCTTATCGCATCATCTCACCTTTTGAGAGAATCTCCTTTTCTGTACATGTGGGAGTTTCATGCCAACTCCCTTTTTGGTTGGTTTCTTGGAGGATGTAGCTCCTTTATCTCCATTTGAGCTCTCACCTTTATCTCCTTTAGAGATTTCACCTTTGTCTCTTGGTTTGAAATCTCTTGGTGTTCCTTTGACATCTCCTGATTTGACTTCCTCTCTAGGAACCTTCCTTGCAGTATGTTTGGTCTTTGACATATCTAAAGATTATACTTTAAAAAAAAGAAAATATATAGTCGTAGAGTCACTTAAGTTTCTCTTTCAAAATTTAAAGACTATCTTAAACCTTGTTTTCATTCACTTGAAAAGAACACAATCTCAAAGAGTTACATAAAAAATCAAGATCATGTCCTCTCTACGTGAAAATAGTGTAGTGTCTGACTACTCTATTTTTGCTTAAGGAGAACATCATTGCAAAAAAATTTACATAAGCTTTTGTGGTGTTCCTACGCAAATAGTGTAGATGAATACTCTATTTTTGCTTAAGAGAAACACATCCACAAAAAAATTTTACAAAATCTTGTGTGTCCTTTCTATGCAAAAATAGTGTTGTCGTCCACTACATTGTTTTTGCATGGAGAGGACACAATTACCCACAAAAAAAATGTGTCCTCCCTATGCAAAATAAGGGTTGGCATATGCATGTCCGCGGATGCATGTCTGACCACACAAAAAATTAATATAAGCTTTTGTGTCCTTGCTATGCAAAAATAGTGTAATTTTCACGTAGCGAGGACACAACTTGAAAAAAAATATGTGTTGCCAAATTTACAAAGAAAGCATGAAAAAATAAAAAGTTTACCTCACAATAAGAATTCCACAACATCCAAACGAGTAGAGAAAATGAGGAGAAATTATGTTTGTAGAAGAAGATCCGATTCAAATGACCGTGTGGAGCAATAGAAGAAGGTTTGGTACAAATTGACCTTATGGAGCAATATGGAGAGAAGAATGGAGTTGATAAGAAAAAATGGTGAAAAAAATATTGTTAGGGTGCATACGCTTCTATATATAGTAGTGAAAAATTACCTAGGTAAAATTTAAATTGACTTAATTTATGATGCATGATTTAACCATTGTGCACCTGTTCCAAGGTGGATGGTTGAAATATTATTTATAGCTATCAAAGTACTTATAAATGTCATTTTTATCGATCTTTGGCATTTTGTTAAGATGTTTGTCTAGAACTCAAATCTCAAAATGTTGCTGAGAAAGCACAAAGGTATGCGTTTTCTTTAGAATTTTTTTTAAAACATTTTTCTAATGCAATTTGAAAGTGTATCATCCCTACGCAAAATTAATGAGTATGGATGTTTTGTTGATGACGCTGAAATGGCACAGAGATGACACAATGTGAGGGGGAAAAAATTAATATCTCGTTGCTAACGCAAAAACTGAGCACCTGGACATACCTCTGAGTGCTCTATTTTTACATAGCAATGACAAAACCTCTTCCAATGAATGTATATTTTTTTATACATGTCGTTCCTATGCAAAAATAGAGCACCCGATTGCTCTATTTTTGCAAAGCAACGACCAAAAAAAAAATCATGCTAAAAAAAATTTGTATGTTATTACTATGCAAAAATAGAGCACTCGGACATGCATGCGAGTGCTCTATTTTTGCATAGAAACAACAGAACCTCCTCGTTATACAACCTTCTCTAATATGTCGTCTCTATGCAAAAATAGAACACTCGAACAAGCGTCTGGATGCTCTATTTTTGCATCGGGATGATGTTAGCAGCGGCTAACACAGGCTACACTGAATATGTATCAAGCGGGAGATATGCTACGGATGTGACTCACTATTTCCTACTCACTTTGTATAAGTCTTGGGCTCATTGGGAGTTCCAAAGTTGTATATGCTAGCTAGAGGGCTCAAGCTTAAACCCATAGTAGAAGGGACTGTGGTGAAAGCCTTTAAAAGGAAGCCTTTATGCAAGGAAGCTTCATTCTTGAGTATCCACTCTTGAGGATCCACTTTTGAGAGCTCTCTCTCTCTCTCTCTCTCTCTCTCTCTCTCTCTCTCTCTCTCTCTCTCTTGAGTGTTCACTCTATGGATGGCCTAACCTTGAGCTTAATGCCCATGCTTAAGAGGCTAGTACTAATCCATTGTAATTAGAGAAGCTTGATTTATCTAATCCCTATTTTACTCATTAGTCTTATCTTCTCTACATTTCATTATGTCATGAAGTAGTATTACACTCTCATTATTCTAGATTTGAGAGAGGTATGTACTTTTTGCTTTGATTTTAACTCTCTTCTTCCATTAGTATTTCAATTACTTGATTACTTCTCTAATTCTCTTGATTAGTATAGTGTGTGTGCACTCTTGGTCATGTCATTAGAGTTTGTGCCTAATTGTGTGCTTAAGTGTGTGAAGGTTTAAGAGCCTTGAGCTCAATGCCAGTTGTGTGTGATGTGATTAGAGTACCTTGGTTGGCATGTGATGATTGGGAAAGCCAACCTCAATGCAATTAGTGTGTGCTTTGATCATTGATGCTTGTGTTGACTGTGTTCTTGTGACTCCATAAGATTGGCAACTCGGACTTCTGTGGACTTGATGTGTGTAGGAGTTGATTGATTAGTGATTAGAGTATGTTTACAGTTAGTCTTGCCATGGCTAATCTCTACTTGCATTGGTGAGGTATTCTCTTGAATCCTCTATTTCTATTCATCCGATGCTCGTTTTTCCATGCCCTAACCGGGTTGTTGATCCACGGATTGATAATTCTATGTGGGTTGCAATTAGGTCGTTGCTACAACGCCTCCCAACATTTGGTGCCGCTTCCGGGGATTGATAACCTAAGTTAGTGAGTATAGGATGTTTAGAATAGAGTAATTTCCCTACTAATTTCATCGGTTTTTTAGTGTATGTAACTCAATTTTGGTTTGATTTGATGATGTTTGTGCAATAAATTCAAGCTAATTGTTGAGTTATGAATACTCCAAACCCCCAATTTCACTAACTTCTCACTAACCATTGCTAATTTCACTTCATTCCCATGCTAATTGTACTAATTCCATGCTAATTTTTACTAATTTTTGACTAGCTTTGCTAACCTAACCGCTAACATTGAAGTGTAATGAATATCAAATCCCCTTATAAGAGGTGGAATCAATACTTTTATCAAGTTAATTGTGCTAATCCATGCCTAATTTGATGATTTGAGTGTTTGATTTTGGCCTATAATGGTTAATTTTTGGGCTAATTTGGAAGAAGCCACACATGTGTGTGCATGATGGAATCATCGCGTGGAGCAAGGATTAGCTTAGATGCAATCGATTATAAGTGCATTGACCTACTCCATTCAATTTTTGGGTGGTTAATTTGATTCCAATGTGTTGCTAATTCATAGCTAAAATTAGATGTATAAATCAATTGACCTACACTTCGCACCTAATTTGATTGTTTTGGGATGAAATTGATGGTCAATTTTGACTAATGAATGATGTATGTGTCCAAATAATGCTTAATTCTTATCAAGAATTCATGTGTGTGAATAAAAATCATTGTGTGTGTAATGCACCAAAGAGGAAAAAAACTGCCAAAAAATTCAAGTGTGTGTGCATGCATAGAAATTGATGGAATTGATGAAATGTGAGTGTGCAATCATGTAATTGATGTGCATGTTAGGCTAATTCAAAAAATGGATAAGCCTAATTGTCAAAAATTTGGGCAAAAATTGAGTGTGTGTGCCTATCCAAGACCACTTAATTTTCTATAATTGATGGTCAATTAAGGCACCTAAATGATTTTTGATTGTGAAATATGCATGGAAAGTGTGTGCAATCATTAGGTGTAAGCCTAGATACATTGCCAATTGAGCCAAATTTGAACTTTTGTGCTTAATTTTTTAGTGTGTGCATTGCTTGATTGGGTCAAAATAGTGTCATTTTTTTATAAATTGAGCTTTGCATTCTTTAAGCTTGAAGTTTCCCAGGTTCCTTTTTAGGAGAAAAGCCCATAAGTCCTTTGATTCTATGCTCCTCAAAATCCATTTTCCTACCATCATTGTGGAGATCCTGCTCATGTTCAGGAGACCTAGGCCACCATTTAGATTTAGGTAGACAGCAAGTAACCCACGCTACTTTTGGAATCTTTGGGTTATCTAAATCTCCTCCCCACAAAAAAGATATGAACATAGAGACATATTTTTGCAATTGATATTTTGTTGGTTGCCAACAAGACAAAAAGTAAATCAGTGATGGCATAATGTAATGGTTTAGTACAAAAGCCCTGCTGGACAGAGAGATTTAGTGACTTTGCCATCTAAAACTTTTTTGTCTAATCTTATTCAGCACCCAATCCCATCTTTGGTTAAAGGTGAGTCTGAAACCCATAGGAATTCCTAGCAGTTTGAAGATCTGTCCATCTTCAATTTGAGGACACCCTGCTTATGTAACAATTTAAGGTTAGTACCTGTTGAAGCTTTGAAACCTGTTTTTGAATGGTTGATCATTGAACCATTGGCATCAAGAAATTGTTAAGGCAATCCCAAAAAGTTTCCCAAGTCTGAACATTAGTGTGCATTAACGCTTTAGTGTCATCTGCAAACTATTGCAAGCATAGCTTCTTGTTGGTCCCAGGGATATCAATCCCTTTAATTTTACCTGCTTCAATGGCATCTTTAACCAACCAACCCAAAGCATCAGAACAAATGGCATAAAGCAAAGGACATCCCTGTCTAATAGACCTCAGGGTGATTGATTAAGTTTCCCATTTATGGACAATTTAGCCAAAGCATTACCAAAGAATAATTGAATGACTTTGATAAAAATTTTGCCAAAGCCAATGTTATACAAAGATTGGAGGATGAAATCCCATTCAATCCTATCATATGCCTTGTCAAAATCAATATTAAAAAACATGTAGATCTTTTCAGTGTCATCTGCATAGTCTATAGCTTCCCACAATGTGATAATAGCATCCAGGAAAAATCTAATCTTAATGAAACCTTTTTGCTTAGTAAGAATAATATCATGCATTATAGAATTGAGTCTCCTTGGTAGGGCTAGGCAAAAACCTTGTAGGCAGAAGTCAAACAGGTAGCCGGCCCCAATCCCCCCCCCCCCCCCCCCCCCCCCCCCCCATGTATGAGCTTGATAACCCCAGTGTTAATGATAAACCTCATTGGAAAAACCATCTATGCCAAGGGATTTTCCAGCCTAAAGAGCGTCAATAGTGCTTTCCAATTCTCCATCTGTGAGAGGATGGTCCATCATTTTGTCCATGGATAGGTGTAACTTCTAGGTTGTCTTTACGAGAGTGAACAACATTGCCATTTTGATCCTTTAATAATAGGATGAAATCTTTAATCTTCTTTCTTTTGAGAAGATTAAACATGCCTTTGTCTAGAGTATCGATTTTGTCTACCCAATATTCTCTGATCCACATCAAAGAAGCCTTTGCAACAATGAGCTCTTCTCTTCTAAGTTGATCCTTAAGCTCAATGAGGGTTGGGGGGGGAGTAAGTCAAGGAGAATCCTTTGGGTATCTTTGACAGTCTTGTCCCAAGCTTTAGAGACAGAGGGATAACTACTGAAAGCTGAGTCAAAAGCCTCATTAACCTTTAACTTGACACAATAGATAGAAAGAAGGGATTGATCAAAGTGGGGCTAGCCTGCCTTGTACCTACAAGCATCCTTATGGAATTCAAAGAGCACAGGGGCATGATCACACAAAAGCATAGAATTTTCTTTCCAACAATTGACTTGCCAAAAATCCTATAGCAGATCAACATTTATGTAAATCCTGTCAAGCCTTGTTGCTCTAAAACAATTACCTTGTTGTCTGTTTGACCACGTGAATCCAGTATTTTGAGAGATATCTAGCAACTTTTGATTATCCAACATATCTTCCCACATGATCTTTTTTTATCCTCCTATGACCTGACCAAGCTTGTTCCATTTATCCTCAATCGTTTTCACCATGTTGAAATCACCTATAATCATGCCTAGTTTAGGCAAATTGGCTATCTCTGACCAAGATGTAGTCCTATCTGAAATTGAGTAGGGGCATATAGGGAGACTATAGTAAAGTTAAGGGCCACCTAATAGAGAAAGCAACCCAACAGTTGTTAGAAGACATGTGAAGTGCAGTAACCAGAGAACTGTATTTCTCGGCCATTGCAATAGCAACTCCACCCTTAACGCTTCCATGCTCAATGGTAAACCACTTCAAATTTGACCCAATTCTGAGAAGATTGGTGTTTGGGGCATTACCAGAACCTTTTCACTCTTGTGAACACACAATGCAAGGTTTACAATTAGAATCACCAATCCATTGCTTGATCACATGAGACCTAACTAGATCAGTTATCCCTTTGCAATTCAAAGTAAACCTAGTAGGTCTCCCCAATCTCGGAAAAATGAAATCCTTTCAAAACATCTTAAATGTATAAATAAAGGGTGAGTTTAGGAAATGAAAAGACCTATGGAAATGGAAAGTCAAAAGGCTCTTGGTGTCCATATAAAGAGATGGTCGAGTGCACATTTATACATATGTGGTTTTCTTTTGCTTATTTTTCTGTTAGCGTTTCCTTCTATGTATAGTGTGTCCTTCCATTATATAGGTAGTGAATATATTTTGTTTGAAGCCATTAGGAGAGAAAGAAGAAGAAAAAGAAGAGATTTAACGTCGTAGGAAACTATCCCAAGAGACCTTAAAGATATATCCAACGAGGAGAGTTGAACTCAAGACCTGTTAGTCAAGAGAGAAATGGCATAACCAATCTACCACACTTGGGTGATAGAAAGGTTATACCATTTTCCTCTTTTTATTAGCACACACACACCAGAGAAGAAGAGTATTTTAACGTCATAGGAAACATATCCCAAGAGACCTTAAAGATCTATTCGACAAGGAGAGTTGAACTCAAGACCTATTATTCAAGAAGGAAATAGCATAACCAATCTACCACACTTGGGTGATAGAAAGGTTATACCATTTTCCCCTTTTTATTAGCACATACACACACACCCACACACACACCCAAGAAGAAGAGTATTTTAACGTCATAGGAAACTATCCCAAGAAACCTTAAAGATCTATCCGACGAGGAGACTTGAACTCAAGACCTATTATTCAAGAGGGAAATGGCATAACCAATCTACCACACTTGGGTGATAGAAAGGTTATATCATTTTCCTCTTTTTATTAGCACGCGCGCACACACACACGAGAAGAAGAGTATTTTAACGTCGTAGGAAACTATCCCAAGAGACCTTAAAGATCTATCGGCGAGGAGAGTTGAACTCAAGACTTGTTATTGAAGAGGGAAATGGCATAACCAATCTACCACACTTGGGAGAGCAATAAATAAGGGGAGGACAATTCATTTTTTACTGCTTTTAAGTGGTTTTGCCAAAGAAACAGATGCACGGTTAGGACCCTTAGAGGCCTCCTTCTTCCTCTTTGATTTAGCTACTGAGGGTTGTGACAGTCTTTCTACTTCAGCTTGAGTCATGAAAATGTCGACATAAGGAGTGGGGGAGCTGTCAACCTTTGCGTTTAAAGTTGCATCATGCTCTTCTAGCTGCTCTTCAAAGGAAGGATTATCTTTGAGATGAGGATTAGGAAGTTGGGAATTAGGAATTGTATCTTCCTCTGAATCAAAAGAGGATAAGTTTGACATTCCTCCATCTCTCTTTATGGGACTACAGGAGGGATCTTCTCTAGGATCCTCAGCCTGTTGCTCCACTACTTTTCCTTTTTGAGATAGGTTCTGGGACTGATTCTGATGTAGATTCTAAGGAGTACCTTCTGGTCCTGCATGTTGATCCTGTGATAGCTCTTCATCCTCTTTGTCCTTTGGTTCCTCTAAGTCATAATTGAAAGGGTCAAATACATTTTCCAAAGAAGGACTGTAGTTGAACTTGTTCTTACAAGGATGGACTAGAGGAGGGATCTTCTCAACGTGTTGCTCCACTTCTTTTCCTTTTCGAGATAGATTCTGGGACTGATTTTGATATTGATTCTGAGGAGTACCTTCTGATCTTGTGATAGCTCTTCATCGTCTGGTTCCTCTAAGTCATAGTTGATAGGGTCAAAATACATTTTCCAAAAAAGGACAGTCACTAAACTTGTTCTTACAAGGGCTAGCTTTAGGGTTTTTGACTCTTCTTGCGAAATATGTTTTTGGTACTGACTGAAACCTTTGTTTTTGTCATGTGGAGGTTCTTCACCAGTTGGGACAATTTTCATCTCAGGGCAATCTTTAATGTAATGCCCCTATAAGTTCTTGGGCGAGTTCTTGTAAGCAACCCTTTGTAAATGGAAAAATCTACATGTGCAATCTCTGAAAGGCACATCAATCTTCAACTACTCGTGAATGTCTCAACAATTGAGGATCCCATCTAGGATTTATACTTTCCCTAGCCCTTTGACCCAAGACTTTACCTACCTAGCTCCCCACATTTTTGAGCCATGGGTAAACCTCTATGGGAAGGTCAGGGAAGTCTACCCGGACTGGCACTTTAGTAGGTCTCGGCCCCCTAGAATTGAACTCAGGGTGCCAGCTTTAACACAGTCATAGGGGTTTTTATAATAATCCATTGGCCATGTCTTACAACTTGTAGGGCAGTATTGGAATCTTCAAAAAAGAATAGATAATAGTTGTTATGTAAGTATTGAACCTTGAAACCTTAATGTTCTTATTAGACCCATTGCTGAGCTATCCATGTCTTCAGTGTTTCTAGAGAAGGCCTGATTCCATGGCAGAGACCAATTACAACCCTCTGTTGCAATTGAGTGTGCCACATCTCAAGTTCTTAGTAGGTATAGCTACTCCCTCGTCATCAATGGAAGGATCTCCTATCTCAGACGTATCCTCCCTATCAAGAATGTCCTGATCAAGAGCAACCCCCTGTTCATTAGGAACCCCTATCCTAGGGCTCTCTATTGGAACAATCATCAGAAGCATTTACTTTCATTCCTCGAATAGGCCAAAGACCCGAGGATGAAACAGAGAGACCTTACCTGCTGATTCAATAGGACCAGGGGATTCATGCACAATACTGGATCCCCTTGAATGTTGATAGCAGAGAGGAACATGGCGAGACAACTATAGAAGGTGCTCTATTCAGAAAATTATAAGCGAAGCGGTTTCTCCCTGCAAAGGCCTGAGGTGTAGGATTAGGGTTAGCACGGATGTGAGAAGAGACTAAGCCATTCCTAAGAGCTTCCTGCAGCTCCATTGTTCCTCCCTTCCCAAGGGTGGTGCAAGCGAAAAGAGGAAAGGAGACCTAGTCGGAGCGTGGTTAAAGGGAGTGAACAGGGCCATTATGGTGACGAGACCTCTACAATTCGTATTGTGCATTCGCCGCCACTCCTCTACCTCACTCCATTTTTGTGAAACTTTTGCAGACAGATCTTGTGGCTTTTGCTACATCACTGCTAATGTTTGGGTTTCTATGGCTAGGAACATTCACAGCCACAGATTGGGAGTGATTAGTGCCTGTCCACTGGTACATAAGGCTGATGCATGTGCTTGCCCTACCCATGTTTTGGAACCCTGCCAGTGCATTCCAAAAGACAACAAAAGCTCCTCATAAAGCACTTGTCGCATCGAAGCAGCACGCCCCAGTTGCCTTATACAGAGATAGTAAATTGACTTGCACATATGTACGCACTTGATGAACCCTGCCCAAGCTTCAGAACTCCCATGCATGTCTCTTCAATCTCATCCAACTCCTCCTTCCTGTTCTCAACCTACAAGCCCCTTCAACAGCCATCGTCTACTTTCATGCTCTCCCTTTAAGATCACCCTTGCAATAACTCGCCAGCGCTTCTTTTTAGCGATACTTTTCAATGTGAGCTTCCTCGGGGAATTTCACCCTCATTCACATTATTTTCAGTGTCATCAAGGTGGCCAATTGTGGTAGCAGCATTCAGGAAAACACTGTAAGGTAAAGGGACTCGGTCTGACTGCGCTTCAAGCTCTTCAATTAATATGGGTGCTCTTTGGTGGCAATGGTAGGCAATGCCTCAAGCTTGAGGTCAAAAGGAGAAGCACCACAGTACTCACATGGAGCACGATGCAACAACGCAACAGAAATAGCCACAAGACTATGATGAGCAAGGAAAAAGACCAGCACTGTGGGTGCTTTGAATATCTTAATTTGAGGAGAGTATGCAGTCACAATATATACAACCCAAGATGGTGGACCTCAGGCAATGCTTCACTCTATTATTAGGTTACCAAAGTATCTTACCACTACCAGAATATGTGAAGTCGCTCATTAAAGCAGACTCTGAACTACAATCTGTTTTCAAAGGGGTACTTACAGATGCTTGTTACAAGGAATTCTCTTTCTTTTTTTTGTTTGGGGGCGGGGGGGGGGGGGGGGGGGGGTGTTGTTGATTTGTAAACGGTAGTGAATCTGCTTATTCATACCATCCATTCCTAAATTGAAGACATTGACCAAATGCACATGCTCAGTCCCATCTCTTCAAACATGACATCAGAGTAGCATAGACAACATTAATCAATCATTTGTAATCTGTTATCTTCCGTTGCTGCTTACTACTAATATTGCTTCCCCTTCCACCTTTTCTCTTCAATTGGCCTGCTGCATTGACATCTTCACTTTGTAACTTGCCTTCCAGCTCCTCCTTCAAGGAACTGAGATGCCCTTCAGATGGTTGACCTTCAGTCTCCTTATTCAGCGCATACGCAGCACCCATCATGTCCCGACATTGCTTGTTAGCAATGCTATGATCCACCACTGCAACATATAAATGTTGGTATAAAACAACACAGCACTTGGATATCACGAGGCAAAACTAAACTTGTGAAAGCCATTTCCAGCTACAGTTAAAAGCTCTTGCAGAGCAAAAAATCATACCTGGTTTAGGGTAATCTTTTCCAATTATGCACCCTGCTTTTCTCTGGACCTCCAATGGAGCAGTCCAAGGCTCATATATATAAGCTTTGGGCATGTCTGGAAATAGATTGAATTCACAGCTAGTAAACATCTGCCTCATTCAAGACACTCCAAAGAGCTTCAATGACCAAACAGAATTAAAAAAGAGAGCAGCTCAGCATCCAGGGCCTTTTCACCTTTTAATATCGGAAGAAAATGGCGGATGTACTTCCCTTCTGGATCGTACTTCTTACCAAAAGTTATTGGTGAATATATACGATGGTACTGCAGATTCACAACGGGGCATAAATTATTACACTTCTGTCAGCAATAACAACGGAGCTGACATTGACCTAGACATATACATTCGGGGGAAATCACTACCTTCGAGTAGAATATCAATTATAACAGAACACCAAGAGGGATGTAGACTCTACATTCTACCAAAGCAAGTCCCAAAATGGCCCAAACATATAAGGGTAGTGAACACTTCCATGTCTACATGAATTCAAGAAAGCCCAAATTCACCGTTAAGGGAAATGGTTATACATCAATGGTCGTAATAATCCACAATAACACTGGAGTCCCCTGGAACACTACACACAGCCAGTCTCCGTTAGAAAGTACAAAACACTGGAGGCAAAAAGGTTAGGTATACATCAAGGAGCGCTTGAGAGGCATGTGGGAGGAATTAAGATAAGGAGGAATGTAACGGCAGATGATACACCCTTGATCTAATCTGAAGAATACTGCAACAAAAGACCAGCATCTGTCACAAACTGCTGTCGTGTCAAGCCATTGAGGAACGACCCAGGAAATCAAGAGCTCCAATCTGGATTGAGAAAACTAATTGTCCCTTGGATTGTCCCTCAGAATGACACTCGGAGATATACGGTAATCACAGACAATTACTTTCTTTCAAGAAGGGGAGATGTCAAACTACTGACGTGTCAAGCCACTGAAGAACAGAGCCAACCTCCAGATCCCAGTCTAGGGGCCTAAACCCTAGAAGAATCACAACTAGCAGAAGTTCTCACCAATTACAAATTCCCGGCGAATGGGGCAAACTCATTAAGTTTTACCAACTTATGAGACCCCGTTTGATGGGGGCCCAAGTCACTAGAAATAAAGCCGGTACACAAAACACACTCAAATTCTTGCATAGAAGATGATGACGTGGCAAATGTACGGACGCCCGCAGTTTGCGATGATAGTGCCACGTGGCAACATGTACGGATTTCCGCGTTTTACACAGCATGTGCTGACATGGTAGTTGTACAGATTTCCGTAATTTGCGATGGCAACCCTTTTAGCATTTGGGCTAGATGCTTTTAGAGTTTGAAGCTTTTTATGTAACCGCTTTTCAAGGCAAGAGCCTTTAAATATGTGCACAACGCTCATTCTCTAGCACTCTTCTGGGTGAAGGGGCAGAGCCTGAGTACCGGCATTGTACCGAGTTCAAGTAATATAAAGAAATACAGAAAGGGGCGCCAAGGTTTGGGGCCAGTGCTCTCTTGGGGTGGATTTTGCCACTCTACGTCTTGTGTGTCCTGCATCTCTTTCAATTCAATTGTTATTGAAGTGCTAAAAGTCTATCCAATCTGTTCTTTTCTATTGGCACGTGGTGCCCGTCCCGTGACAGCATCTAAGGAAGGATCTCCGTGACGAAGTACAAAGCAACGGAGGCGAAAAGGTTAGATATACATAAAGGAGGGCTTGGGAGGCATGTGGGAGGACGGATGGTGGCTATGGTCGGGTGGTTTGTTCGATGCGTATCTGTAGGCGGTCTGTTTAGCCGGGAGATCCTCCCTCCTCGTACGTTTCAAAAAGGAACCCTTGAGCACAGTTTGGAGCACTCATCTTGAGCAAAGTTCAACATTCATTCCGTTGCACCTTACACTCTGCTTATCACGAGGACGTGGCAATTGGTTTGTCACGAGGACGTGGCAACTGCTAACCTTAGTTGTTGGTTTCTTTCCAATGATTTTCGTTTAAATTTTTGAGATCCTCCTTTTGAAGTTACAAATGGTCGGACATTGTACGGACAATGTGAATGGTAGTTTCACCAGCAGATAGGAGTTGGTCATCATTGGAACTCGTAAAGTAAAAGGATGTCTAGACTCAATTCAAGATCATGTAGGTCTCCCCGACGCACTTAGCAAGTTGGTGGATACTAGGAAGTGAACTCAATAAAGGCATAAAGTCAAGGTGGGATCACCAAAGGAAAGTATCCGACAGTTGGGCCACATTGCATTTTTGGATGTGGTCCCAATGGGGATAGATGGTCAGAAGACGAGTGGGAGCCTAACAGAAGCATCTCCTAAAAATTAGGAAATTGCTATTTTGGGGCACGAGTCTGTTCGCGTCATTAGCTTTAGAATGACAAACAAGGGGAACATTTTATTACTCTGCTGCAAAGTCAACTGATGCACCAATTGAGAGATTTTTAAGCAAGAAGCCCAATGCGGGGAAATTGCATGCATGAGTGCCAAGTGGCACTTTTTGGCCAATTTACCAAGTCTAGGAGAACAGAACTCGTAAACTGAGTTTTTGGAGCAGTTTTGGAGGCTGACAACTCTGATTTTCAGCCATTTCTCTCCATTTTTGAGCTTCCCATGACTTTACCTAGAACCAAGGAGCTCATTTTCAGCATTGGAAGGCATCAGATACGTGTTTACAAGGCTGTTTTGCTACGTTTTCAGCGATACGCAGGTTTTGGCAACCATGGAAATCTTCCCTATTGCATCTATTTGTTCATAGATGCATTACAGGTCAAGCACAGAAGAGGGGGCGCTCGATTTATGATGGGGGGATACTTCATTGAGAACCTGTCACAAGTTAAGAGCTATTGATTGCAAGCTTTCCCTCTCATGTATAGTGTGGTGCAAGAAGTCATGTCCTACACACCTCACGTTGCTCTCTCTCTTCCCTTGTAGCCCGGATAATGTGTCGTGCTCTCTACAGTGTGGGTGCCCCTCAGTGCAATGTGCGTGGCAATCTCACTCAAACAAATGGAAACTCTCTCAAACAAAATGAAACACAAAAACAATGGATAACAGCAGAGACACAACAGTGGACCAGAACATGTGGACTCGACTAGCTCAAAGAACCATGTACAGACTCTGGCGTGGCAGCACCCTCAGCTCCAGCCCAAGACTCACAGGTACAAATGGGGTGTCGAGGCTCAGATGTGCAGGGATGGTGAAGCAGTGCTCTGTGTAAAACTCTCTCTAGACGACTACGTACCAGATAATCCAACTGACCCAAAACGACTACTCATATGTACAACCATAAGAGCCACCAACGGCCCATAAATGTCCAGCCAACTAAGTCTATCTCCAAACTGAGTGGTGGTGGTGACCTGGCCACGATGTCCACTAGACCACCGTAGGTACCCAGCCACGTGTCACTCCCAGCCCAAAGGGTCCGTCCAATGTGAACCAGACCAACTGTAGCTAATTGTCCAACTACCTGTCCTGTGAAGTGACATTGTAGCCCTGCTACAGGTTGCCCGCCACAAGACCGCTCACCGTCTCGCTGAGAGGAAGACTGAAACTGTGAAAGAAAACTACTAGTATGTACAATGGTGAGTTCCTGAATCTGTCATCCAAGAGATAGAGTGGTGGCCACTGCTGCATCCGAAGTATCAGCCTCTGGAGGTGGAGCCATCAAATCGATTGTGAGGCTTTGCTGTATGCGAGCTCTCCTGTCAGTAAGTGTGTTTCCTGAGAAATGACCAGCCACCTGCTGCTGAGCAGATGGTAGCACCTGTCCTGTATTGTACTGAGGGCGTCGAGTAACACAGCCATGGCGATGTGCTCCAGCAACTCCATCACAACAAGTCATATTTTGCATCTGAGGCAATGGTGAAGATTGAAACCCCTGAGGAGGAGGATACTGTTGTTGTTGTTGTTGTTGATTGTAGTACTGAACGGGAACTGGAGTCTGTGAGTAAAGTCCCATAAACTGCTGAGAAGGACCCGTTACTGCATGTTGCACTGGTGTACCTATTCCAGTCCACCCATATCCCATACCCATCATCGTAGGCTGCGTTGCCCTATTTTCTTGTAACAGCAATTCTCTAAATCCTTGTAGTTGATTCTCAAGGACACTAATCACTTGAGACTTTAACTTCAAGGCCTGCTGGAGTGCGAAAATAGTGACATCCCTATCCGCGATGGCGCTCTCAACAACCTTCAGAGCTCCCTCCATAGCTGTGTAAGTAGCTGCGTGACATTGGTGTGTGGCTACTAAACGCTCTGCACCCAGCTCAATGGTGGCAATGGCTTGCCTAGACTCCTGCAATATATCCTCAGATAGCCGAAAAAATGATGTAGAGTCCGATCCTGTAGAAGGTCCTATAACACTGTCAGAGTGAAGAGAGCTCGAGAGTGGTACAATTGGTGGGACTGGTGTGACAAGTGGCACTGCTCGCGGTGGACTAGGCGCATCCCTCTCTGTCGAAGTAGAGATGGTAGGAGTGGTTGCCGCAGGACTAGGCATAGGAGAAGAAGCAACTACCACTGGGACGTGTGAGCTAGTCACTGTGGTAGGGGTAAAAATAGCAGCAGTAGAGAGAGGAACACACACTGTAGAAGCCACAGCTGTGACATGCATAGTGTGATCTGGACCACCTGAACTTACCATCGAATCAATAGCGACCGTATGCGAGGAACGTCGAACTGGCTGCTTCACTCCAAGCTGTTGGCTTTCCAAAACTGGCAGGGATACTAAAGATTCTATTGTGTCCTTCACTACCTTTGCTCTCTTTTTCTTTGGCTTTTCAGATAGATCCATTGTTTGTTCAATATCTTTCCCTTTTCCCTTAGAGCCTTTACGCTGCATCGCCGCATCCACATCCATAGGACTAACAGGTATATTAATGACCCAAGCCAACATCGGAGCTGCGAAGCATTGAAAGCTAGATTGCACAGATTGCACCTAAGCTCTGAATCTTTTTGCCCGCGACTGTAGAGAGGTAAATAAAATTTGATGAAAGCCACACGGGATGGTGTGGATGAGGCAATATAGGCCTTCGCAGTGCGAGAATATAGTAGGCACGTCACATCTGGCCTTGCCCTTGCTGACTTTAGGATCTCTGACCAAAAAGTAATACTGGAAAATAGCCCAGAGCTGTTTATTCCTTGCATAGTCAACATGATGCGTACTGAGTAGCTCTTTGCATGCCTCGATTGTCGCATCTTTCGACAGTTGTGAATAGGTGCGCGTATCCGGTTTTACTGTAGGAAAGGTTGTCATCCCCAAAGCGTTACCTATTCGTGTAGCAGTCAGTGGGTGTCCTCTGACTTAGGGAAAAAACTTGAGGAGTGCATGCACCATATCCATGGGAATATCCGAAGGCAGATCGGTGTCTGCTAATGCTGACAGACCTAGCTTGTGTAGCTGGTCTTTTGATAAGACTTCTCGAAGCGACGGATGAGGCTGCTACAGATGGAAGTTCAGTGTGAACTTGGTTTGGGTCTTGGAAGAAGGAGGCCGAGGAATTTGATGACTCAATACCTGCATGATGATTTTTCTCTTCTTCTGGTTCTTTACAACTTCTTCTTCTTCATCATCCTCTTCCTCTTCCTCTTCCTCTTTGCTAGAAGATTCTGAGTCGGAAGCAGAGCTTGAGTCGGACACCTTGTAATTTTCATCACTATGATCAGTGGAGGAAACATCGGTGAGGCCATGGCTAGAGGTATCCACATCCTCTTCCTCTGCAGAACTTTGGGATGTCTCAGTTGGCCTCTCTGGAGAGAGAGCTTTCTTCTTCCTTACTTGTTTGCTTGTACCAACCATCACTCGGTCAATGTGCAGTGTGCAAGGTGAACTCTGGAATGCCCAGATGGAACGCCCAGATGCAGAGATGAGAGATGTAGCGCTGTAGTCGGAGTATCCTGTTTTCCAAAAGCTGTACTTGGAAAGGCTTGATTAAGCAAGAAGGGAGAAGCCTATACTTTCAAAAAAGCGCTAGCCTGTACTTTCAAAAAAAACGCTGGCCTGTACTTTCAAAAAGCGCTTGAAAAAGCAAAGCTGACAATCAAGCTAAGCGATCCCAAAGCTGACGATGCTTTCAACAAAGCGATGGATGAGTTTGGGCGAGGGGATTTGGGTAGGGTAAGGGCGAGGGAAGTAAGGCGGGGGTTGGGTTGGGTAGGGGCGAGGGTTGCAAGAAGAGGGTAGGGGCGAGGGCTTTGGGTGGAGAGGGGCGAGGGGATGAGAGTGGATATGGGCGAGTGTATGTGTTGCAAATAACACTGAGGATAGAAACAATTAGAGGAGTGACTGATTAGAGGAGGAGTGACTGGACTGTAGAAGTTCCCGATAATACCCAATTACCAAGAGGATTTAGTCGAGAAAAGATATCTTAGAGGAAAGGCGGAAACTTACAGACATAGCAAAAACTGAGACAATAACAGAACATCCATTCTGGTGGAAAGCTAGTGGGGAGGTGAGCAGAACTGAGACAGTAACAGAACACCCGTTCTGATGGAAAGATTGTGGGGGGAGAGAGATGGGACATAGAACCTACAGATGGCAGAATAGTTGCATACCCTTTACTCAGAGGAGTAATAGCACTTGATTCTGGAGCCATTTACCAGTGGCAAAGGGACGCCTTCCAAAGTGACTAACTGGACAGCCCCCTGTGGCAAAATCTCTTGTACTCTGAAGGGCCCTTGCCAAGTTGGAACCAGCTTCTTTGCTTTTTTCAAATATTTTGCCTGATAGAGTAGCACCAGTGTGCCTTGCGTTATTTTCGGCTTTCTGAGGTGGCGATCATGCCACGCTTTGCGACGAAGTTGCTCCGCTTGCAGAGCATGTGAAGCTAAACGGCGGCTTTCATCCAATAAGGTGAGACGAGATATAGAAGCAGATTCCATGCCCCAACTTGCACGCAGACTGCCCACCCTAGGGGATCCGGAGTTGAACTCAAATGGAGCTATGGCTTCCAAACCGAAAGCGAGTTGAAAAGGCGTTTGATTCGTTGTTGCTTTGAAAGATGTACGGTTTGCCCAAAGAGTGCAGTGCACAGCCTGAGCCCACGATGCTGGATGGAGATGACATGCTTTCCGCAGTAGAGCGATCAAAACCTTGTTGGTGCTCTCGGCCTGCCCATTGGCTCTAGGGTAATAAGAGCACGACTTGCGATGAAAAATCTTGTAATTGGCCAGCAAATTTGAGATCATGTCATTGACAAAATGACTGCCCCTATCACTTGTGATCTCTAAGGGACATCCAAATCTGCATAAAATAGTTTCATATAAAAATTTGGCTACTGTATTGTCAGTGCAATCTACTGTCGCCAGTACCTCTGCCCACTTTGTCGCATAGTCTATAGCCACTAGCAGATATTTGCGATTACTTGGTTGAGCCGGGGGATATATTGGACCCACAAAGTCCAAGCCCCATCTCTCAGAAGGTAGCCACGCCATCGAGACCTGCAGAGGACGGTTGGATTGCTTACTTGGCTTCGGCCCACAGCGCTGACACACATCACAGACCTTAGAATATGCTATTGCATCCTTAAAAACGTAGGGCCACCATTGACCACTCTGTAGAATCTTCTGGGCGATGATGTGACCAAGGTAATGGCCACCAGTGGGACCATTGTGGGCATCCTCCAGAATATGCTCCACCTCATGAGGCGAGACACAGCGCTTCAGAACACCATTTGGTCCCGATTTGTAGAGCTGGCCCCCAATCAGAGTGAAAGGCTTGGACTTCAACAGCAATCTCCTCTTCTACAGTGGAGATGCCTTCTCTGGGTACGACCCAGTAGATAGAAATGTAGGACCTCGCCGTACCATTCCGGTGTTGTATCGATTTTAAAAAGACTGCTATCTGGAAAGTCATCCGCAATCCCGATAGCTTCTTCACCTGTGTGAATGCGAGAGAGGTGGTCAGCCATTACATGATGCTTACCAGGACGGAGTACCACTTCAAAGTCAAACTCTTGGAATAGGAGGAGACATCGCCATACTCGACCTGCGACCTGTGGCTTATTAAGCAGATAGCGCAAGGCATGGTGATCATTAAGCAGATAGCGCAAGGCATGGTGATCAGTAATAATTGTGAAGTGGACCCCTAGCAAATAGTGACGAAATTTTTGCAGAGCATACACTATAGCCAAACCTTCCCTCTCTGTGGTGCTATAGTTGCGCTCTGCTTTGGTGAGTAAGCGACTTGCATAATGTACATGGCGATCCAAGTTGAACTCTTTGCTAGGCGGAGTCAGCACAGCACCCATAGCCAGCAGACTGGCATCTGTATGCACATGAAAAGGTAGGGCCCAATCCGGGGCAACTAGAATAGGCGCTTCAATGAGGCGTTTTTTGAGGTATGCAAATGCTTCGGCCTCAGGTGTTGGCCACTGGAAGGGAGCAGCAGCACTAGTGAGCCAGGTCAATGGTTGAGCCACCTGTGCATACATACGTATAAACCTGCGATGATAGCCGGTGTGGCCCACAAAGCTCTGAACACCTTTGGGATTTATGGGAGGAGGTAACTTCAAGATGGCCACTATCTTCTCTGGGTCAGG
This sequence comes from Adiantum capillus-veneris, assembly GCF_014529385.1. NCBI lineage: Eukaryota > Viridiplantae > Streptophyta > Polypodiopsida > Polypodiales > Pteridaceae > Adiantum > Adiantum capillus-veneris. Next base: position 7,620,943 of record NC_140935.1, on the reverse strand, counting down.
TGCTAAACCTTGAGCAGACACCACATGGCCCAACAGTGTGCCCTCTGTGACCAAAAAATGACACTTGTTCGGATTGAGCTTCAAACGTGCCTCTCTGCACCTGAGGAAGACTGCAGAGAGCTGAGCAAGATGCTCCTTTAGATTTTCTATTGGGGTCGAACATTGAGCACCCGAGAAGGTGGAAAAGTCGTCCATGAATATGCGAAGGTGATCAGTAAGCAGAGGACAAAAGATAAGACTATGCGATTGAAAGAAGGCCAAAAGACATTCTAGTGTAGATGAAAATACCCCAAGGAGTCACAAAAGCTGTTTTGATTTGGTCGTAAGGATGTATTCCTAATTGATTGTAGCCGCTGAACCCGTCCATAAAACTATACAGTACATGGCCAACGACATCTTCGAGGACTCTCTCAGTAAAAGGTGTCGGAAATCCATCCGGGATTGTGACCTTATTCAGAGCCCGGTAGTCGACGCAAACTCGAATTTTATTGGACTGCTTCTTTGGGGCAATAACCATAGGGGACAACCATTCAGAGTGCTCTACTGGTACAATAATACCTGCTTCTTGCATTTTTTCCAACTCGATTTTGATTGCTTCTGCATACTTGGGATTCAGTTTGTAAGCCCATCCTCTGGCCGGCTTAGCCCCCTCAACCAGAGGAATTGTGTGGACTCCTAGCTCTGCTGGGATTCCTTCCAAATCGTGGTAAGACCAAGCAAACACGTCCTTGAAAGAGCGCACGAAAGAGATTACCAAGTCGAGTAGAGCGGGGTGATCCCATAACCAAGTGGCTAATAAGATGGGCTGATGGTTGTCAGGGCCGCCTAGGTTGACTTCTCTGACTGGGTCAGGCGGTGCAGTGGGCGAGGCTACGTCAGGGGGAGAAGACCGTGCCGCCTCTGTTAGCTTTTGGACATTATGAGCTGGCGTCTAATCAATGTTGAAATCAGCATACTCTTCCTGCAACCATCCTGATGGAAGCTCTGCAAATGGTAAATCCTCAGATACCTCAAAGTGCTCCCGCATGGGTGGAGAGTCGGATGGAGTAGAGGCTAAGGAAGGAGCTGGGGTGTTGGCCAACTCTTGCAAGGGAGATTTTTTCCCCCTTCTATGGTGGGTTATAGGCTCACCCAGGCCGACGGTTTCCATCAAGGGACCCTCTGAAGGATGGGCACCAGAGACCGGTCCACTTGGTTCTGGCTCACTTGGCTGACTGGAATTACTGGCTTCAGGGGTAGCTTTAGGTGTAGGATCAGGGGGAGAGGGTGAATCTGTTGGCAAAGGTTGAAGAGAGACTACATAGCATGGCATCGAAGAGGTAGCTTCTAACCACTGCAGTAAGTCTTCATCGGACCCATCAGGAGGGACCGACTGCTCCAAGTCAGGGTTGGACTCTACTGACAAAGAGCTCTGCTGAACGACTGCATCCATACCTCCTTCGAGACGAATTTGTTGCATTGGAGAGCCAGGAGTATATATCCACATGGCGTCGGTTCCCCAGTCGTGAAGTGCTTTCGTATATCGCAACCATGGCCTACCAATCAGCAAGGGATAACCTCCCTCTACCTGGGGAAGATTAACTACCACAAAATCCAAGTTAAAAGTGAAATCTTGTACCTTCAGAGGCACCTTGTCGACTATGCCCACTGGGTAGACTGTTCTCTAATCGGCCAATGCAACAGTGAAAGGAGCAGGTCGGGTAGGCTTTAGACCTAAGGCCATCATAGTGAATTCGGGCATCAAATTGATTCAATATCCTCCATCAACGATGACGCCGGATAGCTGGTGCCCAAGAATAGATACAGTGAAGCGAGGACTTTTATAATCAGTGAGGGGAGCATATGGATAGGAAATCAAATAAGACTCTGAGGGCTGTACAGGGAGGTGCCCGCCACTAGGCCCAACCCCCGAGTACAGAGACTGAATGACTGACAGGGTGTCACTTCTAAGTGTTGCGTTGAGCCTTAGCATGTCGTATAGTGACACCTGTTGAAAAGCATTTTTCAAGATGGCTTCTGTTGTGGGCCTGGTGCCTTCGAACTGGGCTCCCTTTGGGACCTTAATCTGTTCCAAGTCCGCCACTGCTTCCAAGAAGGCTCCATCAATGTCAGATAACAGTGAAGTTGGTTTGCTATGAGCAATTTTGAAGGACTCATCCTTTAGGTCAAATAGACCAGCTTGAGGAAGTGGGGACTGGCGAGGTGGACCTGTGGGCAGACTGAGACCAAGAGCTGCTCTTTGTGCCCTAGTAAGGACACCAGCAGGCTCCTCCACTTGCAGTGGCTTAACCACATGAGTAGCAGGTGATGGTTGAGGCACGGTGTTCACAGTAATCAAGTTTATCTTCGGGAAGGTGAATTCTTGTTGGTTCTGAGTCGAGCTTGAAGACGTGGATGCCCTTTGCGTGGGACAATCCTTATTGTAGTGATCCTTCGAATCACGGCAATGACGACAAGGAGGGGACCCCTCAGGTAAAGGACACTTACTCTGATAATGCCCATATTCTCCGCATTTGTAGCAGAGTATGGGTCGATTGGAAGGACGAAACGAGGGACGAGGTGATTGCTGCATAGAGTTGGAGGCTGAAGTGTAGAAGCTCTGAGGGGTTGAGGTGGCATTAGCATTATAAAAACTTTGCGTCGGGAAAGTACTTGACATACCTTGGACAGCAGGGGTATTGAGCAAAGGTGGCATGTAGTTGGGATGGCCGTAGTGGGAAACCATGTTGGAAGCTGGTGCTAAACCCTGTTGGAGAGTAGGACCAAGACTTTGCTGTATTTTGTGCAATCCCTTTATATAGTAGCAATCCTTATCTTCATGACCCGATTTTTTGCAGAAGTGGCAATAAGAGCGAAGGGGACAGTCCTGTGGAGGGTGTCCTGGAGAGCGGCATGAACTACACCATACCATAGCCTTAGTCTCCTGCTAAGACCTGAGCTCTTCTAACTCTCTTTTAAGTTGATTATAAGCCTCTTGATGTGGAGGCTTCTCCTGTCTGAGAGAGAAGGATCTCTCTTCGTGAAGGGCTCGCTGTAACTTTAGGGCTTCCAGTTCCCTTCTTAAAGAAGTCAAGGGGTCTGATGGACTGTCCATGAGTACAGGGGCAGTATCTAACTGAAGAGAGTCAGTGAATTGCCTTCTTGCTCCCTCTATTCTAGTAGCAGTAGCAACAAAGTCCTCCAGACTGGCTTCAGGACGGAGACTTTCTCTGAGCTTTTGTTGAGAAGTCTTAGGCAGAGCCTTCTCTACCCACTTCTTCACCATGAATTCCCCTGGTTGCTGAGGCAGCTTGGCAACCAGGGACTTCGTTCTGGTCATGAGCTCTGCAAATGTCTCCTTGGGCTGGAGCAACACGTTGGCCAACTCATCTAGAATCTTCTCTTGATAATCCCCTGGTCGGAAAGCTTCACAGAACTGCTGTCTTAACATGGTCCAAGTAGTAAAGTGGTTTTCAACAAACTGACTGTACCATTTATCTGCAAGACCATCCAAGGTGGAAGGGAAGAGCACCAGGTATGCGTCTTCTCTGTTGAGGCCACGACCTTTGCAAAGAGAGACAAACCTCCGAGCATGGTCGTCTGCATCTTCTGCAGAGAGACCTTTAAAGGTAGGGAACTTGATGTTCACCTTTGCCAGAACACTTGTGAGCTCCTCCATGGCCTCTTGCTCCTGAGTCTGTTGCTCACTAGCTTGCTGTAACAAAATGGGGGAGAGCCTTACCGGAGAAGGTGACCTGGAGGATGTAGAACCGGTCGAAGGAATGGAGGTAGCCGTATGAGTAGGTATGGGTGATGGGGTTAATATGCTTCTACTGGGCACCAAGGGTTGACGTCGTCTGTGGTAGTACTTCAGAGGACTCAGTAGTGCACTTTGACGCTCCAAAGACCTCCTTGTATATGTCATGCAGTAACAGCCAACCCTACCAAGCTTTGGGCAAAAAGACCTTCACTTGGGCAAGACAACCTTCACTTGGCTGAACATTGGTCTAGACTCTATAGACCAAGGTGAGTGACTAGACCACCTGGCTTGGACCAGGACGAGGAAGGACTGGACCAGGGACGAGAAGGACTAGACCAAGACGAGCACTGGGTGGACCAGGGCGAGAGAGCACCAGACCAACAAGGCGAGAGACTAGACCAGCTAGGTTACGCTATCCAGAGACTAGACCAGCTAGATTAAGCTGTCAATGGGTGAAACTGGACCAGACCAACAGGCTGCACAGGCGAAGCGAAGAAACCAGCTACTCAACAAAGTGAGACTTCAGTTGAGGTCCCACCGTGATCGCCAAAATGAGAGCACCTGTAGCGCGGATAATGTGTCGTGCTCTCTACAGTGGGGGTGCCCCTCAGTGCAATGTGCGTGGCAATCTCACTCAAACAAATGGAAACTCTCTCAAACAAAATGAAACACAGAAACAATGGATAACAACAAAGAAACAACAGTGGACCAGAACATGTGGACTCGACTAGCTCAAAGAACCATGTACAAACTCTGGCGTGGCAGCACCCTCAGCTCCAGCCCAAGACTCACAGGTACAAATGGGGTGTCGAGGCTCAGATGTGCAGGTATGGTGAAGCAATGCTTGTGTAAGACTCTCTCTAGACGACTACGTACCAAATAATCCAACTGACCCAAAACGACTACTCATATGTACAACCATAAGAGCCACCAACGGCCCATAAATGTCTAGCCAGCTAAGTCTATCTCCAAACTGAGTGGTGGTGGTGACCTGGCCACGATGTCCACTAGACCACCGTAGGTACCCTACCACGTGTCACTCCCAGCCCAAAGGGTCCGTCCAGTGTGAACCAGACCAACTGTAGCTAACTGTCCAACTGCCTGTCCTGTGAAGTGACATTGTAGCCCTGCTACATCCCTAAGTGCAGTAATGTGATGCCCCACAAGAGGGCTCTTCATTTGACTGATGTACAACTGTGTGGTTTCATGCTTTTGTGCTGAGGCAAGAGCCTCCTTGAACAGGAACAGGGGTAGTTAATTGCTACTCCAAAGCACGCACCGGTGAGGGTCATAACCTCACTGTACAGGTGCATTTTCAGCGTTGTGTATGCGTTGTAATTTGACTGTTTTTCAGCCGTACGGACACCAGAACCATTGGGAACAATGCCCCATTGGCAGAGGACATTTCGGAAACTGTTTAGGGCTGAAAACAGGGCAAAAACCAGTAAATACAGCGTGCTGAATTTACTGTTTTTGGGCAAGAATCGGAGGATTTATGCCAGTGGAAGTGAGTTCCAGTAGAGGAATTGGTTTCGCGCAAGTTTTGAGGCTGCTATGTTGCCAAAATTTGGCCAAAACAGGTGGTATCTAGCTGGATACAAGTGAAGAATTCCAAGGACTCTACTTTGTAATTTACCCTCTCAAAGTATAAAGAAATACCGAAAGGGGCGCCAATTTTGGGGCCTACAGGTTGTCGGCGTCTGCTCGGAGCATTCTAGCTTCCGAGCCATGTGTACTTAAGTGTTAACTCCCGTTGCAGGTTCCTTTTGCAAAGTACTCTCTCTCTCTCTCTCTCTCTCTCTCTCTCTCTCTCTCTCTCTCTCTCTCTCTCTCTCTCTCTCTCTCTCTCTCTCTCTCGCGCAGGTGCAACTGCAAGAGAACGCACAGGCGCAGCAGCAGGGAGGCGTGTAGCGACAGCAGGTACAACTGTAGGAGAGCACGCATGCACAGCAGCAGCGGGGCGTGTAGGTGCAACAGCAGAAGGGCGAGCAGGTGCAACAGCAACAGCAGGCGCCTCAGCACGCGAACCTTCATTTTGCTGCAGCGACCTGTTCTTTCACCAGTTTTCTACATTTGCTGCCCGCAGACCCTGCAGGGATTTATTTGCAAGGAATTTGGAAACTGCAGAGCTCACAGAAATTGCAAATTGACACATACAGAAAGCAAACATATGCCATGTAGGCTGAATGGGGAAACATATGTATGCATAATGCGGTGCGTATAGGTTGCTCTCTCCTCTCTCTCAGAAAGTGAAACAAATAAGGCAAGACAAATGGCGGCGCACTACATGGTCACAAGCAAGAGGATGACAGCCATTGAAAAGGAGTTGAAAGAATGCAAAGCCCACATGGATGAGTGGAAGAAAGAGAAGAATTTAATTCTCGAATGGAAAAAGAGGGAGGAACAGGCGAGGGAACTAGAACGCAAGGAGTTCCGGGATGAAATTCAAGCTTTAAAAAGTAGCATCTCAACCCTTCGGGAGGAACTAGACGAAACCAAAGAGGGAAGACGCCTTGAAGATGGGGAAATTCAGCCATCAATGATTGACGAGCTGAATAGTATACGAGCACAAGTCAAAGAAATAAAGGAAGAAGGAGAAATGAAGACCTCATGGGTGGAGGTTCTCTCCAAAACGCAAAAGAAAATGGACGAGGCTGAAAAATGGATTGAAGTTGTCAAGAAGGGAAAGGGCAAGGAAATTCCGACTACACCCGACATCATCAACAAAACACTAGAAGAGGAACAACGAAGAAGGGTACGCGCTCTACACGTGAGAGTGACCGGCCTAAAAGATTCAGATAAGGTGGACCAAGAGGTGAAGAGCCTCATGTCCATGATGGGGGTGGAGAAGCCCTCGCACACACAAGCTTGGAGAGTGGGCAAGAAGAGTGAAGGTAATGGGGAGAGTTCAAAAGGACGGGCTCTCATTTTGCGCTTTCCCTCCATGGAAGAAAAGAAAGACTTTTTAAAGAAGAGGCCAACCCTCAAGAAAACAGGTATCTTTTTAGGAGATGATCTTACGCTCTCACAGCTTGCACATATGAGAGAGGTCATGCCAAAGATTATAGCAGCAAGGGAGAAGGGGAAGTTAGCTTTCTACAGAAATGGACGAGTAGTGATTACAGAGCACCGCTCTACATGACGGTGCGAGACCTATGGGACCACTCTCAGGATGGCAGTTTGGAACTGTAATGGTTCGTATAGACATGATGTGGGGGCCTTTGAGGATAGCTTCAGAGACAGAGACATTGTTTTCTACTCAGAGACTCATCAGGCTCCAGGACAGTTGATGCCGCACATATCAGGATACAGATGGGAGACAGCTTGTAGGACATGCACCAGAACTGCGCATGGGACTAGAGGATCAGGAGGTGTAGCAGTTCTTTTCAGAGAGGAGCTCCAACCACTATTGCACATAGTTCGGAGAGATGATCAGGCCAGATACTTGTGGGTGAGGCTGAGGGCAGAGACTCGACGTTTCTTGTACATCGCCATATGCTATTTTCCTCCCAGCACTTCAGTATATGCTTCACCCAGAGGACAGTCTCCTTACTCTGTACTTGATGATGATATCTGGGAGTTCTCCAGAGATGGAGACATCATACTCCTGGGGGATTTCAATGCCCGTACAGGCAGCTCACAGACAGTCTTCTATGACACATCAGAGGAGATGCTTAGAGAGCTAGAGCCAGAGGAGTTGGGACTTGAGAGATGCTCACACGACAGAGAACATACAGAGTATGGGAGATACCTGAGAGAGATGACGACTACTCACAGTTTAGCCATACTGAATGGCTTAACGACTTTCCCATTGTCTACAGGTTTTACTTGTTTTCCACATAGACATGGGTCCAGCACTGTAGACTATGTTCTGACACATCCGAGCTTTATCTCTCACATTCAGGATTTCACAGTGGGGCCCAGGCCAGTTGGGATAGCAGTAGATCATGCACTTTTAACATTATCAGTCTCCTTTGAGTACAATACATCTCAGGCCTCACGGGGTGGTGGACATACACGCTATACTTTTACACCAGAGACTGACTCAGTATATGTTGAGGAGATACGTAGGCTTTTATGCACATCAGAGCCAGTATACACAGTGGAGGAGATCACATCTATGCTGATAGTGACATTACATGGGGCAGCGACAGAGGCATATCCACACACTCAGCCTGGGCAGAGACGTCGTTCTGGGCACATGCCTCAGAACAACTGGTATGATGAGGAGTGTCGACAGAGGAGAGCTCAGATACAACGGGACCTTACATTGGGAGTGATCACCTATAGACAGTCTCGTATTGCTACACGACGACTAGTGCGACGGAAGAAGCGAGCTTTCTTGGTCCAGATGGAGCAAGATTTATATCAGCTCTTCCTTAGTAGAGATTCAGGAGAGGCTTGGCGTCTATTCCATAAAAAGTCTCCCCCAACAGTGATTACTTCTACAGAGATATGGGGGCAGTACGCAACATCTTTATACACTGTACCTGGACAACCACCATTACCAGACCCACCACAGCCATGTCCGGCTACGAGCACCTTCTTTACCACTGAGATGGTAAAGGAGGCCATTGACAAGATGAAGACCAGACGGGCACAGGATCATGAGGGTTTGGTAGCAGAGCACATTATACATGCTGGGGATTTGTTGGCAGAGATGCTTGCACGGCTATTCAACCGTGTCATGTGTGAAGGTCTCCCTGAGTCTTGGAGATTATCTACTATTGTACCTATCCTCAAGACAGGTGACCCCACAGTGCCGGGGAATTACCGTACTATCATGGTAGGACACACATTGGCACGGTTATATGCATCCATCCTCGAGCATAGGCTGAGCAGTTGGGCAGAGATTATGGGCATACGAGCACCTGGGCAGGCTGGTTTCAGAAGGGGTTTCTCCACACTAGATCATGTCTTTACACTCAGAGCTATCATTGAGGAGGGTCGAGCACATGGTAGACGGATATACTGCAGCTTTGTGGATTTTCGCAAAGCCTTTGACACAGTGCCGAGGGCCAGATTGATGCACCGGCTTATGGAATTGGGGGTACCCACAGAGCTGATGTGGGGGATCATGGCATTGTACAGATCAGTGATGGGTCATGTACGCACATCAGAGGGGATATCCGACATAGTTCACTCCACCATCGGAGTGAAACAGGGATGCCCACTGTCCTCTACTTTATTTGGTATGTATGTTGATGGGGTCTCTGATTATATTGACAGAGGAGGAGATAGAGGTGCACAGCTTGCAGGGACATGGATCCCTCTTTTATTGTATGCTGACGATATCGTGTTGATATCAGAATCGCCAGAGGGTATGCAGAGACATTTGGACGCATTGCATAGTTTTGCAGAGGATAGTGGATTGTCTGTCAACCTTGGTAAAACCAAGGTCATGGTATTTAATACCACGCCACAGTGGGTTAGGAGATCAGCACCTACTTTCACATATGGACAGGACAGTATGGAGTACACTGATGCATACACATATCTTGGGGTGGTCTTTAGTGGACCGAGGTTCACATTGAAAGTGGCAGCAGACACTAGATTGACTCGTGCCTATGCAGTCCTAGGTGGTTTAGAGAGGATTTGTTCGCAAGTTCAGTTCCAGGAACCTCGAACAAAGCTCTGGCTTTTCGATACTTTGGTCGCTTCAGTTATGCACTACGCGGTTCAGGTTTGGGGACCGTCTATTGACAGTGCTGGATGGACTAATATGGAGAGACCCCTGATATCTATGATTTCTAGGCTGATTAGAGCCAAGGCCTCAGTCCCACATGACATCATACGAGCGGAGCTGGCTGCCCCACCTATGGAGGTTGAGGCACTCACCAGATCAGTATCATTTGTACACAGCTTATGGGACACCACCAGGGACAAGTATGCCAGGCTTGCTCTCGAGTCATCCAGACAGCTGGCATTACAGGGAGATACATCATGTTGGTATGCACAGATGAGCTCATGGTTTCAGCATGGACAGACTGCCCCCTTTCCAGTATTCTCTTGATGCACCATCCTTGGCTCTTACACGGATGGAGACTACTAGACTCATTCGGCAGGATCTTATCCAGCTTGATAGCAAGAGGACATGGATAGAACCATCACGGGAGTTGGGTACGAAGAGGGTTTTCTATAGAGAACATCTTCTTCAACTCACGACAGACGGATTTGTCACACGGCCCAGTTACATGGACACACATCTATCTCATAGGTTACGATGTGCTATTGGCCAGATTCGCACATCTTCACACCAGCTTGGGATTGAGACAGGTAGATTCAGAGGCATACCAGCAGACAGTAGGATATGTCAGTTATGCCATGCAGAGCCAGAGACAGAGTTTCACTACATATGTCGCTGCACAGTCTACTATGAGATACGGGGACGCTTTCATTGTCTATTCAGAGATGGTTTTGACTCGTTAGACAGAGTCATGAGATATCAGGATCAAAGATGTCTCGGATTATTCCTACTTGAGATTCAGAGACATAGAGACGCTCTATTGAATGGGCAAAGACAGAGACAGTCCCAGAGACGCATCTCAGATTTCTTCAGTCTGAGTACCACAGAGTCAGAGGGGACACCACCACCAGAGAGCTCGGTTCCCACCCATACACACATCAGTGGTACTCTCATTGATCAAGCTATAGAGTTAGGGAGATCGAGACGACCGCGACTGAGGAGGGGGGCCACGCAGCACCGACGGAGATTGCGGCAGAGGATCCACAGGATTCTAGCACGACACCCAGAATGTCGATCGGGATAGGCTTCATGCTATTGCTATATTGTATCATGGTGACACTTATCCCCACTTTGTACCTTTATGGCATGATACCATTGCTCAGCCTACCAGCCACCCATAGGAGTCGGTAGCACTCCTATCATTTCTTTGTTTGTAGTTTTCTTGTTTGTACCCAGACTTGGTACTAGACTCATCATTGTAATCAGTTGGTCTCATAGGTCATTTTGGCCTCTTGTAGACGTTAATATATCATTTCATTTCATTTCATTTCTCAAGTAAAGTAAAGAATTCCGGGTGAAAGCCAAAGCCTACCGCCCCACGGCACCCCACGGGCCAGTTTCACTGCTCTACAGAAGTCAATGATCTCCCTCTATGAATGTCACCCCTCTTCTCAAGAGACTCTCCTTGTGTCTGCGCAGCTCTAGCAAAAACAACCCGAAGCATCTCTGATCTTGATATCTCATAACTAGCCAATGGTCCAAAGCCCTCTTTGGGTAGACAATGAAAGTGGCCTCGTATATCATAGTATACTAGACAATGGGGGATAGATCTGGGCTGATTTACGCTCCCGATGTGAGAGGAATGAAGGGCTAAAGGCTGGCTCCAAAAACACAACCGATTTGACGCGTTGAGCAAGGCAAAAAATGTAGATGATGATGGAGCAAATGATGGACAGCAATGGGAGCACTTCATGTGTAAGGTGCAGCGGAAGTGAATGTTGAACTTTGCTCAAGATGAGTGCCCCGAACTGTGCTCAAGGGTTCCTTTTACTTACGGAAGGGAGAGCCTTCCGTTCCCTTAGTGAGAGAGTGCAGATGATCACAAACAAAGTGGCAAACAGTGTGAATGAAGGTGTTGAGATTGAGAGATAGAGAGAGAAGAATACGACACCAGAATGTTGTCAAACCCTCCTCTAAAGGTCCCACTCTCTATGGTGAGAGACGGTCTACTATTGATTGCACAAATCTCTACAATGCTATGGACTTGCCAACGATGTCGACGATGATGAGGACAACGATGAGACGGGCTGAAATCTGAAAACGCTAATGGTTGAAATCTACAAATCTTTATCTGCTGAATTCTAACTCTAAGTCGGTGAGGACGGCGATGACGACGATGCAGCGACGGCCCGCTGAAAACACAGATACTGAAATCTGCGTTTTCCGGGCTGAATCTGCAAACTGCGCTGAATCTGACTGTGCGACGAGGATCTGCTGCAGGAAGGTGAGATCTGTGAGGTTTGGGACTTCTACTGTGGTGTCTTGATGCTGAAAACTGAAAACGTTGATGCTATCTGTGGTCTTGTCGCGATGGAACTGCAAAACGCTAGGAGGTTGTGTTGATCCAAAAACGTTGGGCTGAACTGGAGTCTTGTTGCAAAAATGCTAGGCTTCTGTTGTGGTCTTGCCGTCGCCGGGCTGATCTTCAATGCAAAAACGCAAGGGCTGGTTCTACCATGCAAAAACGCTAGGCTTGGTTCTTGATGAAAACGCTAGGTTTGCAAGTTGCAAAACGCTAGGTTTGTTGTTGGGGGTGGATCTTGCTGAGAAGGTTGAACCTTGGTTCCTGCTACCTCTTCTACCAGAAATGCTAGCACTAGGGTTTCTTATATACATGCTTGTCAGAATTGCCTTACCCAGTTTCCCAACAAAAGTCACTTAATAATAATAAGTGAAAATGGCTAAAATAGGGAAAATAGGTCTATGCACTATAAAAATGCTCCTGATGGGTTTTGACTGAAATCTGATGGTCATGTTGTGTGCAACCAGATGATATGCATCTACTCTAAGTGTCTGGACATGCATGGTCTACGAGCAGACTCACAAAAGTGCCAGAACACTTCCTAATCTATGCTGACTGAACTGAACTGAACCCATGTCGTGAAGTAGCTTGTCCATGTACACATAGGGTTAGATGTGTACATGACATCATGCAGCACGGTAATGGCCGCGACGCTCAATGGGCTTCCGAAGGACAGGGCTGCATAGTTACCCGAAATGGGAATCCGGAACTGGAAATTGGAATGGGAATGGGATACGGGGACCTGAAAATGGGCATTCCTTGTAACTATGTCGAGCTGCAGCAAGGATGTTAGCGTAAGTAGATCCAAGACACTTCTGACGATAAAAGGGGCTGAAAACTGAAAAAGCTGGTTGCTAGGGCTGATCTAGCGCTTGCTCACAATGGAGAGCCGAAAACGCCAAGGGCCGAAAATGCAAAACGTTGGGCTTGCAGATGCAAAACGTTGGCTGAGCTATGGCCTTGGCTAAACTAATGAGAAAACGCTAGGGCTGATGATTCTTATATATTGAATTTTTAGGTGCCTAGTCACGAAAATTATGCAAGGTCGGAAAAATGTGCAAATGTGCGCACATGGGAGTTCCCATGTGATAACTCACTGTTTTATGACTCATTTGACGAATGGACTAGGCCGATACGTTCATCTAAACTAGACCTACATGCACGTCATGTGAGATGCCCACCGAAGTGTAATAACATCTGTCAAAACGCGTGTACAAACCATTTATGCAAGAGGATTCCAAAACTAGAAAACCTAATCTAATGGATACGTCCGGACATGCACGTCCTCCAGGTAGGCTCACAAAATTGCCATTACTAATCCTCCTAGGATTCTAGACACTCCTATCTAAGGATGTACAAAATTGGCTCTAGAAATCGATGAAACATGTCCACGTGGCACACACAACCATGTGCACATGACATCATCTGAGATCCAAAATTGTCACAAGAGTCTCAAAAACAAGTGTGCTATGAAGCTCTGTCACAGACGGGAGCGCATGGCAATATAAAATATACTCGAATAAATAGGATTTATCACTTATTATTGAAGCCAGAGGATATAGAGAGAAATAGATCTATATATGTATATATATATATATATATATATATATATATATATATATATATATATATATATATATATATATAGAGAGAGAGAGAGAGAGAGAGAGAAATGAAATGAAATGAAATGTTATATTAACATCTTCAAAAGGCCAAAATGACCTATGAGACCAAAAAGTTACAATTGGTGAATCTGATACCATGTCTGAGTACAGAAATTACCAGGTTACAAAGTTACCAAGTTACAAAGAACTAACACTAAAACACTAAGGCACTAAGGAGAAAGGGAATAAGGGGGGGGGGGGGGGGGGGGGGTTTGTGGGTTCAGATGAAATCTCTCATCGGTCGCTGTCAGATCTCATCGACTTCCTCCATGGTCAGAACTCTGGTTGGGCATCTTGCATGTCGAGCTAGAGTGATCTGTATTTTCTGTTGTAACCTTCGTCGGTAGTGGGAGACCCCCCGAGGTCGTGGACGTCTGGATCTGCCAAGTTCAGTGGCTCTGTCAAGCAGTGTACCTCTAGTATGAGTAGGCTGTAATGACTGCTCCGTTTGCTCTCCTCTGTCTGGTGTAAAGAACTCTGTGATTCGTCTCTGAGACTGTCTTTCCCCTGATGTCCTCAGCAAGCTCTCCCTAAGTTTGCACAGCTCTAGCAGGAACAATCCAAGACACTTTTGATCCTTGTATCTCATGACTCTAGAAAAAGGTCCGAACCCTTCTCTAAACAAGCAGTGGAAGCATCCGTGTATCTCATAGTATGTCGGGCAATGGCATGTGTAGTGCAGTTCTGTCTCTGGCTCTAAGTTACATAGGTGACATATCCTGGCTCCTGTCGGCACCCCTTGGAATCGGCCAGTCTCGATCTGGAGCTGATGTGAGGATGTGCGTATCTGTCCAATAGCGCATCTTATTCCATGAGATAAGTGTGTATCCATGTATGGTGGCCTAGTCACAAATCCGTCCTCCGTGAGTTGGAGAAGATGCTCTCTGTAGAAGGCCATCTTCATGCCCAACTCCTGTGTCGGTTGTATCCATGTGCTCCTGGTATTTAGTTGAATCAGATCCTTACGTATGAGCCTGGTGATCTTTGTCCGTGTGAGAGACAAGGAGGGTGCATCCAAGGAGTATTTAAGCGGAGGTAATCTATCCATATTGAGACCATGCGACTGGAACCATGATGCCATATGTCCATACCAACATGCTGTATCGCCTTGTAGAGCTAGTTGTCGAGATGACTCCAGGGCAAGCCGAGTGTATCTGTCTCTAGGGAGATCCCATAAACCGTGCATAAAGGACACCGATCTCGTCAGTGCCTCCACCACGAGGGGGGGGGGGGGCGGCTAGCTTGGCTCGGATAATCCCATGTGGTACTGAGGCCTTAGCCTGAATCATCCAAGCGATCATAGAGACCAGAGGCCTCTCCATACATCTCCATCCATCTGTATTACCAGATCTCCCATGGTCGTCTACTAAGGGTCCCCATACCTGAACTCCATAGTGCATAGCTGGAGTCACTAGAGTGTCAAAGAGCCATAGCTTTGTTCGCGGTTCCTGAAACTGAACCTGTGAACACATCCTCTCCAGTCCTCCCAAAGCTGCATATGCTCTCGTCAGTCTAGTCTCTGATGCTCTCCTTAGTAAACACCGGTCCACTGAATACTACCCCAAGATAGGTATATGCATCTGTGTACTCCACAATCTCCTCGCCATACATAAATGTGGGTGCCGACCTCCTGACCCACTGTGGTGTGGTGTTGAACACCATAACCTTGGTTTTTCCCAGATTGACCGACAATCCACTGTCACGAGCAAATGTATGCAGAGCATCCAAATGACGCTGCATCCGGCTGAAATCAGCACAATATCATCAGCATATAGTAACAGTGGAATCCATGTCCCTGCTAGCTGAGCCCCCCTGTCTCCCTGCCGCTCTACATAGTCTGAAAACTCATCCACATACATCCCAAAAAGAGTCGAGGATAGTGGGCATCCCTGCTTTACTCCGATAGTGGAGTGGACCATGTCAGACATTCCCTCAGTGGTGCTTACCCGTCCCATCACTGTCCTGTATAGAGCCAGAATACCCCATATCAGCTCTGTAGGCACACCCATGTCTTGTAGTCTGTGTATAAGTCTGGCTCTCGGCACTGTGTCAAAAGCTTTGCGGAAATCCACAAAGCTACAATAGATTTTCATGCCATGGTGTCTACCCTCCTCAATAATAGCTCTGAGTGTCAGAATCTGGTCAAGAGTGGAGAAACCTCTCGTGAAACCTGCTTGCCCTGGTGCTCTTATTCCCTCTCACTCTGCTCAGCTCCTGCTCAAGGACGGATGCATACAACCTAGCTAATGTGTGGCCAACCATGATGGTGCGATAATTCGCGAGAATCATGGGATCTCCTGACTTGAAAATAGGCACAATCGTAGACATACTCCAGGTCTCCGGGAAGCCTTCATACATGGCTTGATTAAACATCATAGCCAGGAGCTCTGCAAGCATATCCCTGGCATGGATGAAGTGCTCTGCTACCAGACCATCATGATCATGCGCTCTCCTTGTCTTCATCTTGTCAATGGCTTTCCTTACCCTCTCCGCAGTAAAGAAAGAACATGTCTCTAGGCATGTCTCTAGTGGGTCCGGCAGAGGTGGTTGCCTTGATGCTGTGTAGAGAGATGTGGCATATTCCCCCCATATCTCAATGGAGGTGACCGCGGGTGGTGGTGAATGCTCGTGGATAGGCCCTTTTCTTTTGTCGCACTAGGCGGCGAAAGATAATCCGTGACTGTCGATGTGTGGTAATACCGGTGAGCACTTCCCTTTGTAGTTTGATCCTCGTCTCTTTGCACTCCTCATCATACCAACTGTTCTGGGGCATGTTCCCAAATCGTCTCCGTGTGGGCTGGCTGTGGGGGTATGCCTCTGATGCTGCATCATGGAGCGTCTCTGTCAAAATCTGAGTGAGTTTATCTAGTGGCCGTCCCGGATCCTGGGTGCATAGCTGCCTGTATATCTCATCCATATACACAGAATCCATCTCCCTCATGAAGGTATACCGAGTGTGTATGGGGACCCCACCTAATGGAGCTGTGCTGAACTGAAAGGTCAGGGTGAAAGACACGATAGCATGATCAATTGCTATTCCAACTGGCCTAGTGCCCACCATGAAATCCTGAAAGAATGGGATGAGACCTGACTGGGCCATAACATAATCCACTATGCTCGCACCATGTCGGTGTGGAAAGCAAGTAAAACCTCCAGCTATCGAAAATCTTTGTAGGCCATTCACAATGGCCAATCTGTGTGCGGTTCCCATATCTATCAAGTATCTACCATACTCAGTGTATTCCTCATCTTGTGATAGTCTGGATAGACCCATCTCTGTGACGTCCATCTCCCTGAGCATCTCTTCGGAAGTATCATAGAATATTGTCTGGTGGTGGGCAGTCCTAGCATTGAAATCCCCTAGTATGATAATGTCCCCATCCTTGGAAAACTCCCATATGTCATTATCCAAAATAGCAAAGGGGGATTGTCCTCTAGGTGATGCATATACTGACGTACTAGGAGGAAAGTAACAAATAGCAATGTAGAGGTATCTGCCCGTCTCTGCCCTGAGCCTCACCCACATGTACCTAGCTTGTTCATCCTTGCGTGCTATATATATCATTGGTTGCAATTCCTCCCTGAATAGAACTACCACTCCCCCTGAGCCCCGTCCTCGATGCTCCGATCTGGTCTCTTGTCTGCAGGCTGTCTCCCATCTATATACGCTCACCTGTGGCATGGATTGTCCCGGTGCTTGATGCGTCTCAAAGTAGAAAATGATGTCTCTCCCCATAAAGCTATCCTCAAAGGCCCCTACATCAAGACGGAGTGACCCGTTACAATTCCAAGTTGCCATCTTTAGTGTGGTCCCATAGGTCTCGCATCGTCATGCAGGGCGTCGCTCCAATATCACCACCTTTCCATCCCTGTAAAAGGCAATCTTCCCCTTTTCCCTTGCGGCTCTTATTTCCGGCATTACTTCTTGCATATGAGCAATCTGTGAGAGGGTGAGGTCATCTCCAAGAAAGATGCCCGTCTTCTTTAGAGTCGCTCTCTTCTTCAAGAAATCTTTCTTCGCTTCCATGGAGGGGAAGCGGAGAATGAGTGCCCTTTCCTTCAAGGTTTCTCCGTTGCTCCCACTTTTCTTAGTGCCCACTCTCCAAGCCCTTGTGCACGTCTGCTCGTTGACCCCCACCAAGGTCATGAGTTCTTTCACCTCTTTGTCTACATTATCTTGGTCTCTGAGGCCACATACCCTTACGTGTAAGGCCCGCACACGTCTCCTTTGTTCCTCTTCGAGTGTCAAGTTGATGATGGTTGGTGTGGGGGTGGGAGTTATTTCCTTGCCTTTCCCTTTCTTGACAATCTCGATCCATTTTTCGGCCTTTTCTGCTTTCTGCTCCGTTGCTCCCACTTTTCTTAGTGCCCACTCTCCAAGCCCTTGTGCACGTCTGCTCGTTGACCCCCACCAAGGTCATGAGTTCTTTCACCTCTTTGTCTACATTATCTTGGTCTCTGAGGCCACATACCCTTACGTGTAAGGCCCGCACACGTCTCCTTTGTTCCTCTTCGAGTGTCAAGTTGATGATGGTTGGTGTGGGGGTGGGAGTTATTTCCTTGCCTTTCCCTTTCTTGACAATCTCGATCCATTTTTCGGCCTTTTCTGCTTTCTGCTGGGTCTTTGTGATGACATCTACCCACGAAGTCGTCATTTCTTTTTGTTGCTCCCCACCTTCTTTGATGGCCCGTACTTGTTCCTTGATTGTGTTAAGCTCTTCAATGATAGAGGGTTGAAGTTCTCCCTCTTCGAGGACATTCTGCGATCGCGCCTCTGCAAGCTCTTTCTTGAGTAGTGCGATTTCCTCATCTTGGGCCTTCACGCGATCTTCGAGTGTACGTATCGTGATTTCCTGTGCTGCCACACGTGCGTCGAGGCCGTTAATAATACCTAAGAGGTGGCGGTTGATCTTGCAAATGGACTCACTCAGTTCTTCTTTGCATTTTTGGATGGCATCCTCCACCGGGTCATCCTTGCTATTCAGCTTTCTCGTGATTGAGAGGCCGCATGCACCCACACTAGCAGTGGGCGCGGTGGCTGGGCGAGTGTGGGAGCGTGAGGAGGTATGGCAAGCGAGGGGCAGCGATAAGAGTACGGAGAGAGAGAGAGAGAGAGAGAGAGAGAGAGAGAGAGAGAGAGAGAGAGAGAGAGAGAGAGAGAGAGAGTACTGGCAATAGAGTTAAAAATTGAGTTAAAAGGAAAGGAAGCGATAGAGATAGAGTACTGGCGAGAGAGAGAGAGAGAGAGAGAGAGAGGGTGGGCGGTGGGGGGGGGGAGGGGGAGGAGAGAGAGAGAAGCAACACGGGGGGGGCAATGAGGTGAAAGGGTTAAAATGTAAAATGTAAGTAAAGGTAAAAAAAGGGAGGGGGGGGGGGGGGGGGGGGGGGGGGGGGGGGGGCGAGGGGCGATAGGGTGAAAGGGTTAAAAATGTAAAGGTAAAGTGTAACAGACTTGGCACACTCCAAGTCAAGAATCAACCGCAACAGCACCAAATAACCACTTCAAAACAAGTCACAGATCACAACAAATGTACACTGGCCCGGCGGAGTTCCGTGCCTAGAGATATTGGCCCCAAAGACTGGCGCCCCTTAGGTATTTCTTTTTATGTTAATCAAATCAAAGTACAAGAGAGTGGCTAGGGTTTCACTCTTAGACTCTGCGTCCAAATGCTCTAAGAAGTGAGGCCCTCACCACTAATTTAAAGGTTACAAGGGATGCCCAAAAGCAGAGCCCCAAAAGCTTTTAAAATAAAAAGCATCAGTTCTCTCTCTCTCTCTTAGAGAGTCTTTTTCTCTTTTTTTAATTTAAAAAAAAGCAAAATTCACGTCGCTCATCATTTTCCCCAAAAAAAAAATTTTAAAAGCCTCCGCGATTTCCGGAAATTAGGGTTTTTGGTAGAAATTAGGGTTTGCAAGAATTTTAGGGTTTCTGTTGTCCGCCACGTCATCACTTTGTGACATACCCCCCTGTTGAAAGCATTGTAATCGACCGCGATTACGCCCGCAAAACCAACAAAAGCCATAAACCGTCTTAGCAGACACTGACTGTTAGTACCTACGTACTAGGAACACACATCTAGCACATGTACAAAATCGACAGTCACATCACACGACATCACAGGACATCACATGACATTCAACATTCATTCAGATCTTAGACCATGATTTATCGGCAATGTAGCTAACAATCACATCTAGGTCCAATCGAGATCTCATCGATGTCCGATTGACTAACCCCTATTGCAACCATGTCTATTCGAGATCAAGTAGACCAAAATGCTGCAGTCATTTCGTCTATCAATTCCTGCACTCACAAGAAGTCAAGAACAAATCAGTATCATAATCAGGAATTCCATTTCATAAAGTCATCCAGCAAAATACTGTCAGCTCTCAGTATCCCTGAAGCTCAAAGAGACATCAGTGACTTTAGTATCAAAATCGAGGCATCTGTTGACAAAGGAGCGGAGCGACTCCCCTCTTGTGCATCCCACTGCACCAAATCTTCGGCCAAGCTGAATTCTGGGTTCCGTGTGGAGTAGACTATGCTAAACCAAAACATCGAGGTAAAGTTTCACAATCCGAGGAGTATTTACTAGGTCCTCCTCCTCCATCCACTTCGCATCAAATGCAAGAAAGTTCTTGAACTAAACCAAGAACCGCCTTCGGACTTTACCTTTCTTCGTATCCGTATGTGCCAAAATCTGTTCAAGAACAAGGGTCTCCTCGTTTTCTTCCACTGCGGGTTGCTCATCAGGCTCCCCATCATCAGGCACATCACCCTTAACAGGGTTCAAGAGACTCACATGCAATGCATTATGAATCCTCCAAGTATCTGGCAGTTTCAATCGGAAGGAGACATCATTTATCCTTGTCAGTGATCTGGAAAGGTCCGTAGTATCGCATACTAAGCTTTGGAAAAAGCCTCTCCTTTCCCTTTTTCTTTCGTAGGCGTGCCTTCTCAAAAGTACGAGCACCCAATCATCCTCCTTCAAGTTCAAGTCGCAACGATGGCGATCCGCTGCCTTTTTTCTGTCGTTCTTGAGACTCCTGCAAAGTCTCGGAAACCTTGGCAAAAGCCGTATCCAAATCTCGCGAATATTCATCCGCTTCAAATATCTAATCTTTCGTGCTCAGGAAGGATGGAACCTTCGCAGCACTTTCAACAATCTCACATGGCGTCTTCCCCGTCGAAGAGTGTATCGTGTTACTGTAGGCAAATTCCACCAAAGATAGGTTCTTTTCCCATTGAGTCTTCCGATCCGAGATACAAGACTTCAATAAATCTAAAATCACTGAATTGGCAATCTCAAATTGCCCGTCAGTTTGCAAGTGGAACGATGACGAGAACTGCAACTGCGTGCCAATGTTCTCCCAAATTGCCTTCCAAAACAAACTCATAAATCTGGGGTCTCTGTCGGAGACAATGGTCTCAGACTACCATGTAATCGGAAAATCATCGTGATCATTCTGTGTTCTCGGGATATCAAAAATGAAATCCATTGCAATACTTTCCCATGGGTGGGTGGGTATGGGTAAAGGCTGTAACAATCCCTGTGCCTTATGCCTGTCAAACTTGACCTTCTAGCATACCAAGCAACTACGCACAAACTCTTCCACATCCTTTTTGAGTCTCGGCCCAAAGAAGTATCTCTCTACCCCTTTCATGGTGGTAGCAATGCCGCGGTGACCCGTAAAAGGTGGACAGTGGCATTCAGTCATAACCTTATCCCTCAACGGCTGTGTAACGCACCACATAGTCTTTTTCATCAAGTAGCCTTCCCGAAGGGAGTATCCAGCTACTGTCTCCCCATCCCGTATCCGTGTAAAAATATCTGCAAAATCTGTATCTGTGGCATATTGATCGACCATATCCTCGAAGCTCCTATGATGTAGTGCGGAAACAGCCAGAACCAACGGTTTTCGAGACAAAGCATCTGCCACCACATTCTTCTGTCCATGCACATGGACAATCTAGAAGTGAAAATGTGACAAGATGTTCGCCCACCGCATCTGCTTTTCCGAAAGCTGCTTCTGTGACAAGTAGCGCAAACTCTGATGGTCTGTAAAGACAGTAAAATCCGCTCCGAGTAGGTAATGCCGCCACTGAGTAAGAGCATGGATAACCGCCAAAAGCTCTTTCTCATAGATCTGTGCTGTCATCTCCGGCCTAGAGAACAAACGGCTCTCGTAAGCTATGACATGGCCTTCTTGCATCAAGACCGCACCCAGACTACGACCACAAGCATCACAATATACTTCAAATGACTTCTGCAAGTCCGACAAAGTCAAATCTAGTCCTGTAGTCAATTTCTCTTTCAATGTCCGAAAGGCAGTCACCTCTGTGGGTCCCCACGAAAAAAGTACTCCTTTCTGTGTCAAGGTATGCAAAGGGGAAGCAACCTATGCAAACTTTCGTATGAACCGCCTGTAGTACGAACACAGTCCCAAGAAGCCTTCATGGACATTCCTCAAATCGGGCCAATCACGGATAGTCTCTATCTTGGCCGGGTCCATTTGCACTCCTGCTGTCGACACAATGTGTCCCAAAAAGTGTATCTCTAGTAGGAAAAATTCACTTTTCTTTGCATTAATCACTAACGTGTGATCTCGTAATGCCTGAAAGACTTGAAGCAAATGATCTCTATGTTCTGCCTCATTCTTGGAGAAAACAATGATGTCGTCAAAGAAAGTGCCAACAAATAGCCTGTACTCTCGAAAAATCTTGTCCATCATCCGGTTAAATGTCGCAGGAGCATTGGTTAAGCCAAAAGGCATCACCAAAAACTCAAATAACCCAAAAGTCTTCCGAAAAGCTGTCTTGTAGACATCTCCTGGCCCTATCCTGATCTGATGATATCCACTCTTCAAGTCAATCCTGCTAAAGCACGAGGATCCCTGTAACCTGTCCAGTATATCATCGATCCTAGGAATCGGAAATCTGTTCTTGATGGTGATTTCGTTGAGAGTGCTATAATCGATGCACATTCTCCAAGATCCGTCTTTCTTCAAAACCAACAACACTGGAGAGCAATACGGTGAAGTACTAGGCTGGACAAGACCCTTTTCCAAGAGGTCTTTCATTGGGTTCATAATCTTTTCATTCTGTACTCGGCTCACACGGTAAGGTGGCTGATTCGGTGGCGTGCTTCCAAGTATTAGATCAATGGTTTGATCTTCAGGCCCTCTGAAAAGCAATCAGTATGAGTGTGGAGAAAAATCTTGGCGTTCTTTTGATCAGGTCAAAACATATTCAACCTTTATCCATCGTTCAATTCTCTTCCAAAAGAATGAGTAAGAAATTGAAGTTCATCAAGTACAATCTCTAAGCCCTTCATTTATCAAAGTCGCTTTCTCGGCCCGGTAGTCAACCACGGCGTAGTTCTTGTGGTACCAAGGGATCTTGAGTAGAACGTCACTCGCGTGCCCCGAACACCCTTGTCATTGCAAACAAAGTTTGCCAATGCTCGGTGTAATGGCAATATCCCATCCGGGTGCAAGTCGAACTACCTCTGCCTGTGGCGTCAGTCTGTCGGGCGTAATTCCAAATCGAGCCGCCAATTCCAAGTGAAAAGAAGTTGGCCTTGGCTCCTTCAAAAGAGCTTCCTGATCCTTCACTTTGCCCCAAAAGCGGCAAAGTTTGTACTTTCATCATTAGATTCGGTGCAGGTCCCACGCTATGTGGTACCAATTTTGCTTTTCTATCTGCCTTTTCTGCCACGTTCCTCAACTGCTCTCGAACTCTGAGGCCTGTTGTCGTTCTTATCATTCTGTTCTTTCTGTGCCTTTTTAGAGCACTTCGCGGAGATATGTCCATGTTCCCCGCATCCAAAGCACTTCCCCTCTCTGATGAAGCGAGCTCTCTCCTCAGGAGTAAGCTTGGGTCGTGCATCATTTTTCTCTTGGTTGCTCTTTTTTCTTTCTACTTTCATTCCCAGAAGTCTGTTCAACTCGTTGTGTCATAGCCTCATATGTGGGGTAGGTCAGACTGCCAGAGTGAATGGCAAAGCCCTGCTTCGCATGACTCATCAACTCCTGAATAGAAGCTGACTTCTGTTCCAAGCAGTGATCTCGGATCTCTGTAGGTAGACCCAAGGTAAACCGCTCAATCTGTTCTCTGAACGAGATCTTCTTGCATGAAGAGGCGGGTAGCAAAGAGCTCCAAAATCTTTCACAATAAGAATTCACTGTATCGCTCTTGGTCATCCGGAGATGGTTCCAAGCAGCTCGTATATCTCGCTCAAACTCTTGAGTCAACCAAGAAGAAATAAAAAGCCTCTTGAATTTCAGCCATGTAACTGGCACAGTCTTGCTTAATAGAAGCGTGGACCAAGTACGAGCATTCCCCTTATAGTAAGAGGCAGCTCTCCGAATCTTGGAGTGCTCTGAATAGCGTCCTCCCGCGAAAGCGACGTCAAACTGTTGAAAAAAGACAAAGCCTTCGAAGCATCCGAGTATCCTGAAAAAGTATCAAACTTGATCGAGTGGCCACCTTCCTTAAACTCTCGGACTTTCTTGCTTTTATCTTCGAGAAAGTCATACTGGTTGGCTTTGTAAAAATTCTTCTTGTTCGCATAAAACTTTCCGTCATCGAAATCTGAGCTGTCTGTAGACGAGTCCTCAATAGAACTGTCAGTCTCTGGGCGAGATGTAGCCTTCTGTGCCTTTTTCTTGCCCTTTTCGAAGCTTTGTTTCTTGCTTCGCTTTTTGCTTTTTCTGTCTTCTTCGCTCGAATCCGAAGAAGAACTGTCAGAAGAAGAAGAAGAAGAACTGGGTAGGTCTTCAAACTTGACGCGCTTCTTCAATTTCTTTGCCTTGTCAAATGTCAACCGACGACCCAAATATCCCGGGAAGTCAGTGCCTTTCTTCTGCTTTTTGCCGTGCTTTTTGGCTTTCTTTTGCGCGTCAAAAAGCTGAGTAATCTGTGCATCAACCACGTTCTCCAGTTCCTTCTCCGTATATTTTCTTGGAGACAGAAGGTTTCTTGAGAGCGGGTTTCGGGAGTGGTGTTGTGGTTCTCTGTCACTCCATCTGTACCTCTTCCAAAGAGGTCTGGTTCATATATTTTGCCACCTTCGGGTCCTTGGCAAAACTGAGCATCATCTTCGTTGCATCGCCAATCAATTGACGACGCATCATCTCTCTTTGCTCCGCTTGAGTAGGCCGAGGCAGGCCATACTCTCTATCTGAATCTTCGTTGTGATCCCAACCCACATCTCCAGATGCAGAGGGAGTCGACTGATCATTGCCTGAAGCCATAGGTGCCGCGGAAAAAAAAAATCGGGGATCGGATTTCCCGCAGAAGAGAAATCGGCCGTGCTCTGATACCACTGTAACAGACTTGGCACACTCCAAGTCAAGAATCAACCGCGACAGCACCAAATAACCACTTCAAAACAAGTCACAGATCACAATAGATGTACACTGGCCCGGCAGAGTTCCGTGCCTAGAGATATTGGCCCCAAAGACTGGCGCCCCTTTCGGTATTTCTTTTTATATTGATCAAATCGAAGTACAAGAGAGTGGCTAGGGTTTCACTCTAAGACTCTGCGTCCAGATGCTCTGAGAAGTGTTGCCAGCAAAAATTAGGGTTTGCAGGAATTTTAGGGTTTCTGGCAAAAATTAGGGTTTATGTTGTCCGCCACGTCATCACTTTGTGACATAAAGGGTTTAGGCGATAGGCAGCGCGATAGAGAGAGGGGGCGGGGGGAGGGGGGGGGGGGGGGGGGCCAATCGCGATAGAGAGAGGGAGCGGGGGGGGCAGCGCGATAGAGAGGGGGGGTGATAGAAAGGGAGGGCGGGGGGGCAACGTGTGGGTGCGAGGAGGGAGAGCGGCGCTGAGGGGGAGCTGCGTGTAACCGCGCGCAGGCAACAGAGAGCGAGGGCAGCAGTAGAGCGAGGCAACAACTACAACAGCAGAGAGAGCGCGCGAGGCAACACAAAGAGAGAGAGAGAGAGAGAGAGAGAGAGAGAGAGAGAGAGAGAGAGAGAGAGAGAAGATCGACACAATACTGGGGACCAGAAGATGGGTTGCGCTTTCTCTTGCAAAGGCTCATGCCTTCCTCTGCTCCTACTCCTTCACTAAGAGGAAGTACACCTGCAAACAAATACTCAGAGATCATAACATGAAAATCGTTACCTTCAAAGTCTTGACGCTCAAAATGCAACTCGATGCTCGAAAAGCAATTCCCTGGAAGAGATCTCTACATAGAAAATCCTCTCTTCCAATCCTACACACAGAAGAGGTGTGTTCTCGGGTTCCTTCTCGTAAATCAACCCCGTCTACGACGTTTATGGGCTGAAAACAGAGAAAAACAGCAGCTTGTTGCGATAGAAAAACACTCCGTAGGCACTTCTTTGCGAGGGAAATCGCACACTGGGTCCTGGCACATCTGGTACACATAGGGCAGCCATGGGCATCACCGGTAACATCTTCTTTGCGACTGAAATCTACAGCAACATCTCCTCCTTGCGAAAACTGGTCTTCCCTCTGGGAGAGGGCGTGTGATGCTTTTATAGCTCCCTGGCCACGGCAAAGATAGCAGGGCACTGGCTGCCCGCGTAGAGATCGCGGCTGTTTTTTTTTTTCCCCATTGTTCTATGAGAGAGAGAGAGAGAGAGAGAGGACGTTGGCTGATCTGTTGATCTGTTGCCTTATTTATCAGATAGCTGCCCACTTATTAAGTGGATGGCCAACATATTTTAAAAATGCGTTGAATCTACCCAAAAACTCAATAAAACCTTATAAGTTAAAACAATGCTTTCACATCACTTCCCAAACGTCCTTGGATGCAATCACATGCACAGTTGCAATGCAAACATAGACTTCCTCGCAGGAAAGCATCTTTTTCCCGAAAAGCAATCCCGCTTTCTCAAAAGGCAATCTGTTTTTCCTCAAAGTTTCCTCTAAACCCATCTTCATTCAAGTGCTTGCTTTTCCTTGTGCACATTTCTACCACAGTTCGGAGTTTCCTCCTAACTATGGATATTCCCTTTTCGATGCACCCATCACCCCCCTCGTGACACATCTAGAATACCCATCACCGAGTCCTTTCCTACCGAACTTACGGTACAATCTCCTTCGCAATGCTCTATGTCACACATCCTATGACGCATCAGAGATGTCCGTTCCCGGATGGTTAGATACTTCTTCCCGATGCTCCCTATCACCCGTCGATGTGACGCATCAAAAGTACTCGTTCCTGGTGGCCTTACAGATATACCCTTTCACAGTGCTCCCGTCATTCCTTTGAATGTCGCACTAGGGATACTTTGTACTCGGATGTCTCTAGTGAGAAAAACCCTCTCACTTAAAATTCCAATAATTCATTCAAAATTATTTTTCTTGATGTTCCAAGCGAGAAAACCCTCTCGCTTATAAATCCAATAATTCATTTAGAATTATTTTTATGTCAGATAAA
The DNA here is from genome assembly GCF_014529385.1 of Adiantum capillus-veneris. Classification (NCBI taxonomy): domain Eukaryota; kingdom Viridiplantae; phylum Streptophyta; class Polypodiopsida; order Polypodiales; family Pteridaceae; genus Adiantum; species Adiantum capillus-veneris. Next base: position 7,594,074 of record NC_140935.1, on the reverse strand, counting down.
GCCAATTTAGCAACAAGCTCCATCCGTAGCCTCTACCAAAGTTGGAGTTGAATTTGGATTAGCCTCCATCGGAAGTGATCGTTCTTCTTGTTAGAGCAAGAAGAAAATTGATCCACTTGAACGCATAAACAAAAACTTGAAAGACAAACCGAACAAAAAAGATCACAGTTGCATTTGTAGGCAAGACGGCAAAGAGGGAGTTCCTCTTTAGAGAGTGTTGGCCTTCAAGTAGAGGTTTCCAGGTACCCTGAAGGCTGAATCTCCTAGGTCAAGTGTCTATTCATTCCCCACTTACAATTAGCTCTCTATGTTCAGGCTAGCTCTCAAGAGTCGAGCATCCATTGGCTCGTAAGTCCTTGCCCTCGTATCGTGCCACCAACGCTCATTATAATACTTTCAATATAATATGACTACAATATTACATGTCTATTTAATGTAATTTTGTGGCCATCTTGCTTTACTCCTAGGTGCAATATGTATAGATCAAAATGTAATCGAAAAGTATTCGTTTACTCTATGATTTTGTACATTGTCCTTGTTTCTTGATTGTTGCCATCCCTGATCCTGTTCATGTTACTCTCAGTCAGTAACTCTAAACCTCAATGTCATAACACAGAATTTTGGAACTATGCGGAAGGACACCTAGTGATGTCAAATACTTCCAAGGGGACCTTCAAAGATGTGAAGCCACAATGCCCACCTAGAATGGTGTTCACTACGCACGCCAAAGCCAAATGAAGCTAAAAGTCAATGTGTAAGAGCAGCACCAAAACCACTAACAATATGCCAGCCTGTCAATATTCAAACAAGACTTCTCAGACTGTTCCACATAGTGAGCAATTAAGTTACAAACTTTAAAGCATCACAGTTTCAAGTCTTCTTTTCTTTCTTACTTGATAAAAGAAAGACGATGCTGAGAGCCACATCCAATTTCCATTGTTGATAGCCCAATCAGCATCAATGAGAAGTCGATCAAACACATCACGACCTTTCTCCCAATAGACAAACTGAAAAAACAAGAGAGAACAGTTTCAACAAACTTCAATCTGCATCCACAGAACATAAGGCAACGGTGGCTGAAAGTGGAAGATACTGAAAAATCATATGACATTTACCAAATCTCCTCTTGTAAGGAAACACGCAACCGCATGGCGAGCAAGGTGATGCATCCAACCCCATTTCCTCAGCTGTTTTAGCTAAAAAATGTTAGTGTTTGAAGATGACACTGTCAAAAACATTAATATAATGTGTGCACAGATTTCCAACCTGAATCATAGCAGCATCAATCCAAGGAAACCCTGTCCTACCTTCGCGCCATAAAGCAAGAAGATGATCATCATCTTTCCAAGGAATCTGTGGAAAAACTTTGTATGAATTACCAGAGCTTCTGTGCTTATCTGGGCTTACATAAACAGATTACCTGCTTGCAAATAGGATTTCCAACCATGCGGTCGAAATTAGGAGTACCATATCCAGCAGTGTAAAAAAATTCCCTCCACAATAGCTGCAAACTAAATCAGTGAACTCCTTCATTAATCCCACAAACACCCATAACACAATAGGAAGAGAACCGCATTACCTGGCCCTCTAGAGACACAGGAGGTTTCGAATTCGATTTTGATTGAGAGTACACTTCTTTTAATCTTGAGTAGAAAAGGCGAGCCGACAAGCATCCAAACTGCCCAGTATTGAGTGCACAGTTAGTAATGGAGGTAGGCACACAGATATGCAAAAGATGACTATAGCAAAGAAACCTAACCTTTAAGTAAGGTGAAAGAACAGTTGTGGCTGGCTTGATAAAAGCAGTTGGATCACCTTTGGGCTTCTCGAACTCAGCCACCCATTTCTACACGATAAGCTCCAGAATTCAATTTCAAGCCCATTCTCCCCCTGAATTGCAAATTCATTACAGAATACAAGTGGTCGACCTACTTTGTCTTTCATTGATGCATCCAACCGTTTCAAAGCTTCAGTTTCTCCTCCAGGAAAAGGCGTAAACTCTTCCTGTTCATAGGCTCAACACAAGGTTAGCAACGACGTCACTGGACTATTGTAGATAAAAATTTGGAAAAGTTTACCTGCTCCAAGTTGTTGTAGCCAAGATCTTCAAGAGATGGAAGGCTGATTATTTTGACCCCACCGAATTCCTTAGCAAGGGGTATGATAGAAGGGGCATCTCCAAGGGGGGCCGGAGCTCTACCAAGAATTTTGCAGAAGGACTGGTAGGTCAACGGTGCTGATCCCCCATTCTGATTCAAAGAAAAAGAAGTGAATTGTATGGGGGAATGAATGTTGCATGCGCACGTAGCACTCCCCAAGGGTTTTGAACTGTAGCCTATGGTTGCAACAACTCGATTACTCAACAGCTACTCACTAAAAAGGATTAGTAAAGCCTACAAGCATTCTGCTTAATGTCCCCTATTGATGCAACCGTCCTTCCTATTGTATAATATATACTTTACAGACAAATACAAAACTGGAGCCTTTGCACACTCCCACCTTTTTTATGATTTCTTCCGGATTGAAAATTGTGTGACTCACAGGACAGAAAACATCCACTGCAGCTGTTGCCGCAGCTTCCTGCAATGCGGAAGCACACTTCAGAAGCATCCTCGATTGCATGGCTGCTGGATTAAGGTCAATCACAAAACTTGTCACCTTACCTTAACTTTGCTATCCCTGGTCTGTGCATACGGCTCAGTGTCATTCTCAAAACAGAGCCTCTTGATATTCCACTGCCAAAACCAAGCTCCACAATGGAGATTATGAAGCAAAACAAGGCATGGATTGCAGGAAAGAAGACGCTCAAGTATGGAGTGTGAGCTTTTTAAAGCAAGCTTCTCAGTCACATGCATCCTATCAAAAAGGTTCCTGAAAAGAAGTGCCTAGCACAACATTCCCCATTTATCTCACAAATGACAATACTAGAATGATCCGTAGCAGCCACAAACTTCAAAGCTTGCCATACATATCAGGCATTTCCCTTTTATACGTTTTAGTCTGCTACCGAGCACTCTGAAAGTTTCACTTTTATCTAGCTATGGGGTTAGTAGAGTACCTTTCTCAATAGGTCTGGAATAACAGAAACAGGATCTCCCTTGAAGAGGAGAAGGCGAGATCCTTTTGCTTGAAGACAAGTATCAAGGTCCTCCAAGCTCTGCAATAGAAACCGAATACGGTTTGCGCCAACCCGAGTGGAGCCTGGTGAAGGAGCTGCAGGGTCTGGAGCTACAAACCAAGGGTCCAGAACGAAGACCGGATACACATACTTCGCGCATTCACATGCCTTATGCAGAGCAGGATTGTCGTGAAGGCGCAGCCCCTTCCGAAACCAGATGAGAGAATTGATGTCCATGAGCGGGATTCACACTGATGTGCTCGTCCTGAGCTGTCGGCATGAAGAGAACGCGGGAATAGAATGGGCCCCTCCGTCAATTCAGTTTGAACAAATACCTTGGCATTTCCCATGGCCCAGATCTACCCACGTCACGGCTGCGCGCGCGCCGGCCAGTGGGTTTTGGTTTTCTTTTGGGAAAATTACCAAAATACCCCTTTAATTTGTGGAAATTCCCAAAATACCCTTGTATCTATTTTAGTTGGATTGTTCACGATTTCCTAATCTTTATTCTTTTTTGACAATGGAGATCCGTTGTTTAGTGCTTAGCATGTAATTTGTCACAAATTACCTCCCGAAAAAAGACAATCATGTCTAAAAATAATGAAGCAATTCATCTCCAAAGCCTACATAACCAGCTCAAATTCTAGTTTTAGTATCTTGTATTGATAGACAATCAGTCTTCTTATGAAAAGCTACAAACTTTTTTATCTTTGGATAAATTTACTCTCACAATCAGGGGTATTTTGGGAATTTTGGAAAATTTGAAGGGCATTTTGGGAACTTATGACAAAATATGAGGGGTATTGAGAATTTTGGAAAGGGAAAATTACAAAATCTAATTTGTGGAAATTCATAAAATACCCCTCAAATTTCAAAAAATCCCAAAATACCCTTGTATCTATTTTGGTCGAATTGTTCAAGATTTTATGATCTTTATTCCTTTTTGACAATTTAGATCTGTTTTTTAGTGCTTAGCATGTAATTGTCACAAATTACCTCGCAAAAATAGTCGATTATTTCTAAAAATAATGAAGTGATTCATCTCCAAAGCCTACATAACCAACTCAGATTCTAGCTTGAGCATTTTGTATTGATAGACGATCAATCTTCTTATGAAAAGCTATATAAAAAGGGGAAAATTACCAAAATACCCCTCTAATTTGTGGAAATTCCCAAAATACCCTTCAAATTTCAAAAATTCCCAATATACCCCTCATATTTTGTCATAAATTCCCAAAATGCCCTTCAAATTTTTCAAAATTCCCAAAATACCCTTGGTTGTGAAAGTAAATTTATCCAAAGATAATTTTTTTTAATAGCTTTCATAAGAAGACTGATTGTCTATCAATACAAGATACTAAAACTAGAATTTGAGCTGGTTATGTAGGTTTTGGAGATAAATTGCTTTCATTATTTTTAGACATAATTGTCTTTCTTTTGCGAGGTAATTTGTGACAAATTACATGCTAAGCACTAAAAAAACGGATCTCCATTGTCAAAAAAGAATAAAGATTAGAAAATCGTGCAAACCAACTAAAATAGATACAAGGGTATTTCGGAAATTTTTGCAATTTGAGGGGTATTTTGGAAATTTCCACAAATCAGAGGGGTATTTTGGTAATTTAATTTATCTTTGGAGAAATTTAATCTCACGATTGGGGTATTTTGGGTATTTTGGAAAATTAGAGGGGCATTTTGGGAATTTATGACAAAATATTGGGGGTATTTTGGGAATTTCCACGAATTAGAGGGTATTTTGGTAATTTTCCCTCCCCCCCCCCCGGGGGGGGCCTTGGGTCCTAAATGAACCCCGAGGAGGTGGGATTGATTGTGGGCAAATAACGCGCAAATCTCGAGGCATTTGAATGGCCAAGAAAAGTCATCGGTGTTGACCCACCCCTTCTGCAAGGTTGACGTAGTGCCCTAGGAAGGAAGATAGTGAGCAATAGTTAAGGGCCTAAGGTGCCCAACTCCCTGCCAAGAAAAAATTACCTCTTGAATGTACCCAATGTCAAAGATATTTAAGAAAAAGTTTGCAAAAAGGAGTGCTTAAAACCACAATAATGGCTAATAGAAGACCAAGCAAAATGAGGAAAGGGCGCGCCTACCTTGTCATTGGGCACTTAGCTTCCTAGGCCATTAATTATTTTACATGTATCTTGGTCATATGTGGAGTCTTCAAAGACTTCATGGTCACACTCCATAACCATATCATGCTGGGGGCACCTAGCTCCCTAGTGTCATGATGAAACAATAATTTAAATGTATCTTTTCTTCCATCTCCCCTATGCAAACTCCAACCATACCACACTAACTTTACATAATGATAGAGATTTACTTTACCCACAATTAATATGGCAAGCTTCGGGTGCCTATTGCCCTAGGAAGGATTAGGACATGCTTTAGGAAGCATGAGGATAGGTTTTATCCCCATAGCCCACCTTCTCACGACAACCTTATCTTCTTGGATTACCAAAAAAGTTGGCTTGGTGTGTCATCAAATACCACCCCTCCTTTCAAGAGGGATATGTCATCGTGGAATGTAGGTTGTCCTTTTCAAAATGAAAGTGACCAAATATTGTGTCATTGTGCTATTGAACACCTTGTGAGGCATCCCATCCATGGCTTGACCTAGCGCCCTGGCTCCTTTCAAGGGAAGCTTTATGGTTGTGGCTAACATAAAGCAAATATTAAAAACTTGTTCTCATACTGTGGAAAATAGTGTTGTTGGGTTGCCTAGCATCCCAAAGGGTGGAGTCTAAAAACTTCTCTAGCATTTTTTTTGCAGTTATAGTCCCTAGAGCCTTTTAGTAGGTATTGGCCACCCTTCCCTAGCATTTTGGAGTTAGTGGTTGCAGCCTCTATCTCGAAGCGCTTCTCAACACTAATCGCCTTCCATCTACAACCTATCTCTAGCATTTGTTGGTAGCCTCTATTGCCCTCTCTTTGGAGCCAAAACACATATGCTCGTTGTACGCTTTGTCGTACGTGTCAAAAGCTGAGTACTTGCATGTGCACTGTGTGCGAGCCTCGAAAGGCTGCAAACACACAAACTAGAAGATCCTAGCAACCTCAAACGGACAGAGGTGTGTCACTCACTGCTCAATGCTTCCGTCGTGAAGGATCCTATGCTGCAAAGAAGAAGGAGCTGCCGCCGATGCCACGCTCAATTGCCGGTGCCGCCACAATGCTCTCTCTCTCTCTCTCTCTCTCTCTCTCTCTCACACACACACACACACACACACACACACACACACACACACCTGTAAGCACACGAAGGAGAAGGAGACAGAGATGGAGCAAGAGCACTTCTTAGCTTACACCTCAGAGAATGAGGATTTTTAGGTCAAATGGACCTAAGAGTTTGACCCATTCACACATAGGTGCCCATAGTGGTCGGTCGTTGCAAAACTACTGTAAAAATAAGATAAGTGGTGTGTCTCTCATTGGCGATCACCTACACATCTATTGTACCGACAAGCCCGGTCCATGACTCTATCAAATAAATAATATGCGTCCATCGAAGGTGATAGGGTGTCCGTGAGGGTTAACATGCCCCCCTTTCTGATGTAGAGTTCGTCCTCGAAAGCTATTAAGATGAAGCCCGTTCGTCGAGGTGGAAGAGCATCCGAGATTGAATGTCCTTAGCCTTCTTTAATCACTGCAAAATCAACCAAAATTGGCACAGTAATTGCATTCCTTATACAATTGAAAAGCATATGCAGTTGTAGGCACACAAATTGATTGATAACAGAATATTAAACAAATTGTCAACAGCAGTAAGCATTAAATTGTAATATAATCAAATGCATAAACAATTGTAAATGTCAAAAACTAAACAAGTTTGGGTCGTTAATTTAACGGTCAAAAGGCACTAGAGGTCAACTATTAATACCATGGGCAAGCTTCTCAATTTTCTTTGGTCAATTAAGTTGTTTAATCACGAGAGCCAAGTATTTCATGTCTGAGGGCTGACTAGAGGCTATACCCAGAAGACCTTGTAGTTAAGCTACGATAAAAGGAATTGCTCATGAAATCATCGCCTGACTTATTCACTTTTCTTTGGCCCCCCAAACTCTTTTCACATTGATTCAATTTTGATGTGTGTGCTTATTTTGTATGCCTTGGGTTTTTTGCTTTTCAAGGAAAAGCGCCCACACTAGGAACCTCTAGGGCTCTAGTATCATAGGCAATACAGGTGAGTAAAGTACCAAAGTAAGATTTTACATTGTGGCACTTTTGGTTTTTGTTGTTTGTTTGTTTTCAGCATTTCAATTTTGTAACTTTTGGGGGGTCATATGACACTGTTACCCTCCCTAGGCTCATCACACTAGTAAACTCCCTTTATAATACTTAAGCTTAAGGTTAATAGGGACTAAGCCCACTAGGAAGCCTTAGTACATTACACACAATGCTTCCTAAATCGGATTAAGAGCCTAAAGCATCCATTGATTATTAGGAAGGCATTCCCCGTGGTATTAAGAGAAGATCTCTAATGCCTGACTTGGTCAAACTAACTTAGTCAGACTGCTTGATTCTTTAACCTAGACAAGGGATTATGACAAAAAATTATATCGAATCTAATGTTTATACTAAGCAAATGCGCAGAATATTATGCTACCAATCAAAACTAAAGCAGACAAACATGGATGTTTAAAAAAAAGACAAGGGACAATGCTAATGGACAAGAAACACCTATTCGTGTTGATGATCGCGTTTGATTCGAAGAGTAAACGAGAGAAAGACTCCATGAAGTTCAGAATCCTAACAACAGCAACGCGTTCCTGTACACACTAGAAAACACAAAGAATACCTATAGGAGGCACATCAGTGGGAAGAGGCACCAACCTTTATTGAACACAATCAAACAACAGAAGGAACCCTAACCAAATTATTTGCACACACACCCCTCCCTCCCCCCCCCCCCCCAGAGTCAAGGGAACAGAATATTGTAGAGATAGTGTCATAAAAACTAATATCTAACCAACCCAAATGATTTTCTCATATTAAACTGATCACTTAATGTGGGAGAATAAACGAAAACAAGGGTTAAGATATAGACATGTGCTTATAGATCTATCTAAACACGGGGCCAATGGTAAAGGAGCCCAAATGAGAGATGGTCTATCAAAGAGCAAGGCTAACCAATGGAGCATAAGACCTTAGGGTTAGCTTCATTGAATACCTCCAATAATGTGTGTAAAAGTCCTTTGACTTTAGGTAAGCTAGGGCTGAGCTTGAGGCGCGAGAACCCGACCCAGCTCGAGGTGCTTGTCCTGCTTGTCATGCTTGATGACTAAGGTTCTTGAGGTGCTTGATGATTGAGGTGCTTAATGATTGAGATGCTTGAGGTGCTTGACATGCTTGAGATGTTAGGGTTGCACTTGAGGTGAGAACCCAGCCCAAGCTTAAAGTGCTTAAGGGCCAAGCTTGTGGTGGGAACTGGGCCTGTGCATGAGGGGTTGAGGTGTCAAAAAGTCAAAGATTCAATCCCTACAAGGAGGGGGCGATCCCTACATGAGGGGGGATGAGAGAGAACACCCACACACTCACACAAGGCATGCATGGTACAAAGAAAGCAAAAGGGACACTTGTCAGGTTCCTTCTCATGGTGTGCCTAAAGCCTATTGGTTGGCCACCCAAGGGGTCCAATGATAATTTAGGGGATTTAATTAATTGATTTTGCATTTATCAAGTCCTCTCTCTCAAAGGGGAAAGGGGGACACTTGTCTCAAGGCTGCCCTTGCTGCTTGTAATGCCTCCTACTTATGATTGGCTAGGCCTGGAGGGGTCCAATGAGCTTCAAGCATGAGCTACAAGGGGGGGTCGACCCAAGCAAGCCAGGGGGTTGCTTAGGGGGTATACTCACCCACACACACACACAAACACTCTCATTGTGTGCTAGGCAAGGTGCAAGAGCTCCATCTCCTTCTCCAAGCTCCTTGAGAAGTTGAGAGCCTACACAAACACTCTTGGCTATGGAATGCAAATCCAACCAAGATCTATGCTTCAATGCTTAAGCTTTCCATCTTTATTACTATGCTATCATGTATGCTAAGCAAGAAGAGTGATGATAAGTGAGGAATTATTTCTTTCTCCTATGGAATACTTCTTCTTCCTCTTCCCTACCCTCATTCCCTGCTAGCTCTCTCCACCTTCGAAGGTGTTTGAGGTCTTGGGACTGAGGCTTGGGATAGTTAATGCTTTCTACAAAGTGCATGTTATGCTTATTGCAAGAAGGCTAATGGTTTATTGCAAGTAGATTGGTTACTTAATGCAAGTAGATTAATTGTTGCTTTAGGCACAAGTTGATGCATAAAAATATACATCTTCATGCACTCAAATGATTTAGGGAACACAAAGACTAATGATGTTCACGAGTTCTTGATTGTTTTCAAGCTAAGATTGATTGTTGGTATTATGCAAAAGCTTGGTGTATGAAGCCTCCATCTCGATGCTACCAAAGAGGTCTTAAGGAACACAAAGATTATATTGTACCAAGTCTCTCTTAATGAGAGAATCTATAATACAAATGCCTTTTGGAGGGGGGACCGGCTCCACATAAATCTGGTCCTTACCTGTTGTCATATTCTCTAAAATCAATCTCTCTCTCTCTCTCTCTCTCTCTCTCTCTCTCTCAAAGCTATTGTTCATGTCTAGTTAATTAAGTGTTATGATTAAGTCGCTACTACCAACTAAGTTCACCCTCTTTGCTCTCAAAGTTGCTCACTTTAATTCTCTTAATTCCGCTATTCTCTAAGTTCATAGGCCATTTCCATTACATTGGTATCAGAGCATTTGGTTTCTCTTTTCTTGCTTAAGAAGAGAGGTCCTTAAGTAGCCTATAAATGGTTGATGTTGTTAATTATATTAGGGTAAGTGGAACTGGGATCTATTATCGGTTTTGTTGAGCCCACTATGTGGGATATGGTGCACACCTCGGGAGCTTTGGACTTAATAATGGAGTCTTTTTAAACTTGCCTACGGCTTTACCATTATTGAGCCATAAGAAGTCCGAAAGGAGCTAACCCTCGGCAACTCTGCTATGTTAGACCTACTCCTCTACTCTCTATAATTAACCACTTTGAGCCATGGGTGTAGATACTTAAGAGCCGATTTTCAAAGGCTAAGAGGAGTGGCAACTAAGGTTTTGAATTGCCAAATCATACACTAAGTACATACATAAATTTTGTTAACATGGCTGACAATAATCAAGAGAGTAGAACGAGTATTGATAACTTTGATTTTGCACATGAAGGTGCTAATGATGATGCTCCCATGTTTATCAAGTGTCTTGTTTCTAAGCTGCAACAAGCTATGGGAAACCCAGCCCTACAAGGTGAAGTTTTCCAACAACTTCATAGTTATGGGATTCTCCAAACTCCCCCAAAAGAGAGAGCACTTGAGAAGTCTCTTCAAGAGATTTCCAAGAGAGGGCTCTCTACAGTGAGAGAAGAGGAGAACCCATATGAAGCGCTTAAACGATTACTAGTGGGCTTACCTCCATCCAAGAAGAAAGGTGAAGTCTCTACTATAGAGCCTTCCCCAAGAGAAGGAGAAAGAAGTGAGTCTCCCAATACTTCTGAAGATGTGGCTCCAAGAAGATGGCAGCCTCAACGATCTCCAACTCCCCCCAAGAGAGAAAGATTGCCGGAAAGTCCTCCTCCTCGTTATCACAAAAAGGAAGAGAGGTACCACAAGAAGGAAAAGGAGAGAAAGAGGTCACCCTCTTCTCCATCTTCATCACCTTCCTCATAGTCCAATGAAGGTAGCGGCTCTTCTCTCAAAGAGCCCAAAAGGAAAGGCCATCGCAAGTCCTATTCGGTATGGAGAAGGTCCAAGAAGCTGAAGAAGTTCAAGGAGGGAGGAAAGGACACCACTTTTCTTACCTATGATGGCACCTTTGGTGCTGCGGACAAGATCTTGGCCTTCATCCAACAGTTTGATGTGGCCTTTGGTGATGAGGACTTTATGGAGTCCTCTAAACTGTGTCATGTATCTATGCATTTTCAGAGCTCCGCTCGTCAATGGTGGGCTAGCCTACGAGCCCAAAGGAAAGCTCCAAGGACATGGCAGCCTTTAAGAGCCTCCATCATGAAACAATTTCTGGCAAGCAACACTAAAGACAATGTCCTCACAGAATGGCAAATCTTGAAACTCTCTCCCTACGAGTCTATCCAGAAGTATGTAGATAAGTTTTGGGATTTACTTCTCAAAGTCAGTGTCTACAAAAAGATAGGCTTTGAGGAGCAAAAGCAACAATTTTGTGCGGGTCTTTTTGACGAGATGGCCGAGTATATTAACTCACAAAGGCCTAATGCCATATCGGCGGTCATACACCATACTATGGTCGCCTCTCAAATCAATTTCCAACAAGGGGTTAAGAGAAACTCTCAGCCCATGGAAGTGAAGGATCAAAACGAGCCTAGAGGAAGGAATAATGCTCAAATTTCCTCCAAAGGCAACTCTAGCAACACGGATAACAACGCTAAGGAGAAAGGAGTCTACAAAGGTAAGAATAGACTCTCTCCAACAGAGCTAGAGTGTTATCGTAAGGATAACAAATGCTACAAGTGTGGACAACAAGGGCATGTCTATCGTGCTTGTCCCCAAAGAAATTCATGCAACAAGCCGCCTTGAGTTTCTATGCTGGAAACTCCAAAAGAGGCTGCTCATAGCAAAAGGCTTTTGTCTTTCCTAAGCTAGGAGATATGTACATACATGTTTATGAGTCGGTAGCATCCTATACCATGTAAATATGCATGCTTTTCGTAAGTTAATGAAAATCTATATATTCATATACATGATTTTTGTTGAAAAGTCTGTAAATGAATTCAATGTTTCAACCAATAACAATATTAAAAAAAAACGGGAATCAAGAGAAATTAGAATTTTCTACATTCTTAAATGGATTCCAAAATGTTTTTATTGATGATACCCCCGTGAGCTATCTCCACAATGAGGGGACAATGACCATTCAATGGAGCTTTTACCACGAAGCTCACTGCCTAATAAGCCTCCTTATTGAGCTTTATAAGCTCCACGAGAGGAGTTCAAAAGGCAATAGCATGAACTGGTAAGTTTTGAGAGAGATTAGGCTTTCCTCTAACCAAAAGAAAAGTGGATTTTTTAAAAAGAGATTCAATAATTAGGTCACATTATCTCTAAAGGTGGTATTTGTATGGAACCACAAAAGGTAGAGGTAATAAAAAGATGGCCTAATCCAAGGAGTCTACATGAGTTGCAAAGCTCTAAAGGTATGAGTGCATACTAGAGATGCTTCATAGGAAAAATTCATGCTTATAGCAGGTCCCATACATGACTTAACAAAAAAGAACGTTAAGTGTACATGGACTACAAAGAGAGAAAAATACTTTTGAAAAGTTCAAAGAGAAACTTATCTCTCAACTTATGCTTACACTAGGGGATCTCTCAAAGCTATTTGAGGTCCAATGTAATGCTTGGATGCATGCCTTCAAGCAAAAATTTGCTTCAAGAAGGGAATACCATAGAATACAAGATTCAAAGACTCAAATCCAATGAGCGAATGTTGGACATATACATGCCATTGACACATGGAAGTACTTCTTGCGGACTCCATCCATGATACAAACCAAGCTCTTCGACAATCAAATGAGGTGGGCAAATTTCTTTTTGCAATTTAAATTTTACATTGCTCACATTGCTAGCAAGCACAAACATGTAGCCGATGCACTTTCCCGATGGCCAACGGTAGATAGGGTATCAATAGCAACTTCCAATGAACTATGTTTTATGATAGTTAAATATGCTTCTAGCCCAGGCTTTAGGGATATAATAATAGCCTTTACAAATGGAAGAAAAAGAACCACTCACGTTAGAGGATGGTTATCTTCCATACCTCAATAGGCTATATCTTCCTCACTTCCCATGCTCCTCCCATATGTGGGGCAAAGAGGAATTCGAATTTATTCTTTTAGGAATAAAAGCATACTTGTATTGGCTTACCAAGAAACAAGAACATACAAGAGTATGTTTCAAAATGTATGGTATACCAAAAGATGAAGTATGATAGAAGGACCATGGCTTGCCAACATCTAATTGTGTCGGATAGAAATCCTACCACGACCACTAATTTCTGATAGAGTCTCTATCAGAACTAGAGTAACCCTCTTATGTTGGCCTACTATTCCAACGGATGGCCAAAAGAAAAATCACAAAACTAATGATCCTTGATCTACTAAAAGCTTGTGATTCGAGGTAGATCAATGCTCGAAATGGGAGAAGTACTTACCCTAACAATAGTATGTCTCTAATAACATGAACATACTTCTAAGGGGAAAGTACCTTTCGAGGCTAAAGACGGAAGATCCAAACGTCCCTTGTAGCTTAAGGTACCTGGGAAGATCTTCATTGAAAAGGAGTATAGCCGAGATCAAAACGAATCTTTTTAAAAGATTAAACAGGCTATATCCATCTATTAGCTAGGCAAAAGAGGTTCCTGCCATTAGGCATAAAAGAGCCTTATCCTTTAAAGAAAAAGAAATCTTTCTTTGGGTCTTACTAAACAATTAAAGTTGCCCAACTATTGGCTCATATATATCATTTTTCATGAGAGCCTATTCGAGCCTTATTAAGGAGAGCCACCAATAGAGGCTATAAATGTAGACCCATTAGAGATCGAGGATGAAGCAAACGAGCTCTAACCCAAGTTCATCCTTCGACAGGAACACCTGGTATTAAGAAATGGTAAGATTATTGACAGTATCTTATTTAAGTTAAGAATTATCCTTTCAAAGATGCTAAATGCATGTAAAGAACATAGCGTAAGGATAATATGAACCTTGTTAATGATGCTTACAATGACACAAAAGAGTAAGCAAATGTAAAAGCAATGCATTTTAAACGATCCATGTTTTTGTCTTATAAGACTCTCTTTTTATGTTTCGTGCACAAATTTTAAGAAGTATGCATACTTAGGATCATGTTTGTGGTGACTACGTCTCCCAAACACCAAGTAGAACTTGTCCCTCTACTTTGGAAGTATGACATGGACCAAAAAGCGCAGACATGCTTGCGGCAGACAATGTCTCTCAAGCACCAAGTGGATTAGTCATCCACTCTGGAATGATGTCGTAGGGTAAAAATGGATCCTCTACCCGCTAAGATCAATGGACCAACGGGTGTGACTTTACCATCTCTACCTCATAGTCGAGGACGACTATGATTTTAAGACAGAGGTAATGTCATAAAAACTAATATCTAACCAACCCAAATGATTTTCTCATATTAAACTGATCACTTAATGTGGGAGAATAAACAGAAACAAGGGTTAAGATATAGACATGTGCTTATAGATCTATCTATCTACCTCATAGTCGAGGACGACTATGATTTCAAGACAGAGGTAATGTCATAAAAACTAATATCTAACCAACCCAAATGATTTTCTCATATTAAACTGATCACTTAATGTGGGAGAATAAACGGAAACAAGGGTTAAGATATAGACATGTGCTTATAGATCTATCTCAACACGGGGCCAATGGTAAAGGAGCCCAAATGAGAGATGGTCTATCAAAGATCAAGGCTAACCAATGGAGCATAAGACCTTATGGTTAGCTTCATTGAAGACCTCCAATAATGTTTGTGAAAGTCCTTTGACCTTAGGTAAGCTAAGGCTGAGCTTCAGGCACGGGAACCCGACCCAGCTCGAGGGCTTGTCCTGCTTGTCATGCTTGATGACTAAGGTGCTTGAGGTGCTTAATGATTGAGATGCTTGACATGCTTGAGATGTTAGGGTTGCACTTGAGGTGAGAGCCCAGCCCAAGCTTAAAGTGCTTAAGGGCCAAGCTTGTGGTGGGAACTTGGCCTATGCATGAGGGGTTGAGGTGTCAAAAAGTCAAAGATTCAATCCCTACAAGGAGGGGGCGAGCCCTACACGAGGGGGGATGAGAGAGAACACCCACACACTCACACAAGGCATGCATGGTACAAAGAAAGCAAAAGGGACACTTGTCGGGTTCCTCCTCATGTTGCCCTCATGGTGTGCCTAAAGCCTATTGGTTGGCCACCCAAGGGGTCCAATGATAATTTAGGAGATTTAATTAATTGATTTTGCATTTATCAAGTCCTCTCTCTCAAAGGGGAAAGGGGGGCACTTGTCTCAAGGCTACCCTTGCTGCTTGTAATGCCTCCTACTTATGATTGGCTAGGCCTGGAGGGGTCCAATGAGCTTCAAGCATGAGCTACAAGGGGGGCTCAACCCAAGCAAGCTAGGGGGTTGCTTAGGGGGTATACTCACCCACACACACACACAAACACTCTCATTGTGTGCTAGGCAAGGTGCAAGAGCTCCATCTCCTTCTCCAAGCTCCTTGAGAAGTTGAGAGCCTACACAAACACTCTTGGCTATGGAATGCAAATCCAACCAAGAGCTATGCTTCAATGCTTAAGCTTTCCATCTTCATTACTATGCTATCATGTATGCTAAGCAAGAAGAGTGATGATAAGTGAGGAATTATTTCTTTCTCCTATGGAATACTTCTTCTTCCTCTTCCCTACCCTCATTCCCTGCTAGCTCTCTCCACCTTCGAAGGTGTTTGAGGTCTTGGGACTGAGGCTTGGGATAGTTAATGCTTTCTACAAAGTGCATGTTATGCTTATTGCAAGAAGGCTAATGGTTTATTGCAAGTAGATTGGTTACTTAATGCAAGTAGATTAATTGTATTGCAAGGTAGATTAATTGTTGCTTTAGGCACAAGTTGATGCATAAAAATATACATCTTCATGCACTCAAATGACTTAGGGAACACAAAGACTAATGATGTTCACAAGTTCTTGATTGTTTTCAAGCTAAGATTGATTGTTGATATTATGCAAAAGCTTGGTGTATGAAGCTTCCATCTCCATACTGCCAAAGAGGTCTCAAGGAACACAAAGATTGTATTGTACCAAGTCTCTCTTAATGAAAGAATCTATAATACAAATGCCTTTTGGAGGGGGGACCGGCTCCACATAAATCCGGTCCTCAACTGTTGTCATATTCTCTAAAATCTCTCTCTCTCTCTCTCTCTCTCTCTCTCTCTCTCTCTCTCGCAAAGGTATTGCTCATGCCTAGTTAATTAAGTGTTATGATTAAGTTGCTACTACCAACTAAGTTCACCCTCTTTGCTCTCAAAGTTGCTCACTTTAATTCTCTTAATTCCGCTATTCTCTAAGTTCATAGGCCATTTCCATTACAGATGGAGAGGTAACCCTAAGGCTAAACCCCGATCCTCGTCATCGTCGAAAAAACAAAGTCATCATCCTCGAGACCATACGTGCCATCCGTGTAATCACGTAACTCTTCCTCATCATTAGAGGCACAAATGTTCACTAAGAACGTTACTTATAGGCGTCTATAGTCATCTTGGTCAAGAGGGTAAGCTTGTGCAATTGGAGAGATGTCCTCTACTAAGTATGGATCAGTCGTGGTCAAGAGACGTATCAACCATTCTAACTCCTCGAAATTCCTCTCACACGCTAGCATATCTACCAGATCCCATTCACATGCAAGCACCGGGTAGACTATGTGAAACACTTGTGAAAAATAAAGAGGGTACCTCTCATCCAAGGTAGAAGTGGATGACTCTAGCATACTAGCCATATCTGTACACATTGATAGATGATGGTTAGAGTGCAAATATGATAAGGGTCGTGTCAAAAGCTCATGTCCTTGTGCATAATGTGTTTTTATTATTTTCATATATAGAACTTGTAGGTTTCCAGATTTTTGTTTGGTGGCTCTTGCTCTTTTACTTTTTTATTTTTGTTTTTATGAGTATAAGGCTTTATATATACATTTCCTAATATTGGGAGATTGAGAGGTCGGGGAGGAAAGTTAAGAGGGGAGCAAGTGAATGATGGATGTCAGCAAACACTCCTCCCTTCCTTGGGTAGATCATACCTTTTGGAATGATGTCATCACCTTTTGAAACCAATTGTTCCAAGTTGTCTTGGGTGAAGACTTTGACCAATAGTTTTCGACCGCCCTAGGCATTTCATCTAGTTGCAAGGGTGGCAAGATACTCTCCCATGATTTTATTTGCAGCGTTGTTGTAGGTGGTGAACTTACAACGGGAGGTGAAATCTCTTTCTTGTTTGTATGGATATGTACAATGGTAGGTGGAGGTTGTGTCGAAGCTTCTATTTGCTTCATTCGTTCTTCTATGTTTAGCTGAGCGAAACAAGCCTTTCTCGCTTGGGTACCCAAACTAGCTCCGAGTCAGTTGTATAGTGTTCTGTGATCTTTCCTTTCCTACAATCTTCGATCGGCTTTATCGTCACAGGATTTGACTCACATGGGTCAAGTGACAGGTAAGAACACAATTTACGTTTTGGCACCCATATTTGATCATTTCCTTGATAGTAGCCTTGGGCTTCCAATAGTCGTTTAGAAATCCAATGCAACGTTTTCTTACATTTATGGGAGCGAGTGGGGCGTTTCTTATAAGGCTCCTATTTTTTAGCATCAACCATGGTCGCTAAAGCAGCTTTAGGGACCCACTTGTATGTTTTCTTCGTTATATTAGGATGCGCCTTGTGTGTCGTAAGCTTTGTTTCAACTACAAAAGTTGAAGCTCTAAAGAGTTGGGCTATAGGGACATGTGGTTCAACCTCCTGGACATGCAATGTTTTGGGTTAGGTGACATTACGATAAGAACACAATTTACGATTTGGCACTCAGATTTTATCATTTCCATGATAGTAGCTTGGGCTTCCAATAGTCGTTTAGGAATCCAACGCAACGTTTTCTTACATTTCTGGGAGCAAGTGGGGCGTTTCTTACAAAGCTCCTATTTTTTAGCATCAGCCATGGTCGCCAAAGAAGCTTTAGGGACCCACTTGTATGTTTTCTTTGTTATATTAGGATGCGCCTTGTGTGTCTCAAGCTTTGTTTCAACTACAGAAGTTGAAGCTCTAGAGAGTTGGGCACATATGGTTCAACCTCCTAGACATGCAATGTTTTGGGTATTATTTCCTCAAGAGGCAATATCTCAGGGACTATGGGTTGGGTGGCAGGGCTAAGAGTTGGTTTGTGCGTTGTAACACTCACATTCCCCCAATCATAGTGCATTTGGTGGCTATCATCCATACACATCCTAGGTTTATATTCCCTTCCATAGTTCCAGCAGGCATGACCAAAAAGTCTTGAGCCATGACCCTGTTGTCATAACTGACATAAGTGTGCCAGATTCCAAGTTTTTTTCTTGACACCCTTGACTTGGATAGTACTCTCAGATAGAGATGTCTTTCCTAACTGACACCACATTCCATATGACAACAGATTATATTTAGCACTCTTGTCCAATAAGGCCTTATATAGCGGGTTCCCATAGGTGCTACTCAACTCGACAAGGCTTCGTAGAGGTATGTCAGAATCCAACCAATTATCCTTGGTTTCAACGTGAAATACACGTGTAACTCCAAGGTTGGCCTCTCGTTGGCGTCTTATGCATCGTTCATATATACAGGGTCGTCACCAGTCCCTATGTTCGTCTTTGAACTGGGGTCTAATTTCGCTGCTTTTTGTGATCTCTTCCTTCGTGTTTTCTTCTTCTTATGAGATCGGGCAATTGATATTGTGTCTCTTTCTTCAAGAATATAATATTGGTTTTGGAGCATCGATCGTGTGAATACATTTACTGGTACCACATGCGTACTTTGGTTGGCTCCTCATCAACCTCAATTAAATTCAATGGCATTATCTTTGGCGCATTTGAATTATTAGGACATTGGGCAATCAAATAATCTATGCCACATCGATTACACATGAGTATCGGCATTGTAGACGTGCTCGCTTGATTGATTAGTGTAGCATTCTTTTGTAGCCTAATAGGACACTCGGCTTCATGATGTGGACCCCCACACTCATAGCATTGAAGAGGTGGTCTCTTGGCAGTGTAATTGATATTTTGGCCTCTTGCTGCAAGAGCAACTACTTGATAGACATGTTTGACTTGTCCCCAATAGTCCTCCATGTAATATTGTGGACTTTCTTCAAGTGCATCAATCCCATGGGCAATATTAGGTTTTAGAGCTTAAGGTGGAGGAATAATGAGTGTCAGCATAAACGGAGACACTCTCTATGTGCTCGTCCTTTAGCACACGACCAGAGTGTAGGTGCATGTGACCTTAACACTCTAGGAGCGTTGGTGAGTGCCTGTGAAGGCTGCTCACCTAGTTTTTTAGGTGTTTACAATCCAAAAATTTTGTATTTTTTGTCTTTTTTCCTAACCAAGCCACAAAATATGACATGTGATAGCTCAAAACGAGCCTCTTGGCTAGGGGGACGTGCCGTGCTTTACAACACCCGATTCGGTTACGTACAGCCCTCAGAATCCTAACACTAGTCTTTTCCTAGGTGGGAGGAGGGCTAGAATTAGTAAGTCCAAAGGGTGAGTGTGAAGGGAATGGTGGAGGACTTGAGAAACTTGTCCCACATGCCCTCCCTTCACTTAAGGTCCTAGTCTTTATATATAAAGTAGTGTGTAGTATATCATAAGACTGAGGACTGAGGCCTGGCCCTAAGCTCGAGCTCGATTTTGGGTTTCGGGGAATGATCCCGATCCCAATCCTTCCTTTTAAGATAAGTTTTTTTTAATTTTTGTTTTGACTTTTCTTTTTAGCCCCAAATACCCCAAGCGTTTTTTTAATATTATTATTTTTTTAATTCAAAAAAGAGAGGATAATGTGGCCGCTTGGACGTCGAGCTCCCACGCACACACACACAACTCTTGTGAGCTCTGTCTAACCTCTTTTCAACTAACACAGCTAATAATTAACGCTAACTATCTTTGCTAATACACTGTCAAACACAGTGTACACTGCACACTCAGAGACAGTCAACTCTACTGCTCATTGTCTACTCTACTTCTCACTATCTACACTCACTAACAGATCTACTAACACTTGCACATTATAGATCTTGCAAAACTAACAAAAACAAGTACAATGCAGCACTAACAGAAGCTTACAGCCACCAATCGAAGCTAACAAAACTTGCTAATCTGCCCATTACAGCTACTTAACAGTTCTCACACAACTCAACAAAAAACAAAAAACAGATGGAAGAAAGGCTTCCAGAGGTAGCATCGAGTGCTCCTCAAGCTTAATGCAAGGCTTTCCCCGACAGCAACACCAAAAATGTACGCTCTGTTGTACGTGTCAAGAGCTGGGAACTTGCATGTGCACTGTGTGTGAGCCTCAAAAGGTTGCAAACACACAACTAGAAGATCCTAGCAAGCTCAAAGGAGCAAGGGTGTGTCACTCATCGCTCAATGCTTCCATCGTGAAGGATCTTGGCTGCGAAGAAGAGGGAGCCACCACCGATGTTGTGCTCAACTGCCTCGCCGCCATCGATGCCTCTGCAATGCTTGATCTCTCTCTCTCTCTCTCTCTCTCTCTCTCTCTCTCTCTCTCTCAAGCATAAGCACACGAAGGAGAAGGAGATAGAGATGGAGCAAGAGCACTGCTTAGCTTACACCTCAGAGAATGAGGATTTTTAGGTCAAATGGACCTTTTATAAGAGTTTGACCCATTCACACATGGGCACCCACAATGGCCGGTCGTTGCAAAACTACTGTAAAAATAGGATAAGTGGTGTGCCTCTCATCGGTGATCACCTACACACCTATTGGGCAGACAAGCCCGGTCCATGTGTTGGAGGAGCGACTCACACACCCATGAAGTGCATGCAAACACTACCAATATCAACATAATGTCAATTGAGGACACAGATGACACGATAGGCACACGGAGGAAATCTCTTTAGCTTGTCAGACTGAGACCATCCTACACATACAACACTCTGGAAGGCCAACTAAACCACAATCAAGAACCTCACTGTTCTCAACTACACCACCTAGCCACATACACACATACGGAAGGTAACTCACCTAATCATGCCAAATTCGTACGAAACTTAAGGAACACCATCCCCTCACTAGGATACACCCGTCCCTAAGCTTCTACACTCAAAACCCGTCTACGGAAAACGTGTAGGATGACAGAGCATAATTTTGAAAGTGCCCAAAACTGAAATTTATGAGTACCTATGCGTAGCTTATGTCGCCACGATTCTATAGACTACTAGCATGCAGAAAACAGACATTGTTTGATACACTTACGGCCACAAATAGCTCGTAGATGCGTCGACGTGTACGCTTCATCTCGTGTGGAATGCTTGGCGTTATCGCGTAGCTCTCCTCGAGCCTACAACAATGGTGCAGTCGGATCTCCAATGTGTTGAGCGAGCCGGGCGTAGCTAGAGGATAAAGCTCACTCTCACTCTCTTTCTCTCTCACACACAATAGACGGCAGCACTAAAGTTTTGATTATGATTAAAAAGTCCTCTTTTACAAAATGACCTAGGTACCTTATATACTAAGGCTACCTTAGGTTTAACCAAAAATGGGGTTGAAAGGGTCAAATGGCTTTGTATTTACAATCTGGAAGTGCCATTGCACCCCGGCTTCTGAAACTAGAATAACTACTCATTACAAATGACGTTTATAGCCATAATTCGCAGCATTTCATAACTCGCAAAAGACGAGACTTTGGTACGAAACTTGAGTTATGTTGTGTTGTTGACCCAGCGATCAACACTCCCCCCTTTCGCGTTCATGTCGTCCCCGACATGACCTGATTGTCGATGGCAATGTGGTCTTTGCTGTTGTTTTGGCTTCGTCTGTTGCATTGCTTGTAACTTTGTCGAACCACAACAAGAACTATGATCCATTAGAGCGGACATCTATCATCATAACCATTCATCTTTTGAGATCCTCTGATTACTTTTATGTCTACTCTTCTTCATTGGGGACTTCTTTGTTCCTGTGCAATCATGTTGTTAGTGTTGTCTACAGCTTTGTCATTGTAGGCCATTCTTCGACTCGCCATTGAGGAGAAGTATGCTATGATCTGAAATTGGTGCTCCAATTCATTTGTCAATTGATTTGAGTAGCATTTCCTTATTGTCGATGTAGAAGGAATATGTACAAGAGGATGGTGATAGGTGTCTTTAGATTAGGGTCTAAAACCTGGATGACAAAAGGGAAAAAACCCGGTGGGAAAAAAAATGCCTTTGGTATACGCTCTTATTGGAGTTGAACAGTTGAACGTGAAGTACATATTCATGAAAGGTGAGTTCTTGGGTGAAACACGGAAAGAGTGCCTGATTCAAGTGCCAGTTATGTGACACTCTATATGCATATGAGAAATTTGTCGACAAAAGCATGCAATGTGAAAGAAGGAGATGATGGGTGTTTCGAGGAATAAATGTAGCACATGCGACATCAAAAGATGTCTCAATAGCTTCCACCTTTCCAAGAAGGGTTTTCGATGTAGAAGTTTCTCCACTCGTATCTCATTGTGCTCAGTACGTGAGTGTCTTTTGGACCTTCTCCTTCACTTCACCAGACTTAAGTACTTAGACTTCGACTCTTTTGCTCACCTATACCAGCATGAACGACACAATGTAAATATGCTCAACTCTTTTAGCTTGAGCAGTACCTAGAATAGCTAAGACTCTTAGACCACAGAGAATATTACTTGAAGCTTTGGGACTAACACCTCACTCATTTTGTGGCTTAACTACTCGACTCTGACTTTTATGACTTGTCAGTTGCATGTTGACACTGCTTTGTGACAAGTTCTTCGGGCTGTTGTAGTGGCTGCTGAGACATACTTCGTGAAGTTTCATCGTTTTCCTGTACCTTCTTCTCTTTGTAGTGCTCAGGCCTCTCGTCAGTCTTTTCTTCATGTGGATTATGGATTTTTTTCTTAATAATAAACAAAGAAAATCTTAAAACAACTCAACAAAAGAAAAATCATTCAAATAGAAATCTAAATGCTATGTACACTATACACATGTCCGTAGGGGCTCATATATGGATTTTGTCCCCATACTCCTCTGTAACACTACTATGAGGGCATATACTCTAAATTTCGTCAAAAAATTATCACAATAAAACACAAAAATTCAATGCCTCTCACAAAACATTGCCCTGTAATAGTCATAATGTTAGGTTCGCATTCAGAATGCCTCCCCCCTTCCTATTTGGAGTCATCCTTTACGACAGGGTATCGCAAAGGGTATGTGTTGTGCTTGGGAAATTAAAATTTGTGCCTATGCATGCCTTGTAATGTAGCCCTATTATGCATACACAATCAATGCATGGAAAAGATTTATGTTTTGCAAGATGTGGGTATAAGCAATTTGCTTATTAGCATTTGTTGGCGAGGCTTCCTATTCTAAGCAATGTCATGGTCTTTGAAGCTCCTGTATCGTTGCTTGATTGAAGCGACTTGCTCTCTTCTAACTGTACTGTAATTGTAGGAAGAATTGTAAGGATTCAAGCGGCGATGCACTGACAACAGTTTTTTGTTCTTCTTTGGGACCCATTTCTTTGCGATTCTTGGCTGTTTTGTTGCTGGCTCTCGTTTGGAACCCATACTTGCCCGTGCTTCGTTTGTGTGTGAAGAGACTTCTTTGGGATCCACCTTTTTGTTGTGTGAGTCGACAGTGGTCTTTGCTTCAGCCCTTGTACGCTTGATTGGGGACGGGATTTAGGCTTTGAAAGTTGATACTGTGGTTGCTTTGGAATCCAAATGAATTCCTGACTTTTTTGTGCGTGAATCAACTTCTTTGGAGCCCAAACCTGAGTTGTGAAAGCTTGCGACTTTGTGATATTCTTACCCATTCGTGCACGCTTTCCTTGTTTTTGTTTTGGTGTTGGATCTTGTGATTTGTCATTAGAGATCTTTGTCTTCTTGATCCATATCTGTTTTTGGCCGATCTGGCTTTTTGGTATCCAGATTTGTCGAGCTTTTTGGCTTTGACTTGTTGTTCTGTTCTTTTGACCTGTCATGGTTGTTGCTGAAGGGGTTGGTGATAGTGATGGCCTGAGTTGATGATAGGGGATGTCGTAAGATTCATCGCTATCGCTACTATCCTCAGCAAGGTTGACTTCTTGTACTTTCCCTTGATTTTTTGGCTGGTAGTGGAAAGTTACTGTATGTTTTCTCGTGGGTGGTAGTTTCTTGGAGGACTTTTCGAGCCCATTGATTAGAGCATTGTTAGCTCGTTGCTCTGGTCGTATTTCTCCTAGCTGAGTCTTTGCATCCTTATTAGGAGCCATTGAGAGGCGGAAGTGAGAAAATAGACCCGGTGGCCTCTACACCAAGACTATGCACAATGGCCTCATCATGGGGGATACACAATAGGGGCACCACCTAGCAAGATATGCGGCTAGGACGCATACATATACACAATGAAGCATGCCATGGAAAACAATTTCAGGATCCACGCCCAAATGTGGAATGGGGTGGTCGGAGAATAAGGTGAGAGGAGTGGTGAGTGAGTGAGAATGGGCTCGCTACTTGTGCATGTAGCAAGGAAGATAATGAGGTTAGGGAAACATGCAAGTATGCTCACTTCTCATACAAGAGGTGGCGAATCCGCACACCTCAAGATGGAAGTAGCAAGATGATAGGAATATGAGAGGGAGAGAGAGAGAGTGTGTGTATGGTGGCGAATCCGCACACCTTAACATAAGCAGAAAAAAATGGCAAGGAACAAGCATATACCATACTCACAATGAGATGTATCCAAAGCGACACAAGGTATGGCACCAAGATGGAGTGTGTTGATTGCTTGCAAAAGATGAATACAATAGGTAGTGTATGGCAAGAAGATGAGAAGGGAACAAGATTGTAGGAGGCATAATGGAGAGATGGGAGTTGATGGCGAGGAATATCATGAGTGTGTCCACCCTTCGTCTTCTTGAAATTGTGCCTTCAATCCTTAATTACAAGTGGTGTGGAGGTATGGTGCTCATTTTTTGTGCATGGTGATGGTGTTGTGATTATGTGATTAGGGTTCATGCTACAAGCACGTAGCACAAGGGTGTGTATGGATAGGTGTGTGTATTCCCCCCCTTAGTGAGCTCTCATGGTCTCCTTATATATGAGGGGAGAAGAGGATTTAGCAATATTTCTAATTGAAGTGAGTGTCCCACTGTGGTGACTAGGAAAATGGGGTGCATGTGATTGTGGCTCCCATCTTGTCTCCTCATTATTTAAAATAGAGAGAGAAGAAGAGAGAATGTGGGTAGGATGTAGAGGATAGGAGATATTTACAATAGTCTAGCTTTGGCTAGACATAAGCTTATTAGGGAGAGAAGAGAGAGGTAAGAAATTTATAAGAGAGGTTGTCGAAGGTGGATAGTTGTTGATGAGGATGGATCCTCCAAAAATGGTGATAGAATCACTCTAGATTTGCCAAGACCTCATTAAAAGAGCCTTGTCTCTTGTAATCATGCTTGAAGACTTGTAGAACCATAGCCATTCTAGAGGGAAGAAAATTGGGGATGGTCGGTGTCACCATTACACGAGAAAATTGGGGTCCACCACAAAAATCATAGCTCCGTATTCATAACTCCAAAAATTCTAAAAAAAATTGAGCTAAAAGTTGAGATCACGAGCTACATCTTTCATGTGAACGCTCCTTCAGATTCGGGGTTCTTCTCTACTTAAAAAATTCAGCCAAATAATGTATTATTTGTGGCTGCAAAGGTCTTTTGGTGGTCCCCTTTGAGTGGACTTCCCTCTTGCCTTCAAGTGTAAGATCCTTCATGTGTATGAAAACATGACCTAGAGTTTTGAAAAGATTGGCAATCATCTAGATGGAGATGTTATTGAAATTTGAAAGTGGGGTTGAGGTTTGAAAATGAAAACTAGTGAATAAAATATTTGGTAGGGTGGAATAATATATATATATGAAAAATATATTAGAAAATACTAAAATATATAATGTAATTTAGAGTATCTATATTTAATATTTAAGGTCAAAAGAGAGATCAACAAAGAAAGCTTACTTATTTATGCTACATCGTGATTGATTAGCATAAGTCTTATTTATTTAATAAAGGCAAAAATGTTTGTGAAAAAGGGAAGAAAAATCAAAAGTAACTTATATAATAGGAAATATTTTTGGTAAAAGAGAAAAAATATATGGGGGGGTTCCCATGCATGGAAAAGCATGCCTCACTATGTATGAGGATGCTTGTGGTGGCTGTGTCTTCACGGAGGACTTTGGAATCCACTTTTGATGCACTTTATTCGTGTAGCGATGACATTGATTCCCGGGTCGTTGATCTTCTTGAAGCTCGAAGTGTTCTACAGAGTCATAGAACTCGTTGTTTTCTTCATCTTTTGATTCTCCACATTTCTTTGTTTGCTCCTTACGTCGAGAGCTTGTTGATGTCTGGTTCTCTTTGTTTTCCTGGATTACACTCACTGCAAAATAAGGAACGACATCATTGTCATTTTCATCACAAAATTTTGTTGTGGGAGCATCCTCCACGGTGCACACGTCCAGAGTAGCCAAGATGTGTTCCCATCCAAAAGGATCTAACTCTTCTTCAGGAAATGGGTATGGGATATAGTCCATATCCTCCATAACCCGCTCTAGGATACATTCCTCAAGTTTCAAGCTGCCACATTGTGAAGCTCCACACATCCATAGTTCTTTAGGCTTACCTAACGAAGCTGGAAGTTCTGATCCTGCTACTGTGGCGGAATCAAACTCCTCAACCGGTGTTCTCGTCACATCCCTATAGCTATGGTCCCTCGAGTTTATCTTTGTTATGGTTTCCATGTCTCAAGTATATATGGTCATAACCCCAATCTTGGACCATTTTCAATTGTCACATGAATGGTCTTCCCAGAATGAGGTCATAGTTGTTCTTCTTGCCAAAGTCAACAACAGCAAAAGTGTGTTCATATTCAATGCCACAAGAAGTAACAAGTACTTTTTCTAGCAGTCCTAGGGGCTTTTCCTTGTGTTCGTCTGCAAGCTGCAGGGTCATTCGTGTGGATATCAAGGCAGGTTTTCCCCATTTTTTCCAAACCTCTTTGGTTGCGATGGCCACACAAGCTCCACTGTCAAGGATTGCCATGGTTTTTACATTATTGAATTCCATAGGAAGGGTGGTGTTTCCATCTTCTCCCTCATAATACTCGCCTACCTTGTTTAATGGCACTGGCCTAGTATTTAGTTGAGGCATTTCAAGCTCTTTGATGCCTTCCTCGATTTGAGTCATTGGGGTTTTTACACCAAATTTCTCTAGACATGTACCCACATTAGCCCACATGTTTGGTCTTATTCTGAGCAACTCAGCTAACATTATTGTACAAGTGACTGGGGTAGATAGAATATCTACTAGCCCCTTTGAATCGATGGCCTTGTTGGGAGACAGTCTCTGTGATGGGACTCCAACCACATCTAACTTGGTCTCGTACTCTCCCATGTAGGACGGTAGTGTTCTTAGTGAATGGGGTTGACTATCCATAGATTGTACAAATCCTTTGTCGCCCCAATACGATCGCACGTCTAGATTCATTTGAGATCCAGTCTCAAATTCCTCTATTGGTGGTAGAAACACTCCTCGTTCATCACTAGTCTTGTCTACTCGTCTTCTTAGGTCATCGGCTTCATTGGCCTCTCTGACTTGTTTCCACAATTCATCAAGACCATCTATCTCTTTACAATCCTCAGGTATAGCTTGGTGAAATCCCTTGGAAGAGTTATCCGTGGTTTTCAGTACTATCCTTGGTTCTAATGCTGGGTCTTTGAGGTTTGGTCTGTTCTCATGACTAGAATCTGGCTCTTTTAGTTCCTGGTTTGGTGGGATTACTTGTGTAGGCATGACACAGATCACATCCTCAGGTTTTGCAACTGGTGGTTCTAGTAAAGCTTGGGCTGTTTGAATCATTTTCTAGCACATTTCAAACCTTTGCTTTTCTAGTTCCGCATAGGGATATGTCATCCACCTGTGTTCTTGGGTTTGGTTGTTTTTGAGCCTCACATCATAGGCTTTCAAGAGGGCATCTAATGTCTCATTAACCTTCTCTGCCAACACGGATCCTCCTGAACCAGCACTTCTCGGTTTCTCATCCGTGGATGGTTCTTCTAGAGGTTTAACCATCTGTGTAAGAGAAGGTGCCTCCTTTTCCTCGTGTTGTTCTATCTTCTCCTCAGCTTCGGTAAACTTCTCAGCTAGGGATTTTTGTTCTAGTTCCCTGCGTGCTTTCATCCTAGTCTTTCTAGCTTTCCAAGTATTTCGTTTGCTCTTGGTTTTCTGACTAGGTGCGTCTATCTTTGGTCCATCATCTGTCTTTGGACTCATGTCACTTTCCGTGTTCTTTGTCTCTGGATTCTCATCAACTTTATTTTGAGCTTGTGCTCTCGTAACTACTTGAACTGGTACAACATTTTCATTTTCTGAGCTACTAGGGAGCTGAACAATCCCTAATACATTTGTCGTGATTTCCTGATTTGGTTTGGGTTTTTCAGGCAATCGGGGATCAAGTGAGTGATGCCACACTCAAGACAATAGGTATTTACTTCAGTGATCTCCGTATGAGGACATTGTTTGACCAAGTGGTTGTCACGACTTTTGTGACAATCTGTCTCTGGTTGAGGAGATTCTTTTAGCATTTCCTCTTGGCTATAAGCAAGCTTTGACCTAGATAAACCACTATTTGCAATGAATCGCAATGTCCTTTCATCCATTTCATACCTTCTTTTTCTTGATTGCAACCCAGGAGATAGAGGTTGTACCGGCCTCACCACTCCATGTGTTTCTCTCACATTTTGTTGCTCCGAAGGGTAGTACTCACTTTGGTTGCTATACCACATTATAGCTGGTACTGGCGTTGGTTTATTTGATGCTTCCATCATTGGCTTGTATCTCATGTCTATCGGCATTCTAGCACCTGGCAGCGGAGGTTGTTGTCCTAAGACAAGCTGTGGCCTTAAAACTCCTACTGGTCCTAGCGCATTCCCCGTAATGTATCTAGGTGGAGTAGGTGCTTCTGGAACAGGTTGTACATACCTCTCCCTAGTATTTTCCATGCTAGCATTTTCCATGCTATAATAGCACTCTTCCTCCGTATGGTTCGTCCATTTTCTCTCAATTTCACACCACTTCGGCTCTCCCGAATCAAACCTTATAAGAGAAATCAACCTCTTGACCAAGCCGTCGATAAGCTTTTCTTGATCAATAGGTGCCGTTGGCTTGGAAATGGACTCACTTATCCGTGAAACACTGTGCTGAGAGGATGTGTCATCTCCTTGACTCTTTAAGTCCTTTTCTTTGTATGCCTCACAATTATCCACTAGATAAAGAGCTTCTTTGATCAACTCGTTTAGCGTCATCCTCCTTATCATATGCAGATCCTTCTGAAGGCCCGCATGTCTCATTCCCTGGATAAAGATCAACATCAGTCGTGCTTGCGTAGGTAATTCCGCTCTCGGACAGAGCTTAACATATCTCTTGAGTCGTAATGATGCTTTGCGTACTGATTCATTCTCTTTCTGTTTGAATCTATGGATTTGCGAGACCGTGTTGTGAGCAATTCCTTTTGGCGAGAATTCTTCAATAAACTCCTCAAACAACTCATCTAGGGTCTCAAAATCCCATTTTTCCACCGAGTCAAACCATGTAGCTGCATCATCTTCTAGAGTCAATCCAAATCCCGCAAACTGTGTCGCAAAATCTGAAACTTCCTCTGCTCTAATCACTCTTCTAAAAGTCGTTACGTGATCTCTCGGATCTTTATCTCCGGAGTATTTTCTATTTACCCATTTTTGGACTTGGGATGGTCTCACTCGTCGATTGTCTACAAGTCTAACCAGAGACTCTCTCAATCCTTCTCTCGTTATCGCTCTTGAAGGGAATCCTGGTGGCTCTCTTCTTGGAATTCCTATAGGAATTTTTGTGTTTGGTGGAGGCATTTGCGGTCCTTCATTGACCAAATATCCACCTCTTTCTAGTACAGTCTGTGGATTTGTGCTTTCTACAACTCTATATTCTCGTCCATACTTGTCGACAACTATAGATCTCCATTGACAGTCGACTCCGTATGTGTAGACATATAAGAGCTTGTAATCCGTTATCTCTTCTAGGTATGGATTTGAGCACCTATAAAGATTGACCTCATTGTCGTCAATGTATCTATATAGTCCTTCACTCTCATGACCAATCATCCAAACTCTCTCAACAAGATGGATCTTCATCAATTGCAAGTTTGGAAGATCCATTGTGGGAGGATATTCCTCTATCGTCGGGATCTCCAAGCTTGTGTAAGCTGCGTTTGAATCCAGGGTAGACATGATTTCTGGGCTTAAGAGCTTTTGCTTGGTTCAAGTAGACTTAGTCCACTGTGTTCAAGTGCTTTGGTTAGGGAAAAGTCGAAACTATGTCCAAAATCGCAACCGTTTTCTCACAATTCTTGCAAATTGTCGCTTTTAGACACCCCTGACTTCCGGATGCATTTTGAGGCCTTAAACGATGTTTTTTTCAAAGTTGAACAAGTTTTTCTCTAAGATCTGTAGAGCCGCTCTCAGGCTACGTTTTGATATGAAAACTTTTCCGATCCGATACCGTTTGTGAAAGTTATGGCCAAAACAGTGAAATGCAGTTTGGACTGGTCAAAATGAGTCCAAATTCAATTTTAAAAGAAGATTTGGGATCTCTATGACACTGTGAACACTTCTGTATGGTCAAAAGTACAGTTGGACCCTAAAACTGGCCTAGAGACATCCTACGCGTAGGATGTCTATATGCTCAGAATTGAACAAAATTTGGTCTAGAGACTCCCCTTAAGTCCAGCAACACAATGGTATGCTCAGAATTTCATTTGGACCTAAAAATGGCCTTGAGACATCCTACACGTAGGATGTCTTTTTGCTCAGAATGACTTGAAATTTTCACCCCAGCTTCTCCTTGATGTGCTGATCACAGTGGTGTGCTCATACGTTGGTTTGGAGTCCTAAATCAAGTTGGAAACATCCTACGCGTAGGATGTCTAACTGCTCAGATTTTGTCCAAACTTGATCCCAAGGTTCTCCTAGTGCTCAGCAGCCCAATGGTATGCTCAGAATTTGAATTTGGATGCCAATAGGTCAAGATTTGGGCTGCATAAGCTTCTAGTGCACTCCAAGAGTAGGATGTCTGACAATTCTTATCTTTGCTTGGTAAATAGGCCAAACAAGGTCCTAATTCACTTTTGAAAAAAGTTATGGAATCCTTGAGACACTTAAAACCTCCCTATATGGCCAAAGTATAATTTTGACCACTTTATGACCCTGGAGACATCCTACGCGTAGGATGTCTTTCTGCTCTGTTTCAGCTGAAACTTGCACTGTAGCTTCCCCTTGATGTGCTTAGCTCACAACTATTTTTACTTTTTGATTCTAACACCTATAGGTTGGTCAAATGATCAGGAATCTGTTCCAAAAGCCTGATGTCTGTTCTGATGAATTCCTAAGTCAAATCAACTCCAAATTGGACCAAAATTGAATAGGAGGCTTGCCTAAGGCTATTGCCTAAGGCTATACAACACCCTGATATCTCCACAGTTTGAATTTGGCCTCTAAATCATGCCTTAGACATCCTACGCGTAGGATGTCTAACTGCTCAGAATTGCCCCAAATTTGAACCACAGACTGTCCTTAAGGTGTTGATCACTGCGGTATGCTTGGTGGTTGATTTGGAGTGCTAAATCATGGTGAAGACATCCTACGCGTAGGATGTCTAAGTGCTTAGAATTGCCCCAAACTTGAGCCACAGCTTCCCCTTGATGTCAGCAACCCAATGCTATGCTTATATTTTAATTTGGATGTCAAAAGACCCCAAAGCCTTTTTCAGTCAAAAATGCTAAAGTCTGTTCAATCTTCACTTTCACTGACCCAAATGAGATGAAATTTATCACATGCACTCAATACAACATTTAGAACATGTCATCCTATGGTTTGGTCTCAAAATTAGGCCTTGGACACAATTTGGGTAGGATGTCTGGCAATTCTCGTCTTTTGGCTTTGATCTATCAAAATTTGGTCAAATTTCCACTTTCCAGGTGAAAATAGGGTAAAACCTACCTTCTGAACACACTAGTCAACTCAGAATTTCAAAATTTCCACCAGATCACCCTGTAGACATCCTTCGCGTAGGATGTCTACTGCTGATTTTTTGAGACTGAAGTGTCTGTGATGCTCCCTTATGCTCTCAGCAAGTGCAAGTATGCTTCACAATTGCAAAAACATGCAAAAATCACTCAATTAAGCCTTTGCTGAAATTTTACGTTTTTTGACTCCGCCTTTTGGCTTTTGGTCAACAAAAATAGGGGAAAACACTCAAGTCAATATGTTACTAGGGTAAAACCTACCCTATGAACCCACTGGTGCAGTCAGAATTTTCAAATTTGGTCTCCAGAACCCCCTTGAGACATCCTACGCGCTATGTTTACAGAATTGCAAGTTTTCTTCACAGAACCCTTGCAAATGCTCTTTTCTATGCACCGCATCAGTCAGTCATACAAAAAATATCCACAAAATCTTGTTTAATGTATTTTTACCCTCAAAAGCACACTTTTCCATGATTTCAAATGCAATTTAGCAAATAATTCAGTGCTGAATAGCTCTAGATCAGAATCGGATCACTTACCTAAAGCTACTCCTACAAATCATATGGGGTTTTGCATCTATGAGTAGAAAAACGCTTCACTGCCACACACGGACTAGTAAACCCTTTTATCACCTCACAAATCACTCGACCACCAACAACTACTCTAATCCACAGATCCTAACTAAACCTATCTAGTCGCAAACCCTCGGCAAGACACACGCTTCCTGGCTATCCACTTGATCGCGGAATATCCTCTTCCGGATCCACTTAAGAAAAACGCTTTCTTTAGCCGAAACTAAATCAAGCAACCATCACACGAGTGTTAGTAGGAAACCTACTTAGGTCCTTGTGTCCCCGGCAATGGCGCCAATGTTGGAGGAGCGACTCACACACCCATGAAGTGCATGCAAACACTACCTAGATCAACATAATGTCAATCGAGGACACAGATGACACGATAGGCACACGGAGGAAATCTCTTTAGCTTGTCAGACTTAGACCATCCTACACATACAACACTCTGGAAGGCCAACTAAACCACAATCAAGAACCTCATTGTTCTCAACTACACCACCTAGCCACATACACATACGGAAGGTAACTCACCTAATCATGCCAGATTCGTACGAAACTTAAGGAACACCATCCCCTCACTAGGATACACCCGTCCCTAAGCTTCTACACTCAAAACCCTCACTCTAAACCCGTCTGTGGAAAACGTGTAGGATGATAGAGCATAATTTTGAAAGTGCCCGAAATTGAAATTTATGAGTACCTATGCGTAGCTTATGTCGCCACGATTCTATAGACTACTAGCACGCAGAAAACAGACATCGTTTGATACACTTACGGCCACAAATAGCTCGTAGATACGTCGACGTGTGCGCTTCGTCTCGCGTGGAATGCTTGGCGTTGTCGCGTAGCTCTCCTCGAGCCTACAACAATGGTGCAGTCAGATCTCCAATGTGTTGAGCGAGCCGGGCGTAGCTAGAGGATAAAGCTCACGCTCACTCTCTTTCTCTCTCACACATAGTAGACGGCAGTGCTAAAGTTTTGATTATGATTAAAAAGTCCTCTTTTACAAAATGACCTAGGTACCTTATATACTAAGGCTACCTTAGGTTTAACCAAAAATGGGGTTGAAAGGGTCAAATGGCTTTGTATTTACAATCTGGAAGTGCCATTGCACCCCGGCTTCTGAAACTAGAATAACTACTCATTACGGATGACGTTTATAGCCATAATCCGCAGCATTTCATAACTCGCAAAAGATAAGACTTTGGTACGAAACTTGAGTTATGTTGTGTTGTTGACCTAGCAGTCAACACCATGACTCTACCAAATAAATAATATGCATTCGTCGAAGGTGATAGGGTGTCTGTGAGGGTTAACACTCGTAGCGCCCATGTTGACAAGTGTTAACCCTCACTCACATTCCTATCACCTAAGATGGACGTCGTATTGTTTATTTGGTAGAGTCAGGTATCGGGCTTGTCGGTCCAACAGAAAAAGGGTAGAGTGATCGTCGATGAGAGGCGCACTCTAACAGGAACATTCAAGGGTTAGTTGGCTAAGTATGGGCAACCAAGAGTGAATGGGACGAATTCATATAAAAGTCACCTAAACCTAAAAATCTCTCATTCTCTCATTTGTGCAATTGAAGAGTGCTCTTGCTCCATCTCCATCTTCTTCTTCTTCATCATCTCCTTGTGTGTGTGTGTGTGTGTGTGTGTGTGTGTGTGTGTGTGTTTGTGTGTGTGCGTGAGAGAGAGAGAGAGAGAGTGTGAGATCGAGCATTGCGATGACGGCACGGCGGCGGCGAAGCGGTTGAGAGCGGTGCAGCGGCGGCTCCTTCTTCTTCGCGGCGAGAAATCCTCCACGAAAGCGAGCATAGGGCGGTGAGTGACACACCCTTGCTCACTTGAGTTTGCTAGATTAGTCTAGTTGTGTGCTTGGAGCCAAATGTGACTCGCACATAGTGTATCGGCAAGTCCCTTGCATTGACACGTGCGACAGACGCACACATTTTTGGCGCCGTTGCTGCGGAAATGCCATACACTAAGCTTGAATGGCACTCTGTGCTTCTTTCTGGTGCAATTTCAATTGTAGGAAAGGTAGAGAAGGAAGGTGTGTGTGTTGAGAAGGAGTTTGTTTTGCTGCAGTGTATTGTTTTGTTAATAAGGAATTGAAAGGTACTGTGTTTTTTCTATGATAAAGTGTTAGGATTAAGGTACTAGATCCATAATACTAGTTTTTTTGTAAAGTACAGTAAGTAGTAAGTAGATCTGTTAGAGCTGATAAGTTACTACAGTAGTGTGTTAGTGTGTAACAGTAGTTGTATTAGTTGTAAGTAGGTAGGTTAGGTGTGTGTGTGTGCTCGCGCGCATAGCGCGGCCGCGATGACCTTATCCCAACAAAAAAAGATAAATAAATAAGATTTTAAAGGTAGGACAGGGATTGGGAATATCCCCCAGACCCAAGCCCAAGCCCAAGCTCATGCTCAGGCTCAGGCCTCAGTCGCGCTTTAAAATTATGTATTTTAGCCTCACACATAGCTAAAAATCGACCTTTTTGAGGAACAATATCGCTTCAGGTGACCGAACATTGTGTTGTAAAGCACACCACAACCCTCTAAGTGATACGCTCGTTTTGAACTATCACACTCTCTAATCCAAAAACCGATCATTAAAAAACATTAAACAAAACGAGTGAAAACGGACGCCTAAAAAAGTAAGCGGTTAACCTTCGAGGTCATTCGCCGACGCTTGTAGGGTGCCAAAGGCACATGCATCTGTCCTCTGGTTGTGTCTAGAGGCCGAGCAACTAGAGAGCATTTCGACTTACACGAGTTCTCATTATCAACCTACCTTAGGTTTCGGGCCCTCGGCGGGGACCCAAGGTAGTACAAACCAAGACCTAAACATAGCGGCTAGTGACTCTTCCTCGACTACATCATGGAGGGTTTCCCAATGCCTAATCCCGATAGCTCAACCCAAGACATGCATGCCATGGGCCCACGGTCCGGGCCGAGCGTGCTTAGCCGCTTGAAGGAAACCTTTAGTAGAGCCACTCGCTCCGAACATGGAGCTAACGATGTAAATGAGGGGGGCGGGGAAGTAAATTCGCCATTCATGACCAACGTAGACCCTATTCTCTTAGAGATTGTGCATGTGAATACTCCATTCAGTGCATCCCTTGACTATTCATAGTTATTTTCCTTCGAGGTTATATTACCTGATGGTAGAAGCCTTGCCGAAGTGCAAGAGGTTGAGCGATATATCATCGCGGCTAGGGAAAAGGAAATTGAGAGCTTACGCAAGGCGAAGCAACGAAGAGAGTTAAAAGTGAAAGCCCCAATGTCAATATCTTTGCAAGGAGAGCAATCGAGTGCTCCTGAATTAGCGACCACTAAGGGTCAACCCATAGAGAGCAACATTGCATCTAGCTCAAAGGACACCCCTAGCACCTCAAGCCTAGATGGAGCGTTCTTAAATGAAAACTGGGAGTACAAACTACAAACAAAACTCTAACCGACCTATATATAGGTCACACTTATCACGTGGGTTGGTTAGATGTCCTATAATTCACAACGGGTGCTACCAGTGTAGAGGATCAACAACAAAGAGTTTGTGAGGTCATCCATAGGGTTATTGAGCTAGAGAGATAGAACAAGGGGATCCACATGCCTTCAATGGGTCTCATGAGATTCTTGGATACAAGGAAGGCTAAACAACCAGCCTTATCGCAAATATAGACTCCCTCGGTAAGTTCGATGGATCCCCCATATGTTGTTTCGCCAGGGGTCTCAGTGCAATCTGAGCCTACAAGTGATAGCTTTACTTTTCCAAGTCTAGCTCATCTTTCTCTTTATGACACCATGGCTACCATGCCTACCCCAATGATGGGCATGCCAAGAAACACGCTGTGGACCTCATTTGTTAGTAAAGCACCACTACATGGTAGCTCAATGCCTGCAATAGTACCTACAAGTGTGTACCAATCGTATATACCTATAGGTCCTCGTACTCATGTAGTCCCTACCCCTCCCATTGTTTCAACTACCTATGCTCCACAACCACAACAGCCAAGCTGTTATTTCCATGGGACCATACCGGCTAGCATTAGCATGTCACATCCGACGTCTGCTATGCCTAGGGCCACACATATGAACTTTGGACCGCCACATGGCACAACAATGTACCAAACGTGGAACCCAAGGGCTTCCTATGCGCCAATCCCAATGCCAATACATGCTCCAAATGTAGTCTCTCGAGCGCCTTCACCCATGGTGCCTGCTTACTTAGGTGACTTGGCAACATTTACTCAAGCTATCGGTCGATCTATCGCTGAGAATATGCGTAACACGGCTGATAGAGAGCCTAGAAGTACGATAGTACAAATAGCCAAGCTCACACAAAAATTTAGTGGACGGGGATGTGAGAAAGTATATCGAAGTGTTTGAACAAATATGCGATTCTCTAGGAGAACACAATGACCTGCATAAGAGAAATGCTTTAAGCCTAACCTTAAGTGGAAAGGCTGGGGTTGGTATAGAACCCTAAGGGTGGAAGAAAAAACGATTTACCCTAGTCTTAGGAGATTGTTCTTGAAAGAATACATACGAGAGGGAGTGCTTTGGGGTGTAGCCTCTCAGCTCCAGAAAGCCCAACGAGAGGAAGGAGAGTCGGTGAGAGACTTTATTAGTTGCTTGAATCATTTGAATTCTCGTTGTAATCCAAATTAGCGCTTCAATAATAATCAATTGCTTGATAGATTCATTAGGGGATTACGACATGAGGATATCTATAATGGCCTAGTCATTAGAGGTATCACCACTTGGGAAGCAGTCACCACCAATGCGATCCAATTGGAGGATGATTTAATGATTCAAGGAGAAAGAATGTCTGTTGAGCCTAAATCTATTAGCTCGCAAGCATCAGGGCATCAGCCGATGACCCTAAAGCCTATTGCTAAGGATCCAAAGATATCTGAGATGACTTTAGCAGATCTCACCAAGGCCATTCAAGAGAGTCTTAGAGATAATCGTGCTCCGCAAAACAATCATATGTAGCCAAGAAGGGAGCAACAATGGTGCTCAGTATGCTATGGACCGCATAGTACCAGTGAATTCCCTACTTGTAGAGTACAATTCAATGGGAACTGCAATGCCTGTGGGAGGTATGGTCATCAAGCTAAGGATTGCATAGTATTTAAGCGTGGGATGGCCAATAGACCAACCTTAGCATGGACAGACACACCTCAAGTGCCTGCATTGATGCTGGCCCCACCTCTTGAACAAAGGTCACAACACATGGTCCCTAGGGCCCAAAATGTTGTTCAAACAACACCCTTACCACCTCCAGTGCTAGGACCGCAACCACCACATCCGAGAATCACTTCTGTGAATCAAGTGGGTTGTGAGTCATCTATTGCTTGTTTGGAAGGCTGTGAGGAAGATATAGACCCTAATATTGCCTATGGGATGGATGTGCTTGAAGAAAGTCCACAATACTACATGAAGGACTATTGGGGACAAGTCAAACATGTATATCAAGTAGCTGCTCTTGCTGCAAGAGGCCAAAATATCAATTACACTGCTAAGAGACCACCTCTTCAATGCTATGAGTGTGGAGGTCCACATCGTGTAACCGAGCTTCCTATTAGGCTACAAAAAAATGACACACAAATGCAAACCAATCAAGCGAGCACGTCTACAATGCCAATACTCATGTGTAATCGATGTGGCATAGATCATTTGATTGCCCAATGTCCAAATAATCCAAATGCACCAAAGATCACGCCATTAAACTTGTTTGAGGTTACTGAGGAGCCATCACAATGTACACTCGTGGTACCAGTAAACGTACTCACACGATTGATGCTCCAAAAACAAAATTATATTCTTGAAGAAAGAGACACGGCATCAATTGCTCAATCTCAAAAAAAGAAGAAAACACGAAGGAAGAGATTGCAAAAAGCAGCGAAGTTAGACCCCAGTTCAAAGACCTAGGGACTGGTGACGACCCCGTATATATGAACGATGCTAACGAGGATTTTGATTAAGGTGAAACCATGGAGACCAAAACAACCACTAAGATAGAATCCAACAAGGAATATCTTCATGAGCCACAATGGCCACGATCCAAGAAGAAGTTAGGAACTTATCCAAACCCTACAGAGGAGATTGAGCGAGTCAAGCAATTAAGGAGTTTTGTAGAAGATACCCAAAGGGATCTAGAACAAGCACCTAGGTAGATCGAGATTACAGACACCGTGTTCCCTACCCCAACAACAACCTCACCAAGTCCATAGACCCTTAGCCATACCTAGTGTCATCCAAGAAGAAAGTGACTTAAAGTCATGGGAAAGTGGGCGTACTCACTTCTTGATGGAAATAATATTTATAGAGGGACTACCTGATCCTATCGAAGAAATGGAGATTCGATCTTCCCCACGTCAAGGGGATGAAGCCCAAAAGGTGCCGTTAAACATTGCCAAATTGATGGATTTCATGTCTTCAAAAGTTAGAACCACCATCATGTCCAAACTATATAAAGACCCTGAGCTAGTCTCAGCTCTTCGAGCCTTCCTCAATGGAGAACTGAAATTTGGGCTACCACAATTTGCACAGATGGATGGAGCTAGGGAGATGCTAATAGAGGAGGAACACTTAGATCCACAACCCAACCTAGATGAGAACCTTGTTATAGAAATACCTGTTAACAAGTTGGGACAATACTTTGAGGGTGATGAATCCAATGTGACCATACCAATCACTACTAAGGGATTAGCCATGAAGGGAATCCTTGATGGTGGCGTTGGGGTTAGCATCGTGACTAAAAATTGCTGGGAAACTATGGAAAGACCTCACCTTGCGACCACAACCATAGTATTGAAGATGGCCAATGGGTCTATTGTTAAACCTATTGGGATGCTAGAAGATCTCAAGATCAAGGTCTTTGGACATAAAATAAGAATTTCCTTCATTGTTATGGATTCCTCCAAGCACACTATGGCATCGGAGATGATCTTAAGACGTCCTTTTATGAGGGAAGCAAAAATGGTGCATGACTGGTCTAAAAACCATGTCTACTTGCAGTTCCAAGATTCTGTCATTCAAGTGGATCTTGTAACTGATCGAGCACATACTCTTAAAAATAGATTTATAATTGATCATATATCTGACACTACAGTTCACTCGGCCCCATTGCAGTATTGTTACACGTGTAAAGCGGACACTGATGTTGGGGAAGATTCTCCTTATATGGATGTACTACCTGGGATGACTGAGTCTGACAATGTGGATTGGGTCCACCTAGCAGCAATCATAGACACTTGGGGAAACAAAGGGACGACCTGGGTAACACATGAGGGGGATGAAATGCCACCACTCGTACCCTTAAATATGCTAGAAGCAATGCATATAGCTTCTGACAAGACTCATCCTCATATAACAAAGAAAACATACAAGTGGGTCCTTAAATCTTCTTTAGCGACCATGGTTGATGCTAAAAAACAGAAGCCCACATTTCTGGCGCCTTGTAAGAAATGTCCCACTCGCTCCAAAAAATGTAAGGAAACGTGGCATTGGATTCCTAAACGACTATAGGAAGCCCAAGGCTACTATCAAGGAAATGATCAAATCTGGGTGCCAAAACGTAGATTGTGTTCTTACCTGTCACCTGGCCCATGTGAGCTCAATCATGTGGCTCCAAAACGAATTGAAGATCGCGGAAAGGAAAAAATCACGGAATGCTACACACCCGCTCCAGAGCTAGTTTGGGTATCAAAGAAAGAATGATTTGTTCCACCTAGCTCAAGAACAGGGAAGTCAAATGAAGCTTCTTGCTCTTCATGTAGTTCCTATACGGAAATAGAAGCTTTGACACAACCTCCACCCACCTTGTACATGTCCATACAAACAAGGAAGAGTTTGCACCTCCCATTGTAAGTTCACCACCTACAAAAACATTGCAAATAAAATCATGGGAGAGTACCTTACCACCCTTGCAACTAGATGAAACGCATAGGGCGGTCGAAAACTATTGGTTAAAGCCTTTACCCATAACAACTTGGAACAATTGGTTTCAAAAGCCGACGACATCATTCCAAAAGGTATGATCTACCCAAGGAAGGGAGGAGTGTTTGCTGACATCCATCATTCACTTGCTTCCCTCTCAACCTTCCTCCTTGACCTCTCAATCTC
This sequence comes from Adiantum capillus-veneris, assembly GCF_014529385.1. Taxonomy (NCBI): domain Eukaryota; kingdom Viridiplantae; phylum Streptophyta; class Polypodiopsida; order Polypodiales; family Pteridaceae; genus Adiantum; species Adiantum capillus-veneris. The sequence continues at coordinate 7,553,261 of NC_140935.1, read as the reverse complement.
CGATCTTGGGGAATGTATATATAAAGCCTTATACTCACAAAACAAGATAAAAAAGTAAAAGAGCAAGAGCCATAACACAAAATCATAAAAACACATTATGCATAAGAACACGACCCTTGTAGTATTTTCACTCTAACCATCATCTATTTGCATGTACAGATATGGCTAGTAAGCTAGAGTCATCCACTCCTGCCTTGGGTGAGAGGTACTCTCGTTACTTTTCACAATTTTTCACATGGTCTTTCCGGTGCTTACCTGTGAATAGGATTTGGTAGATATGCTAGCATGTGAGAGGAATTTCGAGGAGTTAGAATGGCTGATACGTCTCTTGAACACGACTGATCCATACTTCGTAGAAAGTGTATCTCCCATTGCACAAGCCTATCCTTTTGACCAAGATGACTATAGGCGTCTAGTGACCTTCTTAGTAAACATTGGTGCCTTTGATGATGAAGAAGATTTACATGATTATACGGATGGCACATATGGTCTCATGGATGATGAATTTGTTTTTCTCGACGACGAGGATAGGGGTTTAGACTTAGGGTTTCCCCCAAATCTCTACAATATACTATTCCCTTGACTCTCTAGGGGGAGTGCAAATAATTAGGTTAGGGTTCCTTATGGTTTTTAATTGTGTTCAAAAGTGTTGGTACCTTTTCCCACTAATGTGCCTCATAGAGGTATCTTTGTGTTTCCTAGTGTGTACATGAACGTTTTGCTGTTGTTAGGATTTGGACCTTCATGGAATCTTTCTCTCGTTCACACTTCAAATCAAGCGCGACCATCAACACAAACATGCGTTTCTTATCCATTAACATTGCCCCTTATCTTTTTGCATCCATGTTTGTCTGCTTTAATTGTGATTGGTAGCATAATATCCAACACATTTCTTAGTATCAAACATTAAATTCAATCTAATTTTTTGTCATAATCACTTGTCTAGGTTTAAAAATCAAGCAGACCGACTAAGCTAGTTTAGCCAAGCTAGGCGTTAGAGATCTTCTCTGAATACCATGGGGAATGCGTTCCTAATAATCAATGGTTACTTAGGTTCTTAATCCGATTTAGGTAGCATTGTGTGAAATGTACTAGGGCTTTCTAGTGGGCTTAGTCCCTATTGACATTTAGCTTAAGTATTATAAAGGGAGTTTACTAATGTGATGAGCCTGGGAAGGGTAACAATGTTATATGACCCCCCAAAGTTACAAAATTAAAATGCTAAAAACATACAAACAAAAAAATCAAAGTGCCACAATGTAAAATCTTAAGCTGGAAGAGAAATCAAAGCTTGATTTGGTACTTCACTCACATGTATCGCCTATGGTACTAGAGCCCTAGAGGTTCCCAGTGTGGGTGCTTTTCCTTGAAAAGCAAAAAACCCAAGGCATACAAAATAAGCACACACATCAGAATTGAAACAATATGAAAAGACTTTGGGGAGTCAAAGAAAATGAAATAAGTCAGGCGATGATTTCATGAGCAATTCCTTTTATCGTAGCTTAACTACAAGGTCTTCTAGGTATGGCCTCTAGGCAGCCCTCGGACATGAAATACTTGGATCTCGCGATTAAAAAACTTGATTGACCATAGAAAATTGAGAAGCTTGCCCATGGTATTAATAGTCGATCTTTAGTGCCTTTCAATCTTTAAATTAGCGACCCCAGACTTGTTTAAATTTTTATCTTTACAATTGTTTATACGTTTGATTATATTGCAATTTAATGTTTATTGCTGACAAATGGTTTAAATTTTTGCTACCAATCAATTTATCTGCCTAAAACTGCATATGCTTTTCAATTGTATATAAGAGTGCAATTATTGTTCCAACGTTGTTTGATTTTGCAGTGACTGAAGAAGGCTAAGGACATTCATTTCAGATGCTCTTCCACCTCAATGAACGAGCTTCAACTCAATAGCTTCCAAGGACGGAATCTACATCAAGAAGGGGTGCATGTTAACCCTCACGCACATTCCTATCACCTACGACGGATGCCATATTATTTATCTGGTAGAGTCAGGTACTAGGCTTGTCGGTCCAATAGGAAAAGGGTAAGAGTGATCGCCGATGAGAGGCGCACTCTAACTGGAACATTCAAGGGATTAGTTGGCTAAGCATGGGCGCCCAAGTGTGAATGGGGCGAGATTCTTTCGTTTGTGCAATTAAAGACTGTTCTTGCTCCATCTCCATCTTCTTCTTCTTCATCTCCTTGTATTTCTGTGTGTGTATGTGTGTGTGTGTGTGTGTGTGTGTGTGTGAGAGAGAGAGAGAGAGAGAGAGAGAGAGAGTATTGTGATGGTGGCACGATGGCGCGGCGAGGCGGTTGAGTGCGGCGTAGCGGCGTCTCCCTCTTCTTCACGACAAGGAATCCTCCACGACAACAAGCGTAGAGCGGTGAGTGACACACCATCGTCATCTTTGAGCTTACTAGTTTAGGCTAGATGCATGCTTGGAGCCATTTGTGGCTCGCTCACAATGTATCGGCAAGTCCCTTGCATTGACACGTGCGACAGACGTGCACATTTTTGCTAGGAAACTATGGGAAGACCTCACCTTGCGACCACAACCATAGTAGTGAAGATGGCCAATGGTTCTATTGTTAAACCTATTGGGATGCTAGAAGATCTCAAGATCAAGGTCTTTGGACATAAAATAAGAGTCACATTCATTGTTATGGATTTCTCCAAGCACACTATGGCATCGGAGATGATCTTAGGACGTCTTTTCATGAGGGAAGCAAAAATGGTGCATGATTGGTCTAAAAACCATGTCTACTTGCAATTCCAAGATTCTGTCATTCCAGTGGATCTTGTAACTGGTCGAGCACATCCCCTAGGAAACATGTTTATAATTGATCATAGATCTGACACCACAATTCACTCAGCCCCGTTACAGTATTGTTACGCGTGTAAAGCGGACACTGATGTTGGGGAAGATTCTCCTTATATGGATGGATGTACTACCTGGGATGACTGAGTCTGACAATGTGGATTGGGTCCACCTAGAAGCAACCATAGACACTTGGGGAAACAGGGGGACGACCTGGGTAAGTCCTGAGGGGGATGAAATGCCCGTACCCCTAAATATGCTACAAGCAATGCATATAGCTTCTGACAAGACTCATCCTAATATAACAAAGAAAACATACAAGTGGGTCTCTAAAGCTTCTTTAGTGACCATAGCTAGTGCTAAAAAACAGAAGCTTTGTAAGAAACGTCCCACTCGCCCCAAAAAATGTAAGGAAACGTGGGGGTGGATTCCTAAACAACTATCGGAAGCCCAAAACTACTATCACGAATTGACGATCGCGGAAAGAAAAAAATCACAGAATGCTACACACCCGCTCCAGAGCTAGTTTGGGTATCGAAGAAAGAACGATTTGTTTCACCTAGCTCAGGAAGGGGGGAGTCCCATGAAGCTTCTAGCTCCTCATGTAATGCATCTATAGAGGTAAAAGCTTCTCCACAGCCTCCACCTACAATAGTGGACCTCCATGAAACCACAAAGGAATTCGCACCTCCCAGTGTTCAAGAATCACCTGATGAACCACTTCAAGTTAGATCCTAGGAGAGTACCTTACCACCCTTGCAACTCGACGAGGCACCTAAGGTAATAGAAAACTATGTCAAAAATCCTCACCTATTACCAACTGGAACAATTAATTCAAAGGGTGACGAGCACATTTCAAATGGTATGATCTACACAAAGAAGGGGGAAGTATTGCTGATAGTCATCATTCACTCACTCCCCTCTCAACCTTCCTCCCTGACCTCTCAATCTCCCAATCTTAGGGAATGTATATATAAAGCTTTATACTCACAAAAAAAATATATAATAAAGAGCAAGAGCAATAAGCAAACGAGTATGCACAATAAAAGTCAAAACATTGACCTAGACCTCCACATTCACATCCGGTACACTGAAACAGAAACCTATGTCATAAAACACGTTTGATCCTCATCACTCGAGTGGTGGAGGCTAGGTAGAATTAGTACGATAGGAGTGTTTCTGTTTTAGAGTTTAGTGATTAGCAAAGTTCTTTCTTCCCACTGATGTGCCTCCTAGAGGTATTTTTTGTGTTTCCTAGTGTATACAGGAACGTGTTGCTGTTGTTAGGATTTGGACCTTCATGGGATCTTTCTCTCTTTCACTCTTCAAATCAAGCGCGATCATCAACACAAATAGGTGTTTCTTATCCATTAGCATTTCCCCTTATCTTTTTTGCATCCATGTTTGTCTGCTTTAATTATAATCGGTAGCATAATATTCAACGCATTTGCTTAGTATCAAACATTAAATTCAATGTAATTTTTTGTCATAAGCACTTGTTTAGGTTTAAAAATCAAGTTGTCCGACTAAGCTAGTTTGACCAAGCTAGGCGTTAGAGATCTTCTCTTAATACCATGGGGAATGCCTTCCTAATAATCAATGGTTACTTAGGTTCTTAATACGATTTAGGCAGCATTGTGTGAAATGTATTGGGGCTTTCTAGTGGGCTTAGACTTTTAACTTAAGTATTATAAAGGGAGTTTACTAATGTGATGAGCTTGGGAAGGGTAATAGTGTTATATGGCCCCCCCAAAGTTACAAAATTAAAATGTTGAAAACGTTATAAAAAAAAAAGTGCCACAATGTAAAATCTTAAGCTGGAAGAGAAATCTCAGCTTGATTTGATACTTCACTCACATGTATCGTCTATGGTACTAGAGCCCTAGAGGTTCCCAGTGTGGGCGCTTTTCCTTGAAAAGCAAAAAACCCAATGCATACAAAATAAGCACACACATCAAAATTGAAACAATGTGAAAAGACTTTAGAGGGTCAAAGAAAAGGAAATAAGTCAGGCGATGATTTCATGAGCAATTCCTTTTATCGTAGTTTAACTACCAGGTCTTCTAGGTATAGCCTTTAGTCAACCCTCGTACATGAAATACTTGGTTCTCGCGATTAAACAACTTAACTGACCATAGAAAATTGAGAAGCTTGCCCATGGTATTAATAGTCGATCTTTAGTGCCTTTCGATCGTTAAACTAGCGACCCCATACTTGTTTAATTTTTTATCTTTACAACTGTTTATGCGTTTGATTATATTGAAATTTAATGTTTATTGCTGACAAATGGTTTAAATTTTTGCTACCAATCAATTTGTCTGCCTAAAACTGTATATGCTTCTTAGTTGTATATGAGAATGCAATTACTGTGTCAATGTTGTTTGATTTTGCAATGATTGAAGAAGGCTAAGGACATTCATCTCAAATTCTCTTCCACCTCGATGAACAAGCTTCAACTCAATAGCTTCCGAGGACGGAATCTACATCAGGAAGGGGAGCATGTTAACCCTCACACACATTCGTATCACCTAAGATGGACGCCGTATTATTTATTTGGTAGAGTCATGTATCGGGCTTGTCGGTTCAATAGAAAAAGGGTAGAGTGATCGCCGATGAGAGGCGCACTCTAACAGGAACATTCAAGGGTTAGTTGGCTAAGCATGGGTGCCCAAGTGTGAATGGGGCGAGTTCATATAAAAGTCACCTAAACCTAAAAATCTCTCATTCTCTCATTTTTTGCAATTGAAGAGTGCTCTTGCTCCATCTCCACCTTCTTCTTCTTCTTCATCTCCTTGTGTGTGTGTATGCGTGAGAGAGAGAGAGAGAGAGAGAGAGAGAGAGAGAGAGAGAGTGAGATTGAGCATTGTGACGATGGCACGGCGACGGCGAAGCGGTTGAGCGCGGCGCAGCAGCAGCTCCTTCTTCTTCGGGCGAGGAATTCTCCACGAAGGCGAGTGTAGGGCGGTCAGTGACACACCCTTGCTCTCTTAAATTTGCTAGATTAGTCTAGTTGTGTGCTTGGAGCCAAATGTGGCTCGCACACAGTGTATCAGCAAGTCCCTTGCATTGACATGTGCCACAGACGCACACAAAAAGCCACTAAATTATAGAAGCAAAAAGCTCCCATCACAAAGAAACAAAGAGATCCCAAAGTATCACCTTGACATGGCACTGTAAAGGACATCACTCGCTTCAAGCCCCCATTGGCAGCCAAATAGTATCACCTATTTTAGTCCTTCCACTATAAAAGGGGCCACATGATATAGATATCAATTCAATGATTATAAGACCATTAAACGAGCAACGATAAAGAGGAGAGTGAACTATAAGATTTAACACAACGTAAATACTCACGTAAATATGGTCCCCATGAAAGCTAAGAAAATCCTTGGTGCTCCCTTAGAGTTCTTAGAAAATGGACAAGCCATTGGTGAACGACAACAAAAAATTAAAAACTTGGTGTTCTACATGGGTCAAGAATGTTGTTATGGAGAATCAGTGTTGCAAGTTTACGGTGGAAAGGATGCACCACTTAGTCCCTAGGGCAATCACTTTCCAAAATGTGTATCATATCATGCGAGGTAAGTAGAGAGGATTATTAATAGTTTAGAATGTATACTTTTAAACGGGTGCAAGTTTTTTAAACGGGACCACATTGTAAATGTAATATGTATATTGAGATATTAATGAGATACTATACTTTTATGTATACATTAAATGGGGGTTGAGGTTTTTTAAATTGGACCACATTGTAAATGTAATATGTATATCGAGATATTATTAATAATCACTTGAATGCATGTGATATAGGGAGCTTTTGATGAGTGATCGCCTTGAGACTTCATCATCCTAATCCAACGGATGAAGACACAAACTTTACAAGCATCTATGAATAACATGATTGCTTGGCCCAAAAAGGTTTCGTAAGTTGCTTTGCATTGAATGGGTTCTTTGTGAATCCTCAAATATTAATTGCTTTGATTTGTATTAATCATCCTATAAACTTATCAGCACCCATGGGCAAGAAGACGTATCAACAAAGACTCCAACCGACATGCCAACACAATTGCAAATAGGTGGAGAGGGTGGGACCAGGTTGCATGCTACCAGTGTTGACCCTTCTCTTGTATATTAAAGAAAGGGAAAGAGTGCAAAAGGATTAGCTTGAAAAGAGACGGCATAAGTGTAACGAATAAAATCAACTTGAGAAAGGGAGGATTAGTAGGAGGAGTTGAAAGTGTACATGGAGGAGGGCGCTAATGTGGGTGGAGAGTTTCCAATAAACAAAGACATAATCTTCAACAAGGTATGATTTCAAAGCATCTCACAAATTGAAATTACTAAATAATCTTTTTGGATTGTGTTTTTAATTATGCAATTTTATATTTATTCTTCAAACAAATTTTATACTTTCCTTGCAAGAATGAGTGTGAAGGCAAGTTGGTTGGGATCTCAAAAGATTGCAACTGCTAGCAAAACCTTTCTCATCCAGGGATACATTGAGTCCAAAGGTTCTTTCATTTTCTTTGTTCATGCACTTGGCTACCCATCAGTTGTAGTAAACAATGAGATTATGGAGAAATGGGAGATTTAAATAGCTAAACCTTTAGAATGCAATAAACTCTATCACATTTCGGAGTCCATGCATAGTGTGCTTTTTCAATGTGTGCCATTATATTCAACAGAACAGTCATATAAGCCAAAAACCTCAATGGCATTCACAAGTATAATTCTTATTTTTACGATTGAATATGTGAGCTTTTATTGAGTAGATTATGGCCAATGGCTTCTAGCTTGTAACACTGAATTATCTATGGCACTTAGTTTTCCATTTGTACGAGCCTGTTAACCCTCACGCACATTCCTATCACCTACGATAGACGCTGTATTATTTATTTGGTAGAGTTAGGTACCGGGCTTGTCGATCCAATAGGAAAAGGGTAAGAGTGATCGCCGCCGATGAGAGGTGCACTCTAATTGGAACATTCAAGGGATTAGTTGGCTAAGCATGGACACCCAAGTGTGAATGGGGCGAGCTCATATAAAAGTCAACTAAACCTAAAATTCACTCATTCTCTCATTTGTGCAATTGAAGAGTGCTCTCGCTCCATCTCCATCTTCTTCTTCTTCACCTCTTTGTGTGTGTGTGTGTGTGTGTGTATGCGAGAGAGAGAGAGAGAGAGAGAGAGAGAGAGAGAGAGAGAGAGAGAGAGAGAGAGAGAGAGAGAGAGAGAGAGAGAGAGTGCGATCGAGCATTTGGACGGCGGCAGCGAAGCAGTTGAGCGCGGCGCGACGGTGGCTCCTCCTTCTTCGCGGCGAGGAATCCTCCACGACAACAAGCGTAGAGCGATGAGTGACACACCATCGCCATCTTGAGATTACTAGTTTAGGCTTTTTGTGTGCTTGGAGCCATTTGTGGCTCACACACAGTGTATCGACAAGTTCCTTGCATTGACATGTGGGACATATGCGCACATTTTTGGCGCGGCTATCAAGGAATGCCATACACTAAGCTTGAATGGCACTCTGTGCTTCTTTTGTGGTGCAATTTCAATTGTAGGAAAGGTAGGGAAGGAAGGTGTGTGTGTTGAGAAGAAGGATTTTGTGTTGCTACTGTGTATTTCTTTGTTAATGAAGTTTTGAAAGGTTACTGTGTTTTCTGTGTGCTAAGGTATTAGTATTAAGGTTGTTAGTTCTGTGTAATGTAAAGTACAATAAGTAGGAAGTAGAGCTAATGAAGTGTGTTAGTGTGTAACAGTAGGTGTATTAGTTGTAAGTAGGTAGGTAGAGTGTGTGTGTGCTCGCCGCAGGCCGTGGCGACCTTATCCAAAAATAAATAAAAAATAATTAAAAAATAAAGGTAGGACCGAGATCGAGAATATCTCCCAGACCCAAGCCCAAGCTCACGCTCAGGCTCAAGCCTCAGTCGCCTTTTAAAATTACGTATTTTAGCTTCACACGTAGCTAAAAATCGACCTTTTTCAGGACCAACGGAGCTTCAGGTGACCAAACGTTGTGCTGTAAAGCACACCGCGACCCTCTGAGTGATATGCTCGTTTTGAGCTATCACACACTTTAATAAAAAAAAAACCGATCATTAAAAAACATTAAAAAACGATTAAAAACAAATGCCTAAAAAAGTAAGCGGTTAACCTTCGAGGTTATCCGCCGACGCTTGTAGGGTGCCAAAGGCACATGCATCTGCACTCTGGTTGTGTGCTAGAGACGGAGCAACTAGAGAGAATTTTGACTTACGCGAGTTCTCGATATCCACCTACCTTAGGTTCCGGGCCCTCGGCGGGGACCTAAGGTAGTACAAACCAAGACCCGAACATAGCGGCTAGTGACTCTTCCTCTGACTATGACGTCATGGATGGTTTCCCAATGCCTAATCCCGATAGCTTAAGCCAAGATATGCATGCCATGGGTCCACGGTCCGGGCCGAGCGTGCTTAGCCTCTTGAAGGAAATCTTTAGTAGAGCCACTCGCTCCGAACATGGAGCTAATGATGTAAATGAGGGGGGTGGGGAAGTAAATTCTCCATTCATGACCAACGTAGACCCTATGCCCTTAGAGAATGTGCTGACGGGAGCAAAGCGAACCCCGAACCCCCGACGGCCTCTAAAACACCGGGGACCGAATGGCGCGCCTCGAGCCTGTCATGGTAAAGCAAACAGGGGCCACCACCTAGCTTCAGCGGCTAGGACGCAAACAACACACCACCATAACAAAGTTTTCATCCAAGAGAGATGGATGTTTGGGAGTAATGATGAAAAGGAAAGGGAATGAGATCAAGTGAGAGAGAGAGAGAGAGAGTGAGGGAGGGGGTATAGCGGCTTAGTACTTAGGCATCACAAAAGGATGGCGAATCCGCACACCCTTCACACATACACAAGCTCACTCCAAAACACAAGACTAGGTGGCGATTCCGCACACCTCACATGGGCAAAACATTGCAAGAAAACATACTCACAAAACCTCAAGCTTTATTTAGAGAATTAGGCGATGAAATGGGGAGCATAGGGTAGGGGAATGAGAAGGGAGAGAGTGGTAGAGCACATGGCGGATAGGTGGGAGTTGATGGCGAAGACTCGCACGAGGATTATGGCCATCATCTTTCATTTAGTTGCCCTTTATCTTCCATAGCCAAGGGTGTAGAGGTCATGCTCAAGACAAGCATGGTGATTGCGGTGATGGTGATGGTGTGGGTGTGTGAGTGTGCACTAAGCACACACAATGCATAGTGTGTTCTTTGGTGATGTTGTGTGTCCTTAGTGTGATGGTGATCCCTCTTTATATAGGGGAGGAGGGGGAGAAATTCTAGAATTTAGAAATGAAGAAATCATTATCTACATAGGCCATGTGACTGTGGGCCCCACTTGTCTGGCTGTGTGTATATGTGCCAGAACAGCAGTCTCATGAGAGAGAGACTAAGAGAGAGAGGTGGGTTGATGAAAAAAAGTGAGAGGTGACATGGAGAATAAAGTAATTACAAGAGGGGAGAGAGGGGAGTGTGTTCAGAGGTGAATCTGTGTGCAGATGTGTGTAAAAACAAGAAAAATCAGGTAACCACCGGGTGGGGATGGGTCTGTGGGCACCTTTTTTAGTGAAACTGAGTGTGTGTGAGTGTGGGGGGAGGTTATTTAGCTACAAGACAAGAGACATGGCGCCCTTTAGAGAGAGAGAGGGGGGTATTTGGGTCATGGGATATGATAGGAGAGAGAAAGAGGGGGTGGGGTATACTATTTTGGAAGATAGGGTAAGTTGCATGTGAGTTAGGGTGCATTATTGGTGAGTTATAATGCATTATTGGTGAGATGTGGGGTAGCTTGAGGGGAGAGAGAAAGGAGAAAGGACAAGGGGAAGAGAGAGGGGGTTGACCTTTTGAGTGGAGGAGAGGAAAAGGGACACCCGGCGGGGCAACAGTGAAGAAAAAGGAGGCAAGGTGGGGATGGGCTACCCCGCAGGCATGAGGTGGCCTATTTTACCTTTCTTATATATTTACATAATCATACTTTATTTTTTTTTCTTACTTTTTCCAATGCCTTTATCACTTCCTCCATAAGAGGGGGTTTTCATGGGGTGGGGACGAGAGAAGAGGGGTATGGGAGCTTGGTTTGTGAAAAGCCCCCATCAGTGCATGTGAATACTTCACTCACTGCACCTCTTGACTCTTCAGAGTTATTTCCCTCCGAGGTCATATTACCCAATGGTAGAAGCCTTGCTGAAGTGCACGAGGTTGAGTGATATATCCTTGCAGCAAGGGAAAAAGAAGTCGAGAGCTTACGCAAGGCGGAGCAACCAAGAGAGTTAAAAGCGAAAGCCCCTATGTCAATATCCTTGCAAAGAGAGCAATCGAGTGCTCCTGACTTAGCAGCCGCTAAGGGCCAACCCCTAGAAAGCAACATTACATCTAGCTCCAAGGACATCCCTAGCACCTCAATCCTAGATGGAGCGTTCTTAAATGAGAGTTGGGAGTACAAACTACAAACGGAAACACTAAGCGACTTATACACATGTCACACCTATCATGTGGGTTGGTTAGATATCCTACAATCCACAATGGGTGCTACTAGTGTGGAGGATCAACAACAAAGAGTTTGTGGGGTCATCCATAGGGTCATTGAGTTAGAGAGACAAAAGAAGAAGATCAACATGCCTCCAACGGGTCTCGTGAGATTCTTGGATACACGAAAGGCTAAACAACCGACCTTATCGCAAATGGAGACTCCATTGGTAAGTCCAATGGATCCTCCATATGTTGTTTCTTCAGGGGTCTCAGTGCAATCTGAGCCCACAAGTGATAGCTTTACCTTTCCAAGTCTAGCTCATCTTTCCCTTGATGACACCACAGCTACCATGCCTACCCCAATGATGGGCATGCCAAGAAACACACCATGGACCTCATTTGTTAGTAAAGCACCGGTACATGGTAGCTCAATGTCTGTAACAATACCTACAAGTGTGTACCAATCGTATGCACCTATGGGTCATCGCACTCATGTAGTCCCTACCCCTCCCATTGTTTCAACTACCTATGCTCCACAACCACAACACCCAAGCTCTTATTTGCATGGGACTATACCGGCTAGCATTACCATGTCACATCTAACGTCTGCTATGCCTGGGGCCACACATATGAACTATGGACCACCACATGGCACAATATTGTACCCAACGTGGAACCCAAGGCCTTCCTATGCGCCAAGCCCAATGCCAATACCTACTCCACATGTAGTCTCTGGAGCACCTCCACCCACGGTTCCTGCTCACTTAGGTGACTTGGCAACATTTCCTCAAGCTCTTGGTCAATCTATTGCTAAGAATATGCGTAACACGCCTGATAGAGAGCCTATAAGTAAGGCAGTACAAATAGCCAAGCTCACACAAAAATTTAGTGGAGACGGGGATGTGAGAAAGCATCTCGAAGTGTTTGAACAAATATGCGATTCTCTAGGAGAACACAATGACCTGCATAAGAGTAATGCTTTAAGACTAACCTTAACTGGGAAGGCATGAGATTGATATAGAACCCTAAGGGTGGAAGAAAAAACGATTTACCCTACTCTTAGGCGACTGTTTTTGAAAGAATACATACGAGAGGGAGTGCTTTGGGGTGTAGCCTCTCAGCTCCCGAAAGCCCAACGAGAGGAAGGAGAGTCGGTGAGAGACTTTATTAGTCGCTTGAAGCATTTGAATTCTCGTTGTAATCCAAATTAGCGCTTCAATTATAATCAATTGCTTGATAAATTCATTAGGGGGTTACGACATGAGGATATCTACAATGGCCAAGTCATTAGAGGTATCACCACTTGGGAAGCAGTCACCACCAATGCGATCCAATTGGAGGATAATTTAATGAGTCAAGGAGAAAGAATGTTTGTTGAGCCTAAATCTATTAGCTCGCAAGCATCAGGGCATCAGCCGATGACCCTAAAGCCTATTGCTAAGGAGCCAAAGATATATGAGATGACTTTAGCAGATCTCACCAAGGCTATCTAAGAGAGTCTTAGAGACAATCGTGCTCCGCAAAACAATCATATGTATCCAAGAAGGGAGCAACATTGGTGCTCAGTATGCTATGGACCGCATAGTACCAATGAATGCCCTACTTTTAGAGTAAAATTCAATGGGAATTGCAATGCCTGTGGAAGGTATGGTCATCAAGCTAAGGATTGCATAGTATTTAAGCGCACGATGGCCAATAGACCAACCTTAGCATGGACAGACACACCTCGAGTGCCTGCATTGATGCCGGCCCCACCTCTTGAACAAACAGCACAACGCATGGTCCCTAGGGCCCAAAATGTTGTTCAAACAACACCCTTATCACCTCCAGTGCTAGGACCGCAACCACCACATCCGAGAATCACTTATGTGAATCAAGTGGGTTGTGAGTCATCTATTGCTTGTTTGGAAGGCTGTGAGGAAGATATGGACCCTAATATTGCCTATGGGATGGATGTGCTTGAAGAAAGTCCACATTACTACATGGAGGACTATTGGGGACAAGTCAAACCTGTATATCAAGTAGCTGCTCTTGCGGCAAGAGGCCAAAATATCAATTACACTGCTAAGAGACCACCTCTTCAATGCTATGAGTGTGGAGGTCTTGTAATCGAGTGTCCTATTAGGCTACAAAAGAATGCCACACTAATGCAAACCAATCAAGCGAGCACGTCTACAATGCTAATACTCATGTGTAATCAATGTGGCGTAGATCATTTGATTGCCCAATGTCCAAATAATCCAAATGTATCGAAGATCACGCCATTAAAGTTGATTGAAGTTACCAAGGAGCTATCACAAAGTACACCTGTGGTACTAGTAAACGTACTCACACGATCGATGCTCCAAAAACAAAATTATATTCTTGAGGAAAGAGACACGACATCAATTGCCCAATCGCAGAAAAAGAAGAAAACACGAAGGAAGAGATCCCAAAAAGCAGCGAAGTCAGACCCCAGTTCAAAGACCAACATAGGGACTTGTGACGACCCCGTATACATGAACAACGCTGAAGAGGATTTTGATTCAGGTGAAACCATGGAGATCAAAACGACCACTAAGATAGAAACCAACAAGGAAGATCTTCATGAGCCACAATGGCTAGTATCCAAAAAGAAGATAGGAACGTATCCAAACCTACAGAGGAGATCAAGTGAGTCAAGCAATTAAGGAGTTTGGTAGAAGATACCCAAAGGGATCTAGAACTAGCACCTAGGCAGATCTAGATTACAGACACTGTGTTCCCTACGCAACAACAACCTCACCAAGTCCATAGACCCTTAGCTATATCTAGTGTCATCCAAGAAGAAAGTGACTTAAAGTCATGGGAAAGTGGGCGTACTCACTTCTTGATGGAAAGAATGTTTAAAGAGGGACTACCTAATCCTATCAAAGAAATGGAGATCCCATCTTCCCCACGTGAAGGGGCTGAAACCCAAAAGGTGCCGTTAAACATTGCCAAATTGATGGATTTCATGTCTTCAAAAGTTAGAACCACCATCATGTCCAAACTATATAAAGACCCTGAGCTAATCTTAGCTCTTCGAGCCTTCCATAATGGAGAACTGAAGTGTGGGCTACCACAATTTGCACAGATGGATGGAGCGGGGGAGATGCCAATAGAGGAGGAACACTTAGATCCACAACCCAACCTAGATGAGAACCTTGTTATAGAAATACCTGTTAATAAGTTGGGACAATACTTTGAGGGTGATGAATCCAATGCGAACATACCAATCACTACTAAGGGATTAACTGTGAAGGGAATCCTTAATGGTGGTGCTGGGGTTAGCATTGTGACTAAAAATTGATGGGAAACCTTGGGAAGACCTCACCTTGCGACCACAACCATAGTAGTGAAGATGGCCAATGGGTCTATTGTTAAACCTATTGGGATGCTAGAAGATCTCAAGATCAAAGTCTTTGGATATAAAATAAGGATTACCTTCATTGTTATGGATTTCTCCAAACACACTATGGCATCGGAGATGATCTTAGGACGTCCTTTCATGAGGGAAGCAAAAATGGTGCATGATTGGTCTAAAAACCATGTCTACCTGCAGTTCCAAGATTCTATCATTAGAGGGATCTTGTAACTGGTCGAGCACATCCTCTAGGAAACAGATTTATAATTGATCATAGATCTGACACCACAGTTCACTCAGTCCCATTGCAATATTGTTACACGTGTAAAGCGGACACTGATGTTGGGGAAGATTCTCCTTATATGGATGTACTACCTGGGATGACTGAGTCGGACAATGTGGATTGGGTCCACCTAGCAACAGCCATAGACACTTGGGGAAATAGGGGGACGACCTGGGTAACACATGAGGGGGATGAAATGCCACCACTCGTACCCTTAAATATGCTAGAAGCAATGCATATAGCTTTGATGACCTAGAACATGAAAGTTTGACTGGAATTGGAACTGTAGCGCCTCACAAGACTATAACCCACACGATTTGGGGCCAGAATTAGCTGAAATTGACTTCGAGGATGAAGAATCTGAGTTAAATCTTAGTGCAAATGTGGGGACAAACCATTCAGGGCCAAGTGGTACCCTAGATGACAATATATCCAAGGGAGCAGAAGACACAAGTAGTGATTCATCTAGTGACTCTTCACTAGAGATCGGTCGTAATCGAAAATTAAACAAGAAGAGTAAGAGATATAAGAGGCGAGGATATCGAGCAAATGTGGGTGCTAGAATAAATGAAAGGAAATCTACCACAGAATGGCTTAATTATATAGGGGCATGTGATTCTCATCGAAAGTTGGTAGATAGATGGGGTGAATACCTTCAAAGCGTTATGTGGTGTAGTCCACAACCCATTGACATCGCACAACTAGAGGCTACAGAGAAGCCAAAGTTGAGCCGTACTATAAGGAGACGACAAAATCGAGAGTTAGCTCAACAACAAAAGGAATCGGAAGTGAAATCACAGTCCACAGAACAATAGGACCCCACAGACTTACACCCTGCACCTGAACATTTCAAATCCTACACCACAGAGGAATGTAAGGTTGTGTATACAAAGGCTCAAAGAAAACCTATCGATGGGAGCAATGGAGTCTATGACGGTCCAACGATAGTTAAGGAAATAGAGTTAGCAGACCCAAGAGAAGAGTCTAAACTTGTTTTCATTGCCCAAGATCTGACATAGACTGAGGAGTGTGTACTTAAAGAACTTCTCAAGGAATTCAGAGATATATTTGCTTGGACATATCATGATATGAAAGGCGTTCTACCTTCCGTGGTGCAACATACAATCCCCATGAATAGCATGGCTAAACCAATTCAGCAACGACCCTACCCAATGAATCCTAAATATGCAAAAATCGTTCAAGAAGATATTGAAAAGCTTGTGAAATGCGGATTCATATACCCTATTGAGCACTCAGAATGGGTGTCTCCAATAGTGATTGTGCCAAAAAAGAATGGGAAACTCAGAGTGTGCGTGGATCTCAAGAAGGTCAATGCCGCCCCTAGGAGGGACCATTACCCCTTGCCATATTCAGAACATGTGCTCGAAAGAGTTGCAAGGAAGGAAGCTTACAACTTTTTAGATGGGTACTCTAGCTACAATCAAATCACAATTGCGCTGGAGGACCAAGCTAAAACAACCTTTATAACTGAATTTGGAGTGTTCGCATTTCGTGTTATGGCTTTTGGCTTAACCAACGCCCCGGCTATCTTTCAAAGATTAATAAACACTGCTTTTAGAGAATATTTGAGGGAGTTTTGTTAAGCTTTCTTAGATGACCTTTGTGTTTATTCCTCTTGGAAAGAACATCTATCATGCTTACGAAAAGTGTAGATTGTATCGCATCTCCTTAAACCCTTTCAAATGCCAATTTTGGGTTAAACATGGAGTCATTTTAGGGCATATAGTGTCCAAAATGGGATTTCCACAGATGAGAGAAAAATTAAAGCCATTGCTGAACTGCCACCACCTACAAACTATAAAGGAGTTCAAAGGTTCATGGGCCATGTTGTTTATTACCGACGGTTTATTTTAAACTTTGTCGAGATAGCTCCTCCTTTGTACAAGCTTCTTATTGAGTTCCAATGGACTGCAGAGTGTGACCATGCTTATGAGACATTGAAAAAGACCTTGACTAGTGCTCCTATTCTACGAGTGCCCGATTGGAATGTAATTTTCCATGTGCATATTGATGCATCGAACTTTGCTATTGGGTGTGTTCTATCTCAACCAGGAGAACATAAACTGGACTACCCCATTATCTTTGCAAGTCGTCAATTGAATGATGCCAAGAGAAACTACACCACTACGGAGCGAGAAGGTTTAGGTATGATTTATGTAGTGAAGAAATTTTGCTACTACCTTCTAGTCAATAATTTTGTGTTCTATGTTGATCATCAAGCCTTGTTGTATCTAGTAAATAAACCTTGTTCCACGGGAAGAATTACACGATGGTTGTTAATTCTCCTTGAGTTTGATTTTACCGTTGTGGTGAGACCTGGTAAAAGACATGTCATGGTGGATCATTTGTCTCGCATACCCAATGGTGAAGCCCCTACTGGAGTCGATGATGAGTTGCCCGATACTTCTCTTTTCCTAGTCGAAACCATACCTGAATGCAGTGAGAAGATTGTGAACTTTCTAGTTAATGGTTTTCCACCCAAAGAGATTCGTAAAGACATAACTCGAAAACTGTTAAAGAATGTGAACCTTACTCTCTCGTTTTGCAGGAACACTCTACAGGCTAGGGAAGGATGATGTTCTTAGATGTTGTGCCTGTGAGGATGAGTATTTATACATATTGCAAGAAGCCCACATGGGTATAGTCGGAGGACATTTCTCAGGGGAACTAACAACTAGAAAGGTGTTGCAATCAAGTTATGGGTGGCCAACCTTATTTAAGGATGCATCACTTTTGCAAAAGGATGTGATTACAAGATCACACAACGAAAGGATAGGATTCCCTTACACCCTGTTAAAGTGACTCAACCATTTGAAAAATGGGGTTTGGACTTTGTAGGCCCAATTAGTCCGGCAGCTCGTAGCACTCAATCTCGATATTTATCGTTGCCACTCACTAGGTGACAAAGTGGGCGGAAGCCAGGGCGACACGTAAGGCCGATGCGAGGTCAACTGCCAAGTTTCTCTTTAAGAACATTATTCCAAGATTTGGTTGTCCCTTTGAGATTGTGAGTGACAATGGTACTCATTTTATAAATGAAGTAATAAAAGACTCACTACCAACTTTATGATAGCTCACCATAAGTCCACACCTTATTATCCACAAGCAAATGGCCAAGATGCGAGCACCAACAAGACCTTAATCTCTATCTTGACCAAAACGGTGGAAGCTCATCGCACAGATTGGGATTTAAAGCTTACATCAACTCTATGGGCTTATCATACTGCGTACAAAGTTGCCATTAACTGTACACCGTTTAAGATGGTGTATGGCCACGAAGCGGTTATGCCATGGGAGTTTGTCATTCCTAGTCTTCGAGTAGCTTCTCAAGAAGGTTGGGATGGTAACCCCTTAGTTGAGCGATTATATATCCTTGAAAGGCTAGATGAAGAGAGGCAATTAGCTGTACAAAATGCACTTGTGGAGAAAGATAGGAGGAAGAAATGGTTTGACCGTCATCTAAAGAACAAAGATATCAATGTTGGTGATAAAGTCCTTATGTATGGAGTGCGTAACGAAAAAAAAAGGTTGAAATATGTGGGAAAAGGACCATATAGAGTATGTGAGATCACCCCACAAGTAACCATTCGTGTGGAGACTCTTGATGGAGTTGAAACCATTGGATTCCTCAATGGGAGCAAATTTAAAAGATACTATGATCCTTTAAGCCAAGAGGAGCTACGTGCCATCCATACAAAAAAGGTAGCCAAGGCACAAATAGAATTGAAGAAGATACAAGCTTAAGCTGAGGCTAAGGAGCAACAACAACGCATAATATGAAAACGAGAGGCTAACCTTGGAGTCACACATGCATTTCACGTTGAAACCGACGAGGATTGGTTGGACTCTGACACACCTCTACAATACCCTATTGAGCTAAACAACACCTATGGAAAAGTGCTATATAACGTCTTATTGGACACGGGTGCTAAATATAATCTGCTATCATATGGGGTGTGGTGTCAGTTAGGGAAGCCACATCTATCTGAGAGTATTATCCAAGTCAAGGGTGTTAACAAGAAAAAAACTGCGGTTTTTTTTTGGAATCTGGCACACTTTTGTCAGTTATGATAATAGGGTTGTAGCTCAAGACTTTTTGGTCATGCCTGTTCGAACTATGGAGGGTAATATAAACCTAGGATGCACGTGTATGATAGCGACCAAATGCACTATTGATTGGGGGATAGGGGGTGTCACAACACAGAAACCAACTCTTAGCCTTGCCACTCAAGCCATAGTCCCTGAGATATTGCCTCTTAAGGAAATAAAACCCAAAACATTGCATGTCCAAGAGGTTGAACAATATGTCCCCATAGCCCAACTCTCTAGAGCTTCAATTGATGTAGTTGAAATAAAGCTTGAGACACACAAGACCCATCCCAATATAACAAAGAAAACATACAAGTGGGTCCCTAAAGCTTCTTTAGCGACCATAGCCAGTGCTAAAAGGCAGGAGCCTGGTAAGAGACGTCCCATTCGCCCCAAGAAATGTAAAGAAACGTCGCGTTGGATTCCTAAAAAACTATTGGAAGCCCAACGCTACTATGAAGGAAATGATCAAATTTGGGTGCCAAAACGTAAATTGTGCTCTTACTTGTCACCGGGCCCATGTGAGCTCAATCCTGTGGCTCCAAAACAAATTGAAGATCGCGGAAAGGAAAAAAGCACGGAATGTTACACACCTGCTCCAGAGCTAGTTTGGGTACCAAAGAAAGAACGATTTGTTTCACCTAGCTCAGGAACAGGGAAATCAAATGAAGCTTCTTGTGTGTAGTGTGTTTGAAATAGAACAATGGCTCTTGCTCTTCATGTGGTTCCTATACAGAAATAAAAGCTTCAAGACAACCTCCACCTACCATTGTACATATCCATACAACCAAGAAAGAGTTTGCACCTCCCGTTGTACGTTCACCACCTACAACAATGTTGCAAATAAAATCATGGAGAGTACCTTACCACCCTTGCAACTAGATGAAACGCATAGGGCGGTCGAAAACTATTGGGTAAAGCCTTCACCCAAAACAAATTGGAACAATTGGTTTCAAAAGGTGATGACATCATTCCAAAAGGTATGATCTACCCAAGGAAGGGGGGAATGTTTGTTGACATCCATCATTCACTTGCTTCCCTCTCAACCTTCCTCCCTCACCCCTCAATTTCCAATCTTAGGGAATGTATATATAAGATAAAAAGTAAAAGAGCAAGAGCCATAACACAAAATCATTAAAACACATTATGCACAAGAACACGACCCTTGTAATATTTGCACTCTAGCCGTCAATCTTTTGCATGTACAAATATGGCTAGTACGCTAGAGTCATCCACTCCTGCCTTGGGTGAGAGGTACCCTCGTTACTTTTCACAAATGTTTCACATGGTCTTTCTGGTGCTTGCCTGTGAATGGGATTTGGTAGGTACGTTAGCATGTGAGAGGAATTTCGAGGAGTTAGAATGGCTGATACGTCTCTTGACCACGACTGATCCATACTTAGTAGAGAGTGTATCTCCCATTGCATAAGCCTGTCCTTTTGACCAAGATGACTATAGGCGTCTAGTGACCTTCTTAGTAAACATTGGTACCTTTGATGATGATGAAGATTTACATGATTATACGGATGGCACATATGGTCTCACGGATGATGACTTTGTTTTTTTCGACGACGAGGATAGGGGTTTAGCCCTAGGGTTTCCCCCCAATCTCTACAATATCCTATTCCCTTGACTCTCTAGGGCGAGTGCAAATAATTAGGTTAGGGTTCCTTATGTTTTTTTAATTGTGTTCAATAAGTGTTGGTACCTTTTCCCACTGATGTGCCTCCTAGAGGTATTCTTTGTGTTTCCTAGTGTGTACAGGAATGTGTTGCTGTGGTTAGGATTTGGACCTTCATGGAATCTTTCTCTCGTTCACACTTCAAATCAAGCGTGACCATCAACAGAAACAGGTGTTTCTTGTCCATTAACATTGCCCCCTTATCTTTTTGCATCCATGTTTGTCTGCTTTAATTGTGATTGGTAGCATAATATTCAACGCATTTGCTTAGTATCAAACATTAAATTCGATGTGATTTTTTGTCATAATCACTTGTCTAGGTTTAAAAATCAAGTAGTCCGACTAAGCTAGTTTACCAAGCTAGGCGTTAGAGATCTTCTCTTAATACCATGGGGAATGCCTTCCTAATTATCAATGGTTACTTAGGTTCTTAATCCGATTTAGGCAGCATTGTGTGAAGTGTACTAGGGCTTTCTAGTGAGCTTAGTCCCTATTGACCTTTAGTTTAAGTATTATAAAGGGAGTTTACTAGTGTGATGAGCCTGGGGAGGGTAATAGTGTTATATGACCCCCCAAAGTTACAAAATTAAAATGTTGAAAACGTACAAACAAAAAATCAAAGCGCCACAATGTAAAATCTTAAGCTGGAAGAGAAACCTCAGCTTGATTTGGTACTCCACTCACATGTATCACCTATGGTACTAGACCCCTAGAGGTTCCCAGTGTGGACGCTTTTCCTTGAAAAGCAAAAAACCCAAGGCATACAAAATAAGCACACACATCAAAATTGAATCACTGTGAAAAGACTTTGGGGGGTCGATGAAAAGGTAATCAGTCAGGCGATGATTTCAGGACAAATTCCTTTTATTGTAGCTTAACTACAAGGTCTTCTAGGTATAGCCTCTAGTCAGCCCTCAGACATGAAATACTTGGCTCTCGCGATTAAACAACTTAATTGACCATAGAAAATTGAGAAGCTTGCCCATGGTATTAATAGTCGATCTTAAGTGCCTTTCGACCGTTAAATTAGCGACCCTAGACTTGTTTAATTTTTACCTTTACAATTGTTTATGCGTTTGATTATATTGAAATTTAATGTTTATTGCTGCTGACAAATGGTTTAATGTTTATTGTTGACAAATGGTTTAGAATTATGCTACCAATCAATTTGTCTGCCTAAAACTGCATATGCTTTTTAATTGTATATGAGAATGCAATTACCTGTGCCAATGTTGTTTGATTTTGCAGTGACTGAAGAAGGCGAAGGACATTCATCTCAAATGCTGTTCCACCTCAATGAACAAGCTTCAACTCAATAGCTTCCGAGGACGGAATCTACATCAGGAAGGGGGGCATGTTAACCCTCATGCACATTCCTATCACCTACGACGGACGCTGTATTATTTATTTGGTAGAGTCTGGTACCGGGCTTGTCGGTCCAATAGGAAAAGGGTAAGAGTGATCGCCGATGAGAGGTGCACTCTAATTGGAACATTCAAGGGATTAGTTGGCTAAGCATGGGCGCCCAAGTGTGAATGGGGCGAGCTCATATAAAAATCAACTAAACCTAAAATTCACTCATTCTCTCATTTGTGCAATTGAAGAGTGCTCTTGCTCCATCTCCATCTTCTTCTTCTTCTTCATCTCTTT
Source organism: Adiantum capillus-veneris (assembly GCF_014529385.1). Lineage (NCBI taxonomy): Eukaryota > Viridiplantae > Streptophyta > Polypodiopsida > Polypodiales > Pteridaceae > Adiantum > Adiantum capillus-veneris. The sequence continues at coordinate 7,530,834 of NC_140935.1, read as the reverse complement.
ATGTGTGTATGCGAGAGAGAGAGAGAGAGAGAGAGAGAGAGAGAGAGAGAGAGAGAGAGAGAGAGAGAGAGAGAGAGAGAGAGAGAGCATTGCAACAGCGGCACGACGGCGGCTCCTCCTTCTTCGCGGTGAGGAATCCTCGACAATAGCAAGCGTAGAGTGATGAGTGACACACCATCGCCATCTTGAGCTTACTAGTTTAAGCTTGTTGTGTGCTTGGAGCCATTTGTGGCTCGCACACAGTGTATCAACAAGTTCCTTGCCTTGACACGTGCGACATATGCTCATAGAGCCATAGTGGCCACACGACTAGGTTGGTGACCATTGGAAAAGTATAGAGGCCAACATTAGATTGGGATTGATGGCTTCTAGCTTGTAACACTTTACATAGGGCACTTAGTTTTCCAATTTGTATGAGCCATAGTGGCCACACGATTAGATTGGTGACCATTGGAAAAATATAAAGGAGGCCAACTTTTGTAAATTGAACTTAAGTTTTGGATAAATGAAAGTGAGCGCTCTTATCATTTTGAGTACTCTGCCTACCCTCTTACTTCTCGTGCTCATATCTCTGGTGTGTGAAGCGCTATTGCAAATCCACGACTGCCATTGTGATCATAGGTGAAAGATTTTCAATTCAACATAAGTCTCTCACAACGTTTTTATGTTTTTGGCATGGCCATATTCTTGATATTTTTTTCTCGTTTGCTTCATGTATGCATATGTTTGGAATTCCAAGCATGTGAGAGGATAGAGCTCTCTTAGACGAAGTCATTGAGTGTATTAGACATCAAAATTGACTTGTTAAAAATAGGCCCCTCAAAATGGGCATGATTTTTTCCGAGTGCTAGATTGGAGATTTGAGTCCATAGAGAGGTTCTAATTGGTTTTGTCTACCATCCTAGCAAGGTTTTTCTATTTGAAACACTTTAACTTAGTGAAATGTGCATGTGTGCTTGTGGCTAGAAGATTATCTTTTGGTGACTGACACTCACTAGAGATTGGCACTTGAGAGTAGTAAGTTGTGACTTGGGTTTTCAAGGGATTGAAAACCTCTCGTAGCCTCCATGCACTAGTCGGGTCACCTACATTCCACGGATTGACATATTAATGTCTATGGTTCTCGCTTTACCACCATGGATATGGTGAGGCTTGGCGGCCCGCCACCCACATTTAGGTGTTGTTGTCAGGAACAAGGCAATTTAAACTAGAGGAAACCACATACATTATTTCTTTGTTGAAAGCTTCCTCTAGGTCACTCTAGAGTAGTTGACCTTTACTTTAATTTAGCACATAGTTAGGGAGTGGTTTTCGTCATCAATGTTAGTCTAGTTCAATTAGATTTGGATTAGTGTTGGATGTTGAGGCTTGTGGGTGCGTTGAGAATCTACACTAAGTCAGCAATGTTAGTCAAGTTGAGTTAGATTTGGGTTAGTGTTTGATGTTTGAGGCTTGTGGGTAAATTTGAGAGATCTACACTAAGTAAATATTTGATTTGATTTTCTTTTTGTTTTTTCTCACATTCTTTTCCCTTTCAAATTTTCAACAGGAGTAGGGCAAGTAAAAAACTATCAAGATTGCATTTGTGCTCAAAAAAGTTGAATTGAATCAAAATCTTACCAGTTTCAAAATAGGTGCACCTATTTTAAACTAACAAGTATGACACTCATTTTCACAATTAAGTTCAACCGTGCACTCCAAATAGCCATAGGAGCCTATATATGTGCTAAAATTGCAAAATTGACAATCATAGGGCCACCTATTAAATAAATGTGCCTATATAGTATTCATCCATTTGGGATCCAAGTTCCACATTTGACCTTATAGCCTGATTGTTTTCATTATACACATCAAGAATACCAATTTTGGTGTCATTTGGATCACTGGATTTCCAAATAGAGCAAGAATTGTGAAAATTTGTTGAGCCAAGTGAAAAATGGAAACAAGTGGGATTCTTGCATCCAAAAGTTACACCTTCCACCAGTGAAACCCTAGTTGTGTATACAAACCTTGGGTAACATTAAAAAGGCCAAAAAATCAAATTTGAAAAAAATCCAAAATAATCTATTTTGCATCACCACCTTGGAACAACGTTTTGATTACACGACATTCAAAAGTTAATGACCAGATTTGGAAGAATTCGATAAAGAGAAATTACCAAAGTAGTCAGATACCTTTTGAAATCTGCGAACTTTGTGATAAAACACACACTCGAGATCTAAATTTGGTAAAACTCAAGGGGAGGATATACAAGATAAGCTAGGAATTGTTTCTGGAACTACTTCAACATTTGTTTGGTAGCAAAATTGACAAAAAAACATATCCAAATGAGAATTTGAAATCATAATGCATTCACTAAGACAAAAACTACATGTAACATGAATTTAGACGAATTCTGTGCCAAATCAAAATAGGCACACCTATTTGGGAAGTGCTAGAAAGTGGAAATTTTTTTCAAACTTTGGACATAGGATGATTATACATGTTGTTTAGAATGTGCTTACAAGTTTTTTCAAAATTTTGACCAAATTTTAGATCTATCTTGGATTACCATTTTGGCTATTATTTGTTACAATACTTTATACTTCACAATTAAAGCTTATTTGTCAAATTTGGGGGGATTTGGATCACAAAATCTTGTCTGAACACCAGTAATGGAATTTTAGAGTAGAAAACATTTTGAGTATTGTTTCAAGTGCAGTTCACCCAAATTGCGCTAACTTTTGATACACAATGCAAGATCTCTTCTTTATCTTCAAACTCAGGTGGTTCTTCAATTATCGGCTCTTTGGGTGGCTCGCCCTTATAAGGTTTCAAGAGGCTCACATGAAAGGCATTATGAACGAGCCAAGTGCTAGGTAACCTTAACTTGTAAGTTGTTTCATCAATAACCTTAAGAATTTGAAATGGATCATAAGATTTTTTGCTAACTTAACATAATATTTTTGGTGACCCATTGGCTGTCCTTGTGTTTGCTTTCCCGTAGCATGGCTTAGACATGCTTTTGGAAACTTGAGCAATACCCAATCATTATCTTTCACGGTCGAGGCTAGTCTGTGCTTATCGACAACAATCTTTTTCTTCTATTGCACAGTGGACATAGTATTTTTAATCTTCTGAAAAGATTCTTTAAGGTCTCTATTATACTCATCAGTAAAAAATATATTCCCAAGTGTCTTGACTATCAACAAGAGCTTCGGTCTTCCTTCAATTACCAACAGAAGTATGGACAATGTTATTGTACACATACTCTATTAGGGGCTACTTCCATAACATAAACTTTAAATAGATCAATAATATTTGAATTTTCTATCTCACTCTGGCCGAGGAGAAATGCAACTTAGTATCCAGATTCTCAAAGAGACCCTTCAAAAAATTGCCGGTCATTCTTGGGAGACTATAGACGTTGGTAAACCATGGTACTTAAAGCCTGTGAGATAGAGAGAGTTTCCATATGGTGTGCTTTCTCCTACTTTTGTATTCTATGGCATGACGTTCTTGAAGCAAAAGAGCTCCAAGGCATTGTCCGATTTAAGATTTTCAAAATATTCATTCTCTTTTGCAGTCCATATAAATTTAACGTCTTTTTTGTCAAAGGATACAATGGCCCTGCTATGATGAGACTTTTTCAATGAAGCATATATAGTATGCACACATTCTTATACATCTTCTCAATTCATGTAGATTCATTGGTATAGGCCATCCTTTTATTAACTCCAACTTTTTAGGGTCCATTCGGATCCCTGCTTGGCAGATAATGTGACCTAGATATTGAATCTCCTTTAAGAAAAAATCACTTTTATTTTGATTAATATAAATCTTACCGTCTCTCAAAACTTGAGATAATACATGAAGATTTTGCTTATGTTCCTTAATAAATGTCGAGTAAATGATAAACGTCGTCAAAAAGAACACTCCTATGAAGAGCCTCTCCATCATTCAATTAAAGAGATTGTGCCGAGCTGATTTCATTGCAACTTCACACACTAGAACATTGAAAACCATGCATATAATCCAAAGAGAATACCATAATCAAGATTGACAACTTGATGAGGACCGGATTTTATTGGATCCGGTCCCCCTTTGAAAGGTCTTTGTATTATAATTCTTTATGGAAGAGAGATTTGATTACAACACTTGCTCTTACAAAGATTTTCTTGAACCAAAAAGATGGTGTTCTGCAAGATTCCATGGTGTAACCCTCCTTCAACAAGAAAGAAAGAATTGCAGGATAAGAGATAGATGAGGGTGAAAGAAGTATTTTTAAAGTAAGAGAATTTGTACTCTGTACGTTTCCTCAAAAAATCCCAATAACTCATGGAATCTAAAAAACAACTCTCATGGAGTCGAAGGTTGAAGAGATTGTTCACTCTGAACCTATTGAGCCATTAAAACAAATAGTCCAAAGAGTGTTAGACTTTGAAGATGGGCTGGGGTTCAAAACTCTTTGAGGCTTCAAAGGCTAATACCCTCAAAACTTTACCTGAGCAGATGGGTTGTACTAACATTGTGCACTATAAGTTCATTCAACATCATGCACAACATATTTCAAATCTACATTTGAAGAATCATTTGCATGGTTATATTTTCCACTTTCTTACAAGCCTTTTCATCCTTAAGCTCAAGATGTTGCTTGATGATATAACTTTTGTTCTATAGTGATGGCAAGTAACCAATGGAATGACACTCTTCAAGCTGGTATATGGCACAAAGGCAGTAGTTCCAATGGACATTGTCATTGCAAGCCTTAGACTGATAGTGGAGCACAATATGGATTACAATGAAAATTTTAAGGAAAGGTTAGATGAATTGCTAAAGCTAGCTGAGATCAAGCAAAGGGCAATGCCTGAACAAGAGGTAGTTCAGCAAAGAAGGAAACATTGGTATGATAGTAAAATAAAAGTCAAAGAATTCAAAAAAGGAGACATATGGTACTGCTCTATCAATCAAAACTTGGACACAAAAAGCCCAATGTAAAGATTTCTTGGTCAAGGCTGTACGAGGTTGATTGGGTTTTTTTGAATGACACAGTTAGATTGAAAGACCTATCATGTCTACTGATAAGCTTATCAAGCTTTGGAACTTAGAGGTGGTGGTAGAAGCTGCAAAGACCGCTTTTGATCTTGAGATTATCCAATAGGTGATAGACACTTTTAACCATGACAAAGGGACATCTGTAGTTAGTAGGACACTACTTGAAGTCACTACAAGAGAGTTAGCCCATGTGTTAAAGTTACCATGCACCACCAAGGCCACACCCATGTACTCTTGAGCAGGTTAGTCAATACTTAAAGGAAGACAAACCAGCCAAAAAGAGCGTAAGTCAGGAGGACAAGGAATTCCAATGGCTGCACTAGTATGCAAGCCAATGTATAAGTTCATCACTAAATCCATCAACCTTAAAAACCATCGTGCTTATGTTATCTGGTCAGTACATCAACAAAAACAACAGACACAACTGGGGGTCAAGTAGAGACTAGACTAGTAAGCACAATTCAGGACCTGACCGGTACACAATAGATTGAAAGAAAAGATTAGGTATCAATCAATACTCCTACAATCCAAACTCAAGTGACAAAGTAGTTATCAGCTCAATTGGTTTATTGGGACAGGCTGCAAAGGCTACAAAAATAGTTTCTAAAAGGAAGATTGATAATGAAGAAACCAGACCTAGCAGAGGTGCCCTATGCCATTCCTATTATAGTCTATGACACTGACTGCACTAATCGTGATTCAATAACGGATGGTTGTCTAGCTATTATTTAGTCATGCTAAAATACTATAGTCAACCTTGTTGGGTAGATAATGGAGGTCCAGGGATCAGCCTCCAATGAGGAACTGACCAACTTAAAAGAAGAACTCCAATGCTCCAAAATGGAACTTGAGGAATTGAGAAATGAAAATTCCAACTAGAAGCAACATGAGCTACATTATAAAATTGATCAAAATCAATTGGCTAGGACGATCTCCACCCTCTAAAGGAAGGTTGAGACTTTACAGACTGGTAATGCAGTAGTGATAGCAAAAAGGACGCAAGCTCAAGAGGTAGCACAAACAGAGTCAAGCAGCTGTTGAATAACTTCAGCACATTGAATGATACTCACAAATTTAATGAAGAAGGCCATACTTCAAAAGGCTATGGACTTTATCTAGTTTGATCTGCACCACAAAACTAAGAAATACAACACTATAGAACGTGGACAATGATGGAAAAGCTGTCGATCAAGGAGCTAGAAGAAATGGTGTGCCAAATTTCTAAATGTTAATTCCTAGCTTTGGAGTGGTAGAAGCCGTATTCAAGTTAAGTACTGGGGAGTTCAAAGACAATTTCTACATAATTGACTCCCATTACATCAAAGAGAGTTTAGTCTTGACAAAGATATGGATGAACATTTTCTTCGGACAACAACAAAAAGGTTCAAGAACAACAATAAACGTCCCAAAAGCATCTCAAGCTCATGCAACAAAGAAAAATCCAACCATCATGGAGAAAGGTAAAGCTAAAGTAACCACTGAAGTAGATCAACCTCGCAACCCAACTTTACCTTCAACAAGCCTCAATCAAACTTTTGATGCAGCCTTTGCATCAAAAAGCCACACCATCGATAATCCAATGGAAACCGAAGCAAAAATTTTAGCAACCAAAGTTTCCATCGCAACAAAGCCTCCAGAAGAAGCCGAAGAGAGTCATCCAAGTGTTATTATCCAAAGAGTACATCAAAGTCAATGATCAGTTTGGATGCAACCATCATGCGTACAATCTCAAAAATCAGAGGTAATAGGGTGTGTGGCATCAAATGATTGCTTAGGGATACTTTCAATTAAAAACACCAATTTTTGGGCCAAAAAGCCTAAAGTGATAGCCTGGACCTACTCACCTCAAGCAAAGGGTTCTACAAGAAGCAAGCCGAGCTATCAATAAAAGAGGAACACCTCAACCATGAGAAAGAACAACCATACCAAAGTCAGACTCCAACCAAGCTATCCAGCAACAATGTATGGAGCATTGACTGATTCCAATCAAGCTACTCAAAGCACAAGGATTTTATGAAGGTAACACTCAAATATGGTTACCAAAAGTTGTAGCTCAACCTAGAACAACAAAGATTAGTTAGGAAACACAAGACTCCACCCATGGAAAGCAATCAAAAGGAAGAGTCAACAGACAGTCACAACTAAGGATGCTATGACCTCTAGATGGAAACCTCGTCATCTAATGCAAAAGCAAGGATATTACAATGACCCTCATCAGGTTTGGATTTCAAAGCCTAGTGTCCATCAAGTCATCAAGCAAAAGGAGCAAATGCAAAGGATAGTCACACGGGGACCAAAGACAAGGTGGGTTCCAAAATTGCTAATGGAAACACAATCACAAATAACCCACACACATCTACAACTACTTCTCAAAGCGCATGCTCTATCAGTCCCTACTACAATCATAAGACCTATTTCACAACGCATTATTGACATTCGACAAACAAAGCAAGAGGAAGGAATGTATGCCAACCTACTAGACAAAATAGTGGCATCCATAGACCAACACAATGAAAGAGGACTAAATCTCTATGAACTCATTGAATTGGGTTTCTTGCCTTGAACAAGTATGTCTAAGTTGACATTGAATATACATGGCTTAAAATTCATAGTCGGGCAGCTAAGCCACTAAATGAGAGAGGCATTAGTTCCAAAGCTTCAAGTAATACTCTCTATGGTCTACGCATCTTAGCTATTCTAGGTACTACTCAAGCTGGAAAAGTTGAGCATAATTACGTTGTATCACTCATGCTGGTATAGGTGAGCATAAGAGTCGAAGTCTATGTATTTTACATCTGTGGAAGTGAAGGAGGAAGTCCAAAAGACACTCACGCACTTAGCACCGTGAGGTATGAGTGGAGAAGCTTCTACATCAAAAACCCTTCTTAGAAACGTGGAAGTTATTACAAAGTCCTTTGATCTCACATGTGCTACACTTGTTACTTGAAGTGCCCATCAACTCCATCTTTCACACTGCATGCTTTTGTTTGACAGATATCTCGTATGCATATAAAGTGTCCCATAATTAACACTTGCATAAGGCACTCTTCCTTTGTTTCTCCCAAGCACTCACTTTGCATGAACATGTACTTCAAGTCCAAATTCTCAACTCTAATAAGAGCGTATACCAAAGGTACTTTTTTGCCACTAGCCTTTTTCCCTTTGGTCATCTAGGTGTTAGACCCTAATCTAGGTACACTCATCACTATCTTCTTCTATAAATTCCTTCTACATCAGCAACAATAAGGAAATTTCTATCCAAATCATTCGTCAAAGAATCAGAGCAACAAGCTACAAGTCTCAACCATGCTTGTCGAGAGCACCTCTTATCTTCGAGGACAACCAAGGCAAGTTGAAGAATGCCATACAATGACAATGGACAAGCAATGACCAACTCAGTAAGAGAGCTATTAGCATCACTCATAAGGAGCTCACACAGTGCTTCAAAGTTGGTGACATATTGTAGAGGACTCGAGCAAATTCTTCATCAAGTCCACGACCCAAAGAAGTTACTTCCCAAAAAGGCAAGCAACACAAATTCATTTCCCAAAGTGGCAACGAAGAGGAGAATGCACAATCAAATGCAACATTTTCTTGAAAATTGAATCCAACACACACATCAACCAGAGCACAGGAGATATAAACCACTCAAGGAAGGGGGAAGTGTCATCAACCACAAAGCATACAAAGCTAAAGACTAGCCTTGAAGACAAAGCAAAAGACAACACTAACAACAAGATTTCACATGGTCATGTCAAGGGACAATCCAAGCTAGGAAGGGGTGAATGTTGGTGGATTCATTGAATGGGCGTCCACCTAGCCGGACACTTAGCTAGACACCACATTTGTACTCTATTATTTTTTTGAGCTAGTGTAACCACATTGTGTATAAATCTTGATTTCACAGTAGCAAGTAAATTCCCTGAGTTGTAGTTCTACTATGATATGTATAAAGGCCCATGTGAGGCGGCCATTGGCCATTTAGGAAGCTTAATGTGAAAGGGGGCTTATCTTGGGGAGAAGAACTTAAGCAGCCAAGCTGCTCCAATTTGTAATCATCATAAGTAATGATTGGATAACCAATTTTCAATTTTGAAACTTACATTGTGTTCCTCTTTCTTTGCTCTTTCAATTAAGTACAAGCATTTCAATTTTGTTGAGGTTCGTGACTATGCATTAGTGAGCCTAATCTTCAAATTGAGTGCTTAAATCACTAGTTTTTAACATTTTGACCATATGAGAGTGTTCCTAAACCATAGGGAGACTTTTCTGGATAGTTCTGATTGCAATTTTTAGGACCTTGATCATGATGGATCATGATTTTCATTGCAATTTTTAGGACCTTGATCATGATGGATCATGATTTTCATACCTTGTCCGATTGCGACCAGACTTGGTAGGATAGTGTCTCTACACCTCTTAGACCTCCTAAAATTTTGTTGCATTTTAACTTTATTTGAGTGCTGAAATGGCATGATGATCGAGAGCGGTGAGAAAGGATATAAGGAAATTTTCCAATCATTGAGCGATGGTTTTCTTGTTGAGTTGTGATGTTTCCTTGTTAGGTTCACTTCTTGAGGATTGAGAACCTAAAAGAGTCTCCGTGCCCCATCTGAGTCGCTTTCCTAAGTATTGACATTATGTTAGTGCTAGACAGCTATGCCGAAGATCTCCATCACGATGATCCGCTAATAGTACATAACCCAAGATGACCTCTCATGTAGATAGTCTCTCCCTAATATATGATAATGCACCTTTACGTGCTTCGTGTAAGCATGGAACACTGGGTTCCTCGCAATTTCCACAATAGTCTAATTGTCAATAAAGATTGTGGTGGTGGTGTTAACCCTCGTGGCTCACGGACACCCTATCGCCTACGGCGGACACTGTAACCGTATTATTTATTTAAGTAGAGTCAGGCACCGGGCTTGTCGGTCCAATAGGGAAAGGTAGAGTGATCGCCGATGAGAGGCGCACTCTAACACGAACATGCTAGGGTTAGTTGGCTAAGCATGGGCGCCCAAGTGTGAATGGGGTGAGCTCACATAAAAGCCAATTAAACCTAAAATTGAGTCATTCTCTCATTGTGCAATAGAAGCTACTCTTGCTCCATCTCCACCTTCTCCTTCACCATCTCCTTGTGTGTGTGCGTGTGTGTGTGTGTGTGTGTGTGTGTGTGTGAGAGAGAGAGAGAGAGAGAGAGAGAGAGAGAGAGAGAGAGAGAGAGAGAGAGAGAGAGAGAGTGAGAGTGAGAGTGTGTGTGCGATCGAGCGTTGCGGCGGCACGACGGCGGCGAGGCGGTTGAGCGCGGCGTAGCGGCGTCTCCCTCTTCTTCGCGGCGAGGAATCTTCGACGGCAAGAGCATAAGGCGGTGAGTCACACACCATTGCCCTCTTTGAGCTTACTAGTTAAACTAGTTGTGTGCTTGGAGCCGTCTGCGGCTCGTACACGGTATATCGGCAAGTCCCTTGCTTCGACAGAGCGGCAAGGAGCGCACATTTTTGGCGCCGTTGCCGGGGAATAGCCCTGCACTAAGCCCAAGAGGCACTTTGTGCTTCTTGTATGAGTGGTTTGCAGTAGGAAAGAAGAGGGAGAGGAAGTTAGCATTTTCTGTTTTTTTGCTGCGTACATTTAGTATTAGTTAGACAGTTAGAAAAATTCTGTTTTTTTGCTTGCACACAGTTAGCATTAGTCACACAGTTAGCATTTCTTGCGTTTTTTGCGTTTTCTGTGTTTTCACTGCACAGTTCTGTCAAGTTTCAATTTCTGCATTTTCTGTGTTTTTTGGTTTGTGCACAGTTAGGTGCACAGTTAGTTAATTAAGTAGGTTAGTAATTAGGTGAACCATTGATTAGCAGGTCAGTAGGTAGGTGGGACAGTAAATAGGTAGGTGAGGTCAACGCGCATCAAGCCCAAGCCCAAGCCCAAGCCAAGGCCAGGCCTAGGCCTCAGTCCTCAGTCTTATGATATATACTAGACTCACTCTTATATATATACCCTACTCCCTCAAGAGAGAATGAGAGCATGTGGGACAAGTCCTCCACTCTCCTCCCTTTTCTTCCCACTTGCACCCTTAGACTTTCTAGTTTGGGCCTAGTTCCCTACTGGAAATTGACAGTTTTAGGGATTCCGAGGGTATAGAGTGACCAAACGGAGGGCTGTAAAGCACGACACGACCCTCTGACCGATACGCTCATTTCGAGCTATCACACGGCCCATTCCACGACACGCTCTAAAAAATCTAGCAAAAAAACAAACAAAAAACACGCTAAAAACTAGTCACAAGGACTCCTAGAGCAGCTTTTTGACACCTTAGGGTATGAAAAGCACATGCACTTACGCTCTGGGCGGGTGCTAGAACACGAGCATATTGAGGGTGCCTCTGTTCATACGGACACCCATTACCCATCCACGATAGGCTCTAGACCCTCAGCGAGGACACAAGGTAGCACCACCCAAGACCCTAAAATAGCCGCTAGTGATTCCTCCTCCGACTCAGAAATCATGGAAGCATACCCTACCCAAAACACTGAGAGAGAAGGCCATGCACCTCTCGAAGCTCCACAGCCTAGTACTAGTATGTTTAACCGTTTCATGGAAACATTAGGTAGAGCTACTCGCTCGGAACCTGATGCAAATGAAGCACACGAAGGGGGTGGGGAAGTGGACTCTCCTTTCACATCGCACGTGGACCCCACACCCCCAAAGAGTGTCCATGTGGATATCCTGCCAACTTCTTACCAAGAAGGCCCTGTTGAGCTGCCTCCTTCAGAAGTTCCCTCTAGAGTATCGTTGGTGACAAGTAAAACCACGGGGAGCAACATTGCTTCTACCTCACAAGAAACCGTTAACAATGTCGACTCTAGAAGGATTGTTCATTAATGATCATTGGACATACGACCTCCACACTGAGGTGTTGACGGATCTACACTCTGGCCACGCCTACCATGTAGGATGGATAGAGATTGTACAATCCACCTCTAGTGCCACGAGCATCGAAGATCAACAGAAAATGATCTGTAATGTTATCCATGGCATTATTTAATCAGAAAGGCAAAACCGAGGGGTAAATATACTCTCAACTGGCCCCATGAGATTTTTGGATATGAGCAAGGCTCAACAGCCTACTCTATCACAAATGGAGACTCCTCTAATGAGCCCCATGGACCCATCTTACGTCATTTCACCTGGGGTCTCTATGCAATCTGAGCCTTCGAGCGACAACTTTAGCTTCCCTAACTTGGCTCAACCCTCTATTAAGGAAAACACAGTGCTCACTCCAGGGATAAGCCTGACAGAGAATGTACCGATGACATCTACGGTTAGCGCAGTGCCACTACCTAGCGTTGTAGTACCTAATATGGGGCCTCGATCGTATGTGCCTCTAGCCCCTTATGCACACATGGCCCCCACACCTCCAATTGTACCACTTGCTTATGCTCCTCGAGTGCCGCTCCCTAGCCCTTATCCGAGTGGACCTATGCCCGGTTATGTTCCATATCCTGCATCATCCACACATATGCCAAGATTGGTACCCGTCCATCTCCCACATATGATTCCAAGAGTACCTCCACCGGCCCTGCCTACTCACATAGGTGACTTGGCAGCGTTTGCTCAAACCATAGGTCGATCTATCGCAGAAAATATGCGTCATGCATCTGATAGAGAGCCTAAAAGTAAGGCAGTACAAATTGCCAAACTCACACAAAAATTCAATGGGGACGAAGATGCTAGGAAACACATTGAAGTGTTTGAACAAGTATGTGATTCCTTAGGGGAACGCAACGAACTACATAAGTGCAATGCCTTAAGCTTGACATTAAGTGGGAAGGCTGGAGATTGGTATAGAACCCTAAGGGTGGACGAGAAAACAATCTACCCTACCCTTCGAAGGTTGTTTCTAAAGGAGTACATACGAGAAGGTGTGCTTTGGGGTGTAGCATCTCAGCTACAGAAGGCCGAACGTAAGGAAGGAGAGTCAGTAAGGGACTTCATTAGTCGTCTAAAGCACTTAAACTCTCGCTGCCCTGTAAATGAGCGCTTCAACAATAACCAACTGCTTGATCGATTCATTTGAGGGTTGAGGAATGAAGGAATCTATAATGGACTAGTGATTAGAGGTATCACAACCTGGGAAGATGTCACTGCCAATGCAATCCAACTAGAGGACAACTTGATGATAGCAGGCATGAGGGTGTCTACTGACACGAGATCCACTAGCTCACAAGCCATTGAGTATGAACCCATGACTGCAAAGCCCATTGCCAATGAGCGAAAGGTATTTGAGACATTCTTGACAGACCTCACAAAGGCAATCCAAGAGTCTCTTAAGGATAATCGACCCCCTCAAAATAGTCACATGTATCCAAGAAGGGAGCAACAATGGTGTTCCATTTGCTTAGTTCCACATAGCACTAGTGAGTGCCCTACGTTTAGAGTAAAATTTAATGGAACTTGCAACGCATGTGGTAGGTATGGTCACCAAGCTAAGGATTGTTTAATGATCAAACGTATGATGGCAAATAGACCACCTGTAGCCTGGACGGATACGCCTCGAGCTTCTGTATTGATGCCTGCTCCACCTGTTGAGAAACTACCGCAACACATGGTCCCTAGATCTCAAACTGTTGTACAAGCTACACCGCTACCACCTCCTGTGCTAGGACCGCAGCCCCCGCATCCAAGAGTCGCCCCTATGAACCAAGTGGGTTGCGAGCCATCAAATGCTTATGCAGATGGCTGTGAGGAGGAAATAGACACTAGTATTGCCTACGGACTTGATACATTGGAAGAGTGTCCTATATACTACATGGAAGATTGTTGGGGGCAAGTCAAGCCGGTTTATCAAGCTGCTCTCTTGCATCCAGAGGTCAAAATATCAACACCCAGGCGAGGAGGCCACCTCTTTAATGCTACGAGTGTGGTGGACCACATCGGGCAGCGGAGTGCCCTATTAGGCTGCAAAAGAATGCTGCACAGATGCAAATGAATCAAGGGAGCACGTCTGCAATGCCAATACTCACATGTAATCGTTGTGGCATAGATCACTTGATTGCCCAATGCCCTTATAACCCAAATGCGCCTAAAATCACACCCCTAAATTTGGTCGAAATTGCTAGTGTGACATCGCCAATACCACCCGTCGCACCCGCTTATGCGATTACACGGTCCATGCTTCAAGGGCCAGGCCATATCCTCGAAGAGAGAGATACCACGTCAGTTATCCAAGCAAAGAAAAAGAAGACACGAAGGAAGAGGTCGCAGAATACGGGAAATTCAAAGCCAAGTTCCAAAACAAACATAGGAACAGGAGATGACCCCGTGTATATGAATGACCTCGAGGATGATTCAGATTCAATTGAGACAATGGAGACTAGAACCAATACCACAAAGGGAAAGACCGACAAAGAAAACCGTAACATGGAACCAAATGAAAACCGAATAAGAGAAAACCATAAAGAGCCTCTGAAAACACCACAAGTGTTTCCAAATCCAATCCAAGACCCCCAAGATAAACCGCAGGGGCAAAAAGGGAAGAATCGTAAAAAGAAGATTGGGACGTACCCAAACCCAGTAAACGAGATTGAGCAGGTGAAACATCTAAGAGGTTTAGTGGAGGAGACTCAAAGGAAACTAGAACCAGAACCCATGCATGTCAAAATTCATGACACAGTGTTTCCCACGCAAGTTCATCCACCCCACATGAACCATAGACCGTTAGCCATATCTAGTATCATCCAAGAAGGGAGTGAGGACGGGACATCAGAAAGTGAGCATACACCTTTCTTGTTGGAAAGGATGTTTAACGAAGGAATACCTGATCCCATTGAGGAATATGAGATTCCATCCTCACCAGTTCCTAGTCAAGGACCTACACCCTGCAAAACGCCAATGAATGTTGCCAAACTAGTGGACTTCATGTCTTCTGAGGTCCGAACCACGATCATAGCAAAGCTGTATGGAGATCCTGAGTTATTCCTTGCACTTCGAGCATTCCTTAACGGAGAGCTACGAACGGGATTACCGCAGTTTGCGCAACCAAATAGCCTGACTCGATTATGATTGATGAGGAAAATCATGTGCAATCACTTGACTTAGATGGACACGAGTCCGTGATCGAGGTACCCATTAACGAATTAGGGCAGTATTTTGAAGGCGACGAGTCTAATGCGACCCTACCCATCACTACCAAGGGATTAACTATAAAGGGAATTCTTGATGGTGGTGGGGGAGTTAGCATCGTTACAAAAGATTGTTGGGAATCCATGGGAAAACCCCGCCTCAGTGTTACTAACATTGTGGTAAAGATGGCAAATGGTACCATAGCCAAACCTATGGGGATGCTCAAGGATCTTAAGATCAAAGTTCTAGGACACAAGGTACGACATACGTTCATTGTAATGGATTTCTCTAAACACCTTATGTCATATGAAATGATTTTAGGACGACCATTCATGAGGGAAGCACAAATGGTTCATGATTGGTCTAAAAATCATGTCTATTTGCAATTCCAAGACTCTGTCCTTAGAGTGGATTTGGTGACTGGTAAGGTACACCCCTTAGGGAGTAAAACCATTATTGATCATCGCTCTGACACCACAGTTCACTCGGCCCCACTACAATATTGTTACACTTGTAAGAAGGATACAGACATTGGCCAAGATTCTCCTTACATGGATGTGTTACCGGGTATGACGGAATCAGACAACGTAGACTGGGTACACCTAGCTGCAACCATAGATACCTGGGGAAATAGAGGAACCACTTGGGTCACACCAGAGGGGGAAGAGGTACCACAAATTGCACCTCTGAACATGATAAGTGCCATACATGCATCTTCTAAGGGCAAGGCAATGGTGGACCAATCTGACAGTGACACCGATAGCTCAATAGAAGACTTTGACCAACACGACTTGGACACTGACTCCCAGAGTGAAACGGATTCTGAATCTCATGAATTAGAGAGTGGAGCAAGTTTAGAGTCAAAACATTCGGAAGGACCGAGCACATCAACCGATGATAGCTCCCCCGAGAGTGAAGAGGACACCAACGAGGACTCCTTTAGTGGGCCAGATCTAAATGCAAATCAAAAGCAGGTCTCAAATAAGAAAAAGAAAAACCTTAAGAGGCGTCGATATCGAGCCAATGTACGTGCTAGGATAAAAAAGAAGAGATCCTCAGCAGAATGGCTCAGTTATATAGGGGCATGTGATGCTCATCGAAAATTGGTAGACAATTGGGGTGAATATCTCCAAAATGTTATGTGGTGTAGACCACGACCCCATGACATAGCCCAATTAGAGATCATAGACAAGCCAAGGTTGAGCCGCACTGCAAGGAGGCGTCAAAACCAAGAGTTAGCTCGACAACACAAGAAAGCAGAAATGGAAGCACAAACCAAAGCACAACCAGAATCCACAGACTTGCATCCTGCACCAGAACATTTCAAATCTTACACCACAGGGGAAGCAAAGGTTGTGTACACAAAAGCCCAAAGAATACCTATCGATGGGAATAATGAAATCTATGATGGTCCGGCAATAGTTAAAGAAATAGAATTAGCTGACCCCGGTGAAGAATCAAAACCTGTTTTTATTGCCCAAGACCTCACAGAAGTTGAAGAGGCGGTCCTCAAAGAGCTTCTCAAGGAATTCAAGGACGTATTCGCTTGGACATACCATGATATGAAAGGTGTTCCACCTTCTGTGGTCCAACATACAATCCCTATGATTAGCACTGCGAAGCCCGTACAACAAAGACCCTACCCGATGAATCCTAAGTACGCAAAGATCATTCAAGAAGAACTAGAAAAGCTTATCAAATGTGGGTTCATATATCCTATTGAACACTCTGAATGGGTGTCTCCAATAGTTATCGTGCCAAAAAAGAATGGGAAACTCAGGGTGTGCGTGGACCTCAAAAAAGTTAATGCAGCTACTAGAAGAGACCATTACCCCCTACCATATTCCGAACATGTACTCGAAAGAGTTGCAGGCAAGGAAGCTTATAGCTTTCTAGATGGGTACTCAGGCTACAACCAAATCACGATAGCGCTAGAGGACCAAGCTAAAACTGCCTTCATCACAGAATTTGGCGTGTTTACATTTCGTGTGATGGCTTTTGGCTTAACAAATGCCCCTGCTACATTCCAACAATTAATAAACACTGCTTTTAAAGAATATTTGAGAGAGTTTTGTGAAGCTTTCTTAGACGACCTTTGTGTTTACTCTTCTTGGAAGGAACATCTATCATGTTTGCGGAAGGTGTTTGAAAAGTGTAGGTTATATCGTATCTCATTGAACCCGTTCAAATGCCAATTTTGGGTCAAGCATGGAGTTATTTTAGGGCATATAGTATCCAAGAATGGTATCTCAACCGATGAGAGCAAAATTAAAGTGATTCTAGAGTTACCACCACCAACCAATTACAAGGGAGTTAAAAGGTTCATGGGACACGTGGGTTATTATCGACGGTTTATTTTATTTTTCGCTGAGATAGCACGTCCTTTGTACAAGCTTCTCATTGAATTTAAATGGACTGAAGAGTGTGACCAGGCTTATGAACAATTGAAGAAAACACTAGCAAGTGCTCCGATTTTAAGGACACCTGACTGGGACGTCATTTTCCATGTGCATATTGATGCATCAAACTTTGCTATTGGGTGTGTTCTCACTCAACCAGGAGAACATAAATTGGACTATCCCATTAGCTTTGCAAGCCGTCACTTGAACGATGCTGAAAGGAACTACACCACTACAGAGCGAGAAGGTTTGGCAATGGTTTATGCAGTAAAGAAATTTCGCTACTACCTTCTGGCAAAGTTTGTATTTTATGTGGACCATCAAGCGTTGCTGTATCTGGTAAACAAGCCATGCTCCACAGGAAGAATCACACGATGGTTGTTAATTCTTCTGGAGTTTGATTTCACGATTGTAGTGAGACCCGGTAAAAGGCACGTCATGGCTGATCATTTGTCTCGCATACCCAATGGTGAAGCCCCTACAGGAGTTGATGATGAATTACCCGATACTTCCCTATTCATAGTTGAGACTATGCCTGAATGGAGTGAGAACATTGTTAACTTTTTAGTTAATGGTTTTCCACCCAAGGAACTTCGTAAGGATATCGCTCGAAGGCTAGTAAAAGAATGTGAACCCTATTGTTTGATTGCCGGAACTCTGTATAGATTAGGCAAGGATGATATTCTTAGGCGTTGTGCCCGCGAGGATGAATATTTGTATATCTTGCAAGAAGCACATATGGGCATAGCAGGAGGTCATTTTTAAGAAGACCTGACTGCTAGAAAGGTGCTGCTATCAGGCTATTGGTGGCCAACTTTATTTAAGGATGCATCACTTTTTGCAAAAGGGTGTGATGAGTGCCAACGTTACAAGACCACACAGCGCAAAGACAGAATGCCCTTACATCCTATTAAAGTAACCCAACCATTTGAAAAATGGGGCTTAGACTTTGTAGGTCCAATTAGTCCCGCAGCTCGCAACACTCAATCTCGATATATTCTAGTTGCTACGGACTATGTAACAAAGTGGGCTGAAGCTAAGGCTTCACAAAAAGCTGACGCGAGGACAACAGGTAAGTTTCTTTTTGAGAACATTATCACAAGATTTGGTTGCCCTTTTGAAATTGTTAGTGATAATGGTACCCAGTTTATAAATGAGGTAATAAGAGAGCTTACCACGACCTTTATGATATCCCACCATAAGTCTACACCTTATTACCCGCAAGCTAATGGACAAGCCGAGAGCACCAACAAGACTCTAATCTCTATTTTAACCAAGACGGTAGAAGCTAATCGCACTGATTGGGATTTGAAGTTGACATCTGCTCTATGGGCTTATCGTACTGCTTATAAAGTGGCTATTAATTGTACGCCATTCAAAATGGTATACGGCCAAGAAGCGGTTATGCCTTGGGAGTTTGTCATTCCTAGTCTTAGGGTAGCTTCGCAAGAAGGATGGAATGGTAACCCCTTAACCGAGCGTTTGTATATCTTAGAAAAACTAGACGAAGAGAGACAGTTGGCTGTGCAAAATGCTCTGGTGGAAAAGGATAGGAGAAAGAAGTGGTTTGATCGCCATGTGAAGGACAAGGACATCAAAGTTGGTGATAAAGTCCTTATGTATGGAGTATGTAAAGAGAAGAAAAAGTTGAAATATGCTGGTAAAGGACCATATAGAGTATGTGAAATTACCCCACAAGGTACCCTTCGTGTGGAAACTCTTGATGGAGTTGAAACCATTGGATTCCTCAATGGGATTAAATTCAAAAGATATTATGATCCTTTAAGCCAAGAAGAACTACGGGCCATTCATCAAAAGAAGGCCGCCAAAGCACAAATCGAGTTAAACAAGATACAAGCTCAAGCTGAGGCTAAGGAGCGACAACAACGTATAAGACAAAAACGAGAGGCTAACCTTGGAGTCACAAATGCATTCCACGTGGAAATCGAAGAGGATGGGTTGGACTCTGACACACCTCTACGATACCCTATTGAGTTAAATAGTGCCTATGGAAAAGTGCTATATAACGTCTTATTGGACACGGGTGCTAAATATAATCTGCTATCCTATGGGGTGTGGTGTCAGTTAGGGAAGCCACCTCTATCTGAGAGTATTATCCAAGTCAAGGGTGTCAACAAGAAAAAAACTACGGTTTTTGGAATCTGGCACACTTCTGTCAGTTATGACAATGGAATTGTAGCTCAAGACTTTTTGGTCATGCCTACTGGAACTATGGAGGGTAATATAAACCTAGGCCGCACGTGGATGATAGCCACCAAATGCACTATTGATTGGGGGACTGGGGGTGTTACAACGCAAAAACCAACTCTTAGCCCTACCACTCAAGCCATAGTCCCTGAGATATTGCCTAAGGAGATAAAACCCAAGACATTGCATGTCCAGGAGGTTGAACCATACGTCCCCATAGCCCAACTCTCTAGAGCTTCAACTGATGTAGTTGAAAGAAAGCTTGAGACACACAAGAACCATCCTAATATAACAGAGAAAACATATAAGTGGGTCCCTAAAGCCTCTGTAGTGAGCATGGTTGATGCAAAAAAACGGAAACCTAGTAAGAACCGTCCCACTCACTCCAAGAAATGTAAAGAAACGTTGCGTTGGATTCCTAAACGACTATTGGAAGCCCAAGGATACTATGAAGGAAATGATCAAATCTAGGTGCCCAAACGTAAAGTGTACTCAAACCTGTCACCTGGCCCATGTAAACCCAATCCTGTGGCTCCAAAACAAATTGAAAATCGCGGAAAGGAAAAAATCATGGAATGTTACACACCCGATCTAGAGCTAGTTTGGGTACCAAAGAAAGAACGATTTGTTCCACCTAGCTCAGGAACAGGGAAATCAAATGAAGCTTCTTGCTCTTCATGTAGTTCCTATACGCAAATAGAAGCTTCAACACAACCTCCACCTACCACTGTACATATCCATACAAGCACGAAAGAGTTTGCACCTCCCGGGGTAAGTTCACCATCTACAACAACGTTGCCAATAAAATCATGGGAGAGTACCTTACCACCCTTGCAACTAGATGAAACGCATAGGGCGGTCGAAAACTATTGGTTAAAACCTTCACCCATAACAACTTGGAACAATTGGTTTCAAAAGGTGATGACCTCCTTCCAAAAGGTATGATCTACCCAAGGAAGGGGGGAGTGTTTGCTAACCTCAATCATTCACTCGCTCCCCTCTCAACCTTCCTCCCTGACCTCTCAATTCCAATCTTAGGGAATGTATATATATATAGCTTTATACTCATAAAAAACAAAAATAGTAAAGAGCAAGAGAGACTAGCAACGAGAGAGCACCCTATCAGGTCTTACATATAAGTCCAAATTCACCGTGTCAATTCAAGAAACACACAAAAACAACTCTTATGTTTTAAAGGCCTAACCAAATCTATCTGTCTTGTCAGAAATGGCTACTTCACCAGAGGCATGCACTTCTATTTTTGATGAAAGGTACCCTTTGTCTTTTCCTCAAGTGTTCTACGTATGCTACCCTATACTTTCTTGCGAATGGGATTTGATAGAGAGCCTTGCATGTGAGAGAAATTTTGAGGAGTTAGAATGGCTGATACGTCTATGGCTAACTAGTGATCCCTACCCAGTAGCGAATGTGTCTCCAATGGCACATGCTTATTCTTTTGCACAAGATGAGTATCCACGCATCGCGAGGTTCTTGATTAGCATGCTTGCACAAGAGGATGATGAAGAGGAACTAATAGAGACCGAGGAAGACTATGGCCTCACGGACAACGATTTTATTTATCTAGATGATGAGGATAGAGGCCTAGCCTTAGGGTGGCCACCCGGTTTATATAATATCCTCTTTCCTTGATTCTAAAAGGGGTGCTGATAGGTAGGTTAGGGGTCTAGATTGTGTTTTGAGTTTGTTTTTTAGGAGTTTTAATTTTTCACACTGACATGCCTCCTAGAGGTATAGTGCCTGTTTTTGGATGTGTTAGGTAGGACTTATATGGATCTCCATCCACATGGCTGAGGACATCTGCTTCAACGAAATGAGCCACTCCATACCTCCAGGTGTACTACTTTCCATGATTCATGTTGGTGGATATGTGTAATTGCTAATAATGATTTTTCATTCTTTGTTTGAGTGCAATAGTTATGATTGTTATCTGCCATTATAGATGTATAAATTTGTCTTTGCTTAAGTTGATTGAACTCCAGTTTAATCTTATGGATGAGCCTGGAGATTAGGAGACCGTGACTTTAGGTTAACTCATTTAGTTGACCACTAGGCCTAGCTAATAAAATTATCCGAGTATTTGAGACCTTAGGAATGTTTTAGGCAGAGAAAGTCTTGCTCACTCAAACAACAAAAAACACTAGTGCGAATACCAAGGAAATGGAAGCAAAAAAACAAAAAACATAAGTGCCACAAATGAAAAATCTTACGCTGGAAGAGAAATCCTGTCTTGAATTGGTACTTCACTCACATGTATTGTCTATGGTACTAGAGCCCTAGAGGTTCCCAGTGTGGGCGCTTTTCCTTGAGAAGCAAAAAACCCCGGACATACAAAATAAGCACACACGTCACATGATTGTGACCCAAAGTAAAAAAGTATTAAAAAAATAAATAAAAATAAAAATAAAAGACTTCCATTGAGCTTACAGTTAACATTTCAAGCTTTTGTTTGCAGTTGTGAGACCGAGTTGGCTAATCAAAGCTGAAAAGCATAATTAGGGAATCTTGCATTTAGATAATCTTCTTAGCTTAGCTAGTACTAGAGTAGTTGTTTTAACCTTAATCATAGCTAACTAATTGATAGACTCACCCATAAGCTCAAAACTCTTGATTAATTAATTTACTCAAAGTGCAATTTATTTGTCCTTAATGGCAGTCCAACATTTCATAAATCTTGCATTTACTCATTTCCACATGTACTTTACATTCCCCTCATGATTTCTGGCAATATAATTCCGCTTGCTAAAACAGTGACTTTGCCTTGCAGATTCAAATCTAGATGCTCTACAACATGGACATACCAAGCTTCAACTCAATAGCTTCTGAGGACGGAATCTACATCAGGAAGGGGGGCAATGTTAACCCTCGTGGCTCACGGACACCCTATCGCCTACGGCGGACACTGTAACCGTATTATTTATTTAAGTAGAGTCAGGCACCGGGCTTGTCGGTCCAATAGGGAAAGGTAGAGTGATCGCCGATGAGAGGCGCACTCTAACACGAACATGCTAGGGTTAGTTGGCTAAGCATGGGCACCCAAGTGTGAATGGGGTGAGCTCACATAAAAGCCAATTAAACCTAAAATTGAGTCATTCTCTCATTGTGCAATAGAAGCTGCTCTTGCTCCATCTCCACCTTCTCCTTCACCATCTCCTTGTGTGTGTGTGCGTGCGTGTGTGTGTGTGTGTGTGTGTACACGTGTGTGTGTGTGTGTGTGTGTGTGTGTGTGTGTGTGAGAGAGAGAGAGAGAGAGAGAGAGAGAGAGAGAGAGAGAGAGAGAGAGAGAGAGAGAGAGAGAGAGAGAGAGAGTGAGAGTGTGTGTGCGATCGAGCGTTGCGGCGGCACGACGGCGGCGAGGCGGTTGAGCGTGGCGTAGCGGCGTCTCCCTCTTCTTTGCGGCGAGGAATCCTCGACGGCAGGAGCATAAGGCGGTGAGTGACACACCATTGCCCTCTTTGAGCTTACTAGTTAAACTAATTGTGTGCTTGGAGCCGTCTGCGGCTCGTACACCGTGTATCGGCAAGTCCCTTGCTTCGACAGAGCGGCAAGGAGCGCACAGGTGGACACCCAAGTAAGTCAAAAGGATTGTAAGCCAAATGCACTCTATAATACATGTGAAAGTGTTCTTGTACTACTAGAAGTGGTCATTGTAGGTTGTTTCTTACTCAACCAAGATCTGCATGAGCTATCAAGAATAAAAAAACCACTATTGGATAATCGACTAGCCCAATTTGGGTCTGAAAAACAATGTAGATATGGTGGCAATGATATCCCCTTGGGATAAAACAACCTAAGATATATAGTGTTGAATCAAGTAGCAAAAGATCCTAGGCTATGCATAAAGCTGCTCACTTGTGAGACTGCATATTGAACACCTAGCTTTATAAAATAAATGAGGGAGCCAACAACCTACTAATAGAGGCTGGCATCAAAGAATGTCCAACATCATGGAGATTAAGTTTCAAACTTGTCTCCATAGGAGTAGCAATAGGCTTGCAATCCTCAAGGTTAAATCTACACAATAATGTCTCAATATACTTTGTCTCACATAGTTATAGTGCCTTCTTAAGCTTGCACAATTTGTTTTCTTTCCCTTTTTAAACAAAACTATGAGGCTACGGTACATACTTCCTCATGCAAATTACCACTAAAAAACGGAGTCTTTATGTTCAACTGATGTATATTCCAATTATTATGAGCTGCCACTTCTTAAATGCTACAAATAGTAGTCGTCCAATAAGTAGGAGAAAAAGTCTGATTAGAACAATGCCCTTCTTCTAAGCATATTCTTTTATCAACACTACCATCAAGCTTAGTACATTTCTACTTAAAAATCCACTTAGTACCAATGACCTTTTTGCTAGCAATCCGATGCATAAGAGGCATATTAAAAACTTGAATGAGGATGATTAAACAAAGATGCACCCAATGTACATTTATGCAAGGTTTACAACAACCATCTTGGCATACCTCTAGCATCTCATTTTCATCCATATCCTCATCAATTACAACTTGTAAATCTACATCTAAAAATGGTTGATCTGTAACATTGATTATAATCTACATAGGCTACACATGTGCCTCATTAAGACTTACATTCATATTCCCATCACTAAATAGAGGCAACACTCTACCACATACATTCTGTGAGCTTGTATCTGTTTCCTTAGTATATGGTAAGAGGGGTTGAACTACATCTTCACAAAAACAACATATCAAATAATCAAGATATGATTTTTTGGTGAGTGATCCAATTTGGAATGATTTCTTTTTAAACTATAATCAAGAAAGTACATTTCATAGCCTTATCGTTCAAATTTATGTGTTGTTACTCATGGCACCAAAGCATAAGCTAAGCCATCAAACACATACAAGAGACCAATGGATGGCTTCTCATGCCGAACCTCATAAGGAATGATGTAGGTAATGCTTTTTTGGGAAACCTATTTAGCATATATGCATCACACATGAAAACCTCAAGCCAAAACACGTGGCAAATCTTGATTTTTGACATACATCATGCCATCTCTATAAGCTACCTATTTTTCCTCTCTACAATGCCATCTTGCTAAGGGGCATATGACACTATATAGTGGAGTTTTATCCGATGACATGCCATAAATGCATTTAAATTTCTAGACATACTCCCCCTTTGATCAAATCAGAGGGTGCCCACACTACAACCACCAAATACATTTTCAGCCATAAGCAAAATATTCTTGAAGCACATAAATATATTGGGGTTTGCCTTAAGTCCATATACCCATGCATGCTTAGATTAATCATCATTGAAAGCCACAAAGTACAAATGATTTCCAAAAGAATGTCGGACCACAGACAGACCACAGACATCATTGTGTATAAACTGCACCCCTTTAAACCACCATGACATCTTCTGAGTATCTCTTGTATAAGTTTCTCATTCACTTGATTCACCACACTTCATGGTTTCATTCTCAATATGCAATGCATTATCTTTTTCCCCAGTAGAGTTATTGCTCACTATGCAATCTATAGGTGTGTAATGTGCACTCTCTCATAATTGGAATTTGGAAATGAAGAGGAAGAAGGCACCTTGTCATTCCCTAGGGCACAACATGAATGTTTATAATTGGATTCTTACAACACCAACAATAGGTTAAATGTTAGGAAATTAGAGTAGATCAAGTGCACAAGACATTGATAAGACAGTTGATAGCATGTAATGAGACTAAATTGAGATGATATATATGCTCAATGGAGATTTTCTTAGGCTAAGCACTAATGGTGAGTTTCTTGCTGTGCCTAAACTCAGTGTGACCATAGGCGCCATTTGGATCTTGCTTGCACGGGTGATACTTCTTAGGTAGATGAAGAAAGCTTCAAAGACCTCCTATGCAGAGGCAGTTACGGGGGCTCTGGGCAGTCTAGGGACCCACAAACCGGTCACATGGATAAGGGATTGAAAGTTGGCACATCACATCCCGAGGGAACAACCAGCAATGGGGGAACCCAAAATAGTATTTTGGGGATGAACAAGGAGGAGATTACAATTCATAAGGTGCAAATTGAGAAAGAATTGGCTGATATCCTAAGCGCTATGACTATCAACAAGAGGTCGCTCGAGGAAGCAGTGGCACCAGGTGGTGCATTGGAAGCTGCCAAGGATGAAAAAGCATTCCAGGTCTTGAAAAGATGCTCCCGAAGAGAGTGGAAGTGGAAGATGCACTCACGATGGCTATTCCTCCGGCCTCAAGAAGCAGCTGGCAAAGGTTACCAGCTCCACCTTAGTGTTTGGGTTTATGGGGGGCCCGATGCCTACTACCAAAGCCATAACAAATTGGTTGTCTAGCCCAAATGTCTTGAATTAGAGTGGGTTAGTGGTTTTTTTCCAATACCTCACAAAAGGCTTTTTCTATATCTAGTTCAATGATGCATAAATGGTGGCTAAAGTATTAGCCAAAAAGCCATTGTTCTTCAATCGGTAGTCGGTGTGCATGATCCCTCTTTTGAGCCCACACATGTATTCCAAGATATGTGCCCAGTCTGGGTGGAATTTGTCAACCTCTTTCCGTGTCAAAGAAACAATTTGAAAGACTTGGTAGCATCACTTGGCACCCCTCTATTTGTGCCGTCTTGTAGAGCAGCGGGTACCTTAACTAATAAGATGTGCATATGGTGGGATCTCAGAAATCCATAGCTCACGCTGTGTTTCTATTATCCAAAAACTTATAAAATACTTACAAGAACTGGCTTTTATACCTTAGCCAAGGTTTTTGTGGTCAAAATTAATAGTTTGGGAATCTAACTAAAGACAGGTTGATACAATCTGGAAGCTTGTAGCCCCGGCTCATCAATTACACTAACATTCCCGATTCATCAAAATAATAAGTGTTTCTATAATAAAAGCTCCGAAAAATGTTATCTGAGTTAGCTTGCTGCTAACATTCTCCCCCCTCCTCGACTGTGTCGTCCCTTGACACAACTTCATGGATTGAAGTAGTCTTCGGATTGATGGTGGCTGGCAAGGTAGTCTTTAAGCGCTTGTAATGCTTTCTCATATCTGATTCTTCTCTCTTTGTCAAGAACTTGCAAGAATTGGATGGTGACTTTGTTTTTAAGCTCAATGACTTAATAGCCAACAAATCTGGATGTAAGGTTACTAATCATTGCCCCAAATATCTTCGTTCACCAAGTGAAGAAACGTGTATAGAATGCTTCCTCAAACGCCAACATATTGCTAGAGGGCAAAAACATGCATGTGGCGAAGAAGCCGTAAAGGACTTCTTCGGAAGGCTGGCCACTTAAGTCATAACAAAGACCCTTATTGACTTCGAGGAAAGACATCCATGGCGCTCCTGCTTGCTCTGGCTCGTGAAAAGCTTGAATGCAAGTGAGTAGCACTCTACAAATCTTGTATAGCATGACACATGAGAGGTTTGGAAGGCTCTTGAAGGAAGTCATGGCACTCGTTAGGATTTTCACCATGTATTCTTCTATTGCCGGTCCTTGTTCTGGAGCTGGTAGGCGTGGGTAGTTCTTCCATTTTGACCTCTTCTTTTTCAGAGTTTCATATGCCTGCCATGTCCTTACCCTTGGTACTCGACAAAATGTTGGGTCTTTCTGGAGGGCTGCAGGTGCTCTTGTGAACAGAATCAGATATCTTGAATTCTTGTTCAACCAGCTCTTTCTCCACTTGGGGTGGATATCCTCTGAATCTTTGACCTGCATATCCTTGTATAGTCTTTCTTTTACCTGTAGTAGCTCTACTTTGATCAAAGGGTATGTCAATGATTGTTGATGCCACCGTGCATTAATTTGGTTAGGAGTGAGTTGAGTTACATTGACTGAGTGAAGAATTCTCAACTCCCAATCCATCATTGCTTTCCATTCAGCATCTGTTTCTTGGTCAATTTGCTCCTTTAGTGCATCTTCCTCAGCTTTAGAAAGTTGGACCATGGGCACTTGCTCAGCTTTAGTCAGTGGTACCTGGAAATCCGACTCCCCTTCTAGCCCTTCTGATGGCTGTGTTTCCATCTCAACAAATGAGACTGAGGGTATATCAACAATTGGTTTCTCAAAGGGTCGTGCTTCATCTTGAGTCTTGGTTGTCCCTCTCTCAGCAACTAATTGAATCTTTTTAATTTGGCTATCTCTTTGATCAGTTGTTCTTCTCTTTGGATGCACATCAAGGCAAGGTCTCGTCTTTGTGATTGCTCTAACTTCATATCTAGCTCCAGCAAAGTCCTATAGACTTCATCTGTACCTTTGATTGAAGCGACAACATAATTCTCTCTTATCTGTCTCAAAAAGGCTGCCTAATCATTGATCCTTTGGTGAGAGTATTGCATAGAGGCATTTCTTGGATCTTTTGTACTGACAGAGTAGTGGTTAGGAGTTCATTTGTTACTTTTGTCACCTGTTGATCTTTGGTCTTGATCTTTGGTCTTGCAGGCATCGGATAACTTAGTTAGAAGCTCTCCCAACTCTTCCATTTCTTTTTGTTGCTTCTCTTTGGCAATCTGGTGTTGTTCTGCTTCATCCTTTAGCTCTTTGATCTATCTTTATAGATCTGAAATTATGTTCATCCTGTCATCCAACTCTCCTTATAGAGCATCGATGACTAGTTCAAGATCTCTAGCCTTAGCAGTGCAGCTAAGTACTACTGTTCGCATTTTTCTGTCATCAGCTGCATCTGTTTGGCATATTCATTGACCTACATGATGACTTCGTCGTTTGTTTCCCAATCTTCAGGCTCTGTAGGCTGTCTAGAATTTTCAGCCGTTTTAGGTTGTGGCTCTTTGGTTGCTGTTGCTTTTGCTTGTGGTTGTGGCAGGTGTTCTTCTCCTTGAGGTGTTGTGATTACCTCGGCTGCTTCTGCGTCTTGAGGCTTAGTAGATTCCTCATCTGTTTTTGGTTGTGTGGTCGTAGCAGGTTCTGCCTCAGTTTGTTTGGTTGCTTTTGGTTGTTCAAAACTTGTTGTTGCCTGTTGTTTAGGCTCTTTTTCCTTGGCTTCCTCGCCCCCATTGGGTTTAGCTATTGGTGAAGGACTTGGGCTTGGCATTGGGTGGTCTCCTTGCTCCGTAGTGGGTGAAGTGGGTTTGGGAGACATCTCCCCCTGGTCGTGATGTGTCGCACTTTGTTCAGTAACCTCAGTTTGTCTCTGTTGCTCGGCTGCATCTTCCCTTGCTTTCCTTTCAGCTTCTTGAGCTTCCTTCAACTTCAAGGCTTTGGCTTGTGCATACATGCGGTCAAGAAAGTCCGTGGGATCCTTTGCTCCTTTCCTTGCAGGGTTTTTGGTTCTAGGTCCCCTTATCTCTCTTGAAACCCATTTTTTAGGGTCCTCACCTGTAGCTTGGAGGCTTCTTTCATAAGTTTGCTTTTCTCTTTCAAACCTCGCCTTCTTTTGCTGAGGTTCTTCTTGATGTGTGGCTACGGATTTCTTCTTCATTTCTTCAATTCTGGCACGTCTTTCCTCATTGTCTGAGCTCTCACTACTATGAGCTTCATGGGAGCTTTCGACAAATTCTTCATCTGAGTTATATACTCTTTTTGATGAACGCATGGTTCTTGGAGAAGGTTGCGCGGATACAATCCATGTGTTCTGATCTGGGGCTGGTGGCAAATTATCGGCCATGCCAATAGCATGATATGAAATTCTTGTTAGCACTTCAGAGGAGCCCAAATATGTAATTTTACCTTCTTTCTTCGTGCCTTTCAGTGTTGTCAACACATACTGCGGATGATTAATTGGTGTTGTTGACTTCAAGACCTGAGTGAAGGTGGTCGCAATTGTGTGGTTTGGAGTGGTGTACCATGGCGGTCTCTTTGATAAGAAATGGAAGTGTTGATGGTATAGGTGAGCTAGTTCTTCCACTTGTCTTTGGATGAGATCTGAAAAGGTTGCAGCAATAGTCTCTTTGGTAAATGTGCCTGCTGTCTTTCTATCTCGGGCCCGCATCATCATACCTTCAGTTGGCAGCTTCAGTGCCTTGACCACTATCTCCTTTGTGATTACTACTTCTACTTTCTGTCCTTGTTGGTCGGTGATTTGGGCTGAACCATCTTCCTTGATTGTAGCCAGTAACTCATATGCTTTCTGGAAATCTATGCCGCATGGTTCTTGGTCATAGAAGTCTCTTAGGCCTAGCCTTCTGTTGGCTTCTTTGGTGTCTGGATTGGCAGCTACATCATAATCTCTTTTGGTAACATTTATAGTTCTACTTGGCTTCCTTCTTCGCTCTTGAACCTGCTAGTGAAAACCGTGGTGTTGTTTTCTTCCAGTTGTTCTTTTGACAAGTACATTGCCTTGGCTGTCTTTATTGAACTTGGGTCCAGTTGGTAGAGTGGCAGCTCTTGCAACTTTATTTTTTGGCACACCATTTTCTTGGCTTTCTCAGCAGCTTGCATTGCTCCTGTTTGGGGAATACAGTGACAAAGTTAGAAAATTCTACAAATTTCGCTCTGAAATGCTTAGAGTCTGAATTGCTAACAGATGATGTCCATTTGGCTTCAAATCAATTTTGGAGCATGCATAGATGCATAAAAACATGTAGAGATCAAAATCATACATTTCAAGCAAAAATTGCAACAAAAGTAAATAATCACGATTATTTATAGCTGGGGATTTTTTCCAACTTTTTGCATCTTTGACATAGGCTTGAAACATATGGCATTTAGGTGCTCTGAGTGAAGTGTGGGCTCATTTGAGTGCACTGGGTGGAAAAGGTGCAAGATTTAGGCTTTCAATCTTTGAAATAGTAGATATAAAGAGATTTTGAGTTTTAGAGATCCAAACTCGCTCAAACTTTGTCAGTGGACTTGGGACATCATGTTCTTTGGTCCCATAAGGTCAAAGTTGCAATAATCACCCATTTTGGCAAGAAAGTAAATCATCACGATTATTAACTTTTTCATCAAAATGTACATTTTTTGTTGCAACTTGGTTCTAGGCATGATGTAGACTCTATGTATGAGATATGGGGTGATATGGAACAACAAATGTGACAGATGATTCAAAATTTGGATTGGAAAGACTTTGGTGTGCTTTTTGACAATTTCCAAGTTTTTCTTGATCATTTTGGCTCATACTTGAAATGTGGCATGTAATAGATGTGTACAAGTGGTAGGTGAAGTGAAGGGATCATTTTCAGGCCAAACAAGCACAAAAGTAAATAATCGTGATTATTTACAGCAATCAATTTTTTTGCAAGACTTGACAATTTGATGACCTTGACATATTCAATACATCTAAAAAAAGTCATAAATTGAATTTGGTAAAGTTTTGTCATGTCGGCATCACTTCTTGCTCTTGTCGACTCTGAAATCACCGATTTTTGTGACTAGATGACCTGTGGAATTGGTTAGTCACTTTTGAAGCTATGGACTTGTCCGCTACATAGTTCTGATGCTACCCATCTAGTTTTGGCCCATTTGGAGTCAATTTGACTTCATATGTCAAATTTGATGCTTTGTAGCCTTTGAGCTATTTTCTGCTGTTCGAGAGCTTGCCTTGAGTGTTTTCATGAAACCATCCATGTACATTGTGTACAGATTCAGTCTATAAGTTGTCTGTGCAGTCAGAATCCAATTCTGGCATCTGGCAAAAACCTAAATTTTCTACTTGGGACCCCCCTCGACCCTGCCGAATGGTTATCTGGTGATATAGAAGTGTTCTATTATATGGGGGCATGCTACAGTTCAAGTCTCGTTGAATTTGGTTGAGCTAACAGGCTGCTATGGTCAATTTTGGGTCGTAGGACTTCGTGCATTGCTGGGTTTCTAGGGTTTTTTCCTGAGCCTAAACTTGCTACCCGTCCATATAGAATTGATCACTGATAAGCTTAGAACTTAACCCTCATGTCTCGTGTGAGACGACGCTATAAAAGGGAAGTGGACTCCGAAAATCGCGCGCGAAGAAGGTCGAGAGCCCTCTTCTCCAAGAGTGACTAGTGGAAATGAGGTGATTTTGGGCTACCTTGAATATCTATACTCGGACTTCCCAAACTGTTTTTCCCCAAATTCCCCTGTTAGTCCTACTAGACCGTGAAATCTATGTTAGACTCAAAAATTTCTTCAATCGGATTCCGATAGCTCATTTTGCAAGAATTTGGAAAAGTAGGCCTTGGTAGCCTGATTAAGGCTTCCCGTCTTCATTTGTCGATTCGATTGAAATTTTTTATGCCTGTCCACCTTGTCCTTCTGATCATCAGCGTATCTTCAATTTCTCCATCTAAGCTCATTTGCTAATTATTATTAATTTTTGACATGTTTATTGAAAAAATCAAAGAAAATCACAAAATGCGCTAAGAAAGCAAAGGTAATTAGGAAAATCCATTGAGAAACACTGCTTTATTGGTTTTTTTTGGTGGATTTTTCCATTTTTAAGTCCCAATATCAAGAAAAATATGAAAATAACCAAAAAGACCATTCTTTGATGATATTTTGATAGTATATACACTATTTACACTCATCTGAAAAATGTTATTAGTTAAATTTTCCCTGTTGATGACTTGTTGAGGGCATTATTAGGCATTTTTGCAAAAAATCACAAGTTAACATCAAACCTTTTCCTCCCTCTTCAAACATTGCCCTAAATTACTTAGTTCCCTTCCACCCCTCCTAGATGGCGTACCTCGGGACGACTGTGTGCATGGGTTGAACAATCGTGTCTATGCATACACTTGGTTGGCTCTACCATGCTTTGAAGATCAATGCAATTCAAAGCATCATGCTGTGCAAGAGTTGGGTCTTGAGTAATTAACTCAAGGGTTTCTGAGGTCAAGGTTTTCTTTTGCCATTTCCCAAAGAGAAAATCTTGTAGCTTGCATGCTCTTTGCTTTATTGTACCATCAGGATGCTTTGGCACGCTGATTTCCTCAGCTGTTGGTATCAATAATGATGGTTGTTGAGCTTTTACCCGCCATTGGTGCCTTGGCTTGTCTTGTTCAGAATGTTGTGGTTGGGTGTTTTGAGACTTAACCCTCCATTGCTTTATCGGTTTTATAGTTTGCAGAGAAGATAAGTGCTCCTTTTTCTTCCATATCGATTTTGTTTTAGGTTCTCTGCTCAAAGATGCTCCTCTTTGTGTTTTTAACCTTGGAACCATCTTTGGTACAATAGATGATGTTTTGGGCACTCAAATTTGAATCGGCTTGTCCTTAAGCTGTGCTTTTGGTACCCAGATATGCCTGACTCCTTGCATGCTAATTGTAGCATTTTCTTGTCTATAGGATGGAGAAGATTGATTGCTTCATGGTTTACTCTACTGGTAACCTCCTTTCCATTCCTCTTTTCTTGGTGCAATTGGAACAATGAGTTGTCCGCCATTAGGTGATAGATTGAGTTGATTGGTATCCCAATCTGGTACTGCCTTGTACATTCGCATCCATGAGATTCCAAGAATCATTGTTTCATTCATGTGTTCATCTGGTAAGCATACAAACTGATGAGGGCATGAACATCCATGTACTATCACATTTAAGTTGACTACTCCCAGTGTTGATGTTGGATTCTTGTTGCATCCTTTAATAGTCGATATTCCTTGTTGTCAAAGACTGACTTGTTTCTTTCTTGTATGTGGAAAAACTAAGTGCATTTACTCGAGCTCCTGTATCAACCAATGCATTTGTTCCATGATTTTTCAGATGTACTTTGATCGAAGGTCCAACTCCATCTAACCATTCATCATATGTTGACATTTCATCTTTCTGTAATTCCCATAGTCGGTCATTTAGTTCCAAAGTGTTGATGGGAATAGGTATTTGTTGATTTCTGAGAGTAGCTTTTCTTTTGAGTACTCAAAACCAAGCTTCCTCTTGGGATTTATCAGACCTGCTATCATTTTGTATTTCTTTGCTTTGCTTCATGCATCATTTCTAGCAATTCATTGGTTAGTGGAAAATTGTGCTTCTTTAAACGGCATCCACTAATCCAATTAGCCATTGGTTCACCATCTAGGGTGGATAACTTAACTGCTCCACTTAGAGATACCTATTCAATGATAAAAGGTCGGTTTTCCTTTTTCTTAAACTTGGGAATGTATTTCTTAAGGGAATAGACTAAAACTAAGTTCCTTTTTTGAAGATTTTTGTAACTAGATGGGAATCAAAAAACTATTTTTGTTTCCGCTTTTGTGCATAGATGTGAGCTACCACAGTTAGCCTTTGCTCATCAAGCTTTTCTAAATCTTCAAGCCTCTCTAATAGTTTATGTCTTGTCCACTCAAGAACCTTTGCTACCCTTAGTGTCGGCAATAGAAATTCTATTGGCAGTATGGCATCAAGACCATAAACAAGGTTAAAGAGTGTAGCATTTAAAGCTGTTGTGAATGAGACTCTATAAGTCCATAGAGTGGCATGGAGATTCATTTCCCAATCTGTCCTTCCTGAACTAACCACTTTAGTCAATACCGAGCTAAGAATGTTATTCGTATGCTCAGCTTGTCCATTTACTTGTGGGTGATAAAGAGCCAATTTGTTATGGGTGGATGACCATAAATTCATTAAGTAGATACTCAATTACCTTATTGAGGAAATGAGTTCCCCTATCACTGATAATTTCTATTGGTAGTCCATATCTTGTGAACACATTCTCATACAAGAATGCAATTGTGGTTTTGGAATCATTCTTTTGAGTTGCTTTAGCATTTGCCCACTTGGTCAAATAGTCCATAGCTACAATGATGTATTGAGCTTGGGTTCTATAAGTAGGTGGCTGTATTGGCCCAAAAAAGTCTATACCCCATTTTGCAAAAGCTCTAGTCCCCATCATTGGTCTTAAAGGCATGCTATCTACATGGGTTGGCATTTTAGCTTTGTTGACATGCATCACACCTGTAGAAGGCTACAGTGTCACTTTCACAGGACACACAATTAGTACAATTGGTCTAGGCTGGTTCACACTGGACGGACTCTCTGGGTTGGGCAGTGACACGTGACAGCAAAGATACAGACTGGTCTAGTGGACATCGTGGCCAGGTCACCACCTCCACTCAGTCTAGAGATAGAATTAGATGGCTGACATTTATGTGCCGTTGGTGGCTCTTAATGGTGGTACATGTGAGTAGTAGCTATTGGGTCAGGATCATCATCTCCGAGCTCTATGGTCCAGCATCGTCGTTAGGAGTAGCGAGTCTATACACACGACACTGCTTCCCCATCCCGGCATATGTGAGTCTCGACACCCCATTGTCCCTGTGAGTCTTGGGTTGGAGCTGAGTGTGCTGTCACGCCAGAATCTGTATCAGTTCTTTGAGATAGTCGAGTGATATGTTGTGGTGTGCTGCTGTTGTGTCTCTGTGAGCTCAGTTGTTGTCTATTGTTCCTTTGTTTCCAGTTTGTTTTGAGTGAGATTGTCACGCACATTGCACTGAGGAGCACCCTTTGTTAACCCTCACGGCTCACGGACACCCTATCACCTACGATGGACGTTGTAACCTACGACGAACGTTGTATTATTTACTTGGTAAAGTCAGGTACCGGGCTTGTCGGTCCAATAGGAAAAGGGTAAGAGTGATCGTCGATGAGAGGTGCACTCTAACTGGAACATTCAAGGGATTAGTTGGCTAAGCATGGGTGCCCAAGTGTGAATGGGGTGATCTCATATAAAAGTCAACTAAACCTAAAATTCAATCATTCTCTCATTTGTGCAATTGAAGAGTGCTCTTGCTCCATCTCCATCTCCATCTTCTTCTTCTTCATCTCCTTGTGTGTGTATGCGAGAGAGAGAGAGAGAGAGAGAGAGAGAGAGAGAGAGAGAGAGAGAGAGAGAGAGAGAGAGAGCATTGCGGTGGCACGACGACGGCGAGGCGGTTGAGGGCGGCGTAGCGGCGTCTCCCTCTTCTTTGCGGCGAGGAATCCTCCACGATAAGAAGCGTAGAGCGGTGAGTGACACACCAACGCCATCTTTGAGCTTACTAGTTTAGGCTTGTTGTGTGCTTGGAGCCATTTGTGGCTCACACACAGTGTATCGGCAAGTTCCTTGCATTGACACGTGCGAAATACGCACACATTTTTGGCGCTGTTGTCGGGGAATGCCATACACTAAGCTTGAATGGCACTCTGTGCTTCTTTTTTGGTGCAATTTCAATTGTAGGAAAGGTAAAGAAGGAGGGTGTGTGTGTTGAGAAGAAGGATTTTGTGTTACTACTGTGTATTTTTTTGGTTAATGGAGTTTTCAAAGGTACTGTGTTTTTTCTCTGTGTAAGGTGTTAGTATTAAGGTAGTTAGTTCTGTGTAATGTAATGTACAGTAAGTAGGAAGTAGATCTGTGAGAGCTAATAGAGTGTGTTAGTGTGTAACAGTAGGTGTATTAGTTGGAAGTAGGTAGGTAGAGTGTGTGTGTGTGCTCTCGCGTAGGCCGCGACGACCTTATCCATAAAAAATAAAAAATAAAATAATTTAAAAAAAAAGGTAGGATCGGGATCGAGAATATCTCCCAGACCCAAGCCCAGACCCAAGCCCAAGCTCACGCTCAGGCTTAGGTATCTGTCGCCTTTTAAAATTACAAATTTTAGCTTCAACGTAGCTAAAAATCGATTTTTTGAGGACCAACGGAGCTTCAGGTGACCGAACGTTGTGCTGTAAAGCACACCGCGACCCTCTAAGTGATACGATTGTTTTGAGCTATCACACACTTTAATAAAAAAATCGATCATTCAAAAATATTAAAAAACATAAAAAAACGAGTGAAAACGGACGCCTAAAAAGTAAGCAGTTAACCTTCGAGGTTATTCGCCGACGCTTGTAGGGTGCCAAAGGCACATGCATCTGTACTCTGGTCGTGTGCTAGATATGGAGCAACTAGAGAGAATTTTGACTTACGCGAGTTCTCATTATCCATCTACCTTAGGTTCCGGGCCATCGGCGGGGACCCAAGGTAGTACAAACCAAGACCCGAAAATAGCGGCTAGTGACTCTTCCTCTGGCTACGACATCATGGAGGGTTTCCCAATGCCTAATCTTGATAGCTCAAGCCAAGACATGCATGCCATGGGCCCACGATCCGGGCCGAGCGTGCTTAGCCGCTTGAAGGAAACCTTTAGTAGAGCCAGTCGCTCCGAACATGGAGTTGATGATGTAAATGAGGAGGGTGGGGAAGTAAATTCTCCATTCGTGATCAACGTAGATCCTATACCCTTAGAGAATGTGCACGTGAATACTTCATTCACTGCACCTCCTGGCTCTTGGAAGTTATTTCCCTCCGAGGTCATATTACCCGATGGTAGAAGCCTTGTCGAAGTGCAAGAGGTTAAGCGGTATAACCTTGTAGCGAGGGAAAAGGAAGTCGAGAGCTTACACAAGGCGGAGCAACGAAGAGAGTTAAAAGCGAAAGCCCCTATGTCAATATCCTTGCTAAGAGAGCAATCGAGTGCTCCTGACTTAGCAACCGCTAAGGGCCAACCCCTAGAAAGCAACATTGCTTCTAGCTCAAAGGACACCCCTAGCACCTCAATCCTAGATGGAGTGTTCTTAAATGAGAACTGGGAGTATGAACTACAAACAGAAACTCTGACTGACCTATACACATGTCACACCTATCACGTGGGTTGGTTAGATGTCCTACAATCCACAATGGGTGCTACTAGTGTGGAGGATCAACAACAAAGAGTTTGTGAGGTTATCCATAGGGTCATTGAGTTAGAGAGATAGAACAAGGGGATCAACATGCCTTCAACGGGTCTCATGAGATTCTTAGATACAGGAAAGGCTAAACAACCAACCTTATCGCAAATGGAGACTCCCTCGGTAAGTTTGATGGATCCTCCATATGTTGTTTCTCCAGGGGTCTCATTGCAAACTGAGCCCACAAGTGATAGCTTCACCTTTCCAAGTCTAGCTCATCTTTCCCTTGATGACACCACGGCTACCATGCCTACCCCAATGATGGGCATGCCGAGAAACACGCCATGGACCTCATTTGTTAGTAAAGCACCACTACATGGTAGCTCAATCCCTGCAACAGTACCTACAAGTGTGTACCAATTGTATACACCTATGGGTCATCGCACTAATGTAGTCCTTACCCCTCCCATTATTTCAACCACCTATGCTCCCCAACCACAACACCCAAGTTCTTATTTCCATGGGACTATACCGGCTAGCATTAGCATGTCACATCCGATGTCTGCTATGCCTAGGGCCACACATATGAACTTTGGGCCACCACATGGCACAACATCGTACAATGCCAATACCTACTCCACATGTAGTCTCTGGAGCACCTTCACCCACCGTGCCTGCTCACTTAGGTGAATTGGCAACATTTGCTCAAGCTATTGGTCGATCTATTGCTGAGAATATGCGTAACACGCCTGATAGAGAGCCTAGAAGTAAGGCAGTACAAATAGCCAAGCTCACACAAAAATTTAGTGGAGACGGGGATGTGAGAAAGCATATCGAAGTGTTCAAACAAATATGCAATTTTCTAGGGGAACACAATGACCTACATAAAAGTAATGCTTTAAGCCTAACCTTAAGTGGAAAGGCAGGGGATTGGTATAGAATCCTAAGGGTGGAAGAAAAAACAATTTACCCTACTCTTAGGAGACTATTCTTGAAAGAATACATACGAGAGGGAGTGCTTTGGGGTGTAGCCTCTCAGCTCCAGAAAGCCCAACGAGAGGAAGGAGAGTCGGTGAGAGACTTTATAAGTCACTTGAAGCATTTGAATTCTCGTTGTAATCCAAATGAGCGCTTCAACAATAACCAAATGCTTGATAGATTCATTAGGGGATTTCGACATGAGGATATCTACAATGGCCTAGTCATTAGAGGTATCACCACTTGGGAAGCAGTCACCACCAATGTGATCCAATTGGAGGATAATTTAATGATTCAAGGAGAAAGAGTGTCTGTTGAGACTAAATCTATTAGCTCGCAAGCATTAGGGCATTAGCCAATGACCTTAAAGTCTATTGCTAAGGAGCCAAAGATATATGAGATGGCTTTAGCAGATCTCACCAAGGCTATTCAAGAGAGTCTTAGAGACAATCGTGCTCCGCAAAACAATCATATGTATCCAGAAAGGGAGCAACAATGGTGCTCAGTATGCTCCGCATAGTACCAGTGAATGTCCTACTTTTAGAGTAAAATTCAATGGGAATTGCAATGCCTGTGAAAGGTATGGTCATCAAGCTAAGGATTGCATAGTATTTAAGCGTGCGATGGCCAATAGACCAACCTTAGCATGGACAGACACACCTCGAGTGCCTGCATTGATGCCGGCCCCACCTCTTGAACAAACAGCACAACACATGGTCCCTAGGGCCCAAAATGTTGTTCAAACAACACCCTTGCCACCTCCAGTGCTAGGACTGCAACCACCGCCCGAGAATCACTTCTGTAAATGAAGTGGGTTGTGTGTTATCTATTGCTTGTTTGGAAGGCCGTGAGGAAGATATAGATCCTAATATTGCGTATGGGATGGATGTGCTTGAAGAAAGTCCACAATACTACATGGAGGACTATTGGGGACAAGTCAAACCTGTATATCAAGTAGCTGCTCTTGCGGCAATAGGCCAAAATATCAATTACACTGCTAAGAGACCACCTCTTCAATGCTATGAGTGTGGAGGTCCACATCGTGTAGCCGAGTGTCCTATTAGGCTACAAAAGAATGCCACACTAATGCAAACCAATAAATCGAGCACGTCTACAATGCCGATACTCATGTGTAATCGATGTGGCATAGATCATTTGATTGCCCAATGTCCAAATAATCCAAATGCATTGAAGATCGCGCCATTAAACTTGATTTAAGTTACCGAGGAGCCATCACAAAGTACACCTGTGGTACCAGTAAACGTACTCACACGATCGATTCTCCAAAAACAAAATTATATCCTTGAGGAAAGAGACATGGCATCAATTGACCAATCTCAGAAAAAGAAGAAAACACGAAGGAAGAGATTGCAAAAAGCAGCGAAGTCAGACCCTAGTTCAAAGACCAATATAGGGACTGGTGACGAACTCGTATATATGAACGACGCTGAAGAGGATTCTGATTCAGTTGAAACCATGGAGACCAAAACAAACACTAAGATAGAAACCAACAAGGAAGATCTTCATGAGCCACAATGGCAGGGATCCAAGAAGAAGATATGAACTTATCCAAACCCTACATAGGAGATCGAGCGAGTCAAGCAATTAAGGAGTTTGGTAGAAGATACCCAAAGGGATCTAGAACCAACACCTAGACAGATCCAAATTATAGACACCCTGTTCCCTACGCAACAACAACCTCACTAAGTTCATAGACCCTTAGCCATCTAGTGTCATCCAAAAAGAAAGTGACTTAAAGGCAGGGGAAAGTGGACGTACTCACTTCTTGATGGAAAGAATGTTTACAGAGGGACTACTTGATCCTATCGAAGAAATGGACATCCCATATTCCTCACGTCAAGGGACTCAAGGCCAAAAGGTGTCGTTAAACATTGCCAAATTGATGGATTTCATGTCTTCAGAAGTTAGAACCACCATCATGTCCAAACTATATAAAGACCCTGAGCTAGTCTCAGCTCTTCGAGCCTTCCTCAATGGAGAACTAAAGTTTGGGCTACCACAATTTGCACAGATGGATGGAGTTGGGGAGATGCCAATAGAGGAGGAACACTTTAGATCCACAACCCAACCTAGATGAGAACCTTGTTATGGAAATACATGTTAACGAGTTGGGACAATACTTTGAGGGTGATGAATCCAACGCGACGATACTAATCACTACTAAGGGTTAACTGTGAAGGGAATCCTTGATGGTGGCGCTGAGGTTAGCATTGCGACTAAAAATTACTGGGAAACTATGGGAAGACCTCACCTTGCGACCACAACCATAGTAGTGAAGATGGCCGATGGGTCTATTGTTAAACCTATTGGGATGCTAGAAGATCTCAAGATCAAGTTCTTTGGACATAAAATAAGAGTTACCTTCATTGTTATGGATTTCTCCAAACACACTATGGCATCAGAGATGATCTTAGGATGTCCTTTCATGAGGGAAGCAAAAATGGCGCATGACTGGTCTAAAAACCATGTCTACTTGCAGTTCCAAGATTCTGTCATTCGAGTGGATCTTGTTACTGGTCGAGCATATCCTCTAGGAAACAGGTTTATAATTGACCATAGATCTGACACCACAGTTCACTTGGCCCCATTGTAGTATTGTTACACGTGTGAAGCGGACACTGATGTTGGGGAAGAATCTCCTTATATGGATGTACTACCTGGGATGACTGAGTCGGACAATGTGGATTGGGTCCACCTAGCAGCAACCATGGACACTTGGGGAAATAGGGGGACGACCTGGGTAACACTTGAGGGGGACGAAATGCCCGTACCCTTAAATATGCTACAAGCAATGCATATAGCTTATGACAAGACTCATCCTAATGTAACAAAGAAAACATACAAGTGGGTCCCTAAAGCTTCTTTAGCGACCATGGCTAGTACTAAAAAACAGAAGCCTTGTAAGAAACGTCCCACTCGCTCCAAGAAATGTAAGGAAACGTTGTGCTGGATTCCTAAAAAATTATTGGAAGCCCAAGGCTACTATAAAGGAAATGATCAAATTTGGGTGCCAAAACGTCAATTGTGCTCTTACTTGTCAACACGCCCATGTGAGATCAATCCTGGGGCTTCAAAACAAATTGAAGATCGCGGAAAGAAAAAAATCACGAAATGCTACACACCTGCTCCAAAGCTAGTTTGGGTACCGAAGAAAGAACAATTTGTTCCACCTAGCTCAGGAACAACAAAATCGAATGAAGCTTTTGCTCTTCGTGTAGTTCCTATATAGAAATAGAAGCTTCAACACAATCTCCACCTACCATTGTATATATCCATACAAGCGAGAAAGAGTTTGCACATCCCGTTGTAAGTTCACCACCTACAACAACGTTGCAAATAAAATCATGAGAGAGTACCTTACCACCCTTGCAACTAGATGAAACGCATAGGGCGGTCGAAAACTATTGGTTAAAGCCTTCACCCATAACAACTTGGAACAATTGGTTTCAAAGGGTGACGAAATGATATGATCTACCCAAGGAAGGGGGGAGTGTTTGCCGACAGACATCATTCACTCATTCCGCTCTCAACCTTCCTCCCTGACCTCTCAATCTCCCAATCTTAGGGAATGTATATATAAAGCCTTATACTCACAAAAAACAAAAATAATAAAGAGCTATGCACAATAAAAGTCAAAACATTGACCCAAACGTACACATTCGCATCCGGTACACTGAAACAGAAACCTATGTCATCAAACACCTTTGATCCTTATCACTCGAGTGATGGAGGGTAGGTAGAATTGGTACGATAGGAGTGTTTCTATTTTAGAGTTGAGTGATTAGCAAAGTTCTTTTTTCCCACTTATGTGCTTCCTAGAGGTATTCTTTGTGTTTCCTAGTGTGTACAGGAACATGTTGCTGTTGTTAGGATTTGGACCTTTATGGAATCTTTCTCTCATCCACTTTTCAAATCAAGCGCCACCATCAACACAAATAGGTGTTTCTTGTTCATTAGCATTGTCCCTTATCTTTTTGCATCCATGTTTGTCTGGTTTAATTGTGATTGATAGCATAATATCCAGCACATATGCCTAGTATCAAACCTTTATTTCAATGTAAGTTTTTGTCATAAGCACTTGTCTAGGTTTAAAAATCAAGCAGTTCGACTAAGCTAGTTTGACCAAGCTAGGTGTTAGAGATCTTCTCTTAATACCATGGAGAATGCCTTCCTAATAATCAATGGTTA
The DNA here is from genome assembly GCF_014529385.1 of Adiantum capillus-veneris. Classification (NCBI taxonomy): domain Eukaryota; kingdom Viridiplantae; phylum Streptophyta; class Polypodiopsida; order Polypodiales; family Pteridaceae; genus Adiantum; species Adiantum capillus-veneris. The sequence goes on along the minus strand of NC_140935.1, from coordinate 7,488,323 downwards.
CTTAGGTTCTTAATCCAATTTAGGCAGCATAGTGTGAAGTGTATTAGGGCTTTCTAGTGGGCTTAGTCCCTATTGACCTTTAGCTTAAGTGTTATAAAGGGAGTTTACTAGTGTGATGAGCCTGGGGAGGTGTAACAGTGTTATATGACCCCCCCAAAGTTACAAAATTAAAATGCTGAAAACGAAGCAAAAAAAAAAATCAAAGTGCCACAATGTAAAATCTTAAGCTGGAAGAGAAATCTTAGCTTGATCTGGTACTCCACTCACATGTATCACCTATGGTACTAGAGCCCTAGAGGTTCCCAGTGTGGGCGCTTTTCCTTGAAAAGCAAAAAACCCAAGGCATACAAAATAAGCGCACACATCAAAATTGAATTATTGTGAAAAGAGTTTGGGGGGTCAAAGAAAAGGTAATCAGTTAGGCGATGATTTCATGAGAAATTCCTTTTATCGTAGCTTAACTACAAGGTCTTCTAGGTATAGCCTCTAGTCAGCCCTCGAACATGAAATACTTGGCTCTCACGATTAAACAACTTAATTGACCAGAGAAAATTAAGAAGCTTATCCATGGTATTAATAGTCGATCTTTAGTGCCTTTCGAGCTCTGAATTAGCGACCGTGAACTTGTTTAGTTTTTTACCTTCCCAACTGTTTATGCGTTTGATTATTGCAATTTAATGTTTATTGCTTACAAATGGTTTAAAATTCTATTACCAATTAAATTGTCTGTCTACAACTGCATATGCTTTTTAATTGTATATGAGAATGCAATTACTGTGCCAATGTTGTTTGATTTTGCAGTGATTGAAGGAGGCTAAGGAAATTCATGTCAAAAGATCTTTCACATCGATGAACGCGCTTCAACTCAATAGTTTCCAAGGACGGAATCTACATCAAGAAGGGGGGCATGTTAACCCTCACGGCTCACGAACACCCTATCACCTACGACGGACGTTGTACTATTTACTTGGTAGAGTCAGGTACCGGGCTTGTCGGTCCAATAGGAAAAGGGTAAGAGTGATCGTCGATGAGAGGCGCACTCTAACTGGAACATTCAAGGGATTAGTTGGCTAAGCATGGGCTCCCAAGTGTGAATGGGGTGAGCTCATATAAAAGTCAACTAGACCTAAAATTCACTCATTCTCTCATTTGTGCAATTGAAGAGTGCTCTTGCTCCATCTCCATCTTCTTCTTCATCTCCTTGTGTGTGTATGTGAGAGAGAGAGAGAGAGAGAGAGAGAGAGAGAGAGAGAGAGAGAGAGTGCGATCGAGCATTGCGGTGGCACGACGGCAGCGAGGCGGTTGAGCGCGGCGTAGCGGTGTCTCCCTCTTCTTTGCGGCAAGGAATCCTCCACGACAGGAAGCGTAGAGCTCTGAGTGACACACCAATGCCATCTTTGAGCCTACTAGTTTAGGTTTGTTGTGTGCTTGGAGCCATTTGTGGCTCGCACACAGTGTATCTGCAAGTTCCTTGCATTGACACGTGCGACATACGCGCACATGCACTGTAGAGAGCACGACACACTATCCGCGCTACAGGTGCTCTCATTTTGGCCACCACGATGGGATCTCAACTAAAATCTCACTCTCTATTGAGAATACAAACAGTGAAGCTAGTGGTTTTTACCTAGCTTCACCTGTCTTGCTTTGCACTGTTCTTCTCTTGCCCTGGTCCAACTGGTCTAGTCCTCTCTCGCCCTAGTCCAACCAGTCCTCATCCCTGGACTAGTCTTCCTCGACTCTGGTGTAGTGCTCCTCGACCCTGGTCTAGTCCTCCTCGTCCTTGGTCCAACCAGCCTGGGTCTAGTCACATGCCTGGTCTAGTAGAGTCTAGACCTGTCTTCAACCAGTTAAAGGTTTTCTTGCCCAAAGCTTGGTTGGATTGGTGGTCGCCGCATGACACATACAAGGCGGTCAGATGAGCATGAAAGCGCACTACTGAGTCCTCTAAAGTACTACAACAGAAGACGACCCTTGGTATCTAGTAGAAGTCCATCAACCCCATCAACCATACCTCCACATACGGCATCACCCATTCCTCCATCCGGTTCCACATCTTCCAAATCACCTTCCCCAGTAAAGCTCTCTCCTATTCTATTACATCAAGCTATTGAGCAACGGGCTCCTGAGCAAGGGGCCATGGAGGCGTTGGCTAGTGTTTTGGCCAAGGTAAACATCAAGTTCCCTACCTTCAAAGGATTCTCTTCAAAAGATGCTGATGACCATGCAAGGAGGTTTGTATCTCTTTGTAGGGGTCATGGTCTTAATAGAGAAAATGCTTATTTGGTACTCTTTCCATCTACCTTGGATGGCTTAGGAGACAAATGGTACAACGAGTTTGCAGAGAACCATTTTGCAACTTGGGCAGCCTTAATACAACAGTTCTATGCAGCATTTAGGCCACGTGACTACCATGAGAAGGTTTTGGATGAGTTGGACAACCTGGTGCTCCAGCCAGAGGAGACTTTTGCCAAAACTCATGACTAAAACCAAGTATCTGGTTGCCAAGCTTCCTCAACAACCAGGGGAATTTATGGTTAAGAAGTGGGTGGAGAAGGCTCTTCCAAAAACTTCCCAGCAAAAACTCCGAGAGAGTCTCCGACCTTATGTCACTCTGGAGGAGTTTGTCGTGGCTGCTACTAGGATAGAGGGAGCTAGGAAGCTGTTCACCAACTCTCCTCGAGTAGAGACCCCCTCAGTGTCTTTAGAAAGTCCTTGTGATCCTTTAACTTCTTTACGCAGGGAACTGGAAGCCTAAAGTTCCAGCGAGCTCTTCAAGAGGAGAGGTCCTTCTCTCTTAGAGACAGGAGAAGCCTCCACATCACGAGGCATTAGAACAGATCAAGTGCGAGCTAGAAGAGCTCAAGTGTCAGCAAGAGAATAAGGATACGGTTTGGTGTAGCTCATGCCGCTCTCCAGGGCACCTTCCACAGGAATGCCCCCTTTGGGTTTACTGCCACTTCTGTGAAAAATCTGAACATGAGGATAAGGACTGTTATTACCTCAAGGGATTGCGACAAATACAACAAAGTCTTGGTCCTACTCTTCAACAAGGGCCAGCACCTGCATCCAACATGGTTTCTCCATGTGGCCATCCACACCATATGCCATCTTTGTTGACAGCCCCTCCTATGTAAGGTATGCAAAGTACTTTTCTGTCTCAGAACGTTTATCATACCCATGCTCCCTCATCACCTCAAAGCTTCTATGCCTCCACCTCCAGCTCCATGCACTAGGAGCCAGGACCACCTCGCCCTTCGACTTGCCCATTGAATCGGACCATTTTGTGCTATAGATGTGGGGAATATGGTCATTACCAAAGCAAATCCCCTCTTCCCGAAGGGTCCCCTCCCTGCTGTTATTGCCCTAAAACAAAGGATCACTATAGTAAGGATTACCCTAAAATTTGTGCATCCACGGCTTCGAACCCAAGTCAAAGCCAGAATGAGTTTGCCTTTCCCAAGCTCAATTTGATAGCAGTTAGCACCGTTTCTCACCCGCCCCCTTCTACCCACTTGGTTACCCCTCAAAATAAGTCATTGCAGTTGGTAGAGGAGCCATCGGGCGTCCTCACCCGGGGCCCAGAGAGCCGCTCTCGGTCTTAGCATTCCAACAATTTGAACTCCCCCACACATTCTCACACTATTGGATACCCTGCCTTCAACTGTTAACAAGCCATCCCCCCAGTGCCATGAAGGAATCCAAATCTTTGCTCTCCGATATTGATGAAGCTTTCTTGGAAGAAATTTTAGATCTGCAAAAGATCAAGGTACCAGAGAAACCACTGGTAGAACAAGAAAAGCTTACAGCAGAGACAGTCTTGAAGAACACTTCCAACAAGTGTCCCTCTATGGCATGTTGCGGCTAGATGCGAATTTCAGAAGTGACACCCTTGCAGTTATTCAATCTCTTTACCCTGGAGCAGGTCCTAGTGGCGGGCACCTCCCAGTGCGACCATCAGAGTACTATATGATATCCAATCCCGCTACTCCACTCACTAATTATAGAAGCCCTCGCGTGACAGTGTCCGTTTTGGGTCGGCAATTCTTGGGAGTGATAGTGGATGGTGGATGTGGCATCAACCTGATGCCCGAGTTCACTATGTTAGCTCTAGGTCTACAACCTACTTTCTCTGCTCCCTTCACAGTTACATTGGCCGACCATCGGACAGTCTACCAAGTGGGCATAGTGGACAATGTGCCTTTGCAGGTACAAGACTTTACTTTTAACTTGGATTTTGTTGTGGTTCGTCTTCCCCAGGTTGAGGGCAGATTTCCCTTGCTCATTGGAAGACTATGGCTGCGACACACTAAAGCACTTCATGATTGGGGAAACGATGCAATGTGGATACATACTTCTGGCTCCCCGATGCAACCCATTCTCTTAGAAGGAGGTATGGATCCCGTGGTGCAGCAAGTTTCTTTGTCAATGGAAACCAACCCTGAACATGAACATCCTACTCCACCTGACGGGTCAGATGAGGATCTGTTGGAGTGGTTGAATGCTACCAAATCTATGCCTTGTTATGGAGTCTCTATTCACTCTTTGCTTGAAGTTACACCCTCTTCCAATGTTTCCACGGTAAGTAAACCTAATGAGCCACCTGAGCCAGCTCAAAGGTTGCAGGTCACAGAGAATACTCCTGATGCACCCTTGGTGGAAGCCTTTGAATTTGGTGAGCCTATGAAGAATCATAGAAGCGGAAAGAAATCCCCTCTACAGGAGTTCACCCCCCTTCACCATCAGCCCTTGTGCCTGCTTCTCCGACCAGAACAAAGATCTCCTCTGTGTCTAGATTCCTCAAGACGGGATACAACCAAAAGAATGTTGCTTTCAAGTTTTATAAATTCCCTGCTCATGATAGTTGTTTTTCTCATGATACCTCCTCATGCTCTCCATCAACTGCTGAGCTCTGTAGCATCTCCTCTTTCAGCCAGCGGAGCCAGCGGACCAAAGAATTCATCTACAGTGGAAGACGAACTCTTTCGGCTATACCTTGCATTGGAGATGAATGTTTGTTGTCTCCGATCCCTTCTCTTCCGGCTATACCTTGCATTGAAGATGAATGTTTGCTCTCCTATCCCCTTGACCTCCCCTCCCCCTCACACTCACTCGCCCTCACCCCTACCTACCTAGCTGTTGCCCCTACCCTTTTCCACCTCGCCCCTACCCACCCCCTACCTACCTAGGCCTCACCCCTACCCCTTACTCACCCCTCGCCCCTACCCTCCCCTCACACCCCCTCGACCCTACCCTACTCCCCCTCCCCCCTACCCACCCTTCTCTTGCCCTCGCCCCTTGTCCTCCCCCTACTCGCCGCTACCCACCCCCTACTCGCCCGTACCCACTCCTCACACACTCTCGTCCCTACCCACCTCCTACCCACCCCCTACTCGCCCCTACCCACCCCCTCTTTACCCTCACCCCTATCTAGCCCCCCTACTCGCCGCTACCCACCCCCTACTTGCCCCTACCCACTCCTCACACACTCTCGTCCCTACCCACCTCCTACCCACCCCCTACTCGCCCCTACCCACCCCCTCTTTACCCTCACCCCTATCTAGCCCCCCTAACCATCGCTTTCTCCCCTCCCCCCCTACCTCACCCCTACCTAGTGAACATATCTCTTTGCTGTGGAGACTCATTTTGTTTGTGCCAATTGGGATTCTTGGACTATGCAATCATACTGAGTTCCCACCTATTCAAAGGCTTAAGGCATTTGCAAGCAGTACAATGTTTTTAACCCCACTTTTGGCTTCCCGCCTATTCAAAGGCTTAAGGCATTTGCAAGCAGTGCAGTGTTTTTAACACCACTTTTGAGGCATGTAAGTTCATGGATGGGCCTCACACGTGCTTCACGAAAGATGTACGGATGCAGTACCTAGTGGTTTTCTTTCACAGTTTTTTTAAGTATTCCTCTCATCGAGACGGTGAGCGGTCTTGTGGCGGGCAACTTGCAGGCTACAGTGTCACTTTCACAGGACACACAGTTAGTACAATTGGTCTAGGCTGGTTCACACTGGATGGACTCTTTGAGCTGGGCAGTGACACGTGGTAGCAGAGATACAGATTGTTCTAGTGGACATCGTGGCCAGGTCACCACCTCCACTCAGTCTAGAGATAGACTTAGATGGCTGACATTTATGTGCCGTTGGTGGCTCTTTATGGTGGTACATGTGAGTAGTAGCTATTGGGTCAGGATCATCATCTCCGAGCTCTATGGTCCAGCATCGTCGTTAGGAGTAGCGAGTCCATACACAGGACACTGCTTCCCCATCCCGGCATATGTGAGTCTCGACACCCCATTGTCCCTGTGAGTCTTGGGCTGGAGCTGAGTGTGCTGCCACGCCAGAATCTGTATCAGTTCTTTGAGATAGTCGAGTGATATGTTGTGGTGTGTTGCTGTTGTGTCTCTGTGAGCTCAGTTGTTGTCTATTGTTCCTTTGTTTCCAGTCTGTTTTGAGTGAGATTGTCACGCACATTGTACTGAGAAGAACCCACTATAGAGAGCACGACACACTATCCGTGCTACAACACCTTTGAACATATTCCTTGGCATCTGCAAAAAGTGTTGGCCACCATATGCCTACCATTAAGGTTGCTCTTGCAGTGGTATCACTAGAAAAATGACCTCTAGCTAATCCAGCATGTCCTTGTTCTATAATGGGAATATATTCGTCTTCATTTGCACAAACACAAATGTTGATCTTTCCCCCTTATATACATTTGGTTTCCAATAAGAGCATAGTGTCTTGCTTCAGTTTCAATTGCTTTTTGGTGGCATTTACTCATATCCTCAGGAAATGTTTGGCTTGATAAGTAAGTAACTAGATAGTTACTCCACTTAGGAATGAGTGATATTTGGAACAATGTCACATGAGGTATGGGTGCTTGTTTCTGGCATTGAGGACAATTTTTTACAAATGAGTGATTATCCGTCCTCATATTTGGCCAAAATACTCCAAGTCTCAAGATCCGTTGCATAGTTTGGTCTTCCGCAAAGTGAAGCCCCACTATGGTGATATGTGCTTGACTTAGGTATTGGGTTTTCTCCTCAAGATTAATGCATAGAAGCAATATTCCATCTCGATTTCTTTTGTACAACCTTCTAGCTAGTAATTGATACATAGATGATTGCTCAATTAATCCGGTTGTAATAGGAAGTGGTAGTTGCGAATCTACTTGAGCTATGGTCATCAATGATACCATATTTTTTGACCATCGAGGTATCATTTCCACGGAGAACAGATATGCATCTGGTAGATCATCGTCTACTCCTGAAATAATCCTTGACAAATGATTTGCTCTTTGGTGAGTGGTGCCCTTTTTCACAACTACAGTGAAATCAAATTCCAAAAGAATGATGAACCATCTCAATATTCTTCCTGTGTTGCATGGCTTGTTGACCAAGTACAATAAGGCTTGGTGGTCCACAAAGAATAAAAATTTGTTAGCTAATAGGTAATGTCTATACTTTTTTAGGGCATAGATCATTCCTAATCCTTCGCTTTTGATGTGGTTGTATAGTTTTTCTCTGCCATATTCAATTGTCTACTAGAATATGAAATAGGAAAATCAATTTTCTTGTCTCTGGTTGAGCTAGGATACACCCAATGGCAAAATTGGCAGCATCTACATGTATGTGGAATATCTTATTCCAATCTACTGCTTTCAATATTGGAGCTGAAGTGAGAGCTTGCTTAAGCTTCATGAAGGATTCTTCACATTCATCAGTCCATTCAAAGAGTGTCATCAAACTGCACATGGGTTTTGCAATTATACCGTACATGTAAATAAATCATATGTAATATCTACAATGTCCCATGAAATCTTGAACCCCTTTGACTATTGTTGGTCTAGGGAAATCAGCAATCACATGAATTTTATCCATATCAATAGCTATGCCATTTTTAGACACTATATGTCCAATAATTTTTCCTTGTCTACCCATAAATGTGCATTTTTCAGGATTTAAGCAAATCCTATAAAGTCTACATTTTTCGAATACCTTTTTGAGATGTTCAAAATGATTAGCTCGGATTGATGAATGTACACATAAATCATCCATATATACTTCGAAGAAATTTCGAAGATATTCTTTAAAAGCATGGCTCATCAATCTTTGAAAGGTGGCAGGAGCATTAGTTAACCCAAAAGGCATAACTCAAATACCCCATTTGGTTGCAAAGGCAGTTTTATGTTGATCTTTGGGGTCAACCAAAAGTTGATTGTATCTCGAAAAGCCATCTAAAAAGCTGTAAGCTTCTTTTCCTGCAACTTGTTCTAAAACATGCTCAGTGATTGGAAGAGGAAAGTTGTCTCTAATGGGAGCTACATCACTTTCTTGAGATTGACACACACCCTTAATTTTCCATTTTTTCTTGGGTACTACCACAACGCAGATGATGAAGGTGATGATGATCAGGATAAACGACTGGAACAACAAAAAGTAGAGCGACTTGAAAAGATAAAAAAATACAAGAGAAGGACTGCCACGGCTATTGTGGAGCTTGCTGGCACCATGCGGCAATGTACCCATAATGAGCTTAAGTGTAAAGCTACATAAAGAGCACAAGAGGAGTCAAAAAGGCAAAAAATCAATGATCTCGAATCATTGGATGACTCCTCTCAGTCTCAGAACAACAAGGACAAAGGTGAAAAAGGACAACCAAGGGAGGAGAGTGGCGTGGAACCTTTAGAAATTCACATCGATAATGTGCCACCCCTCTCAAACCAACCAAACACCCCTCCTCCTGTGCTCACAAATCTACTAACCATGCACAAAAGCAAGAGACAAAATCTGAGCAATCGCCAAGGGTGTCACCAACTGTCAAAGATAAGGAGGAGATGAAAAAACCAAAATAGATGAAGCCGACCCCACCAACAATTCAAGAGCAAGAGCAGGAGAAGATTGGAGAGAGCCAAAAATTAAAGATCAAGAAGCAGACATCTCCAACAAACCACATACATCAGAAAAAAGACCAATGTCTCTTTGCACAAAGGCATTTATCAACAAGGATGGAATAAGCTCATCCACTCTTTCAACATTGATGAGCAACTAGAGCGTAAAACTGCAATTCCAATGTCAAAGGGCTTCCAATAACATCCAAGAATTGGACTTGGAAGAGACCAGAGTCGAAGCTGCAAAAGCAAAGGAAGATAATCAAGGGCTACAATGCCAAGTTGTAGAGCTTTAAGGCATGCAACTAAAGCTATAGGCTAAACTAGAAAGAGAAAAAACAAATGATGCCTACTATTACAAAAGAATCTCAAGATTTCAACAAGGTGAACACCCAGCTACAAGTTGATAAACAACGGCTGGAAGAGGAACTCAATAAAGAGCATGAAAAAAATGTAAAGCTTGGGGAGTCAGATGGTGTAGTAAAAAGCACCCTAACACAACTTTTGGCAATGCAAGCCACACCAGCCCCCACCTCTATATTTTTCATCAGCTGCTCTACAACATCAATAATGCAAGAGTTGAAACCTCTCAAAGAATAGCTGGCCCAAGAAAGATATGATCGTCAGATCCTGACTGCGGGACATAGGCCATTCAGAGTAAAAAAGACAAAGAGATCAAGCAGCTTAAGGAGAAATTGGCTGGAGCACAAGAAGGATTGGCCGCCTAGAGCACAACACATTCCATTGAGCTGCAAAAGAAGGATGTGGCAATCAGTGCCATCCCTCCTCAAACATTAGTAGTGGATGTCCCACCACCAACTGGCAAAGAGCACACGAGCATAGACCTTCCCCCAGTAGATCTACCAAGCACTTCTACGGTGGGAGGGTTGCATGATTTTGAAGACCCAGAAGACATAACAGATACAAGAGATGAGATAAGACGGTGGATTTCAAAAGTGCGAGACCCATCACACAGAGCCTATATGCAATATGAACTTAAAGTGCTAGAATCAACAAGATAAGATTATTAAAAATAGTGGGCATGAAATGATATCTCTTCCACTAATGAAGCAAGAAGCCCTCCTCTAGAAGCGAAAGATGCTGCGAGCCCTCGAGCCAAACCACGTGGGGAATTATAGGGGTGTTCTTGTAACAAAAGAGCAAGTATTGGCAATTCTTAAGAATCATCCCTATGGCAGAAAAAATGGTTCAAAAAGCATCCACATGATGGAACCTATTACAAAAACACACCACAACATCTCATGATTGATCCTACTTTATGTCCTATCAATAGAAGGAAATCCTAGGATAGCTTCTATACATGGCAAAGCAAACGACCAGTGGAGCTCAATTATCCATCCTCACCAAGCCGCCAAATAACCTCTCACCCTCAAAAAGGTATATGGTGAACAATTTACAAGGGGTCATCACCTAGATGAAGGATGTCTTGGACCTAAGATGCCAAATGCTGGTGAAGATTGCAAAAATAATAGTCACCTGCATCACCGCATTTGAACACATAGAGGTAGTGAAACATCCTTGGAAAGTGTTCTTGGAAGGAACCGAGGCTTATGCTAGAACCTTGAGACATAGATTCCAAGCCGCAACGTAATTATGGGGATGTATGCCCATATCATGTTTTTTCCCTCTCATTACATGCAGAAATTCAAGGAGGCATCTTCGAAATCGATTCTTCAATATTCAACCCCATGACAAAAAATATGTATGCCTGTCATATAGTCTACCAAAGTACATTTTGTAATGATCCCTACAAAGAACTATCAACAAAGGTGGAAATTGAAGCAAGGGCTGAGAAGTTCAGCTTACTCACCCGCACACTAGAGAAGCGCACACTGGATTATTAAAGACTCTCATAATCAAATAACTCAAGAAACTTCCAAAGTAGAAGAAAAGCCAACATGAAGTAAATCCAGATGAAGATCCAGACAATTTGCACGAGGACGTGTAAAGACTAGGAAGGGAGAAATGTTGGCAATCAAACCAGACGGGTGCCCTTTGAGTAGACCTCTTCAATTTGAGCCCCAAATTTTGATGTCCATTATTTCTTGGAAAGCTTTTGTAATCACATGAGAGTCTCTTATTTTATTTGGATCACGTTGAGTCTGTCTGTGCTACATCCGAGTTGTATAATTTATAAATGAGTCTGAGCCTTGTAAAGCCGACCACTAGCCAAGTGAGTCCTAGGTATAAAACTCATTTTTGTAAAGCGGGAAAGGGGCACTTATCATTATCAAAGTTTTGAGTTTTGGAGCGTATGACTGAGAGCGGCTACTCCCATGCGCTTTGTAATCCTCATATCTTGAGCTTTGGTAATCACATTTTGATTCTAAAACTTGCTATGTGTTCCTTATCTATTGCTATTTCATTCAAGTATAATCACTGTTGATTTTGCTCTAGTTTCAACTACGCATTGAAAGGATAAATCTAATGTTTTGAGTGTGTCAAAATTGACGATGCAGAAGCGTATAGACCAAGGGAAGAAAGTAAGAGAGAGAGAGAGAGAGAGAGAGAGAGAGAGAGAGAGAGAGAGAGAGAGAGAGAGAGAGAGAGAGAGAGAGAGAGAGAGAGAGAGAGAGAGAACGAACCAAGCAACCTTGGCAATGAACTGATGATAATACAATGGGGGTTGAGGGTTGCTTATATAGCAACCTCAATGATTGCCCTACCCAAACTTTGATAAATAAGTAAAATAAATACCTAAAAGACAAAATAAATAATTGGATCACATTGGGCAGTTTACTTGAGATGCCAAAACTCTAACACCCTCTATGCAGCTCATAGTGGACATTAATAGTGAGACCAAGTCGATGAAGAATCTACCATGGACACACCAACAATAGCTCCTTGTTGGATACACCTCGAATTTGCTACCCTCAACTTTGTACCTTAGAAGAATGCCATCTTGAGCATCCACTGCCTTTTAGAAAAGTGAATTATAGACCACACTACGTCCAAGAATCTCAATTCATGAACTGTGAGCACATCATGTCTAAAAATACTTTCCAGATAATGAACTTTGAAACACATTCTGTCCATAATCCAAACAGCAACAATGGATTGGTGCACTCAACCATAGTGTTTTAGATACGTCTGATTGGTTCCCTACCAAATGCATGTGCATTGAACTTTGACCTATGGGTCCAAACACCAATAGCTTGAACTCCAACACAAGGGTCCAAATTAATTATACGGAGCACTTCTTGCCCCTCTCTGTCACTAACAAGCCTCTCTCGCTAAAGCTAGTGGCAACACTTGCCCTTTGACTAGAAATCTGACATCAAGGCCACGTATGCCTTGCCGCACTCTCCTCTATCAAATCTTTACTACCGCAATCTTTCTCCAGCTTTCCTTTGACTTTGTCTGATTCTAAGTTCTTGATTTTGCCTTTGGCTTCAAACTCTCAAGCCAAACAAAGCATCGAGTCACATTTATAACATTTGTGGTCGAACCTTGTGGGTACAGAGGTAGATAACAGAGTACACTCATCTTTGCCTTTGTCCTTTAGCAAACTCATCCATTTGATTTTGGTTTCATAATCTCGAGCCAAACAATTTTCCGGATTCTTTGAGAACCGTGTCAAAGCATAGGTCGTTAACTCGATGGTTGATCTGCTATCCATAGCCATTTGTTGGTTTTGGTCGATGTTGTGGGGGCTTAAGCAAAGGGGGGCTATGTTGAAGTTACAAGATGTGGAGTTAATATTTTATCGCACTCCAAAAGCAGCATAGTCTCCTAGACGTCCACCAAAATAGTGCTCTCCAAAAATCTGAGTCTTGAGGTACTCTCTATCCAAGATGCTCCAAAACTTTTGAAATCCTCTCCCCCCAAGCCAATACAACACACCTTGGGGGCTTTTGCAAGTCATCTTCCCAACAGAGGTCCCGAAACCATTGACCTTGTGAGCCTCTTTCACTTTTCCGCTTTCCCAAAGCCGATCTTGAGTTTAATACCCTTCCTAAACCTCTACCACACCTCCCAATGCCAATGCAACTAGTACATTGTCCCTTCAATGCCCTTCTCAAAGGTTCACCTCGAATGGTGTTAAAAAAACACTGGCAAGGTGACTTTGTAGGTGCAACAATAAGAGAGCAAAGAAGGGGGCATGGTCGGCAATCAAAGGGGTGCTTGCAGCATCATTTTAAAATGATGTCTATGCAAGGGTGTGTAGAGGGACGCCATCGTCACACGGGTGGAGACACCATCAATGTCGACAACAAGGGAAGAAGAAGCAACAAATTGAAACGTTACTAGGGTGAGATAGCCTTGCCAGTCGCTCCAAGGACAATGGCATCACGAGCGTTGCAAAGTGCCGTGTAGCACCTAGCGAGAGTGACTCCTACGTGCTTACCAAAATGCACCATTCGTCCACTGATACGTGGTAGCATCTTAAAACGCTGACACTAGGGTAGCAAGTGGAGCTCCATGCCACTTGGCCTAGCCAATGGCGCCAACCCCTTTGAAAATGCCATGCCAAACATTGAAAAGTGCTACCGGTGGGAATGTCACCAAAAATGTTGCAAGGCCACCAACGGGAAATTCACCGCCAAGGGTACGACGCCACTGGCTAAAGGGAAGGGGAAGGCTCACATCACTGCTTCTCTTCACGGGCTGCCTTGATCAATCAAGTTCATGGAGCATTGAGCTCTGATACCATGTCAAAGTCGATGATGCAGAAGCATATAGACCAAGGGGGGAGAGAGAGAGAGAGAGAGAGAGAGAGAGAGAGAGAGAGAGAGATACTATGAACCAACCAACCTTGGCAATGAACTGATGATAATATTTGAGGGTTGCTTATAAGCAACCTCAAGGAATTACCCTACCCAAACTTTGACAAATAAGTAAAATAAATACCTAAAAGCCAAACTAAAATGGAATCACATTGGGCAGTTCACTTGCGATTGCAAAACTCTAACACCTTGATCATGATGGATTATGATTTTCGTACCTCATCGGACTGCAACCAAACTTGGTAGGTTAATGCCCCTAAGTGTCTTAGACCTCCTCCCAAAGTTTTGTGATATCAGGACTTCGTTCGAGTATCAAAATGGAAAGATGACTAATTGGAGTGACATAGGACATAGGCAAGTTGCCTAATCCAAGAATGATAGATTTGCTGGTGCTAGAGATTTTGTCGTTCCATAGATTCACTTCTTGAGGTTGACACCCTCAAAGAGTCTCCATGCCCCATCCAAGTTGATTCCTTGAGTATTGACATTATGTTAGTGCCAGCTAGCTATGCTATAGACGTCCGTCACAACCACCCGCCGCTAATAAACTCTATGCTTCGCAATTACAACAAAGCATTTCTATAGTTGTGGGGCATGTATGTACAATGGGGACAAGAAAAAAGCTCTATGTTCTTTTCATATGATACAAATTGAGGAGTGACCACTTATGCTTGCATCTTGAAGGCATGTGGCCTTACTCAAGAAGTTGACATGAGTGAACATGTACACCAAAAGCATTTGATATACTTCGTGTTGAGAGTGTGAGATATTGGAATAAATTTATCCAATAATGTGCCTAATAGGGGCAAGCAATGGGTGTTTTTTGCAGAGACAAAGTGAGAATTTATGCTTAGATTAGCTTTCAGTCAAGGATGCCATTGCTTTTTGCAACATCGTTGTTAATGTGAAGAGGAAAGCCACTATAGGATGGCATGTGACATTATGGAAGTGGTCAATGGATAAAAACCTTCATAGACAATCTATGATGAGCTTCCTATCTTGGATGCACATTGATTGCAAGATATGCCCCAAGGGAGATAGGGCTAGAAAGCAATGTAATTTTTTTAGCAATATATGGATTGTGAGGGGGCCTTTCTGAATGAGACTTTTGTTTAGGATGTTGTCTTTGGAATCCACTTACTGAGGGGAATATCCAATATGGGCAAGAAAAAAAGGTATAAGTTGTGTCCAAACGACAAATGCCATCACCTATGCTTACTTCTTGAACACATGCAGCATTGTGAAAGAAGTTGAGATGGTTGAACATATGCATGATCAGATCAAAAGTATTCCTTTGAACACATATAAAGTGTGTGATGAGATATCTATTCAGGATGTGGTATCTTGCAATGCATTGATGTATTCAAGAAGGAAGGGAAACAAAGCATTGAGCTATTTCACGGGAATGCGTAGTGAGTTGTCTTTGCAAATGAACTTTTGATCTCCATATCACTGCTAATCATCCACCATTGCTTGCACCACTTAAACCCTCTAGCCATCGAGATGATCTACGTGTTGAAGCAACATTGACACCAATGTGATCTCTCTCTCAACATTGTCACCAATGTGATTAACTCTCTCTCTCTCTCTCTCTCTCTCTCTGTCACTCACACACACACACACACACACACACACACACACACACACACACACACACACACACACACACACACACACACACACACACACACACACACACACACACACACACACACACACACACACACACACACACACACACACACACACACACACACACAAATGGTGAGTACACAAGCTAGCAGTGAATCTCAAGTGCTTGCTATTGTTATCATGGATCTCAATGGCCACTTCTTTTGCACATGATATGGCAATCCCATCCATGTCATCCCTTTGTAATGTCAAGCAGTGCTCGACCTTGATATCCAATGGGTGTGGTAATGGTGTGTGGCCTCAAGAGGGTGCTCATAAGTAGGCTTAGGTCGATGACCACAAGCAATGCAAAGAACGTGTCTTCTTGGTGATGGAAGCCACATAGAGATCCCTTATCTCTGGTGTTTTTAGTTCTTTTGCATTCAATTTATTCACATCTAACTTTCACTCTATCTTAAAGGACATTGATGCAAAGTGCTTGAAGAGAGAGAGAGAGAGAGAGAGAGAGAGAGAGAGAGAGAGAGAGAGAGAGAGAGAGAGAGAGAGAGAGAGAGAGAGAGAGAGAGAGAGAGAGAGAGAGAGAGAGAGAGAGAGAGAGAGAGAGAGAGAGAGAACACATCTCTTGCTACCTATCCAAATTCTACTCATTCTATATCATCTCAAATGAAATTTCTTCAAATGGGTTTTTCTCTACGATAGGCAAAGGCCCCATACACATTGAAAGGTTATTACAAGTATTTAGCAGGTACACTGATAGTTTCTCCAATGCCTCCCCTAGTTTGGGAAGCAATAGCGCACGTGCGTGCGCACACGCGCGCACACACACACACACACACGATATATATATATATATATATATATATATGTATATATATATATGTGTGTGTGTGTGTGTGTGTGTGTATGTATACGTATGTATATATATATATATATATATATATATGTGTGTGTGTGTGTGTGTATGTATACGTATGAGAGAGAGAGAGAGAGAGAGAGAGAGAGAGAGAGAGAGAGAGAGAGAGAGAGAGAGAGAGAGAGAGAGAGAGAGAGAGAGAGAGAGAGAGAGAGATGTTGAGATTAAACAAGGCAAGATCTCAATGCTCCAACATACAAGCAAAGTCATTATGGTAAATCGATTAACTATATACAAACCCAAAAAATTAAAACATTTGAAGAGTGTGGTTACATTAATATACCTTGGGAATGACTAGGTTTGTCAAACTAAACTTCTAGAGAGAGGAAAAGAGCTAGCAAGCTTATGCCGTTGACCACAAGCAAGGCAAAGGACGTGTCTACTTGATAATGGAAGCCACATGGAGCTCCCTCACCTCCATTAGTTTTAATTATTTTGCATTCAATTCTTTCATATTGAAATTTCATTCAAAGTGCTTGGAAGAGCTTTTGGAGGGATGGGGGGGCACAGAGAGAGAGAGAGAGAGAGAGAGAGAGAGAGAGAGAGAGAGAGAGAGAGAGAGAGAGAGAGAGAGAGAGAGAGAGAGAGAGAGAGAGACGTGTTGAGGTTGAGCAAGCCAAGCTCTGAATGCTCCAACATACAAGCAAAGTCATTACGGTAAAACAATTAAGAAAACTATTTACAAACCCAAAAAATTAAAACATTTGAAAAGTGTGGTTGCATTAATATACCTTGGGAATGAGTATGTTTGGCAAAATGAACTTCTAGAGAGAAGAAAAAAGCAAGCTATGATTGAGATCAAGGCAAAGGACATGTTTTCTTAGTGATGGAAGGCACATGGAACCCCTCACCTACATTGTTTTTGGTTCTTTTGCCTTTAATTTCTTCACATTAACCCATCTCTTCACATTCACATTTCTTCACATGCAGGATGTGGTGTGCTTAGATGGTAACTTCAAGACCGCCTCCAAAAATATGAGGAAGATTCAATGTAGTGGCAACTTCAAATGCCTAGATCCCACAACACCTATTAGGAGATACTTAGGCACAACTTAAGAGAAACAAACGACGAGTCATGACAAAGGAAACTAAAAGCAAGAAATCTCAAAATGAATTTGGATCTCTCTATTGGTGGATACCATGGGATGTGAATGTGACTACTTAACCATATCATTTTTCCAAGATCTCTTTTTCTCTACAAACCATCAGGCCAACTAGCAAGTCAACCAGCTAGGTTATCCCACTATCCCAGCCGAGAGGTGTGTTTTCCTTTATTGCATATCTATGAAGTGTATAAAGAATTAAGGTGTGTGGAGTTAGTCAATCGGGTGGGTGGACACATAAGCCTTTACCCCACCCAACAATCTCCCACTTAAAGGCCAATGTGGCCGTAAGCCGCGGGCTATGACTAAAGCTAGTATGTACAATAGTAAAGCATGACAGCTTCACCCTTGTACAATTGTGTTCACCCTACACCCATTAACTCAATGCAATGTGCAAACCTCTCCATAGGTAGGCTCTTTGTAAGAGCAAACATCCTCAATGTATTTCAATTTGAAGTGAAACACAGGATTCCTTGCCAAAGCAATGACACTTGGAATATCACAATGTAAAAGTGGAACCTAGTGAATGTCTAACTCTCCCATATAGCTTCGTTGTTGGCATCTGACACTATAACATACTCAACCTTTGTACTGGAAGCATTAGAAAAATTTTGCACTCAAATTTGGTTCTTTTAGCGCTAGAGAGAGAATGTTGTGTGGCCAATGGCTGGCAGGCTACTGTAGCAGTAGCTTTTGGTTTTTCCCCTTTTTTATGTCAAATTTTTGCATTTTCAAAAAATAGGTTTTAGTTGTTTCAAAAAATTTAATCATAATATACGTTGCAATTTGCTCAAATCTCTCTTATGTCAACACCAAATACATGACAAATGTGACATAACTCACACTCAATGTAGTTGTGCGTAGTTTTTTGATATGAGAGATTTCATTGTATTCTTGCTTTTCCCAGCCACTTGCGCTTAATTTACTATTTTGCTTACATTTGATTGTATTCTCTTTGTGCTCAGTGATACTACTAAACACTCTCCCTCTCTCTTCTACGCTCTGCATCTTAACATCGTCAAAGAAGCATTGATGGAGAACAGAAGACCTCGACGACCATCCCCAACTATTAAATCTGTGAAAATATTCAACAGCTTTGATTTGGACAATGGTCGTTGGCTTTCGACCACTATTATCATTGGAAGTTAGGTTCTTCTACAAAGACGAGAAAGAGAAAGCACACGAGAAATGAGTCTGTGAATAGTTACAAAGGCAAGATGAAAGAATTTCGCTTGTCACAAACAGGAAAAAACCATTCAGGTAAAGATGACAGATTAGAGAAGAGTGCAACCTTCAGGAATTTTGAGGCAGCAGTCTATTCAGATTGTAGGTATAAAATTTCAGGTTGAATTTTGTTGTTTTGAAGATGGAGAAAGGTGATACCTCCTATGACATGTTATTGGGGAGGCCTTGGTTCAGATTTTGGCTAAAGTCAAGTAGGATTGGGGTGAGAATAAGGTTGTTTTGAAGAAAGGGAAACATGTAATTACAATCCCTATCTTGGGGAGAAGAACCATTCCTTTTAAGGAGAGACCATTGTATGCTCAAACTATTAATCTAGTAGAGGAAGTTGAAGATGATGAAGAAGAAGCCTTTCTGAGGGCTAACCCAACCATTGTACATGTATTTGAAGTTGATAGAGAAGGAATCTTGCAAAAGAAAGATGAAGTAGAAGAGCTGGATTCAAACCTACTTCTTGGGCAAGAAATTGAGGGATCAGAGTTGGTACAAATGGTGGGTCAAAATCTAGCCTCTAGCTCAAAGTAAGCTTTAGATTTGGCTGGGAATATATATAAAAAAATATTTGGAGGATCAAATAGAGTTAATCAAGATGAGTTAAAGGACCTCAATTTGGGCACTAAAGAAGATCCAAAGATAATCACGGCCAGTATTCATGTGGATAAAGAGTTCTTACAAGATATGTTTCAGTTATTGATGGAGTATAAATATGTTTTTGCATGGAATTATTATGAAGTTAAGGGAATAGATCCTACTTTGCATCAACATCGTATTAATCTCAAAGAGGATGCAATGCCAATTGTGCAACAAAGGTACAAAATGAATCCAAATTTTGCACAGAGGTCAAGCAGGAGATTGACAAGTTGTTGGCCTCTATCAGGTTGAAGTTACCTAGTTATCACCCATCATTGTTGTACCCAAGAAAAATGGCAAGATCAAAGTTTGTATTGATTACAGAAACTTGAATGCATCCATTATCACTGATCCATTTCCAATGCCATTATGTGATGCAATATTGGATGTAGCAGTAGGGAATTAAATGTACAGTTTTCTCGATGGTTTTTCAAGTTACAATCAAATGAAGGTTGCTGAGGAGGATCATCACAAAACACCTTTTATAATAGTGGGGAGATTTTGCATCTACAGTCATGAATTTTGGGCTAAAAAATGGACCACCATCATTCAATTTTACAGCTTACAAGATAGCCTTACTTATAGGATTTCATGAATGTCTTTGTGGATGATTTTCAATATTTGGAAAGAAAGATTTGAACCTACATCATTTGAAGTTGTGTTTTGAAAGGTGTAAATAGTTCACAATGTGCCTTAATCCTTTTAAGAGTGTGATTGATGTTAGGAGTGGAGTACTTCAAGGTCATGTGTTTTCTCAAGAAGAAGAAGATTGAAGTGATTAAAGCAGCCCAAGCCCCACAAAATGTGAAGGAAGTGAGCAGATTTGCTGGTCAAGTTAAATGGCATGCTAGGTACATCAGATATTTATCAAATGTGTGCATGCCTCTTACTCATTTGACAAAGAAGAATGTGCCATTTTTTTTGGGCTGAACCTCACAAGAACTCATTTCAAATGTTGAAGGGAATGTTATCAGTTGCACCAATATTACAACCTTCATATTGGACATTACCTTTCCATGTCTTTGTTGATGTATCGGATATGGCTATTGGAGATGTTCTTATGCAAGAAAGAGTTATGGGATGGTTCAGACTTGTTTCTATGTCAATAGAGTGTTAACACTTGCTAAAAGAAATTATGATGTGATAGAAATAGAAGCTCTTGGCATGGTGTATGCTTCAAAAAAATTCAAGCATTACTTGGGGTCGACCAAGAGAGAGAGGGGGCTGATTTTTCAAAGGCAATTATCCACACTCACACAAGCTCATGTGTAGAGTAAGAAGACTCTCTCTCTCTTCTCAAGCTTTGATGGAAAGCTTATCACCTACTCCAAGTTTGTGAGAAGGGAGGCCTACAACAATAACTCTTGGCTTTGTGATGCAAATCCAACCGGGTGAAAGCATGTATAGGTAGCTTGGAAAGTAATGTCAAGGACATTGCTTTTTTGTGCTTAAAAGTGGGTGTTCTAAAAGTGCTTCAAATCTCAAAAAGAATATCACTCTCCTAAGGTACGTCAATTAAGTCTCCTAACGTACCACAATTAATGAGACTAAATGTAATTTACTGCTGAACGCTGGATTATTGTCCGCCTCTTCTTTCCCGCTACAACCCGTCTGAGCTTTCTCTCTGCTTTGAGTTTTCTTTGTCTCTGAGATCTCTCTTGGAGCTCTATCTAGCTCCTCTCTGTCTCTCTCTCACAGAGCTCTTGCTGAGCTTTCTGTATCGCTCAGCCTCCTCTCTCTCTCTCTCTCTCTCTCTCTCTCTCTCTCTCTCTCTCTCTTTCTCTCTCTAAGCATGGCTCCTCTTGTGTCTGAGCTCGCACTTATCTCTCTTTCTCTCTCTCTCAGCACTCTCTCTCTCTCTCTCTCTCTCTCTCTCTCTCACGAACTCTATCTCTATATGTTCCTCTTCTACTTGATGATTCTTGAGGTATGTAAACACTTATTATGCTTTGTTAGTATCTTGCTAATTAGTGCAAGAAGTGCCATGTATTAATTAAAAGTATAGCGTGTAGTGATGATTTGTAGTATTTCTTGTAGAGCAATCCTTTGAAAATACTACAACAATGGAGCACAGTGAAGAACTATCTATCAGCTCATTGTCATTGAGTAGAGAAGCTCAACTTCAGCGCAGAAAATTAATGAGGGAATATTGGGATGCTAAAAAACAAAAGCAACGTAAGGCAACGGTCAACTTTGTGACGGAAAGCAATATGGGGGGGATGGATGAAAGAAAGAAACGAAGGATATGTCAATCTATGGTACAACACTTTGATACATTAACCGTGGGAATGGATGCAAGTGGTAGGAAGGAAATCTTTGATGAACTTCTTCAACATCCTTGCTTCCTTACTATGCAGAGTAAATCCAAAGAGCTGGAAGCAATTATGCTGAGAAACATCCGCAACACTTTGAATCATGTGAAGGTCCCAAGATCTTCAGACGAGTTTTTTGTGAAGAAATCAGCAATGTTGATGTTGGTGAATGGTGGAAGCAAGGAGCAAAACACCGACATGAGCATACCACAAGCTGCCAAGCTTATGGGGATCCACAAAAGAAACTTATATTCAGCCAAACATCACTTAATAGTGTCAAGTGAATCCGATGGTTCGTTCCCTGCATCTGCGTGTCATAGAGATGATGCACGGAGTACTCACATCACTCAAACTGTTAAAGACACAGTCTTTCAATTTTGGACGGATGAGACGAGGGTGTCCCCCAACAAGAAAGATGTTTGTAGTAAGAGACTAGCTAGATCTTCATATGTAAAGCATCCAATCCACCTTCTTGAGGAGCCTCAAGTAATTGATATATTTTTTTAGCACTTTTTATTGGTGCTACAACTCATATTCCTGCTACAACATTATGTTTCTATACCACTTTTTATTGGTGCTACAACTCATTACTGCCACAACATTATGTTTCTATACTTCTTTTTATTAGTGCTACAGCTTCTTTTGGTGTTTTGCACCACTTTGTAATGGTGCTGCAACATTAAAAAGTGATAAAACATTACTATACTGGTCTCTAATTGTATCTGAACCACTTCTAAAATTTGATCAATAGTTCTAAATGTTTTTGAAGCACTTTTACTTGTGTTTCCACACCACTTTTTAGTGTGTTTGAACCAATTTTTAATGTTTTGCAACAGGTTTTAATGTTTAAGAAATAGTTTTTACTAGAAATGCACCAACGCTGCACCGTAAACCCTACAAAGTGGTGTTCACCCACTAAAAAGTCATGTTTACCCAATGCTAACATACGTGTTTTACAAACTCATAGGGGTGTTACAGGTGCAAACGTTTTTGGTGGTGCAGCTCACTTTTTCCAAGTGATGTAGCAGCTTTTAGTCATGGTGCAACAGTAGTGCCATAGAATTTTTATTGCTGCTGCACGAATGGTGCCCACCACCTTATGATGGTAACCAAAACCATATTAGTGGATTTTGAACACATTTTGTTAGTAAACACTTACAAGTGCTGTCACACCACAATGAAGCGGTGCACACAACACTTACACGTATAAAAACCACTTTCACGTGGTGTCTGACCACATTCAAGTGGTGAGAAGCCACTTTCATGTGCGAAGTCACTACGTCAGTCCATCACTCCATGCAAGTGGTGAGGCACCACTCCCAAGTGGTGTGACACCACTTTCAAGTAGTAACTAAAACCTTGTCACTGCAATCAAGCGAAAAGTTCCCGCTTTCAAGTGGCAAGACACCGCATTCAAGTGACCAGAAAATGCGTTAAAGTGGTGATTGCCCACTTTGAACTAGTTTCTCACCACTCTCAAGTGGTCATCAAGTGGTGCGACACCACTTTCATGTGCAAATTCACTACGTTAGTCATCACTCCATGCAAGTGGTGAGACACCACTTTCAAGTGGCCAAACACTGCATTCCAATGACCAGAATCCGCGTTCAAGTGGTGACTGCCCACTTTGAACTAGTTGCTCACCATTCTCAAGTGGTCATCAAGTGGTGAGATACCACTTTCAAGTGGTAGCTAAAACCTTGTCACCAATCAAGCAACAAGCTCCCGCTTTCAATTGGCCAGACACCGCATTCAAGTGACCAGAATCAACGTTCAAGTGGTGACTGCCCACTTTGAAGTAGTTGCTCACTAATTTCAAGTGGTCGTCAAGTGGTGAGACACCACTTTCATGTGATAAGTCACTACGTCAGTCATCACTCCATGCAAGTGAAGAGGAACCACTCCCAAGTGGCCAGACACCACTTTCAAGTGGTAGCTAAAACCTTGTCACTGCAATCAAGCGGCAAGTTCCCACTTTCAAGTGGCCAGAAACCGCATTCAAGTGACCAGAATCCGCGTTCAAGTGGTGATTGCCCACTTTGAGCTAGTTGCTCACCACTCTCAAGTGGTCATCAAGCACTTTTCACAAGAGCTCCTCCACTTCCAAGTTGTGTTGGACCACTATCTAGTTCTGATGTTGGTATGTCGCCTAGTATTTTGTCCCTCCCAACTACTTTTTAAGTGCTAGATTTTAATTGGTGACTGGCCACTTTGAACTAGTCGCTCACCACTCTAAGTCGTCATCAAACACTTTTCACAAGAGCTCCTCCACTTTCAAGTTGTGTTGGACTATTATCTAGTGCTAACGCTGGTCTGTCGCCTAGTATTTTGTCCCTCCCAGCTACTTTTTAAGTGCTAGTTTTGAACTTCCCCAACACTTTCATGTCCTTACTCACCCATATTCAAGCAGTGCACACCATTTTTTATTGGCGGTTCATCACTGTCAAGTGGTTTGAATTCACTTTTAAGTCGTGCCAAACCACTTTTTAGTTACGCTGAATGCGGTTTCTCACCACTATTAAGTTGTCCTCACACAACCTCTTAATATTCTACCTTTTTGTATGGTTACTAGTTTCTACACTAGTTTGTATTTGTGGTGCATTATTTTCACAGGTAAAACAATAGTACTGAATGTATCATTACTAGTTTTTAGTGGTGCATACCAATTTTTAGTGATATAGAATCACTTTTTAATGTTTTGAAACAATTTAACCAGTTTTGAATGCTAAGTTTATTTTTAACATTTGTATACATGTATATTGCAGGTGGAGCTTTATTAAGATTCAAGAGAAAGTATGCAGATATTCAGATTTCGCAACGTTGCTTCGAGTCTATGAAACCGTTCTTTGTCCAAAAATTGAGGGATCGCTACACCTGTTGTTGTATTGTGCATGTACAAATGATTTTCCTTAAAGAGGCAGTAAATCACATGAGGACTCGAAGTTTTGATCTTCATGGTTCTTACTGCACGTGCAGCTACCCTATATGCCTTCATCATGATGAAGTTGTCAACCATGGATGTCTTGCATACAAAAATGCAAGTATGAGTACCTCTTCACCTGTTGGAGTCTATACTCTGCCCTATACTTGCAGAACATAGTTTCCATAGCTACCAATGCTTAATGGGAACATGCAATGCATACGGTGTAGGTAATATTCAGATTTGTCCAAGAGAAGAAGTTGAGCAGAGTAAGCAAGTATCTGTGAAGTTTTTTGAAAATATAGTGGGTGCTACTGGATTAAACAATGAAGCTAGAAAGAGCACTGTGAAAGACATTGTCCACAGTCATACAGAGACTCAGACGATGAGGAGTTCCATGGCGCCACTTATGCAGGTCATTGTGACTCCTTAAGCGATGCTCTCACACCTGGAGACAATTTTGCTGTCGCTTTTGAAGAGAATAATGAGGAGGCTGTTGACTTTTACATTTTGAAGTGTGTAGTAGCTAAGGGCCTAACCACTAACGAGCAAATTGATGCATGGGGAAACAAGATAGAGAAGCATACTTATATGGTCATGGGACATTGGTATAAATCCCTACAAGAAAACTTGTATGATCTGTGGGATAACAAGCCAGTAGTTTTCATATATTCCCACTTGATAAGGGCAATAAAGTTCCCTATGGAGCCTGTAGTGCTCGATGGCATAGGAGAAGTGTTCGAACTTTCAATGAAAACCATGAGGCAATATACAATAGCATGCCCTTTGAATTGTAAATCAAATCTGATTTTATATCATCTAGTGAAAGATTGAACAAGATGGAATTGGTGTAAACGTACGATGGAATTGACATGTTGGTTTTTGAGAATGCTTCACCACTTCCCCCTCCCCCCCCCCCAAACATCACCACTAAAAAGTGTTGCAGTTCCAGAAAAACTCAATAAAAATTTACCACTTTTTAGTGGTGCTAAAGTGGTTTAGCACCACTAAAAAGTGGTTAAGAATGCTTCACCACTCCCCCCAAACATCACCATTAAATGGTGTTGCAGTTCCAGAAAAACTGTTGCAATAACACAATAAAAAATTAACCACGTTTTAGGGGTTTAGCAGAGACATGTATAGTGCAGAAGTGTATAGTGCAGAGACATGTAAAGTGCCAGAAGTTCTGTATATTACAAAAAGTATATCACAACAATTATCCAGAAACGTCTACATATCCACCAAGAATGTACAATATATGACGTTTCTTAAATTACAGATGTACAATCTCATTCATCTCCATTTATAACAAAGTGCTCAAAGACTAGACTCGAAAGTTCATCTTTGGGATTGCTGATGGGGTTTGCCTTTGTATACTCCAGGGAATTGGGGGTTAGTGCCCATCTGCACAGCCATGGCAACAGTGTGCGCGTGAGGTAATCAGGGTCTTGGTTTTCATCAAGAGGATCAAAGGTGGGTGGACATATACAGTTGTCCCAGACATTGCACATATTTTTATATCTGGAGTCATTTACCAGCAATGTCCGAGAGGAGTCATATTCTGGAAACGTGTTCCATACATGGTAAAGGGGCTTGAAAGACACAGGTTCACCTACAAGGTCTCTTGGAGCTCCAGCAATCTCTTCAAAATACGACCACTTCTCACATTACCAGTTTAAGAAGAGATCCCTAAAGTAACAAGTCCTATGTTTCCATATGTCTGGCCAACATGTACTGAGGATTAGCTCAATGTTAGCAGTAGTACAAGTGCTCCATATCATTGCATCTACCCATTTGACTCAAATCCCAAACAAATTGCTCAGCATCTCTACGGTAGTAGATCCACAACTTCTCTCCCACTCTTTTTAGTTTAACTCTGTTGGAAGCTGGAAGTGGAGGGTGTTTAAGTTTTCCAGTCTTTGGATCACGTTTGCTTACATCTCGTTTCACGAAAACTCCATCGAGATCAAGGATGATGAGCTTTTTGATCTTGCAGAAATTCAAAACAAGATATCCCCATCCATGGCAGTTTGGCGAAATCTCCTCAATTTTGGGGCAAACTGCTGGTTCCTCGTCTTCCTCTACTTTATCTAGTGTTACATCTGCATCCTACTTTGCATCCTACTTAGCTGCTATGTCTTCAACCTTCTCATCTGGTTCTTGAACATCTCCAATCTAGCTAAGTTCTGCCATAGACAAGTACCATGCCTTAAAAACCTCAATCAGCCTGACATATTAACCTTTTCAAAATACACTTGAAAAGTATACCTTCCAGGCTATTGATTTCCATTTCATTAATTTCCTGAACTTCTATGGCAACAACAATCCACTTGGCAGGAGATACTGGAGAAAAAATAAGCTCTACTTGAAGATGCTCATGATGAAGTCGGAAAGAACAATATGAGTACAATAAATAGACAATCAATGAACAATATGAGTACAATAAATAGACAATCAATGAGCAATAAACAACTAGTGAACGAAAAATAAAGCCGTCGTATCATTATCATCAAAATGAGGGTACAAAGACCGAATTACAAAGAGGCTACAAAGCACAAAAGGTTAATAGGGGCTACAGAAGTTTCTTGCGGGACTTTGGTTTGGGAGGTTTAAGGTTGGCTGCTTGGAGGTTAGTCTTTTTCCGACCAGATGAAGGCTCCTTGGATTTTTTACCTCCTGGAGTAGGCTCTGGAGGCTCGGATGCAACCTTAGCTTTTTCTTTGGTGTGGCACGCTCTTCAGTGTTGCTCCTCTTTTTCCTACGCCCCAAAATCTCTGCACAAACATCTGAAATATAAAGATCCGCGTCCTCATCAGACAAGTTCACTGTTGTATCCTTTTCAATTGGCTTCTCAGATGATTTTTCAGCGTCCTCTACGTCCTTGTTCATTGCAAGTTCTGGCTTCAAAGGTACCTCGGCTGACTCCTTGGATGCGTCACCTTGAGCTCCCACTACATCTGCTCTTTTTTCAGCCCTTTTTTCTGCCTTTTGTTGGTCCGGAGTGTCTTCACTTGCTTGTTTTTGGGATGCATTCTTATCCCCGCACCCACTATACATGCTATCAATATTGGGCTTGCGTGATGACCCAGTTTGGGAGTGTGCTACATAAAAGATGCAATGTAATAATACTCAATATTAAGTTATGTGAACATTCAAAGAGAAGAATGTTCCACAGAATATTACCAATTCCATCAACAGGAGATCCAAAGATGCCTTCCATTGGATCTTTCTCTGCAATTACATGGAGAAAAGAAACAAAATGGTCAAGAAATGAATCTACAATCAGCTTCATATCATAAGGTATTAAAACATCGATTACCTGTACCAACATGCTCATCCATGTTTGCCTCTCCAGGTCTTCAAAGCATCTTTTAAAGGTTCCTCACATCCATGAAATAGACACTGGCTGACAGACTTACAGGTAGTTACAAAACAAAGTGGGTGATACGGATGTTGACACTGGAGCATGTAGACACCGGTAACAACAGTCTGCATGATAGACATCCCACAAGAAACACAATCACCTAACTGCGCACAGCTATTGTCCAATCCCAAATGAACAGGTGGTTTGACAGGAAGGATAGGCATTCTTGACTTGAACAAATTAACAATCGTTTCCACAAATCGAAGATGCCCTGTCGCCACTTCTACTTCCCATGACAAAGTGTCATGCTGACCCTGTAAAAAAATAGCATTGCCTACTTTATAAAACAGTATAAGTGGTTGTGCATTACTTTCAAGAGGCTTCATCACTTTATGTGGTACCACTTAAGAGTGTTATATAAACACATTTAAGTGGTCTTTTACCATATAAAATGGTCTCTAACCATTTTTTTCTAATTAGAGTTTAACCACTTTTAAGTAATATCAACAACTACTAGGTGAATCAATCAAGCTTACATACCTGTAACTGTGCTGCCTCTTCACCTAGGTTATCGAGATTGTGCACTTCAATATCAAGTCCCATGTCGTTGAGAGCCTCCTTTCTGATTTGAATCAAGGTCTCAAGCTTTGCCATTGCTTCCTCGTTTGGTACAAGCCCAACTTTATGCAACTTGAGTTCCTCCATATTCTTGTTCAGTCTCTCTATGATCTTGGCGGCGCCTCACATCAAACCAACCTGCTCATCTCTCTTTGTCTTTGATTGATCTAAAGCAATTTTTATTGCTTTGAGACATTGCTGCTTCTCTTTTAACTTTTCAGCAGCATTAGCCTTCATGTTAGAAATAGTTGCTACATCAGCCGTTGACGCAGAAAATGTAGTTGAGGAAACATTGACATTCCAAATGTTCCCATCGAGCCAAAGGCCCGCTTCTTTAGAAATTCCTCCTTAGCCTGCACTGAAAATTGATGTCCACCTGAGTATGTCTGCCAGTCAAAGCCTGTGCCAGTACTGTCAGTGTAATTAGGCATATTTTCTGCATTAAATTTCCACTCGCTTGCAAGACATGGACCGTTTGTGGACCTCCATTTCTCCAATTTCCTATTTAAAGTTTTCTGTTGGTGTAACATTTTGATAACACCTTCAACATACACAACCCATGCAACTAAACCTTCAGAATCTTCAGCGCCCTTGCACTTCTGCCACGTAAATCCATGTGCAAAATGCACGCCTACCTCATTGTTTGGCGGAGCTCCCTGATATACTTTGTGGTATAGTAGGAGACATTCTTCATACATTTCACGCCTCAACCCCTTTAAATGCATCTTCTCCTTTTGGTGGCGCTTGTAAATCCATACCCTAAGCCACTCCTTATCTGAGAAATCATCATCACATAGGAGCTTCGGATCCTGGCCAACCAAGCATAGCCCATATTCGGTATGAAAATCTTCCTTGGTGAAGCAAAATTTTGTTTGAGTGGGTAAGGCCACTCGTGGTACTGTCCACCTCCCTGTAAAAACATATATGAATGCATGTTAGTATGTAATGAGCCATAATTAAACTTGTTTTATCAACAATAAGAAGTGGTTGAAATGATTTCTGCACCATTCTTAGTGGTACTGCAAAATTTTTAAGTGGTGGTGTACCACTAAATGGTTCTCAACCACTTAAAACTGGTTAGGTAACACTAAAAAGTCCTGCTACACCACTATTTGCTGGTGATACATCACCTTTTGGTGTTTCTTCACCACTTTAAAGTGGTGCTCCAACACATAAAAGTGGGCTGAACCACTGTTCAGTTGTGCTACACCGATGTGAATTGTTATACACAACTTAAAACTGGTGCTACACTCCTAAAAAGTGGTGCTACACCAATAGAATGTGGTATCTCCTTGTAAAGCTTGATCACTTAAAAGCACTTAACCACCACTTTTAGCAAAGATGCAGAACTAAAGATTATTGCACTTTTGTAAAGCATCACTAAAAAGTGGTTCTACAGCACTGAAAGTGGTTGACCATCACGCACCACCACTTAAATGTGATTTGAACCACAAAGGGTGGTGAACACCACTTTATTGGTGTTTACCACTTTATACCAAATAACGTTCAGGTTAAGAAGCACCACTTTATAGTTGTGTTCACCACTTTGACCACTTTATAGTGGTCTTCACCACTATAAAGTGATTCTTCTTAACTAGAACGTTATTCGGTACCTTAAAAGTGTGTAGAACCACTGAAAAGTGGTGCACCATCATGATGCTTTGCTTAAAAGTGATGCTTCACCACAAAATAGTTAGGGTTTTCCACTGGAAAGTGATGCACCCATTGTATCGCTAGTTTTTACTAGAGTCTTACCTCTTTTTAGTGCTGCCCAGCACTTTAAAGTGGTCCAGTATCACTTTTAAGAGATGGTGCACCATATCAGCATAACTATGTAGTGATGCAACCGTGGTTTCTGCCCAACTTTAAAGGGTGTTGCAAGTGCACCACTTCAACACAGCCTATCAGTGGTGCTTTACCCATAAAAAGTGGGGTTCACCCACTTGATATTTACTAGTGGTGTGCACACTACTTTTTCCTACTAAAGCAACACTTTAACTGAATCCATGGGGGAAATACCTGCATCTAACCTGCTGAACATTTTGCTTCTTAGGTGTACCCTTGGGAGACTCGGAAGTTCTTTTTGTAGCATGTATGTGCAAAAAATTCAGAAAATTTACAAGACATAAAACCAATTTTAGAAATGCATGCATGATGCATCTAACCTGTTTTGATAGGCAACTCCTGCGTAGAGCTCTTTCCCTTCCTAGGTGTACCCTTGTCAGAGTCTGAAGTTCCTTTTGTAGCCTGGTTCTTCATTGTGAAAAAATCACAAATGCCACATAGATACAACATCAATAGTTAAAAGCATTCATGCTTGAACCTGCATGATGCATTCGTATAAGCAATACACACACAGTTGATAAAATCTGCATTCATGCTTCAAGCTGCATGATGCTTCAAACTGGATGATGCATTTTTATAAAGCATTCACAAGGGTGATCAATTAGATGTGCACAATGCATATACATTCCAGAAATAAATTCTAAACTCAGACATGCGTCATTAATAGTTACAATCCACGATTATCTTGCCACACATTTTTTTTTTCTGCAATACCCTCCCCAACAGAGGGCATACCTTCTCGCCAGGAGTTGAACCTGGGTCCTTACGCACCCACCCATTCACTTTAACCACTAGGCCAAGCCCCCTTTGGTTATCTTGCCACACATTTAGAGACAAGCATACAACACTTCTACATCTGCATGAAGCACGTTAAAACATGGATCAATGCTACCTGGAAATGCTACCTAGGAAAACCAGCCACATTCAAATTCAACCAACATTCAAGATAGAATGATTCGAGCTACATGATGCCACATACCTGTTGCTGCTTGCAGGGGATTTTTACTGAAGTTGATGACCAGCCTAGCAAAAAGTACCCCTCCTGAATTTGCATGCTGTTGTTGTGATGATGCTGCTTGTTGCTTCGGCTAGCAGAAAAACGCAAAGGAGGGAGGAAAGAGGGAATCAGAAACCTGAATGGCACGGGCGAGACAGAGAGAGGAGGGAGGAATGAGCGAGACAGAGAGGGAGGGACGAGACTCGAGAGAATATTTGCATTAAGTGCTTGAAAGTACCTTGAGGTGATCATTAACCACTAAGCGCTTTCACTTAGTACACGTCAAATTTTAACCCTTTTTTAAAAATAAATTTTGAATATAATCCCACTGTTTCAAACGCCTAAACCACCCATTTTCTCAACCCCAAAAACCATATACTATATAGTGGCAAAAGCGGTCCACCTATACATGCTTTCACCCAACCAAGAGCCAAGCTTCAGTGCATGCTCATCTCCTCTACCATGCTAATTACTAAGCTAAGCTATGCTAATATGAGTGATTATGTGAGGAGATGTACATCTTTCTCGTAAGACTACTCCTTCTTCCTCTCAATCTACTCTCATACCCCGCTAGCTCTCACCATCTTCGAAGGTGTGTGAGGTCTTGGGTCTGAGACCGTGAGGGAATTGATGTTGTGTTTGATAAGTATTTTGCTTAGTGCTTGAAGTTTCCATCTTCATTGCACTAGCTAGTACTGAAGGAATACAAAGAATTGTATTGTAAAATGTCTCTCTTGATGGGAGAAACCATAATACAAAGACTTTTGGAGAGGGGACCGTGGCTCCATGCAAATCCGGTCCTCAACTATTGTCAATTGCTTAATTTCTCTCTCTTTTGAAGCATTGTTCATGCTATCTAACTAGGTGTTATACTTTTTGTTGCTCTCTCCACCCAAGCACTCTTGTTATTCTCATTAGGAATCTATTCTAATGAAATGCTCACTATGTTCATGCTATTTTTCGCTACACACAAGTTACTAGACCATTAAATGTTACATATTATTTTGATGAATCGGGAATTTTAGTGTAATTGATGAGCCGGGGCTACAATCTTTCAGATTGTATCAACCTGTCTTTAGTTAAAGCTCCCAGAGTATTAGTTTTGACCACAAAAACGTTGGCTAAGGTATAAAAGCCAATTTTTGTTAGTATTTTATAAGTTTTTGGATAATAGAAACATAGTGTGAGCTAACGACGCTCACTTCTCTCCTTCTCGCTCTTCCTACTCCCTTCTCAGTTGTCACATTGCAGTGCCGTCTGTTGCTTTTGCAACCGCAAGTAAGAGCTCTATGCATTGACGTAAACATTTCATGGTAATCCGTAGCTTTGGCGTCATTGACCCGCGGCCTAATTTTATCATAAGTAGGAATTTAAGCTTTAAAATTATGAATTAAGTATAGGCAGGGTATTGGGGCATCATTGCTAAGCATTTAGATGATTCTGGGTCGAAAACGACTAGGTCAAAAACTCACTGCTGTTAGTAATCGTGATTATTACACTTGACCTAAAGTGAAATTTGAGACCATAAGCATGTGTGCTTAGGTCTTAAACATGTCCTAAAAGTTTCGTAACGTTTGGATGTCGTTTGATGCTATAACGATTGTGATTTGTTTGCCGATGAGCGATTAGCTTTTGGTGATTTCTGTCATTTGAGTGTAGCTTGAGCTAAATGCAAGTTGTTTGTTGTTTTTCAAGAGATTGACAACCTCTTGTAGCCTCTATGCACTAGTCGAGTCAGCTTCGTCCCATGGATTGATAATTATATTCGTGGTTCTCACTATCTCTGCAATAAGATAGGAGTGAGATTAGACACCCGTCCCACATTTGGCACCGCTACCGGGGAACGAAGAGACCTAAATTAGGAAAAAACACGAGCGTCTTTTGAAGTTATCCTTTAACTTCCTTTAGAATCTCCTAGAGTCAAAACTTTCTTTTTAAAACCGTATAGCTTAAGATTGTCGTCTTTTGCTGTGTAGAGGTAGCTTGGAAGTAGGTTGTACTTGCTAAGTACCTTTTAGAATTGTAGGATTAGATTAGGATTTTGAGAATGATTGATGGACGAGACAAGTCTTAAGATCAAGGCTAAAAAAACCATAAAAAACAAGAACACGAGTGTTTGTGGACACTTTCCACAACCCCATTGCAGTAGAACCTAGGAGTAGGGTAAGTAGAATGTGAGGTGGAATTTCAGAACGTTGCTCTATCTAAAAGAATCAATTGTGAGTTGTTTATGTGAAGTTGCAGAATTTCAGGTCTACGGGTAGAAATAGTACCAGAAGACTATCCACCATTGAATCCGACTAGAGAGTATGCTTTAAAAGTTGTACGAACTAGTGGGTAAGCTTAAGGATGCATTTGAGGTAAAATTTCAAGAGTTTGCAAAAACTCAGATTATTTACTTTTTCTTCACATTTTAGGCCAAATTAAGTTTTGACATGAATCGGACGCTGAAAATAGATCATAAAAAGAATGTCCAATGAAAAACTTGAAAAAAGTGCTCATTTTAGGCCAAAAGTGAATAATAGTGATTATTTACTTTCAGCTCAAAAGTGGCCAAGGTTCATACCAGAGACTCTATATATGTGTACAAACATCTTTTGTAAAGGCCCATAGAATTTGGATCACCAAACTGACCAAAACAATGGTAAAAACTAAATTCTATACTGATTATCGAGAACTTAAGTGTAAATTGGAAAATTTTTGTTCAAACTCAATGAAACTTGTCTCATAGGCTTATATTAATGTGATAAACAAGTAAACATGCTCAGTTGCCTAAAAAGATGCAAAAATTTACCAGAAGTAAATAATTATAATTATTTACTTTTGTCTCATTTCTCAACTTTTTTGACCAACCCCAGCATACCACTAATTTTAGCATGTTATATTAAGTCCACAAATCAAATTTGGTAAGATTTGGATCATTAAAAGTGAGAATTGTGGCCAAATTTGCAAAGTCAATCTGTAGACACAAAATTGTTGACCATTTGAATAGAAATTATCCAAACTTGATGAAACTTGGATAGGGAGCTTAAGTTGAGTTGTATAACCAATCTGTGTCAAGATTGTGGCAAAAAATTGTATAAAAATAGCAGGGATAAATAATCGCGATGATTTACATCTACTACAAAATTGGACAATTTTGCACATTTGAGTATACCATAAGGTCAAACATATCAAGTAGACCACACAAATCAGATTTGGTGAAATTTGGATCACAAAAGTGAGACTTAAGCCAAATTCTTGAAAACTGGGTCTACGTACACAAAGTAGTTGATAACTTGGACAAATTTTGTTCAAACTCAGTGAAACTTGTCCAGAGACCTTAACAAGTTGCATACTTGGAAAAACAAGCCAAAAAGTGTAAAAAATTGAGAGAAGTAAATAATCACGGTTATTTATTTATGATACACAGAGACATCATTTGGGACTTTTGAACTTGTACAGTGTTAGAACATCATAACACAAGGCCACCGGTCAATTTTGGGTTCAATCGGATCCAAATTGGTACATGTTCACTCAAATTATAGGTTGCAGATTAGTCTTTGGCTTTTAGCAAAAATAGAATGTGAAAGTCTCAATTGCCGACTCACTTAGCTCAATTTGAAGAGATACACATAGACTAGTCACAATAGTTAGCAAAAATTGTATAGTCTTTGTGAAAGAATAGCTAATTTGATAAAAAATGATACAGGAATTAGGTTGTAGACAAGGAATTGAAAGCTTGACAGAAGTGGCAATCACGTCAAGTGGAAGAAGCTGATAACAAGTCAATTTGATGGTAAGTACTCTATCCAAGGCTTCACAAGTCTATATGAACCTTAGATCTGGTCGTATACTAGCAAATCAAGGCATATTTGGAGAGACCGCTAGTAGAGCATCCACTGAAGAGAGTGTGAATCAAGGCGATCACTTGGACACTATCTTTGAAGAAGTCTCAGACACTTTTCCAAAATCAACACGTGAAATATCTTTCTATTCGCCTCATTCAGAAACCAGAACGACAGTGCGTTATAAGCACATACTCACCTTTTTAAAGACTAATTGCCATGTAGCTTAGGTTTACCTGGATCCTAACAAAGAGTATTCTATTCGCATTGATGCCATGACATAGAGTTTGAAGAGGAAATTAGGGCAAACAAACAAGGAAAAATATACATGGATAAAAAAGAAACTCAATATTTACAAGTTGAAAACCATGATGTGATAGACAAATGGGGGTAAACACCATAATCCCAGATATGGCAGTAAAAGAAGGACCACCGACTTTAGAATTTGTTACCATATATATGTGGTACTGATGTGTGTGAACACACTAGGACCACCAGGGAATTTTTTCCCTCTTTAGGAGGTTTTTTTTCCCCGTGCATTGTATATATGCCCATCACTCTAGGGCTATCTATCTTTTCATTGCAGACTAAGTAATACACTCTCTATGGTATGCCTTGAGCTTTCTTCGTCTTCTCCAAGCTATGTGCATTTCTTTGCAACCCTAAATCCAACAATTGGTATCAGAGTAGGTTGCGTCCTCCCGGGCTTAGTCGTCAACAGCTCTAGCACACGCCTGCTCATTTTCTCCGATTTCAGTGAGCTTTGGCGAGCGTTTGCAGGTCGACAAATATTTCGAGAGAGCTCATAGATTTTAGTCTACTCAGATTTTTGATTCGGGCTCATTTCGGCCTCCGTTTCCACTACAGGCAGTACTGCACAGGCTATTTCGTCATTTTGTGCAGGGCATTGATGTACCTCCTGGTTCTGAGGATGTAGATGATGTTGAGGATGTGGAAAGTCTTGCTGCTATTAGAGTTGTTTTGCCTATGACAAAACAATTCGTTGGGATGTAAAGGATGCGCAGGCTCATGTATTGATTGTGTTGTCTGTGAAGCGTACCATTGTTCCTCACATTCGTTCAACAAAATCTGCAAAACAGGCTTGGGATATTTTGGCCGGTCTTTATGCAAGTCGCAATGAGGCTAAAATTGCTTTGCTGCGTAAAGAGCTAGAGTCAAATTATGCATGAGGAAGATGATATGGACACTTTCCTTGCTGGTGTCAAGGATATCAATGAGCAACTTATTTCTGTAGGTGAAGTCATTTTAGACAATTCCCTTGTGCAGACTGTTCTTGATGCCTTACCAGATTCTTACCAGACTTTTGCTAGTACTTGGAGACTTATGACCCAAGGAAATCTTGAAGTTGTCAAGTTTGATGCATTATGCACATTGCTGTCGCAAGAGTCACTTTCCAGAAAAAAAAAGACTAGACAACGTGCAGTTGAACATGCTTTTATTGCTTCTCAAAGAAAGGGTGCTAACAGTAATGCAGCCACTTCTTATGGTTCTGCTGCGAGTGGCAAAACTTCTTTTCCCAATGCTTCTGCTGGCAGCACTTCGTCTAGAAATTCTAGTGATAAGGAAAAAAGAAGATGTGTTGCCATTATTGTAAAGCTAATGATCACTTGATCAAGCAGTGTCCTAAGTAGAAGGCCAAAGAGGCTAAGAAGAAAGAGGGTGGTTTCACTGCAAATGCTGGTTCCACTACCAATGCAGCCATTGTTGAGTCTTCTATGGAAGGAGACAATGATGCTGATGTTGATGCAGAATGGGCTTTTAGTGCAGAGTGCACTTACAATACTATTGTCCATGATGCATGCATGTCAGTTTTGCTGCAGATTCACATGTGTGGTGTTTCGACAGTGGTGCTACAAAGCACATTACCTCACATCGTGAATTGTTCACCTCTCTCGAGTCTGTCCCTCATGGGAATTCAGTCACTTGTGCCAAAAATGCCTCTTATCCGGTTCAAGGAGTTGGAAAGATTGTGCTTACTGCTGCAAATGGCAGTTCTTTCACACTTGTT
Organism: Adiantum capillus-veneris; assembly: GCF_014529385.1. Taxonomy (NCBI): domain Eukaryota; kingdom Viridiplantae; phylum Streptophyta; class Polypodiopsida; order Polypodiales; family Pteridaceae; genus Adiantum; species Adiantum capillus-veneris. The sequence continues at coordinate 7,451,242 of NC_140935.1, read as the reverse complement.
GATGCACTTTATATACCTGCGATCAAGAAGAATCTTTTTTCTGTATCTGCACTTGCTAGACATAGACTTGTAGTTAAATTTGTGGATGACAAATGTACAGTGCATGATCTCAGTTTTGGTGATGAAATTGTTGCATCTGGGCTTTTGTGACGTGGAAAAAATTCTGCAAATGTAGCTGCAGATTCAAGAGCTATTTCATATGCAAAACTTTAGCATGCCAGTTTGCTATGTTTGCAGAAATCTGATATGGTTTCTTCTTTGCCGCCTCTTGAAGCACCTGTCAAACATGTTTGTGAAGGCTGTATTTTGGGTAAAATGCAGCGTTCTAAGTTTCTAAAGGATGGTTCAATTAGGGCCACATGCAGGTTGCAACTTGTGCATGGTGATGTTTGTGGGCCCATGCAAACTCCGTCCTTGGGCAATTACCTTTACTTTGTGACTTTCATTGATGATTCCTCCAGGCATGCATGTGTATTTTTGCTTAAAGCAAAGTCCGAAGTTTTTATGTGCTTCAAACAATTTTTGGCTATGGCTGAAAATGTATCGAAATGTACTATGGGCACCCTTCGTTTCGATCGGGGGGGGAGTATATGTTTCATGAATTTAATACATTTCTGGCTAGTCGTGCGATAAAACACCAATGTATAGTGCCTTATACATCTCAGCAAAATGGTGTTGCTGAGAGGAAAAACATGTCACTTACGGAAATGGCACAATGTATGGTCAAAAGTCAAGCTTTGCCACAATCTTTTTGGCTTGAGACCATCATGTGTCCCACTTATGTACTAAACAGGTGTCCTACAAAAGCTTTGCAGTCTATTACTCCATATGAAGCATGGCATGATAGAAAGCCTTCTATTGAGCACATGCGTGTTTTTGGCTATTTGGCATATGCTTTGGTGTCATTTACACAGCGCAAAAAATTGGATGATAAGGCTGTCAAATGTATTTTTGTTGGTTATAGTGCTAAAAGCAAAGGTTACAAGTTGTATCATCCGCAAACAAAGCGTATTTTGGTTTTATGGGATGTAGTGTTTGTGGAAGATTCTGTTCAGCCCTTGCTATCATGTACTAGAGACAGTAATGTAAGCTCACAGGACATTTATGACACTTTGTTGCCTCTTTTCAATGGTGGAAATACGAATGTAAATTCCAATGAGGAAAATGTACAGCCTATGGGGGTTTCAAAAAATGTTATAGATCAACCTATTACTGATGCAGATGTACATGATGTACTTGATGAGGAAAGGGTTGAAAATGAGCAGGCTAGAGGTATGCCAAAATGGCTGGTGCATACATTGCGTGACAATAAATTGGATGCACCTTTGTCTAGTTGTACTTGTTCAGGCTCTTGCCATGCATCTTATGCATGAGATTGTTATGCTTGGGCTGTGTCTAGCTTACATGATGTTGAGGAACCTCTGTCTTTTGATGAAGCACAGAATTCTAAAAATTGGATGGGTGCCATGCAATCAAAATATGATGCACTTATAGAAAATGACACATGGACTTTATGTGATTTGCCTCCTGGCAAAAAGGCCATTGGTACGAAGTGGGTTTACAAGTTGAAACGGAAGCCGGATGGTGAGATCGATCGCCATAAGGCTCAACTTGTTGCAAAGGGTTATGCATACCAAAAAGGCATAGATTATGAAGAGAGTTTTGCTCCCAATTTTCGTATGACTATTGTGCATTTTCTATGTGCATTGGCAACTCATTTTGGTCGGGATGTACATCAATCAGACATTGTTACTGCTTTCTTGAATGGTGACATATTTGAGGAAGTTGTAACGCAGCCTCGCGGTTTGTCAAGAAAGGACAAGAGGACAAAGTGTGCAGATGTAAGAAGGCTTTGTATGAGTTGAAGCAACCTCCTCGTACTTGGTATGAGAAAGCTGACACTCATTTGGTCAAACAATGCCGTAACAGTCCAACAGAAAGCACATTGTATGTAAAGCGTGAGGGTGATGTACTTCTCATTGTGGTTCTTTATGTAGATGATTTGCTGATCAGTGGACCAAATGAGAGACATATTGCTGAATTCAAGGCTGATTTGAATGCTACTTTCAAGATGAAAGATTTGGGACTGTTGCATCATTACTTGGGTATACAGTTTAAGTAGTGTGATGGTGGTATTGCCTTGTGTCAAAAAAGTTACATAGAGACATTGGTGTGTAAGTTTGGACTTGAGGATTGCAAACATATTGCCACTCATATGGAAACAGGTTTGAAGTTGAGTCTACATGATGCTAGCGATCCTACTGATGTCACTCTTTACCAAATTGCTGTTGGATGCCTTATTTACGTATGCAACACGAGGCCGAATATTCAGTTTGCAGTCTCACAGGTCAACAGATTTATGCATAGCCCAGGCTCTAAGAATTGGCAGGCTGTCAAGAGGATTTTTTGCTACCTTAGTGTCACTTTACATCTTGGATTGTTTTATCCCAAGGGGGGTTCATTGCCGCCATACTTACATGCTTTTTCGGACTCAAATTGGGCTTGTTGTTTTGACACGCGAGTGTCCATGAGTGGTTTTTGTTTCATGCTTGGCAGTTCATGTATATCAGGGTTCAGCAAGAAGCAACCTCCTGTGGCCACTTCGAGTTGTGAGGCTGAGTATAGGGCAGTCTTCACAGCTACGGTTGAGTGTGTATGGCTCAGACACTTTATGGTTGATTTGGGTGTTGGACAAGACATTGCCAACACTATCTACACTGACAGTTAGAGCGTATTAGTAGTTGCGAGAAACCCAGTTTTTCATGCTCGCACAAAGCACATGTAGGTGCATTACCACTATGTCAGGGAGAGGCTCTCAACTGGAGAGATCAGCTTGGCTTATGTGCCAACATAGGACAACCTTGCATATCTTTTCACAAAGGTATTGTTTCGTAAGAAGCTCGAAGCTTTCTGGAAATCTTTGGGCTTGCTCCCCTTTGTGGACTGATCAGGTCCTCAGGGCATGGCACTTCCCTTTACTCATGTGCCAACTCTCGTTCACCACATCACTCCACGAGGGATTTGTTACCATATACATGTGGTAGTGATGTGTGTGAACACACTAGCACTGTCAGGACATTTTTCCCTCTTTAGGAGGTTTTTTTCCCCGTGCATTGTATATACGTCCATCACTCTAAGGCTATCTATCTTTCCATTGCACATTAAGTAATACACTCTCTATTGTGTGCCTTGAGCTTCCTTCGTCTTCTCCAAGCTGTGTGCATTTCTTTGCAACCCTAATTCCAACAGAATTTGAGGGATACAACCAAGTTAATTTGAAGCCTTTGAAATGGCTTAGTACGGATAATCCTAGGATTGGAGTCTATTGTTGGGAGGATAGAAACGTCAAAGATCTTCTATGGACTTCTCATGCCAAATCAGAACAACTAATGTCTATGAAGATCATCTATATCTTCAAAATCAAAGACAAGGGTTCAACAGATCTACCAACCTACCTTTTCAGGGATTGTTATAACAATAACTTTGTTATGATGAGTCCTGAGGAGGTGGAACAAACCAAGCAAGCTTTAAGCACGTGCTAAGAGCAGAACGCAAATTTGATTTCCACACTCAATTTTAAATATTTGGAATGACATTAGAAGGAAAAGCATTGACATGGTTCCAAAAAATTCCACCAAGGTCAATCATGGACTTAAATATTAGCTCAAGGATTTGTAACTGCATGTTCCAAATCGGGGATCAAACACACTACTGTAGCTCAAATTTATAGCTTCAAACAGAAACAAGGTGAGTCTGTTAGGGATTGTGAAACTAGAATGATGCAATACATTGGAAGATGCCCAAAACTAGAAATACCTGCAGAAGAAAGACTGGTATCATTGTTTCTAGAGGGACTGCTAAACAAAGAACTTTATGCTATATTGTATAGCAAGAAATATATGACCCTAGAAGACTGTGTGTCAGATGCTATTGACTTCGGAGACAATTGTGATAGTTTCAATGAAGAAGATGTCCATAAGGGTAATCAAAGTGAGAAAACAGCATCCACCAAACCAGCAAGGATGGGAACTGCTGCTGCAGCAGTGCTTACATCCATAGAAGACATGCTCAAAAGCATGAATAAAATGATGAATAACATGCAAAAAGCACCTATGAGGGGACCAGGGAAGGGGATACCTCAACAGGGACAACCAATTAGGCCTCAGAAATTGTGTGCAATTGAGGGTAAATAGAACAACCATGAGACCAAAGACTGCTATTACCGACCAAAGTATGATGGTAATGTTCAATATGTACCTATGAAGCTGGAAGGATAACCCATGTACAGATATCAGCCTAATATAACCCCAACTCAAAAATCGCCAATGGGTATGGAAAGACCTCAACCTTTGTTGGGTCAACAACCTCCATATCCTGGACGCAATGTAGTGCTTGTAAAGTACATGCATTCAAAGGGAGTCATAGATCAACAAGAACTAGTGCCTGTTACACCATATGCTGAGCCTAGTCCATCCACAGTAATGGTAGAAGGAGATTGGTATAATTCACATCCACCACCAATGGAAGAAACTGTGACTTATACTACACCAGAGCTCGCATCGATGTACTATATAGCTGATCAAGGTGTTAGACCTCCAATGGTAAGACCCATGACTAAGCCAAGAACTAGGAACTGTCATAACTGTGGTGCAAATGATCACTAAAAAAATGAATGCCCAGAGCCTAACAAAGCTTTTTGTATACAATGTTGCAAAAAGGGAGGACACTTCCCTGAAGATTGTTCAAAAAATCCTTTAAACAAGGGCAAAACAGTAGTGAACGTAGTTTAAGTGATACCTAGTAGCTCATCGGAGAGTGAACCTATTGTTCCAATCAAGGTAATCACCAGAGCCCATGCTAAGAAAAAGAAATATAACTCCTCTGATGATTTGGAGAATACTAAAATTTCCTCTCAAAAGACCAAGAGAAGCAGAAGCAAAAGGTATGAGATGAGAAAACAGAAACAAAGGGTTGAAATTGAGGAGAAAGACAAGAAACTATTCCAGGAAAAAGTGAAAGAAACTGGAAGTGAAATCAAGGAAACCACAGTGAAATCTCGAGGCTCAATTTTGGTAGACAAAATTTTTAAGCCAATTAATGCAGCCTTGAAAGCTTACCAAGCGGGACTTAAAGCATGCCAAAACATGGAAAAACTATCCTTCTCGAGATATGGAAGCAGCTAAGCTTGGCGCTTATCAAAATTTAGTGAGAATTACTCAAGAGATGCTAGAAAAACAAAAACCCAAGCTTGAGAGTATAGCAAAATATGAGGAGCTTGTGGTAGGAACCAGTAAAGAAAAATCCGAAGTGGTGGTAGAACCCCACCTTGAACTTAAAGAGCCAGAACTCATAGTGCCTGACAATGAAGATGCCTTAGAGGGAATTCCGTTCGTAGAAGAAAACTGGCCAGGACACTTATGGGAAGAAGTTAGAGAGATTGATGATGGGAGCCTAACTCTTAAGTCAGCTCCTATAGAGGAAGTTTGGTTAGACAATCTACCTCCTGATATGGACATGGATGTACAATCCTTGTATGGGGATTGCGGCTCTGAAGCTTCAGGAATGTCTAAACCAATGACTTTGAAAACACTACCCTCTTACTTGGGAGATAACAAAGATGAATCCATAGTGCGTAAAACCACTCAGATAAAAAGAGCAGAACATACCCTAGAGGTAAACAACATCCATTCAATCATGTCTACACCCATTCAACGCACTGTTACTTTAGAAGAACTGCTAAAAATCAAACCATAGCTATGGAATGATCTACAAAAAACTCTAGAGAAGGTGGAAATAACAAAGCTAATCGTAAAAAATCTAGAAAAATTGAAACATGACATGGATAACAAGAGATTAGGTCCGTTTCAATGAACAAAGTCGGAGAATACTACAAAGGGGAAGAGGGAAACACAACCCTTCCGATGAGATATAATGATATAGAAATCATGGCAATACTGGATAGTGGGGCAAGCATAGCCATAGCCACGAAAGCAGTATGGGAATCATGAAAATAACCAGCCATTAGACAAACTCGAATGAAATTGCAATTGGTTGATGGACACATCGAAAGACCCTTAGGACTGCTTGAAAAAGTAATAGTTAATTCCTGTGGGATTGATTATCGACACACTTTTGCAATAGTGGACTTTGAAAAGAAAATCAATTATGAAATCATCTTGGGAAGACCTTTCATGCGACAAGTACAACTCATCCAAGATTGGGGAAACAACTACCTGTACTTGAAGCAAGTGGGATCAATAACAAGGGTTAATCTAAAAGATCACACTTATAAAGATGTCATGAAAACGCCCATACAAGAATTTGACTCAATCTCTTCGGCTGAAACTAAGCTTCCATCTTGGTTGAACAAAGACACACTTATTTGGATGTGCGGAGACTCAAAAAATGGGAGCTTAAAACGAGAAGAATGTATCTTAGAAATGGATTGCACAGATGAAGCTTATGTACCTGAACCCTTTCCAGAGCATTTGTTTGAGCCATTTGAGTGGACTCAAATTTTAGCAACAATGGATGTATGTGTAAATACGACTATGTCTACTCAATTTTTCAATGAGGACGGCTACGACATAATTCCCATACAAATGATCTCAACCCTTCATATTGAAGACGAAATTCAAGAATCCAAGGACTTAATGAAAGCTCAACAAGTCTTTTCAGACCTCTACTATCATGCAACAGATGAGTTAGAAGAACATTCAGCTACCTTAGATGATTTGGGGTCAGGAAAAGAACATGTGAGAGCTAAACTACTCCTAAAAGGAGGGAAGGAAAAGTTTTTTGACTTTCCAAACCAGAAACCAAGAAGACAGAAATGGTATAGAAGAAAAAGAGACACAAGAAACTTGAAAGCTAGACCTATGCCATTAGTCTCCAATAGAACATAGTTTGTGATGCAAATAGATACACATGATTGTGTCAAAGACAAAATCAATGGTAAATGTCCTTTAAACGAAAAGCAGAAAATATCAAAAACATTGAGAAAAACGAGAAACGAAACTCAAGCAAACATTAGGAAGTGAATGGGCTCTATGAGAGCCTCTTTATTTGACAATTTAAGGAAGTAAAAACTTTAGTATTAAGAAAGTAATTAAATGACAACTTTTGAATTCAAACAGGCAAAACGGATAGTTTATTTTAATTTAAAGTTTTCCCCAAAATGGAATTTAAAATCTAGCAGGTATAACCATATCATGTAGCATATCTATGGAAAGAGCTCAATGTGTAGATTGTAGATCTATGATCTCCGCTCAAATCGGAGATCATATGTGGGAATTATAGGTCAAAAATTATAAAATTATCCATCTCCTTTTTGGGGGGAAAAGTGCATCCTTTGACCACTCTTACATATCTCTTACACACCCACCATTCTTGCACACATGGCATACACCTATTCATCAAAATGTTAATCACCTCCTTAAGCTCATGGAAAATAAAGAGGCCCTCCTATACACCATCCTCTTCCTAACGACCTAAATACCAGAACAAGGATTCAACCATGACACCAGTTGAACGAAGAAAGAAGTATCAAGAGTTGAAGAAAGCTCTAAAGGATTATATATACCACTAAAATGGAAAACACCTGAGGAGGAAGGTAAAGATGTAATGAGTGTTCTATCCCATTACAAGAAATATACTCTCCAGGACCAAAAAAATCATAGTCGAACAACCTGTCAGGGAACTACGAAAACAAGGCGAGTCCTACAAAGGACTTGAAAATGCAAAAAAGATAGATTTGGCCGAACCAGAAGAAGAGCCTAGATTTGCCTACATTGCAAACGACCTGACAAAAGAAGAAGAAGATCTTTTGTTAAGCTGAATGAATACTGAGATATCTTTGCTTGGTCTTATAAGGATCTCAACAGTGTTAATCCAAAAATCTGTCAACATACCATACCTATGAGAGAGGATGCGAAACCGAGCAAACAAAGTCCATACACTCATAATGACAGATTTGCCACTCAGGGGGTCATGAATCGTGATCCATGTTGGAACAAAGTTTGAACTTCTGATGATACCATTTGGTAGATTATGCTTAGGGGAAGTTATGTTCACTTCTTTTGGAATTTGGATCATTGGTTTGAAATCCGTGCCATTTTTTTGAAATTTCTTAGACTTGACGATTTTGGGCATTTTGACAAGGCTTTTAAAGTCCAAACAACTTGAAATTCTAAGATTATGTCTTCCATGACATCTGGAGTCAGAGAGTAGGGTTTTGGTCCGAAAAGCTTGCAGGGGGTCATGGATTGCGATCCATGTTCTACAACCATTTGAGGTGAAACTTCCGGTATAGGTTCCTATAGCATATCCTAGCACACTAGTGAAGTTACTTTTGTAGTTTAGATAATTTTTTCTCTAGTTCACCCAGTTTTCCAAGCAATGGACTAGTTTGGTCTGACTTTTCCATATTTGGTTTTGGTAGGTAATTCTAATCTTTGATTGTATTTGGACCCTCCAGGCGCTCTAGCAAGTTTGACTCAATTCCTAGGAACTTTCTAGCATTACTTGATTTACAACAAGTTCCCAAGCTTCTTTGGTGCCACAACTTTGCTCAAGATCACAAATTCCACACTTGACACTCTGACTTGCTAATCTTGACAATTGAATCTTTTGAAATGAGAAAACACTAACAATTTGACACATCCCAACTAAAGATCACTACACACAATCTGTACTCATTTCCTGATCAATCTGCTTCAGGTGGTCATGGACTGTGATCCATGTTCTAACACCATTTTGCATCTCCCCTAAGCTATTGGTGCACTTTTTGTTGAATTTGGGTTTGTTTCCAACCATGGGTGGAAATAACCATTTGAAGACTGAAAGCCCAATTTCAATAGATTTTTCATGGTTTCAATGTCCATTTTATGTCACATTTGTAGGGCACATTTTCCAAGGCGGTATTAAATTGAATGTATGGACATTTCCTTGTTATACCATGTTGGGGGACATGGATCGTGATCCATGTTCAACAACATTTTCCATCTGTGATTACTATAGTGTAGAGGCACTGGAAAGGGGGAGCATGCCCATCACACACAATGTTTGCCTCTATATAGCCCAGGGATTTCACTGCACCCCTTTCCATATAGAATCGCATACACAAACACACACACTTTCCTCAAACGAACTTGCAATTACACCCAAATCAACGCGCACACACTTGCGTGGACCACCATCTACCTCACACCCATAAACACATCAATTTCTTGCCTCCCTTGCAGAAAATCACATCATCTCTCTCTCTCTCTCTCTCTCTCTCTCTCTCTCTCTCTCTCTCTCTACACATCACACCCTCGGGGGGGCACACCTGCCTACACACACCCGGAAACACCGCACAACAGAGTATAAGAGAAGAAAAGGAAGGGGAACAACGCCAAAAGCAACACAATCATAGCTTGCTTATTCTTCAATTAATGGGCTATGGTGGAGCATACAATAACCAAAGCTCTCTCAGAGCTCTGTTCTGTCTAGAGCCCCTCCTAACACAACATAGTATGAAAACTTAAATATCTACTAATCGGTACAGAATTAGCCTCTATATGTGAGACACAAAAATGCTCAAAATGGCCTTTTCCTCATCTCAAACCGGCACGTTTTTTCAAAAAACCAGTTTTACAAAAAATTTACAGACTAAGACTTTTCGGCCTCCCTCATGTAGAGGTGTGAACTCTCTCAACACACTTTCCTCTTTACCACACTGACCACATGTCTTCCTCTATCCAAGTTGCCTTGCATGTCCTAAGAGCGTTTTCACATGTAAGACCCTTTTCTTCAAGCATGAAATCTCTATGCTTGGCCTATGCTTGATCTTTAATTGCTTTAGTCTTTTGATGTCATTTTTTTAGCTAAATGTATCTTCTCTAACATTTCCTCATTGATGATACTTCTTCAATCTGCATTCATTTATCCAATTAGACATTACCTCTCCCTTCAATGTCGCAAGTTGGACATCACCACTTGGTGATGTGTCATTGATCACAAATGGCATGTTACCCTGAGTTTTGAGTTTCTTGGAATGTTGCTTAAAGATATAGACTAAAACGTAGTCTCCCCTTTTGGAATTCTTTGTTTATTACATGTTGGTCATGGAAGTGTTTTATTTGTCTTTTTTATGCATACATAGCCGCAACCGATTTGAGTCGTTATTCATCCAATTGTATTAGTTGCTCCAATTTATCAAAAAGTTCCGGCCCTATCCATCCAAGTCTTACGCTACGCATGGTGTAGAAATTAGAAGTCTATAGGTAGTATGGCATTTATCCCGAACACTAAATTGAAAGGTGTTGTGTTATGTGGCGTTTTGTATGCTACCCATATGCCCATAAATCTAAATATAGTTTCTAATCCCATTCCGTTTTAGATTCATTGACAATTTTTGTGAGCATCGTACATAAAATTTTGCTAGTGCTCTCGGCTTGCCCGTTTTCTTGATGGTGGTATAGAGCTTATTTACATAAACTCATGCAACAAATAATCAATCATGTCATTGAGGAATGAGTTCCTCAATCGCTCACGATTTCAATCGAAAGGCCATATCTCGTAAAAATGTTCTCATACGAGAACTGCGATGTTGTTTTGGCATCTTTATTTTGTGTTACCTTAGCCTCTACTCATTTTGTCAAATAATCTATGGCCACTATAATGTATCAAGATAGGCCTAACAAAGTCTATTCCCCATTTGGCAAAAGCTCGTGCTCCCATAATTGGTCTTAGAGACATTTTATCATATCTCATCAGTACTTTAGTTCGTTGGCAAGCATCACATTGTTTAACATAGTGCTCTGCATCCTTTAACAAAGTAGGCTACCAGATTCTTGTAAGGAGTATCGCTTTTGCGGTTCAGTCAGCCAAAAAGTGTCCTCTTGCTGGATCGGCATGCGCTTGTTCAAGTATTGGAAGATACTCTTGCTTTGTTATTGCACAAATTCTCAAGTTACGATGATGAAGGTGACTTTTGATAATTACATAGTTTTTGCTTCTTGTTGGATCAAGCGTAATCTGATTTTGCTCAAGTTTGTTAGTAGGACTCCCTGCTCTATATAATCCACAATAATGTACTTTTGCCAATTGGGTGCTTCCGCTATCTTGAACAGTGTGGCATGCTTGATTGGTTTTTGGATTGCACAGGCATCACATGAACTAAAATAGTTGTGGATGCTTTTCTGCATGTGAGGCCAATACACCCCAAGTAGCATTAGTCTTTGATGTGTTTGTGTTTTGGCACTATGAATTCCCGTAGTTTGTACATGAGCTTGCTTCAAGTATATTTCTTTCTCTGATGTCTCAATGCATAACCTAAGTATGCCATCGTTTCCCAGCTTATATAACCGTCCAGCTATCAGCACTAAGGAGAAAGATTGCTCAATGGCTGATGGTTCTTTTTGAATCTGTAGAGAACCAAGGGTGAGAAATGGTATAACATGTTCTCTCCACCTTGGTACCATCTGGATAGTGAAGAGATAAGAGTCGGACAAATCATCCTCAACCCCTAATGGTGCTTCCCCATGTATCAATCATGATAAATGGTTTGTCCTTTGCTGTATAGTCCTTTTCTTGACCACTATAGTGAAATCAAATTCCAACATATTAGGAACCATCGAACTGTGCGGCCCGTACTGCATGGTTTGTTCACTAAGTAGAATATGAACTTGTTTGCGAGAAGGTAATGTCTAAGCTTTTTCACTTAATAGATTATTTCCAACCCTGTCTTTCTGTGGTTGTGTAATTCCATTTCGCACTGTTGAGATTTTTAGAGTAACAGATTGGGAACTCCATTTTGTTTTCTCCAAGTTGAACCAAGATGCTTCCAATAGTGTAAGCTAATGCATTAACATGGATGTGGAAAACCTTGTTCCAGTCAGGAGCTTTCAAAACCAGAACAAAAATAAGTGCTTTAATTGTTAAAATGCTTTATCACATTCCTCATTCCGTTCAAACTTAGTGATGAGTACATAGAGAGGTTTTGCAACGACCGCGTACATGTAGATAAATCTTCGATAATATCCACAATGACCTATAAAAGCTTATACCTCTCTAATTTTGGTTGGTCTTGGAAGAGCAACAATCACTTGTATCTTCTCAAGATCAGTGGAAATTCTATTTTAGGACACACTATGCCCTAGAATATTGTCTTGTCTTACCATAAAAGCACATCTTTTAGGGTTTAGGAAAATACGATATGTTCTGCATTTCTCAAAGACCTTTAAGTATTCGACATGTTCATTTTTGTGGAGAGAATGCACACACAGGTCATCCATATAAATCTTTAAGAATTTTCTTAGATACTCCTTGAACGCATGACTCATCAACCTTTGGAATGTGGCAGGTGCATTGGTTAGATCAAATGGCATCAATTGATATGCAAATATGCTCCATTTAATTTTGTGTTGATCCCCCAACTTGATCCTCAAACTTGATCGTGAGCTGGTTATAGCCCGAAAAGCCATCGAGAAAGGTAAAGAATTCCTTTCTGGTGACTCTTTCAATCACATGGTCTCTGATGGGCAAGGGATAGTTGTCTAAGATTGTAGCAGTGTTCACTTGCTTGAGATTTACACACACTCATAATTTACCATTCTTTTTGGGTACCACTACTCGCAATTTTTTCATTAAAGATGTAGGGACATTGTCGGTGTGGTTTAGCATCGCTCTTGAGGGGTATTGTGTGTTGGCATATTCTAGGATCTACCCCCTTAAGATCTTTGTACAACCAGAAAAACACATCTCTATATTGTTTGAGGGTAGCTACTAGCTATCAATAGCTGCTCCTGAGATCCGTGGCTATGTAAGCCAGTCTTGGTTTTGTTCGATCAATCCTCTTCATGTTTTTAGGCACATCATATGATAGTCCCGGTTCTTTATACTCTCGCATTGGTTGCTTCACCACAATATGTCCGTCTTGAATTGTGTACTTTTTGTAATGAGAGGGTGCATCAAATTTTTTCTAGTTAAAAGTCCCTCACTTTCTATTTTTATTGTCCAAACCTCCTTCATAAAAAATCACTGACTAGGATATACTCTTAATACTCATAAATCTATATTTGTTCTTCTTATTTTTCTCAATAGGAAGAGAGAGAGTCTCACTATCACATGAATTGACTCGTTGTTTTGGAGATCTCCAACTCAAACAAGCAATGGTGAGTCAAAAACACAGAATTGCAGGTTTATTTTGAAGCTTCTCTTGCTTTATGAATGTATTTTGAGAGAGAGAGAGAGATTGAGAGAGTTCCCTTTCCATTTTCTCAACAGGAATATCATCTCTTTGTTTATACAAATTCAATTTGTGAACAAGGTCGTCTGACAACCGGCTGTTTTCAAGTGGTATGTCAATTTGCTATGCTCCCTTTTCTCTGATTTGCATCATATGAAAGTGGAAGATCATGCTATCACATTTTTTCATCATGATAATTCTTATAAGCGTACATCTCTATTTTGTATTCTACATTTACATATAAAGCTTGTCATTGATGGCTACCAAGATTCACATGAATGTTTTTAATTGAGGGTCTCCCAAGAAAAAGCTTTTGCGTTATGTAAGAGTCAATGTTGATTCCACATGCAGTTCAGTACGAATGAACATCACACAAGATGGCCTTGTTTGTGGTTCTTTCATGATGATGACGATGACGATGGTGAAGCTTGCATGTTGAACCCAACTCAAGAAGAATGTTGGCAAGTAGAGAATGTCAAAGTTGTTGGTATAAAGAGAGGCTCAAGCACCATACTCGATGGAGTGGAGGATGAGGGTCGGTCTACAAAAAGGAAATGTCAAGGTTTAAAAGAGCACGTGGAAATGAAAGTAAGCATAGTCTACAAAACATATGTGGCAACTCAGAGTATGTTACAGATATGCTAAAGAGAACATAGATCTCAAAATCCACACTTGAAAGCTGGCAAACACAATGTGAGAAAACTCACAAGAAGCTGAAGGAGCAAAACCCACCAAGAGATGATAGGTTTGCGCTTAAAGTACAAAAGATCTTAATGGTATTCCTTTGGTTCAAATATGGTGCCAAGAATGTGAAACTTTCTATGGATCGAGAGTTTACGTGATTACACAAATACTATGCCAATGAATGGTGACCTGATAACCCACCAAAAGCCCGCTGGGCTATTACTTTTTCGTGGCAGGTCCACTTAGACATTGCAAAAACCCTTCACAGGATTGCTAGGATATGGAAAAGCCTGACCGTACCACTGGTTTGCATGATTTTTGCAAGTACATGGAAAGGACACGTAAACATTTAACGTGATCATGTCTTTTAAAAAGTGATCACTCAACGTTATTAACACGTTCATGTGTTTATGATCACGTTAATGAAATCCCTATTAATTAGGATTGACTGTACGAAGCAGCTTATGTTTTGGCCAATTACGGCTAGCGGCTTTTGGTTTGGCCAATTACGGTTGACCATGCAAAGACACTTATGGTTTGGCCATGTGAAGACGCTTAGGGTTGTGTCATGTGACACATCCAACCCTATGTGTCCGTGGACAAGCTACAACACGATAAGGGTTCAGTCAGTCCAGTCAGTCTAGATTAACAAGTGTTCAAGTGTTCTGGCACTTTTATGAGTCTGTTCTCAGACCGTGCATGTCCAGACACTTAGATTAAATGCATATCTTTTGGTTGCACACAGCATGACTATCAGATTCCAATCAGAAACCATCAGTAGCATTTTTACAGTGCATAGACCTATTTTCCCTATTTTTGACATTTTTCACTTATTATTTTTAAGTGACCTGTTGGAAAGTAGGTAGGGCAATTTTGCTAAGTTTGTATATAAGCAAATCTAGCGCTAGCACTTTTTGGAGAAGAGGCAGCAGGAGCACCTTGCTCAACAGGACACGTTTTTGCATCCCCATCAATGACCTAGCGTTTTGGACAAGATCAGCCTAGCGTTTTGCATTGCAAGGGCACCGATAGCAGTAGAAGACAATTTTCAGCCCTAGCGTTTTGCATCACCATAGCGTTTTGCAGTTTCATTGCGACGGAACACCAAGAAGCATTAGCGTTTTCACTTTTCAGCCTTTAGACACAGCAGAACAACCCCGGAACCTCGCAGATGTCACCTTCCCCTAGCAAATCCTCGCCGCACAGTTAGATTCCGCAAGGTTTACAGATTCAACCCGGAAAACGCAGATTTCAACATTTGCATTTTCAGCGCGCCGTCGTCACATCGTTGTCATCGACATAGAATCAAAATTCAACAGATAAAGATTTGCAGATTTCAGCCATTAGCATTTTCAGATTTCAGCCCGTCTCGTCGACGTCCTCATCGTTGGCAAGTCGAAATCATTGTAGAGATTTGTGCAATCAATAGTAGACCGCTCTCGCCATAGAGAGTGGGGCCTTGGGAGGAGGGTTTTACAACGTCGCTGGTGTTGTATTCTCTTCTCTCTCTATCTCACTCTCAATACCTTCATTCATAGTGTTTATCCACTTTGTTTGAGATCACTTGCACTCTCTCACTAAAGGAACGGAAGGCTCTCCCTTCCATAGGTAAAAGGAACCCTTGAGCACAGTTCGGAGCACTCATCTTGAGCAAAGTTCAACATTCATTCCGCTGCACCTTACAGGTTGGCCGTGTAAAGTTGCCTAGCGTTAGGGTTTGTCCTCTACATGCAATGTCATGTAGATGATCTTTTGTTTTTAAATAAGTTCGATTTAAGAAGTTTGTCTTGAAAGAGTGAATTCACATGGGATTTGTTTATTTGTTTGTTTCTTTGTTTGTTTTTTTTTTTTTTTGGGGGGGGGGGGGGGGGGGGGGGAACACTTAACCGTGGGTTGATTTTCAATAACTGGAGCTAGTGGTTGGTTACATGAATAAATTTCAGCGCAATATGCAATCCTCATGACGATTGCAGTATGCAGTGTTTGGGAAGAGGCCAATCAACCTGCATGTGCATTGGGAGAAAAGGTCACAGCAAGGTGGAAGGGGTACCTTCCTACCTCTTTGGGACCTTGCATGTGAAGGGATGCGTCGTGGGTTTGAAGTGGTATAACCCGACGAAGTGGCACACGAAGGGTCGCAACACACATTTGTATTTCTGTCTGTTAACATTGGAACACAAAATTCCATATCACCTCATGCTCATATGTGTGTATATCATCGTTCTTCTGATTCTAGGTAAACCAAAGAGAGGGTTAAAGTGTAGGAGAGAGAGAGAGAGAGAGAGAGAGAGAGAGAGAGAGAGAGAGAGACTCACAACCATCGAGTCTCGATGAAAAAAATTTCTCTGATACCACTATGAGGATTAATCCTACTTAGTATTTTATCCTAGTTATCTACGTGTTCTTAAGACCGAAAGCTGTAAAGTAGACTTGAGAGACTTGAACACATATGTTTGATTGATTTAAACTCAATACAACGAGCTTCTTGTATAGGAGACGAAGAGTCACAAATCAAAAGACGCGTCTCATGGTGAAGAGACATGACTGTAGACATAAAGACACATCCTTTGGACGAAAAGTTGCAACCATTGGGTGAAGGGGTGTGACTAGTCGTTGAAGGAGTGTGGCTTTTGGCAAAGAGGCATGTCTCTAGAGTGAAGAGTCGTCACCATCCAAGTATAGGGATCCTCCTTTGCATGTCCGTTCTCATATCTACAACCATAAGAGCAGAGAGAGAGAGAGAGAGAGAGAGAGAGAGAGAGAGAGAGAGAGATTGTTGAACCGACCAATTGGACAATGAAATAGACAATAATACAATGGGGGCTAGGTGTGTCTTATATACTAGCCTAAGGACCTTAAGCACTCCCATCAACATATTGCCATACCAAAAAGGTTGAAAAACAAGTAAAATAAATACTTAAAAACAAATAAATTGGGAACACATTGGGCTTATCACTTAAGATGCTATAACTAACACCCGTTTTACAACTCATAGTGGACATATGTAGGAAGACCAAGTCAATGAAGAAGCTACCATGGACACCCCAACAAAGGCCTCAAAATGGGTACACCACGGATCTTCTACTACCAACCTTTTATTTGAGAAGAATGCCATCTTGAGCATCGGCTACCTCACGGAAAATTGAATTGTAGAACACAAGACGTCCACGAATCCCTATTCATGAACTACGAACACATCACGTCCAAATTTTCCAAAATGATAATTTTTAAACACATTGTCCATAATCGAGCCAACAACAATGAATTTGCACGTACATCTATGGTGTTTTGTATACATTGCGTTGGTTCCTTGCGAGATGCATGTGCCTTGAACTTCGATCCATCCAAAGATTTGAGTAGAGACCAAACCAACCAAAGAGGAGGGATATAGGGCACATCACTAGCACAAGTATACTGAGTGATCAAGCAACAAAGCTAGCGAGATCCAAGAGGCCCCATTGACGCATGAGGTTGCGTAGAGAATCAGATCTATACTCTATATTGAAGAGTCATGGGAGCCCTATGCAAACTCTCACCATGGAGGACACGGACATGATCATGCAACGACCAATGCGAGCCATCTCCGTATTTTGATACACATTTGTCATTTTGTATTTGTTCTTTGAGATACCACTTTTTGTATATGTACCTCTCAAGGTCTCATTACCCACCTTTTATAGCTCTAGTAGTGTTTCTATTATGTTTCTTTCTTTCTTTTTAGGAAAAAATACCAAAATACCCGTCTAATTTCTGGAAATTCCCAAAATACTCCTCAAAATTCAAAAATTCCTAAAGTACCCCGATAATTTGTCATAAATTCCCAAAATGCCCTTCAAATTTTTCAAAATTCCCAAAATACCCGTGGTTTTGAGTAAATTTCTCCAAAAACAAAAACTTTGTAGCTTTTCATAAGAAGAGTGATTGTCTACCATAGAGGATGCTAACAATAAAATTTGAGTTGATTATGTAGGCTTTGGAGATGAATTGCTTCATTATTTGTCGACATAATTGCCTTTTTCTTGCGAGGCAATTTGCAACAAATTACATGCTAAGGACTCAAAAACTGATCTCAATCGTCAAACAAGCATAAAGATTGGCAAATCTTGAAGAATCCAACAAAAATAGATAAAGGGCATTTTGGGAATTTTTGAAATTTGAGGGGCATATTGAGAATTTCCACATTAGAGGGGTATTTTGGTAATTTTCCCTTCTTTTTATCCAAACCTTGTATCAGATTCACCATCATGTGACTCTCTGGCCTCATAGGTCAATATGGCCTTTAGAAGACGTCAATATAACATTTCATCTCTCTCTCTCTCTCTCTCTCTCTCTCTCTCTCTCTCTGTGCCAGACTTCTTCAGAGCAGACACGAGACAACCGCAAGAGCCACTCCCACAGCAGAGCTCCCCCTCGTCTCACACCAGAGGCACACTGATCGACCGAGCGACTGAACTGGGGAAATCCAGGCGCCCACGACTGCGGAGGACTACACAGCATCGACGGAGGCTACGTCAGAAGATTCGGAGCACCCTGGCCAGGCATGCACGACGCCCGGTCAAACTACTAACCATGGAGGAGATTGATGAGATCCGCCAACAACCGATGCTAGATCTCCTGTGATTCAGCCATCCAGCAAGCCGCCCATTTTGCTTAGATCCCATAGTATATATCTTTGTTTTGTACAGTTGTTATTTTGTTACTCCGACTTTGTATCAGATCCACCACCTTGTAACTTTCTGGTCTCATAGGTCACTATGGCCTTTTGAAGACGTTAATATAACATTTCATCTCTCTCTCTCTCTCTCTCTCTCTCTCTCTCTCTCTCTCTCTCAATGCAGCCGTTTTTTGACCTAGTAGATAGCAGTCCACTCTTTTGATCATAACTTCTTCATCCGAACTCCGATTTGGGTGATCTATAGCCTCAATCGAAGAGCACGAAGTCCTCTACGCATTGATATAAAGACAGAAATTTTCAGAGTTATGAAAGGCGTTTCTGTAGCAGCATTTCCGAAGTGAACAGGTTCAACAAAATTGATTCTCATCTCCTATTTTACATACAATGTCTTCCGGCACTCGCAAGGGTTCTTCTTCTTCAACAAGGTCCACAACCATTGTGGAAAATGATCCAAAATCTCCTAAGTGTGGAGATAGCAACACAACCACCCAACCAACGACATCGAAAACCATGATCATGGCGTACTTGGTATCATTGCAAGAGACCGTAAACAAACAAGGCGAAGACTTACGAGCACTTGCAATGGAGAATGGCACACTAAGGGTACTTGTGGTTGAGAATGAGAATCTCAAGAGGACACTTGAGATGCAAACAACACGTTTGATGCAACTTGAAGAGGAAGTCAAGGAATGTAAACGCTCTCTTGTGGACTTGAATGCTTTGAAGGAGCGAATGAGCAAAGTAGAGCATGACCATGTATTGAAAGAGGAGAAATTTGACACTATGAGCCGGGATGTATGCGACATGAAAAATGTATGCACAAACAAGTCTTGGGCTGATGTATGTGGTAGCAATGTGGTTTCTAATTCCTCACTCATGCAAGCTATGGTTCAAACAAAGAATGTGGATGTGGAGGAGTTGAAGGAACGGGAGCGACGTTCCAAGAACATTGTTATTCGTGGAATTCCCGAAGAGAAGTTAGAGACACCTCCTTCTCTTGCCATTGTTATTGAAGATTTCTTTAGAACCCACTTTGGCATGTCCGGAGTTATGGTCTATGGAGCACATAGAGTGGGGAAGCAAGGAGCTCCTCGCTCGGGAGAACGGCCAATTGTATGCACCATGCCGGATGAGACCAAGCGAAAGATTATCCTTGATAATAGTTAGATCTATTTGAGGGATACAAAATGTTTTGTATGTGAAGATCGCACTATTAAGCAACAAAATATGCGTCGCAAGGCATATGAGGAAAAGAATAATAAAAACAAGGAGATCTCTCATGAAGAAAATGTGCCCAAGGAGGAGGCAAGTCTCTCAAGCAAATAGGGATGCGTGACCTATGAGACCGAGTTATAATTGAAAATATGCTTTTGGAATTGTAATGGATACCCATGGAATGCGGGGGTTGGCATTGATGAACTAACAAGCAAAGCCGATGTTGTACTTCTTGTTGAAACTTGGGAGCATGATACACAAAGGATTAACGGCTTGGAGGATTACAATGTACATTCATTGATGTGGTCAAAGAATCTTAAGCAACGAAGAGGACAAGGAGGGTTAGCATGTATGGTTAAGAAAGGATTGGAAGATTTTGTATCAATTGTGAAAGATGACAAGTACAAACGTTATGTATGGCTGAAAATTATGACACCAAAAAAAGCACCCATTTTTGTAGCCGGTTGCTACATTCCTCATCATGATTCTCCCTTTTATGCTTGCATGGATAGAGATCAACCATTTTCTGATTTGGAAGAGGACATTGCTTATTTCAAAGGTGAAGGTGATGTTATTGTATTTGGGGATATGAATGCTCGCACAAAAACATTGCAACATGATACTCAACAATTTGATATGCCATACATTTCAAGGGAGTTGGAGGAAGTTCACTTGTATGATCGTACTTCAATGGATGAGAAAGAGCCGGATCACTATGGAAAGTTACTTTTACACATGTGTAATAGCACGGGTATGCTCATTGCCAATGGTGTATCTTTGTGGAGTAGAACCAATGGATTTACATGTAGAAGACATAATGGGGATAGTGTGATTGACTATATGCTACTCTCTGAAGCCATCATGTATCGCATAAAGAGTTTTATGTTTGGTCAATGGACCCCGGAATCCGACCATCGCACCTTATGTATTGACCTTTCATGTGGAGAAGAAACTAAGCATGATAATTTCAGCCAAAGGAAAGAGAAGTTATCACTATGTATGGATTTCAAACGGGCACCAATGTACATTGAAATGGTTGAGAAAAAATTATGGATGACAAAGCTTCAATGTGATGCACCATTGGAAACTAAATGGGAAGCTTTCAAGAAAGCTATTTGTTCTTGTGCGGAAGAATGCTTTGCCATAAAGCATCTCCATGGTATCAACAAAGATAGATCACGCAAAAGGTGGTTTGATAAAGAATGTCAAGATGCTCGAAAGTCCTTGACAAAGCTTGATGCAACTATGGACAAAGACAACTATCAAAGTCATTTGCATACATAAAAGGCATTGATTCAAAAGAAGAGAAGAAGATGGGAAGTAAAGCAACAAGAATTTCAAGTCCAAGAAAAGGCACATGCATGTGGAAGATTTTGGAGAAACTTGAGAGGCAAGCGGGTTGAGAATTTTGGTAACTTGAGTCTAGTGGATATGTACACACATTGTAGGCAATTATATGAGCAAGAAAATACTGAAAAAATGCCATTTTATGGTTCACTCCCATGTATGCCGTCTTTTTTTACTATTGAGGATGTATGCGGTGGGCTTGAAAAGTTGGCCACTCGCAAAGCGGAAGATCTTCAAGGTATCAAGCCGGAGATGATCAAATGGACGGGAGATTTTACCCATGAGTGGATGTGTGATATGTTCAACCTTGCACTTCAACATGGTATGCCTTATGATTGGAGTACTAATTGGGTTAAGCCTTTGTATAAAGGAGGGGATGTAAAGAATGTAAACAACTACCGGACTATAATGATTGAGTCTCTTATGGCAAAGTTGTTTGGGTGCATAATGGAGATGAAATTGAGTGATTGGGCTGAAGAGAATGACAAGCGTGCAAAAGGACAAGCGGGTTTTCGTCGATGCCAAAGCGTGCAAAGGGACAAGCGGGTTTTCGTCGATGCCATAGCACCATTGATCATCTTGTCACTCTTCGTGTTCTCATGGAGGAAAGTCGGTTGAAAGGAAAGCGATTGTATTGTTGTTTTGTGGACTTTAAGAAAGCCTTTGATATGATTCCACGTAACAATTTGTGGAGAAGGATGGAAGAACTTCAAGTTCCAAATGAGTTTATGCTTGCGGTTTCTCGAATCTATGAGAAGGTGATTTGTCAATTGCGCATGGGAAGAGAAATTTCAGAAATTTTTGTAAGCACTATTGGGGTTAAATAAGGATGTCCATTGTCACCAACTCTCTTTGGTCTATGCATCGATCAATTGGAACAAATGGTACTTGACTTTATGCAAAAAGAAGGCATTGAAGAGGTCACTATTTGCAATGCGATAATCATGCTTTTGTTGTATGCGGATGATGTAGTGCTTCTAGCACACACTTTAGAAGATGCACAAAAGCTTATGGTTGTCCTTGAGAACTTTTGCTTGCATAGTGGGCTGATTATAAATGAATCCAAAACAAAGGTTATGCTTGTGAAAACCAACCATAAGGAGAAGCCATGCATTGTGTACAGCAACGAGACACTTGAAGTTGTTGAGAGCTTTAAGTACATTGGCCTTGAGGTTCCATCCAATCACAAGTGGCATGAATGTGCTATGCGTCGTTTGGAAGCGGGAAAGAGAGCATATTATGCATTTGAAAACATGTGTAATGAGGGAAACATCAAGTGTTGGGTTCTCAAGAAGTATCTTTTTGATGCATTGGTGACACCGGTTCTTCTTTATGGAGTTGAAGTGTGGGACGGGAGCATCTCAAAGTCTACTTGGAAAGAGTTTGAGAATGTCCAAAAACGTTTTCTTACAAACTTTCTCCCACACACACCATATATGCTCCTACTTCTTGAGTCGAGATCTCTTCCAATTGAGGTTATGGGCATGGAAAGGGTTGTGGAGTACATGATAAAGATGCGTCAAAACCCCTCACATCGACTTCCTACAATTGCATGGGAAGCAAGCAAAAAAGTTCAAAAGACGCATAAAAGCAAGATCTTGAGCACGGGATGGATGCAAGACATTAAGAAGTGGTTTGGGAGATGGGATGCATTACACTTGCTACATGATGCTTCAATTGACTCTCAAGTGAATGAAGCTTTTCTACAACCCCAATGTATTACAGCTTGGGAGAAATCTGGTGGGTCACGCTTCATACATTACACCACCTATATTGCCCCCAATTACAAAACCATGTTCTTCGCTGAGAGAGGAAACCGTACTCACACTTACATGCTTGAACCTATTCCCTTGTCCGCGATACGCACTATCGCAGCAATTCGGCTTAGCTCCCATTTCCTTCGATGCGAGATAGGGCGTTGGGGCAATGGAGAAGAGTCAAATCGATTGTGCACATTATGCTCACTGCAAGTTCGAGAGTCTGAGTACCACACACTACTAGAGTGCTCAGCTTTTGATCACATCCGAACTTGCTTCTCTCACATTTTCAACCATAACTTAGACCTACACACTTTCCTCTCCCAGCCAAAGTGTGGGCTCTCCATTGCGACTCTCATCACTACAATTTTGGAGCATCGAGAGTCACTCATCAGCCATACACATACTACATCACATGTAACTTTGGTCCCATAGGTCATATTTGACCTCCGAGGACGATAATAGAATCTCTCTCTCTCTCTCTCTCTCTCTCTCTCTCTCTCTCTCTCTCTCTCAATAGGCACACAAAAAGTTGATTAACAAGAAAGCAAATATTGCTACGCCCTCATATTTGCATATTTGAAAGGAAACAGCCCTGCAGAGAAATCCTCAAAGTTAGGTAGCTTATACAAGAGCAATAAATACTAGTGAGAGCAGGAAGAATTAAATATGAAAAATATCAAAAGCCGGAAGAGGTGAATTTAAAAACTATCTCAAGATGCTACATCAAAAAATGGTACTTAGAGAGCAGCATTACTGCTCTAGTACCAAGCCGATCTGTAAGTTTGAAGTACTCAAGAGGTGTCCAATGCCAGTGCAAGGTGTACAAGAACCTTCTTTTAACAATAAAGCAAATTCACAGCAACTGGCAGCACCCATGATATCTTATTCCTGAAGGTGCATGCACAATGGCAAATGGGGACTCAAATTATCAACCTGTACTGCTGTGAACATCTACCTACTCCCAACACTAGACAACCAATGAAACAAATGTACACGAGTCAAGAGCATCTAACCATATCTCGAATGAGCTGCAGCAAGAAGAGCAGCACCTATACCAGAACCATCCTTTGAAAGTTCTATCACCACATTTTTCGCAACCTCCGATCCAAGAAGCTCAGCGACTGCAGCTTTTAGCTCTGCTCTGAACCATGGGTAATGCTCATACAGACCTCCATCCATGGCTACCACTGTCCTCTTGTTTTGAGTGGCAGAACTATCTTGTTTTGTTCCATCCCGTCCTATCTTCTTCAATATCCCAACAATTCCCGCCCCCGCGAGTCGAGCTGCGCGTTTTGCAACAATGCTGCATATATCAACTACCAGTTTTCGCAGTTCCAAAGATGTTTCATCAATCTGCAAAGAAGTTTGTCAGGATGCATGCGCTAAAGTTGTGCCAGAACACCATGAAGCGGTTTCATACATACCCCTAAGACATTGCCAAGAATCTTTCCTACCACTTGCAAATCAGAAGATTCATCTTGATGCATAGCTGACACATGAGGAGTTCTGCCAGATTAAAAATAACTTTAGAGACTGATTCACAACACTATTGGAGAGCTAACAATAGAGTTTACCCTAGTATGAAAGGTACAAGAAGTTTGGATGGGACAGTTGGTCCAAAGAGTGCTGCTTCTTCTGCAAGCCGTAGCAAAACTCTTCGAACAACATCCCCCAGATACATTCCAGACAGTAGTTTTTCATAGATCTGTGCAGGCATAAAACCCAAACTTAATTGAATGTAAAACACCCTAAAAATGGTCAAATTGTATGTGGGCAAAATTTACCTGTTCACCTGGGTTGACACTTGCTGCATCTAGAGCTTCATCATACTGGGTCCTCGGCAGAAATGAGGATGAGAATCCACCCCATTCCATACTAATAATCTATTAAAAAATACAAAAAAGCACAGGAGTTATAATGGAGAGAAAAAAAAAGGGGAGAAGGCTAGTCAAGATCATGATTTTTCTTCAAAATACAAGTATCTGTAAAAACAGTAGTGTCACCTGCAACACCCCACGCCCATGCAGCACATATACACATTTAAAAATAGACACACATGCACATGTATAAGTGTGTGATTGTGCACAGAGGCGTCTGCAAAAGGCCCTACATACCTCTGAGACCAGAAAATTAGATCATCATGATTTTATACAAATGTCCAGTAAAGAAAATACAAAAGACAGGTGACAAGTGCTAAAACGTAAACAAATAAGTGAACGAGTACAATCAGCTGGTAGGCTATCTGCCAAGCCTAATCTCCTCAGTGAGCTGTCCCTAAAAGTACCCTCACATAAATGGTCTCCTCCTCTTTAAGACCCTCGTAGGGGTTGCTCTATGCCTCTCAATAATGGTGTGGATGCGGCATTGGTAAACATGTCAGTGGTGCGATCTGTGAGAGGCACGAGCGAGTCAAGATCTACTTATCTCTGTAGCTGTAGCTAGGAGAGTCCCATGAGCTGAAAATTGATGAGTCCTAGAGTCCTGTTGACAGCTGTTGCTCTAGAAGAAATTTGTCACCTGCCTCTGGATGGGTACTCTGCTAGGACATGTTCCACTTCCAAATAAACTGGCCCCAAAGTCTAGCACCCCTTTTGGTACTTCTTTTTATATTACTAAAGTCACAAAGTACAACTGTCGTGAGTCACTTCACAACTGTGCAACGATGCATTGATCTGCCAAAACTAACCTCCAAGGCTCTTATTTAAAGTAGCACCCCCAAAAAGCTTTACAATCAGCTTTTTCATAACTTGCACTGAAAAAGTTGTCACGTAATCACATCCATACTGCCTGCGTTTCTTGCCGCAAATCCTGGCACAAATGCAGGGTCCGTACAGCCACGTCTTCATTTTGGGTTCTCTCTCTCTCTCTCTCTCTCTCTCTCTCTCTCTCTCTCTGCATGCGGCTGCCCTGGCATGATTATGCAGAGCGCCTTTATGAGGTGCCAGGGCAGCCTCCTATCCCACAGCCACACGAGCCACGCCCCACGTGCTCCTCCTTTACAGGAGAGATGGTAGAGAGGGCCATACGCCGCATGCAGCACAGACGATCAGCTGACCACACTGGATTACAGAGTGAGCACATCATTTATGCGGCCTCCACTATAGCCCCGTTGATTGCACATGTCTTCAACCGGGCTATAGGGGAGGGCTTCCCAGAGGAGTGGACACAGCACACCATAGTGCCTATCCACAAATCTGGCGACACCCTGGACCCAGGGAACTACAAGACTATCATGATTGGCCACACGATGGCCAAGCTATATGGAGCAGTACTTGAGGCACAGCTCAGCTGCTACGCAGAGACCGAGGGTTTACGAGCTCCAGGCCAGGCAGGTTTCAGACGAGCTTTCTCCACCACTGACCACATCTTCGTTCTGCGCTGCCTCATTGATGGGGCAAAGGCGCGGAAGAAGAGGCTTTACTGCTGCTTTGTGGATTTCCGCAAGGCCTTTGACACAGTCCCACGCGAGAGACTCTTCCAGCGCCTTCACAGCATTGGGGTACCGACAGAGATGATTTGGGCCATATATACTCTCTACGAGAGGGTGACGGGCCGAGTTCGTTGCCCAGGCAGCTTTTCAGAGACCATTGCTAGCACCATTGGTGTTAAGCAAGGATGCCCACTCTCCCCGACACTCTTTGGGCTCTACATCGACGAGATCTCCGACTACATACTACGAGCAGGGGGAGAGGGGAGCGACTTGGCAGGTACTCCGGTCCACATCATGTTATATGCTGATGATATTGTGTTGATTTCAGAGTCACCCGAGGGCTTGCAACGCCATCTTGAGGCCTTGGACGAATTCAACACACACAAGGGGTTGACTGTGAACCTTGGCAAAACCAAGGTCATGATCTTTCACACATCCAGTGCAGTGAGGAGCGCTGCCACCTTCACAGCAGCAGGAGGACAGGTTGATGTAGTCACCTCCTATGTCTACCTTGGCATCACATTCACCAGCCTACCAGGACCCTTCACTATGAGGCAGGCTGCTGCTGACAGGCTCACCCGAGGATATGCAGCTCTGACCATGCTAGAGCGGAGATGCCACCAGGCACACTTTCAGGAGCCCCGCACGAAGGGGTGGCTTTTCGACACCTTAGTCACCCCGGCCCTGATGTACTCGGCGGCAGTATGGGCACCAGGATTGACAGCTGACCAGTGGACACAGCTTGAGAGGCCACAGGTATGTATGATCTCACGCTTGCTCCGCAGCAAGAAGACAGTGCCACATGACATTATTAGAGCCGAGCTCGCCACACCACCTATGGTTGTAGAGGCATTATTCCAGACAGTCTGCTTCATCCAGAGGATGAGAGAGCTACCTCCTGACAGACTTACTCGTAGAGCATTTGAGGCAGCTATACAGCTATCAGAGAGTGGGCATGAGAGAGCTTGGTACTCACAGGTCAGAGCATGGTTTGAGGGACACGGTCTTGACATGGAGAGCCTACCACCATTCCAGTACGACCCCCACTCACCATCTGTTCACCTCTCTCGCAGTGAGAGAAACTTGGTATTGAGACAGGATCTGTGGCAGCTATACACTAGGAGAGTCTGGGAGTCACCTGGCTTGGGGACGAGGATGTCAGATTACAGAGACCAGTTTCTCACCATATTGTCTGGGGGGTTCATACAGAGACCACGCTATATGGACACATATATGCCACATAGCTCACGGGTGGCGATTGGTCAGCTGAGAGTGGCTTCACACAGGTTAGAGATTGAGATCGGGAGACATACTGGTGTTCCCAGGGAGGAGCGAGTCTGCAGAGCCTGCACAGAGGAGGTGGAGAGTGAGGAGCACTTTGTATGTAGATGCAGAGCATACACTGAGATCAGAGGCAGGTATGAGGCCTTATTCAGAGGACAGCCCACTCTCCGAGAGATCATGGACTCTCGAGATCAGAGACAGCTCGGACGTTTCTTACTAGAGATACAGAGCCATCGGGACACACTACTACAGCCACGCACAGCTACACAGACAGAGGGGAGACAGTCGCAGCTCACAGACTTCTTTCAGAGGATTGCCACCCCTCCCTCACCAGATACTCAGAGAGGAGTGACACTCCCACAGGCGGAGGTGAGCCGAGCTAGACGACGACCACGAGTCACAGGCTACAGGGGCGCGAGCTCCCACCACCGACAGATCGAGGAGATCCGAGCCCGGGAGCGCTGTGCCACTGAGGAGCGAGTAGCTCAGATGAGGGCCGACCCGACAGCTTTCATCCGGGTAGCCTTGGCACCAGCCCCGCCCATGTACCACATCTTACATCCCCCTATTTGTACACGATGGAGCTAGATAGCTTGATGCATTCTCATGATTGTACTACCTTGAGCATATAGACATGCATATACCCCTAGAGATAGAGCTCCATCCCTCCTCAGATACTCCACTACCTACATTCAGTTCAGTTTTGTATCAGTTTTGTTTCATTTGTCTTTCCGATAGACGGATGACATACACACCATGTACATTTGATTTGTCTCATAGGCCGATTTCGGCCTGACATAGACGTTAAAAATCTTTCTTTCTTTCTTTCTTTCTTCTCTCATGATTGTACTACCTTGAGCATATAGACATGCATATACCCCTAGAGATAGAGCTCCATCCCTCCTCAAATACTCCACTACCTACATTCAGTTCAGTTTTGTATCAGTTTTGTTTCATTTGTCTTTCCGATAGACGGATGACATACACACCATGTACATTTGATTTGTCTCATAGGCCGATTTCGGCCTGACATAGACGTTAAAAATCTTTCTTTCTTTTCTTTCTTTCTTTTCTCTCGTTGCGCTCCTCCCCCCCGCTGGTGAACATGGTGAGCTGGTGAACATCGCGAGTGGCTGGCGGCACAGGTGACTCTCTCTCTCTCTCTCTCTCTCTCTCTGCCCTGACCTCCCGCTCCCTCTTTCGCCCGTTGCCCCTGCGCTCCCGCTCTCTCTCTCTCTCTCTCTCTCTCTCTCTCTCTCTCTCTCTCTCTCTCTCTCTCTCTCTCTCTCTCTCTCTCTCTCTCTTTTTTCAACTTTTTTGCTTAACGTACTCTCTCTCTCTCTCTCTCTCTCTCTCTCTCTCTCTCTCTCTCTCTCTCTCTCTCTCTCTCTCTCTCTCTCTCTCTCTCTCTCTCTCTCTCTCTCTCTCTCTCTCAACTCTATCGTGCTGCCCCTCCCCCCTACAGCCCAGCCTCGCCCCACCCCCCGTGCCACGCACTTGCGTTTTCGGCAGAACAGAGACAGAGAAAAGGGGGTCGAGAACACAGATTTCGTCGAGCACTTTTTCTAATTCTTCTAGTACAGGTCCAGCAGTTCTACACAAGGGAATCCAGAAATTCAGATAGCAGATTTTTTCGGCAAATGTATGCTTAATGCAGATGTACGCTTGATGCGGAAGATAATGTATGCATAGTGTGGATGCATATGTGCGCTTAGCGGCTCTTTTTCGAACGGCGATTAACCATGAGGAAGCTGAACGATAAAGCCGACCCCCTAGAGGATGCCATTCAAAAGTGCAAAGAGGAAATGACGGAGACCATTACCAAGCTGAACCGCAATCTATTGGGCACAATAAAAATGCTCGAAGGACGCATGCAGATCCAAGAGAGCAAGATAAATGCACTCGAAGACCGAGTGACGACTTGGTATGAAGAGATTGCGTCACTCAAGAAAGATCTCACCGAAGCACGATCAAGAAACACACTGGAGGAGGGCGAACTGCAACCCTCAGTAATCGAAGAAATCAACACGATCAAGGAGCAAGTGCGGGCCATCAAAGAGGGAGAAGAGCAACACAAAGAGATGACGACTTCTTGGGTGGATGTTCTTACAAAAACTCAACAGAAGGCAGATGAAGCCGAGAAATGGATCGAGGTGGCCAAGAAAGGAAAAGGCAAGGAGATAACGTCCACGTCCACACCCACTATCATTAATCAGACACTAGAGGAGGAGCAAAGAAGAGGTGTGCGCGCTTTACATGTGAGAATTTGCGGTCTTAAAGACAAAGGCAATGTGGATGAAGAGGTAAAAGAACTCATGGCCTTGATGGAGGTTCATGAGCCGACGCACACAAGAGCCTAGAGAGTGGGCAACATAAAGAAAAATGGAAGCAGCGGGGAGACCTCAAAAGAAAGGGCACTCATCCTCCGTTTTCCCTCCATGGAAGCGAAGAAGTCCTTCCTGAAGAAAAGACCAACTCTTAAAGAGACGGGGATCTTTCTCGAGGATGATCTTACCCTCTCGCAGATCGCTCACATGCAGGAAGTAATGCCAGAGATTAGAGCGGCAAGGGGAAAAGGCAAGATTGCCTTTTACCGAGATGGAAGAGTGGTAATACTAGAGCGACGCTCCACATGACGGTGCGAGACTTATGGGACCACACTCAAAGTGGCTGCGTGGAACTGTAATGGATCCATGCGTCTTGATGTGGGTGCCTTTGAGGATAGTTTTACTAGAAGAGACATCATCTTCTACTCTGAGACACACCAGGCCCCAGGGCAATCCATGCCTCAGATCAATGGATATTGGTGGGAGACAGCTTACAGACAGGAGACACGCTCAGAGCACAGAGGACGGGGCTCGGGGGGAGTTGAAGTGTTATTTAGAGAGGATTTGCAGCCATTGATACATATAGCCTGTAGGGATGAGCAGGCTAGGTACATGTGGGTGAGATTGAAAGCAGAGACAGACAGATATCTCTACATTGCTATTTGGTACTTTCCCCCGAGTACATCAGTCTATGCACCACCAAGAGGACAATCCCCTTTTCTATTTTGGATGATGACATATGGGAGTTCTCTAGAGATGGTGACATTATCATTCTAAGGGACTTCAATGCTAGGACTACCCATCACCATACAATTTTTTTTATGATACTTCAGAGGAGTTGCTGAGAGAGCTAGATGTTGTAGAGACGGGCCTGTCCAGACTATCACACGATGTGGAATATACTGACTATGGGCGACACCTGATAGACATGGGCACCGCACATGGATTGACCATCTTGAATGGCCTACAGAGGTTTCCTGCTACGGGAGGTTTCACATGCTTCCCACACAGACATGGAGCCAGCACAGTGGACTATGTCATAGCACAACCCAATCTCATCTCTAGTATCCAAGATCTCACAGTTGGACCCAGACCGGTTGGGGTGGCAGTGGATCATGCTCTTGTGTCGATGACCATCTCCTTCCAATTCAGTGTAGCACACAGGCTGCGAGTAGCAGCCCCTACTCGCTACACCTTCACGCGGGAGACGGATTCTATATACATAGATGGGATCTACAGACGCCTATGCACTGAGGAACCGGGGCGACCTCTGGAGGAGCTAACTACTATACTGACACAAACATTACATGATGAAGCAGTAGAGGCATACCCACAGACCTAGCCTGAGCAAAGACGCCGATCAGGGAGCATGCCTCAGAACAGCTGGTACAATGAGGAGTGCCGCCAGACTAGAGCTAGACTTTAGAGGGAGGTGCTTTTGGGGGACGTCACCCACAGGCAGTCACAGATTGACTTCCGACGCCTGGTGCGGCGAAAGACGAGGGCATTTTTGGCTCTACTCGAGCAGGATCTATACCAGCTATTTTTGAGTCAGGAGGCGGCTCTTTCATGAGCAGTCCCTCCCCCCCCCCCCCCCCCCCTGCTGTTACCTCCACAGAAACCTGGGGTCATTACGCATCATCTTTGTACACAGTACCTAGACAACCGCCCCTTCCCAACCCCCCCGATCCATGTCCACACACATGTGCTTTTTTCACCGCTAAGATGGTGAAGAAAGCCATTGACAGGATGAGGACTTGGAGAGCATATGATCATGATGGCTTAGTCGCTGAGCATCTCATGCATGCCAAAGACCTACTAGCAGAGCTTCTAGCAGTTATGTTTAATCGTGCCATGTGTGAGGGCCTGCCGGACACTTGGAGCCTATCTACGATTGTACCTATCTTCAAGTCAAGAGACCCCATGAAGCCTAGGAATTATCGCACTATCATGATTGGACACACACTAGCACGGTTGTATGCATCCATTCTTGAGCAACAGTTGAGTAGATGGGCAGAGAAGGAAGGAATGCATGCAGCTGGGCACGCAGGGTTCAAGAGAGGCTTCTCTACTCTTGACCATACCTTGACACTCAGGGCCATCATCGAGGAGGGCAGATCTCATGGGAGACGGATCTATTGTAGCTTTGTGGACTTCCACAAAGCCTTTGACACAGTACCCAGAGCTAGATTGATGCGCAGATTACAGGAGATGGGAGTACCCACAGAGCTCATTTGGGGGATCATGGCATTGTACAGATCAGTAGTAGGGCATGTACGCACCCCTGAGGGACTATCTACACCGGTTCACTCCACTATTGGGGTGAAGTAGGGCTGCCCGCTCTCTCCTACTCTATTCGGTATGTATGTGGATGAGGTTTCTGACTATATTGAGAGCGATGGTGATAGAGATGCACAATTGGCAGGGACATGGATTCCACTTTTGTTATATGCTGATGATATTGTGTTGATCTTCGAATCTCCGGAGGGAATGCAACATCAATTGGATGCTTTGCATAGGTTTGCCCACGAAAGTGGTTTGTCTGTCAACCTTGGTAAAACCAAGGTTATGGTGTTTAATACCACCCCACAAAAACCAAGGTTATGGTGTTTAATACCACCCCACAGTGGATCAGGAGGTCAGCACCTACATTCACATACGGCCAGGAGACTGTGGAGTACACAGATGCTTACACTTACCTTGGAGTGGTTTTTAGTGGAATTGCATTCTCACTCAGAAGAACAGCAGAGACCAAATTGACTAGAGCCCACGCAGCATTGGGTAGATTGGAGAGGATGTGTTCGCAGGTTCAATTTCAAGAGCCTCGGACGAAGCTCTGGCTCTTTGACAATTTGGTGGCTTCTGCATTGCTCTATGGAGCTCAGATTTGGGGACCTTCGTTGGATCACCATGGGAGGCCGGGTCGCACTGATGGATGGGGGAACATGGAGAAACCTCTCGTTTCTATGATCTCACGGCTCATTAGAGCCAAAGCATCAGTTCCACGGGCCATTATCCGAGCAGAGCTAGCGGCCCCCCCACTAGTGGTTGAGGCGCTCACCAGATCAGTCTCCTTCATACACCGCACATGGGAACTTCCTAGAGACAGATATGCTCGCATTGCACTTGAGTCCTCTCGACAGTTATGCTCGCATTGCACTTGAGTCCTCTCGACAGTTAGCCATGCAAGGAGATACAACATGCTGGTATGGGGAGATGGCATCATGGTTCCAGGCGCATAGGTTCAGCATAGACAGGTTGTCACCCTTCCAGTACTCATTGGATGCACCATCTCTCACTCTTAACACAGTCCGAGATCACCATGCTCATCCGCCAAGGCCTGACCCAGCTAGACACCAGGAGGACTTGGATACAGCCAGCACAGGAACTGGACACGAAGATGGCTTTCTACAGAGACCATCTTCTCTAGCTTACAAAGGATGGTTTTGTGACGAGACCCAGATACATGGACACCCACTTGTCTCATGGGATACGATGTGCTATTGGCCAGTTACGCACATCTTCTCACCAATTGCGGATTGAGACTGGGAGATACAGCGGAGTACCAACAGAGGCCACGACATGCCCCTTGTGTGACATGGAGCCTGAGATAGAGTTGCACTACACATGCCGCTGCCCCGTCTACTACGAGATACGAGGCCGCTTCCATTGCTTGTTCAGAGAGGGTTTTGGACCACTCTCAAGAGTCATGGGATACGAGGATCAGAGATGCCTGGGTTTGTTCTTGCTCAAGCTGAGCAAGACACAGAGATAGCCTAATGAGTGGCGAGGCTAGCCAGTCTCAAAGACGGATCACAGACTTCTTCAGAGCAGACACGGGACAGCCACAGGAGCCACTCCCACAGCAGAGCTCCCTCTCGTCTCACACGAGAGGCACACTGATCGACTGAGCGATTGAGCTGGGAAAATCTAGGCGCCCACGACTGCGGAGGACTACACAGCATCGACGGAGGCTACATCAGAAGATTCGGAGCACTCTGGCCAGGCATGCACGACGCCCGATCAGACTACTAACCATGGAGGAGATTGATGAGATCCGCCAACGGCCGATGCTAGATCTCCTGTGATTTAGCTATCCCAGCAAGCCGCCCATTTTGCTTAGTTCACATCGAACAGTCTAGGATCCCATAGTATATATCTTTGTTCTGTTATGTTGTTATTTTGTTACTCTGACTTTGTATCAGATCCACCACATTGTAACTTTCTGGTCTCATAGGTCACTTTGGCCTTTTGACATTTCATCTCTCTCTCTCTCTCTCTCTCTCTCTCTCTCTCTCTCTCTCTCTCTCTCTCTCTCTCTCTCTCTCTCTCTCTCTCTCTCTCTCTCTCTCTCTCTCTCTCAGTAGCCACGTCATCACTGTTCCCCCCCCCCAACCCCAGAAAAAGAAGATTAATCACCTCGAATATGCGTGCAAAACAGAGAGTGGACAGTAAACCAACTGAATAGAGAATAACTCCATGAATACATGCATTTGACCACCTAGGACCATGCACTAGCACAAAGACACTACTCATTGGACGACCACAATCACATTCACATCATTATCCCTGTCGAGATCCGAGACCCGAATCTAATCATTATGACTTATTTAGCAATCACATCCAACAGACACTTCAAATTCAAATCACCTCATTAGTTCCATGCAAACATGTCAATGACCATTCCCACAAGATAATACATTCAGACAACATGCATCAACACATATCCTAATCCACACTAGATTTTGGATTACAATCAACATTCATATAGTTCACATTGAACACTCAACGCAAACAGTCAAACTAGTCATCTCATCTAATCCAAAACTCTTTATGTAACAAGATCGCTATGTAGCCATCTCATCCTTCTGGAATTTTTGATGCACAAGATCGGAATCCAATCATCACATCCACATAGAACTATTGATGCACTAGAATCATGTTCACACATCTAGCCATCAGATCCACGTCTCACTGATCTCTAGTAAATGTCTAAATGCACTAAATTCATCATATCAATCATCAGTATCACCTATACCAATGATTAGAAACAAAATGTTACAGACATTTTGTAGCAGACTTGGACACTCCAAGTCGAGAATCTACCGCGACACCCCAAAAGACTCACACTCAAGACTCTGCGTCCAAATGCTCTGAGTGGTGAGAGGCCTACCCGTGTGTTTAAAGGTTACAAGGGGTGCTAAAAGCAGAGCCCAAAAGCTGGCCCATAAAAGCTTTCAAAAATAAAAGCATCTTCTACTTTTCTAGCCTTGCTTGATAAAAGATATTCAATTAAAGCTCCCTCTCTCTCTTGCTGAATTTGCGTAGAATAAAAAGGTGCACGCTGCCTTTTTGTTTTCCGTACACAGTCTGCCATGTCAGCATGTCCGTGATTTCCGGGAAGCTGTATGGCAGTGCCACGTCAGCAAGGAGTCCCTACACTGCAATTCAGCAGTTGTTTTCAGCAGTAGGGTAGGTGTGTGTGTGTGTGTGTGTGTGTGTGTGTATTGGGCAGCCCTGTCACCAGTTTGTGACATACCCCCCTCTTGAAAGCATTGTAATCGCCCTCGATTACGCCTGCAAAACAGACAGAGGCCATAAACTGTCTTAGCAGACACTGACTGTTAGTACCAACGCAATAGGAACACACATCTAGCACATATACCAATCCACAATCACATCACACGACGTCACTTGACATCATAGGACATCACAAGACAAATCACATTCAACATTCATTCGGATCTTAGACCATGATTTATCGGCAATGCAGTTAGCAATCGCATCTAGATCCACTCAGGACCTCATAGATGCCCTATTGACTAAGCCCTATTGCAACCATGTCTATTCGAGATCATTCAGACCAAAATGCTGCAATCATTTCGTTTATCAATTCCTGCACTTAAAAACAAGTCAAGAACAAATCAGTTTCATATTTTTCCGGAATTCCATTTCATAAAGTCATACAGCACAATACTGTCAGCTCTCAGTATCCCTGAAGCTCAAAGAGACATCAATGACTCTAGTATTCAAAAATCAAAGCATCTGTTGACAAAGGAGCGGAGTAACTCCCCTCTTGTGCAAACCCACTGCACCAGATCTCCGGCCAAGCTAAATTCGGGGTTCCATTTGGAGTAGACTATGCTAAACCAAAAGCTTCAAGGTAAAGTTTCACAATCTGAGGAGTATCCACTAGGTCCTCCTCCTCCATCCACTTCGCATCCAATGCAGGATAGTTGTTCTTGAATTTAACCAAGAACCGCCTTCTTACTTTACCCTTATTCTTTATGTCCTTATGTGCCAAAATCTGTTCAGGAATAAGGATCTCCTCGTTTTCTTCCACTTCGGGTTGCTCATCAGGCTCCCCATCTTCGGGGACATCACCTTTAAAAGGTTTCAAGAGACTCACATGAAATGCATTGTGAATCCTCCAAGTGCCAGACGTTTTCAATTGGAAGGAGACATCATTGATCTTTTCGGAGATCTGGAAAGGTCTATAGTAGCTCATACTAAGCTTTAGAAAAAGCCTCTCCTTTCTCTTCTTCTTTCTCAGGCGTGCCTTCTCAAAACGTAAGAGCACCCAATCATCCTCCTTCAATTTCAAATCGCGACGATGGCGATCCGCTGCCTTTTTCTATCTTTCCTGAGATTTCTGCAAAGCCTCGCGGACCTTGGCAAAAGTCGTGTCTAGGTCACCCGTGTACTCGTCCGCTTCAAAAATCTTATCTTTCGTGCTTAGGAAGGGTGGAACCTTCGCAGCACCTTCAATAATCTCAAACGGCGCCTTCCGCGTCGAAGAGTGTATCGTGTTACTGTAGGCAAATTCCACAAAAGGTAGATACTTTTCCCATTGAGTCTCTGATCCGAGATATAAGACTTCAATAAATCTAAAACCACTGAATTGGCAATCTCAGATTGCCCGTCAGTCTGCGGGTGGATAGAAGATGAGAACTGCAACCCCGTGCCTATGTTCTCCCAAATTGCCTTCCAAAACAAACTCGTAAATCTGGGGTCCCTATCGGAGACAATCATCTCAGGCATGCCATGTAATCTGAAAATCTGGGCCACAAACAGTCTCGCTAAGTGATCCGGCTTGACTGTTTTCTTCACTGGTATGAAATGAGCATGCTTGCTAAATCTGTCAATAACAGTCCAGATACCATCGTGACCACTCTGTGTTCTCGGGAGATAAAAAATGAAATCCATTGCAATGCTTTCCCAGGGGCAGGTGGGTATGGGCAAAGCCTGTAACAATCCCTAAGCTTTATGTCTGTCAAACTTGACCTTCTGGCATACCAAGCAACTGCGCACAAACTCTTCCACATCCTTCTTGAGTCTCGGTCAAAATCAATATCTCTCTAACCCTTTCATGATGGTAGCAATGCCGTGGTGACCCGTAAAAGGTGGACAGTGGCATTCGGTTAATACCTTTTCCCTCAACGACTGTGTAACGCACAACATGGTTTTCTTCATCAAGTAGCCATCCCGAATGGAATAGTATGCTACTATCTCCCCTTTCAGTATTCAATTGAATACATCTGCAAAATTTGTCCTATGGCATATTGACCGACCGTATCCTCGAAGTTCCTATGATGTATCGCGGAAAATAGCCAAAACCAACGGCTTTCGGGACAAAGTATTTGCCACCAATTTCTTATGTCCCTGCACATGGACAATCCGTAAGTAAACCGTGACAAGTTGTTTGTCTACCGCATCTGCTTTTTCCGATAGCTGCTTCTGTGACAAGAAGAGCGTAAACTCTGATGGTCTGTAAAGACAGTAAAATCCGCTCCGAGTAGGTAGTGCCGCCACTGAGTAAGAGCATGGATAACCGCCAAAAGCTCTTTCTCATAAATCTGTGCTGTCAATTCCGGCCTTGAGAATAATCGGCTCTCGTAAGCAATGACATGGCCTTCTTGTATTAAGACCGCACCGAGACTACAACCACAAGCATCACAATGTACTTCAAATGACTTCTACGAGTCCGGCAAAGTCAAAACCGGTCCCATAGTCAATTTCTGTTTCAATGTCTGAAAGGCAGTCACCTCTGTGGGTCCCCACGAGAAAGGGACTCCTTTCTACGTCAAAATATGCAAAGGGGAAGCAACCTCTGCAAACTTTCTAATGAACCGCCGTAGTATGAACACAATCCCAAGAAGCTTCTAACTTTATGGACATTCTTCAAATCGGGCCAATCACGGATAGTCTCTATCTTGGCCGGATCCATCTGCACTCCTGCTGTTTACACAATGTGTTCCAAAAAGTGTATCTTTGGTTGGAAAAAATCCACTTTTCTTCGCATTAATGACTAACTTGTGATCTCGTAATGCCTGAAAGACTTGTAGCAGATGATCTCTATGTTCTGCCTCGTCCTTGGAGAAAACAATGATATCGTCAAAGAAAGTGCCAACGAATAGTCTGCACTCTCGAAAAATCATGTCCATCATCCCGTTAAATGTCGCAGGAGCATTGGTTAAGCCAAAAGGCATCACCAAAAACTCAAATAACCCAAAAGTCGGCGATTCGGATCTACCGCCACATACTTGGACACTCCATGTCGAGAATCTACCGCAACACTACAAAAGATCACTTTGCGACATACCCCCTTTTGAAAGAACTGTAATCGCCCTCAATTATACTTGCAAAATCAGACATAAGCCATAAACCAGTTCAGTAGACACTAACTCTAAGTACCGATGCACTAGACGACACAAATCCAATACTTGCACAAGGACGACAATCGTTGAACATTTACATCACATTCAAATCATATCACAACAAATCCATCCAGATCTAGGACCATGATTCTTGGCAACGTGTTTAGCAATCGTATCTAGATTCACATCAGACCTCACTCGAATTAACTAATTCTTATTGCGATAATGTCCATAGAATCTCAAGACCCAATTGTTGCAATCATTTCGTCTTTCAAACCTGCACTCAAACACATAAAATCAGATTCATTTCCGGGAATTCCCATGTCGAAGTATGTATTTCATAAAGTCATCCAGACTTTATTCCATTTGGGTAATCTATGACAAAGGAGCGGAGTGACTCCCTTCTTGTGCAATCCTGTCTGCACCAGATTCAACCTTGCTGATCTCCGGGATCTCTCGGAATAGTCAAAGCTAGACCGAAATCTCAAGGTAAAGTTCCAATATGAGGAGTATTTGCTAGGTCCTCCTCCTCCATCCACTTCGCATTCAATGCCGGAGAGTTCTTGACATAGAAAGAACCACAGATCACTTTACCTTTTCGCTTTCCTTTCCTGGCGAGCCAGGATCTGTTCCAGAACGAGTATCTCCTCGCTCTCTTCCACTTCAGGTTGCTCCTCAAGCTCCCTGTCGACTAGCACCTCACCCTTGAAAGGTTTCAATAGAGTCACATGAGAAGCATTGTGAATCTTCCAAGTATCTGGCAACTATCTTAACTTCCAAGTATCTGGCAACTTCCAAGTATCTTAACTTCTTCCTTCAGCTGCAAGTCGCATCAAATCTTGCCGGCTGCCTTCTTATGCCGTGCTTGAGACTTCTCAAGAGCCTCGTGCACCTTGGCAAAAGTAGTATCCAGATCTAGATCGTACTGATCCACTTCAAAAATTGTATCGTGGGTTTGGGAAATTCTTTGATCTACCAACTGATTCCCTTTTTTCTTTCTTTCCTTGTGCCCTGGGACCTGTGGGTAGCTTCGCTAGCTTCCCCTGTGCATTGACACGTCAGTTTCAATCTTTGGAACCCTGATCATCTAATCCCCTTTCTACGGAATCCTCTAATGAACTTGCATTTGGTTCCCTTAGTTCGTCCGAACCTTCGAATGTGCTACCATCTGATTCTCCACAATCCTATGAAGAGTTGTCGTCCGGTTCCCTTGATTCATTCTTTTCATTCGCAGACGCTTGCCTTGTTGAGGTGGATACTATTCTGTCCATAGGATAAGTCAATGAGCCAGCATGCGTTCCAAATCGTTCCTTTGCATGTTGCATAAGTCTCTGAATAGAGTTAGACTTCTGGTTTAGATAATAGTATCGTATCTCTTTTTCAGTAATCTTCCAAAAAGAAGACATTGGCAAATAAGTATCCCAAAACCTCTGGTAGTAGTCATCCAATGTATCTTTCTCAGTAATTTTCAAGTGATGCCAAGCCGTGATGACATCTCTTGCATATTTATCAAATATCCAAGTTGACGTGAAAATTGATTTGAATTTTAATGACATTGCAGGTACTTCTCTACGTAACAACAGAGTAGACCACCATGTTTATACAATTCCTTTCAAGTCAAATGCCACCTTTCGCACCTTGGAGTGTTTTGTGAACCGTCCTTCAGAGAAGGCGACGTCAAACTGTTGTACAAACTCAAGGGCTCGATGGGTGTCCTTGTCACAAAGTGATGACGTGGCTGTCCGCTACACACACTCACCCTCTGCAGGAAAAATCCTAACCCTAACTGCAGAAATCAGAATTTTGCAGACGTGGCGAGCTGACACGTGCCAGCTGTACAGACCCCCGCGAATTGCGGCGAGATTTCCGGCAGAAGGGCAAAACAACGGCAGATTTTTGGCATTGCTTTTGTGCTTTATTTTCTACGCTGGTGGATGTGTTGATTTCTACGCAATTGAGAGAAAGCCTTTGCTTTATTTGCTAGAGAAAAGCCTCTTGCTTTCTTTATTAAGCAAGAGAGAAAGAGAGAAAAACCCTTGCTTTATTTTTACAAAGCTTTTGAGCTTTTGATTTTTCAGCTTTTGGGGCTCTGCTTTTGGCATCACTTGTACCTTTAAATAAGGTGGCAAGGCCTCTCACAACTCAGAGCATCTGGACGCAGAGTCTGTGTATGAGCGCCTGCCCGCACTCTTGTACTTTGAACTC
This sequence comes from Adiantum capillus-veneris, assembly GCF_014529385.1. Classification (NCBI taxonomy): domain Eukaryota; kingdom Viridiplantae; phylum Streptophyta; class Polypodiopsida; order Polypodiales; family Pteridaceae; genus Adiantum; species Adiantum capillus-veneris. Next base: position 7,410,427 of record NC_140935.1, on the reverse strand, counting down.
AGATTAATACAAAAAGAAATACCGAAAGGGGCGCCAGTCTCTGGGGCCAATAACTCTAGGCACGGAACTCCGTCGGGCCACTGTCGGATCAATTGTGAACTGTGAATTGTTTTGAAGTGGTTATTTGTGCTGTCACGGTAGATTCTTGACTTGGTCCAAGTCTGTTACATTGGTATCAGGGCGCGGCCGATTTCTCTTCTACGAGAAATCCGATCCCAAATTTTTTCCCGCGGCACCTATGGCTTCAAGCCAAGATCAGTGACTCCCTCTGCATCCGGAGATGCGGGAAGGGATCACAACGAAGATTCCGGCAAGGAGTATGGCCCGCCTCGGCCTACTCAGGCAGAGCGTCGAGAGATGGAGCGTCGTCAATTGATTGGCGATGCAACAAAGATGATGCTCAATTTTGCGAAGGACCCGAAATTTGCAAAATATATGAGCGAGACTCCTTTCCAGGAGGGGCAGAAAACCACAACACCACCTCTAAAACCTGCTCTCAAGAAACCTTTTGCTCACAAAAAATATACAGAGAAGGAATTAGAAGAGGTGGTTGATGCACGAATTGCTCAACTTTTTGACGTGCAAAACAAAGCTAAAAAGCACGGCAAAAAGCAGAAGAAAGGCACTGACTTCCCGGGTTATTTTTGTCGTCAGTCGACATTTGAAAAGGCAAAGGAACAGAAGAAGCGTGTTCGATTTGAAGGAGTACCCAGTTCTTCTTCTTCTTCTTCTTCTGATAGTTCTTCTAGCTCATCGGACTCGAGCGAAGAAGAAAAAGCAAAGCAACAAGCAACACTTCGGAAAGGGTAAGAAAAAGGCAAAGAAGTCTAAATCTCACCCCGTGAGTGACAGTTCTACAGAGGACTCGTCTACAGACAGTTCGGACTCTGATGACAACAACTTGTATGCAAAGAAGGAGAATTTTTACAAAGCCAACCAGTATGACTTTCTGGAAGACAAAAGCAAGAAAGTCCAAGAGTTCAAAGAAGGTGGACAGTCAATTAAATTTGACACATTTTCGGGATATAGAGATGCTTCGAAGGCTTTGTCTTTTGTACAACAGTTTGATGTCGCTTTCGCGAAGGACGTTACTCAGAGCACTCTAAGATTCAGAGAGCTGCCTCTTACTTTAAGGGGAATGCTCGAACTTGGTGGTCCACGCTTCTATTAAGCAAGACAGCGCCAGTTAAATGGCTGAAATTCAAGAGCCTTTTTATTTCTTCTTGGTTGACTCGAGAGTATGAACGTGATGTACGAACTGCTTGGAACCATCTTCGGATGACCAAGAAAGATACAGTGGACGCTTATTGAGAGAGATTCTGGAGCTCTTTTCTACCCGCCTCTTCATTTAAGAAGATCTCGTTCAAGGAACGAATTGAGCAGTTTACCTTGGGTCTACCTACAGAGATCCGAGATCACTGCTTGGAATAGAAGTCGGCTTCTATTCAGGAGTTGATGAGTCATGCAAAACGGGGTTTTGCCATCCACTATGGCAATCTGACTTACCCTACCGATGAGATCATGACACAAAGAGCTGAACAGACTTCGACAAATGAAAGTAGAAAGAGAAAGAGCAACTCAAATAAGAAAGATGTTATCACCAGGAGGTGTATTTTTCCTGTTGCCTTCCATAAATAAGTACTAGATATTTTTTTTATTTTTATTTTTACTTGTTTTCCCCGAAACCCTTGAAAAGGTGCAAGTGGACATTGCATGGCCAGTGTGAAACGGCTGCGGCCGAACAGGTTTCTCACAGCGGGAGTCTGGGTCGATCAGTCTGGGACTGGTCGGGCCAGTTAGCACTGAATTCTGATGAGTATGGAAGCCTGTGTGCGCCAAATGAAGTCCGGGCCACTCGGAAAGTCACTTATAACTTTATAAGTCAGTGGGAACTAGAGAATTAACTCAAAAGGGGCAAACTGGCCACATGGTAGCTCCAGGCAGTTTTGCCACTTCCAGCATGAAGAGGGGGCGCCCTATTTGAGAGAGGAGGCTGATTTTTGAACACAAGTGACCTACAGTGTGTGTGTGAGTAGTCGGTGCAGGTCTACAGCTTTAATGGAAAGCTTGCCTTCTCCTCTGTCTCATGTAGCGCGATGACTTGCTCTCGTGCATCTCTCTCTCCCCTTTGGCACATATGGTAATGCCCCACTAGTTGGGCTACTCAGTTGAACATGTACAGTTCTGGGGGTTTATGCGCGTTTGCCAAGGAAAGAGCCTTCTGAACAGAAACCGGATTAGCTAATTGCTAATCCCCCACAGGTACGCACAGTTCCATCGCGAAAGATTGCGAGTTTGGAGAGTTTTCTCGCGTGAAAACTCGTCCGATTCACAGGGGAAATGTCCCATTGTGTGCGGGAGCCCTTGGGACACGCGTAGGCGTGTTCGCTTCGCTAAAAACGATCCGAAACGGCGAATTACAGCCTGCTGTGTTTTTTTGCAGGTTTACGGTTTCGCACCTAAACTACAAGGGAACCCCGGGGGAGCCTCGTGAGAGCCTTGGGATGCGTGTACAGGCTTTTGGGCACCCGGCAGTGAAAAACAGGGAATTACAGCCCGCTGAATTTCTGTGACAGCTCACCAGAAAGCTTCCAGATAGTGAGGGAATCCGTCCTAGACAGGTGCTTTTGACCTACAGGGGTTTTTGCCCCGTCATGCTGCCAAAATCAGGTCGAAAACCTGCGTTTTCAGCCCTCGCCAGGTTTGGACAGCTTTGTGAAAGCTTGTGCTAAGTGGTCGGATCATCTACCTTAATTTGAATAAAGAAATACCGAAAGGGGCGCCAGTCTTTGGGGCCTACAGGGTGTCAGTCTCGTGTGCGCAGTGACATTCTAGTCGCTGGACGCAACTGTGTTCTCTTCCCTTCTCAGTGCTCTGTGTAAAGTTAACAGGTGATTAAAATAGTACCGCCCTCTACGTTGTACAGGCCGGTTATATGGTTCCATCGACGGGATAGTCACTTTTTCTTCAAAAAGTGCAGCGTGGATTGTTGTGGGGTGAAAGCAACACAGAGCTTGTCGATATGGCAGAGAAGAGAGACCAAGTACGTGAAGAGGGATCTTCCTCACATGGCACAGAGAAAATTCACAGGGCATGACTGAGCCGTTGCAGGAAAAGGAGATTTCCAATGCGCAGAGGACTCATGATGCTCGAGGGAAAGCCCATGTGTTTGAGCAACTAGCGGTGTCCAATGATCCAAAGCAACTTGCTTTAGCTGGACAGGAACCGTTTGTGAATGGTCAAGGGAGTAATGAACACGCTATGCGTCAGACCGTTCCATTACCTGATACTTATCCTGGTTATTTTGGAGGTGGATCAGTGTTTCAAGCTATGGCTGGACCTTCCACAGGTTATATGCCAGGGAATGTGTTCGGGACAATGCAAACAGGCATGGGTAACCCTATGTACGCGAACATGGCTGTCCAACCAGGTTTTCAGGGTGCCTACGGCCAATTTCGAGTGCCTGGAACACAATTTGGTATGGCTGGTTTTTTGCAGCCATACGTACAAAATGCAGGTATGACAGGTAAAACAGTTGATGCGAGTGCTAGAATGAACAATCATGGAGCACCACTGTTACAGGCACCTGTTTATGATAATGTGGCTCCTTTGAGTCAGCTGAAGGATTACAAGGAAGGTGGGCAGGGAGTGAAGTTTGAAACTTTCAGAGGAACTGAGGATCAATTGAAGGCTTTGACCTTCATACAGCAGTTCGATGGAGCTTATGCTGGAGGAAACTTCACGGAATCTTCAAAGATACGCAAGGCTCCCACTTTCTTGAAAGGGAATGCGCTTCAATGGTAGACCGCATTGTTGAGCCAGGGTCAAGCCCCAACAACGTGGGTCCAATTCAAACAGCTTTTTGCGCTTGCATGGTTGACAAACACTTTTGAAGTGGATGTGATGACAAAATGGCACGAGTTGAATGCTAAACAATGTGCGAATTTGGAAGAGTACAATAAACAGTTTTGGGCCACACTGTTGCCAGTCACCTCTTACAGGTTTGTGCCACTGTCAGAACAGATTGAGAAGTACTGTTGCGGATTGCCCAAGAAAATCAGGGACTACTGCACAAAGACTACTGTCATGAATATGTTTCAGTTGATAGAGAATGCAAGAGTGGCCAGCAATCTGTCGAAGGGAGATTCCGATGGATTTAATAGCCACAAGAAAGGGTCCCAAGGCAAACAGTTTTCAGCCAAGGGCAATGTTGCAACAAGCCTTCTGAGCCTCCCACAAAGAAGCCCTCCACTGAAGAAGGTGATACATCCAAGAAGCAGTCTAAGTCTTCTTCGGGACAAGGACAAGGACAAAAAAGGCATTTTTCAGGCAAAATTTTTGAAGAAAGGAAAGCTCTTAGGGAGGCCAAGAAATGCTACATTTGTGAACAGGAAGGACATTTTGCAAATGAATGCCCACAGAAGAAGTCACAGGATAAGGATGACAAGTCAGACCATAAAGGAAAGAAGCCAAAGCCAAGTGCAGGACTTGTTCCAGATTTGGTTGGAGACCAGCCAAACACAGATGCCACAGAGCTGTGCAGAGCTTGGGGCAAAGTTAGAGACCAAACAGTGCTGGTTTTCTTTGATCCAGGAGCCCGTGCAAATTTCATATCACCAGAATTGGCATCAAAGTTGGGCATTCGTGCAGAGGAGATGGGTATGACAGGGGAAGCAGGTTTGGCATGCCCAGGTCATTCAGAGCCTGTTACTCCCATTTTGGGAAAGCTTCGTCTGCACATTCAGAGCTATGTGGATGCGAAGAATTTCATATTATGCCACTTGAGGGCTGTGATGTGTTACTGGGTATCCCATGGTGTTACAGGTTGCATGCTATGGTGGATACTTACAACAAAAAGATTACCCTTGTACATAGAGGAAAGACTCATGTCCTTGATGTAAAGCTTAAAGGCGAGTCTGTTCCAGTTGTTTCTGCTTCTACTATTTCATCTGTAATAAAGAATCATCTTTCTGCGTACTTGATCTTTGCAAAAGAAGTACCTCAAGTTGTATCTAATTTGTCTACCTTAGATAAAGAAAGGTCAACTTTTTTGAGTGGTTTCAGTGATTGTTTTTCGGACTCTTTGCCCGGGGAGTTACCTCCTGAGAGACCTGAGGTCATACCATAGATCTTGTGCCAGGTTGTAGTCCACCGAATAGACCACTATATAGGGTTAGTGCAACCCAGCAGAAACAGATTATGAGTCAGGTCAACGAGCTTTTAGAGAAGGGGCTGATTCAGCCCAGTTCATCCCCTTTTTGTTCGTCTGTACTCTTAGTGCAAAAGGAGGATGGTTCATGGCTCATGTGCATTGACTATCGCGCCTTGAATAAGAATACCATCAAGAACAGGTTCCCCATACTGAGGATAGATGACATTCTTGATCGGCTTGAGGGAGCGTCATTGTTTACAAGGATAGACCTAAAGAGTGGCTACCATCAGATACGCATTAGGCCAGAAGATGTCCATAAGACTGCGTTCAGGACAATATTTGGTCTCTATGAGTTTCTTGTCATGCCATTTGGTCTCACAAATGCTCCTGCCACGTTTAATAGAATGATGGACAGAATTTTTAGACCACATAGAAACTTCGTGGGTACCTTCTTTGATGACATGATTGTCTATTCGAAGTCCGAAGAGGAGCATAGGGATCACTTGACTGCAGTTTTCAATGAGTTACGTAAGCACACGCTACTCATTAATGCGAAGAAGAGTGAATTCTTTTTGCAAGAAATTCACTTCCTTGGGCACATTGTTTCAAAGGATGGGGTACGCATGGATCCCGCTAAAGTGGAAGCAATTAGGTCATGGCCAGACTTGAAATCCGTACATGACATTCGAAGCTTTCTAGGCTTATGTTCCTACTACAGGAGGTTCATCCGAAATTTTGCTGAGATTGCTTCTCCACTCCATGCACTACAAGGAAAAGGAGTTACTTTCAAGTGGACAGCCAAGGAAATTTTAGCGTTCAAACACTTGAAAGAGAAGCTGACTTCAGATTCGGTAATCATTTTGCCAGATCTTTCAAAACCTTTTGTGGTTCAGTGTGATGCGTGTGGCCATAGTCTTGGTGCAGTTCTAATGCAGAATGGCCAAGTAGTCGCATATGAGAGCAGAATTCTTTTGAAGACTGAAAGGAACTTGCAAGTCTATAAGAAAGAATTGTTGGCAATAATTCATGCTCTCACTAGTTGGAAACACTATCTGCTAGGGGCTGATTTTGTTGTCCAAACGGATCATGTAACCTTGCGATATTTTCTCACACAGACGAAGTTGTCTGAGAAGCACATGCGATGGGCAAACATCTTGTCAATGTTCCATTTTCAGATTGTGCATGTGCAAGGGAAAAAGAATGTGGTGGCTGATGCATTGTCACGAAAGCCCCAAATTTCAGCAGTGTCAATTCCGTACCATTGTGAACTAGACGAAATGAAGACACAATACGCTGAAGATTCAGATTTTGCAAGGATCTATGATCAGCTTGTTGATGGGCAACATCATGAGCACTATATGCTTAAGAATGACTTTCTCATGATGCATGGAAAATTATGCGTTACTAAACAGTTACAGTCAAAGATTTTGATGGAAAGTAATGCTCCACCTTATGCTGGGCATCGTGGAATTGATGCGACAGTGAAAGGGGTTGAGGCATTCTTCTATTGGCCAGCTTTGCGTCAAGACGTTGACACATTTGTAAGATCATGCTTAGTATGCCAAAAAGTCAAATTTGACAGACAAAAGCAACCTGGATTGTTGCAACCATTGCCGATCCCAGATAGGCCATGGGAAAGCATAGCAATGGACTTTATCTTTGATCTTCCAAGGACACAAACAGGCAATGATGGGATTTGGACTATCATTTGTAGGTTCAGTAAGCAGACCCATTTCATTCCTGTGAGGAAGAAGATAAAGCCAGAACACATGGTCAAGATATTTATGAGCAATATCTTTAAATACCACGGGATGCCTCAGTCAATTGTCAGTGACAGGGATCCACGTATGACGAGTCTTTTCTGGAAGGCATTGTTTGAGAACATGGGCACTACGCTAAAGTTCTCTTCTTCCTTTCATCCGCAAACTGATGGACAGTCAGAAGAGGCAAATTCTATTGTTCTGGACCTGCTCAAATGTTATGTGTCAGAGCACAAGGCAACTTGGGAACACCATCTTCCATTGGTTGAATATGCTTACAATAACACTGTGCATACGTCAACAGGTAAGGCACCATTTGAGATAGTGGAAGGAGGGAAGAAAGTCCCGCCCATTTTGAAGACTAAGGACAAGATTTTTGAGGCAGACAAGTATGTGCAAGATATGGATGAAACATACAAGAAGATAAAGATTGCTCTTGAGAAGACTCAGGCTAAGCAAAAGAAAGCTGCCGTGAACTTGTATTTTCACTTGGTGATTGGGTGCTTTTGCGCTTTGAAAAGGCCAGGTTAAGGAAAAGGAAAGGCAAGGAACGCTTGTTTTCTAAGCTCAATATGCGATATTATGGTCCTTTTCAGATTTCAAAAAAGATCAGCGATGTAGCTTACAGGTTAAAGCTACCAGAAGGCTGGAAAATACATAATGCTTTTCATGTCAGCCTTCTAAGACCCTTTGTTGGTGATGTGCCAAAGAATATGCTTGATGAGGAACAACCCGAAGTGGAAGAATTGGATGAAATCCTTGTTCTTGAACAAATATTGGCACATAAAGAAAGAAAGGTTAGAGAAAAGGTTGCAAGACGCTATTTGGTGAAGTTCAAGAACTATCCATCGTTGGATGCCAAATGGATGGAAGAGTCTGAATTGCTTGATTCACCTCAGCTATTGCAATTGTATCTTGAAGCCTTTCAGATGGAACCCACAGTGACTTGATGTAGCCTTTTTGGAGCAAGGCAAGAGCATGGTTCATGATGCTCAAGAGAGTTGTTAAGCAATTGTATCTACTCTTTCCATACAGAATTTAGCTAGAGAAGTTTGTGCTTCAGAGTACACCAGAAGGCTTCTATGCTTGATATATGTGTCGTAGCCAAGTTGGTGGGATTGTTTAATCGTCCAACGCTACATTTCCGGAAGCATGTATATCTTGGATTCCCATCATAGAATATGTGTGATATCAACAGATACCGCATGTATTATTGGCATGCAAGCGAGGTCGCTTGCAGTATTTCAAGGGTGGGGTGTGTCACCAAGAGGTGTATTTTTCCTGTTGCCTTCCGTAAATAAGTACTAGATATTTTTATTTATTTTTATTTTTACTTGTTTTCCCCGGAACCCTTGAAAAGGTGCAAGCGGACATTGCATGGCCAGTGTGAAACGGCTGCGGCCGAACAGGTTTCTCATAGCGGGAGTCTGGGTCGGTCAGTCTGGGACTGGTCGGGCCAGTTAGCACTGAATTCTGATGAGTATGGAAGCCTGTGTGCGCCAAATGAAGTCCGGGCCACTCGGAAAGTCACTTATAACTTTATAAGTCAGTGGGAACTAGAGAATTAACTCAAAAGGGGCAAACTGGACACATGGCCGCTCCATGCAGTTTTGCCACTTCCAGCATGAAGAGGGGGCGCCCAATTTGAGAGAGGAGGCTGATTTTTGAACACAAGTGACCTACAGTGTGTGTGTGAGTAGTGGGTGCCGGTCTACAGCTTTAATGGAAAGCTTCCCTTCTCCTCTGTCTCATGTAGCGCGATGACTTGCTCTCATGCATCTCTCTCTCCCCTTTGGCACATATGGTAATGCCCCACTAGTTGGGCTACTTAGTTGAACATGTACAGTTCTGGGGGTTTATGCGCGTTTGCCAAGGCAAGAGCCTTCTGAACAGGAACCGGATTAGCTAATTGCTAATCCCCCACAGGTACGCACAATTCCATCGCGAAAGATTGCGAGTTTGGAGAGTTTTCTCGCGTGAAAACTCGTCCAATTCACAGGGGAACTGTCCCATTGTGTGCGGGAGCCCTTGGGACATGCGTAGGCGTGTTCGCTTCGCTAAAAACAATCCAAAACGGCGAATTACAGCCTGCTGTGTTTTTTTGCAGGTTTAGGGTTTCGCACCTAAACTGCAAGGGAACCCCGGGGGAGCCTCGCGAGAGCCTTGGGATGCGTGTACACCCTTTTGGGTACCCGGCAGTGAAAAACAGGGAATTACAGCCCGTTGAATTTCTGTGACAGCGCACCAGAAAGCTTCTCGATAGCGAGGGAATCCGTCCTAGACAGGTACTTTTGACCTACAGGGGTTTTTGCGCCGTTATGCTGCCAAAATCAGGTCGAAAACCTACGTTTTCAGCCCTTGCCAGGTTTGGACAGCTTTGTGAAAGCTTGTGCTAAGTGGTCGGATCGTCTACCTTGATTTGAATAAAGAAATACCGAAAGGGGCACCAGTCTTTGGGGCCTACAGGGTGTCGGTCTCGTGTGCGCAGTGACATTCTAGTCGCTGGACGCAACTGTGTTCTCTTCCCTTCTCAGTGCTCTGTGTAAAGTTAACAGGTGATTGAAACAAAGTTACCGGGGAACGCTCCCTAGCCCCCGTTCCGGCGTTCCGGGGGGCAGCTCCCTTCCCGAACGTTCCGAAACGTCCCGGAACGTCTGACGTTCCGGGTGGCTAGTGCAAACCAGAACGGCCGTTCCGGAACGTTCCGAAACACCCCTCGAACGTTCCGGAATGCCCCTGGAATGGCCAACGGCTACAAACAAATTTGGCAAAAATTGAAAAAATTGAAGTAAATGTTTGGGCTTCTTTTTGAAGTGTGCAAGGCCTCAAGGACTCATAAAATGCACCCCCCTCCCCCTTTCTCTCCACAAGCTAATCCTCAAGGCTCAAGCTCTCTCCCTCTCACACTCTCAAGATCTCTGCCTCTCAAGACTCACTCTCTCAAGGCTCAAGGCTTCAAGCCTTCAAGCTCTCTTCCTCTCCCTCCCACTCTCTCAAATCTCTCCCTCTCCCTCTCTCTCTCTCTCTCTCTCTCTCTCTCTCTCTCTCATCATCTAGTCATAGCAAGGTTGAATGGTCTTCAAAACGAGTTTTTTGTGAGAATTAGAGTCAAAGCACTCTAATACTCCTTGTATTTAAACACAAGGAGCTAAAAAATGCACTATTTTGGTGTTTTTTATACCTCCCGTTCCGCGCCGTTCCCGTTCCAAACCCCTAGCCGTTCCCCCGTTCCGCGGGGATCCCGTCGTCGTTCCCGTTCCGCGTTCCGGGTAACTATGGATTGAAATAGTACCGCCCTCTACGTTGTACAGGCCGGTTATAGATGCACGACCCAAGCTTACTCGTCAGGAGAGAGCTCGCTTCATCAAGGAGGGGAAGTGCTTTGGATGCGGGGAAACCGACATATCTCCGCGAAGTGCCCTAAAAAGGCACAGAAAGAACAGAACGACAAGGACGACGAAAGGCCTGAGAGTTCGAGAGCAGCTAACGAACGTGGAAGAAAAGGCAAGATGAAAACAAGACTGGTTCCAGATTGTGTGGGTACCGATATCAACACGTTGGACGAGAATACAGAACTTTGCCGAGCTTGGGGCAAAGTGAAAGACCAAGAGGCCCTGATCTTCTTTGATGGAGGAGCCAAGGCCAACTTCATTTCACCGGAATTGGCGGCGCGGCTCAAGATCACTCCCGATCGGATGGGACCACTTGCGGAGGCAGTTCTAGCGGCACCCGGCAAGGACGTAGCCATTACACCTGTCATTGCCAAACTTTGGTTGCATTGTCAGGGATATTTGGGGCATGAGGACTTTTACATAATGCCTTTGGAAGGTTGTGATGTTCTCTGGGGAATTCCCAGGTACCACAAGAACAACGCCGTGGTCGACTATCGAGCGAGGAAAGCGACATTGACTACAGAGAAGGGCAGAACCATTGTACTCGATATAAAACTTAAGGGCGAGTCTGTCCCTATCGTATCGGCTTCGGCCATTTCTAAATTAATGAAATCCAGTCTGTTTGTTTACTCGATCTTTTTGAAAGAGTTTAAGTGATGAGGATAGGACAAATATGTCTAACTTGATAAATAACGCCAAGATTTTCTCCACTCTCATGCCGATTGCTTCTCAAAGGGCCTGCCAGGCGAGTTACCACCCGCTCGTCCTGAAGATCATACTATTGATCTGATACCTGGAAGCACACCACCAAACCGGCCACCTTATCGTGTGAGCCGAGCACAGAGTGAAGAGATTATGACCCAAGTGAAAGACCTCTTGGAAAAGGGTCTTGTCCAACCTAGTACTTCACCGTATTGCTCTCCAATATTGTTGGTTTTGAAGAAAGACGGATCTTCGAGAATGTGTATCGATTATAGAGCTCTCAACACAATCACCATCAAGAACAGATTTCCGATTCCTAGGATCAATAATATACTCGACACATTACACGGATCCTCGTGTTTTAGCAGGATTGATTTGAAGAGTGGATATCATCAGATCAGAATCGCACGGGGAGATATCTACAAGACAGCCTTTCGGACGACTTTTGGGTTATTTGAGTTTTTGGTGATGCCCTTTGGCTTGACCAATGCTCCGACGACATTTAACCGGATGATGGACAAGATTTTTCGAGAGTACAGGCTATTTGTTGGCACTTTCTTTCACGATATCATTGTTTTCTCCAAGAATGAGGCAGAACATAGAGATCATCTGCTCCAGGTCTTTCAAGCATTACGAGATCACAAGTTAGTGATTAATGCAAAGAAAAGTGAATTTTTCCTACCAGAGATACACTTTTTGGGACACATTGTGTCAGCAACCGGAGTGCAAATGGATCCGGCCAAGATAGAGACTATCCGTGATTGGCCCGATTTGAAGAATGTCCATGAAGCTAGAAGCTTCTTGGGATTGTGTTCGTACTACAGGCGGTTCATTCGAAAGTTTGCAGCGGTTGCTTCCCCTCTGCATATCTTGACACAAAAAGGAGTCCCTTTCTCGTGGGGACCCACAGAGGTGCTGCCTTTCAGACTTTGAAAGAGAAATTGACTACGGGACCAGTTTTGACTTTGCCGGACTTGTAGAAGTCGTTTGAAGTATATTGTGATACTTGTGGTCGTAGTCTGGATGCGGTCTTAATGTGTAAGGTGCAGCTGAATGAATGTTGTATTTTCTCAAGATTAGTGATCCATATTTGCTCAAGGTTCCTTTTAGTTCTTATGGAAGGGAGAGCCTTCCGTTCTTTACGGAGAGTGTTATGATCAAGAACAAAGTGAGTGGATATTGTGCATGCAAGTGTATGAGACTGAGAGAAAGAGAGAAGAGAGATACGACACCAGAGACGTTGTAAAACCCTCCTCCGAAGGCCCCACTTGACAGCGAGAGTGGTCTATTATTGATTGCACAAAGGTGTACAATAATGATGCATGGACTGATGCAACTCGTGACTATGTCAGTGGCGACGATGATGACTTACGGGCTGAAATCGGTGATCTTCTATCTACTGAAAATCTGCCAAACTTGGGGCTGTTTTGGGGCTATTGAAAACGCCAGACCGTTTAGGGCTAAAAAACGCTGTTGTTTTGATGTTGAAAAACGCTGATGGTGCTGCTGTGATTCAAGGCTGAAAACGTTGAGTATCTGCAGGGATGTGGCTGCGTTTTTGCTGCTGCACTTGACTGAAAACGCTGATTGTCTGATGCGACAGAGCACTGAAAACGTTGTTTTCGTACAGCCTTGATGGCGATCTTGAAAACGCTGGGGGCTGGTTGCTGTGGCGGTTCAACCAAGGCTGAAAAACGCCAAGAGAGGGGAGGTGTCTAGCGATGAAGAAAACGCTAGGCTTATGGGGGTGCTTGAGGGGTTCTTGCTGAGAAGGTGCCTGTTGAGCGGGGAGCTCCTGCTGCCTCTTTTGCCATTGAGTGCTAACTTGGGTTTGCTTATATACCAACTTAGCAAAATTACCCTACCTACTTTTGTTGGAAAGTCACTTAAAAATAATAAGTGAAAAATGTCAAAAATAGGGAAAATAGGCTAAAATCAATGGAAAATTCCCCTAATGGAATTTGATGGATTCTGGTGGGAATACTGATGATCATGCTGTGTGCAACCAGAGGATATGCATCTATGCTAAGTGACTGGGCATGCACGGTCTACGAATAGACTCACAAAAGTGCCAGATCACTTCTAATGTAAACTTGACTGGACTTACTAAACATTGATCATGTTGTAGCTTGTCCACGAACACATAGGGTTGGATGTGTCACGTGACATCCTCTCCTTTTCAAAGTGAGGGACTGGTACCGAACTGTATGGCGTCGAGGGAGATCGCCAATAACATTCGGAATCTTGGAAGGGACTCTTCGGCGGCCCACTCTGATGTGTGGGTCGTGCGATACTTGAACTTCATAAAGGTCTGCAACGCTTGCTTTTTTGGGCCGCGCCGAAAGCGACACAAAGTCTCTTGGGCTCCTTCAATGCTTCAACTTCGTCGAGAGTCATGCTTCCTTCTTCAAGAATCTGCATGGCTGAAAATTCCTGAAACCACTTCCAACACAAAAACATGAACATACCTATTCCATGTAAAGTAAATGGAAAAAATATTATCTTCCTTAAAGACTGTGCATGCAATGTAGATGAACAAAGAGACGGAGTGCCGAACCGTTCATCAAACACATGCAAACAATGAGATCGAATCTTTCTCAGTTTATCTAAAACAATCGACTGTGGCAATTCACAACGGAAATACCCATGCTTGGTGCTCATACTTTCATGAGCTTGTTCGAAAACTGTGTCATGCCAAGGAAGAGACATGGAATTTGACTTCCTGACATACATACTTTTCAGCTTTTTATGAAAAATCCGCATACATTCGTGCTCATCCATGAGAGAAACGTGCTCAACATACAATATGTCATGCCTAGGAAAAGGGATCACATAGAGAGGCTGACTAAAATACAGGAAACGATCATGAATGAAACATTCGAACAATGCATGCGTATCAATCATGCCAACACATAATACTTCCTATGAGGGTTCTTTGGATCTAGGCTCAAGAGCCAAGATCGACTCTTCGTGATTGATCGAATCTGCAACGAGGTTAGCTTCGCTAGAAAAAGCATCCACTAACACATCATCCTTGTGAACAATCACATTTTCTTCATGCAAATCATCATGCTTGTGAGAAATCACATCTTGATCATGCAAATCATCACGCTTGTCTTTATCATCCAAATCATCATGCTGATCATTGTCAATCAAATCATTATGCTTTTCACAATCATGCAAATCCTATGTGTCATGCTTTGGAGAGAAAAAAAACGAGTCTCCTTCTCCTGACTCCGTTCAATCTTGTCCTACATAGTAGGAATGAGAGATGGAGAATGAACAATGTCCTCTCCATGAATGACAATAGGAGAATCACTTTTGGCATTGAGAGTGAAGGTATTAGCCTCCCAATCAATGAGAGGGTTATTATCACGAAAGCATCGAATGCCCAAAATCATATCACATCCTGAGAGAGCAGAAACAACAAATCTTCTAGTGAAGGCAGCTTGTTGAATTGCAAACAACACATCAAGGCACTCCTCCGTGATGAGAGTGTCCATACCGGGAAGAAAGCCAGAGACCTCCATAGAAGATCTCGGACTAACTTCGAGGTGGGCTCTCTCAACAAGAGAGGGACTGATCACATCATGCATACTACCTGGGTCAAACAATATGACAAAACGTTGCCCCGATGTACGACCATAACATTTAATGAGAGAATCATCATTGGGAGGGTCGTGAGAAACTTGGGGCACACTTGTGTTATCATTAATTGCATTGACCGAGGAAGTGGGTTCTGTGGATTCTTTAAATTCATTCGTTTCAAGCTTAGGACATGTTCTTTTTATGTAACCCTTAATGTGACAATGAAAACAACGACCTTCCTTAGAATAAGTGCTTTGCTCTTCCGACGTGATGTATCCTCCTACAATTCCTTGTGCGACCTTTTCATCTGGAGTAAGCTTAGGTTTAGCAATTGTGTTAGCCTTACCCTTAGATTCATTGGAAGAATTCTTTTCTGAGAGACTGTTGGCAAATTGGTTAGAAGAGTTACCATTCTTACCGTTCTTACCGTTCTGAGGGTTTTGAGAAGGCTGCGAGGTAGTTGTGGAAGTCTTGTTCTCCTTAGGCTTTCCCTTGTTGTGCTTCATCTCCTGTGCGAGAGCAACCGCTACCGCCTTGTTGAGATCGATTGGATCGAGCACCTCGACATCGTACTTGATGTACTCGTCCAATCCAAAGAGAAAAGCCTCTTTGAGCTCATCATCCAATTTTCGTAATTGAGTGCCTAGTTGCAAAACACGATTAGAAAAAGACATGACTGGCATACCATTTTGCTTGAGAGCGCGCCAATCGTCCTTCAATCGTACAAGGTACTGAGGTGGTATAAACCGCGCCTTGAGCTTGTCTTGGAAATCAGCCCAATTGAAGGAAAGGGGCGTGAATTTGTCGGCTTCCTCTAGGTGCACGGCTAACTGTGCCTCTTGCCATGCGTGGTACCAATTAATGGCATCACCGGCAAAGTACATAGCTGCCGTCAAAACTTTGCTATTTCCTGTCTTCTTAGTTATCGCAAAATAAGCATTAAATTGATGGAACCAAGAATGAATAACCGTAGCATCCATCTTACCGTCATACTTACTGAAAGTCAACTTCTTTGTGAGTGGATGGTTGGAATCCGCATCGTGGCTTGCAGCACTTGAGGAACTCCCACGATCTTTGGGTGGTTCGGTCTTCGAGGCTAGCACTTGTCGAAGCAATTCTTGAGTGCTTTTCCGTTGGCACGTGGTGCTCGTCTTGTGACGGATGTACACTGAAGATGAACTTAATGATGTGATCAAACGACAAGTTAAACCAAATATTGAAGACCAAGAAGCCTCCAAAGAGACGTAGCAAGGGAACAGATTATGTTGGTTATTTGGGTCGACAGTCTTCATTTACAAATGCACGAAAAGCCAAGAAGCGTGTACGCTTCGAGGGTGTGTCCAGTTCGTCCTCATCCTCTTTTGACAGTTTCGAGAGCTCCTCCTCTTCTAATTGCAGTGATGAGGACAGAAAGGGCAAGAAATGACAGAAGAACCAAAGACATGGAAAGAACAAGAATAAGACCAAGAAAAGCACATCCCCCCAAAATCTCGAAAATTTTCAGACACTTCTGAGGAGGATTCATCCTCTTCAGAGAGTTCAGACTTTGATGACGAGATGTTTTATTCTAAGAGGAAGCACTTTGATAGAGCCAATCAATACCACTTTCTCGAAGATAAAGAGCAAGAAGACCAAAGAATTCAAGGAGGGCGGACAAGCAATAAAATTTGATACCTTTTCAAATTTTCAAGATGGACACAAGGCCCTTGCTTCTATTCTGGAGGACGCTATTCAAAGCACTCTAAGATTAGAAGGGAAAGCATCCTAGTTGAAAGAAAATGCACGAACATGGTGGTTAACTCTTCTATTACGAAAAGAAGCACCGACAAAGTGGCTAAAGTTCAAGAGATTTTTTATTTCCTCGTGGCTCACTCAAGAGTACGAACATGACGTGATTATCGCTTGGAATCATCTTCGGATGGCCAAGGCAGATACTTATTGCAAGAGATTTTGGGATGTTTTTCTACCTGCCTCATCTTTTAAAAAGATGAGATTTAAGCAGCAAATCGAGCGGTTGTGTTGTGAACTTCCCAAAGAGATACGCAACTACTGTTTATTACAAAATCCAAGTCTATACAGCAATTGATGGGACATGCTAAGCAAGGGTTTTCTATGCATTCAGGTAACCTAACTTATCCAATAGATCAATCTTTGACACTAAGGACCGAACAAGATTCGACAAATAAAGGCAGAAGCAAAAGAAAGAAAGATACACATCCCCGTCTGACAGAGGAACAAAAAGACGAATACCTCAATACGAGAAAGTGTTTTGACTATGGAGAACAAGGACACATATCTGCGCGGTGCCCCAAAAAGGCACAAGAATAAGAACGACTGACAGACTGAAATCAACCTGAGTGAGGAGATGCTTGCTCCGGAACAGATACTGGCTAGTAAATTGAAAAAGATACTACTACTAGTCTAGCCCAAGTCTGTGACATACTAGTCTAGCCTTTTGAGTGCCTTTGACCCTTCGCTTTTTCAATTGTCCAATCTTTGGCTTTTCAAATGTGCTACCTTTGGCATTTCATTTATCTGACCTTTGGCTAGTAGTTTGAAAAAAAGATACTACTACTAGTCTAGCCCAAGTCTGTGACATACTAGTCTAGCCTTTTGAGTGCCTTTGACCCTTGGCTTTTCAAGCTTCAACTGTTTGATCTTTGGCTTTTCAAATGTGCTACCTTTGGCATTTCATTTATCTTACCTTTGGCTTTTCATTTGTCCGACCTTTGGCTTTTCATTTATCCAATCCCTTGGCTTATTAATAGAAGGGCACTCTACTTTTAGGGCTGATTTGTGTTATGCACCTCAATTTTAGGGCTGATTTGTGACACCCTGCAGCTATACTTGTGGATAGTTCATTCCCAACCCATCCCCTAGCGAGACCAATTTCTCTCTTAGAAAATAATTTCGATTTCTTGAATTTTCTTCAAGATTGCTCTCTTGGAATTTTGTTGGTAATTACGAAAATAGCATGCTTTTTACAATCATACCCCGGAGCATGTTAAGATGTGAGAAACTAAAGTTCAAGGTAATCGATATGTTTTGAAATCCTAGCTCCCAACGTTTGTAGTCACAAATTTTTGCTACTGAGCCTGGCAAAAAGATCACACACATATATACATGAATCCGGGATGATTGCTAGTCAACCTAGCAAAACAAATACATGATGCATCAAGAATTTGTAAGAGGGGAAATAAATTGGTCGAAGTGGCCTGGATAAACTTGATGACAGCCTACAGGTAATGCAAGCTCTAGAATCTAGAGATTGCATTACTCAATAGCTTCTTTCTGTCTGGAATCTGGATGGTATGCTCTTTGCGAGGCAATGATTATAGAATCTCAGACAGATCTTTTACAAGAATATTAATTGATTTAGACCAGTCACATTCTTTCTTAGTTTGCTATTACAAAATATCTAAGCAATTCAAAATTGAACAGTCTTCTCTGCAAAGTTTCTGCTCATATACGCTAATGAATAGTACCGGGTAATGGTTGGCCTAAAATACTTCAAAATGTAAGAATAGAAAACTTCAATTTTGTGATCTAATGGTAGAAAAGACCAAACTCACCATTTTACCAGAGCTTGGTTTAGGTCCTTCCCACTTTGGTATGGCATCAATACTTTCGACATAGCATGCATTCGTCCCTGTCCCTAGAATGACTGAAATCATGACTTCGTCATCCTGCTTCTGTGTGGCTAAAGATGCGACTGCTAAAGTTCCAACAGTGTCATTTACCTACTTTTTTTGAGCAAATAACAGAAGACACGAGATCAACTTTACAATAAGACCTGCAACTGAAAAAAACATAATGGGAAACAAACAATTCCTATGCATATAGTAAACGCTCCTAAAAACTTTTTTGAACAATAACAAAAGCCTACCAGAGCCGTTACAACCATATCAAGCCCTCGTTTCTCCATAGCCTCATTTAACGCTTGAACAACATCCTTCCCAGCCTGTGACAACATCAGTGTGGCTTACATAAACAAACAAATATAATTCCAAAGCAAGCAGCAGCATGCCACTCAGGACATGTTGCATTTCCTCATATGACACCAAAGACGACTACAATGGTCTTCTAATGCATAGTTGACCAGGATAATGCCAAATGCACTCCTCAATGCGGCAGTTCATCGCACGATTGAATGCTACATGACTGCTTATCAAAACCCTATTATGTGAACTTAGCTATCCCGAAACTCAAGCAATTCTATGAACTGTACAATGAGCTCATGCAGCATACCACCCATCCTTGTTTTGCAAAGTCTGATGAAGCACATCTCCACTCTTAAATTGCTTTTAAATGCTCTGAAATCTGATACAAAGCCTTGCGTGACAGTTGGCTCTGGCCAAAACGAGTAACAAAACATATCTTCCAAGTGAAATTGTTATGCACTCCTCAAAGAATTTCAGTGAAAAGCATTCAAATTTGGTATTTGGAAACTAGTCTGACCAAATCTCGACCTCTTTGACACCCTATATCAAACCATGCATGACAAGCGTGATGCAGCTTTTGCTGTATATATCTTTTGACGCCGCTCATCATAATTAGTGCCCCATGTATATGCACGATTCAAGGAAACATGCTTACTGTGTTTATCAGAGCTAAAAAAAAACCATCCAGAGTCAAACGAAAGGAAACTCACTGTTCCCTCAACCGCGAAGCCTTTTGTCCACTTGATGAGTGTCCCTGCATCAATTGAAGTTTGCTTTATCGGAAAGGAGAAGGTAAAACCAAGCTCACGCTTTCGTCCTGGTAAAGGGTGGTAAGCATCAGTTTCTTTGGATACAAACTCAGCAAGTTTTCCAGCTATGAAGTCAAATAACTCCTGCATGATCAGCCATGACAAATTTAACTAGAAGTGTTTTCTCCTTAAATGCATGGCAATTTGAATAATAGATACCCACCTCATGTTGGCCCAGCATAAGCTCTGCAGGAATGGAAACCTCTTGGTATTCTTGATCCTTCATTTGGGACTCCTTGCCCCCAAAGTGAACACGCAAGACCCTAAAATTTGTGCCTCCAAGATCCAAGGCATAAAAATGACCTCTCTCTTTTCTGACAATTGAAGATCCATGTCAGAACAGAAACCTTGCAGAATCAACATAATCCACGGACCACTGATCAAGCAGAAAGATTCAAAGGAAGAGTGATATGTGTGATAGATTCCACGTACCCAGAGGGGAGCTTATCAACATACGTAAGAATCATTTTGTAGTCTTTGCTGCCTCCTTCTACAGCAAGGCCGGCTTTCATCTCTTCAACCATGCCATCAATGAGAACACAAAGAAGCTCATCAGCAGGAGTGTCACACTTCCTCCTAAGCTCTTCCAACACAATTGCAACCCGATTCCAGTCCGATCTGCTTATCACTTCGCTTGTCACAGCAGGACTCGGCTCCATGCTTACTCTGCTAAGCCCCACCTTCCTCCTGGATCTGATCGCGTCCATAAAAGTATGCCTCATGCTGTTTTCAAAAATAGGGGCCACCCGCAGACTAAGAATGTGCCGCTGCACACCTGCATGCATCCCACGCAGAACCTTTGACTGTGATGCATGCATCCATGGAGAAGCTCTTGAGCTCCATTGCTCTGCAGAGCTAGATGCAGGTAAGGTCGCATGAAGCATTGCAGAACTCATTCATGCAAACTGTATCGTCGACAGATTAGCAGGGGATTGCAAAGGGATGGGGGGGAGCAAAAAAGCAAGAGAAAAGAGAACTTGTGCAAGAAGCTCGTGAGATTAGGAAGAGAGGTGGTTGGAAAATCTAAAGCGTTTTTGGTGAAAAGTCAAGGTCTGCCATAGCCAGATGGACGAGAGGATTGAAGAGGGAGCAGGTGAGGACGCACTATTTGGATACCAATCTGCGTAAGGCTTAAGCAGTAGCTTTCAGGATGGTTCGCAGATCGAGAATTTGAAGCTGATCTTTGATTTTCTTGAAGCTCCCGGCTATCGCGGCTTTTCAAACGACGACACTTCTACAGTTCTAACTGGAAATTGCTTTGGTCATTTGAGTTCCTTCAACGGCTGTGATCTAACACGGCCGACCTCGGCATTCCCGACGAACGGTTCAGATCTCTTCCACATTCATTTAATTATTGACATTGTGAACCAAGCCAGACTCCTATTGGCCGCATTTTTCCCGAGTCCTGTCTGCATCTCCACACTTAGCGGTACGCCTGCTAATTCGACGGCTCGCCGCCAAAGTTAGCCAGGTGACGCGTAGGAAGGAAATTTGGCCATGTCAGCATTTTGGGCCAGCCAAAATGCCCTTATCCAATTAGATTCCTGACAGCTTGGAATCTGAATTTCCAAGAAAGTTCTATATACATCCACGTGGCAGCTGAGTGCCAGCGTGCACACCAACCTTCGCCACTTGGCAGATGTTTACTCTGGACCCACGTGTTCAACTTTCTTTATCTGCATGACGTGCTTATCCACAAAAGCAAGCCCTTCAAAGTTCAAAGTTTGAACATGTATATATATATAAAATACATATCACAGCCTAGGGTCAATCGGGAAAAACATAGTGTGCACTTTACAATGAAACAAAAACTCACATCTTTGTACATAAGAGTCATGATAGGACCAATTCCTATTGGTAAATTACAATTAATTTTAATTTCAGTGTTCGGGAAAAGTGTGCCTCAGCTTAGCCTTGAGCTGGTTGAAAAACCAAATCAGCTTGATGAAGGGAGGGGGAGAACCTCAGGACTACAGAATACGGGTCTTCAATGAAGACCTGGTCCAATTTTAAAGGGAAGTGTTCGAGTTTATCTTTTTTTTTCTTAGTTTACTTTCCTCTTTAGAGGATTACTTTATAGGGTTTTGTTTGGGATTTGTGGACAATAAAACGTATGCGCTCGCCTGGTCAGCTCGTTGTGTTGTCATAGCCCAAGTGGTGAGTTCAAATGAAGGGGGACGTTGACTATTGCCTTTTTGCTAGATGTCCGTCCTCCTCGAGATTTGTGTGTATGCATGTTCGTCCTCGATCCCATGATGGGGTCTTGTTCTTTAGTCTCATGGGGAGGAGAAGGAGAAAATCCGATTGAAAAAATTAAGAGAATAGAGTTAAACTGCAAAAAATGCCAGCTATTTTGCAAAATTTCTTTCTTTGAATCTATCCGAAAGGGTTTGTGGAACTGTTTTTCCCAAACATTGTGTGTGTGTGTGAGTGAGTGAGTGAGTGAGAGAGAGAGAGACTCATATTTTAAGTGACACGGGGGATCAACAAGAGGTAGAAGGGACGAGCATATGCACACCCAGCACGGTCGGCAAGCCTATCTGTGGAACGACTCGAACGATTAGAAGCCTCGCGCACATGCTAAGGCCAACGATGGAGGGGAATTTCACCATGGTTGGCCAGCGAGAGGACGTTCAACGAAAAGCCAAAAGAGTGACACGCCTTGCACTCTTTTTGGTCGATCGGAGGCAAAATGGGTTGCATGTGCCAACCCTAAGAGGAGACTACAAATCATTATCAAATAATAGGCATTGTCAAAAAGTCTTGCATTTGACTCTCATACAAATTATATCACTAAGAAATAACAAGTGAAAGGGTCACGATGGCTTTCTAAAACAATAAGAAAGTGGTAAAATCATTAGGTTGAGTTCAACTGAACCAGTATTCAAAAAAAGATTGGCTCACCTTAGCCGTGAGCCAATTGAAAATAAGGGAAGAAAAATTGGTGAAATTTGTGAGAAAATAGTTCAGAAGTCATGCTAATTTCCAATTTGCTACTTTGGCCGACGATCATTTAATGAAAAAGACTTTTTCGAATATTGATTATAATTAAGTTATAGAATGCAAGAAAAGTCAAGATTATGAGATTGTGATATGAAATGTGAAAAAAAAAATCATGAATAAATAAATAAATTTATATGTGTGTGTAAATATAACTATATATATATATAGTTATATATATATATATATGTGTGTGTGTGTGTATATACCTATAGAATTTATTAAAATTATGGAAGGTGAAGCTCCACTTTAACATTCTAAAAGACTCTACAATGCAAGAGAAGTAAAGATATGTCACATTTGAAATGAAAGGTGAAATAAAAAGATCCATTTATTATTTTAAAATCAAAATAATATTTAAGATAAGTTTCCATCATGAAAACATTGAAAGTATGCTAACCAACTCAACTCTAAGGCTTCTTTTAGAAAGCAAACAAATCACAACCCATCACAAACAACATTAAACAAAAGAACAAACTAAAGGGCCAGACTAAATCATCAAGCTTGCTTATTGAACAATAAATAAATAAACATAAATAACTTTGATAATTGTCTTCTATTTTTCATCATAAGTGGTGGAAATGTACTCTAACATAAGATTTTTCATTTAAACAAGGTGAAGACTTCACAATGGCCTCAAGAAGGCAACAATTTTCGTTGTAATAAATTGGGCGATTATTAGAACACATTTGACATGTTAATGGAGAGAGCTTAAAGAGAGATAGATGCACATGATTGCCAGCACATTTGCAAGGTTCTTTCTCATATGTGTGCACACGTGTGGTGTGTGTGTGTGTGTGTGTGTGTGTGTGTGTGTGTGTGTGTGTGTGTGAGAATGAATTTTGGCTTTTAAAGGCCTTAGTACCCAAGGGGCCAAGGTCGTTCAAACTTGCTTGTTTGACAAGTCTCCCTATGGAGCTTAAAAGTCTTGTGAATGAACAGAAAGAGGTCTTAGCCTTTTAAATGCTATTCTCCAAAAGTCCAAAGGTGCATTGAGTTTTTGGTGCGCTTGACAAAGGCTTTCACAGAACGAATGAATAAATAATATATAGGAGTATGATCCCATTATATGAGATACTGATAAAGGGTCCTTTCATTTAATGATTTCAAAAAATTTATATTAAATTGTTTTATTATTTTTTAGGCTAATCAAATCTAATTTTTTAAATAAAAAACATCAAAAAATGTACACTAGTCTCAAGCTCGTATCGACCTTGAGGGGTTGTTTGAGACATCAGAAGTCTTACATAGCGGCAAGTAACATCGAACCATTACCATGCACCCTTACTCATTGCAAACGGTCATGACCGCTAGAGATGCCTGGCTCCACTCATCCGAATTCTTCTATTTCCCACAGCAATAATCAATTCACTGCTTTCGTAAATAATGTCCATGAAGCTAGCTGCCATGGTGTGATTCTAAAAAATTCAACGATTCTTGGCTTTCCAAAGGTGCTGAAAATAGCAGAATTTGACAGCTCGAGTTCATATCAGGAGTGCTTCGCTTTCAATTGCAAGTGAGATGTTGAGTTTTTACCTTTTTAAAATAGATTTTTAACTCTCATGACCCCTCAATAGTCACTTTTTTTCCTTTTGAAGGCCCCGTGAAGACTTCAACTTGTTTGATCTTGAAAAGTAAAATAAATTTATGTGTTACTAATGCATAAAGGTGTCTATGAGGTTCTTAGTTTGAATGGAATGTGAGCTAGTACGTATGCTCAATCTTTTTTGAGCTACTTCATTAAGGAGAATCTCGTGAGATACTGTGAGGGATTTGAGAGAAAAGAGGGAGAGGTGTCGTGTGGAGGAGAGAGAGATGCCAGGTGTGGTGAAGTCAGAGAGAGAGAGAGAGAGAGAGAGAGAGAGAGAGAGAGAGAGAGAGAGATGCGTCATGAGTAGTGGGTAAAGAGGGACAAAGGGTACAACCACACATATGTGGACCATTAGCGGGCTCTAGCAGCTTAATCATGCACTTATGGTGGCACCCAATTAGAGAGAGACAAAAAGGGAGATGGCAGGGGCTGGTGGGATTGGGGTTGCATAGAGGAAGATAGAGAGCATATTGGACTCAGGCGTTGGAATGGAGAAGTCCGAAAGCATGGGGCTCCCATGATTAGTGGAAGGTTGAACAAGTCGTTTGCAACAAAAGAGGGAAGAAATTGAAACCAAGTTAATTTTCCATTTCTTAGCTGCGTGAATAGTGAGGGAGATGGCGCATCAGGATGAAGACGCAGAGAGGGAGAGAGAGGTCCACGATGAGCAAATAGCCGGTGAGGAAGAGAGAGATGGAAGCTAAAGGTTATCTATCTATTTAGCTCCTCGTGCGTGTGTGTTTGTCTCTGTGGCAAGGGTCCATGCTCTCTCTCTCTCTCTCTCTCTCTCTCTCTCTCTCTCTCTCTCTCTCTCTCTCTCTCTCTGTGTGTGTGTGTGTGTGTGTGTGTGTGTGTGTGTGTGTGTGTGTGTGTGTGTGTGTGTGTTCTAGAGATTTGCAAGGTCAGAGTGTTTCCCTGACAAGTTGTGGTAGTCCCTGCAAGATCCCACTCGTCGGCAAAAGCGGAGCATTAGCAATTGTGCAGATCACGACTGCAAGCAAACGAAGTTGGCCTGCACAACAATGGTGAAAGGGGGGCATTGTAGAGGAATGAGACTTATCCATGGAGAGCATGAGGTGGAGGGTATATGAAGGATATGGGGATTGAAGCAAAGGGTGACTGCAGTGCAGGATGCAGCAAGCAAATAATGGTAGCGCCCAAGCACACAGAGGTGATGAGAGGGGGGGGGGGGGGGGGGGGATGGTGACATCACAAAGACTTTTTTAGGATTGATTGTTTTAGGATTGTGAGATTCCTTTCGAATATGGGGTAGAAATTAATGGATTTGTGGGCCGTAGCCCTTAACAATCCCTCTGGTATATGAGATCTTGTTTTGTTTGGAATGTTTAAAGTTAGACCATGATAGTCCATGGGGCCACTCTTCCCCTATCTTGCAATTATCCTTTGAAAACCAACAAACCCCCTTTTAGAGGTAGCATGGTCACTAGAGGTAGGATGGTCATTGTGATCATGGGATGTTTTTATTAATAGTCAAGTATTTATGTATGAGTTTACCATAGCTTCAGTTGGTAGTAGGTAAAGGAGCCTAAGAGCTACTTTGCCTGGTTCAAAATGAAACCACTTTATTGTGTGGTGAATGGTGCAAGGATATACCATATGGCAATATGGAGTTTGATGATGCGACATCATCTGAACACTAGAGATGCTATCTGAGGTAGGATGTGCCAAAAGGCACTTATATATACATGAGAGGAGGCCACCAAAATACTTGGGGTGCAAAAACTCTGAATGCTGGGGTTGTGAGATGATGGTGACGTAGTTGCACAAAGCATAGATGTAGTAGAAGTGATGTATGTCACAACCAAGATGTAACTCTTGAAAAGATGTGGAGGGGAAGAACAATTGGCATGAGAGCGGCACACAAAGGTTGTAAAGCTTTGAAAGAAAGAAAAACACTTGCTGGAATATTTCCGTCGAGCTTGTTGTCCTCTAGTAAAAGTGATTTCAACTCCCTAATGTTTGGCAAAAGAGGTTGGGATATGAGGTAGTTTACATGTGAAAACAACAATGTAGCTCTCTGTTGAAAGACAGACATGAGCCAAGACAACCTCTACATAAAGGGTAGTTGATGTTGGGCTAGGGTGGATCAACAAGACTAGCATTCATCTTGGTAGCATTGATAATTACACTAGTAATAAGAGAGAGAGAGAGAGAGAGAGAGAGGGAGAGAAGACTCAAATCATAACTTGATTAATCATAAACTAACAAGATGTATACAATGATAATTGGGTCAAGGTCGGAGAGGTTAAAGTGTGTACAAGAAACTAGCTACTTATATAGTAGTTGATAGTGGCTAAATGCACGTCTCAACGGCCACAGGTACCTTTTCCCAAGGGTCAAGGGGCAACTCTTTAAAGGTCAAGAGTGGCTCCATAAAATGTGGAAAAGCCATGATGATTGGGAAGGCATTTGGACTCTGATGCCACTCATTTCCAACATGTGCTAAGCCATGTGCCCTCACATGCTTACTTGCTTATTGGACTGCTTATTGTACAAGAGATGGTTCTCATACCAACTATCGGCATTAGGCCAAAGGCCACAAATGCCGACATGCGCACAATTGAGTGCTCCCCGACTACAGCAAGATTAACAATGAGCATCGTCTTCAAACTAACAAATAAGGTAGAGAAATCAAATGGCAAAGCATTGTAGAAAGGTCATAAAGGTGAGCTCCACTCGAACCCACATTGTCCTCCTCGCATGGCCATTAAATTGCTGATGATAAGCAAATAGGTATTCCACAACTCTCTCCTTTGTTCTTTGTATGGAGTCCAAAGTCTTTTAATCATAATGAACTCTCCCTCTTCCTAGAGAAGATTCAACAATATTTGTAAATAGCAAATTCTAGAGTTCTACTTTTGTGCTACTTCCTAGAATCTTAGATCAAAAGGTAGATATCTTCTTTTAAAAGAGGACCAAAGAAATATGAAAAACATATTAAAAGTTAAGTGAAGCATGTACCCTTGTGCATGCATCAAACAAATTTGATACATGTATCACCAACTAAAGGCCACCCTAGGAGAATTGGAAGGGCCAACACAATGCATTTGGCAACTTTACAAAAAAGAGAGGGGGTTTCTTTGAGAATCACACCCCCTTTTGGCCACATTGGTGGAAACCTTTGACCATTAGGTTGGAGAATTGAAGTGTGATGCAAAAATCTTCAATAGAGTCCACTTCTAGCACATTATCATCTTTAACTTCTTCGCTTTCACACAAACTGGTTATTGTTGAGATTGTCATCTTGTTTATTTTGATGTCTCTTGGTTTGTCCTAACGAGAGTGAGTTATATTCATAGTCATCTTGGTGCTTCTTCTACACAAGGTTAATTTGAAGGCTATTCTTCCTTACCCCTTGATTCAACCTTTGAGTGACTATCACAATATTCTACTCCTCCACGTCTTCTTCGGCATGAACATATCCCAAAATGCTATCCTCTTTGTCAGCTATCTTGAGAGCAAATAAGAATGGTTGAGAGTTTCTTACAACCACAACCTAAGTGTCAATATTGGCTACATCATGCAAGATCAACGTTTGAAGAATGATTGGCATGCTTGATTGTCTCACCATGATCCTCCATGCTGCTATACCCTACACAAGCATATCTATCATTTGGTTTAGGGGAGACTCAAGCTTCTTTGTGTGAAGCTCTCGCCTTCTTTACGCTATTGTTGTTACCACTAGCTTGGCTAAGCCATTGAGAGACATCTTGTCACGTTGGATGGATGGAGAAGATTATTTGAGGTAGTCCTCTTTGAGTCCATACAAGCCTAATGGAGTACCTTGGTGTGCAGAGTTTACGGGATCAAGACATAAAAATATGTTGGGACATAGACATGGCAATGGAGATGAGCGATATACTACTACTAGCAAGGAGGACGCTTGGGAAGATGGGATAGGTGAGAGTGAAGAGAAGACGCGGACGAAAACCCCTTGAGGTGGTAGGGTATGCAAAGAAAGCATCATTCATAGAGAACAGTTGCTAGCCTCATGTGCACCGCAGGTGAAACCAAAAAGTATACAACCTCTATTTCCAATGTTGTCCAAATGGACAACCATCAAAGTACACCTAATGTTCCTTGCCTCTAAGACCTCTTTTTCTTAGCAAGCCAGAAAGCTTTATTATTATATCTATATTAATTTTTGTCCTTTCAAAATAGAGAATTGAGGTTAATCCTCAAGAATGAGTATAATGAAGACTTTAGTTACTTATGTTGGAATTAGGGTTGCAGAGAAGCGCACACAGCTTGGAGAAGACGAAGGAAGCTCAAGGAACACAATAGAGAGTATGTTACTTAGTATGCAATGGAAAGATAGATAGCCCTAGAGTGATGGGCGTATATACAATGCTCGGGGGAAAAAACCTCCTAAAGAGGGAAAAAATGCCCCGACAGTCCTAGTGTGTTCACACACATCACTACCACATGGGCGTATATACAATGCTCGGGGGAAAAAACCTCCTAAAGAGGGAAAAAATGCCCCGACAGTCCTAGTGTGTTCACACACATCACTACCACATGTATATGGTAACAAATCCCCCCTGGAATGATGCGGTGAACAAGAGCTGGCACATGAGTAAAGGGAAGTGCCATGCCCTGAAGACATGATTAGTCCACAAAGGGGAGTAAGCCCAAAGCTTTGCGTAAAGCTTCAAGCTTCTCACGAGACAATGCCTTTGTGAAAAGATCTGCAAGGTTGTCCTGTGTTGGCACATAAGCCAAGCTGATCTCTCCTGTTGAGAGCCTCTCCCTGACATAGTGGTAATGCACCTCAATGTGCTTTGTGCGAGCATGAAAAATTGGGTTCCTTACAACTGCCAATGCTCTCTGACTGTCAGTGTAGATAGTGTTGGCAGTGTCCTGTCCAACACCCAAATCAGGAATAAGGTGTCTGAGCCATACACACTCAACAGTAGCTGTGAAGACTGCCCTATACTCAGCCTCACAACTTGAAGTGGCCACAATAGGTTGCTTCTTGATCAACCATGATATACATGAACTGCCAAGCATGAAACAAAAACCACTTGTGGACACTCGCTTGTCAAAACAACCAGCCCAATATGAGTCCGAAAAAGCATATAAGTCTGGCGGCAATGATCCCCCCTTGGGATAAAACAAGCCAAGATGTAAAGTGCCACTAAGGTAGCAGAAAATCCTCTTGACAAACTGCCAATGCTTAGACCCTGGGCTATGCATAAATCTGCTGACCTATGAGACTGCAAACTGAATATCCAGCCTCGTGTTGCATACACAGGATCGCCAGCATCATGTAGAGTGAACTTCAAACCTGTTTCCATGGGAGTGGCAATAGGTTTGCAATCCTCAAGCCCAAACTTACATAATAATGTCTCTATGTAACTTTTCTGACACAAGGCAATACCACCATCACATTGCTTAAACTATATACCCAAGTAATGATGCAACAACCCCAAATATTTCATCTTGAAAGTAGCATTCAAATCAGTCTTAAATTCAGCAATATGTCTCTCATTTGGTCCAGTGATTAGCAAATCATCGACATAAAGAACCACAATGAGAAATACATCACCCTCACACTTTACATACAATGTGCTTTCTGTTGGACTGTTATGAAAGCCTTGTTTGACCAAATGAGTGTCAGCTTTCTCATACCAAGGATGAGGAGATTGCTTCAACCCATACAAAGCCTTGTTACATTTGCACACTTTGTCCTCTTGTCCTTTCTTGACAAAACCGCGAGGCTGCGTTACATAAACTTCCTCAAATATGTCACCATTCAAGAAAGCACTAACAATGTCTGATTGATGTACATCCCAACCAAAATGAGTTGCCAATGCACTTAGAAAACGCACAGTAGTCATACGACAAGTGGGAGCAAAAGTCTCTTCATAATCTATGCCTTTTTGCTGTGCATAACCCTTTGCAACAAGTCGAGCCTTATGGCGATTGATCTCACCATTCGGCTTGCATTTCAACTTGTAAACCCACTTCGTACCAATGGCCTTTTTGCCAGGTTGCAAATCACATAAAGTCCATGTGTCATTTTCTAGAAGTGCATCATATTCTGATTGCATGGCAGCCATCCAATTTTTTGAATTTTGTGCTTCATCAAAAGACAGAGGCTCCTCAACATCATGTAAGCTAGACATAGCCAAAGCATAACAATCTGATGCATAACATGCATGGCAAGAGCTTGAACGAGTACGACTAGACAAAGGTGCATCCAATTTACTGTCATGCAAAGTGTGCACCAGCCATTTTGGCATATCTCTAGCTTGCTCATTTTCAGCCCTTTCCTCATCAAGTACATCATGTACATCTGCATCAGTAGTAGGCTGATCTGTAACATTTTCAGAAACCCCCATAGGCTGTACATTTGCCTCATTGGAACTTACATTCATATTTCCACCACTGAAAAGAGGCAACAAAGTGTCATAAATGTCCTGTGAGTTTACGTTACTTTCTCTAGGACATGACAGCAAGGGCTAAATAGAATCTTCCACAAACACTACATCCCGTGAAACTAGAATATGTTTTGTTTGCGGATGATACAACTTGTAACCTTTGCTTTCAACACTATAACCAACAAAAATACTTTTGACAGCCTTATCAACCAATTTTCTCCGTTGTGTTTGTGGTACCAAAGCATATGCCAAACAGCCAAAAACACGCATGTGCTCAATAGAAGGCTTTCTATCATGCCATGCTTCATATGGAGTAATAGACTACAAAGCTTTCGTAGGACACATGTTTAGTACATAAGTGGGACACATGATGGCCTCAAGCCAAAAAGCATGCGACAAAGCTTAACTTTTGACCATACATCGTGCCCATTTCCGTAAGTGACCTGTTTTTCCTCTCAGCAACACCATATTGATGAGGTGTATAAGGCACTGTACATTGGTGTTTTATCCCATGACTAGCCAGGAATGCATTGAATTCATGAGACATATACTCCCCCCCTCGATCGGAACAGAGGGTGCCCATAGTACATTTCGAGACATTTTCAGCCATAGCCAGAAATTGTTTGAAGCACATAAAAACTTCGGACTTTGCTTTGAGCGGAAATACCCATGCATGCCTGGAGTAACCATCAAGGAAAGTCACGAAGTACAGGTAATTGCCCAAGGACGGAGTTTGCATGGGCCCACAAACATCACTATGCACAAGCTGCAACCTGCATGTGGCCCTAACTGAACCATCCTTTGGAAACTTAGAACGCTGCATTTTACCCAGAATACAGCCTTCACAAACATGTTTGGCAAGTGCTTCAAGAGGCGGCAAAGAAGAAACCATATAAGATTTCTGCAAATGCAGCAAAGTGGCAAAATTCAGATGACCAAAACGTGCATGCCAAAGTTTTGCATCTGAAATAGCCCTTGAATCTGCAACAACCTTTGCAAAATTTTGTCCACACTTGTCATACAAAGTGAGCTTATACAGTCCACAACACAAAAGGCCAGATGCAACAATTTCATCACCAAAACTGAGATCATGAACTGTACATATGTCATCCACAAATTTGACTACAAGTCCAAGTCTAGCAAGTGCGGATACAGACAAAAGATTCTTCTTGATCCCAGGTACATAAAGTGTATCAACAAGCGTGAAAGAACTGCCATTAGCAGCAGTAAGCACAATCTTTCCAACTTTCTGAACCGGATAAGAGGCATTGTTGGCACAAGTGACCGAATTCCCATGAGGGGCAAACTCGAGAGAGGTGAACAATTCACGATGTGAGGTAATGTGCTTTGTAGCACCACTGTCGATAGACCACACATGTGAATCTGTAGCAATTGACAAGCATGCATCATGGACAGCAGGATTGTAAGTGTACTCTGCGCTAAAAGCCCATTCTGCATCAACATCAGCAGCACGGTCTCCTTTCACAGAAGACTCAACAATGGCTACATTTGTAGTGGAACCAGCATTTGCAGTGGAACCACCCTCTTTCTTCTTAGCCTCTTTGGCCTTCAACTTAGGACAGGACTTGATCAAGTGATCATTAGCTTTACAATAATGGCAACGCATCTTCTTTTTGCCCTTATCACCAGAATTGCCAGACGAAGTGCTGCTAGCAGAAGCATTGGGAACAGAAGTTTTGCCACTCGCAGCAGAACCATAAGAAGTGGCTACATTGCTGTTACCACCCTTTCTTTGAGAAGCAATAAAAGCCTGTTCAACTGCACGTTGCCTAGTCCTGTTTTTTCTGGAAAGTGACTCTTGCAATAGCAATGTGCATAATGCATCAAACTTGACAACTTCTGGATTTCCTTGGGTCATCAGTCTCCAAGTACTAGCAAAATTCTGGTAGGAATTTGGTAAGGCATCAAGAACAGTCTGCACAAGGGAACTGTCTGAAATGACCTCACCTCCAAAAATAAGTTGTTCATTGATATCCTTGACACCAACAAGGAAAGTGTCCATATCATCTTCCTCATGCATAATCATCGACTCCAACTCTTTATGCAGCAAAGCAATTTTAGCCTCATTGCAGCTTGCATAAAGACCAGTCAAAATATCCCAAGCCTATTTTGCAGATTTTGCTGAACGGATGTGAGGAACAATAGTGCGCATCACAGACAACGCAATCAATGCATGAGCCTGTGCATCCTTTACATCCCAACGAGCTTGTTCTGCCGTAGGCAAAAAACAACTCTAATAGTAGCAATCCTTGCAACAAGACTTGCAACATCCTCAACATCGCCTACATCCTCAGGACCAGGACATACATCAATGCCCTGCACAATATTCCAGACGCCCTTTGACACAAGAACGTGTTGCATTATATAAGCCCACATAGGGTAATTGTCCCCATCCAATCTGTCCTCAGCAGCAAACATCTTGAAGACATCTGTGTTGTTGTCAGCCATGGTAAATGCTGCACCTGATGTGAAAACTGCCCGAAAACAAGAGAAACAGAGGAGGAACAACACGTGCTATATAGCACAAACCGTAGAAGACTGTAAGGCACTTGTTATGCAAAAAACGGCACTGACAGAAACTCTGTACAAAATGAGGAAATAGCCTGTGCAGCACTGCCTGTAGTGGAAACGGAGGCCGAAATGAGCTCGAATCAGAAACTGAGCAGACCAAGCTCTTCGAGATTACCTGAAATATTTGTCGACTTGCGAACGCTCGCCAAAGCTCACTGAAATCGAAGAAAGTGAGCAGGCGTGTGCTAGAGCAGCTGGCGACTAAGCCCGGGAGGACGCAACCTGCTCTGATACCAATTGTTGGAATTAGGGTTGCAGAGAAACGCACACAGCTTGGAGAAGACGAAGGAAGCTCAAGGCACACAATAGAGAGTATGTTTCTTAGTGTGCAATGGAAAGATAGCTAGCCTTAGAGTGATGGGCCTATATGCAATGGTCGGGGGAAAAGACCTCCTAAAGAGGGAAGAAATGCCCCGGCGGTCCTAGTGTGTTCACACACATCACTACCACATGTATATGGTAACAACTTATTCTGATTTTTTTGTTGATATCTAGAGAATTTAAATATATTTAAAAAGGTTTTTCTTTGCTTTTATTATATAACTGCATAAATTGCACAATTAAAAATTTATAAGTTATCAATAAATTTTTTCATATTAAAAAAAAGTATGTATTCATTGAAGTGCTTGTGTGCTAATGAGATTGAATAATCATTTCACAACATTATAGATTAGTGATTAGGTTAT
The DNA here is from genome assembly GCF_014529385.1 of Adiantum capillus-veneris. Classification (NCBI taxonomy): domain Eukaryota; kingdom Viridiplantae; phylum Streptophyta; class Polypodiopsida; order Polypodiales; family Pteridaceae; genus Adiantum; species Adiantum capillus-veneris. The sequence continues at coordinate 7,376,810 of NC_140935.1, read as the reverse complement.
GAGATCCGTATTGTAGCAATATAACTTTCAATGCTATATAACATTTGAAAAGCTTTAAAAAAATCTATGCACACTATTTTGTCAATTATGTAATACTTTTTTGGCCGTTTACTATAAAGATAGAAAAAGAAAAATGTATGCTTTTAAAGTGGTGAGAATGCATCAACATACAAACACTATTACATCTTGGATTCATCATTTCTTCACATCTACGCTTTGAAAGGATGATGAAGTGCTTTCAATCCTTTCACATTCAGAGGATATTTGTGTATGCAACATTCTTCAACCACCAATAGAAGCTTTCATGGAGCTATAATATGTTTTTCGTAAATTTTGTTAGCCCCAACACGCTAATCAATGCTATGGGAAGGCCAAAAAATGAGAGAGCACATAAGAGGCGTGGTCAAGCGTGGTCAATGTCATATACCTTTGCACACCCAAGAATCACACAATTGACCCCTGATAGGTCGAAGCCATTGCTTGTAGCTTAAAATAGGTCATGTCAATAGTTGCATTGCCCACCCTTGCAAGTTCCATTGATTGCGAAACAAAAATTGCTCAATCAAGGTCTCCCATGTTATAGCAGCATGTAACAACGAGAAAATGCAAGAGCACCCCCCATGACTTTGTGGGAAGAGATATATCACCAGTCTTAGTCGTCAAACTTAAAAATGCCAACAAACTCCCTTCATCAAGGAAGTTTTGCTTACATGATCACCCAATTTTCCTAACAAATTCATTTAGAACAAAAGCATAATATGAGACGTTCACTAATATAAGCGACTGCTAGTGATGATGCAGTTTCCACAAGTAATTTAACTTTTGCACAATGACAAACATTTGCAAGGCAAGAACCAACAAACTCTCATATTAGACAAACAACACATTAACATCTTTTGTAGTTTGCAAGCCCATAAGCAAATAGAAAATTCAAGTACCTCTTTATTGCAAGTGGTGACATTATTTATATGGTGTAGCTCAAACATATATGAAGGGTTGCAAGACCCCATGGGTAGGATTTTCAAGGATACCACTAACTTTTATGCTAGTGTAAAGCTCACTAGAATGTGATATCCGATGCTTTAAGTGGCATACTAGAGATAAATGCTCGTTCATTCATCGAAATTAAGAGCAAATTATTGGCTCTCTTTGAAGAAAATGTGAGTAGGATTCGTTACATAGGAAGGTGTGGAGTCATGTAGTAAAACGAGAGCTCCTTTCTGACTTTGATGGGAAAATAGTTGTTAGCTCTACACAAGGTTTTACTTTTTTGCAACTAGAACTATAGCCATGGGAAAATTTTCTATTGAATATGGTTGTTTACTGCACAAGGGAAAAGTATGTGTACCGAGTTATACCTACCACCGAGTAAGACTCTCTGAGTGAACTAAGTTTTAGAGCGATAATTATTAAATTAAAAGTTAAAATATAGGAAATCGCAACTACCAAAAGGAAAGTCAACAAATTTATAAGCTTCTTCTGAATGGGTTCCATTAATTTCTTAATACCTTTGCTATCTACTCTATGGATTGGTCCTTGTAGTGTGGTTTTGGATGAGAACCCGTGCATGCACAAAAGAAAAGGAAATCAAACCAGTGATCAAGTCTCTCCAATGTGTGACTGGGTTACTCAACCATGAATGGATGTTATAACGTCATGCATGGTGAAAATATTCTCTATCACCAAAACACAAATGTTACTATGTATGTAAATGTAAATGATGTTTTTCCTCAATTGGAAAGAGAGTAGTGTGGTTCTTGAATTGATTTTTTTGAATAAGAAGTGAACCCTAGAAATTCTACTTGTGAAGCCCACTTTTCTTCCTCCCCATTGCACATTTGGGAAACCACCTCCTCTTGCCCTCCAAGCCCCCCTTTCTTGCCATCAAAGTAGCATTCTTTGTCAACAAGGGGTTCTTTAGTGGCAATTTTTTTCTATAGACTCAATTGTGTTTAAGGCAAGGTTGAAAGAAGGGAAAAGTACGTCATCAAGGTGCCATAGAAGATAAAGAAAACTTCTAGAGTTAAAAAGCAATAGTGCTACGAAGGATGAATAGGTTATAATTGTCAACAGATACTTACCTAAAACTCCAACAATGTTGGGGCCAAAGGAAGATAAACTTAAGGTCTATGGCATATAAATTTTCCACAAGAAAGGCCTAGGAATATCACAAAAGAAGCTAGTCTAGTCTATAGATGTGGTTCCTAAACCGCACAAACTTCACCTCCACTAAGTTTTTTGAAGTAAATTAAATTCTTTTGGTGTCTATTGTGACTTTAGAGGAAATTAGCTTCTCTTTGAGTAAAAGGGCTTGTTCACTACATTAATAAGGGTAAAGAAAGGAAGGGTGTCACTTCTAATATCTTTTGTGACCTATAAGTTGAAGAGGATGTGTCAACCAATGCACCGGGGGGTATATAGACAATATTGCATTTACAAAGTTTTTATAAAGGATGTGCTCTCATGAGCATGAAGACATCAAGTTCTGGACTAGCAATTTACTTCTTTATGCTGATGATTACGGGAAGATAGGAAAAGTTTTATTGGTGTAGGAAAAAGAGACCTTAAAGATTTATCCAATGAGTCTTGCATGTAAGACTAGTACGAAAGAGAGAACGAGTTTCTCCAATAATGTTGAATCTCAAGGATTTATCAAATAAGTTTTGAACTGAAGATCAATAAAAGCACATGTACACATAGAGAGAGAGAGAGAGAGAGAGAGAGAGAGAGAGAGAGAGAGTGTAGAAGAAGAGAAGTCTTTAATGCCATAGGAACAATTCCAAGAGACCTCAAAAATCTAGCTGACAAGTATTGAACTCAAGAATTGTTATTCAAGAGGGAACTAGAATAAGCAATCTACCACACTTGGGTGATAGAAAGGTTATTTCAGTGTCCTTTTCACACACACAAACACACACAAAACCTTGAAAAGGAAGGTTTTTAATGTGGTAGGAACAATCCAAGAGACCTCAAAGGTGTATTCTAAATTGAAGATGGGCTCTTTAGTTCAAAGAGAACTAGGGGAGAGAGAGTGTAGATTAAAGAAACTAAAGTTTCTCTTGTGACGTAGAATCGCCGCTGTCTATTTTGGAGAATTTTCATTTCTTCAAGTTCTCCCTCGTGCCTCTCTCCTTCTTGTGATGTATCGATTCTATACACTAAGAAAACTATCATAGCAAGTTGCATCATTGTGGCCTAATTTGGGGTTCCTTTTGTCACCTTTGGGGTTCCTCTCTTCATGCGTTTTTGATCCGTAGAAAAGCTAGGTGCATCCATAATGCCAATTTTCTACACTTCCTCTAGTCAATACATTCCAAGGGATGGCGTTTCTAAAGCCGCAGAATCTTGTCAATTGAAGGGTTGCTAGGCATGACACCTCTTGGCAGCAGTCACTCATTTATTTTTTGCCCATGTCAATGACATATCATCCACAATAAAAAAAATGTATCCACTTCTCAGCATCAAGTGGAGTAGCTTATGTGACCACAAGAAGCAAATGTTTTTGACACCTGACTAGGTCTTTCAACAGCCCAAAGAGGACATCATGTCTCTCTAGATCTTCTTGCGAAAGGTCTATCCTTGGAACTTAGATGGGTGTAAAGCCATATGTGTCTTCTCAACCTCATGTATCTAGCCTCCCATTAACCCACTAACCCTTCGCTCATTGTATCAATCTATTAGGGACAATATAGTAAGCGGCTCACACCTCCACATACATTGTTGCATGAACTCACCCACCTCTCTCTCTCTCTCTCTCTCTCTCTCTCTCTCTCTCTCTCTCTCTCTCTCTCTCTCTCTCTCTCGCATATGCATAGCATGTTTTTCAAGCAGATCTTGACAAAACTATTCAATCTCTTGGACTTGCAAAATCTCGAAAAAACATGTCTTTGATAAGCAATGACTCATCAATTGTAATGGGTTATATCTTTAGACTTCACACCATCAAACTTTACGATTGATGGGAATGGGATCGTGCTAGCTAGGGTGGATGGAAGACAAACATAATGAACGTAAGCGAGTGTGTATGTGTGAGTTAAATTATTACTCAAGCGAATTAGGTTCCAACATAGATTAACTTGGACTCATAAACATGATCTTGAGTAGTTTGCTAACCCATCATAAGCTCACCATAAACAAGAGAGATGTAATGCAAACTTGGAATGGTTGTTTATTCATGAAAAGAGCTTCAAGTAGCTCTAAAGCCTTGCACCACTACATGTAAGATAATTCCACATTAACTCATACTCTGGTGACTCTAGGACAAAGCTCACATCTTACAATCCTCCCTTGAGGTTTGGACTAGGACAATACATTGAATATTCTTTATCCACTAAGGATGACCAAAAAAAAAAACTCCCATTGTGAATGAGAGGCTACAATCATCACACTATGTCGTTGCAGTAGACCAAGTTGTTCTCGCCTTGGTCTTTGTCTTCTTCTTTGTCCTACACTACATGAGCTGATCCCCTTGCAGGTTTCTTGCCTTTGTAATTTCTGTTGTCGCTGCTGCAACTCCTACTTTCTCCACTATTGTCGCCTCCACTTGAGTAGCATCGAGAAGGAGGATGTCCCTTTTTACCACATTTGTTGCAAGACTTGTTGGTGTAGCAATCCTTTGCTCCCACTTTCTCACAATCATAACACTTCTTAACACTTGATGATGATGTTGAATATCCTCCCCTTGATGATGATACAATAAAAGCTCTCCTGATGAGTTGCGCCCTATAGTGTTTTCTCTTTTGCTTAAAGAGAATTGATGAAGTTTTGTAATGTTGGAGCCGGTTCTTTCTCTTCAAGGATGGTGACTACGTGATCATAAGAGGGTGGAAGTGCACTTAAAATCACGGCCACTTTGTCATCTTCTGGTACATCAGGGTTATGACGCTTTTAATCTATTCACAAGGCTAGCTATGTCCTCTCCTTCATACATTGTGGTTTTGTAAAGTTTCCTTTTAAGGCTCACTTTCCTTCTTTTAACTCTAGCCCCTAAGTTTTCTTCAAGAACAACCCATGCTGTATGTGCACTTGTACATTCATCACTGAAGTGAACATAGTTGTTGTGAAGTGCGGTGATAATGATCCCAAGTTCTTGTTCGTCTTTATCTATAGCTTGTGCACTAAATGCCCTAGTAAGCACTCCCTCTTGAACATCTAGGGACATCTTGATCACTCCCCATAGTGTCTTCTTCATCAAGTAGTCCCTAAGCTTCGTCTATCATGTCTGGAACCCTTCCCCATTAAATTTCTCCACTCCCTTCTCCCCCATTGTGTTAATAGAGGGGTATTAGTTTAGGAGACTCTCCTAGCCAGTGTCTACCTCTTTACACAAGCACAACTATGAAATCATCACCATAAATGTAGATAGATTATGATATACATTGCAAAAATTGTTGTGCTTGGTTGCAAAATTTTAGGGTTAAGTGCATGAGAGAGAGAGAGAGAGAGAGAGAGAGAGAGAGAGAGAGAGAGAGAGAGAGAGAGAAATGAAATGTTATATTAACGTCTTCAGAAGGCAAGAATGACCTATGAGACAAGAAAGTTACAATGTGGTGGATCTGATACAAAGTCAGTAACAAAAATGACAAAATAAAATGCTATGGAATCTGAAACAGCTAGGTGTGATCTAAGCAGATATGTGGGATAACTAAATCACAAATCACACAAGATCCAGCTAGGTGGGATAGCTAAATCACAGATCACGAAAGATCCAGCATCGATTGCTAGCGGATCTCATCAATCTCCTCCATGGACAATAGCCTGACCGGGCGTCGTGCATGTTGGGCCAAAGTGATCCGAATCCTTTGATGCAACCTCCATCGATGCTGTGTAGTCCTCCGCAGTCGTGGGCGTCTAGATTTCCCTAGCTGGGTCGCTCGATCGATCAATGTGCCTCCGATGTGAGGCGGTGAGCTCTCCTATGGTAGTAGCTTTTCCGGGTGTCTAGTGTCTACTCTAAAGAAGTCTGTGATCCATCTCTGAGACTAGCTGGCCTCTCCTCTCATTAGGCTCTCTGTGTGTCTGCGCAGCTCGAGAAAAAACAGACCCAAGCATCTCTGATCCTCGTATCGCATGACTCTGGAGAGTGGTCCAAAGCCCTCTCTAAATAAGCAATGGAAGGGCCATGTATCTCGTAGTAGACGGGGCAGTGGCATGTGTAGTGCAACTCTGTCTTAGGCTCCAGGTCACATAGGAGGCATGTCTTGGCCTCTACAGGTACTCAATTGTATCTCCCATTCTCGATCCGCAACTGGTGTGAAGATGTGTGTAGCTGGCCAATAGCACACCATATCCCATAAGACAAGTGGGTGTCCATGTATCTAGGTCTCGACACAAAACCGTCCTTCGTAAGCTGGAGAAGATGCTTTCTGTAGAAAGCCATCTTCGTGCCAGCTCATGTGCTTGCTGTATCCATGTCCTCTTGATGTCTAGAGAGAGAGAGAGTTTCTTTTTTGTGAAGCTCCTCTTCAGGGTGGTGAAGCCCCTCTTCACAAATAATGAAAAGGTTTGGTCTTTCTTTAAATTTTCTTGTTGAAGCTCTTGGACTTTGCCGCTTTTGATGCTTGAAGGAGCCGATGATGCTCTTCGGACTTGAAGCCCAAGGCTGCCTTTGACTGCTTTGGTGAAGCCTTGGGAGGCTTTGAATGCTTGATTGGTTGGTGGTTGCCTTGATCTTTAAGCTCGAATAAAGAACCCCTATGTGAAGACATTGTCTTTGAAGCTTGGAGTCTCTGCCTGTGGGAGAGAGCCCTTTGGTAAGCTCTTTGAAGTTCAAAACCTTTTGAAGGGCTTGATTGTTTGCTTGTAGCTTGCTTGTAGCTCGGGAACAAAATCTATGTAAGTTGCAGCTCTATAGGTGAGAATACGTTCTTGCAGAGCGAAGTGTGAACCGACCTTGAGGTAGGAGGCCCTTGGGGCATGCAATAGTGTGGCAAGGGGCTTTACAGTTGATGAGACCAGTAAGCAAAGCCACAGGGAAGGTTGCTAGCGGAGCCAAAAAGAGCAAAAAGCAGTTTTAATGAGCCCTTTGCGTCCGACGACAAGAAAGCGCTCGCGGCATGGGAGACTCCCCCTACGGATCCCACGTCCCTAAAAGGTGGATTTTATTGCCAGCTCGGGTCCACCCAATGCACCCAATTTGGAAAAGCCAATTTGAGCATTGCACCCCGTGCCCCACCCTATTGAGGTCAATGCACTAAGCCAAGAGACTACTTGCCTTGTTGTTTGAGACTTCCCAAAAATAAGCAACATAAGCCAAACTTAACAGAGGTGCACACACACACACACAAATGATCACACATACCTAATAATATCAAAACTAATTGAATGGGCTATCGATGTCGGATCGAGGTGATTGAAGGATCATCGAAGAGCTTGCGGAGAGCACTAATTCCACACATAGAAATTGCGATAATTTTGAACATTGGGCGGTGAGTAATTATGAGGAGAAGCTACACACAAAACAAACGCCAAATGTAATTGTTGGGCTTAATTGAAGAATAGAGAATGGTATGAAAACCTAAATTACGCTCACATAGGGAGCTTATTGGAGATGCAAATGCAAAATTACAACACTAACTAAGCCCTAATTAACTAGGAAGGTAGTGGCTCAAGAGATAAACTCAAGAACATGTCCACACTAGCTAAGGACATTAATTAGACATTAGAAAGGGAAAACAGGGATTAGGGAATGCTAATTGAAGAATGATAATCACACTAACAGACAAATGCATGGCAACAAACCTAGCTAGCACACCATAGCTCGGATACCACTTAATGGGAATGGGATCGTGCTAGCTAGGATGGATGGAAGACAAACATAATGAACACAAGGGAGTGTGTGTATGAGTTAGATTATCACTCAGACGAATTAAGTTCCAAGATAGATTAACTTAGACTCATAAACACGATCTTGAGTAGTTTGCTAACCCATCACAAACTCACCATAAACAAGAGAGATGTAATGAAAACTTGGAATGGTTGTTTATTTATGAAATGAGCTTTAAGTAACTCTACGGCCTTGCACCACTACATGTGGGATATTTCCACCTTTTCTCTCATTGACTCATACTCTGGGACAAAGCTCACACCTTACAACAATGACAACAAGAGCTACTTGTGTGAGGAAAATAGTGAGATCCCTTGGGCCCAAGTAGACCACCTCTTTCCTAGTCTTCTTTGTAAGATACAATCACCTAGAAGTTGGCAAAAATCTGCAATAATTGAACTTAGCATGAAGGAGATGAATTACATTGTGGGGCATAGAAAAACTACAAGTATGATCCTTTGATTTTGCATTGCTAGATGAAAGCTAAAATTTAATCTATTTCTATGGCTTTACATGTGTATGTCATTAATCTTTAATGCTTTTCACATGGCATTTTCCCAGCTCAAAAACCAAAGGTGGAAACATGTCCAAAAGGAACTCTACTAGAGTCACAGATATCAAAGCTCCTTAAGCAACCACGAGGGACGAGTATCACAAAGCTCTTTTCCTCATGTTGCATTTGGTGATATGCTTGCTTGTTTCCTATAGATCCTCAACTTCAACAATGCTTTGATGCCATGACAATGCAAAGAATAAAAAAGCTTCAACTCTTTCCAAGCATGTTTGCATGCACCTACATAATACATAGGAGGTTACATTCTCCTTTCTTATTTTCATTACAAAAAAAGGCTTAGACAAAGTATACATAAATATGTAGTGTTTACAAATCAATACATAATCTGTGCACAGTCAATGGAGTATGAAAAGTGGCAACTAAACGGGTACTCGAGGATTTTTGTCAATATTTGCTATAAAAATCATCCCGAAGTGGCATCCAATCATAACTTTACAAGCCAAAGCCATGTAGAAAATTTTGGATAAACAATGAGGCTTGTGCCGTTACTGAACATGGTCATATGTGAGCTGCTATAGGAAAGTGCCTCATCTGGACAACAAAAAATGTTTACACATGCAAGTTACATCTGTTGAAAGACATCGTATAAACTCTCTCTGAACAAAAAAAAGCTTTTAAGATGAACAAACAAGGGAACCTTGGATGGTGTGGTGGAGTTAAGAGGTTCACTAACTGCAATCGCTTGGTGGTTAGGTTCAAGGAAGCTTGACAATTCATAGCCATTCTACAACCTTTTTTTATTTTGGCAATCGGAAAGATCATCTTCGGGTGATACAAACAAGGGAATCTTTGGTAACATTGGGGGGCTAAAGGCTGACTAGTTGGAATAGCATAGTGATTGGGTTTACCGCATCATTTCCATTGTTTGGTCATGGAAACATTCATATTGAATGGCAAAATAAACACTAAAAAGCAGTTTCTTAGATTTTTGGGAGGAATTGTATTTAGGGGCAGGCACACCCACCCATGCATCCATCCAGTATCCCTTCATCCCCTAGAAACCTAAGCCTGAGATGTAAGAAATCCACTATGATGATATGATGGTAGTAAAACAATCTATCATGCCTTGTGCAAAGCTTCTCTGTTTTCCTACAAAAGCGTGTCATCAAAGTGTTATTATCATAAAATCATTGAATCAAAAGAACAGGTTGTAGCTACTCTAAAAAAATTATGCTGCAAAGATTGTCGCAGTGACATCTAAACTGTATACCCAACTTCCAAGAAGCATCGTCTGCCACCATGCTACTTGCATTGTTTGCAATGGAATGTTTCTCTCTCAAGATGCTTGCCATATTTTCAGCATAACAAGGCTGTACAAAGAACACCTCCAAGGCCTGTCCCCATGGAGCTTGCTTAGTTAAAAAGGGAACATACAAAAGACGATGTTCAGCAAGGTGGCACACCTTGGAGTGCAAGAAACCACAGATATGGGTGAAAAACAAAGATGTACAATATCAGCATCTCAAGAAGGCATAATAGCACTCCTCCGCTGCCCTGGAAGAGCCTACTGAAGTTCTCAACTGACTGAAGAATCTCTTGAACCTGCATTCTGAAGGATCTAAAGTGTGGTTGCACATTGTGGAGGAAACCATCTCCCACAGATGCAAATCTAAAGTAAAGCAACAACCACAACAAGTAGCATATCCAGCTTACCATGTTATAGCCTGTGTTGAGACGAATATAGCAAAGTAGCGCACATGTCACGCACCCATATGGGCATGGGGGGCAAACCCAGAGACATGGTGTATACTCTCAGCCACCTGAAGTGGACTACACATGCTTGTTGGATCATGGCCATTGCTACCACCCAAGTCTCGATTGGAAGGCTTGTATGTGCTATCATCCACATGAAATACAACATCCAATGGCTGATCCATAGATGCCAAACAGTAGACAAAGACAAAGACAAAGCCATGACTGTATGGGAGAGACCTGCATCGAGCCAACTCACTAGGCCTATACCACTTGCTCTGCTGCTGTCACAAGAAAATATGGTAGACCAATGCTGGCAGAATGCTTGAAGAAAGAGAATGAAATTGAAGGGGCTACTATCAAAAGAGAGCACCACTTCCCCAAGGATCACAATGCAACTGAGATAAAGGCCAACCCTCCCAGATCCATTCTCCAAAGTTTAAAATCCTCAGCAGGGAAGAGTGGGTCAACACAACAGCGCTTTCCCAAAGAGCCAACCATTCAAATAGGCTTTCAGCCATCAATCATGTGAAAGAACATGGAAGGTGAGGTGGGAGTGATCCCCATCCTTTTGTCCACACATGGCCCACACAGACATCTGCCACCTTTTATCCAACTTTGTACTCCTGACTATAAAAGGTAATCAAAAGTTGGCAATGCAAAGCATCATACGCTGACACCTTTTCTTCAATGGACAACTTGAATAAAGTGACCATTCAATTTTTTTCCCCTAGAATTCCTTATTCGAATGTGTAAGGTAGAGACTTTCCAAAGAGTGCTGCTATCTTCATTCTCCTTGCCCTGAAAAATATGAGACGAAAACTGCCTCCCAATACTCAAGGGCTAGCATCTCATCAAGTTATAATACATAACACTGCCAGAAATCACGACCGCAAGTGAGCTTTAGCAGCTAACTTGATTGAATGGCATGTCAGGCCTTCATTTCAAAAGTGCCCCTCTTATCAGAGGGAATGATAGAAATAATCATATTTCACGAGTATCCTTGAAACAAAGAGTGAGTTATTTTTCCCTGTAGGCATGAGCTGATTTTATCGCCTGCATTGATAAACCAGTAAGGAAATACAGCAGTCTTTTATTGACAAAAGCACGTTACCCCGAGTTGAACACATCATTGACACAGAAACTGAATCTATATTATAGCACTAAACATCAAGTGTTTGAGCTCGCTCGCTACTGGGACATGCATAGATTGACAACTTACTCCCTATCCTTTTGACCAGATCAAAAGTGAGCCAATAATTTGAATATCCAAAATTTGATATACATTGTCCGAGGGCAGTAATCTCGTATCACCCACAGTTTTCACAAACTTGCATCTGATTCATGCTTGGTATAATCACTTCTGGTGAGCAAGGTCAGAAGGCCTCCATGTAAGATACGCGCACAGAACTGACTTGTGAAAATTGCATGGGCATGCTCCTCTGAGTGACTCTGCTGCAATAACTGCTCATTCTGTTTGGCATAAAATGCCCTCCATTTTAGCCAAGGGTCACAAAAAAGTGCTGACCCGCCTAACCTATCAATAAATGGATTAAATGTATGCCCTCAAGTGAAGATCGTTACTACATCTCTTCGGTAACCTCTCACCACCAGCAGCCTGGGAACACTCTCGACAAGCAAGTCCATGTATTCCATATAGAAGCAAGCTGGATGATGGGAAGGAGGTGGGGGAAGGCTGACTAACACTACCGCAGCAATCCGGGAATATCTCAGAATGATGGAGTTCAAAGTTAAGGTTGTGTACAAAAACTTGTTAACCTGCTGATCGCTGACAGCTACTTCATTGTCCCGCATGTGCCCAGACTTCCTCAGCTTGGCAGCTTCATCATTTAACCTTTTTCTTGCTTTAGAGAAGGCTTCCATGGCATCCTCTTTTCCCATTTTCGCCTCTTGGTCCTCCTGGTATGCCTCCCAAGATTTCATTGTGACTACTATCACTTCTGCCTGCATGCGAAGATCATACAGGAATTTGCGCACATCTGCTTTCAGTTCTTCTGCTGACGTGTCCTCCTCAGAGATACAGAAGACCCGAATCTTGCAGCTCTCAAAGCTTTCTTTGGAACGAAGCAATTGTGATAATAACAGCATAAGACCGCCATCTCGTACAATCCAGTACAGATCTATAGTACCATACTGCTTCTGAAATTCTCCTGGCCACTCATCCAGACCTTTTACAATTACAACTGCCTTGTTAGCCGTGATGCAGTCATCAATAATACTAACAAAATTTTGTGGGATCTCACTGGCATTCTCTTCCCTCCAAATTTCTGGATATCTCATGACAACAATGTTTGGCTTCAAATTTCCGAGGCCCATCGTTTGTACCACACCCCGAAAGCCTTCATGCATGTTCTTTGCCACAACAATTTCTCCCACTCCCTCACAGTTTTTGTAATCTATGTAGGTACTAAGAAGTTTGCACGCATGCCTCGCTTCTTCAGCCTTTTCCCTGTATTCTCCATCTATGATCGACAAAAAAATTGACATACCTCGACCCTTCTTCTTCATGCAATTTGCGAAATCTGCGAGCTTAGGATGACAAGGAACATCTTGGGGTAGGCTACCCCATGGTCTACAAAATACCAATGGTATGGGATACCAATTCTTTGGATGAACCTGGTTGGCTGCAAAAATCATGAAAATAGAATACAATTACTGTTGGCTGAACTGCAGAAAAGCTAGCTGATAAAATGAATCAGATCTCTATAATTGATTTTGTTAATTAAAAAAATTCATTCCTTATCATAATTATGTAAAAGAGTGCAGGTGATGTTACTGGAGGGAACCAACCTCCTAGCGTGCGGAGACTTCTTAAAGCCAGCTGGAAGTAGGCGCTTTTGAAACCATCGCCCCAATCACCACCTTTCCCTTTCACACTCACATAATAATAAAGAAGACTTGCCAAGGCAAGTGACACAACAGTGAATGACCATGATATCAAGAACATGATAACTGCAACACCAAAAGGAAAACATTTGAAACATCATGGGTAAAGAAAAAAACCACAAGGCAAACAATCTTCACTTACCTAGGCAAACCAGCGCTCCAACAAGTGAAAGGCTCCAATGATGAAACTTCCATCGAGGGCGCCAACTTGGAGCATCCAACAGATCAAGCAAGAAACAAGATAGGTTGACTCCTCCATAACACATGAGGAAAAACATTGTAATCACAGGCGTGATAAGATCCAGGTTGCCGATACAAACACAGCCACCACATATAAGCATAGTAAACAGAGTTGCAGCATGTGGCTCCACACTATCAGGTGCTTTGAAATATTTCAAGACAGGGAGTATGTCATCATTTGCTATGGCGGCCAGCAGACGGGGAGCCCCTGTAAGACTTTGCAGAGCAGCTCCAAGAGTTGATAAAATGATGCCGAGTTGTACGACTGCTGGCACAGGCCATGCCAGTGTGGCTGTAAGCAACCTGTGCAACAAGTGAGGTATTTTACAACAGTTCATAAAACAAAAGCAATTTACACAAGAAAGGGTTATCTCCCAGGCTTCATATATACTCGTACAGTGACGAAGACATCCTGAAAACACCTTTTATTCTTCAAATACTCTATGATTTCTTGGATTAAGAAACTCCAAGAAAGTATTGAACTCCTAACATTCTCTCGTGTGTGATATTAAGATATTGGTCTGTAATATTTATTAACCTTGAAAAGACCCTGCTCTGCTCGCATGCCATCGCTGTAACCCCCCATACTCTCCTTGCTCGTGCTGACCCCTCCCCTGTCCCCTCCCCTCACTCGCACACCCTCCCCGCCTTGCCGCTCCCTCGCCTTGCTCGCACCCAGCCCTACCCCTCCCCCACTCGCGCATCCGCCGCGGTTTTGAACCAGCTTTGGATGTTCTTGTCGAGGAAGCAGATCTGCCCTTTTTGGTCTGCTTCCCCGCCTAAGGGGAGAGTACCTCCCGCTTCTTTCCAGGATTGGTTCCGCAATCGGGAAAGTCTTGGAGACCCCGCGCACGGCAGCTTCAGTTGCTGCCAAGGCTGCAAGTATTCCTACACCATGCGTTCAGGTTCAAGACACTCATACCCTCCCAAAGGTGGTTCTTTCTACCTAGGCTTGGGTGAGTGGTGGGTGGCTATGCCAGAGGGTGGAGTATGCGCGACTCCTAAACTAGTGCTTCATTTGCAGGCAAATGGGCCGCTTAGCGAAGGCTTGTCCTCGCAACAGATCTCGACTTGTAGTGCAGGCTCAGCCCAACAACATTAGGTTCCCGCAGGGAACCGCTTTGACCCTTTGCAGCAGGATGCCCCTGAGGAGCCTACCTTGGCCTCAGCTTCGCCGCAACCAGCCCCTCCCCTGCCTACCGACTCCTCTGCTCGGCCTCCTCCCCCCCACCTCTCGCTCCCCCTCTTTCCCCTGTTGGGCCCTTTGTTATTAAATTGGCTTTATCTGACAGAAAAATAATTCTAAATGAATTATTGAATTTATAAGTGAGAGGGTTTTCTCGCTTGGAACACCAAGGAAAAATAATTCTAAATGAATTATTTGGAATTTTAAGTGAGGGTTTTTCTTACTAGAGACATCCAAGTACAGAGTATTCCTAGTGCGTCATTCAAAGTAATGACGGGAGCACTGTGAACGGGAATATCTGTAAGGCCACCAGGAATGGGTACTTCTGATGCGTCACATCGGATGGGTGACAGGGAGCATCGGGAAGAAGTATCCGACCATCCAGGAACGGACATCTCTGATGCGTCATAGGATGGGTGACATAGAGCATCGTGAAGGAGATTGTACCGTATGTTCGCTAGGAAAGGACTAGGTGATGGGTATTCTTGATGCGTCACAAGGTGGGTGACGGGTGCATCGGAAAGGGAATATCCATAGTCGAGAGGAAATCAAAACTGGAAAGAGGAATACGCGTAAAGACGCAAGCACAAGAATAAAGATGGGTTCAGAGAAGCTTTTCTTAAAAAGCGGAAAATTTTAACAAGTTTTCCGAGAAGAGCAAACGCTTTCCCGCGAGGAATCTGTGTTTGCATTGCATTCGTGCATGTGACTGCATCCAGGGATGCCTGGTAAGTGTCGTGAAAGGCATTGTTTTTTTAATTATAAGGTTTTATTGAGTTTTTGGGCAGGTTCAGACCAATTTTAAAATATGCCGGCCGCCACTTAATAAGTGGGCAGCCACTTAGAAAATAAAGCAACAAAACCAACCAGCGAATTCTCTCTCCCTATTTCGGGTAGAAGTTTAGAACAGATCCCCCCCCCCCCCAAAAAAAAAAAAAGACCCGGCCGCGATCTCTACGCGAGCAGTTATTCGTGCCGTGGCCAAGGAGCTATAAAAGCACCACATGCCCTCACTGAGGGAGGAGGTTACCAACATCAACAAGAGAAGACTCTACCGCCAGATAACGCAAGAGATCGCGCAAGACTACGAAGCACGGAAGTCGCTTTTCCCGCGCAAGAGCGACAGGTATCTATTGTGGATTCGCCATACGAATTGTTGTCGCGTGTTTGCGTGTGTGTTTACAGGTACTTCATCGCGAAGGAGAAGCGAGAAGGCTTCGGCCTACGCTTGGGAATTCCGGAAACGGAATTTAGAAATTGTCTGCGGAGTCTCAACTCCGAGTACAGATGGAAAAAGGATTGAGAGCTCGTCTCTCGGATTTCCCTTACGGGAAGGAATGACCATCGAGTCAAAGAATTAGAACAGAGGGGTTTTCTCCGGTTCTTGTGCTTGTAAAAAGATTCTCCCTAATAAAGGATTCTCTTTAAGGGGGGGGACCATCTTCTGGTCCCCAGTGCTGTGTCGATCTTCTCACTCTCTCTCTCTCTCTCTCTCTCTCTCTCTCTCTCTCTCTCTATCTATTTCTCTCTATATCCTTTGGCTTCAATATTAAGTGATAAATTTATTTATCCGAGTATATTTTATATTGTTATGCGCTCCCGTTTGTGACACCCTCAACTTTATCACCCGACTCATTCCACATTCCTCCGACACAAGACACTCGTCACAAGACGGGCACCACATGCCAATAGAAAAGAACAGACTGAACAAACTTTTAGCACTTCAATAACAACTGAACTGACTGCAACCAACCCCTCCCCTGCCTACCGACTCCTCTGCTCGGCCTTCTCCCCCCCACCTCTCATACCAAATTTTCCCTGTTCGGCCCTCAGCTTCATCACCCAACTCATCCCACACTCGTTCAACACAAGGGACTAGACACTTGTCACAAGACGGGCACCACCTGCCAATAGAAAAGACCAGACTGAACAACCTTTTAGCACTTCAATAACAACTAAACTGAAAGAGAGAGAGAGAGAGAGAGAGAGAGAGAGAGAGAGAGAGAGAGAGAGAGAGAGAGAGAGAGAGAGAGAGAGAGAGCACACGACATGGTATGGCGGAGTTCCAACCTAAAGAGTATTGGCCCCAACCTTGGCGCCCCTTTCGGTACTTCTTTATATTACTTCAACTCAGTACAATGCCGGTACGCGTGCTCTGCACCTTCACCCAGAAGAGTACCAGAGACTGAGCCCTTTGCACATATTTAAAGGCCCTTGGCCTCAAAAGCAGTTACATGAAAAACAGTGAACTCAAAAGCATCTGGTCCAAAAGTTGTCACATGACACATCCCAACCCTATGTGTCCGTGGACAAGCTACACCACAACAGGGTTCAGTCAGTCCAGTCAAGTCTAGATTAGCAGTGATCTGGCACTTTTGTGAGTCTATTCGTAGACCGTGCATGCCCAGTCACTTAGCATAGATGCATATCCTCCGGTTGCACACAGCATGATCATTGGAATTCCCATCAGAATCCGCGTTTTGGCAAGGGAAAAGGCAGCCCCAGCGTTAGTGATTTTCAGCCCAACCCACATCAGATCCACAGCATTTCCAGCCCTAGCATACAGTAGCACATACATCCCAAGTTGGTTGCAAATGTTTCCCCATTTTCAGCCATAAAAACACAGCCAAAACAGTCATTTTCAGCCACCGAAACAGTCCCAAAATTCAGCAGTTAGAAGATCTCAGATTTCAGCCATCAAGTCGTCGTCGTCATCGGCATAGTCCCATTGCATCAGTCCATTGCATCAGTCCATTGCATACGCATTGTACACCTTTGTACAATCAAAGTAGACCACTCTAGCCGACGAGAGTGGGGCCTTCGGAGGAGGGTTTACAACCTCTCGGGTGTCGTATCTCTTCTCTCTCCTTCTCTCAGTCTCATTCACTTGCACGCACAATATCCACTCACTTTGTTCGTGATCATAGCATTCTCCATAAGACGGAAAGCTCTCTCTTTCCCTAAGAACTAAAAGGAACCTTGAGCAATAAAGATCACTAATCTTGAGAAAATACAACATTCATTCCGCTGCACCTTACAAAAGCAGCCAACGTAAAAGCAGGAAATCCGTACAACTGCCACGTCAGCAGCGCAAATTTCGGAAATCCATACAAGCATGCCATGTCATCAGCGTAAACCGCAAGCATCCGTATTGGCTGCCACGTCATCATTTTTTAATGCTATTTTTTGTGTGTGTGAGGGTCCAGCCTATTTTAATGCCTTTATGTCACTTGGGCCCCATCGGACGGGGTCCCATAAGTTGGCAGGAACTCTTCTTTATAAAAAGCCACTCGGCAAGAGTTTGCAAGTTGGTAAAACTTCTTCTGCTGCTTCTGCTTCTTCACTTAGGGTTTAGGCCCCTCAGCCGGGATTTGCAAGTTGGCTCCGTTCTTCAGCGGCTTGCCATGTCAGTAGTTTGTGACAACACTCATTCGCAGCTCGACGCCCTGTTGGTAGTGCTTTCCCTACAAGCCGAATGGCTTGGGAGGGACAACCCTACTTGAGGACGCACTTTTGGTACAATCTCTCCTTTTGCGTCAATCCCCCGTGGGCGGACTAGTTTTGACATTCGCTGATGTTGGGATGTTTTTGACTACACTTTCACCTGATTCCATGGTGACCCATCTCCCCACCTTGAGGCAGCTTGTTTCCGACTTCACGTCCTCCTTCTAGCCGCCAGAGGCATTGAGGCTTTGGACACCGTTGTAGGTTTTTCCTTTCGTTGTGTGGCAGGGATCACACAGAGTGGACCTTGCACACAATTCTTGATCGGCTTCAGGTCTAGGCTATAGAGTTCTCACACCACACAGGGGCCCTGGGGGTGAGAGATTTGATACAGACGCTTTGGCCTCTACCCAAGTTCAGTGTGACACCACCGGATGCAGCAAGATGTAGGCACATTGTGGTTCACCTTTTTGCCGACACTCAGAGCCCCCCTTGCTATGTATGTGTACATGAGGATTCCTGGACAGAGGATGTAGCCCTATGGACTGCACACTCTACTTGGACCTGGGTGGGACAATCACCTCAGACACGCCTATCTCGAGGTCGCTTGGATGAGGATTACTCCCCATCCAAGCCGGTCTCGAAGATAGCGAGGTTGGCTCTTGTCGCAACATCGGTCTTTTCTCACTGATCCAATGAGGATTGTCTCATGGAATGTGCAGGATTTAGGTGGGCCCCAATTTCAACGTCAGAGGGGTCGCTTGCGCCAAGAGCTTCAAAGATGCCTTGTGGGTGGTATGATTGATATTCTTATGCTTCAGGAGCACCATCATTGTGAGAGCCGCATTCAACGATGTGGTCATATTCTGCACCGCTATGAGACCTTTTGGTCGGCTGCTTTTGGGCCTAAAGGCATCCAGAGAGGTGTATGTATAACTATTGCGGACTCATGGTAGCAGGCCATTGTTGGAGAAGGTATTATTGTGCCAGGCAAGGCCTGGTGGATTATTATGCAAGTTCACGGTAGCCTCATGGGCTTCTTGAACATCTATGCGCCCAACCAAACGAGTGCACGAGCTGAGTTTTGGTCACAAATTGTGCAGGCTTTGAGTGGTGTGCTTGGGGGATTTCAACATGTTGGAGGACCCCTCTGATAGGATTGGAGGCAGCCATGCTATTGTGCACAAGGTTGAGTTGGCATCTTGGGAGCTTATGTATGACCTTGAGCATTTCAAAGGTTTGGCAACATGCAAGCTTTGTGGGGCCCCTAGACAGCTTATCCTTCTCTTCAGGGGGGTCAACCTACACTCCAGCCTGCCACAGAGCTTATCCCCCAAGAGTGGTGCAATGCTAGAGAGTGGTGTTGGGAGCTCATATGCGGCCTAACACTTTGGTTCATCTGGCAGGCCCATTGCTTTCGCATCTTTGAGGCTCATCAGGCAGCTCCAACCACATACGGGAGCGCCACAAGGCTTTCTTGCGACCTTGGAGTCCAAGGGCTTTCTTCACCATGGTCCAGGGCATGCCTAGATGGCATTATCGGTCACCAGTGTGGTTGTTTCCCCCTCCCATCTCGTGATTTAGCCCTCATTGTGCATACCTTGTCTTCTAAATGGGAGAGTCTCCCCATGTTTCCAATGTAGCCCTCTCTAGCAAAGGTCAGTTGTAGCCATTTGGGCAGTTTTATTAACTAATGGAAGGATCTTTTTCTTGTGGGGGGGAAAAAAAATTATTACCTTAAAACATGCGATATACATTTACAATAGCTGAGGTGATATTGGAAGGGTTGCATTGTCATTTGTTCAACATTCCTGCTAGGTGCATCTATGTGAAGGGGAGCAGTGGCAAACAAAGCAATACAGTAACGCACCACTAGTTGAAGGCAGAGGCAATGAAAACAAGGCACCAGGGCAATGCACATTACCAAACACAACTTCAACGCAATAACTACAGAATGATGTGTAACCAATTAAGAAAATATTGTCGATTCATAACCCTCTGCCTATTTATGGGAGGCTTGGATCAAACAACAATATCTACATTTCCAGTTAAATTTAAACTGATAAAGCCACATCCCAATCTGCTCTAAGTCTTGAATATATTTGAATAGCCGACTCTTCAGCTTGATCACAAGCCCCTGAAGGTGACGTTAGCAATTGGAGAAGGCAACTCTAGTGTTTTGTGTAGAGAACGAGCATGAGAAGGAGAGGTCGATGTAGGGTGTTTTTACATGTGCTAATCGGCATACCCTTCAATGCAATATATTATTGTTTTTAGGGTACACATTATAAGGGTCACTTAAGAGACACTAGGGGTGGTTCACACCCAAAGAATAAGTGAGTGTACAAATATACAGAAGAGGTGGCTAAAGGGCCTTTAGACCCAACAACCTCCCACTTAAAGGTCCGATGTGGTACCTTTAAGTAACTCCCACTAAGTGTAAGCAATGCTGATGTTGTGTCTTAGCAAGACACTTAGTGAGAACATCTGCAGGGTTATCCTGTGTTTTGACCTTTGTCAGTGTGACAAGGCCATCATCCAATACCTGTCGTATAAAATGGTACCGAACATCTCTATGTGTTTGGTTCGAGCATGGAGCATGGCATTCTTAGCATGCATACAACACTCCGACTATCACAACCAAGCATTGGAGCATGAGCTGGAAGACCAAAAGTCCTCACAAGTCGGCCAAGTCAAATGGCTTCTTTGGAAGCCTCTGAGACTAAAATATATTCAACCTCTGTAGTGCTCAGTGCAACAATCTTTTGCAATCTTGAACACCGAGAAATAGCTCCACCAGACAATGTAAAGACATAACCACTGGTAGACTTCCGAGTGTCAAGATCTCCTGCCATGTCTGAATCAAAAAATCCCCGCATTGACAATGTACCCTTTCCAAAACATATGCATGTGTCCTGTGTACCTTTCAATGTGGTTTGCCATGATTAGACATAAGCCTGCTAATAACTCCCACTGAATAAGCAATGTCCGGTCATGTAGCAGCCATGGCATACATCAAAGAACCACAGCCTGATGCTTGACGAATACCTTTCATAGCAGGGGCAACTGTATATCTTTTGGGCAATCATGCTTGCTAAGCTTTGTGTGTGATGATAAAGGCACACCCGGAGGCTTAGCATCAACTAGCACTTTCTTGATATACTTGTCTTGAGAAAGGAATAAAAGACGCTTCTTTCTATCCCTTGCAATGCGCATACCCAAAATATGTTCAACTGCACCCAAATCTTTCATAAAGAAAGCTGAATTCAACTCCTTTTTCAAAGCATTCAAAGTTTCCTTATGCTTGCCTGCAATTAGCACATCATCCACATATAGGACTAGCACAATAAGACTACCATCTAGAACCTTTTTTAGTGTAAAGGTAGTGATCTGCATGACTGCATTTGAACAGAGCATAAAAGTATCAAACTTCTTGTACCATTGTCTAGGGGCTTGTTTCAGCCCATATAAGCTGCGTTTCATTTTGCATACCAAATGCTCTTTCCGTGGAATGACAAAGCCCTCAAGCTGCTGCATGTACAGCTCCTCATCTAAGTCACTATGTAAGAAAACAGTGATTACATCCATTTGATCCAACTCCAAATCTAAGAGAGCACATGAAGCCAACAAAACACGGAGCGTAGTCCATAGTAACCCGGAATGGGAAATTGGAATGGGGAATGCGGAATGGCAACATGCATGAAATGCCATTCCCTGTTTCGGATACTCACGTTTGAAACACGGAATGGGGATCCGGAACGGGAAATCGGGATGGGAAAGGGAAATGGAGACCAGAAAATGGCCATTCCCTGTAACTATGGCGTAGTCATCTTCACAAATTCAAAGATCTCTTGGAAGTCTATGCCTTCCTTCTGTGCATAACCCTTATTAGCAACCAAACACACTTTGTCCTTGGGTTTGTCATCTGTAGCAGGCTACAGTGTCACTTCACAGGATAGGCACTTGGACAGTTAGCTACAGTTGGTCTGGTTCACACTGGACGGACCCTTTGGGCTGGGAGTGACACGTGGCAGGGTACCTACGGTGGTCTAGTGGACATCGTGGCCAAGTCACCACCACCACTCAGTTTGGAGATAGACTTAGCTGGCTGGACATTTATGGGCCGTTGGTGGCTCTTATGGTTGTACATATGAGTAGTCGTTTGGGGCAGTTCTATCTTATCTTGCACGTAGACGTCTAGGTCAAGTCTTACACAGAGCACTGCTTCACCATCCATGCACATCTGAGCCTCGACACCCCATTTGTACCTGTGAGTCCTGGGCTGGAGCTGAGTGTGCTGCCAAGCCAGAGTCTGTACATGGTTCTTTGAGCTAGCCGAGTCCATAGGTTCTGGTCTACTGTTGTGTCTCTGTTGTTATCCATTGTTTCTGTGTTTCATTCTGTTTGAGAGTTTCTATTTGTTGAGTGAGATTGTCACGCACATTGCACTGAGGGACACCCACATTGTAGAGAGCACGACACATTATCTGCGCTACAGGTGCTCTCATTTTGGCGATCACGGTGGGACCTCAACTGAAATCTCATTCTGTGAGGTGCAAATCTTGAAGCTAGTTAGGTTTATCTAGCTTCGCCTACCTTCGCCAACCTTGCCTTGCACTGTTCTCCTCTCTCCTAGTCCAACTGGTCTAGTCCCCTCTCTCCTGGTCGAACTGGTCTTGTCCTCTCTCGCCCTGGTCCAACCTGTCCTCGACCCTGGTTTAGTCCTCCTCGTCCTTGGTCTCGTCCGAGGTGCAAATCTTGAAGCTAGTTAGGTTTATCTAGCTTCGCCTACCTTCGCCAACCTTGCCTTGCACTGTTCTCCTCTCTCCTAGTCCAACTAGTCTAGTCCCCTCTCGCCTGGTCCAACTGGTCTTGTCCTCTCTCGCCCTGGTCCAACCTGTCCTCGACCTTGGTTTAGTCCTCCTCGTCCCTGGTCCAGCCGGGTCTAGTCACTCACCTGGTCTGGTCTGGTCTGGTCTGGTGGAGTCTAGACCTGTCACAAGTTTTTTGCCCAAACGTGATTGGACTGGTGGTCACTGCATGACACATACAAGGAGGTCAGTTGAGCGTCAAAGCCCACTACTGAGCCCTCTGAAGTACTATCACAGAAGACGACCTTTGACACCTTGTAGAAATCCTTCAACCTCATCACCTATACCTCCACATATCACATCACCCATTCCTTCATCAAGTTCCCCATCTTCCCGATCACCTTCTCCAGAAAAGCTCTCACCCATTCCGTCGTCATCAGGTTCCCCATCTTCGCGATCACCTTCTCCAGAAAAGCTCTCTCCTATTCTGCTACAACAAGCTATTGTGCAACAGACTCAGCAAGGAATCATGGAGCCACTAGCTAGTGTTTTGGCCAAAGTGAACATCAAGTTCCCTACCTTCAAAGGGCTTTCTTCAGAAGATGCTGACGACCATGCAAGAAGATTTGTATCTCTCTGTAGGGGACATGGGCTGAACAGAGAAGATATACCTAGATGAATCCAAGATATACCCAGATTCACCCTTGAAGGAAAGTGCAAGGTATAGACTCATAGTAGTCACCCACGAGACAATATAACCATCAGCTCCATCATGCATAGTATTGACTAAATACCACGACATCCCCACTAACGTCGTCAGTGCCCAATAGTGGGTGTAGAACTAGGTACAAACATATGCTCCCAAACACAACACACACCACACGCACACACACATGAGCATACATCAACACAAAGTTCAGCGTGCTGAGTTTCTGTCATGACTCCGGAGATCAAGGGCAGACTCAGCCATAATGAAGCCTAGCACTAAGAGAAGCGTTAAATTGGAAAAATTAGCACAAAAGAAAAGGTAGTTGATAGGGCATACGCACCACAAAAGATACAAAGAATTAGCACAATATCAACTGGTCGTAACTCGAACGAAAACTTCACAATGTGAGGTCTGCATGTCCGCTATACGACTAAAAAATATACCTAGATGAATCCAGGATATACCCAGATTCACCCTTGAAGGAAAGTGCAAGGTATAGACTCATGGTAGTCACCCACGAGACAATATAACCATCAGCTCCATCATGCATAGTATTGACTAAATACCACGACATCCCCACTAACGTCGTCAGTGCCCAATAGTGGGTATGCTTACTTGGTACTATTTCCATCCACCCTGGATGGCCTAGCAGATAAATGGTACAACCAATTTGCAGAGAACCATTTTGCAACTTGGGCAGCCTTAAGACAGCAGTTCTGTGCAGCTTTCAGGCCGGGTGACTACCAGGAGAAGGTGTTGGATGAGTTGGCCAACATGGTGCTCAAGCCGGAGGAGACTTTTGCGGAGCTTATGACTAAAACTAAGTCACTGGTGGCCAAGCTTCCCCAACAACCCGGTGAATTCATGGTTAAAAAGTGGGTGGAGAAGGCGCTTCCCAAAACTTCTCAGCAAAAACTCCGAGAGAGTCTCCGACCCGACGCCACTCTCGACGAGTTCATCGCAGCTACTACTAGAATAGAGGGGGCTAGGAAGCTCTTCAACAACTCTCCTCAAATAGATACTCCCTCTGTGTTCTCGGAAGGTAGTCCTACTGATCCTTTAACTGGAACTGGAATTGGAAGCCCTAAAGCTACAATGAGCTCTTCAAGAGGAGAGGTCCTTCTCTCTTAGACAAGAGAAGCCTACACATAATGAGGCATTGGAACAGATTAAGCGCGAGTTAGAAGAGCTCAAGTGTCAGCAAGAGACTAAGGCTATGGTTTGGTGTAGCTCATGCCGCTCTCTAGGGCACCCCCCACAGGAATGCCCCCTTCGGGTTTACTGCCACTTCTGTGAAAAATCTGGACATGAGGATAAGGATTGTTACTACCTCAAGGGATTGCGCCAAATACAGCAAAATCTTGGTCCTTCTGTCCAACAAGGGCTAGCACCTGCATCCAACATGGTCTCACCCTACGGCCATCAAAACCAGTTGCCTCCTCTGCTGACAACACCCCCTATGCAGCAAGGTATGCACAAAAACTTTGCACCCCACAGCTTTTATCATGCCAGTACTCCCTCAGTTCCCCAAAGTTTCTACACCTCAGCCTCCAACTCCATGCAGCAACCACCTCGTCCCCCGTTTTGTCCTTCCAATCGGCCCATACTCTGCTACAGATGCGGAGAATATGGGCATTATTAGAGCAAGTGTCCTTTACCCGAGGGGTCCCCTCCTTGTCGTCATTGCCCTGATTCGAAGGATCACTACAGTAAGGATTGTCCCAAGCACAGGGCATCCACGTCTTCAGGCTCGACTCAAAACCAGCCCGAATTCACCTTTCCGAAGATAAATTTGATTACTGTGAACACCGTGCCTCAACCTTCACCTGCTACTCATGTGGTTAAGCCTCTGCAAGTGGATGAGTCTGCTGGTGTCCTTACTCGGGCACAAAGAGAAGCTCTTGGTCTCAGTCTACCCACAGGTCCACCTCGCCAGTCTCCACTTCCTCAATCTGGTCTACCTGACCCAAAGGACAAGTCCTTCCCAATTGCTCAGAGCAAACCAACTTCCTTGTTATCTGACATTGATGGAGCCTTCTTAGAAGCAGTGGCTGACTTGTAACAGATTAAGGTCCCAAAAGGAGCCCAGCTCGAAGGCGCCAAGCCCACAGCAGAAGCCATCTTGAAAAATACTTTTCAACAGGTGTCACTATACGACATGCTAAAGCTTGACGCAACACTTAGAAGTGACACCCTGTCAGTCATTCAGTCTTTGTACCCGGGGGCTGGGCCTAGTGGCGGGCACCTCCCTGTACAGCCCTCAGGGTCTTACTTGATTTCCTATCCAACTGCTCCTCTCACCGATTATAAAAGTCCTCGTCTCACTGTATCTATTTTTGGACAGCAGCTATCCGGCGTCATCGTTGATGGTGGATCTGGAATCAATTTGATGCCCGAATTCACTATGAGGGCCTTAGGTCTACAGCCTACCCGACCTGCTCCTTTCACTGTTACATTGGCTCATCAAAGAACAGTCTACCCAGTGGGCATAGTCGACAAGGTGCCTCTGAAGGTACAAGATTTCACTTTTGACTTGGATTTTGTGGTAGTTCATCTTCCCCAGGTAGAGGGAGGTTATCCCTTGTTGATTGGTAGACCATGGTTGCGACATACGAAAGCACTTCATGACAGGGGAAACGACGCCATGTGGATACATACCCCTGGCTCTCCAATGCAACAAATTCGTCTCGAAGGTGGCATGGATCCAATCGTTCAGCATAGCTCTTTGTCAGTAGAGTCCAACCCTGACTTGGAGCAGCCGGTCCCTCCTGATGGGTCCGATGAAGACTTACTGCAGTGGTTAGAAGCTACATCTTCGATGCCATGCTATGCAGTCTCTCTTCAACCCTTGACAACAGATTCACCCTCTTCCCCTGATCCTACACTTGAAGCCAGTAATCCTAGTCAGCCAAGTGAACCAGAACCATGTGGGCCAGTCTCTGATGACCATCCTTCAGAGGGTCCATTGATTGAAACCATCGGCCTGGGTGAGCCTATAACCCACCATAGAAGGGGGAAAAAGTTTCCCTTGCAAGAGTTGGCCAACATCCCACCTCCCTCCTTAACCTCCATTCCATCTGAATCTCCACCCATGCCGGAGCACTTTGAGGTATCTGAGGATTTACCATTCATAGAGCTTCCATCAGGATGGTTGCAGAAAGAGTATGCTGATTTCAACATTGATCAAACGCCAGCTCATAATGTCCAGAAGCTCACAGAGGTGGCACGGTCTTCTATCCCTGACGCAGCCTCGCCCACTGCACTGCCTGACCCAGTCAGAGAGGTCAACCTAGGCGGCCCTGACAACCATCAGCCCATCTTGTTAGCCGCTTGGTTATGGGATCATCCCGCTATACTCGACCAGGTAATCTCTTTCATGCACTCTTTTCAAGGATATGTTTACCTGGTCTTACCACGATTTGGAGGGAATTCCAGCAGAGCTAGGAGTCCACACAATTCCTCTGGTTGAGGGGGCTAAGCCAGTCAGAGGAAGGGCTTACAAACTGAATCCCAAATATGTAGAAGCAATCAAAATCGAGTTGGAGAAAATGCAAGAAGCAGGTATTATTGTACCAGTAGAGCACTCAGAATGGTTGTCCCCTATGGTTATTGCCCCAAAGAAGCAGTCCAACAAAATTCGAGTTTGCGTCGACTACCGGGCTCTGAATAAGGTCACAATACCGGATGGATTTCCAACCCCTTTCAATGAGAGAGTCCTCGAAGATGTCGCTGGCCATGTACTGTATAGTTTTATGGACGGGTTCAGTGGCTACAATCAGTTAGGAATACATCCCGACGACCAAATCAAAACAGCTTTTGTGACTCCCTCGGGTATTTTCATCTACACTAGAATGTCTTTTGGGCTTAAAAATGCACCGCCTTCTTTCAATCGCATAGTATATCTCATCTTTTGTCCCCTGCTTACTGATCACCTTCGCATATTCATGGATGACTTTTCCACCTTCTCGGGTGCTCAATGTTCGACCCCAGTAGAAAATCTAAAGGAGCATCTTGCTCAGCTCTCTGCAGTCTTCCTCAGGTGCAGAGAGACACGTTTCAGGCTCAATCCGAACAAATGTCATTTTTTGGTCACAGAGGGCACACTGTTGGGCCATGTGGTGTCTGCTCAAGGTTTGGCACCTGACCCAGAGAAGATAGTGGCCATCTTGAAGTTACCTCCTCCCATAAATCCCAAAGGTGTTCAAAGCTTTGTGGGCCACACCGGCTATCATCGCAGGTTTATACGTATGTATGCACAGGTGGCTCAACCATTGACCCGGCTCACCAGTGCTGCTGTTCCCTTCCAGTGGTCAATACCTGAGGCCGAAGCATTTGCATACCTCAAAAAACGCCTCACTAAAGCGCCTATTCTAGTTGCCCCGGATTGGGTCCTACCTTTTCATGTGCATACAGATGCCAGTCTGCTGGCTGTGGGTGCTGTGCTGACTCAGCCTAGCAAAGAGTTCAACTTGGATCGCCCTGTACATTATGCAAGTCGCCTGCTCACCAAAGCAGAGCGCAACTATAGTACCACAGAGAGGGAAGGTTTGGCTATAGTGTATGCTCTACACAAATTTCGTCACTATTTGCTAGGGGTCCACTTCACAATTATTACTGATCACCATGCCTTGTGCTATCTACTTAATAAGCCACAGGTTGCAGGTCGAGTATGGCGATGGCTCCTCTATTCCAAGAGTTTGATTTTGAAGTGGTACTCCGTCCTGGTAAGCATCATGTAATGGCCGACCACCTCTCTCGCATTCACACAGGTGAAGAAGCTACCGGGATTGCGGATGACTTTCCAGATAGTAGTCTTTTTAAAATCGATACAACACCAGAATGGTACGGCGAGGTCCTACATTTTCTATCTACTGGGCTGTACCCAGAGAAGGCATCCCCACTGCAAAAGAGGAGATTGCTGTTGAAGTCCAGGCCTTTCACTCTGATTGGGGGCCAGCTCTACAAATCGGGACCAGATGGTGTTCTGAAGCTTTGTGTCTCGCCTCATGAGGTGGAGCATATTCTAGAGGATGCCCACAATGGTCCCACTGGTGGCCATTACCCTGGTCACATCACCGCCCAGAAGATTCTACAGAGTGGTCTATGGTGGCCCTACGTTTTTAAGGATGCAATAGCATATTCTAAGGTCTGTGATGTGTGTCAGCGTTGTGGGCCGAAGCCAAGTAAGCAATCCAACCGTCCTCTGCAGGTCTCGATGGCATGGCTACCTTTTGAGAGATGGGGCTTGGACTTTGTGGGTCTAATATATCCCCCGGCTCAACCAAGTAATCGCAAATATCTGCTAGTGGCTATAGACTATGCAACAAAGTGGGCAGAGGTACTGGCGACAGTAGATTGCACTGGCAATACAGTAGCCAAATTTTTATATGAAAATATTTTATGCAGATTTGGATGTCCCTTAGAGATCACCAGTGATAGGGGCAGTCATTTTGTCAATGACATGATCTAAAATTTGCTGGCCAATTACAAGATTTTTCATCGCAAGTCGTGCTCTTATTATCCTAGAGCCAATGGGCAGGCCGAGAGCACCAACAAGGTTCTGATCGCCGTACTGAGGAAAGCATGCCATCTCCATCCAACATCATGGGCTCAGGCTGTGCACAACACTCTTTAAGCATACCGCACATCTTTCAAAGCAACAACGAATCAAACGCCTTTTCAACTCGCTTTCGGTTTGGAAGCCATAGCTCCATTTGAGTTCAACTTCGGATCCCCTAGGGTGGGCAGTCTGCGTGCAAGTTGGGGCATGGA
The DNA here is from genome assembly GCF_014529385.1 of Adiantum capillus-veneris. Classification (NCBI taxonomy): domain Eukaryota; kingdom Viridiplantae; phylum Streptophyta; class Polypodiopsida; order Polypodiales; family Pteridaceae; genus Adiantum; species Adiantum capillus-veneris. The sequence goes on along the minus strand of NC_140935.1, from coordinate 7,347,650 downwards.
ATCTGCTTCTACATCCCGTCTCACCTTATTGGATGAAAGCCGCCGTTTAGCTTCACATGCTCTGCAAGCGGAGCAACTTCGTCGCAAAGCGTGGCATGATCGTCACCTCAGAAAGCCGAAAATAACGCAAGGCACACTAGTGCTGCTCTATCAGGTAAAATATTTGAAAAAAGCAAAGAAGCTGGTTCCAACTTGGCAAGGGCCATTCAAAGTACAGGAGATTTTGCCACAGGGGGCTGTCCAGTTAGTCACTTTGGATGGCGTTCCTTTGCCACTAGTAAATGGCTCTAGAATCAATGGCTATCACTCCTCTGAGTAAACTGAGTAAAGGGTCTGCAACTATTCCGCTCTGTAGGTTCTATGTCCCATCTCTCTCCTCCCCAATATCTTTCCATCAGAACGGATGTTCTGTTACTGTCTCAGTTCTGCTCTCCTCCCCACTAGCTTTCCACCAGAATGGATGTTCTATTACTGTCTAGGTTTCTGCTGTCTGTAAGTTTCCGCCTTTCCTCTAAGATATCTTTTCTCCACTAAGTCCTGGTAATTGGGTATTATCGAGAACTTCTACAGTTCAGTCACTCCTCTAATTGTTTCTATTCTCAGTGTTATTTGCGATTAAGTATTAAGGTCCTTCCAGTTAAGCTTTCAGTCAAGCTTCTCGTCGGAGTGGGTTTGTTCAGTTTGAAAAGTGGAATCTGCTTAGATAGCAATTTTACAGTGAACAAGGTGTAGTCAAGGATTTGATGAGACTCCCAATGCAATACTGTCTATGGGAAGAATATCAAAGACCTCTTGATTCCAATAGGAGCAAAAACCTTTGGTACCATTAAAATTTCAATTTTGCTGCAGGAACCTTAATCTACTAATACCCTTCTTATCTGGAGTCAAAATTGCTCTCTCCTTGTATATCCTTGGAGTCAAAATTGCCCTCTCTTTGTATCTGCTCGAACTTTGTACCTGCTCAAAAATTATCCTCTCGTTGTATCTACTAACACTTTGTACCTTCTCTTCGCATCTGTTAACATGTTAACACTGTGTACCTGCTCACACCATAGTTACCCGGAACGCGGAACGGGAACGGCAACGGGATCCCCGCGGAACGGGGGAACGGCTAGGGGTCCGGTACGGGAACGTCGCGGAACGGGAGGTATAAAAAACACCCAAATAGTGCAATTTTTAGCTCCTTGTGTTTAAATACAAGGAGTATTAGAGTGCTTTCACTCTAATACTCACAAAAAACTCGTTTTGAAGACCATTCAACCTTGCTATGACTAGATGATGTGAGAGAGAGAGAGAGAGAGAGAGAGAGAGAGAGAGAGAGAGAGAGAGAGAGGGAGAGATTTGAGAGAGTGGGAGGGAGAGGAAGAGAGCTTGAAGGCTTGAAGCCTTGAGCCTTGAGAGAGTGAGTCTTGAGAGGGAGAGATCTTGAGAGTGAGAGGGAGAGAGCTTGAGCCTTGAGGATTAGCTTGTGAAGAGAAAGGGGGAGGGGGGTGCATTTTATGAGTCCTTGAGGCCTTGCACACTTTCAAAAGAAGCCCAAACATTTACTTCAATTTTTTCAATTTTTGCCAAATTTGTTTGTAGCCATTGGCCATTCCAGGGGCATTCTGGAACGGCCCGGGGGCGTTTCGGAACGTTCCGGAACGGCCGTTCCGGTTTGCATTGGCCACCCGGAACGTCAGACATTCCGGGACGTTCCGGAACGTTCGGGAAGGGAACTGTCCCCCGGAACGCCGGAACGGGGGCTAGGGGGCGTTCCCCGGTAACTATGGCTCACGCTCCTAAGCCATTAACCGACCATAGTCTCCCAACCCCTCGCCCTACCTAAACCTTGCTGCTCGCCCCTACCTCACTTAAACCCCCTCTCGCCCCCTACCCTCTCCCACACCCCCTCTCGCCCCTATCCTCCCCTCTCGCCCCCTACCCTCTCCCAGCACCCCCTCTCGCCCCTATCCTCCCCTCTCGCCCCCTACCCTCTCCCAGCACCCCCTCTCGCCCCTATCCTCCCCTCTCGCCCCCTACCCTCTCCCAGCACCCCCTTTCGCCCCTACCCTCTCCTCTCGCCCTACCCTCTCCCAACACCCACTCTCGCCCCTATCCTCCCTTCTCGCCCCTACCCTACCCTCTCGCCCTACCCTCTCTCAGCACCCTCTCGCCCTATCCTCTAAAAGTTCACATTCGCCCCTACCCTCTACCCCTACCCTACTCTGGTTCGAATTTACCCCTATCCTAAATTACTCGCCCCAGCCTAAATCGTTTTGCAGAAATAATCCAACTTGGTCTGCATCTGACATCTGACTGCTTTCCCATCACTTGGCTACTCAGTGCTTTTCCATCACTTGGCTACTCAACGGCTCTGTTTGGCTCTGTTTGTCATCCTACCTCACCATGGCAGGGGGTAGCAAGCAACAGCAAGAAGGAAGTAGCAAGAAAAAGGTAGAGTTGAAGAGGAGGAAAGCTCTGGTTGGAGAATCAGAGAGCGAAGCAGATGAAGCATCTGCAAGCAGCAGCAACCATGACATAGATGACTTTACCTCCAGTGACCCAAGTGATGAGAGCTACAAAGCAAACTCAGCAGCATCTGATGATTCAGATGTAAATTCCGAGTCAGGTGCTTCCAGTGATCAGGAGGAACATTCAAAGGTGGCTCAGAAAAAAGAAAAGCAGCAAATCATCACTCATGAAATCAAGAGGCCTAAAAAATCGCACAGCATTCTCATTACATTTTCATATGCAGCAACCTCGACCATCTCTCAGTGAGGTTCTTTCGACTGCTTAGCTACAGACTCTGGGCCTCACAGCATTGGCTGATGCAAATTTACCTGATACTGTTCCAGCAGAACTGATACATCAACTGTTGAAAAACTTTCCAAAGGTCCGAGGCCACAAGCTAACAGCTACAAGGCTTGGCCATGCCATGGGTATGACCAACTTTCCAGCTGTGAAGTCTACTACTCGCACTTTCTCTTTATTGTCCAAGGATGCGACAATCCAAGCATGTAAAGAGCTATTGAGCTCGGATCACCCAAATTATGAGCGAAACAGACGGCTTCTCGCAATCTTCAGGTATTACTTTCTGGCTCGGGATGCCAAAGAAGACAAGGTACAAACAGATATTCTCACTACATTCTCCCACTGCGACGGGCTATACTGTTTAATCCACACTATCCCATGTGGATTCCACCAAATTCTCTTCAGCTCTTTGCAGTCTAGGGCTAAAAGATTTCGGGCCCAAGTGCAGTCTGTGCAGTTAACTTTTAGATGTTTTGCAGCACCTCTCTTGGCATGGATCATAAACATACCTATTAACATAAATGAAGTGGATGAGGAACGGGGAACCTCGAAAGGGAAAAGGAAAACCGTGAGCATGCAGGTTGACCCCACAGTCACCAAGAAAAAGAAGATCAAGGCGAAAGTGGTGAAGGATACAGTGAAGTCTCTACTCTCCTTGCCAGTTTATGAGAGCCAGCAGACTAGGGTACATCTTCAGCGTCATACGTCTACTTCTACACCTGGTTCTGCTGTGCCGACACCAGTGTCTACTACCGCTCCTCAGAATAGGATGGTCACTTCACCCATACAGAATCCTCTTCCTTCTTCTCCCATCTTCACTCATACACCAGTCAACATATCACTCCCTCCACCTACAACAACAATCTCCGAAGCACCTACTACACCAAGTATCCCTACTTCTAGCTCGTCGGTTGTGCCACCAACTGCACCTACTTCTAGCTCGTCGGTTGTGCCACCAACTGCACCTACTTCTAGCTCGCCGGCAGTGCCGCATGTGCACCCTCCAGCGTCACATCCATCTGAGGGATCTTCAGGTAGGACCGACTCCACTTCTCTGTTTCAGCTTTCAGAGAAGTTGCTTCAAGACTCCAGAGCTGCTATTGCCACCGTCGAGCTAGGCGCAGAGCAGCTAGCTGCAACCCACCAGCATCACTCTGCCACATACGCAGCTATGGAGGCATCCCTGCGAGTTGCCGAGAGTGCCATCGCAGATCGAGATGCAACGATTTTTGCACTACAGCAGGCATTGAAGATAAAGTCGAGGATTATTGATGACCTAAAAGCACAGGTGCACGGATTTCAAGAAATGCTTATGTATGATAACAGGCCTACCCAGGCTCCTGTGGGATATGGGTGGATTGGGCCAGGGATACAGGTCCAGAATCCAGCAGGCTTTGCAGCGCCAGCAGGTCCCTCTCAGCCCTCTCAGCAGTTCATGGGACACTACCCAGCAGGTCCCTCTCAGCCCTCTCAGCAGTTCATGGGACACTACCCAGCAGGTCCCTCTCAGCCCTCTCAACAGTTCATAGGACACTACCCACAGCCCCAGTTCCAGTACTTCACTCAGGGGTCTCAGGTCCAGATGCCACACATGCAGAGCAAGAGTGTTCCTTGCTGTGACGGTGTTGCTGGTGCACACCGCCATGGTTGTGTTACTAGGCGTCCGAAGTTCACTTCAGGGCAGGTGCTCCCATCCGCTGTGCAGCAGATGGCTGCTACAACCACAGGAAACCAAGTTACGCAAAGCACAGTACAACAACCGCATAGTTACACTATCGATCTGATGGCTCCTCCCGATCCGGATACTTCTGGAGCAGCAGTGGCGACGACACTTTCACTTGGGTGACAGGACTGTGCTCTTACCCCACCTTTCATTGTACATATAGTTACTTTTGCAGTTTCATTCAGTTTTGGCTCACCGAGACGGTGACCAGTCTTGTGGTGGGCAACCTGTAGCAGGCTACAGTGTCACTTCACAGGATAGGCACTTGGACAGTTAGCTACAGTTGGTCTGGTTCACACTGGACGGACCCTTTGGGCTGGGAGTGACACGTGGCAGGGTACCTACGGTGGTCTAGTGGACATCGTGGCCAGGTCACCACCACCACTCAGTTTGGAGATAGACTTAGCTGGCTGGACATTTATGGGCCGTTGGTGGCTCTTATGGTTGTACATATGAGTAGTCGTTTGGGACAGTTCTATCTTATCTTGCACGTAGACGTCTAGGTCGAGTCTTACACAGAGCACTGCTTCACCATCCATGCATATCTGAGCCTCGACACCCCATTTGTACATGTGAGTCCTGGGCTGGAGCTGAGTGTGCTGCCAAGCCAGAGTCTGTACATGGTTCTTTGAGCTAGCCGAGTCCATATGTTCTGGTCTACTGTTGTGTCTCTGTTGTTATCCATTGTTTCTGTGTTTCATTCTGTTTGAGAGTTTCTATTTGTTGAGTGAGATTGTCACGCACATTGCACTGAGGGACACCCACACTGTAGAGAGCACGACACATTATCCGCGCTACATCATCCGACCTTATAAACCCACTTATTAGGAATAGCTTTCCTACCTTTGGGCAAAGCCACAAGCTCCCATGTAATATTTGCATACAGTGATTGCATCTCAGATTCCATAGCAAGCTCCCACTTACTTTTGTCTTCACAAGACTGGGACTCTTTGAATGTAAGAGGCTCCCCCTCATCTATCAACAAAATGCAATCTATAGATGGCTAGAACCTCTCTGGTTGCCTTCTAACACGTGTAGACCTTCTCATCCAATGCTCTGCATTGACTGGCAATGGGTCTACATCGTCCGGAATGTGCACACAATCAATTGGCTGCTGATTTTCAGCATTACCTCGCTGCCATAATTCTTTTTCAGCATGCTGGTCATGTGGTATAATACCATTTCATGCATCCCATTCAGTGTTACCGGGGAACGCGTTCCCTAGGCCTTGGAAAGCCGGAACGTCGTTCCCTCCCCCCTTGCCAGGCCGGAATGTCCCAACGTTTTGCCGTTCCGAGTGACCACCTGATACCAGAACGGCCGGCCGGAACAGCTCTAGAACGGCCTTGGAACGGCCAACTCTCAAAAATGGGGAGAAATGGGCAGTTTTTTGCAAATTTGTAGTGAACATTAGGAGTTTTTTAAAGTGTGTAAGGACTCAAAATGCACCCCCTCACACCCATTCCCTTCTCAAGCAAATCCACATGCCCTCAAGGTCTAAGGCTTAAGCCTTAAGCTCTCTCAATTCTCGAAACTCAAGCTCTCCCCCTCTGACTCTCTCAAGCTCTCTCCCTCTCTCTCTCTCTCTCTCTCTCTCTCTCTCAAGCTCTCTCGCTCCCTCCCTCTCCCCCTCTCCCTCTCGCATCATCCATGGCTTAAAGGTCTTCAAATCGAGTTTTTTGTGAGTATTAGAGTCAAAGGACTCCAATACTTCTTGTATTCAAATTTCAAACATGTAGAGCTAAAAATTACATTATTTGGGTGTTCTTTATGCCTCCCATTCCGCGCCGTTCCCCTGTTCCACGGGGTCCCCCGTCGCCGTTCCCGTTCCGCGTTCCGAGTAACTCTGATCCCATTGTCTTCTGGCAATTGCACAAAAGGTTGCTGCTCATTTTCAGCATTAAAAGGAATCAAATTTTCAGCCAAAGGTGGCTTTATGGCTGGCTGATTATGTAGAAACTTGACTTTCTTTTTGTCAATGTCTACATGTGTAGCATTTTTTAGCAATTTAACCTCATTGAAAACTACATCTCGGCTCCGTGTTATCTTCCTGTATTGAGTTATCCAAACTCGATAACCCATCTCTCCTTCATCTCCATATCCCATGAAGATGCCCTGGATAGATTTCATGTCAAGTTTGGTCCTCTGATCAGCACGTACATGCACAAATGCATTGCAGCCAAAGACTCGTAAATGGTCATATGAAGCCAGTTTGCCAGACCAAGCCTCTTCAAGAATGCCATTATCTAACGTACGATTCGGAGAGTGATTGTGCATATAAACTGCAGTTTTAAGAGCCTCTCCCCAAAATTCTTGAGGGAGATTAGCTGTGGACAATATGCATCTCACTCTCTCACAAATTGTGCGATTATATCCCACACCATTAGATGATGGATTATAAGGGGTTGTCAATTCCCGCTTGATGCCATGCACCTCACAAAAGCTCTTAAACTCAAGTAATTCATACTCTTCTCCATTATCCATCCTGATAGCTTTTAGCTTAAGTCCTTTTTGTGTGGTCACAAATGCATGAAATTTCTTAGATGAGTCAAGCACATCACTTTTACTCTTTAGTACATATACCTATGTCTTTCTACTATGATCATCAATGAAAGACACAAAGTATTGTGCCTCCATGTGAATTCACAAGCATAGTGCAAACATCAGAGTGTACTAAATCAAGAACATGCAATTTACGAGTGACACCAGAGGAATAAAAGAACTTCACTAGCTTTCCATAGATCCAATCATTACACAAATCAAGGCCAGGGCCTTTTACATCAAATTTCCCCAAAGAGGAGAGAACATCAAGCCCTTTTTCACTCATATGGCCAAGTCTTTTGCCCCAAAGCTCCATGTGAGAGTGAACTTCAGCTACAGCCAAAAACTTGCCAGGTGATGCCTTGCAATGTAAGTAATAAAGAGTTCCCATCTTGCTGCCCTTTACAATCAGCATTGAGCCTTTAAGCACTTTCCAAGAGCCACCACCAGCCATAGTGTGATAACCCTTGATATCTAGCTGCCCAATTGGAAGTAGTCTTTTCTTAATGCCAAGTACATACCTAACATCATGCAAAATCAGCTCTTGACCCTTGATATCTAGCTGCCCAATTGGAAGTAGTCTTTTCTTAATGCCAAGTACATACCTAACATCATGCAAAATCAGCTCTTGACCATTTTCAAGTGCCTATAGTGCCAACACCCTCAATCTCACATGCATGGTTATTGCCCAAAGTAAACTTTACCCAGACTACCTGCAGTGTATGAAGCAAAGGACTCCAAAGATGGAGTAACATGAAACGAGGCACCACTATCTACTATCCATGATTGTGACAAACCATCCTGTGTTGAAAGTAATGCATCAATTACCTTTGCTTTTGTGATACACATGTCACTTGCCATTGCCACACTATCATCGTGAAAGCATGAGTCAACAACAAGTGCATCATCTGTATCAACAATTTCTTCAATGACCACACTAGAAACAACATTTGCCTTGGCAACTTCCTTGGAAGAAGAGTCATACCATCACTCTTAGAATCATTAGAATCCTTCTTCTTCTTACCATGTTGTTTCTTTCTTTTGAGTTCCTCCTTGTAGTACCCGCAATCGGGTTTTTTATCCCCTTTGCATCCACATTGATAGCATGTAACATCCTGGGACTTACCCATGTTTTTACTCATGTTCTTGCCTCTATTGTTTGTATTATTCTTCTTTTCAGACCTACCTCTAACATTGTATGCTGACCCGCTGCTTTCACTGTTGGTCTTTCTTCTAATCTCTTCATTGAGAATAGAACCTCGTACACCATCAAATGTCAAAGCAGCATTGTTGCTCAAAGAGACAACTAAAGCTTCCCTTCTGTCAAGCAAAGTCATCAATAAGAAAATAGCCTTTAGCATATCACCAAATGGCTACAAAGTTGAGTCTTGCAACTGACTCAAGATACCAGCCTCAAGTGTTCAGATGTAGGCTTCAACTCATCCAACTCCATGTTTACAAGCTTACGCATAAGATGCACTTGATTCACAGGAGTTGTATTCTCATACTTATTTGTCAATTTCTTCCATATAGCATAAGCAGTGTCAAAACGCTTAATGTTCGTGAGCACCTCATCAGACACAGCCATCTTGATGTAAGCAATAGCTTTCTTGTTGAGCCTAGCCCAATCATCATCTGACAAAGCTACAAGTTTCACTTCCAAAAGTACATATCATCACAGCCTTTCAGAAATAAGATTCCTTGCATTCTATCCTTCCACAAGTCAAAGCCAGAGCCGTCAAACCTCTTGATTTCAAGGAGAGACTTTAACTCACCACTCGTAGACGCATTAGAGGCCATTTCGGTGCAAAAAGGACCAAAAATTCACTGCTGTAATTTTATGACAATAGGCTGAAAACTGAGATTTTCTTACAAGCTCAATACTCAGTGTAGAAGAGCAAGAGGTGGTAACACTACGTTACCGACACTTTATCACAAGTGTACAACAGTAAAGAAGGATAAATTTCAGCAATAAAAGCTGAAATTTCAGCACACAAATAGGGCATACATTCCTAGCAAGAGTACTACCACTTGAGCAGTAGAAGCAAAGCGCATATGCAAAAACCTCAAATTTGCAAATGGATTAAAAGTTGCTGCAAAATGTATTTTCAACAATACATCAACTCAATGGTGAGTATTCCGCATGTAAATACATAAATGTATGCCACATATAAACTTCTTGATGAAACCTAAGTTTTCTTTAAAAAACTCAAAATCTCTGCTCAAACTGTCCACAAATTGCAATAATTTCACCAATGTCTGCAAATATTGAAATTTCAGCAAAAGCCCCAAATTTTGACAATCTAATTGCTGAAATTTCTGCAAATTGAGCAAAAAACCCCAATTTCCCTCAACCTGTAAGCGCAATTTCAACCTCGAAAGCCTCAATGTGTTGTTAAATTGCTGAAATTTCATCCCTTCTTGATGAAACCTAAGTTTTCTTTAAAAAACTCAAAATCTCTGCTCAAACTGTCCACAAATTGCAATAATTTCACCAATGTCTACAAATATTGAAATTTCAGCAAAAGCCCCAAATTTTGACAATCTAATTGCTGAAATTTCTGCAAATTGAGCAAAAAACCCCAATTTCCCTCAACCTGTAAGCGCAATTTCAACCTCGAAAGCCTCAATGTGTTGTTAAATTGCTGAAATTTCAGCCCCTGCGAGTTTCTCCTTTCTTTGCTATAAAGGATTTTGCCTGCTTTCTCTAGAACGGAAGAATCCACAGCCTCAAGCGATCCAGAGGGACTATGGGTTGTAGTGAGAGGAGAGAGAAAACCTGCTGACTGAAAATCGTAGAGAGAGAGAGAGGGATGGGCTGAAATCGAAGAGAGAGAAAATACTTGCTGCTTCCTGCCAGGTGCGTAGGTGTGCGGGAACCGAAGCTTTGATACCAGTTTGAAGGTCGCGCTGGCAACTGGAGAAGGCAGCCCTGGTATTTTGTGCATAGAATGAACGTGAGAAGTAGAGGTCGACGCAAGGTGTTTTACGTGATTAGCACACCAATGTATTATTGTTTTTAGGGTACACATTATAAGGGTCACTTAAGTGACCCTAGGGGTGGTTCACACCCAAAGAATAAGTGAGCGTGCAAATATACAAAAGAGGTGGCTAGAGGGCCTTTAGAGTTTAGACCCAACAACCCCCACTTTGCAGCACAGCCCAAACCTTCTTCGTTTATTGCTATTTGGCACTTACTAAGTTTACATGCGACAAGCTAAGAAAACTTTTCGTCTGGCTGCACTTACTAGTAGTGTTGTTAGCTTCTTACATTTCTTAATGCTTAATCCAATCAAGGTACAACTTCGAGAAAGGCAAAGTGGTCACCTGTTTGTGAGAAGCTCTTCCCTTGTAGCAACAGCTGCAAACATAAAGCAAGATATTAAGTACAATGCAGTGGTTGCACCAATGGCTGACAACGTGCCTCTGGGTATGGATCTTTGAGTGTCTCGTAATGATGCTGATCTATTAGAACCTGCCATGATCCCCGTGACAGCAGGAAAGAATAGCCCTAATAACTCACTGAAACAGAAGTTCATGCAATAAACATCATGTAGTGGCAATATAATTAAGAGTGTGCGCTTAAAGGTAGATACCATGCACACAGATTCAGAAAGAATTTAAAAAAAAAGCGTGTACATACTCAAAACCCCAATATGTAATTCCATCTGGTGATGGAATCCCAGCTCTATTTGTTCTTTGATACTGAGCTTCCCAATTACTCTTTAAAGTCTTGAACCGCAAGCCAGTGATACCTAGTGGACGTTGCAAAAGCAAGGAAAGTTTATGATCAGAAGGCTACTGTTGCAATCTAAAGGTTTAAGGAACTTATGACATAAGACAACAAAGCACCTGATCCATCCTGTTTGCGAGCTGCAAATATGCCGATAAAGATCAGTAACAGTGAGACTAAGACTGGGATGAGAAATGTTGGGGCAACCTTGTTTATCATCTTCACTCCACCAAACACAATAAGGCACAAGACCACAGTTACAAGAACGCCATACACCTGAAGGTCGTGTAAATTAGGGCCTTTAATTGCTTCTGTAGTTGCCCCTGAAGCAGATGGAGCCAGAACTTCCGTAACACTAGCTGCAAAATCATGTACCAACCCATAGAAGACTGAGATGACTATTTAAGGAAGTAGGAAACTTGCCCACAAACTTCAAATTTTAGGGTGCATATTTCCATTCAAATTTGGTAGCCTCTAAAATACTTCCCATCAGACAGAATGCTTGCACTGCAAATAATAGGCTGCACTTGCTAGATGTCTATGTTGTGACCAGCTGGGATAAACCTTAGTCTTGTTCAAGTAAATCTCTCCAAAAAGCAGCATTAGATACTGATAGCAGACGTTAACTCAAAGTTTCAAGAAATTTGATAGCATTAAATTGTAGCACAAAGGTCCCTCAGTATGCACCCATGACGGTATGGGCCATATGCATGCTTCAAAGTCTATGTAAATCAAGGAAATGCCTAGAGAATTGTGTCCAGCACTTGTAAGCTGATTCCCAGGAACTGCATTACAGCAACAATTGATTGGCTGGTTGATGACCATGCATATGATAAACCCATCTTTGCATATGCTAATTGTTCTCATCCAAGCGGGTGTTGTTATGCATTTGTCCGCATCCACTACCCTCGTCGTGCAGATTAGAGCATGTAGAACCCATGTCTGCAATTCCCCGCTCTCAAGGCAACCAGATAAACAGGACATCTGTGCAATAGAAGCTAGGTGTATATTTCCCAGTATTTAACTTAAGACTCACATTTGTACAGTCGATGAAGTGCATTTGTACAGTCAATGAAGTGCTACATGGCTATAGACCTTCTAAGTATTGGTTGCATACGCTCAAAACGCGTAATGGAACAGAAAGATGTCTGGCAATTTTGAAGCATCCATCTTTATCACCTACCATCCCTCTCTCTTCCCCGGGTTACCAGCTCCTGCTAAGGTTCCTATGGCAGTCAGCATCACCATGAAACATTTCAGTCCCAAAATCTTTCAGGCCAAAACACAAAGTTTCACCCTGAAACATTTCATCTCTAGAAAGTACAAACCAAAACGCCTGAAGTTACATAAATTTGAATTTGTAGGCTAAGGTTTCAATATGGTGTTTCATGAAATCAAAACATTTCACGAGTTTCATGGTTTCAAGGTTTCACCCTTAACAAAACATGTTTCATGGTAACCATGATGGCAGTCAATCTCGACAAGCAAGCTCTTTCATCAGTAAAGGCGAGATCTCCTATAGGTGATTTATGAAACTATCAATTTGGTCACTCAAATGTTGATGTTCTTTGCTTTCAAGAGCAATGACTGTTGGCTTACCTGATGTTGGGGGTAAGCAAGGATAGTGCAGTTCCTGCATTTGTAAAGAGCGACATAGAGAGGCTATTCTAAAGTACTCTACCCGACGAGTTTCTGCAGTTTTGGAGTTGGTTCACACCAACTTATGTCATAGTTACCCGGAACGCGGAACGGGAACGGCGACCGGTTCCCCGCGGAACGGGGGAACACCTGAGGGGTCCGGAACGGGAGCGGCACGGAACGGGAGGCATAAAAAACATCCAAATAATGCAATTTCTAGCTCTATTTGTCTAAACAAGTAGTATGAGGCCATGGATTATGTGAGAAAGAGGGGGAGAGGGAGAAGAAGAGAGCTTGAGCCTTGAGGCTTGAGCCTCGTAGACTTGAAAGTTGAGACGACTCGAAAGATTCTCGCATCTTCAATGGCAAATGTGTTTCATTTAGGCTTGACTCCTTAAGAGCTTGAGAGAGAAAGACGGGTAGCAAGAGGGAGAGGGAGGGAGAGAGCTTGAGAGACTCCGAGAGAAAGATACATAAGAGCTTGAGACTTGAGAGAGGGAGCTTGAGATAGTAGATACATAATGGCAACCTTGTGCATTGTCACTCGTGAAGGTAAGAGATGGGGGGGGGGGGGGGGGGGGGGGGGGGGGGGGGGGGGGGGGGGGGGCATTTTATAATGGGGAGCTGAAAATTCTACCCCCAAATTTTGGCCGTTTTTTACTGCTGCCCAGTCGTTCCGGCAGCCCCGTTCCGGTTTGGCCCGGCTGTCCGGAACGGCCAGTCATTCCAAGCCGTTCCATATGATCCTCCACCCCCGAAACATCGTTCCGGCATTCCACACCCCTAGAATCCCGTTCCATAGAAACTATGACTTATGTGGACTTTTGCAGACTATAGCCCTTTGTAGAGCTCTTTATTTATTCTACTTCTCTATGAGAGAGATATGTGTCAACATGATGACATCATATGTCTGCCATGGCACACACGTGTTCTCACACACACTGTCACGAGACGGGCACCACGTGCCAACGGAAAAGAATAGATTGAACAACTTTAAGCACTTTAAATAACAACCGAACTGAAAGAGATGCACAACACACGAGACTGGGAGTGGCAGTGTTCCACTCCAAAAGAGCACTGGCCCCAAACCTTAGCGCCCCTTTTGGTATTTCTTTATATTGCTTCAAATCAATTCAAGCCGGTACTCCACGCTTTGCACCTTCACCCGGAAGCGTGCCAGAGAATGAGCCCTTGGCTCATATTTAAAGGGCCTTGGCCTATGAAAAGCAGTTACATGAAAAGCTTCAAACTCAAAAGCATCTTGCCTCAAAAACTGGCGCTCAAAGCTGCCTAGTGTGAATCATGGAAATCCATAGAGGTGCCACATCAGCACATTCGGCGCGAAATCCAAAAATCCATAGTTGTTGCCACGTCAACATGTGAGCGCACAATTTAGGCGTATGTACTGGCCTGCCACGTCATCAACTGCTATGCAATAGTGTGTATGTGTGTGTGTGTGTGTGTGTGTGTGTGGGGGGGGGGGGGGGGGGGGGGGGGGGGGGGTTCCAGCTTTATTTAATCCCTTTAGGTCACTTGGGCCCCATCGGACGGGATCCTGCAAGTTGGTGAAACTTCTCCTGCTGCTTCTCCTTAGGGTTTAGGTCTCTCGGTCGGGATCTGCAGGTTGGCTTCGATCTTTAGTGGCTTGACACGTCAAAAATTTGTAACACACATAGTGTACGGAGACATGCTGATGTGGCAGTGTACCACTAGTCATGTGGCATTTGTAACAGACTTGGACACTCCAAGTCGAGAATCTACCACGACATCACAAAAAATCACTTCAAACAGTTCACAGTTCACATTCATTTGGATCTCAGAGCATGATTTATCGGCAATGTAGTTAGCAATCACATCCAGATCCACTCAAGACCTCATAGATGCCCGATTGAGTAACCCCTATTGCAACCATGTCTATTCGAGATCATTCAGACCAAAATGCTGCAGTCATTTCGTCTATCAATTCCTACACTTAAAAACAAGTCAAGAAAAAATCAGTTACGTATTCAGGAATTCCATTTCATAAAGTCATGCAACAGAATACTGTCAGCTCTCAGTATCCCTGAAGCTCAAAGACACATCAGTGACTCTAGTATTCAAAAATCAAGACATCTGTTGACAAAGGAGCGGAGTAACTCCCCTCTTGTGCAACCCACTGCACCGGATCTCCGGCCAAGCTGAATTCAGGGTTCCTTTTGGAGTAGGCTATGCTAAACCAAAAGCTTCAAGGTAAAGGTTCACAATCTCAGGAGTATCTGCTAGGTCCTCCTCCTCCATCCACTTCGCATCCAATGCAAGATAGTTCTTGAATTTAACCAAGAACCGCCTTCCTACTTTACCCTTATTCTTTCTGTCCTTATATGCCAAAATCTGTTCAAGAACAAGGATCTCCTCGTTTTCTTCCACGTCGGGTTGCTCATCGGGCTCCCCATCTTCGGGCACATCACCTTTAAAAGGTTTCAACACACTCACTCACTTTGTTCGTGATCATGGCACTCTCCATAAGACGGAAGGCTCTCTCCTTCCCTAAGAACTAAAAGGAACCTTGAGCAAAATAAAGATCACTAATCTTGAGAAAATACAACATTCATTCCGCTGCACCTTACATTGGTATCAGAGCTTTGGAAGTGTTCTGCATTACTCAAGGAAAGAACCACAAGAATTTTTTTTTGCTTATTGCGGTCGCACGAACCCAAGTTTACTTGGGCGTGGCGATTCCTAATCGTGTTTTGTTGAAGAGTGACAGGAATCCCAAGAAAGAAGGGCTTGTCCAGCCTCCCCTTGTGTCTCTTTTCACTCATTGAGAGCGGACCGCGCACTTCGCGGGCGGCCAATCGACGTGAGGTGGGAAAAAGCAACCTCGGTGTGAGCGCAAGGCCGCCAAGGGGTGCGCCCGCAGAAAAGGGTAGAACTCGGGTGAAGAGAAGATCCTTCTCCAACGCGATTTGCAAGCGAAAGAAAACCTCAAGAACCTCAAGATCCTCAAGAACCCAAGAACTCAAGAACCCAAGACCCTCAAGAATCAAGAACCTCAAGAACCCAAGTTCCTCGCAAACTTAAGAACCCAAGATCATAGTGCATGGTCATCACCCGAAGCGGAATGGATACTTCGCATACAGGTGATGAGCATGAGAGAGGCGACAGACTCGTCCCCACCCGGAGATGATTTCTTTAACCCTCCCCCTTCGCCATCTATGCCACCAAGTTCACCAAACCCTATGGAGGAAATGGTCAAGCAGATGTTGGCCATGATGGATAGACAAGAAACAAATCGCCTTGCTCAGGACCATGAGCGCGACGAAAGAGCCTATGAGCGCGACGAAAGAAACCCAAAACTTGCCACAAAACAAGAAGACAATCGACTTGCTTTAGAGCGCGAGCGCAACGAACGCAAAGAACGGAAACAACTCAAAAAGGCGAAAGAGGCGGCAAGAAACGCGGCTTTGAAGGCCGATCGTGTTGCTCATAGATTGGCTTTGGAGACCGAGCGTGAAGCTCAACGAGAGCTACACACTCAAGAATTGCTTCGACAAGCACTAGCCTCAAAGACCGACACACCCAAAGATCGTGGGAGTTCGTCAAGTGGCGCAAGCCACGACGTGGATTCCAATCATCTAGTCACAGAAAAATTGACTTTCAGTAAGTATGATGGTAAGATGGATGCTACGGTTGTTCATTCTTAGTTGCATCAATTTAATGCTTATTTTGCGACAACTAACTAAGAAGACAGGAAATAGCAAAGTTTTGACGGCAACTATGTACCTTGACGGTGATGCCATCAATTGGTACCACGCATGGCAAGAGGCTCAACTAGCCGTGCACCTAGAGGCAGCCGACGATTTCACGCCCCTCTTTTAGTTGGACTGATTTCCAAGACAAGCTCAAGGCGCGGTTTATGCCACCTCAGTACCTTGCACGATTGAAGGATGATTGGCGCTCTCTCAAGCAAAATGGTATGCCAGTCATGTCTTTTTCTAATCGTGTTTTGCAGCTAGGTACCCAATTACGCATGTCATATGATGAACGCAAAGAGGCATTCCTTTTTGGATTGGACGAGTATATCAAGTACGATGTCGAGGTACTCGATCCAATCGATCTCAACAAGGCGGTAGCCATTGCTCTCGCACAGGAGATGAAGCACAACAAGGAAAAGCCTAAGGAGAACAAGACTTCCACAACTACCTCGCAGACTTCTCAGAACCCTCAGAACGGTAAGAATGGTAAGAATGATAACTCTACTAACCAATCTATCAACAGTATCTCATCAAAGAATTCTTCCAATGAATCTAAGGGTAAGGCTAACACAATTGCTAAACCTAAGCTTACTCCAGATGAAAAGGTAGCACAAGGAATTGTAGGAGGATACATCACGTCGGAAGAACAAAGCACTTATTCTAAGGAAGGTCGTTGTTTTCATTGTCACATTAAGGGTCACATAAAAACATGTCCTAAGCTTGAATCGAATGAATCTAAAGAACCCACAGCACCCACTACATCTGTCAATGCAATGAATGATAACACAATTGTGCCCAAAGTTTCTCAGGACACTCCCATTGATGATTCTCTCATTAAATGTTATGGTCGTACGTCGGGGCACCGTTTTGTCATATTATTTGACCCAGGTAGTATGCATGATGTGATCAGTTCCTCTCTTGTTGAGAGAGCCCGCCTCGAGGTTAGTCCGAGATCTCCTATCGAGGTCTCTGGCTTTCGACCTGGTATGGACGCTCTCATCACAGAGGAATGCCTTGATGTGTTGTTTGCAATTCAACAGACTGCCTTCACTAGAAGATTTGTTGTTTCTCCTCTCTCAGGATGTGATATGATTTTGGGCATTCGATGGTAACGCTCTCATTGATTTTGAAGCTAACACTTTAACCCTCAATGCCAAAAGTGATTCTCCTACTATCTTTCATGGAGTGGACATTGCTCCTTCTCCATCTCTCATTGCTAATATGCAGGACAAGGATGAAAGGATTCGGGATAAGGAGATTCTCTCAGTCTCTCTTTCTCCACAACATGACACACAGGATTTGCATGATTATAAGAAGCATGATGATTTGGATGACAATGACAAGCATGATGATTTGGATGACAATGACAAGCATGATGATTTGCATGATCAAGATGTGATTTCTCACAAGCATGATGAGTTGCATGAAGATGATGTGATTGTTGACACGGATGAGGTACTAGTGAATGCTTTTTCTAGCGAAGCTAACCTCGTTGCAGATTCGATCAATCACGAAGGATCGATCTTGGCTCTCGAGCCTTGGTCCAAAGATCAATCACGAAGGATCGATCTTGGCTCTCGAGCCTTGGTCCAAAGAACCCTCACGGGAAGTATTATGTGTTCGCATGATTGATACGCACGCATTGTTCGAGTGTTTCATTCGTGATCGTTTCCTGTATTTTAGTCAGCATCGTTATGTGATCCCTTTTCCTAGGCATGACATATTGTATGTTGAGCACGTTTCTCTCATGGATGAGTACGAATGTATGCGGATTTTTCGTAAAAAGCTGAAAGGTATGTATGTAAGGAAGTCACATTACATGTCTCTTCCTTGGCATGACACAGTACCCAGAAGAGCACGTGATAGTATGAGCACCCATCATGGGCATTTCCATTGTGATTTGCCAAATTTGATTGATTTCGATCAAACAGAAAAGATTCGATCTCATTGTTTGCATGTGTTTGATGAACGGGTTGTCACTCCGTCTCTATGTTCGTCTACATTGTATACACAGTCTTTAGAGAAGACAAGATTTTTTTCCTTCACTTTACATGGAATGGGTATGTTCAGGGTTTTGTGTTGGAGATGGTTTCAGAAATTTTCAGCCATGGAGATTCTTCAAGATGAAGGAAGCAGGACTCTAGACGAAGTTGAAGTTCAAGCGACTTTGTGTCGCTTTCGGCGCGGCCCAAAGAAGCAAGCGTTGCAGACCTTTATGAAGTTCAAGTACCGCACGACCCACACATCAGAGTGGGCCGGCGAAGAGTCCCTTCCAAGATTCCAGATGCTGTTGGCGATCCCCCTCGACGCCATACAGTTCGGTAACAATACCTCACTTTTAAAAGGAGGGGATGTCACATGACACATCCCAACCCTATGTGTCCGTGGACAAGCTACACCACAGCAGGGTTCAGTCAGTTCAGTCAAGTCTAGATTAGCAATGATGTGGCACTTTTGTGAGTCTATTCGTAGACCGTGCATGCCCAGTCACTTAGTGTAGATGCATATCCTCCGGTTGCACACAGCATGATCATCAGTATTCACTTCAGAATCCATCAGATTCAGTCAGGGGAATTTTCCAGTGCATTTAGCCTATTTTCCTTTTTTTTTTAATTTTCACTTATTATTTTTAAGTGACTTTCCAACAAAACTAGGTAGGGCAATTTTGCTAAGTTAATATATGAGCAAACCCATGTTAGCAGTAATTGGCAGAAGAGGCAGCAGGAGCTTCCCGCTCAACAGGCAACTTCTCAGCAGTACCCCCCCTCAGCACCCCCAGCAGATACCATCGCCTAGCCTCTTGCAGACTTTGGCGTTTTCTTCACAACAAGCCATCGCCATCCCCCACCCCAGTTCCCTGGCGTTTCCTTATCCAACAACCATCGCCAGCAAGCATCTAAGCCTAGCGTTTTTCTCCTGATCACCATCAGCGTTTTCAGCCATTTACTAACGATAGCATCATCAGCAAGTCCAGCGTTTTTCTTCATCGAATTCAGCAAAGCAACCACAGCGTGATAGGGATTTACTAACGCTAGAGCTGCTGCCATTTTCAGCATGAAAACCACCTGCTGTTCCAGCGTTTTTCAGCCAAGGATATCTCTCTTAAAACGCAGCCAGAAGAGCAGTACATTCAGCGTTTTTCATCATTAGCATGACTCCCGACAACTCCACCATTTTCAGCCCTTAAGACGGCAGTAAAACAGTCCATTTCAGCCCCGAAACAGTCCACGAAATTCAACCAATAGAAGATCACAGATTTCAACCTAAGTTGTCGTCGTCATCACCGTCGTCGTCATTGGCATAGTCCAAGTTGCATCAGTCCATTGCATACACATTGTACACCTTTGTGCAATCAAAATAGACCACTCTCGCCGACGAGAGTGGGGCCTTCGGAGGAGGGTTTTACAACCTCTCGGGTGTCGTATCTCTTCTCTCTCCTTCTCTCAGTCTCATTCACTTGCACGCACAATATCCACTCACTTTGTTCGTGATCATAGCACTCTCCATAAGACGGAAGGCTCTCTCCTTCCCTAAGAACTAAAAGGAACCTTGAGCAATAAAGATCACTAATCTTGAGAAAATACAACATTCATTCCGCTGCACATTACAAATTCCACCAAAGGTAGATACTTTTCCCATTGAGTCTTCTGATCCGAGATATAAGACTTCAATAAATCTAAAACCAATGAGTTGGCAATCTGCGGGTGAAAAGATGACGAGAACTGTAACCGGGTGCCAATGTTCTCCCAAATTGCCTTCCAAAACAAACTCGTGAATCTGGGTCCCTGTCTGAGACAATCGTCTCAGGAATGCCATGTAATCTGTAAATCTGGGCCACAAACAGTCTCGCTAAGCAATCCGGCTTGACTGTTTTCTTCACTCGAATGAAATGAGTCTGCTTGCTAAATCTGTCAATAACAGTCCAGATACCATCGTGACCACTGTGTTCTCGGGAGATCAAAAATGAAATCCATTGCAATACTTTTCCAGGGGCAGGAGGGTTTGGGCAAAGGCTGTAACAATCCCTGTGCTTTATGCATGTCAAACTTGACCTTCTGGCATACCAAGCAACTGCACACAAACTCATCCACATCCTTCTTGAGTCTCGGCCAAAAGAAGTATCTCTCTACCTCTTTCATGGTGGTAGCAATTCCGCGATGACCCGTAAAAGGCGGACAGTGGCATTCAGTCATAACCTTTTCCCTCAATAGTTGTGTAACGCACAACATGGTTTTCCTCATCAAGTAGCCATCCCGAATGGAATATCCCGCTAATGTCTCCCCATCCCGTATCCGTGTGAAAACGTCTGCAAAATCCGTATCTGTGGCATGTTGGTTGACCATATCCTCGAAGCTCCTATGATGTATCGTGGAAATAGCCAGAACCAACGGCTTCCGAGACAAAGCATCTGCCACCAAATTCTTTTGTCCCTGAACATGGACAATCTTGAAGTGAAACTGTGACAAGATGTTCGCCGCATCTGCTTTTCCGATAGTTGCTTCTGTGACAAGAAGTAGCATAAACTCTGATGGTCTGTAAAGACAGTAAAATCCGCTCCGAGTAGGTAATGCTGCCACTGAGTAAGAACATGGATAACCGCCAAAAGCTCTTTCTCATAAATCTGTGCTGTCAATTCTGGCCTTGAGAACAATCGGCTCTCGTAAGCAATGACATGGCCTTCTTGCATTAAGACCGCACCCAAACTACGACCACAAGCATCACAATATACTTCAAATGACTTCTGCAAGTCCGGCAAAGTCAAAATTGGTCCCGTAGTCAATTTCTCTTTCAATGTCTGAAAGACGGTCACCTCTGTGGGTCCCCACGAGAAAGGGACTCCTTTCTACATCAAGATATGCAAAGGGAAAGTAACCTCTGCAAACTTCCGAATGAACCGCCTGTACTACGAACACAATCCCAAGAAGCTTCTAACTTCATGGACATTCTTCAAATCGGGCCAATCACGGATAGTCTCTATCTTGGCCGGATCCATCTGCACTCCTGCTATTGACACAATGTGTCCCAAAAAGTGTATCTCTGGTATGAAAAATTCACTTTTCTTCGCATTAATCACTAACTTGTAATCTCGTAATGCCTGAAAGACTTGAAGCGGATGATCTCTATGTTCTGCCTTATCCTTGGAGAAAACAATGATATCGTCAAAGAAAGTGCCAACAAATAGCCTGTACTCTTGAAAAATCCTGCCCATCATCCGGTTAAATGTCGCAAGAGCATTGGTTAGACCAATAGGCATCACCAAAAACTCAAATAACCCAAAAGTCGTCCGGAAGGTTGTCTTGTAGACGTCTCCCGACGCGATTCGGATCTGATGATATCCACTTTTCAAGTCGATCCTACTAAAGCACGAGAATCCCTGAAGTCGATCAAGTATATCATCGATTCTAGGAATCGAAAATCTCTTCTTGATGGTGATTTTGTTGAGAGCTCTATAATCGATGTACATTCTTCAAGATCCGTCTTTCTTCAAAACCAACAACACTGGAGAGCAATACAGTGAAGTACTAGGCTGGACAAGATCCTTTTCCAAGAGGTCCTTCACTTGGTTCATAATCTCTTCGTTCTGGGCTCGTCTCACACGGTAGGTGACTGGTTCGGTGGCGTGCTTCCAAGAATTAGATCAATGGTATGATCTTCAAGACGAGCGGGTGATAACTCGCCTGGCAGGCCCTCTAAGAAGCAATCGGCATGAGAGTGGAGAAAATTTTGGCGTTCTTTATCAAGTTCAGACATATTTGTCCTATCCTCCTCACTCAACTCTTTCATAAAGATCGAGTAAACGAACAAACTGGATTTCATTAACTTTGAAATGGCCGAAGCTAATACAATAGGGACAGACTCGCCCTTAAGTTTAATGTCAAGTACAATGGTTCTGCCCTTCTTTGTGGTCAATGTCGCTTTCCTCGCTCGATAGTCGACCACGGCGTTGTTCTTGTGGTACCAGGGAATTCCCAAGAGAACATCACAACCTTCCAAAGGCATTATGTAAAAGTCCTCATGCCCCAAATACCCCTGACAATGCAACCGAAGTTTGCCAATGACAGGTGTAATGGCTACGTCCTTGCTGGGTGGGGTGCCGCTAGAACAGCCTCCGCAAGTGGTCCCATCCGATTGGGAGTGATCTCGAGCCGCGCCGCCAATTTCGGTGAAATGAAGTTGACCTTAGCTCCTCCATCAAAGAAGATCAAAGCTTCTTGGTCTTTTACTTTGTCCCAAGCTCGGCAAAGTTCTGTACTTTCGTCCAACGTGCTGGGATCAATACCCACGCAATTTGGAACCAATCCTATTTTCATCTTGCCTTTTCTTCCACGTTCCTCAGCTGCTCTCGAACTCTCAGGCCTCTCGTCGTCCTTGTCGTTTTGTTCTTTCTGTGCCTTTTTAGGGCACTTCGCGGAGATATGCCCAGATTCCCCGCATCCAAAGCACTTCCCCTCCTTGATATAGCGAGCTCTTTCTTGAGGAGCGACCTTGGGTCGTGCATCCTTCTTTTCTGGGTTGCTCTTCCTCTTTCTACTTTCATTTGTCGAAGTTTGTTCGGCTCTTTGCGTCATGATCTCATCGGTGGGGTAGGTCAAACTGCCTGAGTGAATGGCAAAACCCCGTTTTGCATGACTCATCAACTCCTGAATGGAAGCTGACTTCTGTTCCAAGCAGTGATCTCGAATCTTTGTAGGAAGACCCAAGGTAAACCGCTCAATCTGTTCCTTGAACGAGATCTTCTTAAATGAAGAGGCGGGTAGAAAAGAGCTCCAGAATCTCTCGCAATAAGCGTCCACTGTATCCTTCTTGGTCATCCGAAGATGGCTCCAAGCAGTTCGTATGTCGCGTTCATACTCTTGAGTCAACCAAGAAGAAATAAAAAGCCTCTTGAATTTTAGCCATTTAACTGGCGCAGTCTTGTTTAATAGAAGCGTGGACCACCAAGTTCGAGCATTCCCCTTAAAGTAAGAGGCAGCTCTCCGAATCTTAAGAGTGCTTTGAGTAACGCCCTCCCGCGAAAGCGATGTCAAACTGTTGTACAAAAGACAAAGCCTTCGAAGCATCTCTATAACCGGAAAACGTGTCAAATTTAATTGATTGTCCATCTTCCTTAAACTCTCGGACTTTCTTGCTTTTGTCTTCCAGAAAGTCGTACTGGTTGGCTTTGTAAAAATTCTTCTTCTTTGCATAAAAGTTGTTGTCATCCGAGTCCGAACTGTCTATAGACAAGTCCTCTGTAGAACTCTCACTCATGGGGCGAGATTTGGGCTTCTTTGCCTTTTTCTTGCCCTTTCCGAAGCGTTGCTTTTTGCTTCGCTTTTTGCCTTTTCTGACTTCTTCGCTCGAGTCAAATGAGCTAGAAGAATTGTCAAAAGAAGAAGAAGAAGAAGAACGGGGTACTCCTTCAAATCGAACACGCTTCTTCTGTTTTCTTGCCTTTTCAAAAGTAGACTGACGACCCAAATAGCCCGGGAAGTCAATGCTTTCTTTTGCTTTTTGCCGTGCTTTTTAGCTTTTGTTCTGCGCGTCAAAAAGCTGAGCAATTTGTGCATCAACCACCTCTTCTAATTCTTTCACTGGCTGGCCTCTCCCCTCATCAGGCTCTCTTTGTGTCTGCACAGCTCGAGCAAAAACAGACCCAAGCATCTCTGATCCTCGTACCGCATGACTCTGTAGAGTCGTCCGAAGCCCTCTCTAAACAAGCACTGGAAGCGGCCGCGTATCTCATAGTAGACGGGGCAGTGGCATGTGTAGTGCAACTCTGTCTCAGGCTCCAGGTCACACAGGAGGCATGTCCTGGCCTCTGTTGGTACTCTGCTGTATCTCCCAATCTCGATCCACAGCTGGTGTGAAGATGTGCGTATCTGGCAAATAGCACATCGTATCCCATGAGACAAGTGGGTGTCCATGTATCTGGGTCTCGTCACAAAACCGTCCTCCATAAGCTGGAGAAGATGCTCTCTGTAGAAAGCCATCTTTGTGCCCAGCTCCTGTGCTGGCTCTATCCATGTCCTCTTGGTGTCTAGCTGAGTCAGGTCCTGCGGATGAGCCTGGTGATTCGGACTGTGTGAGAGTCAGAGAGGGTGCATCCAGTGAGTACTGGAAGGGGGGTAGTCTGTCTATGCTGAACCCATGCGCCTGAAACCATGATGTCATCTCCCCATACCAGCATGTTGTATCTCCCTGCATGGCTAACTCTCGAGAGGACTCGAGTGCAAGGCGGGCATATCTGTTTCTAGGAAGTTCCCACATGCGGTGTATGAAGGAAACAGATCTGGTGAGCGCCTCAACCACTAGTGGGGGGGCAGCTAGCTCTGCTCGGATAATGGCATGTGGTACTGAAGCCTTGGCTCTAATGGAGCCGTGAGATCATAGTGACTAGTGGCTTCTCCATGTCCCCCCATCCATCAGTGCGACCTGTCCTCCCATGATGGTCCAATGAAGGTCCCCAAATCTCAGCTCCATAGAGCCCACAAAGGTGTCAAAGATCTGGATCTCTGCTCTTCTAGGCCGGCACACAAGGATGGTGCTATGCCTCTGATTGAGATGCCCACAGAATGGGCTGCCCTGAGGGGATAACTCGAAGGAGAAGATCTCCTGCCCATCTCTACTGGCGAGGGATCGCCTCCACAACAACACCAATCATCTGCAAACCCTGCCATGGCTGCCCACCAAAAAAACACTGAGGGCTGCCAGGCAAAAACGATAGGGCTGCTGGTGAAAACGCTAGGGCTGCCTGTTGAGAAAAAAACTAGGGCCGCCAATCATTGTGACCTCCACCTGTTACCACTTGGGGTACCCATGAGAGGGCACCCCACACTGGAGCTAAATGCATGCCATGAGAAGATAACCCCCCTCCCCTGCCCCCCAATGCCCATATATATGGCCCACCCAGATCTGCCCGACCCAGCCCTCCAGTTCCACGACCTAGGAAAAAGGGAGAAAAATAGGAGAGGGGCACCAGATGCCTGGGGGAAAAATACAGGGGACTGGGATAAAATATCGCAGGCCTCCACGACCCTATCTGGCCATGGAGCAAAGCCAAAACCTGAGCTAAACATGGCTAAACACAACCCAACATGAGAAACCTACCTCTCACTGGCAGGCACAGCCACAAAACAGCCCTCACTCCCTAACACCTGTCCCTAGGAAAAACTGGGACCGAGTGGACAAATCCAGAGAAATGCCTGAACTCTAACTAGTAACAATACTAGGAATTTCATAGAGTGGGGAAAAGCATATATAAGGGTCATAGGAAGAATCCCTTTATGGGCATTATGGCAAGTATTGCACTACATGAACATGGAGACCGCTCCTATACGGGTTTTTAATGGCAGGACACAAAACCTACAGAGTGTAACATATGACATGAAGGAGCCACGAATACCTTCTATAAAGTAGGCCTATTTTGAGAGAGTAGCAAGCGCCCGCTGATAAATGCATCTCAGACTATGGCAGATGATTAACATAGTTTAGAGCCT
This sequence comes from Adiantum capillus-veneris, assembly GCF_014529385.1. NCBI lineage: Eukaryota > Viridiplantae > Streptophyta > Polypodiopsida > Polypodiales > Pteridaceae > Adiantum > Adiantum capillus-veneris. The sequence goes on along the minus strand of NC_140935.1, from coordinate 7,322,009 downwards.
ACAATAACGTAGTCGTAGATAATGGGATAATAGATGGACAGGGCCACGACTGGTGGAGATGACAATTTCCATCATCGACTGTTATGACCAAGTGTGCCCAATTTGAGTATGCCAATCATACCTGTCTTTCACCCTAGTACCCTACTCACATTACAAAATGACATACACCCCCCACACCCTTGCGCATGCACACCCCATCGACAGGTTTTCAACCCATCTGCCCTTGACTCACTCCGCTCTTAGCTGTGTTACTATCCCCCCACTCTCCATAGGTTTCTCACACATCATAAGACAATAGAAAACCAAGCATTGCCCAGAATAGTTGATATAAAAGACAAATGCCATGATACCTCAGTCCAAGTCAACCAGCAAGTACAAGCCTGCAAGATCTTGGCCGAGACACATCACACTCCCTAGAATCTTAAAAAAGGCATATAAAATGCTTGAGCAACAACTCGGTATAAGGTTGGAAATAGGCTCCATGAGCATTGCAAGCCCCAGCCCCACAGCTAAGCCTAGAACATGGCACCCTTGCTCTCTTAGATCCCTTCAGAGATGCCATGCTCACCAATGACCATAGGCCAATAGCTACTCGGCTTTCATCTTGAATGTATAGCAGGCAGCCACTCCATGACTACCTCCGGATAGAGAGAACTTAGATTAGCCTCCACTGCTTCTACATAAAATCATTATTCTATCCTGAAAATAGCTCTAGGCTCACCGTGAAAAAAGGTGGTATTGTCTTCAAGAACATGCACAGGCTCAGTTTACAGTAGCTATTGACCTAAAATTGTTTGTGCACTATCTATCTTGAGTTTTCAATCCGAAATATCCCATTCAGCACAATCACAGTAATTTCACCTAAATGACAGGCGATTCAATAACAAGGCGTTAATCCTCATGAAGAATACTTCATCTCAAATCAAGCACTCCAGCACTAAAGATGGTATCACAGGCTTGGTTGAACTCTACACCAAAAACTACCTTTAAAAATGCCAGCACCCGGAAGAGCATCCATGAATGTCTCTACTGCTCCTAATACATATCTGTTTGATCCAAATCAAAGAAAAAATAGTTATTTGGCTCCTCAGTCCAGATTACAACAAGCTGGCTTTACGTTCATGCGTATAAAATATATGCCTGATTTGATCAGCGGCTGTAAAGCCCCAACAATCAAAAACATTGAGTTTTCATAGAAAAGTAGCACTTACAGAGATGCAGCAATCGCATTGCCCAAGAAAAAGCACAAACCAATGCTCACACCGACCTCTGGACCAAGCGCACGACCGATCAAATAATAAGGACCACCGCCCTACGAACGAAAGTGTCCCCGCAAACTCCATCATACATATGTAACCACACCAAAAACTAAACACCACCTACAGTCACAAACCTAAGCTTACTACTTGCAGTAAAACCAACTTTTAGTATAAAAATAAATTGAACTATGAATTTACAAATAAAAGATTAAGGTGGCCCACAAAAGCAGACTTTTATATATATATATATATATCATCCTTCTGTCATAATCACCAAACCTAGATTTACAACTAAAAACCTATTTTGCACAGGAACAGCAACTGTGCAAATTTACGAACAAACAACAAAACTCGTAACTTAATAAGCCACACTGTCCTATACTCCAAGAAATTCAATCATACTTCATATGAAGCTTCTTTAAAGGGAACCACAAGATTGCTTTTGACATAATGAGCTAACAGTTTCAATAATGATATATTTGCTACCTCATCAAATATCTGTTACCTCATCACAATATTTTAAAGACCATTCATCTCAGTGTTGTATGACATCAAACAAGTGAAAAAGCAAGTCAGAGACAGTAAGAGACTAATTACTACCTTCATGGCACCATTGGTTGCAATAGCACTTAACGAAAGACCCGTTAAGCATGTACAAAGACAGCACAGTGAGATCAATATTAAGGAATGCCATACACCAGCAATCCCTACAATCCTGTATCATAGAGAACATTCTTTAACTAATGATGCTGAGAAATGCATATATGAGAGCATAGGTTATATGTTCAATATTATATCTGGAGCTTTATTCAATACCATGAAAATCGGATGTAGAAAATGATACCCAATATATTTTGTAAGCAAGGCACAAACACTCCCATCAATGTTCCAAGCTTAGCATCCCTACGCTGCACAATGGCGAAGCTATCATTCAACCATTTTTGTCTGGGAAAACACAGTGCAGGAGAAGTGCGACAAACTCTTAGAAGAAATTTGAAACTGAAAAAGAATTAATAAGTTGGTCTTTCACACACGAAGAAAATCTGCCATAAGAAAAGCTACACAGTTACCCGACGCTCGCCAAGGGTTATAGCAACGTCCTCACCATCCCTTGGGCTTGTAGGAGCAGCAGGTTGTTGACCAGCCATACTGCATTAACTTGTTTTATAATAAGAATAAAATGTGCGCAAAAACTGGCTCTAGTTTACACCTATGAATTATCAAAGTGCTGCTTAAGATTAGCAAAACTTATAATTGAAAGTGGAACCACCTTCCTTACCTTCTTAAGCCTAGAATGTTCACCAAAGAATCAAAACCAAAAAACTCCAACTTTGATTCTCGGCCAGGCCGGTCAAAGGCATCATGAGTGGGCGAATGTTGTACGTCCTCATCTCGAGGCTCATCATTTACATTTACACTAGGGGGCTTTAAGAGCACAGGCCTGCAAAAACAACAAGAGAGACTTCGTTTACCAGGATGCTATTTACAAAAACCAACAAATTTCTAGTGCATGACGAAAAAACCCAAAGCAACACACTCAGGTCCTGTCATTGCCCAGCCTAGAAAAAATCAAAGATAGGAAAACATTGAATGACCGTGTCCTTTCTACTCACACCTAACACTTGAAAGATACTTACACAAAAATTCTTGTTGGATTGAACTAAGCATAAAAGTACTTTTATGGAAAGTCTTATTCGATTGAGACTTTCTCTAGCCTTAGCTCTTATAGGGAGCCTTTTGCAGAGCTTTGGAGTTCTATTTAATCATAACTACCACGATGAATCCAAGAAAAACACAAAATCACCTTTAAAGAAAGGTGCAAGTTTTGATGAGATACTCTTTCTTCTCAGCTCCTTGGAGCAGCATGCGAGAGATGTAGAAAAAAGTTTTAACATGTTTGATTTTGACCGTCTTTACATTGCAGCAAAGCAGTCAGTCTTTTTTTTTACTATAGTTTGATATTTAGGCTGTCATTGCTACCAATGATTGTATGATATTTGTCTTGAGTTGGAGAAGGTATGAGAGATAAGAGTGGCCAACGTTTTGATTTTGGCCGTCTTTACATTGCAGCAAAGAAGTCAGACTTTTTTTTAACTACGGTTTGCTATTTGAGCTATGTCATTTCTGCCAACAATATTTGTCAACTCAGAGAAGGTATGAGAGATAAGAGTGGCCAATGTTTCATACTGCATATGGTATTTGCTCATTTTTGTTTGTCAAGCTTATAGTTCTCACATCGGGAACTTTGCACACATTGCAATTTGCTGCACAGTTGTGTGACATGTTAAAAAGAGTTAAGATTGATGCAGCCAAGAGTCGAAGCGCTCAAGATTGCTATCACAAAAGCACCGTGTGCAATCTCTTAAACCCCGCCCACTTGCAAAGTGCCTTTTTGTGGAGTAAAAGAGTTGACCACCATGTCTGTGCATTCCCCTTAAGGTGGGATGCTGCTTTGCGAACCATGGAAGCCTATACAAAATTGCCTCCCGAGAAAGCAGCGTCGAACACTTGGTAAGCTTGCTTGCTTGGCGCTCTACCTCCCTCTGAATGTCCTCTACTGAGACAGTCGAGTGAGAATTCTTGACAGCTTCCGCCTTTGCTTTAATCTTCATTGCCAACTTTAGTTTAAGGTTGATAACATTCAACCACCTTTCATATCCTTCAATCAGCGGTTGTTTGTGAATGTGTTTCGCATAAACCGGATCCTTTAAGATTGGTAACATTCAACCATCTTTCACAACCTTCAGTCAGCGGTTGTTTGTGAATGTGTTTTGCATAAATCAGTGCCACCTGAAATCAACAGTAGCCAAGCCAGAATCAGGGTCCTCCGTAAGAGTTCCCTCGTCCGCAGGTGTTCTATGTTGAGTCTCAAACTCATCATCTTCATCCTACTCATCTTGATCAACTTGATCTTCTTCGACTTCTCCGTTAGTCTCCCAAGTTCTACTTGGCTGCCCTTGGCATCCCCCTAATTGCAGCGCAATTTTGCAGCAGGAATTTCAAGCCGCCACATCATTAATGTCTCTCTTGTGGGCTCCTTTGTCCGACCATTGGGTACTGCCATGTCATCACTTTGTGAAAGATGTCATCCCAAGCAACATAGACAACTACTGTCAAAGGTACTGCTCCAAAAGATAGGTTCCAAATTGAGCGTATCAACTACTCTTGAGATAGACTCTAACAATCATAAAGGAATGCCAGTATGCCTGGAAATTTCCAATCCTGCCAATGAAGATATGTGATCACTCATCTAAAGAAAAGAGGAAGAAGTCACACCCCAAAGTGATCAAGCGAATCACCCACAAACACTCCGGGAAGGTAAGACTGAGGGGTCTATACCGCAATGGCCCTCCGTAACAAAAAAAGGCAAACTCAAGAGTCTACGCACTAGAAGCTATCGTATGCTCTGCAGCAATTGCTGATAGACCGCATGGACCACCATGAGATGGTGTCCTACATGTAGGTAGAGTCCTCTAAGATGACGGAGAGTCAAACGTAGGATTCTGCTTGTATTCATACTCCATGACAAGGAAAAGCCATACATAGGAGTTTGTGATGTGGTCATCCTTTTAGAAGAGGGCTATTGAAACCAACATGTCTAGCCCATCATGCTTGCATCTCTCCCTTCAATCCTCCGATGTCAACCAAAGCATGATCCACGCCGACAATGCCACGAGAAAGTAAGTCAAAGTGGCTCTCTACCTACACAAGCAAGAAGGTGACATCTACCCACGTTGAGGGATATATCTGCTTTGTGGTTACTTAAGGTGAGTGTCGACAACTTTGAAGTAAGACGTCCAAATGATCAAGAGAGTACTGAGAGCAACTGTTGTCAAACTGCTGAGTGTCAAGCCACTGAAGACCTAGAGGGTTGGGCACCCTAGCCCTAACCCTAGCCAACCTGCACATCCCAACCGAGGGGCCAAAACCATAGCAGAAGTAGAAGAAGACGAAGTTCTCACTAACTTACGGAGTCTCCACAATGGCCCAATCATCAAACTGGGTTAGAATACAATCCTAACCCCCAACAAATTATAGGACTCCCGTTTGATGGGGCCTAAAGTAAAGCACACACACTCACAAAGAGAATTGCGTAGAATACTAATGACATGGCAGCTATACGGACGCCCGCCAATGTGGTGCCACCTTTTGGGACCATATGCTTTTGGATATGATGCTTTTCATGTAAATTGCTTTTTGTAGGCCAAGGGCCTTTAAATACGAACCAGCGGCTCACTCTCTGGCAAGCTTCAGCGTGGAGATGCAAAGCAGTGTTGCTGACGTTGTACTCAGTTGAAGCAATAAAAAGAAATACCGAAAGGGGCAACACAGTTTCGGGCCAGTGCTTCTAGGGGTGGGAATCCCCCACTCCGTGTCTTGTGTTCAGTCTGTTCTTTTCGTTGGCACATGGTGCCCTCCTGTTACAACTAGAATGCCAACCAAGCCGAGACTAGGGTGGCTCCAGATGCAAGACGAGCACGCTTCATCTCTAGCATCTCAAAAATAAGGAAGTTCAAAGCATTGAGGCTCTACACTATCTATGATGAAGACCATGAGAAAGGCCAAGAAGAGATCCATGATCTTTTCTGTAGAGCCAAGAGAATGCTCCTCCGAAGTCAATGTACCTGTAAGATCCAATGGAAAGTCTTTGTCCACTAGCGATGGTGGTGTCTTCTTTGGAAAGGTGATGTTCCCATATGTTGTGAGCACGGCCACATCTCTCGTAAAGCCAATCGTATGATATGCACCGATCAGACCACAAGTAGCATGTCAGGTGCAGCGGTATTGAATTGGTGAAGATCTAGGGTTTACACTTCCACAAATCTTTTACTTCCTTTCCTTGCGTTAGTCATTCCTTTTAGCTTGAATGATGGTTTTTTTTACTTTTCCCTAGAGAGAGGGAATGAGAGTGCGGTAGAGATGTGTAGAGGGAAAGACAAAGAGAGAGAGGAGGAGAACGACACCCGATGAGGTCCCAACCAACCCTCTCAAGGGCACCCACACCTTGCCTATGTGGTATTTGCTTTATATTGCGTAAATGGAATGTACACACATGCAATACCTCAATTGCTGAATCTACTGATTCGAATGATAGATGTCACCACGGTAACTCCTCAAGACGAGGCACCTCCAGGGCTGATTTGATGCACCTTTGGATCCTTCTCGTTGTGGGATTGTCGATGGCCACCAAGGGGTAGATCTGGGGCTGAATTGCGCTCCCGATATGAGAGGAATGAAGGGCTGAAAGCTGGCCGCAAAAAAGCAGATCTGCAACGTAAAACGCAGAAGATCTCTCGCGTAAAGCAAGGCTGAAAACGCAGATCTCGATGACGGTGATGATGGGCAGCAATGGAGCACTTGATTCCGGTGAGGGAATGGCTAAGGAGAGGCTCAATGGGCTGCCAAAGTACCCGACCGCATCTGAGAGAACTAGCGGGTGCAGATCTAAGCCGGTTTTGGCGAGGAAAGGGCTGAAATCTGAAAACGCTAGGGCTGATCTCCTGAATCTGGAAGCACTAGGGCTGAATTGCACAATCGTTGGCTGATCTGGCCCATTAACGTTGGAGCCGGTCTAGAGCAAAACGTTGGATCTGATCTAGAGCAAACGTTGCAGGTTTTGGTGTTAACTCCTCTGCTAGCAAAACGCTAGGTTGGATGTCACGGGAAGGGCACTACGTGCCAATAGAAAAGAACAGACTTTTAGCACTTCAATAACAACTGAACTGAAAGAGAGAGAGAGAGAGAGAGAGAGCACACGTGACATGGAGTGGCCAAATTCCATACCAAAGAGTACTGGCCCCAAACCGTGGCGTACACTGTGGCTCTTTCTCTACATCTCCCCGCAGTAGAATGCCAGAGTGAGAGCCCACTGTTCATATTTAAAGGCCCTTGGCCATTCAAAAACAGTTTACATGAAAAGCTATAAACTCAAAAGCATCTGGTCCAAAAGTGTTGAGAACCCAAAAAAGCTATGAACGTGAATTACCGAAATCCATACACATGCCATGTCAGCAGCACGATTCGCGAAAATCCGTGTTGGTTGCCACGTCAGCATCTGTCAACGCAAAACGTGGAAATCCGTACTAGTTGCCACATCATCATCTGAATTTGCTTTGTGTGTGTGTGTTGGTCCCGCTTTAATCTTTAGGTCCTCTGGGCCCCATGGACGGAATCCCATAAGTTGGTAGGACTTCTTCTTAGGGTTTAGGCCCCTCAACCGGGATCAACAAGTCGGCTCCGTTCTTCAGTGGCTTGAAACGTCAACAGTTTGTGACAACCCCCCTTCTTGAAAGAAAGTAATCGTCCACAATTACAACATATCTGCAAAACAACTCAAGTTAGCTCAAAAAAAATTCCGAGGGTCATTCCGAGGGACAATCAATTTTCTCATTCCAAATCAAATCTCTTGATTTCCTGGGTCGTTGGCTTCCCAGAAGAATCTCGTCGAATAAGGAGTCTCATCCCAGATTGGAGCTCTTGATTTCTTGGGTTGTTGGCTTCCTGGAAGAATCTCATCCAATAAGGAATATTCAGTGGTTGGCACATCACAATGCAACACAAATGCTCACATAAGCATGTTACAAGACACAACGAATAGCGTCGCTGAGCACTACCCTGCGACAGACGGTCTGCAGTATGAAGCTACTCAACGACTACCTCCACACTCCCCCGCAAATAACCTAAAAAGGGTCGGACCAAGAGCTCAGAGTACTGCTACAACCGAATGCTCCCCAGATCACAGCCTTCGTCGCTTGGAGGTTCAAGCATACAACCAAACGCTTCCCAGACATCCCGTCTGCGTCGTTCAAAGGTTTTCTAGCATACAATGAAACACTCCACAGACATCCCGTCTGCATCGTTCCGAAGTATTTTAGCATACAATGGAAAGCTCCCCAGACATCCCGTCGTCGTTCCAAGGTTCAGACAATACCAAAACAACATTTCTCACTACTCCACTCGGGAGTAAAATCACCAATCACTGAAACCAGCATTAAAACCAGAGTCAAACAGTTCAAATCGGCACCAAGACAGGTTTAAAACAAATACCATCCATTTGTAACAATATTTGCTCAAATAGAGTTCAATAGTATCTAGCTACAAAACAACTAGATAATTCATTCAGGTTTTTGTTCGGACAACCGAACTTTGAGGACAACTGGTTTGTCCTTCTACATCAAGGTAATGGTTCCATTCTGGATGTGGAGAGTCGCATCATTCTTGTCGTGCCAAGGCATGCCCAAGAGAACGTGGCAATTGCCCAACTTCATAATGTGGAAATCGGCTTTTTCATGATAATCTTGGATAGTCACTGGAAGAGCACCAATGAGCGGTACCACTTTTTGAGTTTGCTCCGTGGCTAGCTCGGCTTCAATTTCTCCACCCTCTGCTTCATGATCGAAGTGCATCTGCTTCAAGAATTTTGGATGGATAAAGTTCCTTGTAGCTCTGGGGTCAAAGAAAATAAGGGCTTTCAAGCCGTTGACTTTGCCATATGCACAACACAATTCAATTGTACTTTCAAGGCGTATGCCATTGATATCAGGGACTAGTCCAATAGCGGGTCTAGCTCTCTTAGCTGGAGGTGGCGCTAGGGTTCCGTCAACCGTTGGTGCAAACATCGGCTCCGCTGGTCTATCAGTGCGATGAGGACCACTAGAATGGTTATGCCCTGTTTGAAAACATCCAAAGCATCGAACTCCCTGTAGTAAGGTGTCTCGTTGTTGAGGCGTCAAACGAGGCCTTTGCAGTTGATTTTCACGAGACTCGAGAATTTGTTCGTTGTTGCCGAAAGTTGTGGTTAGTGGCCGGAGGTTCTGCTGTGTTTAACTCTAGCTTTCCCTTCATCAGTTTGTAGCCAACCGCGGCACGGTCCATAAGCTCTTGCATGATGTAGACTTACTTGGAGAGACGATATTCTTGCAATGGTGATGGTAGTCCAATGGTGTTTTGCTCACATTCAGCCTCCAAGGGAACGAATCTATAGAAGGATACCGAAAGGTATACGTCGAGAAACCTTTGGTTAAAGTCGTCCATGGTCTCTGTGGCAAGCATTTTGAAATTGCCACATTCTGCCAAGATCCGGACTTCAAACATAGAAATCATATAACTGCGTGCAAATACTTTCTTGAAAGCTTGCCAGGTCCTTGGAGCATACGTTTGTGTCGCAATTGCCCAACTTCATAATGTGGAAATCTGCTTTTCCATAATAATCTTGGATAGTCACTGGAAGAGCACCAATGAGCGGTACCACTGTCACGTGACACATCCAACCCTATGTGTCCGTGGACAAGCTACACCACGACAAGGGTTCAATCAGTCCAGTCAGTCTAGATTTAGAAGTGTTCTGACACTTTTGTGAGTCTGTTCGCAGACCGTGCATGCCCAGGCACTTAGTGTAGATGCATTTCCTCTGGTTGCACATAGCATGATCATAAGCATTCCCATCAGAATCCATTAGAATCCTTCAGGAGAATTTTCCAGTGCATTTAACCTATTTTCCCTATTTTTGACATTTTTCACTTATTATTTTTAAGTGACTTTTGTTGGAAAGAGGTAGGGCAAATTGAGTAAGTTTGTATATACGCAAACCTAGACTATCACTAATTGGCAGAAGAGGTAGCAGGAGCACCTTGATCCACAGACAACTTCTCAACAAAACCCAAGAGGCCTAGCATTTTTGCTCCACAGAAACCACCTAGCGTTTTTGGACCAGATCAGCCAGCGATTTGCACTTACATTCCGGCGACATCAGAACATCAGATCAGCCTAACATTTTGCATTTGCAAGACAACCGGCGACAGATTTGTTGATTTTCAGCCCTAGCATTTTTGCATCTGCACCATAACCTAGCGTTTTGCAGATTCACTGCGACGGAACATCAAGAAACCTCAGCATTTTCACTTTTCAGCCCTTAAGACACCACAGATCGAGTCCCAAACCTCGCAGACCTCACCTTCCCGCTGCAGTTCCTCGCCGCACTGTCAGTTTCCGCAAGGTTTACAATTTCAGCCCGGAAAACGCAGATTTCAGCATCTATGTTTTGAGCGCATTGTCGTTGCATCGTCGCCATCGACATCGTCACCGACATAGAGTCAGAATTAAGCAGATAAAGATTTGCAGATTTCAGCCCTTAGCATTTTCAGATTCAGCCCGTCTCGTCGTCGACATCGTCGGCAAGTCCAAGCATTGTAGAGATTTGTGCAATCAATAGTAGACCACTCTCGCCGATGAGAGTGGGGCATTCGGAGGAGGGTTTTACAACGCCTCTGGTGTCTTATTCTCTTCTCTCTCCATCTCTCAGTCTCATACACTTCCATTCACAGTGTCCATTCACTTTGTTTGTGTCCATTGCACTCTCACTAAAGGAACGGAAGGCTCTCCCTTCCGTAAGTAAAAGGAACCTTGAGCACAGTTCGGAGCACTCATCTTGAGCAAAGTTCAAACATTCATTCTGTTGCACCTTACATTGGTATCAGAGCTTTGGCAGTGTTCTCTATCACTCAAGGAAAGAACCACAGAATTTTTTTTGCTTGTTGAGGTCACACGAACCCAAGTTCGCCTGGGCATGTCGATTCCTAATCGTGTTTTTGAAGAGTGACCGGAATCCCAGGAAAGAAGGACTTGTCCAGCCTCCCCTTGTGCCTCTTTTCACTCATTGAGAGCGGACCGTGCACTTAGCGGCCGGCCAATCGACGTGAGGTGGGGAAAAGCAACCTCGGTGTGAGCGCAAGGCCGCTAAGGGGTGCGCCCGCGGAAAAGAGCAAAACTCGGGTGAAGAGAAGATTCTTCTCAAACACAGATTGCAAGCCAATGAACCTCAAGAACCCAAGTTCCTCGTTAACTTAAGAACCCAAGACCCGCAAGAACCCAAGTTCCTCGTGAACTTAAGAACCCAAGACCACAAGAACCCACGACTTCAGTGGTTGGTCATCACTCGAAGCGGAATGGATACTTCGCTTTGAGGTGATGAGCATGAGAGAGGCGAAGAAGAATTTCCCCACCAGGAGGTTTTTCCGACCCTCTCTCTTCCCCATCTACGTCAAGGATTGCACTAACTCCTATGGAGGCTTTCGACAAGATGATGATGGACAGGAAGTTAGACCGCGAAGCAAGAAGAGTAGAAAGAAAAGCAGAAATGGAGCGCGGACACCAAGAAAGAATGGCAGCCATAGCGCGTAAAAAGAATGGCAGCCATAGCACGTAAGAGCGAGCAAGCACGCTTGGAAGCCGAAGAAGAGAAAGTAGAATTTGATCGAGAGACCAAAGCAAGAAAAGCAATGAACGACCGACACATGAAAGAAATGTGGCGACTCTTTTCTCAAGTGCAAGCTCAGATGCAAGAGATTCGGGAAAAAGAGACTCTCTGCGTCTCTCACTTCTCCAATGCATGACACACAGGATTTGCATGATGATTTGAATGACAATGATAAGCATGATGATTTGAATGATAATGATGAACATGATGATTTGAACACCAAGCATGGGCATTTCCGTTATGAATTACAACAGTTGATTCATTTAGATCAGAAAGACACTATTCGATCTCATTGTTTGCGTGTGTGTGGTGAACGGTTTGGCACTCCGTCTATTTGTTCATCTACATTGCATGCACAGTCTTTGAGGAAGACAAGATTTTTTCCACTCACTTCACATGGAATAGGTATGTTCATGGTTTTGTGTTGGACATGGGTTCAAGAATTTTCAGCCCTAATGATTCTTGAAGAAGAAAGAAGCATGAGTCTCAACGAAGTTGAAGCATCGAAGGAGCCTCACAAGACTTTGTGTTGCTTTCGGCGCCGCTCAAAGAAGCAAGCGTTGCAGACCTTTATGAAGTTCAAGTACCGCACGACCCACACATCAGAGTGGGCCGGCGAAGAGTCCCTTCCAAGATTCCGGATGCTATTGGCGATCTCCCTCGACGCCATACAGTTCGGTACCAGTAGCTCACCTTGAAAAGGAGGGGATGTCACGTGACACATCCAACCCTGTGTGTCCGTGACTCCGTGGACAAGCTACAGTACGACAAGGGTTCAATCAGTCTAGTCAGTCTAGATTTAGAAGTGTTTTGGCACTTTTGTGAGTCTGTTCGCAAACCGTGCATGCCCAGGCACTTAGTGTAGATGCATATCCTCTGGTTGCACGCAGCATGATCATAAGCATTCCCATCAAAATCCTTTAGGGGAATTTTCCAGTGCATTTAGCCTATTTTTCCTATTTTTGACATTTTTCACTTATTATTTTTAAGTGACTTTAGTTGGAAAGTAGGTAGGGCAAATTGAGTAAGTTTGTATATAAGCAAACCTAGACTAGCACTAATTGGCAAAAGAGGCAGCAAGAGCACCTTGCTCAACACGCAACTTCTCAGCAGAACCCAAGAGGCCTAGTGTTTTTGCTCCACAGCAACCACCTAGTTTTTTTGGACAAGATCAGCCAGCGATTTGCACTTGCAGATTCCGGCGACAACAGAACATCAAATCAGCCTAGCATTTTGCATTTGCAAGACAACCGGCGACAAATTTGTTGATTTTCAGCCCTAGCGTTTTTGCATCTGTACCATAACCCAGCGTTTTGCATTTTCACCGCGACGGAACATCAAGAAACCTCAGCGTTTTCAGTTTTCAGCCCTTAGACACCGCAGATTAAGTCCCGAACCTCGCAGACCTCACCTTTCCGCAGCAGTTCCTCGCCACACGGTTAGTTTCCGCAAGGTTTACAGTTTCAGCCCGGAAAACGCAGATTTCAGCATCTACGTTTTCAGCGCGTCGTCGTTGCATCGTCGCCATCGACATTGTCACCGACATAGAGTCAGAATTCAGTAGATAAAGATTTGCAGATTTCAGCCCTCAGCATTTTCAGATTTCAGCCCGTCTCGTCGTCGTCCTGATCGTCGGCAAGTCCAAGCATTGTGGAGATTTGTGCAATCAATAGTAGACCACTCTCGCCGACGAGATTGGGGCCTTCGGAGGAGGGTTTTACGTCTCTGGTGTCGTATTCTCTTCTCTCTCTATCTCTCAGTCTCATACACTTCCATTCACAGTGTCCATTCACTTTGTTTGTGTCCATTGCACTCTCTCATTAAGAACGGAAAGCTCTCCCTTCCATAAGTAAAAGGAACCTTGAGCACAGTTCGGAGCACTCATCTTGAGCAAAGTTCAAACATTCATTCTGCTGCACCTTACAACCACTTTCTGAGTTTGCCCCGTGGCTAGCTCAGCTTCAATTTCTCCACCCTCGGCATCATAATCAAAGAGCATTTGCTTCAAGAATTCTGGATGGATGAAGTTCTTTGTAGCTCCGGGGTCTAATAAGGGCTTTCAAGCCGTTTACTTTGTCATATGCTCGACACAATTCAATTGTACTTTCAGGGTGTATACCATAGATATCAAGGACTAGTCCAATAGCAGGTCTAGCTCTCTTAGCTAGAGGTGGCCCTACAGATCTTTTTGTCATGGGAGCATAAGGTTGCTCTAAAGACGTCCAGGCCCGCTTAGGACATGTAGTGAATATATGTCCTGTTTGAAAACATTTGAAACATCCTCCTTCTTGTAAAAGGGGTTTCTCGTTGACGTTGTGTCAGACGAGGCCTTTGAGGTTGGGTTTCAGGAGACTGCCGAGAGTTTGTTCGTTGTTTCCGAGAGTTTTGGTTGGTGGCCGGAGTTGGTTCCGTAGTAAACTCCAACTTTCCTTCATCGGTTTGTAGCCAACCGCGGCACGGTCCATAAGTTCTTGCATGGTTGAGACTTGCTTGGATAGACAATATTCCTGCAACGGTTATGGTAGTCCAATGGTGTATCGTTCGCACTGGTCCTCCAAGGAAATGAACTTAAAGGACACCAGAAGGTAGACTTCAAGAAACCTTTCGTTATAGTCGTCCATGGTCTCTGTGGCAAGCATTTTGAAATTGCCCCATTCTGCCAAAATCTGAACTTCAAACATAGAAGTCATATAACTGCGTGCAAATACTTTCTTAAAAGCTTCCGAGGTCCTTAGAGCATGCGTTTGTGTCGCAATTGAACTCCACCACGACATAGCATTATCTTTAAGGAATCCTGCTGCTCGAGAAATCTTGGATTCTTCTGTATAGTTCCCCAAAGCATAGATGTTGTCGAATTGCTGTAGGAACTGCAATGCTTTCTTCCGATCTTTCACCCCAGAAAAAGTGAAAATTTTGACTGTCGTGTCGCCATCCTTGAAATCTTTCAATTGGTTACGCGCATATCTCAGGTACGGATAATAAGGGTATCCAAATGGGCTCTAACCATTGTATCTTGGTGGCGGTGATAGTGGGAGAGGTGGGGGCAACGACGGTGGCAAAGGCGGTTGCACAAGGTCAAGGTCAATTGGCTGCACCATATTCCTGAAGACTCCTCCGATCGGAGTAGACGGTTGGGAAGGTTGCCAATTGGTCGCTTGGAGGATTCAAGCATACAAACAAACGCTCCCCAGACATTCCGTCTGTGTCGTTCGGAGGTTTTCCTACGTACAACAAAACGCTCCACAGACATCCCGTCTGCGTCGTTCCGAGGTTTTTCAAGCATACAACGAAACGCTCCCCATATATCTAGTCTATGTCCTTCCGAGGTTCAGACAATACCAAAACACATTTTCCACTACTCCACCCGAGAGTAAATCACCAAGCATTGAAACTAGTATTAAAACGACAGTCAAACGATTCAAATCGGCACCAAGACAGGTTTAAAAAGGATACCATCCATTTCAAACAGATTCCAAACAAGTTCACCAAACAAAATTCAAGAAACTGCTAAATCAAACTGAAAAAGCATTCTCGACGTCAGCCACGCTCGAAAAGACGATTGGCTTTCCATTCTAAGACTTACACCAAAATTAGGGTTAGATTCCTTTCATCAGACTGTAGCTGACCGCAACATGGTCCATAAGCTCTTGAATAGTCGAAACAGGCCTCGACAGACAATGTTCCTGTGGCAATGATGCCACTGTGATGGTAGCCTTAAGATATAGTAATCACACTAGGCCTCCAAGGTTATCAGCTCAAGAAGAGACACCTATTGCGGGATGTCTAAAAATTTACATTTGTAATTGCTGGGGTTTCCATGGCAAGCATTTCAAGATACCTCACTCTACCAGAAAGCATTATGCCAACATAGATTGGTGGGAAAAAAGAGCGATTTTTTCTTGCCAGATATACACTTTTTGGGGCACGTTGTCTCTTCGAAGGGTGTAAAGATGTACCCGGCCAAACGGTCGAAACTATTAGAGACTAGCCAGATTTGAAGAATGTACATGAAGTGTTGGGCTTATGTTTGTACTACAAGTGGTTCATTCGAAAGTTTGCAGATTGCTTTTCCCCTACACATTTTGACTCAGAAAGGATTGCCCTTTACGTAGGGACCATCAAAAATTGCCCCTTTCAAGACTCTTAAGGAGAAGTTGACAGTTGGTCGAGTGTTGATTCTACCCGATTTGCAGAAACACTTTGAGGCTTACTCTGATACATGTGAACACAATCTAAGGGCGCTCTTATTGCACAAGGGCCATGTGATAGCTTACGAGAGTAGAATGTTCTTGTAAGGTGCAGCGGAAGTGAATGTTGATATTGCTCAAGATGAATGCTCCGAAATGTGTTGAAGGGTTCCTTTTACTTACGGAAGGGAGAGCCTTCCGTTCCTTTAGAGAGAGACTGCAATGATCACAAACAAAGTGAATGCCACTGTGAGTGAAAGTGCTAAGACAGAGAGAAAGAGAGAGAGAGAGAGAAGAATACGACACCAGACGGTTCTCAAACCCTCCTCCAAGGACCCCCCTCGCTATGGCGAGAGAGGTCTATGCTATAGATTGCACAATCTGGTACAATGGTCTAGATGCAATGGACTTGCCCACGATGTCGACGACAAAGATGACGACGACAAGGACGGGCTGTGAAAACTAAAAACACTAGGGCTGAAATGTTGAAATCTAAAACGTTGACTTTCTGTTGAACACTGACACTGTGTCAACGAGGATGGCGAGGACGGCGACTCGACGACGATGCGCTGAAAATGCAGATGCTGAAATCTGAAAACAGCGGGCTGAAACTGTAAACGCTGGCTGATCTGATCGTACGGCAAGGATCTGTTGCGGGTAGGTGAGATCTGGGAAGCTAGGGGCTGAATCTGCAAAGGCTAAGGGCTGAAAACTGAAAACGCTACCTGACTTGGCTAGATCTAACGACGGAAACTGCAAAACACTAGGTCTGGTCTGCAACAAAAAACGCTAGGGCTAATCTAAAACAAAAAACGCTAGGGTTGATCTTGTGGCTGAAAACGCTAGGGCTCTCTGTCGGTCTTGCAAAGAAGATGCACTGAAAGTTGCTAGAACTTCATCTGCTACCACTTATGCCTGTAGTGAGCGCCCCCTCTTCCCCTTATACAGCCATCTCATGCTGGGTCGAGCAAGCTCCGCTACAGCCCCATGACCCTGGAAAATGATGATCTCTGCGAACTGTGAACTCTCTACCATACAAAAAATGCTTCCAATGCTTGAGAGAGTGAATAACAGACAGAAGTTCTTTGTCATAAACTCAATAATTCTTTTCGGCACTATTTAACTTGAAATGCAACTGGATGGCCATGCTGCTGACGCACAGCACCTATGGCGACATTGCTCGCATCCATCCATACCTCAAAGAGGTCCCAAGAGGCAAGGATGAGACACGATGCTTCTGTCACCGCAACCTTGAGAGCTGCGAAAGCCTCAATGGCTGCCTCAGGCAAAACCACACGTTGTCGGGCGAGTTTTCACCCCTTTTAAAACATCTATCATGGGTGCGGCAATGCGTACTTTCTGCAGAAGGCGTCAAGCTAGACCTCGCGAAGGTGGAAAGATACGTAATTGAGATTTGCCCAAAACTACATACAATGTGTGTTCTTTTCTTGGTTTATGTCAAGCATATAGTTCGCACATAGAGAATTTTGCACACATTGCCGCACCCATGACTGATGTTTCGAAAGGGATAAAGACTCGCCGACAGTGCGTGGATTTACCCGGAGCAGCCATTGAGGCTTTCGCAGCTCTCAAGGTTGCAATGACAGAAGCGTCGTGTCTTATACTTGCCTCTTGGGATGACCCCTTTGAGGTATGGACGGATGCGAGCAATTTCACCATCGGCGCTATGCTTCAGCAGCATGGTCGTCTAGTTGCTTTCCTTAGTCAAAAGCTCAATAATGCAAAAAAGAACTATTCAGTTTATGATAAAGAACTGTTGTCTGTCATTCGCTCTCTTAAGCATTGGAAGCATTTTTTGTATGGTAGAGAGTTCACAGTTGGCACAGATCACTAAGCCCTCAAGTGGCTCTAGTCTATGCCTAGTGCACATTGGAGTGATCGCCAAGCACGGTGGTCACAATTTTTTGAGCAATTTGCAGGTTTGATTGAGTATGTGCTTGGAAAAGCTAAGATGCGTTAAGTCGCAAAGGACAAATCCTGGCTCTTGAGTCAAGATCCACAGTTTCTCTTCAAGGCGTGCCTTTTGACAGCATGAAGAACCAGTACGCAGATTCTGAGTTTGGTAAGCAATGGTTGCAGGCTCTTGCTTCCCAAGGGCCTAGCAACTATCTCATTCATGATGGTTTGTTATATTTTTGTCACCGTCTATGTGTGTTTCCCTCTCTCAAGACAGCCATATTACACAATGCACATGACTCACGGGTGGACATAAGGGAATGAGCACCACTCTCGAAAAAATAGAAAGATTCTTTAATTGGCCTAAAATGCAAAAGGATGCGTTTCGTTATGTCACACAGTGCACTATTTGTCAAAAGGCAAAAGCTCCTCGAGGTAAGCAGCAAGGTCTCTTGCTTCCGTTGCCTATTCCCTGTGGACCTTTTCAAGCTATTTCCATGGATTTTGTGACTAACTTCCACCTAGTTTGCATTTAAGGAACACTCAATGTTTGACAATTGTCGATCGTTTCAGCAAGTTTTGCATGTTGATTCCTTGTAAGGCCCAGTCACAACACAAGATGTAGCACAGTTGTTCATAAAGCACTGGTACCCCCTCTGTGGTTTGCCAAAATCGATTTTTCCGATAGGGATGTTAAGTTCACGTCCAATTTTTGGCGCGCACTCTTTGAAAATTTTGGCACAAGATATAGCACGGTTGTTCATAAAGCATTGGTACCCCCTATGTGGTTTGCCAAAATCGATTGTTTCAGAAAGGGATGTTAAGTTCACGTCCAATTTTTGGCGCGCACTCTTTGAAAATTTTGGCACTAAGTTGAATTTTTCATCAACTTTTAATCCACAGTCAAATGGTCAGACAAAGATGTCACGTGCACATCTAACCCTATGTGCATGTGGACAAGCTACTTCAAGTCCAAGGTTTATGTCATCTTAGGAAGTGTTCTGGCACCTTGAGCCTGTGCGCAATGTCCAGGCACTTAGAGTAGTTGCATATCCTCTGATTGCACACAACATTATCATCAACATTACAGTCAGTAGAAATTATGAGCATTTTACAGGGCATAGAACCCATTTTCCCTATTTTAGCCATTTTTCACTTATTTTAATAAGTGACTTTGTTGGGAAACTAGGTAGGCCAAATTTGCTAAGTTAATACAAAAGAAACCTAGCAGTCACTCATTAGAGCAGAAGAAACCAAGAAAGCACAGGTAAAATCTGCAACAGGCCCTCTAGTGTTTTCTCCTCAACAAGAACCCCTTCAAGACCGGCGTTTTCTACAAGCGTTTCAGCACTTAGCAGCCAGCATTTGCAGAATTAGCCTATCAGCAGATAAGATCAGCAGCAGCAGTGTTTTCATAACAACAAATCAGCGTTTTACACAGCTTTAAACCAGAGTTTTCCAGCATGATGAACCGGCGTTTTCAGCAGGC
The DNA here is from genome assembly GCF_014529385.1 of Adiantum capillus-veneris. Classification (NCBI taxonomy): domain Eukaryota; kingdom Viridiplantae; phylum Streptophyta; class Polypodiopsida; order Polypodiales; family Pteridaceae; genus Adiantum; species Adiantum capillus-veneris. The sequence continues at coordinate 7,302,902 of NC_140935.1, read as the reverse complement.
TTCAACATCGTTTTTCTAGCAAAAGACTCCATCGTTTCCAACCCAGAAAGAGCATCATTTGCAGCCCTGAAGTTAGCGTTTTCAGCCAACCGTCATCCTCTTCGTCGCCATCATCGCGGACTTAGATCCTCATTACATCATAGCATCAAGTACTTCCATCAGCACCTTGTATCAGATTTGTGCAATCAATAGCATAGACTTCTCTCGCCATCGAGAGAGGGACCCTTGGAGGAGGGTTTGACAACTTTTCTAGTGTCGTATTCTTCTCTCCCTATCTCTCAGTCTCAGTACCCTCATTCACAACGATATCCACTTTGTTTGTGATCATTTGCACTCTCTCACTAAAGAAACGGAAGCTCTGCTGAATAAAGATTGGTTTCTGAAAAGCGGAATATTTTTAAGCGTTTTCCGGGAAGAGCAGATGCTCTCCCGCGAAGACTCTGTGTTTGCATTGCATATGTGCCTGAGAACTGCATCCGGGGACACCTGCAATGTGATTGCATAGCATCAATTTTCAGCTCACTCAATTTTATGGAATTTTGTCCAGGTTCACATTTTTTTAATAAAAGTGATCGGGCGCCCACTCAATAAGTAGGCAGCCCACTTAAAATAAAAGCAAGGTTCTATAAAAAGACCAGCGCTAGACTACTCGGCGCCATACTCGGCTGAAAATAATTCTCTCTCTCTCTCTCTCTCTCTCTCTCTCTCTCTCTCTCTCTCTCTCTCTCTCTCTCTCTCTCTCTCTCTCTCTCTCTCTCTCTCTCTCTCTCTCGGAGATCCGAGCCCGGGAGCGCCGTGCCACTGAGGAGCGAGTAGCTTAGATGAGGGCCGACCCGACAGCTTTCATCCGGGTAGCCTTGGCACCAGCCCCGCCCATGTACCACATCTTACATCCCCCCATTAGTACAGGATGGAGCTAGATAGCTTGATGCATTCTCATGATTGTACTACCTTGAGCATATAGACATGCATATACCCCTAGAGATAGAGCTCCATCCCTCCTCAGATACTCCACTACCTACATTCAGTTCAGTTTTGTATCAGTTTTGTTTCATTTGTCTTTCCGATAGACGGATGACATACACACCATGTACATTTGATTTGTCTCATAGGCCGATTTCGGCCTGACATAGACGTTAAAAATCTTTCTTTCTTTCTTTCTTTCTTTTCTCTCTCTCTCGCGCGCGCGCGCCCGCCCACAAAACCCAATGCCAGCCTCCCTTCTCCTCTAGCGCTACCTTGTCTGCTATCCTTGCCGGCACCGCACCGGCTATTCTTGCCAGGTGCCGATGTCTATAAATTCAGCCAGCTATCACGTGACACATCCAACCCTATCCGTCCGTGGACAAGCTACAACACGACAAGGGTTCAATCGGTCCAGTCAGTCCAAATTTAGGAGTGTTCTGGCACTTTGTGAGTCTGTTCGCAGACCGTGCATGCCCAGGCACTTAGAGTAGATGCATATCCTCCGGTTGCACACACCATGATCATAAGCATTTCCCATTTCCATCAGAATCCTTCAGGGGAATTTTCCTGTGCATTTAACCTATTTTCCTTATTTTTGACATTTTTCACTTATTATTTTAAGTGACTTTTGTTGGGAACTGAGTAGGGCAATTTGGGTAAGATAATATATAAGCAAACCAAGCCTAGCACTATTTGGCAGAAGAGCAAGGAGAACACGGGCCAAAGGCAGCAGGTTCCCCTTCTCTCTCTCTCAAGTAAGACTTCCCCCCTTGGTGGCGATTTCCTCCAAGCAAGACCTCCATTTCCCTGGCGTTTTTCAGCAAAGCCTCATCGCCATAAGCACCATCACCCTGGAGTTTTCAGCAGAGCTTTATCGCCACAGATCCCAGAACCCTAGCATTTTTCAACATCAGCATCATAGCCCTTTTTCCCTAGCGTTTTCAGCAGCGCTTTAGTCCCAGCAATTCAGCGATAAGACCTCAGAAATTCAGCGGTTGAAGCACCAGAAAACGCAGCCAAAACACCGTTTTTCCCCAGCTTGATCAACGTTTTTCGACAGCCTAAAACCAGCGTTTTGCTTCATCAGATTTCAGCCTTCTAGAGTTTTTGGAAAGCAGAGAAAGTGCATCAGTTTTCAGCCATAGAGTCGGTCTCGTCATCCCCGTCGTCAACATCGACATAGCCTAGACTTGCATCAGTTCTCCTTCATCCACTTTATAACAGTTTGTGCAATCAATAGTAGACCACTCTCACCACGAGAGTGGGGCCTTCCGAGGAGGGTTTTACGTCTCTGGTGTCGTATTCTCTTCTCTCTCTATCTCTCAGTCATACACTTTCAAGCACAGTGTCCATTCACTTTGTTTGTGTCCATTGCACTCTCTCATTAAGAACGGAAGGCTCTCCCTTCCATAAGAATAAAAAGGAACCTTGAGCACAGTTCGGAGCACTCATCTTGAGCAAAGTTCAACATTCATTCCGCTGCACATTACATTGGTATCAGAGCTTTGGCAGTGTTCTGTATCACTCGAGGAAAGAACCACATAATTTTTTGTGCTTGTTGCGGTCGCACGAACCCAAGTTCGCTTGGGCGTGTCGATTCCTAATCGTGTTTTTGAAGAGTGACAGGAATCCCAAGAAAGAAGGGCTTGTCTAGCCTCCCCTTGTGCCTCTTTTCACTCATTGAGAGCGGACCGTGCACTTAGCGGCCGGCCAATCAACGTGAGGTGGAAAAAAGCAACCTTGGTGTGAGCGCAAGGCCACCAAGGGGTGCGCCCGCGGAAAAGAGTAGAACTCAGGTGAAGAGAAGATCCTTCTCTTGCACAGATTGCAAGCAAAAGAAGAACCTCAAGACCCTCAAGAACTCAAGACCCTCAAGAACCCAAGACCCACAAGAACCCAAGTTCCTCATGAACTTAAGAACCCACAACTTCAGTGCATAGTCATCACCCGAAGCGGAATGGATACCGTGCATGAGAGTGATGGGCAAGAAAGTAGTGAAGAAGAATATCAGCAACAGGGAGGTTTTCCTGACCCTCCCCCTTCGCCATCTACGCCAGGAATTGCACCAAACACCATGGAGGCTTTGGTTAAGTCGATGATGGACATGATGGCAAAGCAAGAGGTGACTCGCGTTGCCGCGGAGCGTGCCCGCCAAGACAAACAGGATCGCGATCGCTTGGAGGACGAGGAACGGAAAGAAAAAAAAGCAGCAAGAAAGGCCGACTTGGAGCAAGCTCGCTTGGCGGCCGAAGAAAGAAAGACTACTATTGAGCGTGAGCTTGTGCAAGCGCACTTGGTGGCCGACGCAAAAAGGGAAGCGGCCAAAGAAAGAAAGGCTACTTTGGAGTTAGAGCGTGAGGCCCAGAGAGAACAACGCATGAACGACTTGGTACTACATGTCCTCACCTCGAAACCCGAACCGGCCAAAGATGTTGGTGGTTCATCAAGTGGCGCAAGCCAAGATTCGAACTCCAACAACCCCGTCACCGAGAAGTTGACGTTCAGTAAATATGATGGTAAGATGGACGCTAGTGTTACTCATTCTTGGTTGCATCAATTTAATGCTTATTTTGCGACAACTAAGAAGACAGGAAAAAGCAAGGTTTTGACGGCAGCTATGTACCTTGTCGGTGATGCCATAAATTGATACCACGCATGGCAAGAGGCATAGCTAGCCGCGCACCTAGAGGAAGCCGACGGAGACCCGCCCCTTTCCTTCAATTGGGCCGACTTCCAATACAAGCTCAAGGCGCCGTTTATGCCTCCTCAGTACCTAGCACGATTGAAAGAAGAATGACGCAATCTCAAGCAACATGGTATGCCAGTCATGTCTTTTTCTAACCTGTTTTGCAGCTCGGCACTCAATTACGCAAATCGGATTATGAGCGCAAAAAGGCTTTCCTTTTTGGGTTAAACAATATATCAAGTTTGATGTAGAATTCTTTGACCCTGCGAATCTCAACAAGGCGGTAGCGATTGCTCTCACCCAAGAGATGAAGCACAACAAGGGAAAGCCTAAGGAGAACAAGACTTCCACAAGTACCTCTCAAACTTCTCAGAACCCTCAGAACGGAAAGAATGGTAAGAACGGTAACTCTTCTAACCAATCTTCCAATAGTCTCTCAGAAAAGAACTCTCACAGTGAACCTAAGGGTAAAGCTAACACAATTGCTAAACCTAAGCTCACTCTAGATGAAAAGGTAGCACAAGGAATTTTAGGAGGATACATCATGTCGGAAGAGCAAAGCACTTATTCTAAAAAAGGTCGTTGTTTTCACTGTCACATTAAGGGTCGCATAAAAAGAACATGTCCTAAGCTTGAATCGAATGAATCTAAAGAATCTACAGAACCCACTTCCTCTGTCAATGCAATAAATGACACCACGAGTGTGCCCCAAGTTCCTCATGACCCTCCCATTGATGAGTCTCTCATTAAATGTTATGGTCATATGACGGGGCAACGTTTTGTTATATTGTTTGACCCAGGCAGTATGCATGATGTGATTAGTCCCTCTTGTTGAGAGAGCCCGCCTAGAGGTTAGTCATAAATCTCCTCTTGAGGTCTCTCGCTTCGCTCCCGGTATGGACTCTCTCATCACGAAAGAGTACCTTGATGTGTTGTTTACAATTCAACAAGCTGCTTTCCGCATAAAATTTGTAGTCTCTCCTCTCTCAGGATGTGATATGATTTTGGGCATTCGATGGTTTCGTGAGCATAACCCTCTCACTGATTGGGCGGAAAATACGTTCACTTTCAATGCCAAAAGTGACTCCACTTGTCATTCGTGGCGAGCACGTTGTTCATTCTCCATCTCTCATTTCTAATGTGCAGGCGAAGATTGAACGGATTCAAGAGAAGGAGACTCTCTCGATCTCGTCTTCTCCAAAGCATGATACACAGGATTTGCATTATTATGATAAGCATGATGAATTGAATGATAATGATGAACATGATGATTTGCATGATCACGATGTGATTTCTCACAAGCATGATGATTTACATGAAGATGATATGATTGTTCACAAGGATGATGTGTTAGTTGATACTTTCTCTAGTGAAGCTAACCTCGTTGCAGATTCGATCAATCACGAAGAACCGATATTGGCTCTCAAGCCTAGGTCCAAAGAACCCTCACAAGAAGTACTATGTGTTCGCATGATAAGTCAACACGCATTGTTCGAGTGTTTCATTCGCGATCGTTTCCTATATTTTAGTCAGCGTCTTTCTGTGATCCCTTTCCCTAGGCATGACATATTGTACGTTGAGCACGTTTCACTCATGAATGAGCACGAATGTATGCGGATTTTTCATGAAAAGCTGAAAAGTATGCATTCAAGGAAAAGTCTCATTCCATGTCTCTTCCTTGGCATGGCATAGCTGTAGAAAGAGCACATGAAAGTATGAGCACCAAGCATGAACATTTCCGTTGTGAATTGCCACAGTTGATTGCTTTAGATCAGAAGAGAAAGATTCGCTCTCATGGTTTGCGTGTGTGGTGAACGGTTTGGCACTCCAACTATTTGTTCATCTACATTGTATGCACAGTCTTTTAGGAAGACGAGATTTTTCCCAATCACTTTACATGGAATAGGTATCTTCATGTTTTTGTGTTGGAAGTGGTTTCAGGTATTTTCAGTCCTAGACATTCTTGAAGAAGAAAGAAGCATGACTCTAGACGAAGTTTAAGCATCGAAGGAGCCAGAAGACTTTGTCGCTTTCGGCGGGGCTCAAAGAAGCAAGCATTGCAAACCTTTATGAAGTTCAAGTACCGCACAACCCACACATCAGAGTGGGCCGGCGAAGAGTCCCTTCCAAGATTCCGGATGCTATTGGCGATCTCCCTCGACGCCATACAGTTCGGTACCAGTACCTCACTTTGAAAAGGAGGGGATGTCACGTGACACATCCAACCCTATGTCTCCGTGGACAAGCTACAGCACGACAAGGGTTCAGTCAGTCCAATCAGTCCAGATTTAGGAGTGTTCTGGCACTTTTGTGAGTCTGTTCGCAGACCGTGCATGCCCAGGCACTTAGAGTAGCATATCCTCCGGTTGCACACACCATGATCATAAGCATTTCCATCAGAATCCTTCAGGGGAATTTTCCAGTGCATTTAACCTATTTTTCCTATTTTTGACATTTTTCACTTATTATTTTAAGTGACTTTTGTTGGGAGCTGAGTAGGGCAATTTGAGTAAGATAATATATAAGCAAACCAAGGCTAGCACTATTTGGCAGAAGAGCAAGGAGAACACAGGCCAAAGGCAACAGGTTCCTCTTCTCTCTCTCAAGCAAGACTTCCCCCCTTGGTGGCGATTTCCTCCAAGCAAGACCTCCATCTCCCTGGCATTTTTTAGCAAAGCCTCATCGCCATAAGCACCATCACCCTGGCGTTTTCAGCAGAGCTTCATCGCCACAAATCCCAGAACCCTAGCGTTTTTCAACATCAGCATCATAGCCCTTTTTCCCTAGCGTTTTCAGCAGCGCTATAGTCCCAGCAATTCAGCACGATAAGACCTCAGAAATTCAGCGATAAGACGAGACCGACCTAAGGGCTGAAATATGCAATCTTTTATCTACTTAATTCTCACTCTATGTCGATGACAATGATGCGACGACGAAGCGCTGAAAAAGCAGATGCTGAAATCTGTGTTTTCCGGGCTGAAACTATAAAACCTTGCAGAATCTAACCGTGCGGCGAGGATCTTGCTGCGGGAAGGTGAGATCTGCGAGGTTCGGGGGTTGATCTGCGGGTACTGAATGCTGAAAACTGAAAACGTTGATGCTTGTGGGGGTTCCGTCGCGAAGATCTACAAAAAGGCTGAAGTGCCTTGCAGATCCAAAAACGCTAGGGCTGAAAATGATCTTCTACGGTGGAAATCTGCTAACTGCTATAGATACTGCTAACGCTGGGGATTCTGCTTCTTGCTATCGCCAAGATTATGCAAGATCCAAAAACGTTGGCTGATTTGGTCCAAAAACGCTAGGCTTATGCTGTGGAGCAAAAACGCTAGGCCTCTTGGGGGTTCTGCTAAGAAGTTGTCGGATGAGCTTGTGCTCCTGCTGCCTCTTCTGCCAATTAGTGCTAGTCTAGGTTTGCTAATACAAGGGAAGGCTGGACAAGCCCTTCTTTCTTGGGATTCCTGTTACTCTTCAAAAACACGATTAGGAATCGACACGCCCAAGCGAACTCGGGTTCGTGCGATCGCAACAAGCAAAAAAAATTCTTGTGATTCTTGTGGTTCTTTCCTTGAGTGATACAGAACACTGCCAAAGCTCTGATACCAATGTTAGGTGCAGCGGAATGAATGTTTGCGCTTTGCTCAAGATGAGTGCTCCGAACTGTGCTCAAGGTTCCTTTTCTGTGCTCAAGGTTCCTTTTGTTCTTATGGAAGGGAGAGCCTTCCATTCTTAATGAGAGAATGCTATGATCACAACGAAGTGAATGGACACTGTGCGTGAAAGTGTATGAGACTGAGAGATAGAGAGAGAAGAGAGATACGACACCAGAGACGTTGTAAAACCCTCCTCCGAAGGCCCCACTCGTCGGCGAGAGTGGTCTACTTATGATTGCACAATCTGGTACACGGTATGCATGAGACTAATGCAAGTCTAGGCTATGTCGGTGATGACGACGGGGATGACGAGACCGACCTAAGGGCTGAGATCTGCAATCTTTTATCTGCTTAATTCTGACTCTATGTCAGTGACGACGATGCGACGACGACGCGCTGAAAAAGCAGATGCTGAAATCTGCGTTTTCCGGGCTGAAACTATAAAATCTTGCGGAATCTGACCGTGCGGCGAGGATCTGCTGCGGGAAGGTTAGATCTGCGAGGTTCGGGGGTTGATCTGCGGGTACTGAATGCTGAAAACTGAAAACACTGATGCTTGTGGGGTTTCGGTCGCGAAGATTTGCAAAAACGCTGAAGTGCCTTGCAGATGCAAAAACGCTAGGGCTGAAAATGATCTTCTGCGGTGGAAATCTGCTAACTGCTGTAGATATTGCTAACGCTAAGGCTTCTGCTTCTAGCTATCGCCACGAATCTGCAAGATCCAAAAACGCTGGCTGATTTGGTCCAAAAACGCTAGGCTTATGCTGTGGAGCAAAAACGCTAGGCCCCTTCGGGGTTCTGCTGAGAAGTTGCCTGATGAGCTTGTGCTCTTGCTGCCTCTTCTACCAATTAGTGCTAGTCTAGGTTTGCTTATATACAAACTTACTCAATTTGCCCTAACTACTTTCCAACAAAAGTCACTTAAAAATAATAAGTGAAAAATGTCAAAAATAGGGAAAATAGGCTAAATGCACTGGAAATTTCCCTTGAAGGATTCTGATGGATTCTGATGGGAATGCTTATGATCATGCTGTGTGCAACCAGAGGATATGCATCTACACTAAGTGACTGGGCATGCACGGTCTACGAATAGACTCACAAAAGTGCCAGATTACTTCTAAATCTAGACTAACTAGACTGACTGGACTGATTGAACCCTTGTCGTGTTGTAGCTTGTCCACGGACACATAGGGTTGGATGTGTCACATGACACCAACGAGAGTGGGGCCTTCGGAGGAGGGTTTTACGTCTCTGGTGTCGTATTCTCTTCTCTCTATCTCTTAGTCTCATACACTTTCACACACAGTGTCCATTCACTTTGTTTGTGTCCTTTGCACTCTCTCATTAAGAACGGAAGGCTCTCTCTTCCATAAGAATAAAAAGGAACCTTGAGCACAGTTCGGAGCACTCATCTTGAGCAAAGTTCAACATTCATTCCGCTGCACATTACACCAGCCCTCTCTCACACACACAAAAATCCCAACGCTAGCTGCAAGGAGAATTACCGGCAGGAATCTACAAGTGATCAAGTGAAATCAGTACGCGAGGTTCACTTTCTCGCACTCGGAGCGACAGGTACCGATTGAGAATTCGCGATACAAGTTGTTGTTTCATGTTTGTGCTTTTGCAGGGACTCCAACACACAGAGGGAACACCAAGGCCTCGGCCTCAGGGTTTCCGGGAACAAAACGGAATTGGGAATGATCTATGAAGCTTCACCCTCTGGGAACAAAGAGAAACCGAATTGAGAGCTTGTCTCTTGGGAATTCCCCGCAAGGGATGGAACTAACCTTCGAGTCGAAAGATCTAGAACGGAGGGGTCACTCAGGTTCTTGCGCTTGTAAAAAGATTCTCCCTAATAAAGATTCTCTTTAAGGGGGCGGGCTAGCTTATCTTCTCGTCCCAAATAGTGTGTCAATCTTCTCCCTCATCTCTTTTGAGTTGAAAGATTACATATTTTCAGCTGCTTGATTATTCGTGTGCGCTCCCGTTTGTGACAGGTATTGATGCTACTGATGTTGGGTACTGGTGTTAAAGCTATTGATGTTGGGTACTTAGGTAATGAGAGATTCTATGTCGACGACGTTGATGTCGACAACACTGATGACGACGAGGATGTCGACGACGAGGTATTGATGGGTCTATGTTGACGACGATGACGCAACAACGACGAGGTTCTGATGGGTTCTGTGGATCCTTATGCCGAGCCAAGTCACAAGGGGTACTAGGTGTTGGGTTGTGTGTCAACGACGATGACAACAACAACCGCTGAATGTCGGACTTTGCTAGCGATGTCGATGGCAAGGGATCTGCAACCACGACGAGGCTAGGCTAAAATCTGTTGGCGCTTCAAGATGAAAACGTTGGCTGCCTTGGGCTGAAAACGCTGATCAGGCTGGCTTAAAAACGCTGGCCTTCTGACTGAAAATGCTGATGAGAAGAAGGCTGGAAATGCTAGATGCATTAACTTGCAAACACTGAGTTGCTTTTGCTTCTTCTGTTCTTACTGGTGCCTAAGGGCTGCTTTTATAGGTGGAAAAAGGTGGGTCGAGCAGGGCAAAAGGAGACCCCACGACCAGCTGAAAATCAATTAATTGATAAATGCCAGGTTAGATGTGGTTCACACGCGGCAAAACACCTACATGCTGAAAATGCTATACTGTGCAAGAGAGGGTATGGAACTATGACCGGCCTGGGCATGCACGTCTTGCTAGAGGCTCACAAAGGTGCCACGCTAGTCCTAAGCTAATGACTCATGCTAGACTGTAGCAGAAGCATGTCCACATAGCACGAGTGAAGTGCGCACGTGGAAGTAACCTTTTAAGAGAAACGACCAAAAACGTGTCCACATAGTTAGTGACTTTCTCATGCTCCCTAGCCTCAAAAGGTTGGGTACAACCACAAAGAAGCCCTAACTTCCTACATCTAGATAGATAACCCACCAAGGCTCTAACAACCTAGGCTCTAAAGTAAAAGTTGCAATGTTTGACATGGCCCGAGAGCCAATGCGTAGGTGACACACATTCTTCCTTTTATTGAAACCCGCAATTGCTTAGTAAGACAAATGCTCCAAGCCATACCCACCATCGGATAATAATAAATAATTAGCAATAAATCACCTCTTGATCTTTTGATGCGGTGACACAAACTCGTCATTTTAGCTAGGCCCCCATGATGCCGTTATCCAGACCTTATGAATTTGTTTCATTATGCACAAGCATAACCTACATCGACTACCTCAAACTTAAAACACAAAAGCAATATGCTCTAACCAATCACCTAACTAGAGAAATAAAGTCTTAAAAGTTAAAACATCTCGACTTTTGACCAGCTTATCCAAATAAAGTGTAAAATAAAAAAAAGTGCACTTGGAAGTATACATTCTCTAATTCTCATATTGAGGAGATCTGTTGGGTTCAGACAAGAAGGCACAATCACTCTTCTAACCCCCCTCAAAAGAGCTCTCTTTCACTCAGAGTAAGTCCGGCAAAACAAGGTGTTGTACTCGTGAAGCTTGAAGATTTCAGCCAATCATCCATTATGGTAGTTGTGTGCTATCAGATTAATTATCTTTTGTTTCCGTTCCTTGGAACACAGCACTGAAAAAAACCGATCACACTCCTCTCTTCTGCTGCATTTTCTGAACAGGGCCATGGTATAAATCGAAACTTAATGCTCAATGACTTAAGATTCATGTTCATTCACTAGCAACGACCAAATTAGATGATTGCAAGTATAATGAGCGGTTAGGAAAGCATTCACTGAAAGGGTGACCCATAGAACGGCAGCGCACTTCTATGCAACGTGTGAAAAATGCCGCAGCTTGAGAACTCTCTCTCTCTCTCTCTCTCTCTCTCTCTCTCTCTCTCTCTCTCAAAGTGAGGAAATACCGTGGGGGCCCGGAATCCGACATGAGAAGCGACGTCTGAGGAGGACGAGGTGAGGCATCAGCGAAAGAAGGTTCTGCATTCTCCATGGCAGCCACCCAACATGCAGATGAAATGGAAGAGATCGGTTAACAGATCTATACACGGTACTCCCAGATCCACCTCCTGATAAGCTAACGACTGACGAGTTTGAGTTTTAAATCGAAACCAATTCAATTGAGTTTAAATTTTCGCATCACTATATTATATTGTCATTATTCACCACCTTGTGGCACTTTGACTGCTCTCTCTCTCTCTCTCTCTCTCTCTCTCTCTCTCTCTCTCTCGTACCCTACGTGGCCAAAATCTAAGGTATTTTTGAAAATTTACAACTAAAATGCCCAAAATTTTTTACCTTGAAAATCAAGGTCCAATGGATTTAATCGATGGCCGCGCAAAGCTTAGTTATCAGTTATTGATTACTATGCCAACTATGCCCAGAAAGAGCATTAAATGAATAATTAAGCCTCTTGAATGGTCACGTGAGGCTTAGTTATTCATTCATCCTCCCAACTATGCCTTGAACTCGGGCTAAGGGTGCTTATGTACCCTTCATGTTACACTCTTGGTAGGCTTTCTTTTGAGTTATCAAAGTGCTCAATTTTGTAAGTAAAAGCTTGAGATGAACCTAAATTGTGCGACCAATAGTGCACGTATACTTATCTCACTATAACACATTGATTGCTTCTAATGGAGATTTTATCACCTAGGATGGCAATTTATATGACAAAGGCAATCATATCTACAGGGTAGTAACCAAGGGAAGGCATTGTAGTTCCATATACATACAACAATTAGTACTTTTATCTTTATGCTATAATACATGTTTTCCAAATCTTGAAAGCAAAATTGGATTTTGAAGATCACATGATTACAAACGAAAAGGCCTTTTTTCTAACTCTTGTTATCGGTAACAAGGATGGATAACATGGTTTACGAACTCATAGAGTTCACTTTAGTCACTTAAATATGGTGTGGAATACATCGTTTTGAGGGTTCCTCTCTGTCTTCACTAAGTGTGTTTACTCCATACATGCTACTCCTTTTTGGTAAGGAGACAAATATAAATGTTGAGTTTTTGACGTCAATATAAAAGAAATATTCCACATGTGGAGATTATGAGTCCATTGACTATGAATATGGTGCCATAATTTCATATGTGTCACGATGGGTCCTATAGTATTGATCACTTTCGTTCTATGAAGATCATTATAGCGCTCTCTTTTTAGGAAATTACAAGTTGGCTATTTGAAAATGATGACGATTATGGAGCAATTATGCATGCAAAAGGGTCCTACAGTGTCACAACGGATCCTATAGTGTTGATCACTCTCGTTCTATGAAGATCATTATAGCACTCTCTTTTTAGAAAATTACAAGGTTGGCTATTTGGAAATGATGACAACTATGGAGCGATTATGCATGCAAAAGGGTCCTACAGTGTCACAACGGATCCTATAGTGTTGATCACTATCTTTTTATGAAGATCATTATAGCACTCTCTCTTTAGAAAATTACAAGCTTGATAATTTGAAAATGATGATGGTTATGCTTGCAAAATAGCAAGATAAGTAAGTATGACAACCTTATGTTGTGTGGTAGAACCTAGTGATGACAATACGTCTTATCTATTATGGTGTCCTACCTTATTATGGTTCTTATGAATAGAGTTAACAATGCTCATTTTGGTCATCTATATCTACTAATCTTTTTAATATGTGAAAGGAGACATTCAACTTATGAAGTGCTTATGCTATGGGCAATTTGATTTTCTATTACATGGTTACATCTTCTCAATCCACATAGCTATTTGTGGAGAGTGTGCTTTTATGATTATCAAATATATATTTTTTGGTTAAGTGAAAAAACACACCTAAAGAGGGATCCACTTGGGAAAACATTAGTGTCATTAAAAAATGGTTTCCCGCTTCTCTTTTTGAAGACAAAAAGTATACTCCAAGGGTAGAGTAGAGTGAGGCCAAGGGTCCTCAGCATGGCCTAAGCATTAAGGAGCTATAAGTTCGCATGGCATAGCAAGGGGGCTTACAATAGCGAGAAGTCTATATAAGTGAGGTTGGGTGGAGAAGCAAGAGGCCTTTTCCCCTCATCCGCACACTTGTGGCCCCATGTAACATCCTTTTATAGTCTGTTTCAAAATAAAATGTTTTTTGAAGAATGATTCTATACAACCATTTTGTTGAAAACTGAGAACACGTTGCTCCATGTCATCAAGTGATTTTACCAGCACTATCATACGCTTTTTGGATCGTATGAAAGCTTAGCGCGAGCGTTGTCTTTGAAAATCTAGACAGGAGCAACGAAAGCAACGCGAGCATCGTTTAAAGACCGAGCAGGAGTAGTGTTTAATGGAGGTCAACAAGTCCATGTTTGCACGTGCACACAGTAGACTCCAGCATGAGCTAGAGGAGTAGCGCCAAGCATGCAGTAGATCGAGAAGCAAGAGTACCATAGCCAAATGCCAGCTTCACACCACCTGAGATATTTTCAGGAAAAAAAGCAAAGCGCTACCCCTTTAATAAATGGGAGCCATCTATGTAAGGACTCGAACTTGAACCTTGTCACGTAGCAGAGTCATGTCGATAAAGTTTTCAAGGCAACAGCTATGGATATTTCCCCGGACATGAGAGAGAGAGAGAGAGAGAGGTTTCCATCTTACTCTTAACAAAAAAAAATTGGATTTCAAAGTGGCATGATGGTAAGTTGAGTCACACTTTTCTCAAACACCGATACCCATCAAGGGCAATGGTACCTAATCGCTGCACAATCATTATGGCCCACCATATGTATCAAAACACACAGAGAAACACATACACACAATACAAAGACACCCTTATATTTATTTGCTTTGAAGGCCTAATAACCAAGCACATACATATGAGTTTCATTCCAATTATAGCACTACATTTGAAGCTTGTTGGATTCTTCATATCAATGACCTTTTTACATTGATATGACATCTGGAGCCAAATTATCCCTGATAAACCTACCTAATGACAATTAATGGCATCAAATTTTTGTGGCTCCCGAATATTTTTTGAGTTGTATATTTATAGAATTTGATGCCCCCCCCCCCCCGCCCCCGTTGGGAGTTAGAGGTATAATTCACACCCAAAGAACGAGGGACAATCTTTTTGAGTGATCATTATATCACAATGTAGATTCTTCCACAATGGTCATCCTTCTTAATCCCTTTGGCCTAAACATCAATTTGCATACTCAAAACTTACAATTTTACTTGTACAGATAAGCAAATTCTTCCTTTTTTTAAATTTCATGATTTCTTTTTATTCTAACTAGGTCCAGTTTATAACTATGAGTATTACTCATAACACTATCATTTAACAACAATAAGCATGCTCAATCTTCATACTAAGTGATCAATATCCTCATTAAATGTTCGCTCCTAGTATAAGTTTAATTAATGTCATATTTAACATAAGAATTTGATCACTTTATCTCACTTACCTTAGTTATTGTTTGAGTTCACTATCACTTTGGTCCAAGCTCGATATCTGCTATCTCCTAAACTTTGAAGGAAAAAAAATTCTCCAAAATTTATTTAACTCTTTCTTTATCATTTATTGGCACACAACCTTCTACTCATGGATAACCAGTTTGGATATCAATTTTATAATTATAAGGACTTCAAAAGTGTTAACGTATCCTTGCTTGCAGTATCTAACACAAAATCATCTTTAGTGCTTTATCTTTGAGAAACCCTTTTGCACATGAAGCTAACTGCAATGCTATCATATCAGAGAACCTCCAGGTATGAAATTTCTCAATGGATTTTAATAAAATACATCTATCAAGATCATTTCAATTAATTTTTTGGTTTGACAAATTAATGCTCATTATATATAATTTCTTTTAAGTGACTCTCTTTGCAGATATTTCTAAGAGCAACTTTGCAAAAGACATGGCTCTTTTATTTATCTACATTGTGTTATGAGCTATCACATTAATATTTCTAGCATCATGGTTGTGCATGCATTGAATGGAATTGCTATTGAGATCATTTGACATTAGGCTATTCAATTGCTCATATGAGCTCAATTGAATTGGGATAATAGTCAACATTTGGTATATACTTCAACATTCTAGCCTACTCCAATTTGGTACCAAACAGGTAGTAAATGTTTTTTCTTTTATGCCTTGTCTAATCCATTGGTCACATGCACACAGATTTGCTAATTTAGACAGTGTGTAAATGCTCATCCTGGTGTAGATTCGCCGATTTAAGCAACACTAGGTATACATGCAGATCCGCCAATTTTGTTGGAATTAGGGTTGCAGGAAAACACACACAGCTTGGAGAAGACAAAGGAAGCTCAAGGCACACAATAGAGAGTCTATTACTTAGTGTGCAATGGAAAGATAGATGGATAGCCCTAGAGTGATGGGTGTATATACAATGCACGGGGGGAAAACCTCCTAAAGAGGGAAAAAATGCCCCGGCAATCCTAGTGTGTTCACACACATCACTACCACATATATATGGTAACAAATCCCCTGTGGAGTGATGTAGTGAACGAGAGCTGGCACATGAGTAAAGGGAAGTGCCATGCCCTGAGGACATGATCAGTCCACAAAGGGGAGTAAGCCCAAAGCTTTGCAAAAAGCTTCGAACTTATCACGAGACAATGCCTTTGCGGCAAGGTTGTCCTGGGTTGGCACATAAGCCAAGCTGATCTCTCCTGTTGAGAGCCTCTCCCTGACATAGTGGTAATGCACCTCAATGTGCTTTGTGCGAGCATGAAAAACTGGGTTCCTCACAACTGTCAATGGGCTCTGACTGTCAGTGTAAATAGTATTGGCAGTGTCATGTCCAACACCCAAATCAACCATAAGGCGTCTGAGCCATACACACTCAATCGTAGTTGTGAAGACTGCCCTATACTCAGCCTCACAACTCTAAGTGGCCACAATATGTTGCTTCTTGCTCAACCATGATATACATGAATTGCCAAGCATGAAACAAAAACCACTTGTGGACACTCCCGCGTGTCAAAATAACCAGCCCAATCCGAGTCCGAAAAAGCATGTAAGTCTGGCGACAATGATCCCCCTTGCGGATAAAACAAGCCAAGATGTAAAGTGCCACTCAAGTAGCGAAAAATCCTCTTGACATCCTGCCAATGCGTAGACCCTGGGCTATGCATAAATCTGTTAACCTGTGAGACTGCAAATTGAACATCCGGCCTCATATTGCATACATAAATGAGGCATCCAACAACACACCATCACACTGCTTAAATTGTATACCCAAGTAATGATGCAACAGTCCCAAATATTTCATCTTGAAAGTAGCATTCAAATCAGCCTTAAATTCAACAATATGTCTCTCATTTGGTCTTGTGATCAACAAATCATCTACATAAAGAACAACAATGAGAAGTACATCACCCTCACGCTTGACATACAATGTGCTTTCCGTTGGACTGTTACGAAAGCCTCGTTTGACCAAATGAGTGTTGGCCTTCTCATACCAAGCACGAGGAGATTGCTTCAACCCATACAAAGCTTTGTTACATTTGCACACCTTATCCTCATGTCCTTTCTTGACAAAACCGCGAGGTTGCGTTACATAAACTTCCTCAAATATGTCACCATTCAAGAAAGCAGTAACAATGTCTGATTGATGTACATCCCAACCAAAATGAGCTGCCAATGCACATGGAAAATGCGCAGTAGTCATACGACAAGTGGAAGTAAGAGTTTCTTCATAATCTATGCCTTTCTATTGGGCATAGCCTTTTGCAATAAGTCGAGCCTTATGGTGATCAACCTCACCATCCGTCTTGCGTTTCAACTTGTAAACGCACTTTGTATCAGTGGCCTTTTTTCCAGGAGGCAAATCACATAAAGTCCATGGGTCATTTTTTATAAGTGCATCATATTCTCATTGCATGGCAGCCATCCAATTTTCTGAAATTTGTGCTTTATCAAAAGACAGGGGTTCCTCAACATCATGTAAGCTAGACACAACCAAAGCATAACAATTTGATACATAAGATGCATGGCAAGAGCATCAACGAGTGCGACTAGACAAAGGTGCATCCAATTTACTATCACGCAAAGTATGCACAAGCCATTTAGGCATACCTCTAGCCTGCTCATTTTCAGCCCTTTCCTCATCAAGTACATCATGTACATCTGCATTAGTAATAGACTCATCTATAATAGTATCAGAAACCACCATAGGCTATACATTTGCCTCATTGGAATTTACATTCTTACTTCCACCACTGAAAAGAGGCAACAAAGTGTCATAAATGTCCAGTGAGCCTACACTATTGTCTTTAGCACATGACAACAATGGCTGAACAGAATCTTCGACAAACACAACATCCCATGAAACCAGAATACGCTTTGTTTGTGGATGATACAACGTGTATCATTTGCTTTCAGCACTATAACCAACAAAAAAAACATTTGACAGCCTTATCATTCAATTTTGTGTGTTGTGTTTGTGGCACCAAAGCATATGCCAAAAAGCCAAAAACACTCATGTGCTCAATAGAAGGCTTTCTATCATGCCATGCTTCATATGGAGTAATAGACTACAAAGCTTTCGTAGGACACATGTTTAGTACATAAGTGGGACACATGATGGCCTCGAGCCAAAAAAAAGCGGCAAAGCTTGACTTTTGACCATACATCGTACCATTTCTGTAAGTGACCTGTTTTTCCTCTCAGCAACACCATTTTGCTGAGGTGTATAAGGCATTTTACATTGGTGTTTTATCCCACAACTAGCCAGAAATGCATTAAATTCATGAGACATATACTCCCCCCCTCGATCGGAACGGAAGGTGCCCATAGTACATTTCGAGACATTTTCAGTCATAGCTAAAAATTCTTTGAAGCACATAAAAACATCGGACTTCGCTTCAAGCGGAAATATCCATGCATGCCTGGAGTAATCATCAATGAAAGTCACGAAGTAAAGGTAATTTTCCAAGGTCGGAGTTTTCATGGGTCCACAAACATCACTATGCACAAGCTGCAACCTGCATGTGGCCCTAACCGAACCATCCTTTGGAAACTTAGAACACTGCATCTTACCCAAAATACAGCCTTCAATAAACATGTTTGATAGGTGCTTCAAGAGGCGGTAAAGAAGCAACCATACCGGATTTCTGCAAACGCAGCAAACTAGCAAAATTCAGATAACCAAAACATGCATGCCAAAGTTTTGCATCTGAAATAGCCTTTGAATCCAAAACTGTATTTGCAAAATTCTGTCCACTCTTATCATACAAAGTGATCTTACACAGCCCACGACATAAAATTCCAGATTCAACAATTTCATCACCGAAACTGAGATCATGTACTGTACATCTGTCATCCACAAATTTGACTACAAGACCAAGTCTAGCAAGTGCAGATACAAACAAAAGATTCTTCTTGATCCCAGGTACATAAAGTGCATCAACAAGTGTGAAGGAACTGCCATTTGCAACAGTAAGCACAATCTTTCCAACTCCCCGAATCGGATAAGAGGCATTGTTGGCACAAGTGATTGAATTCCCATGAGGACAAACTCGAGAGAGGTGAACAATTCATGATGTGAGGTAATCTGCTTTGTAGCACCACTGTCAAAATACCACACATGTGAATCTGCAACAATTGACATGCATGCATCATGGATAATAGGATTGTAAGTGCACTCTGCACTAAAAGCCCATTCTGGATCAACATCAACATCACAGTCTCCTTTCACAGAAGACTCAACAATGGCTGCATTTGTAGTGGAACCAGCATTTGCAGTGGAACCACCCTGTTTCTTCTTAGCCTCTTGGGCCTTCAACTTGGGACACTACTTGATCAGTGATCATTAGCTTTACAATAATGGAACGCATCTTCTCTTTACCCTTATCACCAGAATTTCCAGACAAATTGCTGCCAACAAAAGCATTAGGAACAGGTGATTTTCCACTCGCAGAAGAACCATAAGAAGTGGTTGCATTGTTGTTACCACCCTTTCTTTGAGTAGCAATAAAAGCCTGTTCAATTGCACGCAGTCTAGTTCTTTTTTTTTTGGAAAGTGACTCTTGCAACAGAAGCAATGTGCATAATGCATCAAACTTGACAACTTCAGGATTTCCTTGGGTCATAAGTCTCCAAGTACTAGCAAAAGTCTGGTATGAATCTGGTAAGGCATCAAGAACAGTCTACACAAGGGAATTGTCTGAAATGACCACTTGCAAAAATAAGTTGCTCATTGATATCCTTGACACCAGCAAGGAAAGTGTCCATATCATCTTCCTCATGCATAATCTTCGACACCAACTCTTCAAGTAGCAATGCAATTTTTGCCTCATTGCGGCTTGCATAAAAACCAGCCAGAATATCCCAAGCTTGTTTTGCAGATTTAGCTGAGCGAATGTGAGGAGTAAAGGTGCGCTTCACAGACAACGCAATCAACGCATGAGCTTGCACATCCTTTATATCCCAACGAGCTTGTTCTGTCGTAAGCAAAACAACTCTAACAGTAGTAATGCTTGCAGCAAGATCTGCAACATCCTCAACATCGCCTACATCCTCAGAACCAGGATGTACATCAATGCCCTGCACAATATTCTAGACGCCCTTTGACACAAGAACATATTGCATCATGCAAGCCCACATAGGGTAATTGTCCCCATCCAATCTGTCCGCATCAGCAAACATCTTGAACACATTTGTGTTGTTGTCCCAAGCTAAACAAATTTTCTCCAAGTTAAGACACAAACACCATATATGCTCCTACTTCTTGAGTCAGGATCTCTTCTAGTTGAGGTTATGGACATGGAAAGGGTTGTGGAGTACATGATAAAGATGCGTCAAAACCCCTCACATCAACTTCCTACAATTGCATGGGAAGCAAAGAAAAAAAGTTCAAAAGACGCATAAAGCAAGATCTTGAGCACATGATGGAGGCAAGACATAAAGAAGTGGTTTGGGAGATGGGATGCATTGCACGTGCTATACGATGCTTCAATAGACTCTTAAGTGAATGAAGCTTTTCTACAACGCCAATGCATTATAGCTTGGGAGAAATCCGTCACGCTTCATACATTATATCACCCATATTGCCCCCAACTACAAAACCATGTTCTTTGTTGAAAGAGGAAACCATACTCACACTTATATGCTTGAGCCTATCCCATTGTCAGTGATATGCACTATCGCAGTCATTTAGCTTTTAGCTCCCACTCCCTTCAATGCGAGATAGGGCATTGGGCCAATGGAAAAGTGTCAAATAGATTGTGCACATTATGCGTAAATGTAGCACCTGATGTGAAACCTGCCCGAAAAGAGGAGAAATGAAGCAGGAACAACACGTGCTATATAGCACAAACCATAAAAGACTGTAAGGGACCTATTATGCAAAAAACGGCACTAACAAAAATTTTGCACAAAATGACAAAATAGCATGTGCAGTACTGCCTATAGTGGAAATGGAGGCCGAAATGAGCCCGAATCAGAGAGCAGACTAGGCTCTACAAGCTCTCCCAAAAATTTTGTCGTCCTGCGAAAACTTGCCAAATCTCACGAAAATCGGAGAAAGTGAGCAAGCGTTTGTTGGAGCTGCTCGTGACTGAGACGCAACCCGCTCTGATACCAATTGTTGGAATTAGGGTTGCAGGAAAACACACGCAGCTTGGAGAAGACGAAGGAAGCTCAAGGCATACAAAAGAGAGTGTTATTATGTCCGATCGAGCAGTTTGTATCCATTTTTTTAGCATTCAAGAAATCTATAAATAAATATGTGCAAGAGGAAAATGCTCACTCTTGGACGAAAGGAGATTGCACCCAGTGTTTGTGTTATTGTTCTCTCATGTCCTCTCTTCTCTCTCGTCATTCCGGTGTAGCATGTTGGAATTAGGGTTGCAGGAAAACTCACACAACTTAGAGAAGACGAAGGAAGCTCAAGGCACACAACAGAGAGTGTATTACTTAGTGTGCAATGGAAAGATTGGCCCCTAGAATAATGGGTGTGTATACAATGCACAGGGGAAAAAACATCCTAGTAAGGGAAAAAATGCCCCGGCGGTCCTAACTGTGTTCACGCACATGACAGCCACATGTAATGGTAACAAATCCCCCTTGGGAGTGATATGGTGAACGAGAGCTGGCACATAGAGTAAAGGGAAGTGCCATGCCCTGAGGACATGATCAGTCCACAAAGGGGGGTGAGCCCAAAGCTTTGCGAAAAGCTTTGAACTTCTCATGAGACAATGCCTTTGTGAAAAGATCTGCACGGTTGTCCTGTGTTGGCACATAAGCCAAGCTGATCTCTCCTTCTGAGAGCCTCTCCCTGACATAGTGGTCCTTGAAGAGCATTCCTGACTACATACATATAGGATACTTTATGGCCCCAAGACCATTGAGTGACCTAAATGCCCCTTTAGAAACTCTGCATTTGTACCCTATGGACATTGAGTGGCTTACGTGCCTCTTTAGAGACTCTATGTTAGAGCTCTATGGCCCTAGGGTCATAGAGTGCTCTCTATGCTAGCAAGAGACCCTAAATGATTCTTGCTAGCACTCTTGGGGCCATAGGGTGCCTTTCATGTTAGCAAGAATTTATATGCTTTATGTTGGCACCCTATGGCCTTAGGGCCACAAGGTGTCCTCTATGCTAGCAAAAAGCTCTATATGCTTTATGTTGGCACCCTATGGCCCTAGGGCCACAAGGTGCCCTCTATGCTAGCAAGAAACTCTATATCCTCTATGTTGGCACCCTATGGGTCCAAGGCCACAATGTGCCCTCTATTATTTATGTTGGCACCCTACGGCCCAAGGGCCACAAGGTGCCCTCTATGCTGGAAGGAAATCCTCCATGCTCTAAGTTGGCCTATGACCCAAGGGCCAAAGGGTGTCTTCAATGCTAGTAAGCAACACTATATGCTCTAAGTTCTTATCCTATGGCCCAAGGGACATAGGGTGGCCAAGGTACATAGGTACATTCACAAACAGATTTTGATTACGATGTCATTAAAGCACATAGCATTTTTTCTAATATTAGTAATTTTAAGTCAAGTTCTTTTAGTGATCTTAAATATCCTATATATAGGCGATATAATTTTTGACATAATTCTCAAGGATGAATACACATTATTAAAAGTTTTCATAATAAAATAATCTTGAAAAATTCCAAGTCTTAACTTTTTTATAAAATCTCAATGTATTTACGATCTTATTAAAAGGTGTAAGTTAATATTGCGGTAAATATGCAATCCAATATACAAAATTGAATCATTGTCATACATCATACAGCTGCTTTGCCACACAATTAAAAGGGTCTTTGCCTCCAAATGTCAACATAACATTCAAACATTTAAATCAAATTTGCAAGTACTTTAATTCACAAATGCATTGATCTATTGGTGGATGGAACAACCGGCTCACCATGCACTTCGATTTCCAAATCCTAAGGGGGCAAAAATATTTGTGTTGGATTCTCCTTCTGGCGTTGCACATGTTCTGGAACTTACATTGCCTTCTACTTCCATTGTATTGCCATGCAATCCAATTCCCAAATCTTGGGTCACTAAAATATTTTTGTTGGATTCTTCTTCTTGCCTTGCACATGTTCTGGAACTTTCACTGTCTTCTTCCATTGGATTACTCTTTAAATTTATCTCCAATCTTTGTAGTGGTTGACCTTCAAAAACTTGTAGATTCTTGTCATCTTCTTCAGAAACTCTTTGGTTGACATGGAGATTGATAGAATCTTTCTCAATAGGGTCAATGGCATGAGCATCCTCTATACTAACGATCTCGAGTAGAACTTTGTCAGCCGCAATATCTTATTGAAGGACTGCAAGTTTAAAGAACATCTACTTTTAGATTCCAAAGTATCTTCAATTTTGATAAATCTTTTTTGTCACACTCTTTGAAAAAAATAATTTACGCAAATAACAAATTTACTAAATGACAACATATCTACAACAAATTTATTTTTATGCTCCTCCTTTTCTAGAGATTGCTAATCCTTATCTAGTTCCATTAGTTCTTTGTCCATGATGGTGGTGTCTAGTACTATACTTGGAGAAAAAATTATGCCTTTAAGCTCTAGAACACAAGTTTCATTTTCTATTGCACTATCTTCTTGCATTGATTATTTCCTTGAAACACTTTTACATAAGTACCTTATGGCCTTAAGGCCTAGGGTGCTCTTTGTAGATATCTCTATGACTTTAAGATAATTCAAAATATGTCTATTTATGGCCTCAAGGCCATAGGGTTAGGATTGCTAGTAGGTTTCAACATATAAATAGACCTATGGCTCCAAAGCCATATGGTACTTTATTTATGTTCCACCCTATGGCCCTAAGGACATAGGTTGTCATAGGGCCTAAAGATGCCCTCTATGAACACTAGTAAGAAACCATCTATGCTCTATGTTGGCACCTTATGGCCCGAGGGCCACAAGCTCTACATTGACACCTAGTCCACCTTCTATCCCTAGTTCCATAGGGTGCCCTATATTCAAATCATTGATTATACGGACCTAGGGCCATAGGGTGCCAATGTATAAATTCAAGGGCCATAAGTTTATTTCTATTGTAATGAGAGATCATTTGACCCTAGAGACATAGGGTTCAAGTGCTTTAGATTTCCCTCGTATAAAAAGAGAGATCATATGGCCCTAGGGCCATAGGGTGCCAATACACAATCTAAAGTGCCATAGGCTTCCCTTTGTTCCATTGAGAGATCCTATGACCCTAGGCCCATAGGTCTACCATGGTGCCCATGTTGATGCCTTTGAATGGCTTAAATGCTCTTGGAGAGCTGTTAGATTGATATCCTATATTTTTTGAGATTCATGATGTTAATCATGGGTTTCTCTAAGAGTTAGTAAAAGCATATAATACACCTTTTCATGGCCTTATGGCTATATGGATATGATTTTTATAGAATAGAGAGAACTCTATAACCTCAACATTGTAGGGTAACGTTTTCTTGTAGCACACTATGACCTTAGGGCCATAAGGTGGTCTTTGCATGTACCATTGTATGGCTCTAGGTCCATAGGGAACTTATGAAGTACTTTATACACAAACAAAAATAATATATAGCCTTTGGGATAAATTATATACTTTAATGAAACAACTCCTTTGCCTATTTATTTAGCATTATGTAGATCCTAAAGACAAAGGTGCCCTCTATGTTTGCTAGAAAATTATTTCCCTAAGTCCATAGGGTAGCCAAGGTGCCTATTAAGAGAGGAATGTAATAATTTGAAGAGTATGCAATGGACCCAAGGGTAATGGGTAGACTAGTTGTCCTTCTAGAGCATCTATATTGACATCCTTGGCCATGGAACCATAGGGTACAAAAAGGATTTCTTATAGGTATCAAAGGAGAGAAAATTATAGTCCTAAGATTTTAGAATGATTTATATATGTGCCACCCTATAGCCATAGAGCTATAGGACCTATATGGTACCTTATAGAGAACTAGCATAAATATATAGCCTTTGGGCATAGGATATATTTTGGTGATCTCACCACAACCCCTTGATCTTTTTAGTCAACATAACATAGAAAATAGTTTCAAAGGGTTTTTCCTCTATTTTAGTTAGACGGAGAGAATTATAGTCCTAATATTGTAGAATAATTTATATATGTACCACTTATAGCCCTATGGCTATAGGGACTATATGGAGTACCTTGTAGAGAAAATAAAATCAATCTATAGCCTTTGGACATAGGTTAAATTTTGGTCATCTCGTCACAACCCTTTGATATTTTTACTCAACATAATATACATCATGGTGTCAAAGGGTTCCCTTTATGTTAGTTAGAAAACCCTATGGACTTATGGCCA
The DNA here is from genome assembly GCF_014529385.1 of Adiantum capillus-veneris. Lineage (NCBI taxonomy): Eukaryota > Viridiplantae > Streptophyta > Polypodiopsida > Polypodiales > Pteridaceae > Adiantum > Adiantum capillus-veneris. The sequence continues at coordinate 7,277,829 of NC_140935.1, read as the reverse complement.
TAGGGTGGCAAAGGTGCCCTATGCTTTAACATCTTAATGTACTATAAACAAGGAGTACTCAATGGCCCCAAGATCATTGGTAACCTAATTGTATGTATAGGGGCTCTATATTGAGACCTATGGGCCAAGGGAAATAGGGTATCCTTTGTATGGTTTGACCATAGCATGGTATGATTTTAACATAAGAGTTTGTAGTGTTACATAGATCCTATTTATCTTGGCTTCTTAAGTGTCACTTGGACCATCACACAATACATTCAAATATGCTAAAAAACATGTGATGCATAAACTATGCCACCCTTATGGCATGAAGACCATAGGGTCCTTTGCAAGTGTAGCCTATAAAAGGAGTTTGGATTTGGACAATAACCTATGCCATTATGGAAAGAGAAAAGTACAAATAATACTAACAATAGATTTCAAAGTGCAAATGGGAGCGTTGAAAAGAGAATCAACAATGGCTTTGTAGGTGCTCATTTTAAATGCTAGATAGTTTTCTAAGTCTTAAATTTCATGGTTTTCTTGATTTAAAATTCACATGATCACAAATAATTATTTCTTATATTATTAAATTCAATAACACATTTACTTTTCTCAATATTCCTAATAACCTTGTATGTAAATTTGGTTGTTTGACAAAATCTTCAAAAATATAGGACGTTGGAATTTTTGAAAGAATTGAAAGGGTGGCATATCTTTGATATGTTAGAAAAACATGCTCAAGAAACTAATCAAGGTCACAAAATTCAAAAGGAAGTTTTTTGAAAGTGAGAACACATCCACAATGTTTATTAATAGGTCTAAGATTTTCACTTCAATGCATTTGGTTGTCTTTGATTTAACACCTAAAAATACAATCCAATTTACAAACTTAAACAATTTTTAAACATTATACAATCATTTCTTTGCAATAAACCTTGATAAAATGTCCTGATTACTACATGACAAGCTAAAAAATTGTACTAGTCCTAGCTTTCCTCTATTACAAAAAATTCAAGAAATGAATTTTAATTCTCTGCATCATCTAGAAGAAAAACAAAATCATAGTTTGGACCAAAATACTTGCACTTTATATCTTTAAATAAAATTTATATCTTTGAATAAAATCTTGTTGCAATTGATGAACTAGATCTTCACATAATCCAAAGGAAAAATTCTTCATAAACCATTTGCACTTTGATACTCGATGTCTACTATCTAAGCAAGTAATTGGCATTTACAACAAATGTTGAATATATGTTTTATCTAGTTATTTGCAATACAAAGATAATTATTTCAAACGCTTACACCATCAATTCACAATAGAAGAACTTAATTCACAATAGAAGATAATTATTTCAAACGCTTACACCATCAATTCACAATAGAAGAACTTAATTCATTCTCAATATTAAACCTTAATCACAAGCTAAGCAATATAAGTTCCTAATGTATATGAACCCTATGATTCCAAGGCAATAAGTTGACATATCTTCTCCCATATATTCTTCCATAAGTTTGGTCCAGTATTCGCACACTATGACCCTGAGATCTTCAACAAGATAGTAAGGCCAAAGGAAAACGTTTTTGAAACACTTAAAGAGTTTTTAAGTGACCTAGAATAACCAACCTATGGCCTAAAGGCCACAGGGTGTCATGTGATATTTGATAAGATGTGTCCATAGAGAGCTAAGTGATTTGCATCCAAGGGGTGGTTTAAGTGCCCCTGTGGAAATTCTATGTCAGCACCCTATGGCCCTAAGGCCTTAGGGTATCCCAAATGCTATTGGATAACTTATGTTTCCTTCTAGATATTTTATGTTGCCACCCTATGGCCCTAAGGCTGTAGAGTAGCCCAAATGCTTATGTGCCCTTTTAGAGACTCTATCTAATGACCCTATATTCGTAAGATTTTAGGGTAGCTCAAATGATTTTGGGGGATTCTATGTTGACACCCTATGCCCCTAAGGCTGTAGAGTAGCCCAAATGCTTATGTGCCCTTTTAGAGACTCTATGTAATCACCCTATATCTGTAAGATTGTAGGGTAGCCCAAATGCTTTTGGGGGATTCTATGTTGACACCCTATGGACCTAAGGCTATAGAGTAGCCCAAATGCTTTTGTGCCCTTTTATAAACTCTATGTAATCACCCTACGTCCGTAAGGTTGTAGGGTATCCCATTTTCTTTTGGGGGATTCTATGGCCCTAGGGCCATAGGGTGCCATGTCTACAAAGAACTCTATGATTCTCAAGTCATAGGGTGGGTGTTCTTCCCAAACCTCATATGATCACTTAACATTAAAGTATTACATAATATATCTTATGACCACATATATATGTAGAATTCTATTTTCCACAACATGTCCATATAATATCATACACTTAAGTCTAATTCAATATTTTTAACATTATGGGCGTATTTGAGATGGGAAAAATAAAATAGAATGATAAAAATAATAATCTAAATATCAATAATGTAATATCATGGGTGGCTAGCTTAACCCGTTTCCTATAGAATTTCTAGAATGGCATCAGCACTTGCATCCAATGGTTCATCAATTTCTTCTTCCTCTAGATCCTTGGCATTGACTTTCTCTGTGGTATCCACACCTGCCCACCTTCTAAGATCATGGTTTGCTTCCACTATGGAATGTCAAAGAGCTTCCAATTGCTTCATTTGATCACTAGTACATGCAACTGATATCACCTTTCTTTGTTGTTGTATTGCCTCTTTAGTCCCATAGCCTAATGAGAAGATTTCTATGACTTGATCATCTTCTTTGACAGAGATGAATTTGATTGCACGACGCACAAAACAAGCTTTGGTCATGGTCACAACATCATACTCGTCGTCGTTGATGCAGAGAGTATGCATTGGCTCCAATATTGACTCTTTAATACTAGAGTAGTTGGTATACTGATCCCCTTGACTAAAGAATGTCCAAACCCCAAAAAGTACTTCGCAAAGAGCACATGTTTGGACGGTCTCTGATCCCATTAAGGAGCTAAAAGGTAGAACATGCATTTCATACCATTTAGCTTTTTTAGAAATTGCCTTCTCTAGGGAAGCAGCATGCTGATACTTGACTAAGCCAACACGTAAAACTCTGATGGTTGATGTGCTACCCCACATACTCCATCAATTACTTTACCAAATTGGATAGCACTCCAACCACTAGATGTAAGATTTTTGTGTGTTGTATCTATGATACAAACACCAACATGAATTGTAGAGCTATTCTCACTGCAGAGAAACTCAATGCCTTCCAAATTCTTTCCAACACACTTGATTGTGCATGGTAAACTGAATTACAAGCTAGAAGTTCCATTCTTTTGTGCAATGATCCACTGCACATATCCCCTAGTGATCTAAGGAATTGGATCTTTCTCCTTTGCTTTTTGTAGCAGGAGATTTAGCCATTGCATACAACTCGTGAAGAGAGATTTGTAGATCTCATCCGTAATGTTATAAATGAGACTTACATTCATCCCACGAAGTAATTGCTATTGCTAATGGATCTAGCTCTTTAAATGCCATCAACATTTGAGGTTAAAAAACCTTGGTATGCTTTAAGTTCGTTGCACGTGCAGTGAGGTCGAGCATGCCTGCTTGATGTGGTTGCTTCACTAAGCAGATCTTCTCTTCTATTAGCTCTTGTTGTAGTAACTTGACATCATTATTTTCTAAACCGTTTAGGCATCTAAATGTTGTTATGCTTGGTTGTCGCCCACAAGCAGCTGATGTTTGATGCTTCTGCAAGATGTTTATCCACTGATCATAGATTTCATCATTGTACATGACCATGTGTGCTTCTTTGCTAGCAAATGACTTATGGTTGAACGTGATGTTTGCCACATTCACAAAGTCCTTCAAAATAAAGAAAAGAAAATTAACTTTTTTACAAGACATATTTGTAACAAAACAAGCATAGGAAAGTGGAACTTACATCCCAAGGTGCTCGACTCAAATGACGATAGGAACTCCTGCCTTGGGTTTTGTTGGTTTAGAATATGCAAGCCATTGACTACGACCATGCTTCAAGACATCCACGTAAGGCTGGTGCTTCATTGCTGTCATTCTCTCCATGTTCTCCATTTTGGATATTCAAACAACAACCTCTTTGGGAGCGTCTACCACTATCCTTGCAGTTCTAAACTTGTAGAACTCTTTTCTCAAAGCATACTTAGTGTTGTTGTTAGGAAAAAAAGCTCTAGCTGCTATAATGGAATGCTGACCAGATAGAATCCAGTAGTGGTATGTTGATAGCTTGTCTCTATGCACTTCAGCTATTTGTAAAGGCATTTCTGTAATTGGGTTATACGGCATCAGGTCTGCTGCATTGGAGACTGGCCTAGAGTGCCCTGCAAATTGCTTCAAGAGGTATGTCACATACACATCTGACAATGGTTTGCATTTATAGCCATCTGGTGCAAGGTTGCATTGCTCAACTACGATCAGTTGGGTGAATTCTACATCAAATTTAAAATAGTATTTGATTCCAATGTATCCATCTAGCCCACTCTTAGAAGTTTTTGCAACTTCTTTATCAAGATCTTTTTCTTTGGGCTGTATAATAGAGTCCAACACAGCTAAGGATACTGAGTCCAAAACCACTGCTACTGAGGGGGTTTCAACTGGTAGGGTTGCAAGTCCACTAGAATCTCCTGCTTCTTGAGTTTGTAAGGGTATAATTTAAAGATTTTCTTTGGCCACATTTCTACTATTGTCTGCAAGTGAGGGAGTCTGACTCTCCTTAAGAGTCTTAGCTTGACTTGCTTTACCTGTGTCTTCATTCCCTCGCTTCTTATTCTTCTTTGTGCTTCTCAATTTACCTAAATATTGACTGACTTTCTTAAAGCCTCAATATATAAGTCTATGAAGTTCTCACTTAGAGTGTCTTCTTGAAGCGCCACCCACCTTGCTTTTATCATTGTCACTCCGTCATAATCAAGCTTCACCAAGTTTTGAGCAAAGGCCACAGGTTCCAACAAGTAGGAGTCACCATTGAGTAACTTTACTCCAAGGCATGGAGACATTTCAAGATCTGAACAATCTTTCTTTATATCCTTAACAATACCACAGTCTTTGAAGGGAAATTTCTCTTTATCTTGAAAGAACAAGTGGAATTTCTCATCACTTCCACCATTTGGCAAGTGAAAATCTAGATACCAAGAACTTGGTGTTGAGTGTGTTGCATCAACTGACTTTGACATTCTCTTTTGAGACATTTTATGTAAAAAGAATGACATATATTTAGACAAGATGGATATCAATACATCCATATGGACCTAGGGCCATGGAGTCCCCTCTATGTTAAACCATGTGGTCCTAGGTCCAAAGGGTGCCAACAAAATGGTTCTACAAGTGTACCTAGGCCACCTTATGGTACTAGGATCACGGGGTCTCTTATGACATTAGAGGAACCTTATGGCCCTAGGGCCATAGGAGTCCAAAGTAGTATCCCTTGAATGGCCTATATGCTCCTTTAGAGCCTCTACACAAACACCCTATGGCCCAAGGTCCATAGGGTGCCCTCTAATTGAATCAAAGTTCCTATGTCCATGGCGTCCATTTGGGTGCACTCGAGTGGTCAAAATGCCTTTAGAGTTTCTACAATGGCCACAAGGTACACTCTAATCTAATGAGAGTTTATGTATACATGGTTCCCATGTAGGTGTCATTTAGTGGCATAAATGTCTCCTTTTAAGCTTCTACATTATCACATTGTAAACTACCTCACATTCTCTAGCCATGCCAGATCCCCGCACACCTCGGTCTAGAGGTGCATGTAGGTCAAGACCATTGGGTTATAATCTTGTCGTTATTGGTCAATGCCTATATTCATGGGTGTCACGTAAGTGCACCCCCATGTCTACATGACAATGCATGTAGTGAAAAAAAATCCCTTTTCCTTTTGGTTTATTTCTAAGCTGTGACCTCTTTTGTAATCTTGGACTACTTAATCTATAGTATTTGGGCCCTAGGTCCATAGGGTTTTCTCTAATCAAATCAAAGCTCATATGTTCATGGTTCTCATTTGGGAGCTCTTGAGTGGCCTAAATACCCTTTAGAGATTCCACTTTAGCATCCTATGGACCTAGGGCCACAAGGTGCACTCTAATTTGATGAACCCCTTTGCCTTCGGGTTTCTTTCTAAGATGTGTCCTCTTTTGTAAGACTACATACTAACCTATAGTCACTGGGTCCTAAGTCCATAGGGTGCCCTCTAATCTAATTAGAGTTCCTAAGGCCACATGGTGCTCTTTCTGATGGTGCCTATTAACCCTATTGCCTTAGGATGCTCTTTGTGTTAGCAAGAAACCCTATGGCCCTAAGGCCATAGGATGCTCTTTGTGATGGCTAGAAGCCCTAACCATCACATAGAGCATCCACGAACTTAGGGCCATACCGTCTTTAACCATCACTAAGAGATTTACATAGCCTTAAGGCCACGGGGTGCTATTTTTGCTAGATAGAAACACTATGGCCACACGGTGGTCTTTTTGTTAGCTAGAACCCCTATGGTCCTAAGGCCATAGGGTTCTCTTTTTGTTAACTAGAAACCCTATGACCCTAAGGCCATAGGGTGCTCTTTTTTATGGTTAGAAATCGTTGTGCCCTAAATCTATAGGGTGCTCTTTGTGATGGCTAGTGACCCTATGGCCCTAAGACCACATAGAGCTCTTTGTTTAAGTTAGAATCCCTATGGCCCTAATGCCACATGGTGCTCTTTATGATGGATAGAAACTCTATGGCCCTAAGATCGTAGGGTTCTCTTTGTGTAAGTTAGAAACCCTATGTCCCAAAGGCCACACGGTGCACTTTGTGATGGCTAGAAACCCTATGGACCTAAGGCCACATGGTGCTCTTTTTGTTAGCTAGAAACACTATGATCATAAGGCCACAATGTGATCTTTATGTTAGCTAGAAACCCTATGGTCCTAACACCACCACAGGCTGATTTTTTTAATAGCTAAAAACCCTGTGGTCTTAAGGCCATAGGGTTCTCTTTGTGATGGCTAGAGACCCTATGGCCCTAAGGCCACAGGGTCCTCTTTGTGATGGCTAAAGCCATAGGGTTTCTAGCTTGCACAAAGAGGTCCCTATGGCTAAGGTCATAGGGTTTCCAACCATCACAAAGAGCACCATGTGGCCTTAGATCCATGGGATTTCTAGCGATCACAAAGAACACCATATGGCTATAGAAACCCTATAACCCTAAGGCCATAGGGTGCTCTTTGTGATAGCTAATAACCCTATGTCCCTAAGTTCACAAGAGCACAAAGATGTTACTAACCACCACAAAGAGCACGCTATGGCCTTGACGCCAAAGGATGGCTTAAGGCCATAGGGTACTCTTTGTGGTTGTTAGTAACCTTTTTGTGCTATTGTGGCTTTAGAGCCATAGGTTTTCTAGCCATCACAAAGAGAACCCTATGGCCCTAAGGCCACACAATGCTTGTCATAAAATCTAATATCTAATATCTAACCAACCCAAATGATTTTCTCATATTAAATTGATCACTTAATGTGGGAGAATAAAACGGGAACCAGTGTTAAGATATAGACATGTGCTTATAGATCTATCTGAACACGGGGCCAATGGTAAAGGGGCCCAAATGAGAGATGGTCTATCAAAGAGCAAGGCTAACAAATGTGTGTAAAAGGCCTTTGACCTTAGGTAAGCTAGGGCTGACCTTGAGGCGCGGGGGAACCCGACCCAGCTCGAGGTGCTTGTCCTGCTTGTCATGCTTGATGACTAAGGTGCTTGAGGTGCTTGAGATTCTTGAGGTGCTTAATTATTGAGATGCTTGAGGTGATTGACATGCTTGAGATATTAGGGTTGCACTTGAGGTGAGAACCCAGCCCAAGCTTAAAGTGCTTAAGAGCCAAGCTTGTGGTGGGAACTGGGCCTATGCATGAGGGGCTTGAGGTGTCAAAAAGTCAAAGATTCAATCCCTACAAGGAGGGGGCGATCCCTACATGAGGGGGGATGAGAGAGAACACCCACACACTCACACAAGGCATGCATGGTACAAAAAAAGCAAAAGGGACACTTGTCAAGTTTCTCCTCATGTTGCCCTCATGGTGTGCCTGAAGCCTATTGGTTTGTTACCCAAGGGGTCCAATGATAATTTAGGATATTTAATTAATTGATTTTCCATTTATCAAATCCTCTCTCTCAAAGTGGAAAGGGGGACACTTGTCTCATGGCTACCCTTGCTGCTTGTAATGCCTCTGCTTGTGATTGGCTAGGCCTGGAGGGGTCCAATAAGCTTCAAGCATGAGTTACAAGGGGGGGTCGACCCAAGCAAGCTAGGGGGTTGCTTAGGGGGTATACTCACCCACACACACTCACAAACACTCTCATTGTGTGCTATGCAAAGTGCAAGAGCTCCCTCTCCTTCTCCAAGCAAGTAGAGGTTGAAAGCCTACACCAACACTCTTGGATATGGAGTGCAAATCCAACCAAGAGCCATGCTTCAATGCTTAAGCTTGCCATCTCCTTCTTATTCATGACTATGCTATTATGTATGCTAGCAACAAGAGTTATGATAAGTGAGGAACTAATTCTTTCTCTTACGAAATGTTTCTTCTCCCTCTTCCCTGCTAGCTCTCTCCACCTTCGAAGGTGTTTGAGGTCTTGGGGCTGAGTCTTGGGATAGTTAAAGCTTTATTTAAGTTTATGTTATGTTTGTGATGCATGAAGCTTTCCATCTTCATTGCATCACCTAGGTCACAAGGAACACAAAGATTGTATTGTAACAAGTCTCTCTTAATGGGAGAAATCATAATACAAATGCCTATTGGAGGGGGGACCCGCTCCACATAAATCCGGTCCTCAACTGTTTTCTTGTTCTCTAAATTCTCTCTCTTGAAAAAGTATTGTTCATGCCAAGTTAACTAATTGCTATGATTAAGTTGCTATCTTCAACTATGTTCACCTGCTATGCTCACAAAGTCATTTCTCAAAAGTACTCTTATTAATTTCTGCTACTATCAAGTTAAATAGGCCAATTCCATTACATTGGTATCAGAGCATTTGGTTTCTCTTTTCTTGCTTAAGAAGAGAGGTCCTTAAGTAGCCTATAAATGGTTGATGCTCTTAATTATATTAGGGTAAGTGGAACTGGGATCTATTATCGGTTAGCCCACTATGTGGGGGATGGTGCACACCTCGGGAGCTTTGGACTTAATAATGGAGTCTTTTTAGACTTGCCTACGACGTTACCATTATTGAGCCATAAGAAGTCTGAAAGGAGCTAGCCCTCGGCAACTCTGCTATGTTAGACCTACTCCTCTACTCTCTATAATTAACCACTTCGAGCTGTGGGTGTAGATACTTAAGAGCCGATTTTCAAAGCTTAAGAGGAGTGGCAACTAAGGTTTTGAATTGCCAAAGCATACACTAAGTACATACATAAATTTTGTTAACATGGCTGACAATAATCAAGAGAGTAGAATGAACATTGATAGCTTTGATTTTGCACATGAAGGTGCTAATGATGATGCTCCCATGTTTGTGAATTATCTCGTCACTAGGTTGCAGCAAGCTATGGGCAACCCTGCTTTGCAAGCCGAAGTTACTCAACAACTTCGTGCTTATGGAATTTACCTTCCTCTCCAAGAGGAGAGAGAGCTTAGGAGGCCTCTTGAAGATACCCCCAAAAGAAGACTCTCTCCCATTCGAGAGGAGGAATCCAAAGAGCAAGAAAGCAATGAAAGTTTAAGTTCCTCTGAAGATGTGGCTCCACGAAGACGGTGGTCTAGACGATCGCCCACTCCTCCCAAGAGGAAAAGATCAACACATAGTCCTTCTCCTCATCACTTTGCAAGGCAAGAGAGGAAACAAAGGAAGAAAAGGGCTAGGAAGAGGTCACCCTCTTCTCTTTCTTCTTCACCTTCCTCCTCTTCCGATGAAAGTTATGGCTATTCTCCTAGAGAATACAAGAGGGGAGGACATCGCAAATCATTTTCTACATGGCGAAGGTCACAAAAGATAAAGAAGTTCAAGGAAGGAGGAAAGAGTATCTCTTTTCTCACCTATGATGGCACCTTCGGTGCTACTGACAAAGTGTTGGTCTTCATCCAGCAATTTGATGCGGCCTTTGGAGATGAGGACTTCACAGAGTCCTCCAAGCTACACCATGTAGCTATGCACTTCCAAAAATCAGCTCGTCAATGGTGGGCTAGCCTTCGAGGCAATGGTGAAGCCCCAAAGACATGGAAAACTCTACGAGTTTCCATCATGAAGCGATTCCTTGTAAGCGATGCAAAGGACAAAGTGCTTACCGAATGGCACAGCTTGAAGCTCCTCTCCCATAAGTCTATCCACAAATATGTAGACAAGTTTTGGGATATACATCTCAAGGCTACTGTCTTTCAAAAGATAGACTTTGCCGAGCAAAGGCAGCAATTTTGTGCGGGATTACCTGAAGAGATGGCTGAATACATCAACTCTCAACGGCCTGGTACTATTAGCGAAGTAATCCATCACACCATGGTTGCTTCACGCGTGAATTTCCATCAAGGGGCTAGACGTAATGTCAAGCCCATGGAAAACAAAGACAAAAATGATGCAAAGGGGAAAACCAATGTTCAAAATACTTCCCCCGGGGCAGTCACTTATCAAAAGACCCCTATATCACGTGCGTTCAAGAGGTAATTAATAATACCCCAATATACATACTATAATTACACTGTGAATCTATTTAAAAAACGCCCCACCCCCCTCTGTATGTATACATTTTTATACATTTTGGTCTTTTAATAATCCTCTCCGGTTAACTCACGTGATATCATACACATTCTAAAAAGTGACCGCCCCGGGATACTTCCCAAGTCACTTCCAACAACAACAACAATCGGTCCAAGGAGAAGGGAGTTTACAAAGGTAAAAACAAACTCTCTCTTGAAGAGCTTGAAGCTTTTCGCAAGGACCATAAGTGTTTCAAGTGTGGGGAGCAAGGACATGGCTATCGTTCTTGCCCCAAGAAGAATACTCGCAATGAGACTCCTAGGGCTTCCACCATCGAAGCTCCAAAAGAGGATGCTCATTGCAAAGGATCATCACTTTCCTATGCTTGGGGAAAGGTAAGAGAGCATGATGCCTTCATCTTGTTTGACCCTGGCTCTACTCTCAACTTCATATCAACGAAGTTGGCCACCAAGTTGGACATTCAAGCTTTTGAGATGGGAGATATAGTAGTGGCTGATGCAGCTTTCAAGGGACAACAAGCCTCCATTACTCCCTTGATTGGGAAGTTGAGGATTCATGTCCAAAGCTATGTCGACAAAGAAGACTTCTTCATCCCTCCTCTCCAACATGAGGATGTTATCCTAGGGGCACCATGGTTTGATCGCATGGCTGCCAACATGAAGTTCCCTGAAAGGAGAATCTACTTCACCTACAAGGGAAAGAACATGTATATAGATGCTAGTGAGCATGGTCGCACTATTCCACTTGTAAATCCTCTTGCTTTTGATAAGTCAATGAAGAGCTCAGTTTTTGCGTACATGATTTTTGTCAAAGAGTCTCTAAAAGATACTAATGTTTCATCAAATGTAAATGGTAGGAATCAAGAAGAGTCAGACTTGTCTAATTTTCTAAAAGGATTCCAAGATGTGTTCATCGATGATATCCCTATGGACTTACCTCCAAAATGAGGGGATGATGACCATCGCATTGAGCTCCTTCCTGGACGCTCACCACCTAACAAGCCTCCTTATCGAGTCTCACAAGCTCAATAAGAGGAGATCATGAGGCAAGTACAAGAGCTGGTAGACAAAGGGATGGTGAGGCCTAGTTCCTCTCCCTTTTGTTCTCGAGTCCTTTTAGTGCAAAAGAAAGATGGTACATACCGTATGTGTGTGGACTTTCGAGCACTAAACCATATCACTATCAAAAATAGATTTCCCGTACCTCGGGTAGAAGATCTGTTTGATAAGCTATAAGGCTCTACCTACTTTAGTAGGATTGACCTTAAGAGTGGCTATCATCAAATAAGGATAGTGCATGAAGATATCTTAAATACCGTGTTTCGCACAACGTTTGGTCTTTATGAATATCTAGTTATGCCTTTTGGCTTGACTAATGCACCAGCTATGTTCAATCGTCTGATGGAGAAACTTTTTAGACCTTATCGTGAATTCACTGGAGTGTTCTTTGATGATATCATCATCTACTCCAAGTCTTTGGAGGAACATAAGCAACATCTCCAAGTGATTTTTCAAGCATTGAGGGAGAACAAGCTTTTTCTCAACCAAAAGAAAAAGAATTCTTCCTTCAAGAGATGCAATACCTAGGTCATATTATCTCTCACGATGGTATCCGTACGGATCCATCAAAGTTAGAGGTAATAAAATAATGGCCTAACCCAAGAAATCTACATGAGCTAAGAAGCTTTATTGGCATGTGCGCATACTATAGACACTTCATAGCAAAATTCTCTCAAGTAGCAGGACCACTACACGACTAACTAAGAAGAACGTTAAGTATGTATGGACTGCTAAGGAGCAAAATGCTTTTGAAAAGCTCAAAGAGAAGCCTACTTCCCAACCACTCCTCGTGCTTCCGGATCTCTCAAAGAAATTTGAGGTCCAATGTGATGCTTGTGGAGATTGCCATGGAGCAGTTTTGCTTCAAGAAGGGCATGCCATAGCATATGAGAGCCGAAGGCTCAATACTGATGAACGAGTCTTGGGCATTTATGAGAAAGAGCTTTTAGCTGTTTTACATGCCCTAGACACATGAAAGCACTACCTATTGGGGACTCCATTTATCCTACGAACCGACCACCAAAGTCTCAAGTATTTCATGACGCAAACCAAGATTTCCGAAAAACAAATGAGGTGGGCAAATTTTCTTTCGCAATTTAATTTCCATATTTCTCACATAGTTGGTAAGCACAATCAAGTGGCCGATGCACTTTCACGACGACCCAAAGTTAATGCTGTGTCTATAGCTACTCACAATGATCTATCCTCTATGATAGATGAGTATGCTATTGACTCTGACTTTAGAGACATAATTTCAGCCCTTGCTTTGGGGAAGAAAGAGGAACCATTCACCTTGCAGGATGGTTATCTTCTCCACGACAATAGGCCATGTGTTACCCATTCCCTTCGTGAGAAAGTTATGTATGAATCCCATGATCCTCCATATGCGGGACATAGAGGTATTCAACCTACTCTCCGAGGAGTAGAGACGTACTTCTATTGGCCTACCATGAAAGTGGACATACAAGAGTATGTTTCAAAATGTGTAGTATGCCAAAAGACCAAGTATGATAGAGGGAAGCAACCTGGATTACTCCAGCCATTGCCTATCCCAAATTCACCACGGAAGAGTATATCCATGGATTTCATCTTTGGATTACCCAAGTCTATCCATGGGAATACAGGAATATGGACAATAGTCGACAGGTTTAGCAAGCAAGCACATTTTATTCCTGTCAAAAATACTATTAAGGCACATCAAATGGCAACTCTCTTCATATCTCAAATTTTCAAGCACCATGGATTACCCACATCCATCGTGTCCGATAGAAATCCTAGAATGACCAGTAATTTCTGGAAAGGTCTCTTTGAAAATCTAGGAACAAGATTGAATTTCTCTTCGGCCTATCACCCACAAATGGATGGCCAAAGTGAGATAGCCAATCTTACAATACTCGATCTACTCAAGACTTATGTTACCAAAGTATATCAATGCTCACAATGGGAAAAGTACTTAACTCTTGTAGAGTATGCCTACAATAATACTGTACATACTTCTACGGGAAAAGCACCTTTTGAGATCATTGAGGGAAGACCTAAAAGTCCCTTGCTACTCAAAGTACATGGGAAGATCTTCGCCCGCCGATGAGTATAGCCGTGACCTACAAGAATCTTTTCAAAAGATTAGGGAGGCTATATCCATCTCTCAACAAAGGCAAAAAGCTGCCGCTGATAAGCACAGAAGAGCCTTAATGTTCAAAGAAAATGATTGGGTCTTACTCAAGTTTCCTAAGGCTTGATTAAGGCAAACGACGGGCAAAAATCCTATGGGCCATCAAAAGTATTATGCTAAACTAGCAAAAAGATACTATGGTCCTTTCCAAATCTTGAAGCCCATCAATGAAATGGCTTATCAACTCAAGTTGCCCAACCATTGGCTCATACACAATTCCTTTCATGTAAGCCTACTTAAGCCCTACAAAGGAGATCCACCAACTGAACCAATTATTGAAGACCCACCCGAAGTTGAAGACCAAGAAGAGGTGCTACAACCCGAAGCTGTCCTTCGGCATGAAGACAAGGTACTAAGACATGGTAAGATTATCCGACAGTATCTTATTAAGTTCAAAAATTATCCTTTTGAAGATGCTAGATGGATGCAAGGAATACAGCTTAAGGATAGTATGAACCTTGTCAATGCTTACAATGCTACATTAGAGTAAGCAAATGTACAAATTTCTTTTAAATGACTCATGTTTTTGTCTTATAAGATTAGTCCTCTTTTTAATTGTGCACAAATTTAACTAGTATGCATGCTTAGAATCATGTTTGTGATGATGACGTCTCTCAAACACCAAGTAGAATTTGTCACTCTACTTTGGGAGAATGAAATGGACTAAAGAGCAGACATGCTTGCGGCAACTATGTCTCCCAAGCACCAAATGGATTAGTCATCTATCTTGGAAAGATGTCGTAGGGTAAAAAGGGATCCTCTACCCGCTAAGTAAAATTGACTAATGACTAAGGCTTTATCTCTTTTACCTCATAGTCAAGGATGATAAAGTTATGATTTCAAGAGAGAGCTAATGTCATAAAATCTAATATCTAATATCTACCCAACCCAAATGATTTTCTCATATTAAATTTGATCAGTTAATGTGGGAGAATAAAACGGGAACAAGTGTTAAGATATAGACATGTGCTTATAGATCTATCTCAACACGGGGCCATGTGGTAAAGGGGCCCAAATGAGAGATGGTCTATCAAAGAGCAAGGCTAACAAATGGAGCATAAGACCTTAGGGTTAGATTCATTGAAGACCTCCAATAATGTGTGTAAAAGGCCTTTGACCTTAGGTAATAAGCTAGGGCTGACCTTGAGGCACGGGAACCCGACCCAGCTCGAGGTGCTTGTCCTACTTGTCATGCTTGATGTCTAAGGTGCTTGAGGTGCTTGATGATTGAGGTGCTTGAGGTGATTAATTATTGAGATGCTTGAGGTGCTTGACATGCTTGAGATGCTAGGGTTGCACTTGAGGTGAGAACCCAACCCAAGCTTAAAGTGCTTAAGAGCCAAGCTTGTGGTGGGAACTGGGCCTATGCATGAGGGGCTTGAGGTGTCAAAAAGTCAAAGATTCAATCCCTACAAGGAGGGGGCGATCCCTACATGAGGGGGCATGGAGAACACCCACACACTCACACAAGGCATGCATGGTACAAAGAAAGGAAAAGGGACACTTGTCAAGTTTCTCCTAATGTTGCCCTCATGATGTGCCTGAAGCCTATTGGTTTGTTACCCAAGGGGTCCGATGATAATTTATGATATTTAATTAATTAATTTTTCATTTATCAAGTCCTCTCCTCAAAGGGGAAAGAGGGACACTTTTCTCATGGCTACCCTTGCTGCTTGTAATGCCTCCTGCTTGTGATTGGCTAGGCCTGGAGGGGTCCAATGAGCTTCAAGCATGAGCTACAAGGGGGGGTCGACCCAAGCAATCTAGGGGGTTGCTTAGGGGGTATACTCACCCACACACACTCACAAACACTCTCATTGTGTGCTATGAAAAGTGCAAGAGCTCCCTCTCCTTCTCCAAGCAAGTAGAGGTTGAGAGCCTACACCAACACTCTTGGATATGGAGTGCAAATCCAACCAAGAGCCATGCTTCAATGCTTAAGAATGCCATCTCCTTCTTATTCATTACTATGCTATTATGTATGCTAGCAACAAGAGTTATGATAAGTGAGGAACTAATTCTTTCTCTTACGAAATGTTTCTTCTTCCTCTTCCCTGCTAGCTCTCTCCACCTTCGAAGGTGTTTGAGGTCTTGGGGCTGAGTCTGGGATAGTTAAAGCTTTATTTAAGTTTATGTTATGTTTGTGATGCATGAAGCTTTCCATCTTCATTGCATCACCTAGGTCACAAGGAACACAAAGATTGTATTGTAACAAGTCTCTCTTAATGGGAGAAATCATAATACAAATGCCTATTGGAGGGGGGACCCGCTCCACATAAATCCGGTCCTCAAGTGTTGTCATGTTCTCTAAATTCTCTCTCTTGCAAAAGTATTGTTTATGTCAACTTAACTAATTGCTATGATTAAGTTGCTATCTTCAACTATGTTCACCCGCTATGCTCACAAAGTCATTTTTCAAAAGTACTCTCATTAATTTCCGCTACTCTCAAGTTAAATAGGCCAATTCCATTTCAATGCTCTTTGTCATGGCTAGTAACCCTAGGGACATAGGGAGCTCTTTGTGTAAGCTAGAAACCCTATGGCCTTAAGTCCATAGGGATCTCTTTGTGTAAGCTAAAAATGCTATGGGCCACATGGTTCTCTTTTTCTTAGTTACAAACACTATGGATTAAGGCCACATGGTAGTCTATTTGTTAGCTAGAAATCCTATGGCCCTAAGGCCACATGGTGCTCTTTCTGCTAGCTAGAAACTCTATGACCCTAAGGACACAGGGTTCTCTTTGTGTAAGTTAGAAACCCTATGTCCCAAAGGCCACATGGTGCACTTTGTGATGGCTAGAAACCCTATGGATCTAAGGCCACAGGGTGCTCTTTTTGTTAGCTAGAAACCCTATTCCCCTAACACCACAAGGTGAGTTTTTTAATACCTAAAAACCCTTTGGTCCTAAGGCCACATGGTGCTCTTTGTGTAAGCTAGAAACCCTATGGCCCTAAGGCCATAGGGTGCTCTTTGTGATGGCTAGAGACCCTATGGCCTTAAGGCCACATAGAGATCTTTGTTTAAGCTAGAAGCCCTATGGCCCTAATGCCACATGGTGCTATTTGTGATGGCTAGAAACTCTATGGCGCTTAGGCCACAGGGTTCTCTTTGTGTAAGTTAGAAACCCTATGTCCCAAAGGCCACATAGTGCACTTTGTAATGGTTAGAAATCCTATGGCCCTAAGGCCACAGGGTGCTCTTTTTGGTAGCTAGAAACAATATGTCCATAAGGCCACAAGGTGCTCTTTGTGTGAGCTAAAAACCCTATGGTCCTAACACCACCACAGGGTGATTTTGTTAATAGCTAAAATCCCTCTGGTCCTAAGGCCATAGGGTGCACTTTGTGTAATCTAGAAACCCTATGGCCCTAATTAGGGCCATAGGGCACTCTTTGTGATGGCTAGACACCGTATGGCCCTAAGGCCACAGGGTCCTCTTTGTGATGGCTAAGTCCATAGGGTTTCTAGCTTACACAAAGAGCTCCCTATGGTCTTAGGGCCATAGGGTTGCTAGCCATCACAAAGATCACTGTGTGGCCTTAGATCCATAGGATTTCTAGCGATCACAAAGAACACCATATGTCTCTAGAAACTCTATGGCCCTAAGGCCATAGGGTGCTCTTTGTGATAGCTAATAACCCTATGTCCCTAATTCCACAAGATCTCAAAGAGGTTACCACCACAAACAACACCCTATGGCCTTAACGCCAAAGGATGCCCTAAGGCCATAGGGTGTTCTTTGTGGTCATTAGTAACCTCTTTGTGCTATTGTGGCCTTAGAGCCATAGGTTTTCTAGCCATCACAAAGAAAACCCTCTGGCCCTAAGGCCATAGGGTGCTCTTTGTGACTTCGAGAAACCCTATGGCCCTAAATCCACATGATGCTCTTTGTGATGGCTAGTAACGCTATGGCCTTAGGGAGCTCTTTGTGTAAGCTAGAAACCCTATGGACTTATAGGGATCTCTTTGTGTAAGCTAGAAACCCTATGGCCTTAGGGCAATAGGGTGCTCTTTGTGATGGGTAGAGACCCCTGGCCCTAAGGCCACATGGTGCTTTTTGTGGTTACTAACCACCACAAAGAACACCATATGGCCTTAGAAAGCCTATGGCCCTAAGGTCATAGGGTGCTCTTTGAGATAGCTAATAACCCTATGTCCCTAAGTCCACAAGAGCACAAAGAGGTTGCTAACCACCACAAATAGCACCCTATGGCCTTAACACCAAAGGATGCCCTAAGGCCATAGGATGCTTTTTGTGGTGGTTAGTAACCTCTTTGTGCTCTTGTGGCCTTAGAGCCATAGGTTTTCTAGCCATCACAGAAAGAAACCTATGGCCCTAAGGTCATAGGGTGCTCTTTGTGACTTCTAGAAACCCTATGGCCTTGAGGTCACACGATGCTCTTTGTGATAGCTAGTAACCTTATGGCCCTAAGGCCATAGGGATATCTTTGTGTAAGCTAAGAACCCTATGGCCTTTAAGGGATCCCATTGTGTAAGCTAAAAACCCTATGTGCCACATGGTTCTCTTTTTGTTAGATACAAACACTATGTATTAAGGCCACCTGGTGGTCTATTTGTTAGCTAGAAACCCTATGGTCCTAAGGCCACATGGTTCTATTTTTGTTAGCTTGAAACATTATGTACATAAAGCCACATGGTGCTCTTTGTGTTAGCTAGAAACCCTATGGCCCTAAATCCACAGGGTATTGTTTGTGTAAGCTAGAAAATCTATGGCCATAGGGTGATCTTTGTGATGGCTAGAGACCCTATGGCCCTAAGGCCACAGGGTCCTCTTTGTGATGGCTAGAGACCCTAAGGCCACAAGGTGATCTTTGTGATTGGTAGAGAACCCTAGCCATCACAAAGAGCACTATGTGGCCTTAGGGCCATTGGGTTTCTAAAAATCACAAAGAGCACCCTATGGCCCTAGGCCCATAGGGTGCTCTTTGTGATTTCCAGAAACCTTATGGCCCTAAGTCCACAGATGCTCTTTGTGATGGCTAGTAACCCTATGTCCCTAAGGCCATAGGGAGCTCTTTGTGTAAGCTATAAACCCTATGGCCCCAAGGACACATGGTGCTCTTTGTGATGGTTAGAAACCATATGATGCTAAGCTCTTTAGTTAAGTTAGAAATCCTATAGCCCTAAGGCCATAGGGTGCTCTTTTGGTTATTTAGAAACCCTATGACCCTAAGACCATAGGGTGCTCTTTGTGTAATCTGGAAACCCTATGGCCGTAAAGCCAGAGTGTGCTCTTTGTGAACGCTAAAAACCCTATTGTCCTAAGGCCATAGGGAGCTATTTGTAAAAGAAACCCTATGGCCTTAGGGCCATAGGGTGCTCATTTTGATAGCTAGAAAACCTATGGCCATAAGGCCACAGGGTGATTTTTGTGATAGCTAGAAATCCTATGGCTCTAAGGCCACATGGTGTTCTTTGTGTAAGAAACCCTATGGCCCTAGGTCCACATGGTGCTCTTTTTGTTAGCTTAAAACATTATCGCTCCCTAAGGCCACATGGGATTTTTTGTTAGCTAGAAAAACTATGGCCCTAAGGCCATAGGGTGCACTTTGTGTAATAAAGTCTATGGCCCTAAGGCCACATGGTGCTCTTTGTGAAAGAATCCCTATGGCTCTAAGTCCACATGGTGCTCTTTTTGTTAGATTAAGACATTATGGTCCTAAGGCCACAGGGTGCCTTAGGTCCATAGGGTGGTTAGAAACCCTATGGCCCAAAAGCCACACGGTGCCTTAGGGCCATAGCGTGGTCATTGTGATGGCTAGAAACTCTATGTCCTTAAGTCCATAGGGTGTCTTAGGGCCATAGGGTGGTCATTGTGATGGCTAGAAACTCTATGGGCTTAAGGCCACAGGGTGCTCTTTGTGATGGCTAGGATTTTTAACTAACAGAAAGAGCACCATGTGGCCCTTAGGGCCATAGGATGCTCTTTGTGATGGCTAGAAACCCTATGGCCCTAAGGTCAGAAGGTGCTCTTTTAGTTATGTAGAAACCCTATGACCTTAAGGCCACAGGGTGCTTTTTGTTTTAGCTAGAAACACTATGGCCCTAAGGCCACAGGGTGCACTTTTTGTGCTAGCTAGAAACCATATGGTCCTAAGGCCATAGTATGCACTTTGTGTAATCTAGAAACCCTATGCTAGTCTCTCTATGCTCTATATTGACATCCTATGGCCCCAAAGTCACAAGGTGCCTTCTATGTTTAGAAGATACCCTTCATGATGGTTTTTTGACAACCTATGGGCCAAGGGCCATAGGGTCCCCTCTATGCTAGTAAGAACCTCTTTATGTTTTATATTGGCATCCTATGGCCCCAAAGGTGCCCTCTATGTATTGAAGAGACCCTTCATGATCCTTTTTTGGCAACCTAAATTAGCACCCTCTAGCCTGAAGGCCATAGGGTCTCTTCTATGCTAGTTTGAAGGTCTTCTCTATGCTCTATTTTGGCACCATGTGGCCTGAAGGCCATAGGGTCCCCTATATGCTACTAAGAATCTCTCTATGCTCTATATTGGCACCAAGGCCACAAGGTGCCCTCTACGCTTTGAAGAAACCCTTCATGATCATTTTTTGGCAACCTATGGCCCATAGGCCATAGTGTGCTCTCTATGCCGGTAAAAAGCTAGTAAGAACCATTCATGATTGTTTTGTGACAACATATGGCCTTTAGGCCTTGGGGTTCCCTCTATGCTAGTAAGAACCTCTTTATACTTTATACTAACACCCTGTGGCCTAAAGGCCATACGGTGCTCTCTATGCTAGTAAAAAGCACTATTTGCTTTACATTGGCACCCTATGGCCTTCAGGCCATAGGGTCCCTTGTATGCTAGTAAGAACCTCTCTATGCTCTACATTGACATCCTATGGCCTCAAAGCCACAAGGTGGCCTCTATGTTTTGAAGAAACCCTTCATGATGGTTTTTTGACAACTTATGGCCCCAGGGCCATAGGGGCTCTCTATGTCAGTAAAAAACACTATTTGTTCTATATTGAGGAGACCTTATGGACTGAAGGCCATAGGGTCCCCTCTATGCTAGTAAGAATCTCTGTTTACTCTTTATTGGCACCCTGTGGCCTGAAGGCCATAGGGTTTCCTCTATGCTAGTAAGAAGCTCTCTATGCTCTATGATCTATATTGACATCCTATGGCCCCAAGCCCACAAGGTTCCCTCATTGTTTCCAAAAAACCCTCATTGTTTTGGCAACCTACGGCCCCAGGGTCATATAGTGCTCTCTATGCCGGTAAACCGACTATTTGCTCTATATTGGCACCCTAAGTCCTGAAGACCATAAGGTCCCCTCTATGTTAGTAAGAACCTCTCTATGCTCTATATTGACATCCTACGGCCCCAAGGGCCACAAGGTGACCTCTATGTTTTCAATTTGAAGAAACCCTTCATGATGAATTTTTGACACCCAATGGCCCTAGGGCCATAGGGTGCTCTACATGCCAGTAAAAAACACTATTTGCTCTATATTGGCACCATGTGGCTTGAAGACCACAGGGTCCCCTCTATTCTAGTAAGAACCTCTCCATGCTCTATATTGGCACCATTTTGCCTGAAGGTCATAGGGTCCACTCTATGCTAGTAATGGTACCCTATGGCAAGAAGGCCATAATATCCCCTCTATGCTAGTAAGAACCTCTCTATGCTCTATATTGGCATCCGATGGCCCCAAGGCCACAAGGTGCCTTCTATGTTTTGAAGAAACCCTTCATGAGGGTTTTTTGGCAACCTGTGGCCAAGGGTGCTCTCTTTATGGCCGTAGGGTTTGTTGTATACTAGGGAAAACTCTCCATGCTCTATCTTGGCATCTTATGGCCGTTGTTATCCATGCTAATAAAAAACCATCATTGCTCTATGTTTGTCTCCTACTGCTTTACGGCAACAAGGTTTCATCCTCCATACCAATAAAAATAAAAAACCTAAATGCTCTACATCGACACCCTATGGCCCAGGGCCAGGTGTCCTCTATGCTACAAAAAACCCCTCTATGCTCTATGTTGACACCCTACGGTCCCAGGGCCACAAGGTGTGCTCTCTCTCTCTCTCTCTCTCTCTCTGTGTGTGTGTGTGTGTGTGTGTGATATAAATTGTTTATTTGACATAATTACCTCTCTTCCTCTCCTCCCTCTGTCTAAGATTCCTTTCCTCTCTTTGTCTCTCTTCCTCTCCTTTCTCTCTCACTCCAAATAACTATTCTTCTCCCTCTTCTCATCTCTCCCCATTCATATAGCAGGCAGTCTTTTGTCAAATTTGGGCATGAATATCTACAGTTTTACTTGCAGCATCGTCATTCAGGCACCCCCTACCAAATCTCCTCTCTCTAGGACCTCTCTCACATCAACAAAACGCGTAGAATACGAAGGTTAGTTCTCACTGTTTTACTATTTTGGTGTTTTATTGTTTTTTTAAATAGAGAGAGGGAGATAAATGTACAAGGAAAGATTGAGCTTACCTGCAAGCGGTGTCGTGAGGCACTACCGTGTTTGGGAGAGTGGCGCAGGGAGGAAGAGAGAAGGCGGAAGAGGCGGCGTTTAAGGACGCTGCGCGATTGAGAGAGAGGCTTAGGGAGGCGTTCGATGTCATGAGGTGCTGCACGCTTGAGAGGAGGCAGACGGAGGGCGACAAAGGGCAGCTATTCGTTCGGCGTTGTTCATTCGAGAGGAGGCGTTCAAGAGAGGAGGTGCTTCGAGGTGTAGGGAGGGCACGCGACAGAGGCGGTGCAAATGAGGCGTTTGGGAGAGGCGCAAGGGATGTGCAGGGAGCGTTTTTTGAGAGAGCAGAGGAGGTGCAAAGAGGGCGCTCGGGAGAGGCGTAGGGAGCACTATTCGAGAGAGTAGAGGAGGCGCAGGGAGGACGTACGACAGAGATAACACAGTAGAGTTTCGAAAAGAAAGAAAGAGAGATAGAGATAAGGTTAGTTAGTTTTGTCAATTCAAAATTCAAAGTTTGAATTTCAAATTTTAAACTTAAATTACCGCTCTTCTTTATTTCGAATTTTGAAGGGTTTAGAATCGTTTTCTTAGGGGGAGAATCATACTAGTGGATTGGAACTGAAAGAGCTTTTCGGAAAAAAAAAGTATGGATTTTTTTTTTGAAAAGTTGGCGTGAGATTTTGTGAGTGTCCGTATCTTCTCACTATGAGTGGAATGATACCCATGGTTGAAATCACCGTCTCGGGACCAAAAAACACATACTAAAAATACACTAAAAAGCAATCAAAATTAGAGAATTTTTACTCGTAAAAAGTGTGCTATTTTTTGGTCCAGTGTTGACCAGGAGACTTGAAAACTCATTTTGGAAAAATTTAGGGTAAGCAAAAAAAAAATCTAGCTTTTTGTCTGCACGTGCAATTGCACACTAGTTGCAAGTGTGTTTTGAAAGTGTGAGCATACAAGCAGCATATACATATTTATATAAATAGTATTTAAATGAGGAGGCCATATACTAAATGGGTTGCAAAGGTGCTAGTACGTGTTTGCAAAGAGGGTTGTAAGGGTGCACATACGCAATTTGCTCACACATTTGATCATGCGATATGTGCGTACCGTCGTTTTTCACGTCCCTTCAAAGACTTAAACATATCATATGGATGTACATCCACGAGACTACTTGAGACACGGCCTCTAGATATAATCAATGGTTTTGAATGCGCCACATGGCATAGGATCAATCGATGTGGATGCACCACGTGGCATTTCTTGCATCATACGTACCCCCTTATGTGCTGGCGGGGCTCTAACTTTTTGTAATCACTATATATAGCACACTATGGCCCAAATACCGTGTGGTTATAAATCCAAAAGTCTATATATACTTAGCTAGAAACATCAACATGTAGCATCCTATGGCCTTTGATCCGTAGGATGTTCATATACTCATCATGAAACACCTACGTATAGGGCTCTATGGACCGAAGGCTATAGAATGTATATATGATCATATCAAGACACCTACATATAGCATCCTATGGACCTGAGGCCTGAGGATGTATACATACTCATCATGAGACACCTATGATTAATCAACTACATACATTTCCTTATGGCATTGAGGCCATAGAATGTATACTTACTATACACAAAACACATGCATAAAACATCATATGGGCTAAAGGCCATGGGACGTATATATACTCAACACAAGACACCTACATAAAGCATCCTACGGTCCTAAGGCCATAGGATGTTGTATACCCATCATGGAACAACTACTTATAGTGCCCTATGGCCTTGAGGCCATAGAATATATATATATATATATATACATCATGAAATAACCACATATAGTGCCCTATGGACCTGAGGCTATATGATGTATACATGACACAACCCATCTAGTGTAAGAAATGTCATAAGACCATATGATGTATATTTCTTCAACACAAAACACCTAAATAAAGCATCATATGACCCTAAGTCCAAAGGATGTATACATACTCATTATTAAGCACCTTCATGTTTCCTCACGAACCACCTACATATAGCATCCTATGGCCCTAAGTCCATAGGATGTATACAAACTCATCACGAAACACCTAGTTGTAGTACCCTATGGCCTTAAGTCCATAGGGTGTATACATACTCATCATGAACCACCTACACACATGCATTGTGAAACAACTACATATAGCCTTAGGGCCATAGGATTCCATATACCCATCATGAGACAACTACATATAGTGCCCTATGGCCTTAAGGCCATAGGATGTATACACACGCATCATGAAACAACTACATATAGCATCCTATGGCCCTAAGGCCACATGATATTATATACCGGCCGTCATGAGACAACTACATATAGTGCCCTATGGCCCTCGGGCCATAGGATGTATATTTACTCACACAAGGTCAGGAAAAGTCTGACATTAACTTTTGTTCAAGGGGTAAAATGGCTTTGTATTTACAAACTAGAAGTGACATTGCACCCCAGCTTCTGCAACTAAACTACTTACTTATTACAAATGATGTTTATGACCATAATCCTTATCATTCCATAAATCTCAAAAAATAAGGCTCTGTTGAGTTATGTCGTGCTGTCGACCCAACCGTCAATACTCCCCCCCTCCGCATCCATGTCATCCTTGACATGACCTGGTTGTCGATGTCGGTATGGTCTTTGGTGTTATTTTGCTGATGTAAAGAAAGTATAGGCTATAACCTTTGCATTAGCTCGTCTTGTTCGTCGAATCCAACGTACATAGTCTTCACATGATTAAGGAAAATCATAATTGATGACGAACTTTATGTCTTTCACATGCATGCTCCGAGATGCAACATCTGTTTCTGTCATTATAGGTCTATTGCCAGATCTAAATTTAGAAAGAACCCAATCTCGTTCAGCTTGACTCTTATCATCATGGATAGAGAAAGCTCCATCACTTGCTCCAACAAATCTGTCAATTTTGAGTATTTGTGATTCTCAGAAACAACTTCTACAATCTGTAGAATTGAGTGATTGGCTTTCAGATCTTATGAGCCAATGTTAACTTTTAAAGGATTCTGTAGAAATTGGATGGCTAAAACTTCAACTTCTTTAGGCCAAGTTGCACTTCAATGCAAAGTCTGTCTGTCAGGTTGAATCTGGAGATAATTTTTGATTTGAGGTTCAACACCCATGTCCAACATTTGATTCGCCTCATCAAGGACAATATATGTAACCCTGTGAAGGTCGGTTTTGTTGATTATTTGTGTCTGCTCTTCTTTGTTGGTGACTCCTTTGTCCCTGCATCAAGATGATCAAAGTTGCATTTTCCATTGTTAGCTTTTCTGTGATGTGTAAATCCTTATACTGCTTCAACTTGATACATGACTTAATTTTAGCCTGACAAACTGTAGTTAATTCCCCAAGTTAGTAACTTGCTTTGAAAAGGACTTATCAGACATTAATCATCATTGATGAGCTATCATTGTCCATTTGTCCCCAAAATTCATATAGATGATGTACAGGGTATAAAGATGGCTATCATGGATTCAGATTTGAAAAAATTGTAGCTTTGGCTAGGGGTAAGACTCTTTTTTTTTTGAACCCTTAGCTTGTATTCTCTATTCATAGTCTCCCGACAAAGTTTGGCTTGATTTGAACTTGAATTTTGCTTTCTAAGCTCACTTTTTGGATTTCAGTCTCAAGAATGACTGATGGGCATCTCTGGCCAAACATATGTAGGACCAATGATAAAGACCAGAATTTGGCTTGATCCCTGGTTGCTTTTGCAGACATCTATCATGATAGATGAGTGAACCATCATTTTTTCCCTTTTTTTCTTTTCAGTATTGTTAGTCCCTTTTGTTTGTTAGGCTTCATTAAGTCCCATACAAAATAGAAGAGTATAGTATAAAGATCTACTTCCTGTATACGGCCTTGTAGTCGCATAAAATGTTGGATAGGAAACTTTACACTTGATGACTACTTTTGTGTAGTCACATCACTAACTTCCTTTGTCCTTGAAGGCCATCCCGAAGTTTTATGACCATTCTTAGTCATTTTTTGCCTCATGTTGTTGTCGAAGGTTGATCAACATTCTTTCTTACCTCTGGCATTACCCATTGTGCGTATGGCGTTTGAGACTTGCTTCGTGAAGTGTTGTCATTTTCTTGGACCTTCTTCTCTTTATACTGCTCGACATCTCTTCATTCTTTTCTTCATCTGGATTATGGATTTTTCTTGCTCCCTTTTTTTTGAAAAAAAAAACAAAAAAATCAACTCAACAGAAGTCAAAATAATTCTATTAGAATTCTAAACGCTATGTACTCTATACACATTTCCCTAGGGGCTCATATATGGCTTTTGTCCCCGTACTCGTCTTGTAGCTCTACTATGAGGGCATCTACTTTGAATTTTGTCAATAAATCATCACAATCAAATGCGAAAATTCAATACAACTCACAAAACATTGCCCTCTAATATTCATAATACTAGGTCCGCATGCTAAAACAACAAGAGTCAGAGAGGATGACCCAAAACACTATACCCGGGGGGACTTGGGGGCAAGTTTTTCTTTTCAAAGGACAAAATGAGCAAAGCTTACCAAAGGAATATTGATAACCAAGCTTTACATGAATACCTTTAAAAGTAGTAGTGAAGGTGTAAGCAAATAAGCACTCAATCTCTCAAAAGGTGTTCATAGCTTTTGAAAGCGATTTATGGGTGGAAGAAGCGAAATGATGTTTAGTGTGTTTTTCTTAGAAGATAAGATAAGACCGCCCTAAATGATGATAGGCTTTAAGTATATCATAATGAGATATGAACCAAGAGGAAGAAGATGGTTAGACTAGTGTCCATAATGAGGGGATTTGTAAGGGAGAGATTTTAGTCTCATTGAATTGCTAAAGTCATCACAATGCTACCTATGTGCACAACTTAATAGACTTGATAATCAATTGAACCAACTTGACACAAAAGTAAAAAACGTAGGCATCAAAATTGGAATCCTTATTGACAATGCTTGCTTCTTTTTTGGTTTGTTTGACTTTGTCACATTCAACTAAGTCATCTCGGTTCAAGAATTGAGGCCTTTTGCACTAGCAATAGCCAAGATGAAGATGGACACTAGACCACCACAATGTATGAAAAGTGGATGTGGGTGAGGATTTGGCCAACCACAATACAAACCCACAAGATCTCTGATTGGCACCTTGGTTTGAAGAGCCATCATTGGAAGGGACATATCATGGACCTCAAGTAGTCCAATGATATAAGTAAGATGGTGAAGGTCCAAAATGTTTACAAAGCCACATAGATACAACTTGTCAAGGAAGATAGCCAATGCTTCCCTGCAAATTCAAAGTATCCCTTGTTGAAACTTTTTTTGGAATTCTTTTTTTTCCATCAAATGTTAGCTATTGTCTATGTTTAGGTTCTCATTGTGTTTGAAAGTTCTTCCCATCCAAGTTAGTAGAATGGGAGCCTTTGAAAGCTCTTACATGAACCTTTGAGATGCACCATGTCAACTTTGAAAATGTTGAGATTTCAAGCTCAACATGTACTACTCCTAAATGACTATCATCGATAGTCATTATCATTGGTATGCCTTGGTGGATACGATGTCTTCACCAATTATAGCACAATTGGAATACACTAACTTGTTCTACCTACTAGAGTGATGGAGCACTTATCCATCTAGATCACTCACTAGACCGTTGTACTAATTTTCTCCTTATGTTGTATTATCTCTTTTATGTATTGTAGACTTCTTATCTTGAGTTAGGAAAGAAGAAGAAGGTTTTACCTCCATCTCTCTCTATGTGTGTGCTTGCAAGAGCTCAAGATCTCTCCTTCTCTATCTCCTAACATGGTATCAAAGCTTGGTTGTGTATGAGGATCTTGGAGCAGCAAGCGAGAGCAATAGAAGAAGTAGTATCGGGATTTTTGCAAGCCATCGCTAAACAATCTCCGATCAAGGTGCTTCTTTTTGGAAATTGTGCATCTCAAGCTTGTGTAATATACTTTGAACTAAAACTATATAGCTAGATTTCCATATTGGGTGCATTATGACCTCATTTGGGACGGTGCATTTGCATGTAGAAACGCTAAGGCTTGGGATTTTGTAGATCTATCCTTTGGTGGTGCAAAATTTTTGTTTTGGTTTCAATATTCACATATATTGTTTAGCACTATAGAATAGGTGTACATGCACACATAATGTGGTTACAAGCGGTAACTTACTAATTTTAGTAGACTACTCAGAAATAGTGCAAAGTCCTAAAGTTCTACAAGTATGTCATCGAGCAATGATGGACTTAACTAGATTGTTAGACAAGAAAAAATTCCATGCTTAGAAGTTCAAAATGATTGATTTCCTTATGGGCAAAGTTTGGGAGTACATTGATGGGGAGTATAAGAAAGTACTAGTGTTACCAGAGCAAGGTGCAATTGCTATGCATATAAAGAAATTTAAGGATTGGAACCATGGACCTTGGAAGGTCATGTACTGGCTTTCTTTGAGCATGCAAGACTTGGGCACATACAAGATGCTTACACCCCAACGGAGTCGTGGGACACCTTCTTGTCATTGGATGTGACCAACATAAAAGGAAGAAAGTTGTAATAAAAGACTAAGTTGAATATAGTGTAGAAGAAAACCCTATCTATCAATGACTATTCGCTAAAGATCAAGAACATATGTGAGTCCCTTTCATCAATTTGTGTTACAATGTTAATGATGTGATAAGGTGAAATTATGTTTGTGAGGTTTGATCCAATACAAATAGTTTAAAACTGATATCCATCTTTGAGAGAATATTTCTATAATTTTACATTTAGTATCCTTGCCAATTGTGAAAGCGAAGGAACTTGAGGAAGGGTCATCTATGCAAAGCATAGATAATTATGAATACGCCCTCTTCAAAAATAAAGGAAGAGAAAGTTGATGCACTACAAGTCATGGAGGTGGTCAAGGAAGAGGTAACAAACAAGCACAACAATAATGTCTAGAGATAGAACATAGGTGGTCAATAAAATTTTTGAGGTAGGTGGGACCCGAAGAGGTCATGTTAATGTGCAATGTAACAATACTAGTCAACATGAAAATGATGTATGCTAGAGTTGTGGGAGACATCGTCACTTTGAATGTGATTGTCTAGACATGAAAGGGTGTATGCGGAGACAAGGTCACTTTGAACGTGATTTTCTAGACAAAAAAAGAATTTATACAACCACTAGTAAGAATGTAGATGAGTTTGAGAGGGTATTTGGGTTGAGATGTGTTAAGCTCAACATGTACTACTTTTGGATTAATATCAATGCAAGTCATCCTCACGGACATGCCTTGGTGGATACACATATCTTTTTTCCAATGACACTACACTTGTACTACACTGACTTGGTCTACCTACCGAAGTGATGGCCAAGTTATCCATCCAGCTCACTAGCGGTTCACACTAGACCGTTGTACTAATTTTTCTTTATATTGTATTTTTTCATTTATGCTTTCCAAACTTGTTATCTTGAGTAAGTGAAGAAGAAGAAGAAGCAGTAGAAGGATTTTCACCACCTTTGTCTGTGTGTGCATGTGTGTGCTTGCAATAGCTCAAGCTCTCCTATTCTCTATCTCTTAACATGATATCAAGGCTTGTGTTAAGAGATAGAGAAGGAGAGAGCCTTGGGGGTTCACCGTTTAGTACCTCCCCTATACAACATGCATTTGCGGGCTATAAAAAAAACTCTTATTTTAACATGTATGAATAAATAGAATGACCCCTTATTTTAGAAAATTTTCCCAAAATTGAATATAAAAATCTCTTATTTTAACATATCTTTGTTAAATTGCCTAATATTTTTGCATTTAAAAACCCCTCTTTTGAACTCACAATATACATTAACATGAATACATAGTGCACCCCCCGATGAGAGAGCTTGAGCTCTTGCAAATGGACTCATGTGCATGTGCACGTGCGTGTACACACACGCACAGACATGGAGACAAACTTCTTCTTCACTAACTCAAGATAAGAGGTCTACAAAGCATAAAAGAGAAAAAGTCAACAAAAGGGAAAACTAGTACAACGGTCTAGTTCGAACCGTTGGTGATGAATTGGATGGATAAGGGTTCCATCACTCCAATAGGTAGACTAGGTTGATGTAGTGCAACTGTAGTATTATTGGAAAAGAGATTGCATAAACCGACTCGCCAATTCAACTGTGTAGCTCAATTTTGGACGTGAGTTAAACAAGTAGATCAAGCGACCAACCATCTTCCTATACATGGTAGCATTCTCAAGCACTTGACCCACATCATTTTCCAATTTCAAATTTTGATCTAAAGACATTACAATTGGCTTACAAATAGCCAAACCATACTTTTTAAGCATGCCCAATGCATATCGTCTTTGTGACAACCATAATGCCCAAGAAGTACTACAAGTATCCCAAGTCTTTCATCTCAAAATCTTGCACAAGTAGAGCACGTACACCCTCTTATCACCTCCAACAATCAGGTGATCCACATAGATCTATATCACAACAATTCCTACTTCATTTTTTTGCACATAAAATGAAAGACCTACATCAAACATGTCAAAATGCAAAGACATAAAGGAATGACACAATCCTCTCATGCCAAGCTCTAGTTGATTGCTTCAGCCCAAAAAAGTGCTTTCTCTAACCTCCATACAAGTTCATGTAGCCGCATATTCCCATAACCTTGTGGTTGCATCATATACACAACTTGTTCCTAGTCTCCATTCAAGAAATGATTCTTTACATCCATCTGTTTCAACGCCCATCCTAAAGCTATAGCCATTGTAATAGACACATAAACAATATCCATTTTGGCTACAAGGATACATGTTTTTTCATATCAATCCCATATGTTTGTGCATAACTCTTGACCAAAAAACCTTGCCTTGTACCTATTCACACTTCCATTAAATTGTGCTTTATCTTGTATACCTATTTGCATACAATTGACTTCTTTCTCTCTGGTAAAGGCACCAACTCCATGTTTTATTTGAATAAAGGGAAACTGACTCCTCATCCATACCTTGCCAACATTTTTCATACTTGAGAGAATGTTCAAAACAAGTGGGTTCCACTTGAGAGAATGTTCAAAACAAGTGGGTTCGACTTCCTGTGTAATCTTCGCCAAATATGCACGATAAGCCACTAATTATCATAAGTCAATCTCTACACATGATTTATTACTCTCTTGGACCTGCATGTTCTAGAATATTTTTTAGGTGCATTATTCCCTGTCAACCATCATTCGGTGGTTGCGCACTCTAGAGGAAGTGGCAACTTGTGGTTAGCTATGGACACACCTATGCACTCACTATAGGAGAATGGTGCTGTTACCGCACAACATTACCGCATAAGAGGAGAGAGAGCTGCAAGAAAGAGAGAGATTGCATGGTGCAGACCCGCTGGCGCGTTTCTCAATTTTACCGCGAGTATTACCGCATTTATTACCGCCATCATAACCGCCGAAATTACCGCACCCGAAAAAGAATCCAAGTGGCCCATTCCTCTCCCACTTTTCCCTTTCTATAAATCCTATTCTATTTTGTTACTTTTCAGGAATTGGTACCCCCTTTTTGCATGGAGTGTAAGAAATCCCATTCTCATTGGGATTTTTAGTACCTATCTTCTCTTTGCTTGCCTCATCTATTGGTATGATTCTCCTACTCTACTCATTTGTACTCCATGAGATTCTATATCAAAAAATATTTTGTTTCCACTTCAAAATCTTATGTCAACTATGCATTCATATGGAAATGGCAAGAGAACGATGATCAAAATTGTATTGTCACCCCCTTTTTGCATGGAGTGTAAGAAATCCCATTCTCATTGGGATTTTTAGTACCTCTCTTCTCTTTGCTTGCCTCATCTATTGGTATGATTCTCCTACTCTGCTCATTTGTACTCCATGAGATTCTATAAACAAAAATATTTTGTTTCCACCTCAAAATCTTATGTCAACTATGCATTCATATGGAAATGGCAAGAGAACGATGATCAAAATTGTATTGTCTTGCGTTCATAAACAAATAGCCCTTTTGTACAGCATAAGTAGAGAAAGAAGTCAAAATCCAAAAGATATTTATTAATTTTCATCCTCCCAGAGATCTCTACAAGTGCTTACATCCATGTCCAACCCCATGGTAGCTAAATCAAAAAATAAATCTATTGATTCATCCTCTATAGCCTCTCCTATTGAATCATCATCATCCTCTCCATCCTCGTCCTCCTCCTCACTATGGTTGGTTCTCCTCGACCTCAACTGCATCATCGTCATTGGCGTCTTCTTAAGATGGTATGGTGGGATTTGCCAAAGTCTCTATGTTCGTATCTGCAAAGATAGATCTGCTCCGTGGTGTGACTGGAATAACATACCATAGTCGTCTTCGATACATACAAGGCACATAAAACACCTGTAGGTCATAGAGCAAACTACAACATGAATGTAGTTTTGTATGTATCATATAATGTTTTAGTGAGTTGCACATGGACTTTACCTGCTCACAACTACTAGGTTGCACCAAGTTGTCAGTCTTCCCGCGATGAAATTGCCCGGAGTCTACCATATAGAGTCCATTCTCATGTCTCTTAACCTCACCCGCAAACCATCGGCATTCAAAGAGATATTTGTAAAATGTTCTGAAATCCACTTTGATTATCCTTTCTATTGTTCCACATTCCCTCACC
This sequence comes from Adiantum capillus-veneris, assembly GCF_014529385.1. Lineage (NCBI taxonomy): Eukaryota > Viridiplantae > Streptophyta > Polypodiopsida > Polypodiales > Pteridaceae > Adiantum > Adiantum capillus-veneris. The sequence continues at coordinate 7,244,732 of NC_140935.1, read as the reverse complement.
TCTTGTGTTGTCGTGTCAAAGTTGCCCATAACTCCACTATCGTGAGTGGTTCGACGCTCATCTATCTTGCGGGTTCGAAAATGATGTCCTTCGGACCACATAGAGTTGAATGTGAAGGCCTGCAAAAACCAATCAAGATAGATGAGAGAGAGAGAGAGAGAGAGAGAGAGAGAGAGAGAGAGAGAGAGAGAGAGAGAGAGAGAGAGAGAGAGAGAGAGGTGACACACATACACACACCCACACACACACACTAAACACATTGAGTATATTACCCTTGGTAGACATCCTCGCGCGTACTCCCATTCTTTAGGGCTTATTTGTTCTCCTTGTGCCTTGGCCTTGGTCATGGCATTGTGTATCCACCCAACTGGAATTAGATGAGGGCATTTGGCAAGCTCTTTAGGAAAGGGAGGTGCTCGCCTACCACCATGCGACCTCTTCCATGCTTCCCTCTCCCTTTCTCTCATTGTATGCACCTCCACAAACATATCCACCCATTTGCCCATGATGGGAGCATTGGGTAGACAATGGTTGTTGACTATGGCTTGAAATTCCTATCCAAAATCAAGAGAGAACCTTTCCCACTTGGAATGTTTGCGTGTTTTTTTGGATCCTCTTCCTCCGTCTTTAAACGAGGCAATGATGGGTCTATTGTGAAAAGATATTGAGAGACATACACAAAAGCCTCTTGTACAATCCAACCCTCTGCCATGCTTGCCTGAATACATGTACATGAAACCATTAGTGATTAAAGTAACTAATAAAAAGCGTTGTGAATACAATCCAATCCTAATAAGGTTTAACGCTTAAGATCGATGAATACCTTTGGATGTGATCGTAGCCTTACAAAGTCTTTCAAGGTCTTTAGGAACCTCTCAAGAAAGAACATCCACCCGGAGTGAACCACACCACAAATGGCTATCTCCTCAACAAGATGGAGCAATAGGTGAACTTGGCTAACAAGGATAGAACGTGGGAATGCATCCTCAATAGCACAAGCTACTTCAATCGCTAGAAGTCGAGTTGTTGGAATGGCTGAAACTTCGATTTCTTTGGAACTCACAAACTTGTAACCAAAAAACCCTTCATAATCTTCATAGTAAAGTTAGTCTTCAAAGTAAAGTTTAGGAGGGAGGATCAAATGTTCTATACCTGACAACTTCTCCCACCTTGAATATTGCAGTCTTTACCTTCATGTCCGCAAATCCACTAATGTTAATTGGAAGCACAAACTATTGCACAAACAAAAAGACTTTTTAGTATCCAGAACCCTAAACCACATACACACACACTCACTCACACACACACACACACACACACACACACACACACACACACACACACACACACACACACACACACACACATTACCTGAAGAATCTTGTGCCAATCATGGGATTTGAGCCCATACAGTTGTGTGGATCCTCCTTTCTTAGTTTTAGTGAAGGAACCCTTGAGCGAACGTATATAACCTGTTGGAGTACGGATGGATGCAATGACTTGTTTCATCCGCTCTTGATCCACCCTTGATAGAATCCAAGGTGCCTTTGGAAGAACCATCTTCCCCCGAGGCCCCATGCGAGGTGTGGCCGAAGGAGGGAGCCTCCTTATGGCCCTCATGTCCTCTCTAGCCCCCAATGAATCTTTCTTGCCTACTACTTGATCCCATATAGCTTGCCCAACATTTTTGAACACATGCATTGGATCCAATAGGTGTTGGATTTTTAATGAAGCCCAATAGGGTAGTGATAAGAAAATAGAGTACCTAGACATACCCCTAGGTGGATCATTGGGAGGAGGCAATGTGCTGTGATGCTCGTTCCAATGTCTTGCCCAATCGGCCATGGTCCAATGGAGTGGCTCCATCCCATTGCACGGTGGAGCATAAGATGGATGTGTGGGCGGCAAGAAGCGATGGTTATTGGGGTGGATCACCTTACCAAGTAGAGAGGGTCTCTCTGTCACGAGTGAGGGTCCACAAGTTGGGCATGCCCTATGTCCAGATGTCGATAGTCCTACAAAAACAAAAGACATAACCGCAGATAAGTGACCAATGCAAATACATTAAAGAGCGTCACAAAGTATAAGCTTACTAGAAATCTCTCCAAGCTCGGGGTAATCATGCATGGTCCACATGAGAATGCACTTGATCATTGTGCGCCGATCACGAAGTGGTCTTGATACATCAAAAACATCTATGCCGTTCCATAGCTCTTGAAGCTGTTCAATCAAAGGTGCTAAATATACATCCATGTTCTTCACCTTGTGTTTTCCTGGGACTAGAAGAGAGAGAAAAATGTTCCCCTTCTTGGTTGACTCCCATGGTGGAATGTTGTAGTTCACAACAACCACTGGCCAAGTACTCCATGAGGTAGACCGATGCCCAAATGGGTTTACCCCATCACTAGCCAGACCAAACCTCAAGTGACGAGGCTCTTCTCTAAACTCCGGCCATGTCTGCTCAATGTGTTGCCATGCCGGCGAGTCAGCCGGCACTCTCATAACCCCATCAGTGGAGCGATTTGTCATATGCCATGTAAGAAGCTCGCTTATTCCTTTGGTGCTGAACATGTGCTTGATACGGGATATGAGGGGGGAATAATAAAGAACCTTGTGAGGTATTGTGGTTCCTTGCATTCCCTCTTTGTACCTTGATTCTCCACACTCGGGGCAAGCATCAAGCCCTGCATGTTCATTGCGGAATAGCACGCAATCATTGACACATGCATGTATACGATCATAGTCCATCCCAAGCCCTATCACCACTTGTCGTGCCTTTCTTCGATTTTCTGGAAGATGATTGCCTTTAGGCATCATCTTGCCTAATAGCCTATGAAATAATTAAATAACACTCGTTATTGCATATAACCACGAAAAAAACTCACAACTAACACTTATTACACTTAAACGTACCTCAATAGTGCATCGACCCCTGCATTTCTCCATCCAAACATTGCTTGAATATTCAAGATCTCAAGAGACGCTCGTAATATGGAGTAGAAGCATCCCTCGTAAAGAGCGGTGTGTGCTGCCTCTAGCAATGAATCTTTAGTTTTTTGGGCGGCTTCTTCACATGCACACTGAGGCTCACACTCATTCTCCACCTCACGTGCAAGAAGATCCTCAAGAAGATCCTCAACCATATTGTGCAAATGATCTTCCTCCACCTCCATGTGGGGCGGGGTGGTGGGGAGATCCCCATATGTGGTGGATGTAGGATGCGCAAGCGCTCGTGTGGACCCACCCACATCGGACGGTGGGTGTGACCCCCCTCCCATGACTGCTTCCTGGCGCAATCGCTTTTCCGTCCTCCTCCCGCCTCCGCCCCCGATCACACTCCAATGGGGAGCGACATCAATAGATGCCAAAACCCTCGGATCGCTAGTTTCCATTCGAGCGCGTTTTTTCACATCGTCCCATAGCCCATAATCATCCACGTGAGCCAAGCATATACGTTGAAGACGTGCAATTGCACGCTTACATCGCGTACTTGGACATGGTAATTGCTCTCTCAACCATCGAGTTCGTTCCGCGCCAACCGGCGGACCCACGTCATCCCAATTGTCCTGCACACACGACCACACACTAAATAAGAAAAAGAAAAATCAAGAATGTTGGTACTGACATGACTGACACTCATTAAAGATAGAGGGGAGTGGGTACAAGAGGTCATGCAGTCGGCGTAACCTCAATGTCTCATCAGAGAGATTTTCGCGGTAATAATGGCGGTAATATCGGCGGTAACTGGCGCGATAATATTTCACGTAAATTTTTTTATATAAAGGGGGCACATGCGTGCCCCCGCGAAATTGAATGCCAAAAATTCAAAATCGACCTCCTCTTCTGCACGGGCCTGTTTCCCTGTCCATCTCCAAGCTCTCTCTCCTTCTCCCTCTCCATCTCCAACCTCTATTACTCTCTTCATCTCCATCCCCACCATATCCAAGCGACCGAGGTCACGAATGTAAGTGCTCAAACTCTCTCTCTTTCTTCTCGTTCTTCTACACACACACACAAACACATACACACACACACATGCACACACACACAATGGATACACACACATGCACACACACATTGTACACACACGCACACACACACACAATTTTGTGCACAATCACACACTAATGCTTGCATTAGTGTGTGCATGCACAATCACACACTAATGCCCGCATTAGTGCGTGCATGCGTTACAAGCACACACTAATGCTTGCATTAGGGTGTGCTTGTGCATGAATAAGTGTGTAAACACACTAATGCATGCACAAGCACACACTAATGCAAGCATTAGTGTGTGCATGCATTAGTTAGTTTTTACACACTATTTTGTGTACAAATTATACACTAATGCCGCACTAGTTAGTTTTTACACACTAATGCCCGTATTAGTGTGTGCATGCATTATACACACACGCATTAGTTAGTTTCTACACACTAATTTGTGTCCAAGCACACACTAATGCAAGCATTAGTGTGTGCATGCATTATACACACACTAATGCTTGCATTAATGTGTGCATGCATTATACACACACTAATGCTTGCATTAATGTGTGCATGCATTATACACACACTAATGCAAGCATTAGTGTGTGCATGCATTAGTATGTTTCCACACACTAATTTGTGCCCAAGCACACACTAATGCAAGCGTTAGTGTGTGCATACCTCTCTAACACACACTAATGCTTGCATTAGTGTGTGCTTGTGCACTAATTAGTGTGTTTTCACACACTATTTTAGGCACAATGCATGCATTACACACACACACACACACACACACACACACACACACACACACACTAATGCTTGCATTAGTGTGTGCATGCATTAGTGTATCTCCAAGCACACACTAATGCAAGCGTTAGTGTGTGCATACCTCTCTAGCACACACTAATGCTTGCATTAGTATGTGCTTGTGCACTAATTAGTGTGTTTTCACACACTATTTTAGGCACAATGCATGCATTATACACACACACACGTACTCATGCAAGCATTACTGTGCATGAATTAGTGTGTTTCCACACACTAATTTGTGCCCAAGCACACACTAATGCAAGCGTTAGTGTGTGCATACCTCTCTAGCACACACTAATGCAAGCATTAGTGTGTGTGCTTGTGCACTAATTAGTGTGTTTTCACACACTATTTTAGGCACAATGCATGCATTATACACACACACACACACACACACACACACACACACACGTATTAATGCTTGCATTAGTGTGTGATTGTGCACAAATTAGCAAACACACTAATTTGTGCACAATCACACGCTAATGCAAGCATTAGTGTGTTTCCACACACTAATTTGTGTCCAAGCACACACTAATGCAAGTGTTAGTGTGTGCATACCTCTCTAGCACACACTAATGCAAGCATTAGTGTGTGCTTGTGCACTAATTAGTGTGTTTTCACACACTATTTTAGGCACAATGCATGCATTATACACACACACACACACACACACACACACACACACACACACACACACACACTAATGCTTGCATTAGTGTGTGCATACCTCTCTAGCACACACCAATGCTCACAATAGTGTGTGCTTGTGCACAAATTAGTGTGTCTACACACTAATGCATGCACAAGCACACACTATTGTGAGCATTGGTGTGTGAAAAAATTGCACACACTAATGCTTGCATTAGTGTGTGAAAACATGCATTGCATTAGTGTGTGCTTGTGCACTAATTAGTGTGTGAAAACACACCAATGCATGCATGCATTTGTGTGTTTTCACACACTAATTAGTGCACAAGCACACACTAATGCAAGCATTAGTGTGTGCATGCGTTACAAGCACACACTAACGCTTGCATTAGTATACCAAAACATACCTCCATTAGCATTAACATACCAAAACATACCTCCATGTGGGTGTGCGATGAAGTTGATTGAGACCCCAATGGTCACCGAGAAGCCCAACGGTAGATTAAGATCCAACACACACACACTAGATTAATTTCTTTGCCACACACTAACGCACACACACAATAGATTAATTAGAAGCACACACACACACACACACACTCTAAATGGATGCAAAAAAAATAAGCACATAAACCATTTCTTAAATAGGAGATAAAAGGAATCTTGGGAGGAATCCTATGCAAGGAAGAATATCACTTTGATTAGAATCCAATGTTAATTAGGGTCCCTTTTTTTGGGTGAAATTGTGGGATATGGCATCCTCTTCCACGTCCGGCTATCGATCCATAGAGGACTTTCTCGCCGAGGGCCTCTCTTACGAGGACGCTTGTGATGCTTACTACTCGCAGTCTTCCTCCCACCAGTCACAATCCACCTTCGGCTTTCGATGGTTCTGAGATGCAGTACACGACCCCGACCTCGAGAGGGCATACCGCGCCCAGGCAGAGTGGCTATCCTCACAGCAGAGTCATCGAGGGCGGTACACACTAGCACAGTTGGCTGCCTATGGGCTCTCACCGCTTGCGACACCGGGCGTCGGCACTCCGATCGTGCATACCAAGATTGCTTTAAATATTTCAAAGATCAGGACCCAGTTGACGTGACGTACATTCACACGACATTTCTCATGCGGTTCCCTAATCTGCAAGTGGAAGAGTTCTCTAGGTAGTGGCTTGAGGAATACATCAAGAATTTCTTGAAAAATAAGAAGTCCAGTGTGCGAAGGGCGGCAAAGCGAACATTTGAATCTGAGGGTCACAACTATCGCCCTGGAAATGTTCACGACGAGGAGTGGGAGAAAGCCCAGGGCGAGCTGGAGGACGAGAGAGTGACAGGTGCTAGGGCGCACACTCGGCAAGTGGAGGCGAGGGCGTAGCAAACGCCCACGCATTACGGCTCGGGCGGAAAAGCAACATGGAAAGATAAATTTGTGAGTGTGCGCATTTTCATTTGAATTGATTTAATTTGTGGTAATAAGGTTAGGTTTGTGATATTTTTTAATTGATATACAACAAAATATTACTATGACCCGTCCAAGCCGAGAGATCCAGAGATACAGAGAGAGCCACTCCGAATATCAGACATGGTGCTAGCTGTATGAAAACAACAAAATCAATCGCGAAGAATTTGAAAATGCATGTCGTACACTACAGCCTGTAAGTGTGAATTTTTTAATAAAATCATTGCATGCAGCTTTATGTATCCATTTGTATTAATTAAAGGTTTTGTTTTTTTTTTCTTTTCCAGAGTCAAAGAGTCCCTCAAGAGGTCCCAGGATCTAAGTAGCTCAATCCTCCAAGTGTTTTTGGGCCCGCACACGTGTCTTCTTTTCGCCACAGGTGTATAGCCCCCATGTATCGCCTATTTGGGCAATTTTGTAATATCCAATATAATTAAACACTTGATTTTGGCCCAAAGTCTTCTTTTGGCCACAGTTGTATAGCCGCCATGCATCGCCTATTTGGGCAATTTTGTAATGAACAGTTTCTCCAATATAATTAAACATTTCGTTTTGGTCCAAAGTTTTGGTGCAATGAAATTGTTGTTTTTGAACAGTTTCTCCAATATAATTAAACATTTGATTTTGGTCCAAAGTTTTGGTGCAATGAAATTGTTGTTTTCTTATTTATTAAATGTATAAGAAAAAAAAGGCAAATGACCATTTGGATGGGTCCTACCAACCAAGGACCATCCAAATGGTCATTTGCTTTTTTTTAAAAAATACTCCCGGTTGCGGTAATCGTCGCGGTAATACTGGCGGTAAAAAGTGCGGAAATACACGTGGAAATGTAGCCGGGCCAATTACCGCGAGATTTGCTGAAGGACCATTACTGCGAGTATTGACTCCAGCATTACCGCTCCCGAGATTTTTTGCCTTAAACTTTTCCTTTGTTTTTCTGTGTCTATCTGAGCAGTAATGTGCTCCAAATGTCATAGTGACTCATCAAAGGAGTGCACACAAGATTTGGCCATACTCACGGCATATGGGATCCTGACATTCCTAGAGAAAAGACCACCATCTTGGGTGGACAAACACTTACCACTTGACCTCAACACGCCAGATCACTTGCTTACACAAGAGCATCTGCATGGACTTAGGGAGCTCTGTTTTTGAACAACTGTATCGTTTTTGGAATAAGAAGGTAGCGCTCAGCTTTTCAACCCTAAATATTGCCTTCCACACTAGCTTGCCTTGCCAATCCTGTTCCTCTTTAGATCATCAGATTTCAGCCATACTTCCACTGCTACTTTCTCAGTGACTGTTGTAGTACACTGTATGTTCGACAGCGGCTTGATCATCTACAAGTGTAGAGTCCTTGGGAGATCCATTCATTCCAACCATTATTCGGAAATTGCACACTCTAGAGGAAGTGATGACTTGTGGTTTTCTATGGACACACCTATGCACTCATCAAAGGAGTGCACACGAGATATGGCCATGCTCATGGCATATGGGATTCCAACATTCCCAGAGAAAAAACCACCATCTTGGGTGGATAGACACTTAGTACTTGACCTCGACACGTTGGATCACTTACTTACACAAGAGCATCTACATGGACTTAGGGAACTGTGTTTTTGGACGACTGTATCATTTTCACAACAAGAAGGCAACGCTCATCTTTTCAACCTTAAATCTTCCCTTGCACAGCTGCTCGGCACCTGGTGCCTTGCCAATCCTGTTCCTCCTTAAATCATCAGATTTCAGCCATACTGTTGTTTTCTCTTTTTTCAGCCCACCAAGGGCTCTGGCATTGATTCCCACCCTCCCTACACCCTCTACACCGTTCCATACACTACCAAGAGCGTAGGAGCATGCTGAAAATTGATGGACGGAAGCATTTTTATCACCTCGCAGTCGCGTTTTAGGGTAGACAACAATCTTCTTCCTTGTGTTTTTCACAGAGGATGAAGTTACCTCTGCTAGGTCACCATCTCGTGGTGGTCCGTTTGGTCTCTCAGTGACTGTTGCAGTACATAGTATCTTTGGCATTGGCTTGATCATCTACGGGCGTACAATCCTTGGGAGATTCATTCATTCCAGCCATCATTTGGTGGTTGCGCACTCCAGACTAGGTGGTGACTTGTGGTTTGCTATTGATACACCTATGCACTCATCAAAGGAGTTCACACGAGATATGGCCATGCTCATTGCACATGGGATTCCGACATTCTCAGAGAAACCACCTCCATCTTGGGTGGACAGACACTTACTACTTGACCTCAACACCTCATATCACTTGCTTACACATGAGCATCTACATGGACTTAGGGAGAGGATCTTTGATCTCTTCCTTGACAAGTTCATGGCTTGGAATCTACAGACTAGAGTGGGACTTCGGTGCTTTGGAATCTCTCGGAGAGTTTACCCACCAAATACAGGAGATGAAGCATCCCACGTCTACATCCAGAGTCACCCGGAGCTTTGCTTAGATGGTACTGCAGTGCCTCTTCTACACTCCTGATCATTTGGATTCCTACCTTCAGAGTTTCTTACACAAAGGATGAAGTTACCTCCTGCAGGGACACCATATCGTGGTAGTCCATGCATTTTCTCAGCGACTGTTGCAGTATATATTATGTTCGACATCGGCTTGAGCATCTACTGGTGTAGAGTCCTTGGGAGATCCATTCATTCCAACCATCATTTGGCGGTTGCACACATTAGAGGAAGTGGTGACTCGTTGTTTGCTATGGACACACCTATGCACTCATCAAAGGAGTGCACACGAGATATGGCCATGCTCACGGCTTATGGGGTCCCGACATTCCTAAAGAAAACACTACCATCTTGGGTGGACAGATCCTTAACTTGACCTGGACACGTCAGATCGCTTGCTCACATAAGAGCATCTACATGGACTTAAAGAGTTGTGTTTTTGAACAACTGTATCGTTTACACAACAAGAAGACAGTGCTCAGCTTTTTAAACCTAAATCTTGCCTTCCACATTAGCTCGTCTTGCAGATCCTGTTCCTCCTTAGATCATTAGATTTCAGCCATACTTCCACTCTTCCTCTTTAGATCATCAGATTTTAGCCATACTTCCACTGTTACTTTCTCAGTGACCGTTGCAGTGCACGGTATGTTCGACATCGGCTTGATCATCTACGGGCATAGAGTCTTTGGGGGATCCATTCATTCCAATCATCATTCGGCAATTGCGCACTCCAGAGGAAGTGATGACTTGTGGTTTGATATGGGCACACCTATGCACTCATCAAAGGTGTGCACATGAGATATGGCCATACTCATGGCATATGGGATTCTGATATTCGCAGAGAAAACTCCACCATCTTGGGTGGTCAGACACTTACCACTTGACCTCGATACGTTAGATCACTTGCTTACAAAAGAGCATCCACATGGACTTAGGGAGCTGCGTTTTTCGAAAAATATATTGTTTTCTCAACAAGAAGGTAGCGCTCAGCTTTTAAACCCCTAAATCTTGCCTTCCACACTAGCTCGCCTTGCCGATCCTGTTCCTCTTTAGATCATCAGATTTCAGCCATACTTCCACTACTGTTTTCTCTTGTTTCAGACCACCAGCGGTTCTGACATTGATTCCCCACCCTCCCTACACCCTCTACACCATTCCGGACAATACCGGGAGCGTACGAGCATGCTGAAAATAGATTGATAGAAGCGTTTTTATCACCTTGCAGTCGCGGTTTTGGGTGGACAGCAACCTTTTCGTTTGTGTTTTTCACAAAGGATGAAGTTACTGTTCGGTCTCTCAGTGACTGTTACAGTACACAGTATCTTCGACATTGACTTGATCATCTACGGGTCGCAATCCTTAGGATATCCATTCATTCCAGCCATCATTTGGCGGTTGCGCACTCCAAATGAGGTGGTGACTTGTGGTTTGCTATTGACACACCTATGCACTCATCGAAGAAGGTCACACAAGATATGGCCATGCTCATGGAATATGGAATTCTGATATTCCCAAAGAAAACACCTCCATCTTGGGTGGACAGACACTTACCACTTGACCTCGACATGTGAGATCACTTGCTTACACAGGATCATCTACATGGACTTACGGAGAGGATCTTCGATCTCTTCCTAGACAAGTTCATGGCTTGGAATCTACAGACTAGAGTGGGACTTCGATGCTTTGGAATCTCTTGGAGAGTTTACCCGCCAGATATAGGAGATGAAGCATCCCGCAACTACATCCAGAGTCACCCGAGCTTGGCTTAGATGGTACTGCAGTGACTCCTCCATCTCGTGGTCTAAGCTCAATAATAAAAGTAAGATTTTTATTTATAAACTACAATGTACAATGAATTTTAAAATATATATTGTACAAACAAATAATCTAAACAAAAGGATTTCACAACATAAAAAACAGCCCACTAAATTGATAATAATTGACATTAACATATACAAGACGTTCAACAAAAAGTTCACAATCAAAATTATAGACTCAACAACAATAAAAGACAAACCGAATCACTTAGAAACACTTTATATTAAGAAGTTTAGATCACTTACTCCAAATGGATGTAAGAAATGCGGAATACAATAAGGATCTAGTAGCAAGGAGAGTAGAGAGAGATACGATGCAAAGTAGATTAGTGAAAAATCAAAAACATTAGATTAACACACTATTACAAAGTGATGGTATCATCCACCCATGCGCTCTCAAGGTAGAGCTTAGATGGCGGTTCAGACAACTAGAGCAAGTAGAAATACAAGGGACTAATAATCCTTCAACAAGGATGTGCTATGTGCATCAAGTATACACACCATTCTATCAAATTACTCATGACATGGTTTCTTATATAGATGTAAGGGAGCTTCTAAACACCCATATGCCACCCTTAGATACCCAAGTCCAAGTAGGACGCTCCCATGCGCCATGTGTAGCCGCTTTTGGGTAGACAAGTACCGGCCAAGAAAATCCGGCCACCAGCCACCTACCACCGACCAAAAGACCACGGACAACCAGCCACCGACCACCAAACATCCATTTTTCGATTGTCTTTCGACCGTCATCCGCCGGCGAAGAGATTCCGGTGAACAAGAATATTCTGGTGAAAGGAATAAAAAGTCTTCGGGACTTCCATCCACGAGGCCCCCAACATTGTCCCTAAATTTCTCCGTACCATCCACGATAAAAAATAGACATCCCATCAGCGTGCAAAGCTGGAATCCACCGAATATATGTGCACCATTGGCTTCTCCTCATATGGGGGCCTTACAAATTGTGCAACATATATTGTGGTGCCAAAACTAAGAGGTGGGCATTGCAAGTATACCAACAATGAATACAATTTTTTTTCCTGAAAATCCTTCTTCTTTTAACAAATACTATTACCTAAAAAAAAGATATCTTATTTAATTTAAAGGGTTGTTATCTCTTTCCAACTCTCTCTCTCTCTCTCTCTCTCTCTCTCTCTCTCTCTCAAGTACTCCAAGAGTTGCCCTAAAGATACACAATCAAAGTACTTCTAATAAACATAAAGTGTTGATTTTAGAAAATTTTATTGAAAAAAATACATTATAGACATAATCTATTGCAAAAATGTATACATTTCACATCAAATCTGCAGTTGAAGGAGCTTGTCATCATGGACCAGAGGAATGAGCTGATCCGTCGTTTATCAGATACGAGATGTGTACCCGATTAGATCACGAAGCTAATTCCCGAAAATGCACTAAAAACATAAAGTGAATCTAGACCAAGTTCAGTGAGTCTACATTGTGTCAATTTCTGAAGTTGATCCACCACGTATCAGCTTATGGTATGATTTGGTACTTATCAGATAAGTGACTTGATTTGACCTAATTCTTAGGCGATTCGATTGGTGCGTCAATGTGAACACTTGTTGAATTGCAAAAGTAATTTGCTGGCCCAACCACTGGCGAATACCAGAACATATATCTGAAAAGTCTCGATAGCCTGGTTGAACCCTACTGGTCTACATCAAACACCCAAGGTGAACCATTAACGTCGCTTCTGGGATGATAACCAACAACTTTGTATGTATTTACGATAAGCAGGCCCTGCACAGTCAAATATCTTGGCATTTATTGATTACGGGGGTGCAAACAAAGTCTGCAGTCCACTGTAACTTCGCTGAAGTGAGTTTTCTTTTTGGATGTTGATCATCATGTCTGTCCAAGAGCAACAAACAATGCATTTTTGTGAATTGCAATGGCAGCAAAGGTACAAAATGGAGAAGTTTATAGGTAGAAAGTGTTTTGCAGAGATTAATAGTGATGGACTCGGGAAGGATGGTCTCATTGATGCCTTTAAAATATGTTAGCTCTAGACTTCTTGCATAACCCCTCTCCAACAGTTCACTTTCCTATTCAATTGTAACTTCGCTGAAGTGAGATTGTTCTTTTTGGATGTTGATTATCATGTCATTCCAAGAGCAACAGACAATGCATTTTTGTGAGATGCAATGGCAGAAAGGGTACAAAATGGAGAAGTTTATAGGTAGAAAGTGTTTTGTAGATATTAATAGTGATGGACTCAGGAAAGATAGTCTCATTGGTGCCTTTAAAATATGTTACCTCTAGACTTCTTACATAACCCCTCTCCAACAATTCACTTTCCTATTCAATTGTCCAATCTCCAACTAATATAGTGGTTTGATTGACAAGTCACATTAGTGTCTCATTGAATAACTTGTTATGCTTTCAAAAGTACACCACACTTAGCACACAAATTAGTCAAAGCATTGGCAATTACGATGTTGTACTTCAATAGCCCCTCACTACTAACCACATCAAGAATTTGTTTGCCTATGTCAACGTTTTGCATGGTGTCACATGCCTTCAAGTTGCAAGCATAAATGGTCAAGTTTGCAGACAAGCCTTGGCTGCTTCGCATTAGCTGAAATCGCCAGAGCTTTGTGGCTTGTCCATGCTGGGCATAGCCTGCAAAAGAAGTGCAATCAAGTGACTACGGCCCAAAGACAAGAAGCTTGTCGAGAACTTGTTTGCTTTCAAAAGTGCATCACATTTGGCATACATGTCAATCAAAGCTTTGTCAAGTATTATGTTGTTTTTCATCAGATCTTGAATCTTTTGCCTTGTTCGACTTCTCGTTGCCTTGGTTGATTTCTTGTATGGTGCCACATTCCTTCCAAATGCAAGGATTAGTGATTAGGAGAGATGCTTGCCTTTGCTTTTTTTAAAAAAAAAAGGACTAGGGCTTTCACCTTGGCCTTGCATATACCTTGAGATAAGTGGAGTCCAAGAGATAGCATTGCAAACATAAAGCTTACCAAGAACTTGTGTGCTGTCAAAAGTATATCACATGCCACACATGTCAATCAAAGCTTTACCAAAGCTGGTCAAGCATTGTTCTCTTATCATTCCTTTGGTAATTAGCATCAAATTATATATAAGTCTATATTCTAACTTCTTAAGTTTTACCATTTGCTAGCTAGTTTACAAGAAGCTCTTCAACATCTACAAAGCAACTTAACATTTGACTATAACACAAGGTATGCCATATTTAAGAATATTTTAAACACCTATAAAAAAACAGATCTTAATATTAGTATTTTGATAACCACAATAAGATAAAAAAGATTTTCTTTCCAAATTAGAATATTAGTCTAAGCTCAATACAAATAATATACATATAAATATAATGAAGTTTTAAGGTCACCAAATATACAAAATAATAATAAAAAATACATAATTGAAGATGAAAACAAATAAACTATTGCCTACAAACAAAGCATCCAAACTAAAACAAAAAGCAAAGCATACCAAGATTATAAGACATTTACGTAGAAAAACAAACTTACTTCCAACTTTTGACATTTTTAATTTAGATTTTGATTCATGGGTAAATATTTGTTCTAATTCGATCAAATCATATAAATAGTGTTCCAATTGTGAAAACTTGTTTTTTAAGTATGAAAAACAAAACTTAAAATATATAGAAAAAACTAATACCTACTTACGAGGATATGAATTATCTGATCCATATCTAACATCTTCAAAATAACAAAGAAGACAATATAGAAATTTATAACTGCTCCAAATGTTTTCAAAACAACATTAGAGGAAAATATTGGGTAACTTATCACCCGACTTATATAAAAAAATTACTAACAATGAATGTACATGAAGTACAAATGCTATCTACTTTAGATGTTATCTTTTTATCTAAAGTAGATAGCATTTGTACTTCATGTACATTCATTGTTAGTAATTTTTTTATATAAGTCGGGTGATAAGTTACCCAATATTTTCCTCTAATGATAAGCCATAGGTAATATAGAACAAAGATCATTATTAGATAATCCTCTATTTTCTTATTAAAATAGTAATGATTTATTAAATATTCTAACAAAAAACTCAAATTACATAAACACACTATTGCTCTTTTTAGTAAAAAATAATCCATTAGTAAAAAAATTATATACTATATATGAACAACCACAAAAAACTTTAGCAATTCCTATAATTCCTTCTAATGCAATTACTACTTTACTAAACAAACATGCATCATCTTCTCCTTATGACTTAATGATAGTAGCACACAATACAAATTATTTAGGTATCTTAGATCAAGTAAACAACACACAACTAAAATCACAATACAAAATAGATAAGTTATCTCATGGTGGGGTTATGTATGAAAGATTAAATAACAAAAAAAATCATTAACTTATATGCAAGTTTAAATGGAGTATCTAATTTAGAAGATATTACAATAGAAAAAGCCCTATTTTCATTTCTATTTCCATTAGGATATGGAGCTCATGATGGAGCTTTAAAATTTCATACATATCTAAAAGTGAGAATAGCCTCATTCTTCTCAATATTCCCTTTATACAAGCCATACTTATTGATGATGTACCAATTACGTCAAGCTTTGATAATAGCAAATTCAACAAATTTAACAATGCTACAATCAGATATAGATAAATTCAACCTTAAAAATCCATATGCATCTGATCTAGATACCATACGTTAAGTCATAAAACACAATATCTCTTATTCAATTGTAGGCTCTCCGTCATGGTATCATAAGAATTTAAAGATTAATAATGCATGGTAGAGTCATTTGGTCACCTAGCTTCTTCTTGACCCTAGCTTGTGATGAAGTATCCTCTAGTAGATGGGTAGAAATAGAAGATTTAGAAAAAATAGATTGTCCAGCTAAGTGCATGATGATTTTTCACAAACGATTACATACATTTTTAAACAAATACATATTTATTCCTAATGGATTATTTGTTAAGTATGGAGCCTGATTTACCCCTTGTAATTTTATGTGGTAAAAACGCACATTTGTAAGGCCCCCATTATGAGGAGAAGCCATCGTGTATGAAGGAAAATCACTCGCGGGAAACCAAAAATTTCACGGCCAAAATTCAGGGGCAACTTTAGCCCGAGACTTTTTTTTTTGTCGGAATATTCCTTTTTGCCGAAATATTATGGCCGGAAGATGGCCGAAAAACGACCGGTTGGACGGTGGCCGATAGTCAATGGCCGGTGGCCGATGATTGGAAGTCAATGGCCGGTGACCGAATTCAAAAGTGGACTTGTCTTCTCAAGGATGGCCACACATGGGCGGATTGAAGGGTCCGATTTGGACTTATCTACACAAGGGCGGCTACACATGGCTGCCTCTCATGAGAGAGGGCAACCCTTTTGGCCTATAAAAGGAGGTCATTTCTATACATATTCATAGTGTGAAGTTGATACAACAAGGTGAGTGTGAGGTGGTGAGAATGAAGCAAGGCGGGAGCTCCATTAAGGGTATAATCTCTTTGTAAACTACTTCTTGTTTTGAAGTACTAAAGCCATTGAGTGGCTGCTTTCACATGGACATAGTGACATTGGGTGAACCAGGTATATCGTGTGTACTCTCTCTCTCTCTCTACTCTATAATATCTTGTGGTTGAAATCTATCTCTCTCCATTAAGTAATCTACTCAAATATCTATTTAGCTACGTCATATTTCCTAACAACTGGTATCAGAGCAAGGTTTGCTTGTAGCTAAATTATCTCAAGGAAAGGATTCCTTGAATTGAGTGGGAGTTATGGCGGAGGAAGGGAATCTCAAGATTGAGAAGTTCAACGGAAAAAACTACCAACATTGGAAGATGCAGATTGAAGACTATCTCTACCAGAAGGACCTCTATTTGCCACTAGGCGGTCTTGCTAAGAAGCCCGCAACAATGGCAGATGAAGCATGGATTGTCATTGATTGAAAGGCACTGGAAACAATCCGGTTAAGCTTGGTGTCAACGGTGGCATTCAATGTTTCGGAGATGAAGACCACGGAGGACTTGATGAAGTCACTTGACGACTTCTACGAGAAACCATTGGCATCCAATAAGGTATTTCTTATGAAGCGCTTGTTCAATCTAAAGATGGCAGAGAATGGTTCACTTGCAGAACACCTAAATGACTTTAACACAAACATAAGTCAACTTCGATCGGTGAAAATCAAATGACGAAGTACGAGCTCTCCTTATACTATCATCTCTATCGGATAGTTGGGACAGCCTTGTGATGGCTGTAAGTAATTCTATTTCTGGCACAAATACTCTTAAGTTTGATGATGTTGTGGGTGTTCTCCTAAGCAAGGAAATACGAAGGAGAAGCACATGAGAATCATCAAGTGCTGCACTGTCAGTGGAAACAAGAGGAAGGCCTAAGGAGAGGTTCAAAAACCAAAAGGGTCGTGATCGCTCAAGGCCGAGCAAGTCACGCACAAAGTCAGTTCTTGAATGTTGGAACTGCGGCAAGAAGGGCCACGTCAAGAAGGATTGCTGGTCCAAGAAGAAGGAGGAGACGGAGTCTCAAGACAACAAGCCAACATTGGAGGCCAATGTGGCAGGTAAAGTAGAGCAAGATGCTCTAATTCTCTGATTAGACAATGTGTCTAATTTCTGGATAGTAGATTCCGGGGCTTCATTCCATGCGACACCACACAAGCAACATTTCCAAGATTGGAAAGCAGTCACATGTTTGGTTTGAAGATCAGTCTCCAAGTGGGAGATTGTTAAGTATGGAGCCTAATTTACCCCTTGTAATTTTATGTGGTAAAAACGCACATTTGTAAGGTCCCCATTATGAGCAGAAGCCATCGTGCGTGAAAGAAAATCACTCGCCGGAAACCAAAATTCTCTTGGCCAAAATCCAAGGGCAACTTTAGCCCAAGACTTTTTTTTTCTTCGTCAAAATATTCCTTTTTGTCAGAATATTATGGCCGGACGACAGCCAGAAAGTGGTCGAAAAACGACCGATTGGTTGGCCGGTTGGCCGGTGGCCAGTGGTTGATGATTGGAAGTCAATGGCCGCCGGTCGGCCGGTGGCCGAATTCAAAAGTGGACTTGTCTTCTCAAGGGCGGCCACACATGGGCGGATTGAAGGGTCCAATTTGGACTTATCTACACAAGGGCGGCTACACATGGCTGCCTCTCATGAGAGAGGGCAACCCTTTTGGCCTATAAAAGGAGGTCATTTCTACACACATTTCATAGTGTGAAGTTGATGCAACAAGGTGAGTGTGAGGTGGTGAGAGTGAAGCAAGGCGGGAGCTCCATTAAGGGTATAATCCCTTTGTAAACTACTTCTTGTTTTGAAGTACTAAAGCCATTGAGTGGCTGCTTTGACGTGGACATAGCCCACATTGGGTGAACCACGTATATCATGTGTACTCTCTCTCTCTCTCTCTCTCTCTCTCTCTCTACTGTATAATCTCTTGTGTGTGAAATATATCTCTTTTCATTAAGTAATCTACTCAAATATCTATTTAGCTACGTCATATTTCCTAACATTATTAGGTAGCATCAACCACTATCTAATACAATATGACATACAAAATAGAGGTTCACCACATGCACATATAATGCTATGGGTAGATTCAAACGATATTGATCAAATATCTTTAGAGATAGATAGCCATATACCTTATTTATATACAATAAAGAAATCTGATCCAACATCAATTGAATATAAATTGCATAACTTAGTTGTCAAAAAACAAATACATAATTGTAGAGAATCTTGTAAAATAGGATTACAAAATAAAAAAATTAAATGCAAATATGGATTTCCATATGATATTCAAAGTAATCCTAAGCCAAGTATTCATGAACAAACTCAACAATGACTTTATTAAAGACCAACATTAGAGCACAGAAATGTGGTCCCTTATCATGCAGGAGTATTATTGTTATGACAAGCCCATATGAATATTCAAAAAGTAACCAATACAGGATTATCATATTACTTATAAATATGCATTGAAATCAGAACCTATCGAAAAAATAGATATCGATTTAGAAACAGCGAAAACATTAGGACTACATAATATTGATGATACAAAACTCAAACTAATATCTTCTTATGTATTAACAAAATCAATATCAGCAACCGAAGCAGCCATGATGTGTTTAGAGATACCAATCGTAAAAAAACCAGAAAAGGTAACTTATATAGATTGTTCACCTCCTAAAAAAGACAAAAATATATACAATTTTTTTAAACCTCCATACTACATCCAATTGATCTATACAGCAAGAGCATTAGAATTGGAAAGCTTAGCATTTTATTCATACTTTCGTCACTATAGAATTAACAAAATACTGAAGCATACAACAAAGAAAATATGTAAAATGCATGATTTATTTGGAAATGAAATAGAAGAGTATAAACAATTAGTAAGATTTACCGATTTTCACCCTGTCCATCAAATGGAAGGTTTTTTTTTTACTATTCTATTAAAACATATACATTTTTGTAATGAAAAAGAATTAATCTCAATTAACAACATAGAAAAATCTTACTTTTTAGAATGTCAAATACGAGAAATAATAAAGAATAAAGAAGACATAGAGAATCTAGTTGAAAATTATTCTCAATTACATCTATTAATCGATGAATCTAGACAACAAATTATAAATCAAATACTTCAAATGCATCACAACATAATTTAGAAGAACATTTAACATCAAATGATTCTATAGAAAAACAGACCAATATTAAAACTGTAGGAGAGAATCAATATGATCCAATAATACATCTACAAGAGCTTAAACACATAGAAAATACAACTTTGACTAAATTGCAAGAACTAATATACAATAAATTTTTTGAAAAATTGGGTGGGTTACGTTTAATAAATGGAACACCTGGATTTGGAAAAACGTTTCTAATTCAATATATCACATTCAAATGTATAACCAAAAACATAGGAGTCCTCCTTACAGCAACCACAGGAGTAGCAGCTACAAGACTTAGTCGATTAGCACGTACTTCACATTATTATTTTTGTTTACCTAATAAAAATCAATTATTTCGTTCTAATTTAGAACCAAATGATATTCGTTCTATTAAAATAAGATCTTTTGATGTAATTATAATTGATGAATTCTCAATGATGACATCACAAATATTACATACAATTATACTCCAAATTTCAGAAGCTTGTAAATGATCTATGCTAGAAATATTTAACACTAAAAAACTACTTCTATTTGGAGATATAGCGCAATTACCTGCAATTTGTAATTGTAAAAATAAAGACTTGATATGCCAAAAATGTGTAATCACAAATTCTACATTTTGGAAATTAGCTATACACCACACACTATATACATCAACACGTCATTGTTCAAATCCAGACTTCATTAAATTCTTAAATATAATCAGACAAAGTAAACCATCTAAATCACAAAGATAAATACTTAAAACATACATTTATACAAGAGAAAGATTTAGAACAATATATAGATAAAGACACAACTATATTATCTACACACAATAAAGATGTCATATACTATAATGACCTCATATTATTAAAGATATTCAACCATTCCAATATATTCAATATAGATATTTCTACAACAACACATCATATACCAGAACTACAACATTGGATAAATGATACAGAATTTTATACCCTATCCAAAGTAGCAATAGGGGCATTAGTAATGTTTACACAAAACATAGATCTAGCAATAGGTATAGGTAATGGAACTTTTGGGACTGTCGTAGATATTAAGTATAACAATATAACATCTATTATAACAAAACTTATAATACGTGTAAATCATACACAACAAAATGTAACTATTAGAAGATCTAAATATAAAAAAAAGACATACAATGGAACATGGTATCATAAAACATCTTTTCCACTAACAATAGCATATGCAATGATTGGACATAAATCCCAGGGATGTACTATCTTTGGTAAGTCATTGTTAATAATTCGAAAATGTTTTTCTGCTGGACTGTCTCGATTGATTAACCAAAAGAACATAAAAATATTGAATTCAATAACAATCGACGATTTCTAAACACAAGTAATAAATCATTATATATATGAAGATTATTGACTTACAAAAGTATACTCCAAAGATTAAAACAAAGGTAACGTAGACTTAATTATTTTATATCAAACTTAAGGTGCTATAATTTATTACTAGATTGATATAAAAAACTATTAATAAATTCATTTTTATATTTTTTAAATTGAAAGCTAAACAATATGGAGGTAAGATTATATCTCTAATCACATACTTCAATATTTATAACCTTAAATGTATAAATTGTGTTAAATTTATATTAGGTCTTCAATTCTATCAAAGCTAAAGCAAATGCCACAATAGACCTACAAGAAAAAGAACAAGAAGAGCAATAAAAATAAAAAAGGCAACACACATAAAACTTCTTCTTAAGAATCAAACAACTTAAATATGAAAATATCTTGGGACGTGATCCAATTAATTACATTTATGGTTGGCCATCTTATGATGAGCTAAAGCAATATATGGACGCAACCGACAATATGTTTCAAACATGAAAAAAACGCATACTACTAAAGAACTCCATGCAGATGGTAAATAATTCAGCTTACGTTTTAAAACAATTACTTCTATTATTCATAATTTCAAATATAATTAATTCAAATACAATTACTTTGCAAGTATAACAATATGAATTCTTAAGATATTCAAAGAAGATTTACCAAATGAAGATATAATGCTTGAGCGATATGAAGCTCAAGCTTTACTAGATAAACACACGAATGGAATTTCAGCATATGCTATAAACTTATTGCATTTTGGCTACAACATTCCATTAGACTCTTTGAAAACTCTTGATAATAGACTAACTTCAACCATTCTAAAAGAGTATGAGCAACTATACAATGTAATCTATTGCAAAAATGGATACATTTCACATTAAATCTAACCCTACACAACAACTTTGCACTCAACCATTAGCTAATTGCACCATACTAGTTGTTTCACCTAGCAACACCATTTTGTTGTGGAGTATACCTACATGAAATCTGCTTGTAAATTCCATGCTTTTCTAAAAACCATTGAACTCATTGGAGAAGTATTCTCCACCTCCATTTACCCTTAGGCACTTTACATGTTTTCTAGTCTTTTTTTTGAACCAAAATCTTGAAATTTTGAAGGTGCATAAACACCTTGTTTTTTTCTTCATGAAGTAGACCCATACCTTCCTTGTATGGTCGTCAATGAAGCTCATATAGTACTTGCATTCACCCATAGATGTAGTCTTTGTCGAACCCCATATATCTGTATATACTAAGTCCAATGCATTTTTTATTACATGCTTGTGAAGAAACAATACTTTTGCATGATTTCCACACCGACAAGCCTCAAAATTTTCTCCATTTTAGCAAATTTAAAGGTTGGCAAGCTTGTAAGCATCTCTTTAGTTTTCATCATTTTTAACCTTTGAAATTTTACACAACCAATGAATTTGTGCCAAATCTCAATATCTTCAACAACTCTTCTATCTTGTGCAAACATGGCACCATTCACTTGGAGCACATTTACATTCAAACTAAACATTCTGGCCACTTTCTTCTCTTGAGCAAAGAAATTTCCAATCTTCTTATGGTCATGGACAAAGAGACCATTAGAGTTGAACCTGGCATGCAAGAGTAATAGCCGTCCTTAGGGGGAAAACTCTGAATACGCACTCGGTCACTCATCACTAAATGTATCCCATGATGCAAGCAAAGATCAAAGGAATAAAATGTCTTTCATTTCATCATTGAAATTAAGCGTCTTTGATGTCAATTATGTAAACCAGCTATTGAACTCATTTAAGTGTGAAATGACATTGTTTTCCTCTCTCATATTAAGACGCATAAGCTTATTTATATAAACACTTTGTCCGCTTCACTCTTACCATCCCAATCTAAGCATAATGATTCCCATAATTCTTTTGCAGTAATCTTTTTCATAATAGTAAAGAAAATGGACTCACCAAGGTTTAGACAAATGGTCGCCATACCACAAGCATCAAGCTCCTCCCACTCATCATCAATGGTATTGCAAGGACCTTATTGACCAAGAAATAAGCATACTCCCCTTCCAAATTGTGAAGTTTGTTCCACCAAACTTCTTGATATAATACTCTTCTTTCTCAAAATGTTTGACAAGAGAAAATGCAAGAGAGAAATTAGAAATTCATGAGGTGAATTTTTTCCAAGAATTTTGGCAAAGCCTCCTCTATTCAAAGATCAATATCTCAACCAAAAACTTAGCAAAATCCTTGCAATGTCAATGCAAAAGAGTGTGGTAAGCAAACTAGAGAACTCGCGGTAGGAAAAATCTAGCAGAGTCTCCTCTATATGGAGATCAAAATCTCAAGCAAAATTGAGCCAAAAAAATAGTGCATAAACCGATAAAGAGTGTTGATTGATCATGAATAGGCATATACTACTCAAAGAAACTGTCAAATGATTGCCAAATTGGCGTCAAAGCACCTACCCATTTATACATATCCTATGGCAAGGCCACGAATGGGGAGATCTCTAGCAACCTAATCCACCTCACATTGGGTAAATCAGCCCCCAATGCATAGCTTCAAAAACCTCACACAATGACCTGAGCTCACAAAAGGTTATGCAGACACGACTAGTCATAATCTCAAAAAGGGCTCTTTCGGACCGAGTCTCAAAAATGGCCGAGACCGCGAAAAAGAATGTAATTAGCTCCATAATGATGCACAATGGTAGTATTTGCACCACAACACACATCCAAAATGTGAAACTCAAAATCTTTTCAGGTTTGGGCAAGTTTTTTCCAAGTTTTCCCAATTTCTTAGTTTATGGCCCAATTTGGTTTTGTTTTGCCAAATTTGGTTTTTGATCACAGCTTTGATCTCTCCTTGTGATGATTATGTTTGGGAATTTTCCAATGTGATGATTGAGCATTAGGAAGAGAATGGGGTCTTGGAGGACCTCTTTATTTGGCAGTTTAAGAAAGCCAAACCTTTAGTATTAAGCAAGTAATCAAAGAATAGCTTCCGAATTAAAATAGGAAAAACGGCTAGTTTATTTTAATTCAAAATTTCCCCCCAAAACAGAATTTAAAACCTAGCGGGTAAAACCATACCATGTAGCATATCTATGGAAAGAGCTCGATGCGTAGATTGCACATCTATGATCTCCGCTCAAATCAAAGATCATATATGGGAGTTATACAAGGCCAAAAAACCATAAAATTTTCCACCTTCTTTTTCGGGAAAAAGTGCATCCTTTTTTGACTACTCTTACATATCTCTTACACACCCACCATTCTTGCACACATGGAATACACATATTTATCAAAATGTTAATCATCTCCATAAGCTCATGGAAAATAAAGAAGCCCTCCTACACCCCATCCTCTTCCTAATGGAGTTGAAATCTAGTCCTAATCCTTATAGTTTGTTGATCCACTTTTGGGGTTTGTTTGGACCTCCCAGGCCTATTGGCAAGTGGGGCTCATTTTGAGCACTTTTTGCACTAACTTTGATACATTGAGATCCACCTCTCATCCATACCAAAACTTTACCAAAATTATAAACTTTGTTACCTGCACTCTGAAATTGCTGGACTTTGACATATGACCCACCTGATGCAACCAAACACTAAAATTTTGACATATACTACCATCATTGACTTGTACCAACAACTTTTACTTATTTCTTAGCACATTTTCTCTTAGGGTACATGAATCGTAATCCATGTTTGGTGGCCATTTTTGACAAAACTTTGTGGGATGTCTTTGGGCATGTTTCCTAAGCTATTATTCCGCTTATTTTGAAGTTTATATCATTTTCCCACATCATGGTTCAAAATGACCATTTGAAGATTGAATTTTCAATTTCCTTTGGATTTTGATTGATCGTAGGTCCATTTTGCCCAAAATTTGCATGGCACATTCCCCAAGGCCATGTCTAACTACTTGCACACCTTTTCCCTTGTTCTGGAATGTTGGGAGACATGGATCGCAATCCATGTTCAACAACATTTTCTAACTGTGAATGTAGTAGTGTGATCAAACGCTTTCAAGAAAAAAATTTTGCACCACATATTTTAGATTTTGGAGGTAAGGGGACATGGATCACGATCCATGTTCCACCCCCTCTAGCAACCTTGATCATATGCCCTAATTTTCCTCAATGAGGGGAGCATTTTCATGAAGAAATAATTGGAATTGGACTTAAAATGCTATCTCAAATGACTAATAATTCGTGAAATTCTTGGTTTTGATTTGATTGATACAATTTTTTGTGATTTTTTTTGGTGCATTTGACAATTCACAATGACTGTTCTTGCAATGATGAGGAGCATACCTATGAAATATGGTGATATGTGGGTGTTCGGTGTGGCTGTGCGGCATGTAAAAATCCAACTGAAAGCTTTAGGTCACAAGCTCTCTCTCTCTCTCTCTCTCTCTCTCTCTCGCAAATGAGGCCGAGTTTGCCCATTTTTGTCTATAAGTGCCCGACTTACCCCAAATGCTAAGTGCTTACTTACCTTATTTGCTCACATTTCCCATGGTATACCACCTACGACTCAAAAGGCTCCCCACTTGGATACTTGGTCAGTAATTTCTCTCCCTTTTGAGATTCATTCTTTTAAACTTGACATGCTCAAAACTCTTGTTTTGTAGATTTGGTGTTTGCTTTCAAAACTTGAATTCGACTTTCCTAGCTCTGTTTATTAATTTTTTATCTCTATTAGGTTAAATTATTATCACTTGGCCAAATTTTTTTCCAAAATTATTCCTTACTCTCATATGTACATACTCTAACACTAGGCATTTTGTCCGTCAAAATTTGTCATTATGGCTCATTATTATGCTTGATAAATTTCAAATTCTACTAAAACAAATTAAAAAAGAGAAAATTTAAGTGTAAACCAAACTTTATACATTATACACATGATCTTTCATCATCTTGCACCCTTAGCTTTTGCAATAAGCAGCTCTAGCTATTGTTACTCCCACCTTCCCATTCTGAGTTGTCCCAAACAAAGGTTTGTTCAATTGTGCATGGACTCAAACAACCTGTCTATGCAAGGACGTGGAATGTGGCCCTATCATGATTATGCAAGAGATGCAATGGGTAGCACTATGTTTTGCAAGATGCAGCTACTGAACTGATTGTAACACCTGCAAATCTAGTTACAATACTTGCTCTACCTGTGACTGCCAAAAAACATGCTCGAGGCATACATTGCCGAGCTCAAACTGCAATCACACGAGTCTCCTTGAGCATCAGACCACAGAGATCATACATCGTATCCTCCCACCTGAGAGCAAACTTGCAGCCAATACCACTCTCACATATGAGAGTAAACCATGTGTGGAATCCTCGACACACAATAAACAACTACTGTTGCAGAAATTTCAAAGGTCAAAATCAGTACAAATGGACATCACCATTGCATTTGGAGCATGCCAAAACCTCAGGTTACACCATAACCTTGCATAAATCGCATTCTGTATGCAAAATTTATGCAAAAAGCAATGTTTTGGAGCCCGAAAAATGACACGCTGAAGTGAAAATTTGCATTCTTCCTGCAAGTATGGCTACTAAAAAGTGTACACACTTGCAATACACCCTTCTCTCAAGCTTGGGAATGTCCCTCAAGCTTCCATGAGAATAGATTTGGTGGTTGCTCACCAATCTCAAGCTTTCACCGAAAGCTAGCTCACTATTAGCCGAAAGCTCACTTCTTTGTAGCACTCCATCTGTCGCGAAGCCAAAGCTTTGATACCAGTTGTGAGTGTGCGGATACGGTGCACGTGTGTAGAGTGCAAATGGGAGAGAGGGAGAGAGCACAACACAGGGTGTGGTAAAGCTCCTAAATCTCACTGTGTAAGCACCATGTGAGAATCTGAGTGAGAGATCCTTATTCTTTGTATGTATAAAGAATAAGGAGATAGATGTTGTTAACCCTCACGGCTCACGGACACCCTATCACCTACGACGGATGTTGTATCATTTACTTGGTAGAGTCAGGTATCGGGCTTGTCGCTCCAATAGGAAAAGGGTAAGAGTGATCGCCGATGAGAGGCGCACTCTAACTGGAACATTCAAGGGATTAGTTGGCTAAGCATGGGCGCCCAAGTGTGAATGGGGCGAGCTCATATAAAAGTCAACTAAACCTAAAATTCACTCATTCTCTCATTTGTGCAATTGAAGAGTGCTCTTGCTCCATCTTCATCTTCTTCTTCTTCATCTCCTTGTGTGTGTGTGTATGTGTGTGTGTGTGTGTGTGTGTGTGTGAGAGAGAGAGAGAGAGAGAGAGAGAGAGAGAGAGAGAGAGAGAGAGAGAGAGAGAGAGAGAGTGCGATCGAGCATTGCGGTGGCACGGCGGCGGCGAGGTGGTTGAGCACGGCGTAGCGACGTCTCCCTCTTCTTCGCGATGAGGAATCCTCCACGACAAGAAGCGTAGAGCGGTGAGTGACACACCAACGCCATCTTCGAGCTTGCTAGTTTAGGCTTATTGTGTGCTTGGAGCCATTTGTGGCTCGCACACGGTGTATTGGCAAGTTCCTTGCATTGACATGTGCGACATACGCGCACATTTTTGGCGCTGCTGCTGGGGAATGCCATACACTAAGCTTGAATGGCACTCTGTGCTTCTTTTGTGGTGCAATTTCAATTGTAGGAAAGGTAAGGAAGGAGGGTGTGTGTGTTGAGAAGAAGGATTTTGTGTTACTTCTGTGTATTTTTTTGGTTAATGGAGTTGTCAAAGGTATTGTGTTTTTTCTGTGTGTAAGGTGTTAGTATTAAGGTTGTTAGTTTTCTATGTAATGTAATGTACAGTAAGTAGAAAGTAGATCTGTGAGAGCTAATAGAGTGTGTTAGTGTGTAACAGTAGGTGTATTAGTTAGAAGTAGGTAGGTAGAGAGTGTGTGTGCTCTCGCGCAGACCGCGGCGACCTTATCCTTTTAAAAAAATAAAATTAATTTTTTAAAAAATAAAAATAAAAATTTTAAAGGTAGTACCGAGATCGGGAATATCTCCCAGACCCAAGCCCAGACCCAAGCCCAAGCTCACGCTTAGGCTTAGGCATTTATCGCCCTTTAAAATTACGAATTTTAGCTTCACACGTAGCTAAAAATTACGAATTTTAGCTTCACACATAGCTAAAAATTATCACCCTTTAAAATTACAAATTTTAGCTTCATACGTAGCTAAAAATCGATTTTTTGAGGACCAACGGAACTTCAGATGCCCAAAAATTGTACTGTAAAGCACACAGCGACCCTCTAAGTGATACGCTCGTTTTGAGCTATCATACACTTTAATCAAAAAATCGATCATTCAAAAATATTCAAAAACGTAAAAAACACGAGTGAAAACGGACGCTTAAAAAAGTAAGCGGTTGACCTTCGAGGTTATTCGCCGATGCTTTGTAGGGTGCCAAAGGCACATGCATGTGCGCTCTGGTCGTGTGCTAGAGACGGAACAACTAGAGAGAATTTCGACTTACGCGAGTTCTCAATATCCACCTACTTTAGGTTTTGGGCCTTCGGCGGCGGGGACCCAACGCAGTACAAACCAAGACTTGAACATAGCGGCTAGTGACTCTTCCTCTGACTACGACGTCATGGAGGGTTTCCCGATGCCTAATTCCGATAGCTCAAGCCAAGACATGCATGCCATGGGCCCGCGGTCCGGGCCGAGCGTCCTTAGCCGCTTGAAGGAAACCTTTAGTAGAGCCACTCGCTCCGAACATGGAGCTAATGATGTAAATGAGGGGGGTGGGGAAGTAAATTCTCCA
Organism: Adiantum capillus-veneris; assembly: GCF_014529385.1. Lineage (NCBI taxonomy): Eukaryota > Viridiplantae > Streptophyta > Polypodiopsida > Polypodiales > Pteridaceae > Adiantum > Adiantum capillus-veneris. The sequence goes on along the minus strand of NC_140935.1, from coordinate 7,215,721 downwards.
TTCATGACCAACGTAGAGCCTATGCCCTTAGAGAATGTGCACATGAATACTTCATTCACTGCACCTCCTAACTCTTCAGAGTTATTTCCCTCCGAGGTCATATTACCCGATGGTAGAAGCCTTGCCGAAGTGCAAGAGGTTGAGTGGTATATCCTTGCAGCGAGGGAAAAGGAAGTTGAGAGCTTACGCAAGGCGGAGCAACGAAGAGAGTTAAAAGTGAAAGCCTATGTTAATATCCTTGCTAAGAGAGCAATCGATTTCTCATGACTTAGCAACCACTAAGGGCCAACCCCTAGAAAGCAACATTGCATCTAGCTCAAAGGACACCCCTAGCACCTCTATTCTACATGGAGTGTTCTTAAATGAGAACTGGGAATACGAACTGGAAACGGAAACTCTGACCGACCTATACATAGGTCACACCTATCACGTGGGTTGGTTAGATGTCCTACAATCCACAATGGGCGCTACTAGTGTGGAGGATCAACACCAAAGAGTTTGTGAGGTCATCCATAGGGTCATTGAGTTAGAGAGACAGAACAAGGGGATCAACATGCCTTCAATGGGTCTCATGAGATTCTTAGATACAGGAAAGGCTAAACAACCGACCTTATCGCAAATGGAGACTCCCTCGGTAAGTCCAATGGATCCTCCATATGTTGTTTCTTCAGGGGTCTAAGTGTAATCTGAGCCCACAAGTGATAGCTTCACCTTTCCAAGTCTAGCTCATCTTTCCCTTGATGACACCACGGCTACCATGCCTACCCCAATGATGGGCATGACGAGAAACACGCCATGGATCTCATTTGCTAGTAAAGCACAGCTACATGGTAGCTCAATGCCTGCAATAGTACCTACAAGTGTGTACCAATCGTATGCACCTGTGGGTCATCGCACTCATGTAGTCCCTACCCCTCCCATTGTTTCAACTACCTATGCTCCACAACCACAACACCCAAGTTCTTATTTCCATGGGACCATACCGGCTAGAATTAGCATGTCACATCCGGTGTCTGCTATGCCTAGGGCCACACATATGAACTAGGGACCACCACATGGGAAAACATCGTACCCAACGTGGAACCCAAGGGCTTCCTATGCGCCAATGCCAATACCTACTCCACATGTAGTCTCTGGAGTACCCCCACCCACGGTGCCTGCTCACTTAGATGACTTGGCAATATTTGCTCAAGCTATGGGTCAATCTATCGCTGAGAATATGTGTAACGCGCCTGATAGAGAGCCTAGAAGTAAGGCAGTACAAATAGGCAGGCTCACACAAAAATTTAGTGGAGACGGGGATGTGAGGAAGCATATCGAAGTGTTTGAACAAATATGCGATTCTCTAGGAGAACACAATGACCTACATAAGAGAAATGCTTTAAGCTTAACCTTAAGTGGAAAGGCTGGGGATTGGTATAGAACCCTAAGGGTGGAAGAAAAAACGATTTACCCTACTCTTAGGAGACTGTTCTTAAAAGAATACATACAAGAGGGAGTACTTTGGGGTGTAGCCTCTCAACTCCAGAAAGCCCAACGAGAGTAAGGAGAGTCGGTGAGAGACTTTATTAGTCGCTTAAAGCATTTGAATTCTTGTTGCAATCCAAATGAACGCTTCAACAATAACCAATTGCTTGATAGATTCATTAGGGGATTACGACATGAGGATATCTACAATGGCCTAGTCATTAGACGCATCACCACTTGGGAAGCAGTCACCACAAATGCGATCCAATTGGAGGATAATTTAATGATTCAAGGAGAAAGAGTGTCTATTGAGCCTAAATCTATTAGCTCGCAAGCATTAGGGCATCAGCCAATGACCCTAAAGCCTATTGCTAAGGAGCCAAAGAATTCTGAGATGACTTTAACAGATCTCACCAAGGCTATTCAAGAGAGTCTTAGAGACAATCATGCTTTGCAAAACAATCATATGTATCCAAGAAGGGAGCAACAATGGTGCTCAGTATGTTATGGACCGCATACTACCAGTGAATGCCCTACTTTTAGAGTAAAATTCAATGGGAATTGCAATGCCTGTGGAAGGTATGGTCATCAAGCTAAGGATTGCATAGTATTTAAGCGCGCGATGGACAATAGACCAACCTTAGCATGGACAGACACACCTCGAGTGCCTGAATTGATGCCGTCCCCACCTCTTGAACAAACAACACAACACATGGTCCCTAGGGCCCAAAATGTTGTTCAAACAACACCCTTACCACCTCCAGTGCTAGGACCGCAACCACCACATCCGAGAATCACTTCTGTGAATCAAGTGGGTTGTGAGTCATCTATTGCTTGTTTTGAAGGCTGTGAGGAAGATATAGATCCTAATATTGCCTATGGGATGGATGTGCTTGAAGAAAGTCCACAATACTACATGGAGGACTATTGGGGGCATGTCAAACCTGTATATCAAGTAACTGCTCTTGCGGCAAGAGGCCAAAATATCAATTACACCGCTAAGAGACCACCTCTTCAATGCTATGAGTGTGGAGGTCCACATCGTGTAGTCGAGTGTCCTATTAGGCTACAAAAGAATGCCACACTAATGCAAACCAATCAAGCGAGCACATCTACAATGCCCATACTCATTTGTAATCGATGTGGCATAGATCATTTGATTGCCCAATGTCCAAATAATCCAAATGCACCGAAGATCACGCCGTTAAACTTGATTCAAGTTACCGAGGAGCTATCACAAAGTACACTTGTGGTACCAGTAAACGTACTCACACGATCGATGCTCCAAAAACAAAATTATATTCTTGAGGAAAGAGACACGGCATCAATTGCCCAATCTCAGAAAAAGAAGAAAACACGAAGGAAGAGATCGCAAAAAGCAGCGAAGTCAGACCCCAGTTCAAAGACCAACATAGGGACTGCTGACGACCCCGTATATATGAACGACGTTGAAGAGGATTCTGATTCAGGTGAAACCATGGAGACCAAAACGACCACTAAGATAGAGACCAACAAGGAAGATCTTCATGAGCCACAATGGTCAGGACTCAAGAAGAAGATAGGAACTTATCCAAACCCTACAGAAGAGATTGAGCGAGTCATGCAATTAAGGAGTTTGGTAGAAGATACCCAACGGGATCTAGAACCAGCACCTAGGTAGATCCAGATTACAAACACCGTGTTCCCTACACAACATCAACCTCACCAAGTCCATAGACCCTTAGCCATACCTAGTGTCATCCAAGAAGAAAGTGACTTAAAGTCATGGGAAAGTGGGCGTACTCACTTCTTGACGGAAAGAATGTTTACAGATGGAATACTTGATCCTATCGAAGAAATGGAGATCCCATATTCCCCACGTCAAGGGAATGAAGTCCAAAAGGTGTCGTTAAACATTGCCAAATTGATGGATTTCACGTCTTCAGAAGTTAGAACCACCATCATGTCCAAACTATATAAAGACCCTGAGCTAGTCTCAGCTCTTCGAGCCTTCCTCAATGGAGAACTAAATTTTGGGCTACCACAATTTGCACAGATAGATGGAGCTGAGGAAATGCCAATAGAGGAGGAACACTTAGATCCACAACCCAACCTAGATGAGAACCTTGTTATTGAAATACCTGTCAACAAGTTGGGACAATAATTTGAGGGTGATGAATCCAATGCGACCATACCAATCACTACTAAGGGATTAACTGTGAAGGGAATCCTTGATGGTGGGCTGGAGTTCGCATTGTGACTAAAAATTGATGGGAAACTATGGGAAGACCTCACCTTGCGACCAAAACCATAGTAGTGAAGATGGCCAATGGGTCTATTGTTAAACCTATTGGGATGCTAGAAGATCTCAAGATCAAGATCTTTGGACATAAAATAAGGATTACCTTCATTGTTACGGATTTCTCCAAACACACTATGGCATCGGAGATGATCTTAGGACGTCCTTTCATGAGGGAAGCAAAAATGATGCATGACTGGTCTAAAAACCATGTCTACTTGCAGTTCCAAGATTCTGTCATTCAAGTGGATCTTGTGAGTACTGGTCGAGCACATCCTCTAGGAAACAGGTTTATAATTGATCATAGATCTGACACCATAGTTCACTCGTCCCCATTGCAGTATTGTTACACGTGTAAAGCGGACACTGATGTTGGGGAAGATTCTCCTTATATGGATGTACTACCTGGGATGACTGAGTCAGACAATGTGGATTGGGTCCACCTAACAGCAACCATAGACACTTGGGGAAACAGGGGGACGACCTGGGTAGCACCTGAGGGGGATGAAATGCACGTACCCTTAAATATGCTAGAAGCAATGTATATAGCTTGTGACAAGACTCATCCCAATATAACAAAGAAAACATACAAGTGGGTCCCTAATGCTTCTTTAGCGACCATAGCCAGTGCTAAAAGACAGGATCTTGGTAAGAGACGTTTAATTCGCCCCAAGAAATGTAAAAACTATTGGAAGCCCAAGGCTACTATAAAGGAAATGATCAAAGCTGGGTGCCAAAACGTAAATTGTGCTCTTACTTGTCACCGGGCCCATGTGAGCTCAATCCTGTGGCTCCAAAACAAATTGAAGATCGTGGAAAGAAAAAAATCACGGAATGCTACACACCCACTCCAGAGCTAGTTTGGGTACCGAAGAAAGAACAATTTGTTCCACCTAGCTCAGGAAGGGGAGAGTCCCATGAAGCTTCTAGCTCCTCATGTAATGCATCCATAGAGGTAAAAGCTTCTCCACAGCCTCCACCTACAATAGTGGACCTCCATAAAGCTACAAAGGAATCCACCCCCCCAGTGTTCAAGAATCACCTGATGAACCACTTCAAGTTGGATCCTGGGAGAGTACCTTACCACCCTTGCAACTCGACGAGGCACCTAAGGTAATAGAAAACTACTGGCAAAAATCCTCACCTATTACCAACTGGAACAATTGGTTTCAAAGGGTGACGAGCACATTTCAAACAGTATGATCTACCGAAGGAAGGGGGAGTGTTTGCTGACAGCCATCATTCACTCACTCCCCTCTCAACCTTCCTCCCTGACCTCTCAATCTCCAATCTTAGGGAATGTATATATAAAGCCTTATACTCATGGAAAACAAAAATAATAAAGAGCAAGAGCAATTAGCAAATGAGTATGCACAATAAAAGTCAAACCATTGACCCAGGCCTACACATTCACATCCGGTACACTGAAACAGAAACCTATGTCATCAAACCCCTTTGATCCTCATCACTCGAGTGATGGAGGGTAGGTAAGATTAGTATGATAGGAGTGTTTCTGTTTTAGAGTTTAGTGATTAGCAAAGTTCTTTCTTCCCACTGATGTGCCTCCTAGAGGTATTCTTTGTGTTTCCTAGTGTGTACAGGAACGTGTTGCTGTTGTTAGGATTTGGACCTTCATGGAATCTTTCTCTCGTTCACACTTCAAATCAAGCGCGATCATCAACACAAACAGGTGTTTCTTGTCCATTAGCATTGCCCCTTATCTATTTTGCATCCATGTTTGTCTGCTTTGATTGTGACTGGTAGCATAATATTCAACGCATTAGCTTAGTATCAAACATTAAATTCAATGTAATTTTTTGTCATAATCACTTGTCTAGGTTTAAAAATCAAGCAGTGAGACTAAGCTAATTTGACCAAGCTAGGCGTTAGAGATCTTCTCATAATACCATGGGGAATGCCTTCCTAATAATTAATGGTTACTTAGGTTCTTAATCTGATTTAGGCCGCATTGTGTGAAATGTACTAGGGCTTTGTCCCTATTGACCTTTAGCTTAAGTATTATAAAGGGAGTTTACTAGTGTGATGAGCCTGTGGAGGGTAACAACATTATATGACCCCCCAAAGTTACAAAATTAAAATGTTGAAAACGAACAAACAAAAAAATAAAATCAAAGTTCCATAATGTAAAATCTTAAGCTAGAAGAGAAACCTCAGCTTGATTTGGTACTCCACTCACATGTATCGCCTATGGTACTAGAGCCCTAGAGGTTTCCAATGTGGGTGCTTTTCCTTGAAAAGCAAAAAACCCAAGGCATACAAATTAAGCACGCACATCAAAATTGAATCACTGTGAAAAGACTTTGGGGGGTCAAAGAAAAGGTAATCAGTTAGGTGATGATTTCATGAGAATTTCCTTTTATTGTAGCTTAACTACAAGGTCTTCTAGGTATAGCCTCTAGTCAGCCCTCGAACATGAAATACTTGGCTCTCGCGATTAAACAACTTAATTGACCAGAGAAAATTGAGAAGCTTACCCATGGTATTAATAGTCAATCTTTAGTGCCTTTCGATCGTTAAATTAGTAACCCCAGACTTGTTTAATTTTTTACCTTTACATCTGTTTATGCATTTGATTATATTGCAATTTAATATTTATTGCTGACAAATGGTTTAAAATTCTATTACCAATCAAATTGTTTTCCTACAACTGCATACGCCTTTTAATTGTATATGAGAATGCAATTACTGTGCCAATGTTGTTTGATTTTGTAGTGACTGAAGAAGGCTAAGGACATTCATCTCAAATGCTCTTCCACCTCGACGAATGAGCTTCAACTCAATAGCTTCCGAGGACGGAGTCTATATATGAGGAAGGGGGGCATGTTAACCCTCATGGCTCACGGACACCCTATCACCTACGACGGATGTTGTATCATTTACTTGTTGGTAGAGTCATGTACCGGGCTTGTCGGTCCAATAGGAAAAGGGTAAGAGTGATCGCCAATGAGAGGCGCACTCTAACTGGAACATTCAAGGGATTAGTTGGCTAAGCATGGGCTCCCAAGTGTGAATGAGGCGAGCTCATATAAAAGTCAACTAAACCTAAAATTCACTGATTCTCTCATTTGTGCAATTGAAGAGTGCTCTTGCTCCATTTCCATCTTCTTCTTCTTCATCTCCTTGTGTGTGTGTGTGTGTGTGTGTGTGTGTGAGAGAGAGAGAGAGAGAGAGAGAGAGAGAGAGAGAGAGAGAGAGAGAGAGAGAGTGAGCATTGTGGCGGCACATAAACGGCGAGGCGGTTGAGCGTGGCGTAGTGACGTCTCCCTCTTCTTCGTGGCGAGAAGTCCTCCATGACAGGAAGCTTAGAGCGGTGAGTGACACACCAACGCCATCTTTAAGCTTGCTAGGTTAGGTTTGTTGTGTGCTTTGAGCCATTTGTGGCTCGCACACGGTGTATCGGCAAGTTCCTTGCATTGACATGTGCGACCTACGCGCACAGATGTGGGCGGTCGGACACTGGCTGATGGGCACGGAAAAAGCACGGCGAGGCACACCACCTTTACCTAACAGAGAGAGTCTCTCACCTATTTTATTGTACATACTAGTAATTTAGCTAGTAGGTCCCACTAATCGGTGCATCGCCTTTAAGTGGAATTTTGTTGGGGTAAAGGTATTGTACCTTTTCCCGGTGTCGGATGTGATGTCCGACCTCCCACTGTGTGTACATACACATTCCTTATTCTTCATATAGATAGAGACTAAGGAGCTCCTTTGAGGCTTGCGCCACCCACACAGTGTGTCTTCTACTTTTCTCCTCCGTCTTACTCCACATACACCGCGCATTGCTTCTGCACCTAGCACTCTCACAATAACTTATGACAATGGATTTACCTTTCTCTCTTTGCAATAAACAACAATTTTTTTTTTTTTTTTTGGTGTCCTTGCTTACGAAAATGATAGCCTTCAATGTTTCTTGTGTCATGTCCACGACTCTTGCTACATACATTCTTGCAATCTTGAGAATGACCACGATTGCGACACATGTTCTTATAGCCTATCCTAATACAAACACTTTCAACAGAGCACAAGCACTTTCAAGTTGTAGTCATGCATAAACCATATGCATACTCCCACTGAAATTCTAATGCCTATCACTGCTAAAGATGCTCACAAATTTGTTGTATCCATAGAACCTGTGATTATCCCTATGAGTGTAAAATTGTATATGAGAGATGTCTCTGAGAAGTCATCAATGGCTATGCATAAACAATACCATAGAGAAAATACATCATGGCCAAACACGTATCTGGAAATCCAATTCCACTCTCCAAAAATACATAGAAATGCTGCTAATAGCAATATGAAACCTACCTATCACTTTCAATAAAATGTCTCTCTATCGTGCTCTCTACAATGCCACAAAGCATATGAAAAATTGTAAATGGCACCAAAGCTGATGCCAATTCCACGTATCACTCCTCTATGAAGAGGCACCTCACCCATGCATGTTGACATCGGAGGAGAAGTTGTCGATGCCACAAGCTCAGAAAATGGATTGCAAATGCCAAGAATTAGAGTGTGTTTAGTATTACGCACACAAATCCGCTTTCTCTTCTTTGTAGATAGTGCGTGTATTCAAGGGCTTCAATGCTGAAGTTGAGATGAAGCTATCTCTTTCTCTCTCTCCTCTCTTATTCAACTCAAATGCACAACTTTTCCTCAGAAAACAAAATAGAGACCTTTGTTGTGATAAAAAGGTTTTTGAATCAGAGTTCTATAGCTCATGTTATGAGCAAAACAATGACCTGATGTCAATTTGTGCTAAATTGAGCAAGCTGATTCTCTCTCTCTCTCTCTCTCTCTCTCTCTCTCTCTCTCTCTCTCCGAGCTCACAAAAAGCTCAATCTCTCACCCCTTTTGGCTTGTGGAGTTCAGTCCCTTCCACCTTTATATGTGAGCTCTACGTACCAAGACCACAATGTCTCGATAGCCATGGAATCTCCGAGCTTCAATCCATTGTTGTGAAGCTCGTTGGGGGAAGAGGGAAATACCAGGAGAAAAGTAGCACTGCACCCTTTGGCTTTGATACCACTTGAAGAGAGTGTGGTGTGTGCAGAGTGCAAGAGAGAAGAAGAGCATAACCAGAGTGTTGGTGGAGCTCTCAGTGAGGATTTGAATGCCTCACTACTCCTTATTGTTCTATATGATCAAACAAACAGACAAGGTTAATATAGTCAAGATATGGGTCTGAACCCTAACATAATATGTTCAATATGTTTAAGAGCAATATTAAACATTAGGGAAATTTCGGACTCTCAAATGGGCCCTATAAGGACTTTGACTTTCTCCCTCTTGTCCAAACCGGGTGCACGGTAAAATTTTTGCAAATGAAATCAAAACTTGTCAGACCTTTTGGATTTAGAATGTACTCATCAAGATCTATCCATTGATATATAGTATGCCATCAGATTCCTTATATTCTAGAAGATTCCATTTTTTAATGTGACAACTCCGTCTTATAATTGAATCTCTCCCCACATTTTAGCTTTAGTGGGGAGGCCATACCTTCTACAAATCAACTCCAAATTTGTCGGAGTTTGGGGATTTAGAACCCACTTTCTAAGATCTTTCCAATGATATGCTGGTTGATAAGGTTTTGACAAAGCATTTATGTACTTCACCGGGTAGCCCACTTTGGACAAGAGAGGCAAAGTCAAACCTCCTTATAGGGCCCCTTTGAGAGTCCAAAATTTCCCTAATGCAATCTCATGGCTATTACAAAAGGTTTGCAGATACATAGACAAGTCCCCTTCAAGGAGGGAGAGTGGATGTTTTTGAAGACTCTAGAGTAGTTAAAAAGTTTTAAAAGTGGCCATACACTTGCAATTTCACTTAATTTTTTGAGGTCCAATTTTTATTTTTAAGTAGATTGTTGAAGAAGAAAAAGTATAAACCTGTGCTCATTGCTTTAAGAGAGATATATAATACATAGCTTGCATGACAAAGAGTGGATTCTAAAAAAGAATTACCATTCAAAAGTAATAATGGGAGTATCAAAATCCCATATGGCATAATAGCACTATTAGAGTGACTACTAGTGTGAAACATCCCTATAGCTCGGAACATTGAAGGGTTGCGGTGGAAATTTATATAAACACATTTTAAAGTAGTTAGTTGGTGTGGTCAATACCACACCATTCAACTTCTTCAACAAGAAAGCATTAGGTCTTGCTACAATGAACACTTCAAATGGACAAAAAACCAATGGATGTTTCCCCAATCTATAATTCACTACTAGGACAAAATTACATGGTTTAAACACTCTAGCCTGCATGTCTCAATTCAATTGTTGCTTCTTTAGCATTTCTAGATCTTGCAATAGCATAAACCTTACAAAATTCTCTTTTGTGATCTGACTCTATGCATCCATATGATAGACGAACGATTTGAAAGCCGCGCAAAAAGTGCAACCCACAAACTAGCCATTAAAAACTCCATTGGAATTTTCCACTATTGCTTCGAATCCCAATGCTAGCTTGGTAGGTGTGAATCTAGTTGTGACTTTATGTGCAATGGGCGTAAGAACATATGATTGGAGGAAGTTTGACATCCCAATTCTTACGATCTTTCCTACTAAGATTTGTCAATATCTACAAATGATTTTAATGATGATTTTTGACCAGTGGTTTATGGGTAGTATGAGGTAGGATGTTTATGCATGATTTGAAAGGTATCTAACACACCCTTGATCACTTCATTCAAGAAATTTGTATCCCAATCATTGATAGACACCACTAATAATCCAAACCATGAAAATGCATCCTTGCAAAGACATTGCACTACCATTGCTAATTGGCTATCCTTTTCTCTAACAAATATCGCACATTGCAGTAGTACACATGCAAAATAGGCCACCATATAAACCCCATGTCGAGTTGCTTCACTGCTAAGGAGTAAATGGAAAGGAAGGAAAATCCTAAAAAAAGAACGCTCTAAATACGCACTAGGTCAATCACCATCTAAGGATCATATCCTCGACAATGATGACAATGTTAGCGGGTCGTCGCGACGGATGTCTGTAGCATAGTTATTGGACACTAACATAATGTCAATACTTAGGGAAGTGAATCAAATGGGCCACGGAGGCTCTTTGAGATCATAAATCTCAAGAAGTGAACCTTAACAAGTAGACACAACAACTCTACAAGCAAACCAAAACTCAATGATCGAGGAAATCTACCTATGTCCTTTCTCACAACTCTAGGTCATCACGTCATTTCGGCACTCAAATGGACTCAAAATGCAATGAAACTTTAGGAGGAGGTATAAGACACCTAGGGGCACTATCCTAGCAAGTCTGGTTGCAATCCAACCAGGTACCAAAATCAAGATCCATCATGAAAAAGGTCCTGAAAATTACAACAGAACTATCCAGAAAGGTCGCCGTATGGTATAGGAACACTCTCCTATGGTCAAAATGACTAGAAATAGTGATTTAAGCACTCAAATCTACAATTAAGGCTCATAGATGCATAGTCGCGAACCATAGCAAAACTGACAATGCTTACACTTGAATAAAAGAGCAAAGAGAGAGGAACACAATGCAAGTTTTGGAATTTATCCAATTGCTAAAAAAGTTGATTACAAGTTGGAGCAGCTTCGTAGCTTGAGCGTATGTACAACAGTGCTCTTTCTTCTTCTAAAGATAAGCCTTCTTTCACATTAAAGTTATTGACCTTTATACCTAGGGATTTCTAAATGGCCAGTGGTCGGCTCACATGGACCTTTACATATATCATGACAACATTACCATTAGGAAGAGAATGGGGTCTAGGAGGGCCTCTTTATTTAACAGTTTAAGGAAGTCAAACCTTTAGTATTAAGAAAGTAATCAAAGGACAACTTTTGAATTCAAACGGGAAAAATGGCTAGTTTATTTGAATTTAAAGTTTCCTCCCAAAATGGAATTTGAAATCTAGCAGGTAAAACCATATTATGTAGCATATCTATGGAAAGATCTTGACGTGTAGATTATGGATCTATGATCTCTGCTCAAATTGGAGATCATATATAGGAGTTATGGAAGGCCAAAAAGTGTAAAATTGTCCACCTCCTTTTTGGGGGGAAAAGTGAATCCTTTGACCACTCTTACACATCTCTTACACACCCACCATTCTTGCACACATGGTGTACACCTATTTGTCAAAATTTTAATCATCTCTATAAAATCATGGCAAATAAAGAGGTCCTCCTACACCCCATTCTCTTCCTAATGCAACTCAGGGAATTGATCCACTACTCTGGAATCAAGATTGACATAGAGTATTACTACACTAGCTCAAAAAACTAATAGAGTACAAAGGTGGTGTCCGGCTGGCTGAAAGCATGGGTTGGTGGTGCAAAAAATAGTGTCCTTGACACCTCTTCTGAGGCACTCTTAGATGGTGTTTTGTTGGCAGTTTTCAAAAGCCAAAAGATAAATATTTAATATTTCTAAAGGCGTTGTGCCAACAACTTTAATGGTTCTTGATTTAGTCGAATGCAAGACTCTCTACCTACCTCTTCAGCAGTCTACGAGCTCCCTCTCTCTCTCTCTCTCTCTCTCTCTCTCTCTCTCTCTCTCTCTCTCTCGCAAGAAGAAGGAAAATTGCAGCAGGAACTTGTAGAGGGACCTTGTGGAGAATTGTCATAAGGTGTGGAGACTAAAGGTCCAGGAGATTGGGATGGAGATGTTGTAGCAGGATATTGGCCAACAGGTTGTGTCCGAGCAGCAACCTCCACTCGATTGTCACCTTTTGTGGAATGTCGATTTCAGCAGTTTGGGAGATTTCAACAACAACCTCCACACAACTGCCATGTTGGATGGCCAGCCATTGCTTGTGGTGTCAGATGTTTTGAAGAGATGATTGTGCATGACAAGCCACCTCCAAGTACGTTACAGGGCTCTGAGTACTTTCAGCAGCATGCGCAATACAATCCACTTAAGGATGACATGACTCACAATTACCACAGGAATGACTCAATTCACCATGAAGGTAACCATCGGATGTGAGAATATTGGTCTATGATGAAAAGAGAGAGCCGTAGGAGACAATGAGAAAGTGATGCATCAGGTTCAAGGTCAACAGAAGATGTGAATCAGGTTTGCATGAAAGTCTCAAAATGTTGGCAGGAAGCAACAAAAGGCATGACTTGCGATGCTAAGAAAACCACTTTCAATGTCTTCTAGGACTGCCAGCTTTTAGACATTTGCATCATGAATCTGAGAAGTCAATACTATCCAATATTCGAGGCACAATTACTAAAGTCAAAGCATCCATGTCTGAAGAGAAGATGAAGATTAAAAGAGCTGTGTGCATGATGTTGGTGAATAGTGAAGGAGATCCATCAAGGTCTATTAGCAACTCCAAGATGGCCAGATTTACTGGATTGCATCGATGAAACTTTGTAGCAGCCAATTCACGGTTAAAACAGGCTGAGGTTGGCACATTTTCTTTGCAATTATGTACTCGTCAAGTACCTCAAAGTTCCATAATCACACAAGCGACAAAAGACCTTGTTTTTTCCTTTTGACAGACAGAGACAAGAGTGTCGCCAAAAAAAAAAGATGTGTGTTGAAAACGATTGGGCAAAAAATCTTACATAAAGCATCCAATACATTTGCTTGATGATTCACAGGTATGCTCCTAAAGTTTCATAGGTATGAACTTTGGATGTAGAGAAAAGTCATAGAGTTCCTTTCAAAGGTAGCCATGGAAGTACCATGATAGTACAAAAGGATCTTTAGGTACTCTAGATCTTTGAAAGAGTCTAGAATACCTCGCAAAGGTAGTCTTGAAAGTACTATGCAAGTCTAAATGGGTTCTCTACGTACCTTGGAGGTAGAAAAAGTTCATAGAGGTCCTTTCAAAGGTAGTCATGGAAGTACCATGACAGTAAAGAGGATCTTTAGGTACTCTGGACCTTTGAAAGAGTCTAGAATACCTCGTAAAGGTAGTCTTGAAAGTACCATAGGTTTCTTTTCAAAGGTAGTTATTTACCATGAGAGTGAAGAGGTTCTCTAGGAACTTTGGAGGCAGAGAAAAGTCACATAGTTCCTTTCAAAGGTAGTCATGGAAGTACCATGATAGTATAAAGGCTCTTTAGGTACTCTGGATCTTTGAAAGAGTCTAGAATACCTCGCAAAAGTAGTCTTGAAAGTACCATGCGAGTTGAAATGGGTTCTCTAGGTACTTTGGAGGTAGAAAAAGTTCATAGAGTTCCTTTCAAAGGTAGTCATGGAAGTACCATGACAGTAAAGAGGATCTTTAGGTACTCGGGATCTTTGAAAGAGTCTAGAATACCTCACAACGGTAGTCTTGAAAGTACCATAGAGTTCTTTTCAAAGGTAGTCATGGAAGTACCATGATAGTAAAGAGGTGCTCTAGGTACTTTGGAGGTAGAAAAATCATTGAATACCTCATAGAGCTTTTACTTTGATGGGTTTTACTTTGAAAAAAATTTGAGTCTCTGATGGGTTTTATTTTTTCTTACATAGGGTGAGCTTTACAGGAGCTTCCAAATGCAATATCCACACATCAAGATCTCACTCAGATGTTTTGAGGGATTGAAACGTTGGTTTGTTCGTAAGTTGAAAGAACGTTACACGTGTTGCTGTATTGCTCATATTCAGATTATATATCTCAAGGAAGCATTCAACCACATGAGACACAATAAGACAGGCATGCATGACGATTGGTGTGGCTGCATGTGTGCTATATGCTTGCCAAAAGAGGCTCCAAGTAAGTGTGAAGCTGCCACATACACATACACTAGTGTAAGCACATTGATTGAAAGTGTGTTATGTGAAAAACCAATGGACTCTGCATTTCATAAGTTGCCTTGCTTGAAGGGAGAATGTCCTCAATGTGGGTCAAAGAGATTAATACTTTGTCCAAACGAAACACTTGAAAGTGCAGCCCAAATTTCTGTTAAGGTGTTTGAAGACGTTGTCTCAACCCATTCTTAAGGCAAGAAGCGCAAGGATCTTTTGGTGAAGGAAATGGGATGCAAGCATTTCACAACTTTTCTTCAAAAGCATCTGACCACTTACATCCGACACAATTTTATTGCCCGGTGGCAATCTCAACAGTTCAAAGATTGCATTCATAGGTTTCCTAGAGATGTAGTGGTCTCTGTTATTGACTTTGAGGAAAATTACTCATTTAAGGAGCAAAATGAAATCCATTCAATGCATTGGTACTCTTCACAAGTCACCATCTTGATGCACATTACATACATTTGAGACGAGAAAGACCAGCTGTTAAAATATACACATTTTTACATTTCTGATGACAAAGATCATGACACGCTCTTTGTGCAACATTGCTTGCAACTACATAGTGTTTGGCTTCAAAATCAAGGATTCAACTTCTTGAAGCGGCATTGGGTGTAGTCAGATGGATGTGCTACTCAATTCAAGTCATATAGACCGTTCTTCTTCGTGTCAAGGTATGCCATGTTTTATTCCACCTCTGATGAAAAGTTTCCAAAAATTTGTTTCTACCTAGCATTGAAGGTGGGTCATTGTTTTAGGTACTATGGTTTGACTGGCATTGAAATGCTGTGGAGTTTCTTTGCCTCGGGCCACGGCAAAGGGGAGCATGATGGGGCAGGGGCAGTTGTTAAGAGGGCTTTAACACATGAGCAATTAAAGGTTGATGCATGGCACATGAAGTGTGCCAAGGATGTTGTTGGCTTCTTGAAGCATAAATTTAATGATGAAAGTGGTCACACAGGGGTGAGTCGGATTTTTTGGGAGGTCCAAGCAACTGAGGTGCCAAGGGAGAAGAAGTGGAATTCCAAGCGAGTTGAAGGCTCACGATCAATACACTGTGTCAATGGATACTCCAAGAGTGACAAGTGTGCACTCCGTTGCAGACTTTTATCTTGTTTTTGTGAATTTTGTATGTCCCAGCATTGGAGGCAATGCTTGAACAACAAACATGTCGAGAACTGGGAGTATCTAACCCTTGAGGCATTGGATGGTGACAATGCAGAAAGTGAATATTTTAGCGATGATGAAGGATCACATGTGCCGATGTATGGTGGGCACCATGATGCAATTAGTGATGCTCTATGCATTGGTGATGCCTTTGCCACCAATGCCAATGAAAATGGAGCTGACTTCTACCTTTTGAGGTGCTCACAGGAGAAATACAAAACAACAAGAGCCTTGAGTGATTCCTAGGGAAACATACTTTTTGCAGGGAGCTATTTGATTGAGGGATACTATTACGAGCTAGTGGAAGGTGCCGAGCATATCTATTACATGCCTGCTAGTCAACCAAAAGTTCTTCTTGCATCACACTTGGTTAGATCGATTAAGATACCCTTGGAACCCTTAGAAGGAGAGCCACATAAGTTCAAACTCACTGCAGAAGTATACAAAAGTGTGTACAACACTATGCCATTAGTGATATAGGTTGCTGCCCAAGTAACTTGTAGAAGTACCAGTAATTAGCTTCAAAGTACTGATAGCCGTTTTTCGGCTTTCCATAATTTCCATAGTAAGCTACCTCACCCTATCAAATCACTCAAACATTTTGGTTATCCCTACCATTTCACTGTACATAGGCGTGTGTGAGTTAGGGGACTTTCCCTATATTTTCTTAAAAACCCTTAATTAGCTAGTCACTGGGCTAGTTGAGCCAAAAAATTTTAAAAAATAAAAATTATAAGTATATTATGGCCCATTTGTGTGTAAATATTTCATTGTATATAGGGCCTAAATAAAAGGATTTTTCATAATTATTTAAATATTTCTACCTATGGTGTGTTATTTATGCTATGTACATTGACTCACCATTACCATATTTTTTCTTACCATTTTGCATAATCTTTATTTCATATAAAAATAATTTCATGCAAGCTTCTCTTATTTTTGGTGTAACTCCATCCCAACAAAAATCCAAAAAAACTAGTTTATTTATGTGTATATTTTTTAACTATTGTCATTTTTCCTTCCTACATCAATTCTCTATTACTCTCATAAATTAGACCACCAAAAATATTCATCTTTTTATGGTAGACTTATAATGAGAGAGATTTATTTTGACCCCTTTATATTTTTTCCACCTATATTATTTATATTTGACATATACATATTTTTTTAGACCCCTCAATATTTGATTTTCTTAGTTGTACTATTCACTTATATCATGATCTCAACAATATCTTCAATTATAGACCTAACAAATAAGGTAAAGGGTATGTGGCATGCATGCATGCACCATGGGGAGCTCACTCTTGGAGGTATTCAAAAGAATCATCCAAAGAAGGACCTCACAAGGACCTTGTGCAGTGGAAAAAAAAGTCGGTTTTGCTGAAATTTTAAAGATCACATGCTCCCCGAATTTGAAAAGGTGATACAAACAAAAGTTGTAGCTCGTGAGCTGAACTTTCACCTCAAATTTTTTCATATTTTTTTGAGCTACGAGCTGTGAGCTATGATTTTATTAGTAGATCCCAGTTTGCCCATGCTATGCAGCCACACTCCCTCTTCCACTTTATCATTTTCCTCTTTCACACACACTCCTCCCTCTCCTTCCCACTCCCAAACCTGCAACTCCCATATCCTAATTCACCCTCTTCACCATTGCCACATCTCTCACACCTCCATAGCCTTCATCCTCCATTTCTACACCCTATGTGTCTCCCTTTCTCTCTACATATATGTCCATATTACCATACTCTCTTCAGCTTTCTAAAGAACTTCAAAAAATCAGCAAAAATCCAAGGATAAACTCTGCAAACAAAGGATTTTATCATGAATTTTCCAAGGTTTGAAGATAACATAGCTTCATCGACACGCGCTACTTCGCCATGCTGACCGCTTCTTCTTCCGGTGCTGTAAAGATGTGAATGTCAAAGCTTCAACCGCTCTTTACAATCTCATCCCATCATATATCTCACCATTTGGTGAATGATTTTGTAAATATTTTTTAGTGATAATTACTAACTACTAACCACTAACCTTATTGTAAAATGCACCCTCTACTAGAGTAGGCACTCCCAAATTATTCACTCCATCCTCTCTCCTTTCATCCTCAATAATTCTCTTCCCTTGAGCCCACATCCATGTGACTCAAAGGACAAGAGAGACCCACCCTCATTAAAAATAAATAAAAATATGCATAATCTTTTATTCCTTCAAATAAACTTGATTAGGCCTAATCCAAATCGGGGCTTCTAAAACCTATAAATAGAGCCCTTCTCTCCCTTGTAAACCACATTATCACACTACACCACACCATTCTCAACACATAACATACGACGTACTCTTCAAACCTAGTTGTGTAGAGTGTGTGTATCGTGAGTGCTCTATTCCATCATTACACATAGGTGCATGGAGAAGCTTGAAGTTAGTTATGCCATCTAGAGGAGTGGAGTGTATGCCATACTCTTCACCACACTTGTAGCTTACTCTTGTGCATAAATAAGATTTATAGTTTTGGGTGCAATTGTATACTGCAACTATGACTCTTCTCTCCAAATTGACTTGATAAGTTGGCTAATCAGGTGGTTGAAGGTATATTGTCCTTGAAGTTTGTTGTGACATTTCATACTTGGTGGTTTGAGGGCTTGTTGAATTGTTTGCCTAAAAGGTCAATTGTAAGAGGGTGCTCGGTGAGAGGGCTCCCGTGACCCTAAGACAATTTGTGTATTGGTAACAAGGTCAAGTTTTGTGTTGTCTCTCTATTTCTCATCAAGCTTTGTGTGCATCTAGTCTTTAAGGCTAAGACTGAGTTGCTCAAGTTGATTTGTGCTCTTTACCTCTCTCCGGCGTGGTGAATGTTTGTGTTTGATGTGTGTGGCTATCTTGCATTCCCCTCTCTTTGTGCGTTTGAGTACAAGGAGATATCACGTGCGTCCTAGTTTGCATCTACAACTAGGTGATGCCCCTTTTCTTGTTTGGTTTCTGGCTGTGGGTTGTTGTTGTCTCTGATTGTGCTTGCCCCAGCCCCGTTTGAGCAGCACGGGAGCCTCGAAGGGTGTTTAGAGGCCGCTCTTCTTGTTGCCCGCCCCGGACCGCCTCAGTACCATGCAGCTATTCCACAGGTGGTTTTTGTAGGATCCTATCATAGGTTTTAAAACCTCTTGCAGGCCAGTCCAAACAAGAACTTGTAAACACTTTTGTCTACTTGAGCAACAAAAATAGCATTTCAATTCTGGAACACAAAGTACCAGTCTGTCAGCCTAAAGTACCTTACAGGTAGTTCACAAGCACTTCTGTTAAAATATGTAGGAAACAAGCACTTCTAAAAGTTTATCTACCGGTCCAAAGTACCTTTAAGGTAGTCCTCAAGTGGTTTCTGTATGTTAAGATATGTAAGTAACAACCACTTGTAAAACCTTTTGTATGCCATCCCAAAGTACCTTATAGGTTCTTTACAGGTCTGACAACCAAAAGTACCTTACAGGTAGTTCACATGTGGAAACTGTATTAAAATATGTAGGAAACAAGGACTTGTAAAAGTTGTTGTATGACAGCGCAAAGTACCTTATAGGTTCTTTACATGTATGACAACCAAAAGTACCTTACAGGTAGTTCACAGGTGGAAACTGTCTTAAACTATGTAGGAAACAAGGACTTGTAAAAGTTGTTGTATGCCAGCCCAAAGTACCTTATAGGTTCTTTATAGGTATGACAACCAAAAGTACCTTACAGGTAGTTCACAGGTGGAAACTGTATTAAACTATGTAGGAAACAAGGACTTGTAAAAGTTGTTGTATGCCAGCCCAAAGTACCTTATAGGTAGTCCCTAGGTGGCTTCTGTATATAACAATCTGTTAAGTTTTGGTATGCCAACCCAAAGTACCTTACATTGTAACTGTCTTAAATTGGGAAACAAGAATAGAATCAGAAAAATAACACTTCAATGCTTGGACACTTAAATAGTCTTAAACTACTTGAATCAAAAAAATAACACTTCAATGCTGGGACACAAAGACAACACATCCAACCAGTTGGAATATATTACATCTTCAACAATTTGACATCAAGTCATTACATGAGTTATAATGGCAATCAAAATGAAGCCAAAAAATTGGTTTCCACATGGAAAGTAGCATATAAATATACAAGGTTCTGACACGGGTTTAGTTTAGTTACAAGGATCTGTCATCCTAAAAAAATCAAGGGATGTCATCGTCGGTTGCACTCTATGGGCACGAGCTGTGGTTTCCACATGGAAAGTAGCATATAAATATACAAGGTTCTGGCACGGATTTAGTTTAGTTACAAAAGGTACATAAAGGATCTGTCATCCTAAAAAAATCAAGGGACGTCATCGTTGCTTGCACTCTATGGGAACGAGCTGTGGCCCACATAAGTACGCATCATACGATGTCTTTTCAAACCCTTTTGCAATTGCTATGAATACATACTTGTCGTCACTAGTAGGTTTTGGTTTGCTGAATGTCTCCGCCGAGGCACAGCAATCTGTAGCATGCTGCCACCCTTCTAGCTAGGCCTTTAGATCTTTTGACAAGTATTGGCTAGAGCGGTGCTCAATACCAAGCACTATGATGTAAGTACCACAGGGATTATAATGAAATTTACAGAAACTGTTATCAATTAAAAGGACATTGTTGGTATCATATCGCTGCAACTTCGCCAAATTTTTTTGCAATACCTTGAAAAATGCTGGTCTTCCACCACCAAAACAGTAACTGCCCACATCACATAACTGTTGTCCAGCCCATCCACTAATATAATTGTGAACCTGGGGAAAACATCTTTGAATTCTTGAGCCCACTCTGCTGAGCCGCTGCACTGCTCCATATGTAGACATTTGCCCATGTCACAGCCCATGCAATAAAGTCCTGTGCATCTTTCGGAACAAACAAGTACCTGCCATCCGCCTCCTCATGCTTGACAAATGATGTAGCTTCAATATCGGTGGCAGACGAAGGGTCATACTTATTAGGTGTACATGTAAGACAAAGTACACCATTAAGATCTAATATGAGGGCTGATCGGGTTGGATCATCAATGGAAAGGAGGAGATAGCTACGGGAATGTACTTTGGGGGATCTCTGATGATGATGATTTCCTCTACGGGCAGCTTGAGGGTCCCCTTTTCCTTTGGACACTCTGTAAAAGACTGTATTCAACATTGAAAAATAAACACAAGGCAATATTTGACATAAAAGTGACAAAAACATAGAGGCCGACAAAAACATAGACACCGCGCTTATGAAACATAAAAGCGACAAAAACATAGAGGCCGACAAAAAAGTTTCTTTTGCATTCAAAATCAAGAATCATAGATTCTTGTATTACAATTGAAGAGTCACAATTTCTTGCAAACTCGAGGCTTGGGGGGGTGGGAAACACTAGAAGGATTGTGGAGGGGAGTACTCTTTCTGGGAGTCTTCTTCATGGCAGGAGGTGATCTGGGCGCTTCCCTCTCTCCCATATCTCCATCTGCATGATGAGCATGCTGCTTTGAACGTGTGGACTCCGAAGGTCTATTCTTTTTGGAAGGTTTACCTATGTCATAAAACAACACATCAGCCCCATGCAAACATTGCATAGAAGTTGAATAGTCCAATATCATTACCACTTACCATCACCATTTTTCCTGCGCTTCTTTGTCAACTTCACCATGTCACTCAGAAAGATGGGAGAATCTGGATTCTCATCACCAACTACCATACGCTGCACTGCATCCACTCCCTCTTGTGCTATTGCCTCCACATCGTCAACCGTTGCATCTTCCTTTGGACTACTTTTGCTTGGTTGTGGCTCAAATGCTGCTGTGCTTGCAGGGGGGTCTACCTTCACAGTAGGAGTGCCCTCACTGGAGTACACACTATGGGCTCCAGGAGTAACTTGTAGCACAACCTTTGGCACGCCATCTTGTATCGGTGCCACACAAGGAATATGACCAGAACCTGCAAGCACATCAGTGAAGTTCATGCTTGTGCAATCAATAGATACTTGAAGGCAACCTGATCTGTTCTTGGATTTTTATGAGATTGGGAGAAACGGCAACCAACTTGTATGCAGGAGCATTGATTTAAGTGAATCTAGAGGCGTCCGCACATACCGTCTCTGATCCAAGCCAGACAGCAAAACACAGAGCATGGTATGCATGACCACATGCTAGCGTGCATACACAAACCACATGGGAAGCAATAAATGCAAGACCACATGCAACACATAGTCCTAGATCAGAGAATGTAGCCTGCAAGTGGCTCAAGTGCTGGCCAGCTGTCGGAAGCAATAACATTGTGTCACCAGCCTTTACCTGCTCCAACATGCTCTCACAAAAGTTGATCTGTTGTACACACATACTCGCTGATGCTTCCAAGTCGGTCACTTCTTTCTGCATGACAAATGAAGAACAAAAGGCCCACAGGGATTAGATATGAGAAGCACCATTACAGCCCAAAGTACCATGATAAGTACCTTTAACAGAAAAAACTACCATAAAAAAGTACTTTGGACACTCCAAAAAACCGCCAAGGCAATTAAAAACACCATGGAAGGTAGAAAAGTACCTTGGACACTACCACCATAACAAAAAAATGCCATTTCATTAAAAACATCAAGGCAAAAGCTAGTACCATAACAGGAAAGACTGTCATGATAAAAAAGCCACCATGACAAAAAATAAAGTACAATGACAGGTTTCTTGGACACTACACACTAATTAGCAATGACCGTACAACCACCTTAATAGAAAAAACTACCTTTACAAGTACCTTGGGCACAACCACCATAGCAAACAAACTTCCATCAACCATAGTAGAAAAACCATGAAAAAGTACCTCGGGCACTGTCACCATAACAGAGATGGCTTTCCAAAAAACCTCTATGATAATGACATATACCATGGATAGTAGGAAAGTACCTTGAGCACTACAACAATAGCAAAAGAAAAGTACCATAGCAGGAAATACTACCATGAAAAAAACACCACCATGATCAAAAGAAGTACCATGACAGGCATTTTGGCCATTACATGATACCTGGAAAAATAGCCATGACCCTTGCACCTGTCATGGTAGAAAAAACTACCATGACAAGTACCACAATAATAGACAAACTTCCATGGAAAAAACAAATACTCATAGCAAAAAAAACCACCATGGAAAAGTACTTGGTCAATGTCACCGTAACAAAAAGAAAGCCATGTAAAAAGAAACTACCATGCCAAGTACCTTAGGCACTATTACCATGATAGAATCCCACAATAGAAAAACTACCATGCCAGGTAGGTTGGGCACTTAGCACCATAACAAAAATAAACGGCATGACAAAAACAACCATCTAACTGGAAACCATGTCAAGTATCTAGGGCATTACCACATAAACAGAAATAATGGGCATGGCAAAAAAAACCACCTAAATAGAAGAGAGTACCATGTCAAGTACCTACGGCATTACCACATAAACAAAAATCCTGCCTTGACTTGGTTGACACATACCTGGAGACGATCCACCTCATCTCTTATGTTCGAGCTGCTTACATCGGCCCCAAGAGCTGTGAGTGCACTAGTTAGAGCAGCCATCTTGCCTTCAATCACCAAAAAATCAAGGTCAGTATCGACAACTCCCTTCATGCTGGACTGCAAGATCTGGAGCTCTTGCAATTGCCCCTGAGGCCCTGCCGCGGCTGAAGATGTCCCTTGTCTCTTCCATATATTTTGGTTCCTGTCTTGTAGCTCTACTCTCACATTATCCAATGTTGTGTTCAAAACCTTTAATGCATCCCTTTTTGCATCCAGAATCTGCTCCACCTGTGCTTTTACTTGCTGGCTTATAAAGGAGGCACTAACTAGAGAAGTGCTGCTAGATAAGAGAGCATTTTGCCCACTTTTTTGACTTGCCTCGACATTGTCAAGACGAAGGGGCTGAAGTGATGTCCCCTCATTATTCTCCAGCAAAATCTTTACTTTCTTGTCAATACCACTTGGAAGCTTCTTGCAATGGTCCAAAACCTATTCACCAAAAGCAGCTAATGCAACCTTTCGACCTGTAGGATCTTGCCGAGCAGCTGGGCATTGCTCGTACACAAACAACATTGCAAACTTGTGTGTGATCTCTTTGTTGGCTGCCATGCTTTGGTAGACTTTGTGAAACAGTAACGTGCATTCGTCTACAAACTCAGGTTGCATCATATGCAGAAAGATTTTAGAGCCCTTCTTCCTTTTCTTCATGAAGACCGACAACCAATCCTGATCTATGACATCAGCCTCACCAAGGTGCTGGTAGAGCTTGCCCTCCAAGATTAACCCATACTCCTCATGCAACTCCTCTCGTGTGTAGCAAAATTGAGTTTGCTTGGGGTATTGCATGCTCCAGGAAGATCTTGCTGCAAACCACACTTTAGTAAAAAAACATAAACAAACATTGAAAATAACATTTCTACAATTGAAGAGACAGAGTTGATAAGTACCAATACTTTTGTCGCCGATAGTTTCAGACTTTATGCCCAATGTTGCGGAGCTCCTAGGCATGCTACTGGATGAAAGCATGCTAGTTGAACCACCATCAGCTGTTGCCATGGTGCACTTTCGCGGTGGAGTCTTCATATCACTGTACAAACAAAAAAACACAATCCATGATTCACAGTGTCCTCAAACAAACACATTGCTCAACTACAACAAAAGAGAGAGAGGGAGAGGGAGAGGGAGGGAGGGAGGGAGGGAGGGAGGGAGAGAGAGAGAGAGAGAGAGAGAGAGAGAGAGAGAGAGAGAGAGAGAGAGAGAGAGAGAGAGAGAGAGAGAGGGGGGGGGGGGGGGGGGGGGGGGATTATAGTACTCGGTGAAGATTGAGGTCGCACAGAGAGGGTAGGCGTCCGCAGTTCTTTCTCGCTCTGTTCACGCAGGGTGCATGAAGATGGAGTAGCGGGTGGGTAGCTTCTTGCTGTGTAGAATGGCATGCAACAAAAGTCACAGTCACCCTCTACTCGTAAACAATGTTCAAAAAATGATGGCATTCTTGAAGTGGCAGCATTTTCCATTTCTTGAAATTTTCCACGTCCCCGATAAATTATTTGAAGGGAACAAATAAAACTTGAGAAGTACTTCGAAAACCACCTAGAAAAGCTTCAAAATTGACCACCATTTCATGCTTTCACCCGGCTACATGTCCGATTAGTTGGGCACCCATTCGGTCTGTCTCTTAATAGTGTTCAACCAAAACTCCCACCTGGGCTTCATCCATCACTACTTGCGGGTCCAAAATTGATACACACCACAAAAGCATATCATCTGGCCTTACACCTTCTTCTCGTACAATGTCCAAGGTATATTTGGCAGGGAAAGGGGAACAATTTCGCCCTTGTGGTTTTACAAATACTTCATGTGCTTTTGGGTTCACATGTTCATGTCATGGTGTACTCCTAGGCTAACATGATTCATCTACCTAATACATAATGGTGGTTCAATTTGAGTCATCACCATGGTTCAATGTCCCATGATACATCATAGAATTCTCAATTGGATTCATCACTATGGTTCACAAGTGAGACTTAGTAGGTTCACTCTAGTAGTCCTAGGTAGTACAAATTTGTTCATTCATTCATTCATTTTGTATGAAGAGGTATTCATGTGTGTCCTCATCATTTTTTTTTTCATTTTGTTGTTGTTTTGTCTTCTTCACATTCATTTTATTGGCTTCATGTGTTGTCACCATGCCATTTTCTTCATCTTCATTTGTATGTCAATGTTGTGCTTTGGTTTCTTGATTTTTAATGGTCTGTTCTAGTGAGGATGCAACCTTAATGGCTAATGGTGTAAGCCACACATACATGTCATATGTAGTGCTTATCATGTGTGTGTCAATGTATCTGCTCATGAGAAAGGTCTTATTTTAATCTTGCAAGGCAATGCCTAATTCTCTCACATGGATTGGCACAATCATATCCTTGTAGATAGATGTGTAGACATACAATTCAAAATTGGTCTCTTTGCAAATAAATATTTTCTCTTGATTTCTTGGTGAAGCAACTCTCCCTTTCAAGAAGAGAGCTTTGAACTTTATGGCCTTTTCAATTTGAAGAAGAATCCCGATAGTGTGCCTTGAGAGCTGCCTCGGTGTAGCAGGGTGGACTTCCAGCTTGGAACACATAAGAGTTACTGATGCTTTCAAGACTACAAGAATTCCCCCTTGGGATGATGGTGCCACAAAATTTGGGTTTTACAGGCAGTAGGGCCGCAAGCCAAAGACCCGCAGGACTAGTTGCCTCTAGTGGAGCGAAAACCTCTATAGGGTGGATTGAGTTTTTGGCATCTGGACGTGAGCACCAAAAACACCCTTCTACATACCCGATCGGGCACTTGAATCCAATTTTGAAACTTGACTTCAAGTCTACCCAGCTTTCCCTCAAACCTTGCGGGCAACAAAGCTCTATTTTTGGCAAGGTAAACACACCACTTATCCCCATGTAATTTCTTGTGGTGGGTGTCAACAACAAAGTCTTATGAGCTTTACTCAGGTAGGGTGTACACACATCCAAACATAGAAAAGGCAGTTGATTGGGCTTGTTGTATCCAAAAGGGGCACTTGATGGTGCAATAGAGAGCTACAATAGAGAGTGATACATACACCAAATTGCCCAAATTCTTCAATGAAGCTATCTTCATGTATCTAGCTCCAATCGAAGCAAGTGCAAGATCTATGAAAAGCTCACATTGAGGCCTTCACAAACATGCAATTTACACAAACCAATGGTTCCTATAATGAGAGCAATGGGGATGAAAAAACGCTAAAAATGAACACAAAAATTGGAATTACACACATAATGCAATATTAATGTGCATCTAAAAGTTATGCAAGATCACTAAAATGCTTGATTTTTGAGCTAATTCAAGAAAAAGAATGCCAAATGCGAGTTCCTCCTCATCTATCATGCCAAGGGTAGTGAAGCATGCTCATGCCCAAGTGGTGATTAGGGAGTGGCATTATTGAGAAGGCTAATGCAAATAGAGATTAATTGATAGATAGGCCTAGGTATGGAACTATTGGCTCTAGAATCATCCACCTTATAAGGCACCCTATGAGATTCTATTGCTGTACTAGATATGCATGTTGAGTGGACCACATGAAATAGAATCTATGACCCTAAAATTTGTGAACATAGTACGCCATTCCCAATCAATATCGGTCCATAACAAAGTAGATTTTTCTCCGCACCAGACAGTAAAAAACTTGCACAATACAAAGATGAAACCATCCCATGTGTGCCTTGCATATTAGGGTAATCCCAAGCAAAAACATCCGCAAATTTCTTTAGGAGTAAGGCGATTTTCTCTCAAAATGCTGGTTGCAATTTTGCACAAATCATGTCTAGTTGTTCCTCTTCGGATGTCAGATCGATTTTCTAGACCTCTGCAATTAAAGTAATTCATTTTTTGTTGAAATATCTCTGCCGCAATAAGATCCCTTAAGATCCAATCAAACTACACTTATCGTCATCAAAGCTCTATGCTTGAGCTTTGATGATTGTTTTTTTCCCTAGTTCCTACATTGTTTTAGCAGCATCAATAGACGCCACACCACCACCTCTTTTATTGGTATTATTGATTAGCTGATTACACATGTTCCACAAACACAAAGACATCATATCTTAATTTTATTTTAGAAAATCTCTCTTTTTCATCATTTAATCCTTCCATCAAATTGATCATTTTTGCAATAGTTGGACAGAAAGATTCTACAATAGTCACTTTGTATTTGTAATGGCCTTTTGAACAAAATATGACTTCAACACTTCTTCCTCCACAAGTCAAAAAATCTCATTGATCAATCTACTACAAAAGCATACAGAAACTTGTGATATATGTTTCAACATCCCTTGATTTTTGCTTCAAATTTTGTAATTTCTCCAAAATGTGTGGAGCTGTAAAATCTCTTCAGAAAAGATTTCTTCAATTATTTGTAGGTGGTGAAATTCTCTTTCAAATACTCAATCAACCATTCAAGGTATCCTTGTCATACAATGTAGAATAAAAAATTGCTTCTTAGTGAGCTAGGGAGGAAACTTTAAGAAGGAAGCAGATATCTCTTTTCAAAAGATTGCACATGCACGACGGGATCAACTTTCAACTTCCCATATAACTTGTTGTATTTGAAACGTTTGCTAGAGTTTTAGGTTTCCTATCCAATGATGGCTCGAGTATCTCCCAAGAGTAGATTATGTAGTGAGGGCTATTTTGTGGCTTTCCCCGGATGTACCTAAGGTTTTCATACCTTCTTGGTTGTACTTTACATGGTTGTGCTCACTTGGTAGGTTGGCTAAGGTGGGGCCCTTGCTCCTAGGATTTTTGGAGGGTGTTATTATCACTTTTGGTGATATATCATATTTTAGGGGCAAAATCATATTTATGAGGGCATGGGGTTCTTAATGTGAGGTAGGGTTGTTGTTTGATCATGAGTTGATAGTAGAGATTGCCAACATTTTGGGGATAAAATTCTCTCTAGCATTTTCTCCTCTCTCTTCTCGCTAGCATTTCTCTATCACTCCACTAGCTTTAGACTAAGTGAGCACTTCCTCTAAACAAGGCAAGGGTTTTTACTCCTATGTGGCTTTTGAAAATCGACCCTTATTATCAATACCTTGCATTGAATGCATGGTGATTTTTTATGATCCACTTGCACCACCTTTCACTATCCACATGGGTATCTCCCACAAAGAGGGTACACGTCTACATTCTACCTCCATTAGCTAAGGAGATTCTATCCTTTTATCCTATGCACCTTCCACCTCTATATAATAAGCCATTAGGCATGCATTGTATCACTCTCACACACTCTATCAATGTGTTATTTATCTTGTTCTTGGTTAAGTCGTAATAATTTCTTATCTATGCTTAACGTAAGAGTCTTCTAATGCTCCTAATCTCATATTGATCTTAGGGCTTATAATCTAGCATTTTCTAACAATTGAAAAGAACACGTTCTGATGGGTTTGGGATAAGATCAAAGCAGACAATTGATGAGCCTTCCCAATGCAAAAATACAGATGTGGAGATGGTATCCATGACAAAAATGTCTCCACAACTTGCCCTTCAATTGGTGAAAAAATACAACCCACTTAGCTCTAAAGAGAGTAGGAAATGGACAAGCTCTACAATAAGAACTCTATAGATAGTAGATAGAGAGATAGAGTAGATAAGCCTTGTGAGTGAAAGAATGAGATTTCCTACTTGCTATCTAGCTTTTTGATGCTATTGACTTTGTGCTATAAAAAAAAAAGGATGAGGAGTATGGTAGTTCTGACATCTATTACAGGGTCATCATCAGACTCATCATCATATTCTATTTCAAACTTATATAGTAACTTACAAGTTGGAGGAAAATCAAGAGCTCATGCTAGATATTTGATATACTTCACTAGCCATTCTTGAAATTTCTTGGCAAGGAATCTCTATAAATTCTCTAGGTACTCATGATCAACCACAACAACCCTTTGGCATTTGGTGCTACAACATTGCACTTCAAGATGTTGCATGCAACTTCCAAAGACCCAATCTTCAACACAACTTGTCAAGTGTGGCCTGCATATGGCCACCAAGGGGATGATCCAGGATTGATTTACACATGATTTTTTTGTTCTCTCTTCATTTATATTTGTTTGATAGCCTAGCATATTTCATTCCCAACTCTTTAGCTAAAGGCCCTCTACCACCAGTCTTATCCTCATCAAGGTACCCACAATAACCAACATGGGGTCGATGCCCAAGTTTTGCATTAGTAAAAAGGGATCTCTTATTAAATCCTTTAAATGTAAAGCAAGTAGGAGCCAAGTATTTAAAATGCAATCATTGCTAATGCTATTGCATCATCGTTGATGGTGTAGAGCTACACATTACAAGAACACATGACACATCAACAAATATTTAGCACACAAGGAGCTTAACTTGATCAAGTAGCTCAATAAAACAAGTAACCAATTTGATCAAGAAACAATAAGCTACTACTATAAAACAAAAGATAAAATGTTGACACCAAATTAGACATGGATAGATCCAAAATAAATACATTCTAAAAGTTAGATCCATCGCTATACATGACTCCGCATTACTGTAGCTCACTAGTATTTCATCAACAACATGTAATGCTAGATGAATTTACAAGAAAATATCTAGGAACATCCTTTCTCATGTGTCCTAGTTGGTGGTCATTTTTGCACCACAAATATACAATTGGTTCTTGAACTCTTTCTTTGACTATGATTAATTAAACCTACAATGTTTCCTTATGTGTAAGGTCTATCATCCACATAAAATCTTCGTCCTTTTTTATGAGCAATGCCTCTATCTATAACAAGGCTACATTGAGACAAATCCCAAAATCCATTATGCTATAAACATGGCACATAGGTTGCTGCTATGGACCCTAGAGCTATATGAGTCCACAAAAGGACATAAGAGTAATCTCCTTGAATTAACTAAAATGTAAGAATCATGTAGGACACATCGCACTTGGGGAATGAGGGAAGGAGTCATCAAGTAACAAGCACCCCAAAGAGATAAAAACCTTTCTATGTCTAGCCCTTTCCATCCTTCATAACATCTTAATCATGTCTCTGTACATAAGGAAGATAATGGCGTATCGGTAGTGAGCCTCTTTATTTGAATGTTTAAATATTATGTAAAAGTTAATCACGCTTTTTGACCAAAGGCTAGAATGGGGGGTAGATAGCATTTAGAGGCCTATATAAAAATATTTCTTCTCATTTTCTTGAAGAGTATATGCAGATTTTACTAGATTTGATGGTTGGAGTTACTCTCCCTCTTGAGGTTCCACTATTAAGAACCCCCTATGTAATGTGCGTTCCTAGGGTACTTAAAAATCCCTATGTTAAAATGTGGAAGTGAATACATTGACCCCTTTTTCCATGAATGAACATGTTTTTCCCAAAATGGATTAAAACAATGCCTTTTGTTAATGTATCTTAGTTAAATTTACTAAATAAAAAATAAAAACCTCCTCATGCTAAACTCACTTGGTGTACTAACATAATTACATAGTGGACCCTTTGGGGTCTTCCTCCAAAAAGTATGTTTTCAAATTTGAAAAAATTAAAGTTTCCTCTCTCTTATTCCCTCTTTGTCTTGTATCTCTTCTTCTTTCTCTTCCTCCAAAATTTCCCAAGCTTACTCTTTCTCTCCCCTCAATTGTTGAAAAGTGCAAGTTTTCAATCTCTATTCTCAGTGTCTCTCTAAAATGGCCCAACAATGACCTCTCCTCCTAGTCTCATGTTAGGTTACCTTTTTGTAAACTAGCCTACCACACATCCTTTTAGATCTATAAAATCTCTTTCTAGATCCGCAACCTCTTGCTCCATAGCTACAAAATCTCCTTCCTTGATCAAGGTTTTGCACTCTCCTCTCTCTCTTCCCAAGCTTGCACCTCTCTTTCCAATCATATAGCCTCTCTTTCTTGATGTGCGGCATCAAATTCCCCATCTCTTTTGAAATCTCTTTCCATAGTTGCTGCAACATCACCTTCCTTACTCCACACACACACACACACACACACACACACACAAACGTAAATCATATCTCTACTCCACTTTAATCCTTTGGTAGCTATATGTGTGTGTGTGTGTGTGTGTGTGTGTGTGTGTGTGTGTGTTGATGTATAATACCAATACTTATCCACTATAGAATTTTTCACTCAAAAGACGAATGAATTTAGACAACAGAAGATGTATTGCACAAAAACAAATTAGTATTAGAATCAATTTTGTAAATTATGGTCATAAAGACGAATTATTCTAATAATCGTGTATACAAGTTATCCGATTTAAGGTATAAATCTTAGAGTCGACGAACAGTAGCTAAGTTGAACCACTTTAAGCAAAGATAACATTCTCACCTACATCCATATAAACAGAAAAAGAGATTTGATAGCCTTGAATACATATCAAAAATGTCAAAGGACCTACCAGTTGTTATCCTTGTTCTACGTAAAGATAATTTAACAAATCTATTATCCTAAACAAAAGAGTTTGTTTTGTAATTCTTTCAAAAGATATTCGCTAGCCTTGAATACATATTACAGATGTCAAAGGACCTATGAGTTGTTATCCCGTGACTACTTAAAGATAATTGAACAAATCTATTATCCTAAACAAAAGAGTTTGTTTTGTAATTCTTTTAAAAGTAAATGAGTTTGGTTAAAAAATGTTATTATGTCTCATCAAAAGGCCATCACCCCTTTTGATGCAAATGATAATATGTGTCTTTTTCTATAGATTGTATTCCTCTTTGCATTAAAAAAAAAAAAGACCATGCCAAAACATGTCTTTCTATTGTAGTAGCTAATTGCCATGTCTCAAAAAGAAAAACAAATAGGAGATGTTTTCCCAAGGAAGCATGTATCTTTCCATCACCAAGCAAATCACCAAATTAGAATGCTAGGATAATCAAATGGTAACAATTAGCCTTAGTGAGGCATTATTAAACTAAAGCATTACTCCCGCTAGAATCCAAATCTCCTTTAACTACCAAAATTCAGCCACAAAAGTTCTCAATTTATCCATAATAAAGAATATAATAGGATCTTTGAGGTATCTTCAAGACGTGAGAGTAGATCAACTAGTATGTGACTAAACACACAAGTAGGTAAAGGTTATCCTTCTTGACAAGAGTTCTAATACAAAGCTAAAGTGGGTTGATAAACGTAGATCAACTTCATAGGATATATTACACAATAAGAAAGTGGCAAAAAAGAAGCCAAAATTCCTACCTTTAGTTTAAATGACTCAAGGATTAAAAACCATAGATAAGTGTAGGAGCCCAAAGCCCAAGTAACAAATCATGATGAGAAAATCCAATGCTATCCACATCCTCCTTGATAAGCACCATGTGAATGCATATCAAAACTAGAACAGGTAGACACGAAAGATTAAAAAAGGATACATAAAAACAGATCAAAAATGATATCAAAGATTCATTATCATCCGCTTAGCTCTGCCTTAATCATCACTAGTACCTTCAAGTTGAACTACATATTTGTATAATGTTATATCCACTATAGATTAACCTATTCATAAGAGAATAGAGGGAGGAATAAAGATCACTCACCATAGTCGTGATCTCAATATTGATGAGATGAAAAAGCATGAAGGCCATAATATAATCTCACATTATTGGCATCATTGCCGCAGCATCTAGTGTAGCCCTTGCCATATATTGCATCAACACAAAACTTTCTCATCTTGATCGTAAGATGCAAGCTCAAATTCCAATGAGTTTCAATCTCAATATCTTCTCAATGTCCCATCATGAGAGCATGCTCATGGCCGTAATACAAAGGTGGTGTTATATGAGATGTAATTCAAATGTGTTCATATATTCATATAGAAGTTACAAGAGGTTAGATTTCCAATTTAAATAAGACAATGGTTCACTTAAGCTAGAGATAAAACAAAACAATGTATAAAGTTTTAAGTTAAATAACAACATAGTGTGATATTCAGTGAGATAAAAAATCAAAATATTGTACTGCTTGTTAAAAGTTAAACAAAAGGAAGTATGTCTTTGTTTCAGACATTAGGAGGCCTCCTAGATTCCTGGAAGAGTCATAAACACCCTTTTGATGAGAGATGCATCTAGGTTGTCATGGATACAATAGAGGATATGTTTTTTGTGGCTTCACCAAGTTAATTTGAAATTTCTGATCTCATACTAAACTCAAATTTTCATGTTTGTTTGCCCAATGAAATCAAAATAAGAGGTACTAAAGGTGAGGCTAATGAATGACCATATATCCTACACGGGTCGCATCTCAGGGGTTCACTACAATACAAAAAATTCTTATCATGTGGGTTCGATAGTGGAGATTATTTATTCTATTTTTTCTCACATTTTTGCATACAAAAGGGCGTTGAAAAAGTGATCTTGAAAAAAAAAAACTGAACAAGATAAGGGTCCCTTTTATTGGTGAAAATTTTATAGCTAAGGGATTTTCTAAATAGTTATTGAACGTGCATGATACATAGGTTCTACATATAGTTGAACCTCACCCCGGTAGCATCAGGAGACATGGATCCATTGTCATATTTGTAAGTATATGCTTGTTGCAAGTTTCTATAGTTTAGGATCTATCATGATCAAAATGCTACATAATATGATTTGTGGACCAATTTTGAAATAGACCAAAGATTATGGTCAAATACCCACTCCTGCAGAGACCAAGATGGCAACATGCCAAGGCTTCAAAACCCTTCAAGCAACATATCATGTGACCCACCTTTTTGTGAGTATTATTTGATATTTTATTCTATGAAATAGAAATCTTAAATCACGTGTAAATTAGCAACCGATTGAACTTCAGTTTTTGTTGATGTAAGAAGGTCATGGGGAGAGATATTTAGAGTTTATGTCCAGGGAGGAGAAGCAAGGTAGGAGGGTGGGTGAGGAGCAATTTACACCATGAGACATGAGACAAAGCACCCTTCATACTAAGAATTAGAGCAAGTGATAATCACTAGGATCGTTGTTATTTTGTTATTATATATTTTATTCATCTCTATGGCCATCACTACTTTACATCTAATTTAGTGAGTTGTTCCATTCTATTTCTCACTTAAGTTCATTTAAGTTTTTATCTATTGGAGAAATTGCAAAAGTGATTTGTCCCTGTTTGTTCTAAACTAGAATACCTTCTTATACAAAATCTCCAACAGAGTTTACAATTGTCAAAAATGTATAAGTATTCTTGTGAGTATATGCATGTGTATGTGTATGTGTCCACTTCCAATTGCAGCAATGTGTGTTTGTGTATATGTATGTATATGTGCGTGTTTCATGAGAGAGAGAGAGAGAGAGAGAGAGAGAGAGAGAGAGAGAGAGAGAGAGAGAGAGAGAATCCACAATCGAGATTCTCTTGGTTGTGGATGCACACACAATTCTGAAAAAAACTATGTTGCATTGCTTAAGTGATGTCAATACAACTACTTTGTGCAACACGAGTTCAAATTTGGGATATGTAAGGTGAACACTAATATAATTGCATTTTCTCCATATATGACTCAAATTTTGTATGCCATTTTGTTTTATTTTCAAGTATCTCCTTTGCTCCTATAGTTGGAGTTGCTTACGATTAGATAAGTGCAATCCTATCCACAAAAGCAAATGGTGATCTATAGAATGTACCATCATGGTAGAGGGGAAAGGAAGTTGACGCAAGTATGGGTTCAATTCTAACGTCAAAAAGACGAAGTGCATGGCAATGTAAGTCACAATGGTTTTTCCGGAGAAAGCAAAAGTACTCAATGCTCATGTAGTAGGCTAAGCTACGGCTTGTCGATACTTTTATGAGCAATTGCATGCACTAAGGTAATAGTGAGACGATGCATAGGTATCAAACACTTTTGGAAATAAGTGTGCCTCATGCATGCATGGTCAAAAGTGCAACAATTATTTGTCTTAGATTCAACTATGCAATGCTTTTGTAACTATGCCTATTTTAGCATCATTGCATCAGTAACCACATCATTGCGTTATTAGAATTTTCAAAAATTGTCAAAAACAGAGTTTACAATTGTAAAAAATGTATAAGTATGCTTGTGAGTATATGCATGTGTATGTATGTATGTCTTTCGTGTGTATATGTATGTGTATATGGTTCTGTGTGTGTATGTGTGTATGTGTCCACTTCCAATTGCAACAATGTGTGTTTGTATATGTATGTATATGTGCGTATTTCATGAGAGAGAGAGAGAGAGAGAGAGAGAGAGAGAGAGAGAGAGAGAGAGAGAGAGAGAGAGAGAGATTCTCTTGGTTGTGGATGCACACACAATTCTGAAAAAAACTAAGTTGCATTGCGTAAGTGATGTCAATACAACTACTTTGGCCATTAAAGTTGTGAATAATCATGTGCAGCACGAGTTCAAATTTGGGATATGTAAGGTCAACACTAATATAATTGCATTTTCTCATATATGACACAAATTGCGTATGCCGTTTTGTTTTATTTTCAAATATCTCCTTTGCTCCTATAGTTGGAGTTGCTTACAATTAGATAAGTGCAATCCTATCCACAAAAGCAACTGGTGATCTATAGAATGTACCATCACGATAGAGGGGAAAGGAAGTTGACGCCAGTATGGGTTCAATTCTAAGGTCAAAAAGACAAAGTGCATGGCAATGTAAGTCACAATGGTTTTTCCGGAGAAAGCAAAAGTACTCAATGCTCATGTAGTAGGCTAAGCTACGGCTTGTCGATACTTTTATGAGCAATTGCATGCACTAAGGTAATAGTGAGACGATGCATAGGTATCAAACACTTTTGGAAATAAGTGTGCCTCATGCATGCATGGTCAAAAGTGCAACAATTATTTGTCTTAGATTCAACTATGCAATGCTTTTGTAACTATGCCTATTTTAGCATCATTGCATCAGTAACCACATCATTGCGTTATTAGAATTTTCAAAAATTGTCAAAAACAGAGTTTACAATTGTAAAAAATGTATAAGTATGCTTGTGAGTATATGCATGTGTATGTATGTATGTCTTTCGTGTGTATATGTATGTGTATATGGTTCTGTGTGTGTATGTGTGTATGTGTCCACTTCCAATTGCAACAATGTGTGTTTGTATATGTATGTATATGTGCGTATTTCATGAGAGAGAGAGAGAGAGAGAGATTCTCTTGGTTGTGGATGCACACACAATTCTGAAAAAAACTAAGTTGCATTGCGTAAGTGATGTCAATACAACTACTTTGGCCATTAAAGTTGTGAATAATCATGTGCAGCACGAGTTCAAATTTGGGATATGTAAGGTCAACACTAATATAATTGCATTTTCTCATATATGACACAAATTGCGTATGCCGTTTTGTTTTATTTTCAAATATCTCCTTTGCTCCTATAGTTGGAGTTGCTTACAATTAGATAAGTGCAATCCTATCCAGAAAAGCAACTGGTGATCTATAGAATGTACCATCACGATAGAGGGGAAAGGAAGTTGACGCCAGTATGGGTTCAATTCTAAGGTCAAAAAGACAAAGTGCATGGCAATGTAAGTCACAATGGTTTTTCCGGAGAAAGCAAAAGTACTCAATGCTCATGTAGTAGGCTAAGCTACGGCTTGTCGATACTTTTATGAGCAATTGCATGCACTAAGGTAATAGTGAGACGATGCATAGGTATCAAACACTTTTGGAAATAAGTGTGCCTCATGCATGCATGGTCAAAAGTGCAACAATTATTTGTCTTAGATTCAACTATGCAATGCTTTTGTAACTATGCCTATTTTAGCATCATTGCATCAGTAACCACATCATTGCGTTATTAGAATTTTCAAAAATTGTCAAAAACAGAGTTTACAATTGTAAAAAATGTATAAGTATGCTTGTGAGTATATGCATGTGTATGTATGTATGTCTTTCGTGTGTATATGTATGTGTATATGGTTCTGTGTGTGTATGTGTGTATGTGTCCACTTCCAATTGCAACAATGTGTGTTTGTATATGTATGTATATGTGCGTATTTCATGAGAGAGAGAGAGAGAGAGAGATTCTCTTGGTTGTGGATGCACACACAATTCTGAAAAAAACTAAGTTGCATTGCGTAAGTGATGTCAATACAACTACTTTGGCCATTAAAGTTGTGAATAATCATGTGCAGCACGAGTTCAAATTTGGGATATGTAAGGTCAACACTAATATAATTGCATTTTCTCATATATGACACAAATTGCGTATGCCGTTTTGTTTTATTTTCAAATATCTCCTTTGCTCCTATAGTTGGAGTTGCTTACAATTAGATAAGTGCAATCCTATCCAGAAAAGCAACTGGTGATCTATAGAATGTACCATCACGATAGAGGGGAAAGGAAGTTGACGCCAGTATGGGTTCAATTCTAAGGTCAAAAAGACAAAGTGCATGGCAATGTAAGTCACAATGGTTTTTCCGGAGAAAGCAAAAGTACTCAATGCTCATGTAGTAGGCTAAGCTACGGCTTGTCGATACTTTTATGAGCAATTGCATGCACTAAGGTAATAGTGAGACGATGCATAGGTATCAAACACTTTTGGAAATAAGTGTGCCTCATGCATGCATGGTCAAAAGTGCAACAGTTATTTGACTTTAGATGCAACTATGCCATGCTTTTGTAACTATGCCTATTTTAGCATCATTGCATCAGTAACCACATCCTAATTCACCCACTGAGCTGCGTTATTAGAAAATCAATAGAAGATCGATCATATAGTAAGGGCTAAAACTGCAATGAAAGAGGCAACGGCCAAAGAGCTTGACAACCCAACAACGACAGTGTGTTTCACTAACCCGCTAATTACGAGTCTCTTCTGCAAATGAAGTAAAGAGCTGATGAGGGGTGCTGGCTCTCTCGGTGCATGCAGCTTGGCACAGTCCTTTGCTTCTCTCAAAAGCTCAAAGCATGTGGTATGGGTATGTGCGTGTGTGTGTGTGTGTGTGTGTGCGCAGCAGAGAGAAGATGGATTGTGCGCAAACTACACGCACCAAGGGAGCTGCACCATATCTGAAAGCATGCAAAGCAAAGGCGATGAGATGATGAGAAGAGCTGGGGAAGAAGGTGTTTATATATAAATGAAGCAAAGAGGATGGGGGTGTGCACTAATCGACATCGAGATAAACATTGACTGATTATGAAGAGAGAGAGAGAGAGAGAGAGAGAGAGAGAGAGAGAGAGAAGTTTGCTCCCCATGTGCCAGCAAATCCCCCCGTGCTTTGATTTGCAACGCCACCTTTTCCCTCTCCTTCTTATCCCTTGCACCTCTTGTGCAGAAGAGACTAGACTAGACGGTGGCCACCTTCCTTTTTGACCAATACCCCCTCCATCCCTTTTGACTCGTATATATATATATCCATACCATCAAGCTCTAGAAATCTCCTATTTCAATATCGTTTGTTTGTGGACACATAAAGCATTTGTCCACTTGTCGCCTAGAGACAAGATGAGGGATGGATAAGTTCTTCATATTTCTCCCTACATAGCAAAGCTTGGGGCCATCAACATCTTGTATCCACCATACATCTACCCCCTATAGGACATCAAAATAGTGTGTTTCCGTAGTATGTACACTCTCAAACCTAGTCTATGTATGTGTGCCATTTCATGTAACAAGTTGGGGAGTCCCGTCAATGGTTCCATCCAGCCACTTCACACAGAGTTATTTTCATGTACTATTAGACTCACAAACATAGGCAATGTAAGTAAGCAATGATAGCATCAAGATTATCTGTGTTGTTCACTATTTGGGAAAAATTAATTTCACAAATATACAAAATTCCCTTTAGGATAGATTCAAAGAGGAAGTTTTGCAAAATAACTAGCATTTTTTTTGCGATTTAACTCTATAATTTAAAAAAAATTCAAAAATATTTTCTCCTTCTTCCCCTCTCTTCAACCGGTTGATTTGGTTTTTCAGCAGTCTTAAGGCTAAGCTGAGGCACACTTTTCTCGAACACTAGACACTGTTGATTTGGTTTTTCAACAGGCTCAAGGCTAAGCTGAGGCACACCTTTCTCGAACACTAGACACTGTTGTTGTAGCATAAGAAGCTTTTGGCAACAATGAAGAGCCAACAAAATAATTACTCCCCCCATACTCTCAATTTTTCATTGTGACACCACTACACATTCGATTCTAATAACACTTGAGCTCTCTTTTTATCAATGGCAAGAATAATACAAATTGGACCACTCATTCACTTTCTTCCAGATTCACATTCACCTATGTGTGCCTATACCCTTACATCCATACCACTTATCACCCAAAAGCATTTTATTCCTTATACAAGAGATCAATCTTATAGGTAGGTCAAAAGCACTATTTTCTATTTTGTTTGGTAGTGAGGATTGGAAATTATCTAAAATATGCACATCCTCCTAGTCAAACATATCCACATTCCAATTCAAGCGCTTGAAATCTCATGACACTTGACATGTGTAATAGTGGTTGGAAGGATAGTACTGCATTATGCACCCAAGAATAGCCAAATAGTGAAATAAAAGCTCTTTCAAGTTTGCAAAGAAATCTCCCTCCATTAGCTACCTGCCGTGCGCTTAGATTGCGAGACCACAAAGTTGGCACTTCTCAGACACCTCATGGTAATAGAATTATTGCATAGTAAGGCTGAATATCGCCTTTATGCTCATGTCCTTGGATACTCACTCTATGACTACCAAAAAAATTAGGAGAGAATCTTTTTATAGTGCATTCTCGCGTGCATTAAAGTAGCTTGAGTAGGTCACTTTTATCTGGATTCATGATGAGCTAGCCGACACCATTGAAAATGCAACCAAGAAAATATATCATTTTCGTAGTGCCAAGGCCAAATTTAAGAAAGACAAGTTTTCTAGAAAGCTTCAATCCCAAAGAAACATTACCGTAGGATGGCCCTTTCAAAACGGTGCATATAAGAGGACATTTACATAAAGGTATAGGTACAATTTAATACTTAATGTATTATATTTTGGTATTGGTACTTATAAGTATTGATGCTAATTGCATGTGTGGCACATAACGCTAGAGCATCAATCTGAATGCATCTGTGTGTGTGTGTGTGTGTGTGTGTGTGTCTTACACACACACACACACATTCACAAACTCACTCATGATGAATGCCATCTTTAATTAATGTGATTGCCCTCATGTGATGCAATACTAAGTCTAGAAAGTGTATTTCGTTGGTTATCCTATTTTCTTCTTGTGAGTAACAAGTTTTGAGTTCATAACTCATTTTGTTCTAATGGATAGGTGTGTGTGTGTGTGTTTTTTTTTTGTCGTTTAAAGGATAATACTTATACACAAAAGAACACTATGTTTAAAAGACTATACTAAGCTCTAGAAAATGATATTCAATCCAATGATTTTATACATCAAGTTATTACAAAATAAACTAGGGATGAAATAGGTTTTCATCTTCAAGTGCAAACTGCAGCTAACCTAAACCTCTCTCACCAAAGATAGAACATTAAGAAAAAGTTGAACCCTCTAGGGGCCCTGTGGAATTAGCACTAGTCGTGTCATAAAATCTAATATCTAACCAACCCAAATGATTTTCTCATATTAAATTGATCACTTAATGTGGGAGAATAAACGGGAACAAGTGTTAAGATATAGATATGTGCTTATAGATCTATCTCAACACGGGGCCAATAGTAAAGGGGCCCAAATGGGAGATGGTCTATCAACAGCAAGGCTAACCAATGGAGCATAAGATCTTAGGGTTAGCTTCATTGAAGACCTCCAATAATGTGTGTAAAAGTCCTTTGACCTTAGGTAAGCTAGGGCTGAGCTTGAGGTGGGAACCCGGCCCAAGCTCGAGGTGCTTGACCTGCTTGAGGTGCTTGACCTGCTTGAGGTGCTTGTCGTGCTTGAGGTGTTTGTCCTGCTTGAGGTGCTTGATTAAGGTGCTTGACTTACTCCATGCTTGAGGTGCTTGACTTGCCGCTTGATTAAGGTGCTTGAGGTGCTTTGACATGCTTGCCTGAGATGCTTGTGGGAATACCCCCTAGTCCAAGTGCTTTGTCATGCTTGATGACTAAGGTGCTTGAGCTCCTAAAGTCAAAAGCATCCCTACAAGAGGGGGGGCGAGCCCTTTTCCTAGGGATTAGAGAGAGAACACACACTCACACTCACAAGGGAAGCCCCAGCTTGAAGAGGCAACAAGGACACATGTCAGGTCCCTACCCATGTTACCTTCATGTGTTGCTTGAAGCCTATTGGCTAGGCTTCAAAGGGGTCCAATGATAAATTACTTGAATTATCTAATTGTTTTTGCATTTATCAAGTCCTCTCTCTCAAAGGGGAAAGGGGGACACTTGTCCCAAGGCTATCCCTGTTGCTTGTAATGGCTTCTGCTTGTGATTGGCTAGGCCTGGAGGGGTCCAATGAGCTTCAAGCATGAGCTACAAGGAGGGGTCGACCCAAGCAAGCTAGGGGGGTGCTTAGGGGGTATACTCACCCACACACACCACAAGCACTCTGATTGTGTGCTATGCAAAGTGGAAGAGCTCCCTCTCCAAGCAAGTAAAGGTTGAGAGCCTACACCAACACTCTTGGCTATGGAGTGCAAATCCAACCAAGAGCCATGCTTCAATGCTTAAGCTTGCCATCTCCTTCTTCTTCATTACTATGCTATTATGTATGCTAGCAACAAGAGTATGATAAGTGAGGAACTAATTCTTTCTCCTACGAAATGTTTCTTCTTCCTCTTCCCTACCCTCATTCCCTGCTAGCTCTCTCCACCTTCGAAGGTGTTTGAGGTCTTGGGACTGAGGCTTGGTATAGTTAAAGCTTTCTTCAAGTTTAGGTTATGCTATGATGGTGATGCATGAAGCTTTCCATCTTCATTGCTTCACCTAGGTCACAAGGAACACAAAGAATGTATTGTAACAAGTCTCTCTTTATGGGAGAAATCATAATACAAATGCCTATTGGAGGGGGGACTGGCTCCACATAAATCCGGTCCTCAACTGTTGTCATGTTCTCTAAATTCTCTCTCTTGCAAAAGTATTGTCTATGCCAAGTTAACTAATTGCTATAATTATGTTGCTATCTTCAATTATGTCTACCCGCTATGCTCACAAAATCATTTCTTGAAAGTACTCTCATTAAACTCCGCTACTCTCAAATTGAATAGGCAAATTCCATTACAAGTCGTGTGAGTGAGCCACAAAAGTGGCTTGGGCCACTGCAATGGCTCCTGCCAGTTTTTTGTACTTTGGGGATAACTTTTGCAAATGACCACAAAAATTTGCAAAAATTTTTGAGCATGCATTTTAAATACATACACAATTTTGTGCCACAAAATTCCGTCAAAATCTAAAAATATATAATTCACTTTTTTGGAAAATGATGTTTTTTAAGTAAAACTGCATTCTTTCACCTACTTTGGCAAATGTCATTAGTTTTTCTCCCAAGAGTATAGAAGGTTTGCAAACCCATCACATACATGTTATGTATTATTGAGCTTGCTTAAAAGTTAGTTGACCTATTTTTTGGAGGGAGAAGTAAAATTTTGTGCATTTGGATTGATTAGTCCTTAGCATTATTCCCTTAATCGGACACTAAAGTGTCCTATTTTTCCAACAGCTTGTCATAATTTTCTAGTGAAGATAGAAAAAATATTTATAGGTCATGTTTAGTTCTAGATCAGTTATGAGGTGAAGAACATAGCCAAATTTTAATTTTGCAAAAATCAATACCAAATTAAGATTATGGCAATAAGTTTTAAGATGAAAAAATCATAAAAAATTAGTGCAATTTTAACAAAATTTTCATAAATTGAAGATAGCTTCTCATCAAAATAAGTTTTTGCATAGATTTCAAGGTGTATGGATAGGAAAATTTTATTACAGCAAGAAATTGAGTTTCACAACTTATTTAAGAGACTCGATTATTGTTATAATAAAAATTCCAATTCTTGAAAATGTTTATAAAGAGAAAAATTTTGGTCTTTCAAGGCCTTTTTCATTAACATGATGAGGTCATGGGAAAAACTTAAGGTCTATAATATATCTATATTCCAACATCCATCAAGTAAGCATTTTTTGAGGTTTCAAACTCACAAGCATCTTGTAATTTAATCTCATTTAAAAAAATTTATTAATTTCTTGCAAAAATAACATTGCTATGAAAAACTAATAAAAATGTGCATATAAACTACCCAATTGTAACCATATGAGGTATTTGTATACAAATAAGTGAGATGAATGGAAAAATCAAAGATAAATAAAAACTAAGAGTTACACTCATAGTTTTTGGGATATGACATAAAGCACCAAATGTGGCTCGCATAACCATGAAATAGTATCACCTTACATAATGAACTCATAGATCTAGTATATATACATAATAAGACATTGCAGATTTAGATGAACTTGATGTTTTATATGGTCATTAATTAAACTCATAAAGACGGCATACTTGACCCACACAACTTTCTATATTAAATTCTAGTCACAAAGTTTTTTCTTTCACATGAAAGTTGCAAGAATGCCAAACACATAAATAAGTAGTCCCCATGGATTATTACATGCACCTTGCTCAGAGCAAGCTCATTTTTTTAGTACCAAACTAGTGTTAAGGATGGTTACAAATTAGAAAAATTTAAGATTTTTCTTCAATTTTTATTCTACTCATACTATGTGTTGGGCATGTTTCCTTGAAGCAATTTGACATCTTGATCTTCTCATAGATTTTGGCCTTTTTCTTTAAAGGTCTCCAAAGACCACTAAAGTGGCTCATTCTTTGACAAGACTAGTGTTAAGGTTAAAATTTAAAATCCAGATTTTATCTCCTTAAAACCCCTCCAAACCTATTTTATGGTCAAAAAAGTCTATAAAGCATTTTTTGACCTCCAAAAGTAAAAAAATTACACAAAACCAAAAAACTTAAAACATCATTTTCTACTCTCCAAAGCCCCGCCAAACCTATCCCACACTTCAAAAGTGAATTTCCCTCTCTAGAACCCATTTCCCAAGCCTTCCTTTGCTGCAACCATCATACTCACCCTCTACTCCAGCACTCTCTCTCTATTACCACCTCCATTGCAACACCAAAGAAGCTTCTTTATCTCCT
Source organism: Adiantum capillus-veneris (assembly GCF_014529385.1). NCBI lineage: Eukaryota > Viridiplantae > Streptophyta > Polypodiopsida > Polypodiales > Pteridaceae > Adiantum > Adiantum capillus-veneris. The sequence goes on along the minus strand of NC_140935.1, from coordinate 7,171,426 downwards.
CTTCCCCTCCCACCTCCCATTTCCACACCAAGCAAGGTCCATCCACCTTCTCTTATCTCCCATTGCAGCACCAACCAAACCCCTCTCCCTTCTCTCTCCCTCCTCCTCCATGTACACCAAGCAAGCTCATTCCCCTTATCCCACTTGCATTGTAGCAACAAGAAAGCTCTTCCTCAACCTCCTACTTTTCTTTATTCACACATGGAAAGCTCTACTCCACAAAGGTGGCAAAAGGATGAAGTCACTGGACTACATGCCACAACACGGGAGGTTTAGACGATGAGTGGGTGCAAAAAAGTTCACCAAAAAATCTTGTGTATACATACATCCATCTGCTACTGGCTCTGACTCTATTCAAAATCGTGGAAACGTGGATTATCATTGGAAAGGAAAGCTTCTAGCCCAAGGGATTCACCATGGAAAACTTATCACACCACATAAGTGCCGGGGAAGGGTTTTTTTAACAAGTTACAAAAGCTTTTAAGTTAGGGACATGCCTCCAATAATTTATCTCCAAATCTTAAAAATAAGGGAGGGGGTATCATATTTAGTGGGGGGGGGGGGGAGTGAGAAAAGGGAAAAATGAGAAAAAGTTTTTGTGTTTCAAAATCATAGCTTCCCAAAAAAGTAAGACCTCAAACTTGTGAGTCAATAGATACAAAGGTACATGCAAGAACTAACAATACTTTGTATCAATTGCTTGTTTTGTGATAATAATTTATTTGTTGAGGGATGAAAGCTATAAAGAGTTTGTATAGATGAAAATTTACACGGAGAACCTAACAAAACTTTATAACCATGTTTTTTAGAATTTAGATGGGTCAAAACTGGACAAGTAGCTAGAGTGCAAACTGAATGGGCACATAGTTTGAAAGTCAAACTAAGACACATTGAGGGTACATCTAGTTATCAACCTAAGTGGTTCCTTAGTATGTTGCAATCACTATGCTACACGCTCGTTGACTAGTTTTACTTAGTTAGATCATGTGAGACCTAAATTTTATATGCAAGATAGGGGTATGATAGTTTTCTCCATTGATTGTTGTATAAGCATAGAAAGAGGGGTATTCCCTAATATGAGTCGTATATAGGGGTATTATCAAAGTTGTTTGCTCGCAGGTGGTGTCCCGTTTTGTATATAGAATGAATCTCCCTGGGATTTTGGTCTTCTCAAGAATTACAAGGGATTTGTATCCATTGTGCAACATGTTTTTTCAATCTCAAGCATGCAGTCCCAACGTAAGTTGCGTTATACGTTAAACGTTAAATGTATTCTACGCGTTTAATGTTTGTATTATATATTAGGGGATATAAATAGGCTGTATTGTACGATGACACAAATTCGGCTCTCCGTATTATTTCCCTATACTTCGATCAAAGAAAATCTTCGATCGAAGATTTTCTTTGATTGAGGAAGCAGCATTGTTAACCCTCACGCACATTCCTATCACCTACGATAGACGCCGTATTATTTATTTGGTAGAGTTAGGTACCGGGATTGTCGGTCCAATAGGAAAAGGGTAAGAGTGATCACCGATGAGAGGTGCACTCTAACAAGAACATTCAAGGCTTAGTTGGCTAAGTATGGGCACCCAAGTGTGAATAGGGAGAGCTCATATAAAAGTCACCTAAACCTAAAATTCATTCATTCTTTCATTTGTGCAATTGAAGAGTGCTCTTGCTCCATCTCCATCTTCTTCTTCATCATCTCCTTCTGTGTGTGTGTATGCGTGAGAGAGAGAGAGAGAGAGAGAGAGAGAGAGAGAGCATTGTGACGACGGCACGGCGGCAATGAAGCAGTTGAGCGCGGTGCAACGGCGGCTCCTTCTTCTTCGCGGCGAGGAATCCTCCACAAAGGCGAGCGTAGGGGGGTGAGTGACACACCCTTGCTTTCTTGAGCTTGCTAGATTAGTCTAGTTGTGTGCTTGGAGCCATTTGTGGCTCGTACACAGTGTATCCGCAAGTCCCTTGCATTGACACGTGTAACAGTTATTGTATTAGTTGTAAGTAGGTAGGTTAGGTGTGTGTGTGCTCGCGCGCACAGCGCGGCTGCGACGACCTTATCCAAAAAAAAAAGCCAATTTTAAAGGTAGGACCAGGATCGGGAATATCTCCCAAACCCAAGCCCAAGCTCACGCTCAGGCTCAGGCTCAGACTTCAGTCGCCCTTTAAAATTATGTATTTTAGCCTCACACGTAGCTAAAAATCGACCTTTTTGAGAACCAACGGAGCTTCAGGTGACCGAACATTGTGCTGTAAAGCACACCACGACCCTCTGAGTGATACACTCATTTTGAGCTATCACACACTTTAATAATGAAACCGATCATTAAAAAACTTTTAAAAAATCACCAAAACGACTGCAAACGGATGCCTAAAAAAGTAAGCGGTTAACCTTCTAGGTTATTCGTCGATGCTTGTACGGTGCCAAAGGCACATGCATCTGTGCTCTGGTCGTGTGCTAGAGACGGAGCAACTAGAGAGAATTTTGACTTACGCGAGTGCTCATTATCCACCTACCTTAGGTTCCGAGCCCTCGGCGGGGACCCAAGGTAGTACAGACCAAGACCCAAACATAGCGGCTAGTGACTCTTCCTCTAACTACGATGTCATGGAGGGTTTTCCAATGCCTAATCCCGATAGCTCATGTCAAGACATGCATGCCATGGGTCCACGGTCTGGGCCGCCGAGTGTGCTTAGCCGCTTGAAGGAAACCTTTAGTAGAGCCACTCGCTCTGAACATGGAGCTAACGATGTAAATGAGGGGGGTGTGGAAGTAAATTCGCCATTCATGACCAACATAGACCCTATGCTCTTAGAGAGTGTGCACGTGAATACTCTATTCACTGCACCCCCTGACTCTTCAGAGTTATTTCCCTCCGAGGTTATATTACATGATGGTAGAAGCCTTACCGACGTGCAATAGGTTGAGCGATATATCATCATGCACGGCTAGGGAAAAGGAAATTGAGAGCTTACGCAAGGCGGAGCAACAAAGAGAGTTAAAAAGAGAAAGACTCTATGTCAATATCTTTGCTACGAGAGCAATCTAGTGCTCCTGAATTAGCGACCACTAAGGGTCAACCCATAGAGATCCACATTGCATCTAGTTCAAAGAACACCCCTAGCACCTCAATCTTAGATGGAGCGTTCTTAAATGATAACTGAGAGTACGAACTACAAACGAAAACTCTAACTGATCTATACACAGGTCACACCTATCATGTGGGTTGGTTAGATGTCCTGCAATCCACAATGGGTGCTTCTAGTGTGGAGGATCAACAACAAAGAGTTTGTGAGGTCACCCTTAAATATGCTACAAGCAATGCATATAGCTTCTGACAAGACTCATCCTAATATAACAAAGAAAACATACAAGTGGGTCCCTAAAGCTTCTTTAGAGACCATAGCTAGTGCTAAAAAACAGAAGCCTTGTAAGAAACATCCCACTCGCCCCAAAAAATGTAAGGAAACGTGGAGGTGGATTCCTAAACGACTATTGGAAGCCCAAGGCTATTATCAAGGAAATGATCAAATCTAGGTGCCAAAATGTAGATTGTGTTCTTATTTGTCACTTGACCCATGTGAGCCCAATCCAGTAGCTTCAAAATGGATCAACGATCGTGGAAAGAAAAAAATTATAGAATGCTACACACCCACTCCAGAGCTAGTTTGGGTACCAAAGAAAGAACGATTTGTTCCACCTATCTCAAGAACATGGAAGTCAAATGAAGCTTCTTGCTCTTAATGTAGTTCTTATATGGAAATAGAAGCTTTGACACAACTTCCACCCACCATTGTACATATCCATACAAACAAGGAAGAGTTTGCACCTCCCATTGTAAGTTCACCACCTACAACAACGTTGCAAATAAAATCATGGGAGACTACCTTACCACCCTTGCAACTAGATGAAATGCATAGGGCGCTCGAAAACTATTGGTTAAAGCCTTCACTTATTACCAACTAGAAAAATTGGTTTCAAAGGGTGACAAGCACATTTCAAACGATATGATCTACCCAAGGAAGGGGGGAGTGTTTGCTGACAGTCATTATTCACTCACTCCCCTCTCAACCTTCCTCCCTGACCTCTCAATCTCCCAATCTTAGGGAATGTATATATAAAGCCTTATACTCACAAAAAAATAAAAAATAAAGAGCAAGAGCATTTAGCAAACGAGTATGAACAATAAAATTCATTGACCCAGGCCTACACATTCACATCCGGTACACTGAAACAGAAACCTATGTCATAAAACACCTTTGATCCTCATCACTCAAGTGATGGAGGGTAGATAGGATTACTACGATAGGAGTGTTTCTATTTTAGAGTTTAGTGATTAGCAAAGTTCTTTATTTCCACGGATGTGCCTCCTAGAGGTATTCTTTGTGTTTCCTAGTGTGTACAGGAACGTGTTGCTATGGTTAGGATTTGAACCTTCATGGAATCTTTCTCTCGTTCACTCTTCAAACCAAGCGTGATCATGAACACAAACATGTGTTTCTTGTCCATTAGCATTGTCCCTTATATTTTTTGCATCTATGTTTGTCTGCTTTAATTGTGATTGGTAGCATAATATTCAACGCATTTGCTTAGTACCAAACATTAAATTCAATGTAATTTTTTGTCATAATCACTTGTCTAGGTTTAAAAATCAAGCAGTACAACTAAGCTAGTTTGACCAAGCTAGGCGTTAGAGATCTTCTCTTAATACCATGGGGAATGCCTTTCTAATAATCAATGGTTACTTAGGTTCTTAATCCGATTTAGGCAGCATTGTGTACGATGTACTAGGGCTTTCTAGTGGGCTTAGTCCCTATTGACCTTTAGCTTAAGTATTATAAAGGGAGTTTACTAGTGTGATGAGCCTGGGGAGGGTAACAATGTTAGATGACACCCCAAAGCTACAAAATTAAATTGCTAGAAATGAACAAACAAACAAAAAAATCAAAGTGCCACAATGTAAAATCTTAATCTGGAAGAGAAATCTCAGCTTGATTTGGTACTTCACTCACATGTATCGCTTATGGTACTAGAGCCCTACAGGTTCCCAGTGTGGGCGCTTTTCCTTGAAAAGCAAAAAACCCAAGGTATACAAAATAAGCACACACATCAAAATGGAATCACTGTGAAATCTCAGCTTGATTTGGTACTTCACTCACATGGGGTAAAAGAAAAGGAAATAAGTCAGGCGATGATTTCATGAGCAATTCCTTTTATCGATAGCTCAACTACAAGGTCTTCTAGGTATAGTCTCTAGTCATCCCTCGGACATGAAGATTAAACAACTTAATTGACCAGAGAAAATTGAGAAGCTTGTCCATGGTATTAATAGTCGATCTTTAGTGCCTTTCGATCGTTAAATTAGCGACCCCATACTTGTTTAAATTTTTATCTTTACAACTGTTTATACAAACGTTTGATTATATTGGAATTTAATGTTTATTGCTGACAAATGGTCTAAAATTCTGTTACCAATCAAATTGTCTGCCTATAACTGCATATGATTTTTAATTGTATATAAGAATGCAATTACTGTGCCAATTTTGTTTGATTTTGTAGTTGACTAAATAAGGCTAAGGACACTCATCTCAAAGGCTTTCCACCTCAATGAACGAGCTTCAACTCAATAGCTTCCAAGGACAGAATCTACATCAAGAAGGGGGGCATATTAACCCTCACGCACATTCCTATCACCTACGATAGATGCCGTATTATTTATTTGGTAGAGTTAGGTATCGGGCTTGTCGATCCAATAGGAAAAGGGTAAGAGTGATCGCCGATGAGAGGCGCACTCTAACAGGAACATTCAAGGGTTAGTTGGCTAAGTATGGATGCCCAAGTGTGAATGGGGCGAGCTCATATAAAAGTCACCTAAACCTAAAATTCAATCATTCTTTCATTTGTGCAATTGAAGAGTGCTCTTACTCAATCTCCATCTTCTTCTTCTTCATCTCCTTGTGTGTGTGTGTATGAGAGAGAGAGAGAGAGAGAGAGAGAGAGAGAGAGAGAGAGAGATCGAGCATTGCGATGATGGCATGGCGGCGGTAAAGCGGTTGAGTGCGGCACAGTGGCGGCTCCTTGTTCTTCACGGAGAGGAATCCTCCATAAAGGCGAGCATAGGGCGGTGAGTGACACACCCTTGCTTTCTTGAGCTTGCTAGATTAGTCTAGTTGTGTGCTTGGAGCCATTTGTGGCTCGCACATAGTGTATTGGCAAGTCCCTTGCATTGACATGTGCGACAGACGTGCACAAATATATATATACAAGCACCGAAGCTCTCTCAAGAACATTTCACACAAACAAACATTGAGCTACCTGATAAAAGTAATCATTATCTCTCTAAAGATAAAATATTTATAAAAATATAGAAAATATTATTTAGTTAAAATTAATTTAAATTTAATTTCAATGATCTATAGTTTTTTGTTTTTAATTTTTTTTAATTGAATAAGTTTGAATCAAAATAAGAATTAGAACTTGATATTTTTGTACTGGAGTTTTTTCACATTTAAAGAGAAGAAAATTAGGTCGGGAACCATCTATCATTGTGTTGGAGTATATATGCACACCTGAAGATGGGTGCATATTGTAAATAGTGACTATTTACTTTTGTGCTAAAGTAAAATTGTTTACTCGCACCGGAGATAATCAGTTGTTTCACTTAGATAAAGGTTTAGGAATTAAGAATTTTTCTGAGTCTTTGTGTTAGAGTGATATACTCACACATGACAGAATGTTGACTAAGTTTTTAATTGAGTCTTGTTTATCATACTTGATGCTTACCTTGTACGACTATAAATGCTTCAATTATGATAATGTTATCACCTTGTTGTATTAGAGCAGCTGCTCACACTTTCATACATATTTTCAATTAAAGTCTTTTGGCCATACTAGATGTTTATCTTGTATCGCTAGAAGTGCTTCTAGTACAATGATGTTAGCACTTTGTTGTGTTAGAGTAGTTTCTCACACTTCCAAGAAGATATTCAATGATCAATACAAATTGTTTTTACCAATGTGATTTGTAAAATATCATGATAATGTAGCTATAATCCAAAATTGATCATTGGTAAAACCAATGAACATTGCGTTGAGTTAGAGTATTATGCTCACACTTCAAGATGATTTGATATGACAAAATATTGTTTAGGGTACAATTCTTATCATTTGTAGGTGTAAAGTATTCAAAATTTATTCCAAATACCTAAACAATGAATTATATTCTCTTTTTGGATATGTTCATATAATGCAAAACTATTGATGAATATGATTGACTATGTAGTTTCAATTTTTTGGCATAATCAATGAATAAATTGTATGTTGCACATACGATTAATAAAAGGATTAATTTACAAATTACAATTGTCTATTTTTTATAGATCTTTTTTGTGCATCATGGTTTGTGGTCATGAGTGGACGTACCTACATGAAATAGTCCTAGGATGAATTGCATCTCGATTAAAGTGCAAGTCTTGTCACCATGTGTTCACTGGCAATGTGACGAGGATCAAAGAGAATTTTTCAAAGTGTTAGGCAATGTTGGCCTTGTACCTTGCCTCCATGAGACATATTGAAAGATTTTCAGATTATGCACGAAAAGTAAAAGTTTTCCTTGAGGGAAAAAGTAAAGGGGTAAGCAAAAGCGGTTGTACTATGGGAATAACAGATTTAATGGATGAAGAAGCACCTATTGCAAATGAGGAGAGGAATCGGATGGAGACTGAGAATAGAGGGCAAATTCCATTAATCCTTGTTTCCAGAGTGGAGAGCACGGTACACCATCCTTCGATGTAGGTTCATCTACTAATGCATCTAATTCAAAGAGAAATTGTACCGATGGTATTGGAAGAGAGTTATCTATGGATCAAGCACTCCATCAAGCTTTTGATAAATAGTGGTTATACATGTTTCCTTTGAAGTACATAACTCTATCTTCAAAGATGTATTGATGAGCACTACCAAAAAAGGATTTGTGATGTTAGATTATAATAACATGTGCACAGAGTATGTGGAAAAAGTCAAAGATGAGATAGAAAACACTCTCAAATATGTAGTGTTGGAATATGTTGCTACTTTTGGATGTACTATAGCTTTGTATGGATGGACCAATTGTAAAAAAAAACTTTTAATCAATGTGATGCTGATTTGTCTATGAGGGTCAGTATCTTTAGAATCCATTGACACGTCCTTGAAGGAAAAAACCATTCCCTTCCTTTCAAAGATCTATTAACGTCCTATATCAAAAGCTGGAGGGCGAAAGAATTGACATTCATTGTCATCGACAATGTTGTAAATTACAAAGGTGCAGGTCTTGCAATTCAAGCAAAATATTCGAAAGTAACATGGGGCGGTGCACATACTATCAATCTGCTTCTAAAAGACATTGGAAAACTTGACAAAAGACTACTTTTTTGGAAGTAGAGACAATAGTAAAGTTCATTTAAGAGAAACAATTTTAATATGCTCTGTTCAAAACCAAGTCGCCTAACAAGGCATTACAAATCTTTTGTGCGACTTGGTTTGATAATGCATATTATGTATTGTCAACAATGAAAGATGTTCAACATGCACTAGTGGAGATAGTTTCCAACAGGCAATGGGATGCATGGCTTATCAAATATCCTAGCTACCAAGCTACAACATTAAGGGTTCATCAACTCGTCATTTCTCCAATGTTCTGGAGAAATGTGGAAAAATTTGTCAATGTTACTAAACCATTTGTAGACCTATTGCGCTTGGTGGATAAAGACTCTTTTGAACATTTCTAGTTTCATGCGTAGAATCTTGATGGGCGCAAATGCACATGCCATTACACAACGTAGAATTTGCTTTGCATTCAACGTTTTAGCTCAATGAACCATCCTCCAATTATTCATAAGTGATGCGTGGTTTCAAATTAGCTGTGTGCATGCAACTCTTAGGGTCAAATGAGAGGAAAGATACATTTCATCAATGTTGACTATGCCAATAGGGTTGGTATGTTTGGTGATCCTTGGTACATTGACGCCATCAAAAAAGTTAGTGCACATATGTAGTGGAAAGAACAAGGTGGAGAAAAGATATAATTGCAACACGTAGCTGTCAGATTATTATTGATTGCTGTTTCAAGTGGTAACTGTGAGGGAAATTGGTTTGCATTTGAGTTCTTACACACTAAGAAGAGAAATAGATTTAAACCAAAATGAGCTGAGGCTGTGGTACACATATTTTGTAATATGAGATTGTTGCATGCTCCAACCAACATTACGATGAGAGCAGCGAACATTGTTTTGGTATAAAGCAAACACATGAGGCAATTGTTGCTGAGGTGCAAAGTGACGGTGAGTCAGAGTGGGAGGTGACTTCAGAATGTTCAGATATGGTTTTAGTGTTTGATTGTGACGACATTGTTTAAAACACTTTTGGTACAACGTACTTGTAATCAGCTTGAGTTTGTTGGCCATATCAAGACTTGGCCAAATCTTGCTTGACAAACCCCCACACTTGACCGCCATTGAAAATTGCAATATCAAATGATATTGTGGGGAATGAAGCCTATAAGTACTCAAAGAAATGTTTTGTCAATGTGTTGATAAAATCACTGAAGGTAGAAGGCTCTGCAGTTTCAAAACATCAATGCAACTACTTCTCTTCCACACCATGTAGGTCGTGAACAATAGCTTCAATGACGGTTTTTTTATGTGCTCGTGATAGCTTTGTCTTTGACATGGTTATTAAAATAAACAATGATATATTAACACCAAGAGAATAATTCAAATCTCAAACATGTTGAAATCTGAAAATGTTTAATATCAAGACTTAGAAAGATTTAAAGTGAACAATTTGCTACAACAAATGAAATATACAATTTTTAATGATAATGATTTTGGAATAACATTTTGTTATCAATAATTGAAGAAATGTACCTTCAATTTACACCATGGGGTGTCATGGGAGATCACCTGTGAGAATGAGAGAATAAGGAAGTGAAAATTGAATGTAACTTATATTTGTAAGGGCCTAGTTTTTAATATTTTATTTTTTAAAGGGGGTTCTTACCATGCCTAGACTTCAATCAAAGTAAACTACAAACATGGAGGAGTTATTGATGTTGAATCCACCTCAGCCCTTGTCGTACCTTGCGTTGGCACCATGTTGCATGCTTGATGGGGCCTTGTGACATGTACCACTTGTAGTCTTGATGTAATTTGTGCACTTTCCTTGAATCTTGGATTATCACACACGCTCCAAGATGAGCTTACAAGAAAATAACATGCAAAAGAACCAGCTGAACATCTCTTCCAAATAGTTAGATTGTACCACACCACCACCATGGCGATTATTTTATAGTGCACACCCTAGCTCAATAATGGGACTTCTCCATGCTCTGAGTGTTGAAAATATCAAGAAAACCATATTTGTGCATAAAAATAATGCATGTGCAAACAAAATATGATGTTCACATGAGAGAAGGATTCAAATTATGGAATGAAAAGCGATCTCTTTTAATACTTTCACTATGTAATATGTCTTACTATGTAACGTGTGATGTTATTCTCACCCTAAGCAAGAGTGGAGACATTTATGAAATCCACCAGCACTACTTGAAATGATTGGCATTTCTCCTCTATTGTGTTAGTAAGGCCCATCAGCTTGATCATTCTGTCAAAAGCTTCCCAAACCTACTTGCCCTTACTTGCAAGCTCGCCATTTGATTAATTGTCAATTGTGGCTTTGCAAAATTCCTTCTGGAGATCCCAAAGGTCAGTTGCCTTGTGGTTGAAGAAGTTTTGAGGGGCATCATGGCATGGTTTCCCGGATTAGCTTTCTTCAATAAGTGTCTTGATTTTTTTCCCACTCATTGACACTTGTTGGCAATCTAAGGGGCCTCATGTATGTTCTTTGCAGCAACAATGGCACATTTTCATCATGACACTACAAATGGAGTTCAGAAGTTTCTCCATCTTGGTGATCACCTCCTAGGACTTTTGCAATGGGTTCATTGTGAAAGCATAGTCATTATGGAGCCTCAATAGCTTATCAAAAATTCATATGAAGATATGTAATGTATAAAAATGCACATTAGATAGAGAAAATGTAAATATGGGATTGTAGCTCTTGTCCTTTATGCATGATATGGAGCATTGACCATGAGGAATCTCAAAACACATTCTTTCCATTCCAAAAAAAATTGTAGAAGTTAGAAATGGCCTCCTTTTATAGGCCAAAAGGGCTGCCTTCTCTTATGAGAGACAGCCATGTGTAGCCGCCCTTGTGCGAATAAGTCCAAATCGGACCCTCCAATCCGCCCATGTGTGGCAGCCCTTGAGAAGACAAGTCCGCTTTTGAATTTGGCCACCGGCCACTGGCCATTGACTTCCGACCACCGGCCATCGGCCATTGACTACCGGCCACCGGCCAACCGACCGGTTGTTTTCCGACTACTTTCCGGCCGCCGTCCGGCCATAATATTCCGGCGAAAAAGAATATTCCGGCGATGTTTCCCCTGATTCCCCTGATTCTTGTCTGTGAAAATTTTGGTTTTCGGTGAGTGATTTTTCTTCACGCACGATGGCTTCTCCTCATAATGGGGGCCTTACAAATGTGCGCTTTTACCACAGAAAATTACAAGGGTAAATCAGGCTCCATACTTAACAATCTCCCACTTGGAGACTGATCTCCAAACCAAACCTGTGACTGCTTTCCATTCTGGCTTCTTATCCTTGAATGCCGATTGAAGATGAGTAAAAGCTCAACTTCTCCTTGTTGACCACCTTTGTAAACATGTCTGCAGGATTTTCCCTTGTATGCACCTTTCCTAGCTTTAGTTGTCCCTCTTCCAAAAGAGTGCGTATGAAGTGATATCTCACCTCAATGTGCTTTGTCCTTGAATTAAAGGCTGAGTTCTTCGCAAGATGGATAGCGCTTTGGCTATCACTGTACAAGACACAATTGTCTTGTTTGAATCCAAGCTCTTCTAAGAATCTGTGAAGCCACAGAATTTCTTTGCTTGCCTCCGTCATTGCTACATACTCTGCTTCCGTGGTAGAAAGTGAAACCACTTTCTGCAGCTTTGAAGCCCAGCTTACTGCTGTGCCTCCAACCGTGAACACATAGCCAGTAGTGCTCCTTCGAGTATCTTTGTCACCTGCCATATCAGCATGCATACCCTTCTAGAAAAATATCAGTTCCTCCAAAATACAAAGCATTTGTTGTTGTCCCTTTTAGATACCTAAGTATCCACTTCACAGCTTGCCAATGCTCTTTACCTGGGTTGTCCATGAACCTACTCACAACTCCCACTGCATGTGCAATGTCTGGCCTTGTCCAGACCATAGCATATATTAGAGAACCTACCGCTACAGCGTATGGAACTTTAGACATATAGACTATCTCCTCTTGTGTCTTTGGACACATATCCTTCGTTAGTTTAAAATGACCAGCCAAAGGTGTAGAAACTGGTTTTGCATTTTGCATTGCAAACCTTTCTAGTGCCTTCTTGATGTAATCTTCTTGAGATAGCTTTATTGTCTTCTTCGTCCTGTCCCTTGGTATTTTCATACCAAGTATCCTCTTTACAGCACCTAAATCTTTCATTGAAAAAGATTTGGACAGCTCCTCTTTTAGGTCTTTGATGTGCTGCATGTTAGCACTTGCAATTAACATGTCATCAACATACAACATTAGGATGATGAATTTCCCATCTCCCAAATTCTCCGTGTAGACGCAGTGATCCGCGTTGCATCTTGTGAATCCATGATCCAACATCCATCGATCAAACTTCAAGTACCATTGTCTTGATGCTTGCTTTAAACCATACAAGCTCTTCTTTAATCTGCAAACCATTTTCTTCTTACCTTTTACTTCATACCCCTTTGGTTGAAGCATGTAGATTTCCTCCTCTAAGTCACCGTGAGGGAATGCCGTATTTACATCCATTTGCTCGAGATTTAGATCATGAACAGCCACAAGGCTTAAGACAAGCCTAATTGAGTTCATTTTTACAACAGGAGAAAATATTTCATTGAAGTCAATACCTTTCTTTTGAGAAAAACCTTTTACCACAAGCCTAGACTTGTACCTTTTCTTCCCACCTTCTTCTTCCTTTAGCTTGTACACCCATTTGTTTTGAAGTGCCCGCTTACCTTTAGGCAACTCAACCAACTCCCATGTTTGGTTGCGATGTAGTGAGTCCATCTCCACTTGCATGCTCTTCGTCCATTCTTCTTTGGATTCATGTTACATAGCTTCTTCATATGATTCCGGCTCTCCAGAATCTGAGATCAAGAGATGGTTGAAGGAAGGAACAAACCTTTCTGGAGGTCTACTTGCTCTTGTAGATCTTCGGGGAATAGGTTGAGGCTCCTCATTTGGTTGACGTTGTTGCACATTGTCACCGTTTGCAGTCCTTGAGTCTTCACCCTCCTCAAGCTCCATGTACTCATCACCTGTTTCTTTTGTTTGTTTTCTTTCCAAGTAATCTTTGTACATATTTTGTTCGTTAAAAATTACATCCCTACTCCTTAAGATTTTACCATCTTCAGGATTCCATAGGCGATACCCAAAGTCTCCTTCTCCATAGCCAATGAAGAAACACTTTTTGGGCTTTGCATCTAACTTTGATATTAGGCTTCTATCTATGTGCATGAAAGCCTCACACCCAAACACTTTGAGAAATGCATAATTCACTGGTTTACCTGTCCATGCCTCTTCTGGAACTCCCCCATCCAATGCCGTTGAGGGTGACCGATTGATTAAGTACACAGACGTACTTACAGCTTCCGCCCAAAGCTCAAGCGGTAGGCCTGCATGTAGCCGCATGCTTCGTGCTCGTTCCATGATTGTTTTGTTCATCCTTTCCGAAATCCCATTTTGTTGAGGTGTCCTTGGGGATGTCCTTTGCCTCCGAATGCCATTGCTAGCACAAAAGCTTTCAAATCTTGGCTGCAATATTCGCCTCCATTGTCGGATCTGAGGCATTTAACCTTGGTACCTGTTTCATTCTCCACAAAGGCTTTCCACCTTTGAAATATGGAAAATACATCGGATTTATTCTTCATGACATAAACCCATGTTTTTCTAGTCGCATCGTTTATGAATGTTACATAGTACAATGAGCCACCAAGTGATGGTGTACTTGCAGGACCCCAAACATCAGAATGAACCAACTCAAGTTTTTTATTTTTTCTTTCATTTCGTCATTTTTGAAATTTTACCCTCTTTTGTATACCATAAACACAATCTTCACAGAACTCTAAGTCCACTTCTTTCAAACCTGGTAGAAGCTTCTTTGTTTGAAGGATTTGCATTCCTTTGGCACTCATATGCCCAAGTCGGTAGTGCCACACCGCACTGTCAACTTCTGTAGTTGCTGCACAAGCTGAAGGTTGCGTGCTAACAGTACACAAGTAAAGTGTACCGACTTTTTCACCCTTGGCAACTTTTTCACCGGATACCAAAATTTTCACGAAAAAGAATCAGGCGAATTTTTAGGGGCCTTGGGGGCAGAGGCTCTCGATACTTTTTTTTCCCTCGCCGGAATATTCCTTTTCGCCGGAATATTATGGCCGGACGGCGGCCGAAAAGTGGTCGAAAAACAACCGATCGGTTGGCTGGTGGCCGGTAGTCAATGGTCGATGGGTGGCCGGTGGTCGAAAGTCAATGGCCGGTGGCCGGTGGCCGAATTCAAAAGCGGACTTGTCTTCTCAAGGGCGGCCACACATGGGCAGATTGGAGGGTCCAATTTGGACTTATTTGCAGAAGGGCGGCTACACATGGCTGCCTCTCATAAGAGAGGGCAGCCCTTTTGGCCTATAAAAGGAGGCCATTTCTGCACACATTTCATAGTGTGAAGTTGATGCAACAAGGTGAGTGTGAGGTGGTGAGAGTGAAGCAAGGCGGGAGCTCTATTAAGGGTTTAATCCCTTTGTAAACTACTTCTTTTGAAGTGCTAAAGCCATTGAGTGGCTGCTTTCCCGTGGACGTAGCCCACATTGGGTAAACCATGTATATCGTGTGTACTCTCTCTCTCTCTCTCTCTCTCTCTCTCTCTCTACTCTACTCTATAATCTCTTGTGTGTGAAATCTATCTCTCTCCATTAAGTAATCTACTCAAAAATCTATTTAGCTACGTTTTATTTCCTAACAAGAGAGAGAAAGAGAGAGAGAGAGAGAGAGAGAGAGAGAGTCTCATTCTCAAGACTGAAAAAAAGAGTACCTTTGACCAAAATTTGGGCAAAAGAATTGGTTTTTAACCAAAGAGGGGAGTACTGGGATCTTAGCAATTTGGGTGGAAGAATTGGGTTTGAATCATTGCAAATCCGTCCAACACACAATCTCTTAGCATGCAGTTTCTTATGGAGTAGCAAATACTAAGATGGGTTGCACAATAGAAAGGTATTAGCAACCACCCAAATAAGAAATAAACAATACAATGCACATTACTTCAATGTATGTGTTTTAAATGAGGGGAAAAGCTAGATAATATGCCCTCTTGTGCAAAATGGCGTACTTCCTAAAGTGGCGCATGAAACATGTCATACAACTCACACAATATTCAAACACTTATGTTGCATGCATCCAATCAAGTTTCATAGAACTCATACTTTAAAGTGAAGGCCAAACAATTGGGCATATATATTAACATCAAAACAAAGATTTTAGGTGAAAGGGAAGCTATCTCCACCACAAATAATCTTGTTATGGTATTGAAGATAAAAATGCATTAGAAAATTCTTAATTAGGAGTATAATTAAGATCAAGTATAATTAACTATCTTGAACTATGAGAAGCAAGAGTACAAGGTTCATAAGCTGCCCCTTCATTAAAATTCACGTGTTAAAAGTAGAAGCTCACATTGAGACAATTTCAAGGATGGCTTGGTAACTCATGGGTGGATCTCACAAAATACTCTATAATATGTGTGATTATATTTCAAGATGGTTAAGTATAATTAACCATCTTGAACTATGGGAAGCAAGAGTACAAGGTTCATAAGCTACCCCTCCATTAAAATAAAGGCGTGAAGAGTAGAAGCTCACATTGAGACAATTTTGAGGATGGCTTGGTAACTCAAGGGTGGACCTCACAAAATCCTCTGCATTATGTGTGATTAAAACCTAATCATAACCCTCATTTACAAATTTTGTGTAGTGGAATAAAACTACCCCTTTTTCTTCATAAACTTGTAGTTTTTTTAAAAATTTTGAATTAAAAAATACCCCTCTTGCAAGTTTAAATCTATCTTTGATGTGGACAATAAAATGCTCTCATGTCAAGCATATGTAATACATTAGTACATACCTCCAAGGTGCACCCCCTGGGCTTGGTAATAACTCAAAGGTAGATTGTGCATGGTTACTTGAGAGTACAAAAGAACTATGATTGCATTTGATTGCAAAAATCAGACACATGAGGATAAACACAAGTAATGAGCCTCTAGGTGTGTGTATACATATAAAAGCAGTAGTTTTTATGCATAAAAGTGAGAAAAACGAAGCAATCCGGCCAAAAATATTATGAATGACTATATATAACCAATTATTGTGTTGATTTTGGTTTATTGATATATTTTGGGTTTATTTAGTTATTTTTCTTTTATTTTTGTTAATTATTTGGAAAAAAAAAGAAAAAGAAAAACAGATGAGATGGAGTCGGAATGACAAAAGAAAAATACAAGAATGATCAATAAGCAAAGAACATCATATGGTGAAGCTTGGGTGCAATTATGAAAAAAGTTGTGGAAACCCAATCCGGCCAGTTTTTAGACAAAATGGCAAATTATTCAAAATTGGTCAAACAGAGTCCAAATGGAGAAATTTTTGAGCCTAAAGTGCAATTCACGACGAGATAGAAGCACATGTCAAATTTCATGGCAAGTGGTCCGAGGACCCCCAATATAAGATATTTTGGGGCCCACTTACTATTTCATTTCTACTATTCACACTTAGAGAGAGAGCTAGAAAGACCTAGAGCGTGTGAACTTTGATGGATTTGTACGACCCACACGGGACACCATCCAACGCCAAACATGAGAGGTAGGCCTCACCATATGCCCTCATTTTTGTATGCTTACTTCATCCAAAAACCTACGAAAAAAGCAATGTGGCATCGCGGGGAAGAGATCAAAACAGGACCGTAACGCAGCAACTACTAACGTGATAGCTACAGGACTTGATAGGGGGTTCACCTAAGCTAGATGAGCACGTCTATGACCTCCTATGCTAGTTTAGGCCATTCAAAAAAACCCTAACTTCTTGAAGCCTTCAAAAGCCGACCCAAAATAAAGCTACCAGAATGCTACCAAATTTCAGGAATAGGTGCCCCTCGAGGGTGCCTACAATCCTAACTAATTTACTCTAGAGTCAAACTACCAAAAGGTTGTCAAAACATCAAGCTAGGCTTTGGACACGCAAAGCGTCATTTCGCTTCACGGACAAACGATGCATCCATTGCCACAAAACTTCACAAGCATCATTGACATACCATCAACAACCAACACATATGGTCCAACAACAAGAAAAATTGTTGCTGACCATCTCCTCTCAAAAAGACGCTATTTGAGTGACAAATCACCAAAAAGGGTATCCATAAGGCCAGACACTACACCAAAGCCATGGAAAGGTGTCCTACTGCATCCACAAGCCGGAGAGAATGACCTAAAGAGGAATCACCAGGAAAATTCATCTCCAAGTGAAGGGATCCCTTTCATAGATTGAAATGCCAAACATGGAGCTTCTAAGCTAAACAACTAACTTTCTAGGATGAAAACTAGCTATTAGGGCTTAGGGCACATGCACAAAGCACTTCAAAGCATCAGAGATTATTTTTACCAACCTAGACATCATACGCGTGCATGATGTCTCATAGCCAATTTTTGCATGAGAACTACTCGTTTGAATCCATAAACACATTGTGCATGCTCTCAACATGAAGTACAAAAAATTTCATAAGATTTGGAGCTGGTTAGGGTGTCCAATGCCAAAAAAACACAAAGTCTAGGCCTAATCCCACAATTTGGCCTTAGACCTACCAAAAGTGCTCCAAACCAAGTGAAATTTCACACAAGGCAACACATAGCATATACATCATACCCCTATGCTCAAATAACCATTTTCCTAGATTAGACATCATACAAGTATGATTTCTAGACCTGTCACATAGGAGTTTTGTCAACACTTTGGGCATCCAAATTTGTATAGCATGGCACATAGAGCACATACACAAAGTTTGGGCACCTTTGGGCATGTTTTGATCACCATCCTCATCATTTTACAAATCTAAGTGTCTTAAACACCTTCTATGGCCTTGGACACATGATCACTAGTCCAAATTCATATTTGCACACATCAAAGCAATACACACATCATGAGCTACCTCTGCACCAAGTTTTAGCCAAAAGTTCCAACTTAGACATCATATGCATATGATGTCTAGATCCCTTGAGTCGACATGCTGCTGTGATTTTGACAACTCTAACACTTTTACCACATCATTATGAGCTCCCCATCAAATTTTCATCACATTTGTATATTATTTGACCTCCAATTACCCAAAAGGTGGAAAGCTAAACGCACATACCCTTTTTATGGCTTTTAACATCCATTTTCAAGCTCAATTTCAAATATGAGGCTATGGGCACCACGCACATGCTATACACATCTTCCCCAATGATTTTTAAGTATTTTTGCAACAACAGACATCGTACTCGTATGATGTCTACTCAGTCATACAGATGCCAAACTCCACATATTCATCATGAGCATGTTCTCACCACATTGTATAAAGGCCATGCATTTGATTTGGACAAGTTTGAGTAAGGTTGTGACCACTTGGATCCCAAAGACGAAAAATCCTAGCCTAGGACACATTCTATGGCCCCAACCACATGAATCATCTCCAAATCAAAATTTGAGATAATGAGAGGGCTACCCATCATCTGGGGATACCAAAAATCTCAATAGAGACATCATACATGTATGATCTCTCCAGAGGCCAAAATGACCAATCAGGGGGGATTTCTCACTTCTAATACCATTATTGCTATAAATATGGAGCCTCATTTACCCCTTGTAATTTTTAGTATTAAAAACACACGTTTGTAAGGCCCCCGCTATGAGAAGAAGCCATCGTGCATGAAGAAAAATCACTCGTCAAAAAACGAAAATTTTCACTACCAGTCCTCAAAATATTCCTTTTTTCCAGAATATTATGGCAGGACGGCGGCCAAAAAGTGATCAAAGAATGGTCGGTCAGTTGGTTGGTTGGCTGGTTGTCAATGGTCGATGCTCGATGGTCAAAACTCAATGGCCGGTGGCTGAATTCAAGACAGACTTGTCTTCTCATCTGATTGAGCAATCCACAACAGAAGATCATAAGGCGGCCTTGGAATGGGAAAAGCGGATGATCCACTCAGTTGGAGTCCAAGGGCTGGCCACAAATGTGCTTAGGGAAGAGTGGATACAAATGCCACTATCCTACCCTCTCCTAAAGTATGAAGTTATTGCCATAAAGAGAAGAGTTGAAGTAGAAGATATAGAGCCACTATACGAAGGGATGTCAAGGACCCAAAAGCTACAAAGAGGATTGTGGACTCCCAGCAAAAGTGGAGAAAAGGGTGGCTCCTCAAATAGCATGCATTTTTGAAGTACTTGGTAGAAGCCCGAAAAAGCATAAGGGATGACACCCTGTTTTGTCGACTACCTTGCATACGCACATCGGCAAACCAATCTAGACTCTTGAAGAAGCATCCCACCTGGCTCAACTACTCGTCAATGCTACCACCCAAGGAAAGAGAGAGAATAAGTGTTTCTTATACGGTGAAAACCATAAAGGGCACCGTTAAGATGTTCATTGGCTCTCCTGACTTAACGTGTATAATGATCAAGAAAATATGCAAGACCCTCTTAGCATGCCTCAAAGTGTTCACTGTAAGGTCCCTCCCTAAACCCTAGAGCCATTCAGAACTTTTTTCAGCCTAGAAAATAATTTAGAAAAAGAAAGGCCGATAAAGAAGTCATGCGGACAACGAGACTTTACTCCAAAATGAAAAGACAAGGATATTTGGATAAGAAATTACGTCATCCTATATTTTTTTCCAAAAAGATTAAGATTATTTTTGTACTTCTTCGTGAAGATTCGCGTGGGAACTGATCTAGATTGGGAACTGGGAGAAAAAGGGACTAACTTGATTTAAAGATAAAGTTAAGAGATAATAACTAAGAAGAAAATTGGGGTCCAATAGGAATTAAGAAGAGAATTGGGGTCCAATAGCATTTGAGAAGAGAATTAGGGTCCAATAGAAATTAAGAAGAGAATTGGGGTCCAATAGCATTTGAGAAGAGAAATGGGGTCCAATAGCAATTGAGAAGAGAATTGGGGTCCAATAGGAATTGAGAAAAGAATACCCATCATTTCCTATATAAGCACCCACACATTATTGCTAAGCTACTTGCATACTTACCATGCTCAAGATTATGCTTAAGTAAATCAAGGTTTCCATCAAACCTTGCTCTTGCTCTCTCCCTCTCTTGAAGTCCAAACCCTTGAGGGTTTTGTGAAGAACCTCCTCTTTCCTTGTTAACCCTCACGGCTCACGGACACTCTATCACCTACGACGGACGTTGTAACCTATGGCGGACATTGTATTATTTATTTGGTAGAGTCAGGTACCGGGCTTGTCGGTCCAATAGGAAAAGGGTAAGAGTGATCGCCGATGAGAGGCGCACTCTAACTGGAACATTCAAGGGATTAGTTGGCTAAGCATGGGCGCCCAAGTGTGAATGGGGCGAGCTCATATAAAAGTCAACTAAACCTAAAATTCACTCATCCTCTCATTTGTGCAATAGAAGAATGATCTTGCTCCATCTCCATCTCCATCTTCTTCTTCTTCACCTCCTTGTGTGTGTATGTGTGTGTGTGTGTGTGTGTGTGTGTGTGTGTGAGAGAGAGAGAGAGAGAGAGAGTGTGGGCAATCGAGCATTACGAAGGCACGACAGCGGTGAAGCGGTTGAGCGCGGCGTAGCGGCGTCTCCTTCTTCTTCGCGGCGAGGAATCCTCCACGAAGCAAGCGTAGAGCGGTGAGTGACACACCATCGCCTTCTTTGAGCTTACTAGTTTAGGCTTGTTGTGTGCTTGGAGCCATTTGTGGCTCGCACACGGTGTATCGGCAAGTTCCTTGCATTGACACGTGCGACATACACGCACATTTTTGGCACCGTTGCCGGGGAATGCCATACATGAAGCTCGAGTAGCACTCTGTGCTTCTCTATGGTGCAATTTCTATTGTAGGAAAGGTAAGGAAGGAGTGTGTGTGTGTGTTGAGAAGAGGGATTTGGTGTTACACTGTGTGTTTTTTTTGTTAATGGAGTTTTCAAAGGTTCTGTGTTATTTCTCTGTGTATTAAGGTAGTTAGTTTTCTTTGTTAATAGAGATTTCAAAGGTTCTATGTTTATTCTCTGTGTATTAAGGTAGTTAGTTTTCTGTGTACAATAAGTAGGAAGTAGATTAGTGAGAGTTAATAGAGTGTGTTAGTGTGTAAGAGTAGGTGTATTAGTTAGAAGTAGGTAGAGAGAGTGTGTGTGTGCTCTCACGCAGGCCGCGGCGGCCTTATCCTTAAATAAATAAATTTATAAAAAAAAGTTAAAAAAATTTTAAAGGTAGGACCGGGATCGGGAATATCTCCCAGACCCAAGCCCAAGCTCACGCTTAGGCCTAGGCCTCAGTCGCCTTTTAGAAAAACGAATTTTAGCTTCACACGTAGCTAAAAATTGATTTTTGAGGACCAATGGAAAGTCAGATGCCCGAAAATTGTGTTGTAAAGCACACAGCGACCCTCTAAGTGATACGCTCGTTTCGAGCTATCACACACTTTAATAAAAAAAAATCAAACATTAAAAAACATTCAAAAAACATAAAAAACAAGAAAAAATCAAGTAGAAAACGGGGTGCAAAACACCCACAAAACAAAGCAAGTAACCTTTGAGGGTACTTGCCGACACTTGTAGGGCACCCAAAGCACATGTATCTACGCTCTGGTCGTGTGCTAGAGTCCGAACAACTAGCTAGTGCTTCGATTTACGGGGGTACTCACTATCTTTCCACGCTAGGGTCTACACCCTTAGCGGGGACCCAAGGTAGTGCAACCCAAGACCCAAATATAGCGGCTAGCGACTCTTCCTCTGACTACTATATTATGGAAGAGCATCTTACACAAAGCCCCGGGGGAACAAATGAAACCGTGCCTAGCTGGGCCCAACAACCTGGAACTAGTGTTTTTAGCCGTTTGATGGAAACTTTTAGTAGAGCTATGCGCTCTGAACATACCGCTAGTGAAGTAAACGAAGGGGGTGGGGAAGTAGAATCACCATTCACATCTCTTATAGACCCCACACTCCCTCAGAGTGTCCACGTGGGCATGTTACCTACCTCATTTAATGAGGGCCCTACCGAGCTACCACCTTCCAAAGTCGCCTCTAAGGTAGCGGTGACTAAAAGTCAAAAAACGGGAAGCAACATTGCATCCACCTCACGACAACCCTCTAGTACACCAAGTTTGGACGGGGTATTTCTCAATGAAAATTGGGAATATGACCTACACATGGAGACTTTGACTGACCTATACATGGGTTACACATACCATGTGGGTTGTTTAGAAGTTGTACAATCCACATCTAGTCCCACTAGTCTAGAGGAACAACAACACATGATCTGCAATGTCATCCGTAGGATTATCCAGTCAGAGAGGCAAAATCGAGGAATAAACATACCTTCGACGGGTCCTATGCAATTTTTAGACACGGGCAAAGGGAAACAACCCACTCTATCACACATGGAGACTCCCTTAGTGAGTCCCATCGATCCCTCATATGTTGTTTCGCCAGGGGTCTCAATGCAATCTGAGCCCACAAGTGATAGCTTTAATTTTCCAAGTCTAGCTCATCTTTCCCTTGATGACACCACGGCTATCATGCCTACCCCAATGATGGGCATGCCAAGAAACACACCATGGACCTCGTTTGTTAGTAAAGCACCGCTACATGGTAGCTCAATGCCTGCAATAGTACCTACAAGTGCGAACCAATCGTATGCACCTATGGGTCCACGTACTCATGTAGTCCCTACCCCTCCCATTGTTTCAACTACTTATGCTCCACAACCACAATACACAAGTTCTTATTTCCATGGGACTATACCGGCTAGCATTAGCATGTCACATCCGACGTCTGCTATGCCTAGGGCCACTCATATGAACTATGGACCACCACATGGCACAACATCGTACCCAACCTGGAACCCAAGGGCTTCCTATGCACCAATCCCAATGCCAATACCTACTCCACATGTAGTCTCTGAAGCGCCTTCACCCACGGTGCCTGCTCACTTAGGTGACTTGGCAACATTTGCTCAAGCTATTGGTCGATCTATTGCTGAGAATATGCGTAACACGCCTGATAGAGAGCCTAGAAGTAAGGCAGTTCAAATAGCCAAGCTCACACAAAAATTTAGTGGAGACGGGGATGTGAGAAAGCATATCGAAGTGTTTGAACAAATATGCGATTCTCTAGGAGAACACAATGACCTACATAAGAGCAATGCTTTAAGCCTAACCTTAAGTGGAAAGGCAGGGGATTGGTATAGAACCCTAAGGGGGGAAGAAAAAACGATTTACCCTACTCTTAGGAGACTGTTCTTAAAAGAATACATACGAGAGGAAGTGCTTTGGGGTGTAGCCTCTCAGCTCCAGAAAGCCCAACGAGAGGAAGGAGAGTCGGTGAGAGACTTTATAAGTCACTTGAAGCATTTGAACTCTCGTTGTAATCCAAATGAGCTCTTCAACAATACCTACAATAGTGGACCTCCATAAATCTACAAAGGAATCCACACCTCCCAGTGTTCAAGAATCACCTGATGAACCACCTACACCTTCACTTCTCCACAGCCTCCACCTACAATAGTGGACCTCCATAAAGCTACAAAGGAATCCACACCTCCCAGTGTTCAAGAATCACCTGATGAACCACTTCAAGTTCGATCCTGGGAGAGTACCTTACCACCCTTGCAACTCGATGAGGCACCTAAGGTAATAGAAAACTACTGGCAAAAATCCTCACCTATTATTGACTGGAACAATTTGTTTCAAAGGGTGACGAGCACATTTCAAACAGTATGACCTACCCAAGGAAGGGGGGAGTGTTTGCTGACAGTCATCATTCACTTACTTCCCTCTCAACCTTCCTCCCTGACCTCTCAATCTCCCAATCTTAGGGAATGTACATATAAAGCCTTATACTCACAAAAAACAAAAATAATAAAGAGCAAGAGCAATTAGCAAACGAGTATGCACAATAAAAGTCAAAACATTGACTCAGACCTACACATTCACATTTGGTACACTGAAACAGAAACCTATGTCATTAAAAACCTTTGATCCTCATCACTCGGGTGATGGAGGGTAGGTAAGATTAGTACAATAGGAGTGTTTCTGCTTTAGAGTTGAGTGATTAGCAAAGTTCCTTTTCCCACTGATGTGCCTCCTAGAGGTATTCTTTGTGTTTCCTTGTGTGCACAGGAACGTGTTGCTGTGGTTAGGATTTGGACCTTCATGGAATCTTTATCTCGACTCACTCTTCAAGTCAAGCGCGACCATCAACACAAACAGGTGTATCTTGTCCATTAACATTGCCTCTTATCTTTTTGCATCCATGTTTGTCTGCTTTAATTGTGATTGGTAGCATAATACTCAGCGCATTTGCTTAGTACCAAACATTAAATTCAATGTCATTTTTTGTCATAATCACTTGTCTAGGTTTAAAAATCAAGCAGTCCGACTAAGCTAGTTTGACCAAGTTAGGTGTTAGAGATCTTCTCTTAATACCATGGGGAATGCATTCCTAATAATCAATGGTTACTTAGGTTCTTAATCCGATTTAAGCAGCATTGTGTGAAATGTACTAGGGCTTTCTAGTGAGCTTGACCCTATTGACCTTTAGCTTAAGTATTATAAAGGGAGTTTACTAGTGTGATGAGCCTAGGGAGGGTAACAGTGTTATACGACCCCCCAAAGTTACAAAATTAAAATGCTAAAAATGAACAAACAAAAAATCAAAGTGCCACATTGTAAAATATTAAGCTGGAAGAGAAATCTCAGCTTGATTGGGTACTTCACTCACATGTATCGCCTATGGTACTAGAGCCCTAGAGGTTCCCAGTGTGGGCGCTTTTCCTTCAAAAGCACAAAACCCAAGGCATACAAAATACGCACACACATCAAAATTGAATCACTGTGAAAAGACTTTGGGGGGTCAAAGAAAAGGTAATCAGTCAGGTGATGATTTCATGAGAAATTCCTTTTATCGTAGCTTAACTACAAGGTCTTCTAGGTATAGCCTCTAGTCAGCCCTCGAACATGAAATACTTGGCTCTCGCGATTAAACAACTTAATTGACCAGAGAAAATTAAGAAGCTTACCCATGGTATTAATAGTCGATCTCTAGTGCCTTTCGACCGTTAAATTAGCGACCCCAGACTTGTTTAATGTTTTACCTTTACATCTGTTTATGCATTTGATTATATTGCAATTTAATGTTTGTTGTTGCTGACAAATTGTTTAAATTTCTGTTACCAATCAATTTGTTTGCCTAAAACTACATATGCTTTTAATCGCTTATGAGAATGCAATTACTGTGCCAATGTTGTTTGATTTTGCAGTGACTGAAGAAGGCTAGGGACATTCATCTCAAATGCTCTTCCACCTCGACCAACGAGCTTCAACTCAATAGCTTCTGAGGACGGAATCTACATCAGGAAGGGGGGCATGTTAACCCTCACGGCTCACGGACACTCTATCACCTACGACGGACATTGTAACCTACGGCGGACATTGTATTATTTATTTGGTAGAGTCAAGTACCGGGCTTGTCGGTCCAATAGGAAAAGGGTAAGAGTGATCGCCGATGAGAGACGCACTCTAACTGGAACATTCAAGGGATTAGTTGGCTAAGCATGGGCGCCCAAGTGTGAATGGGGAGAGCTCATATAAAAGTCAACTAAACCTAAAATTCACTCTTTCTCTCATTTGTGCAATAGAAGAGTGCTCTTGCTCCATCTCCATCTCCATCTTCTTCTTCTTCACCTCCTTGTGTGTGTATGTGTGTGTGTGTGTGTGAGAGAGAGAGAGAGAGAGTGTGTGGGCGATCGAGCATTACGAAGGCACGACGGCGGTGAAGCGGTTGAGCGCGGCGTAGCGGCGTCTCCTTCTTCTTCGCGGCGAGGAATCCTCCACGAAGCAAGCGTAGAGCGGTGAGTGACACACCATCGCCTTCTTTGAGCTTACTAGTTTAGGCTTGTTGTGTGCTTGGAGCCATTTGTGGCTCGCACACGGTGTATCGGCAAGTTCCTTGCATTGACACGTGCGACATACGCGCACACTCCTTCCTCTTCATTCTAAATCCCTTTCCTTCCTCCTTGAGCCTCACATCTCTTCAAGAAGGACTTCAAACCCACTTCCCTCTTGTTTAGAGGAGGTAATCTTCATTTCTAGTAGGTTTAATTAATCCATGTGTTTTAATAATAGGAAGGTTTATGAGTATCATTTTAGGTTTAAGATTTAATGGTAACCTTGGAATTATGGTTCAATATTAATGGTAGTTATGCATCATTAAGTTAAGCTTCAAAGGTAGATTTGCACTCATAAGCTAAGCTTTAATGGTAATTTTGCACCTAGGTGTAAGCTTTAGTGACTACCTTGTATTTTTAGGTTTAAGCTTTAATGAAAACCTTGCAATTAGGGTCAAGTGATAAGAGTATCTATGCATCATAAATTTAAGCTTCAAAGCTCTCATAAGCTAAGCTTGAATGGTAACTTTGCACTTAGGTGTAAGTTTTAGTGATTACCTTGTATTTTAGGTTTAAGCTTTAATGGAAACCTCGCAATTAGGGTTAAGTGCTAAGAGTATCTATGCATCATTAAGCTAAGCTTCCAAGGTAGATTTGCACTCTTAAGCTAAGCTTTAATGGTAACTTTGCACTTAGGTGTAAGCTTTAGTGACTACCTTGTATTTTAGGTTTAAGCTTTAATGGAAACCTCGCAATTAGGGTTAAGTGCTAAGAGTATCTATGCATCATTAAGTTAAGCTTCCAAGGTAGATTTGCACTCTTAAGCTAAGCTTTAATGGTAACTTTGCACTTAGGTGTAAGCTTTAGTGACTACCTTGTATTTTAAGTTTAAGCTTTAATGGAAACCTCGCAATTAAAGTTAAGTGCTAAGAGTATCTATGCATCATTAAGCTAAGCTTCCAAGGTATATTTTCACTCTTAAGCTAAGCTTTAATGGTAACTTTGAACTTAGGTGTAAGCTTAGTGACTACCTTGTATTTTAGGTTTAAGCTCAAATGAAAACCTCGCAATTGGGGTTAAGTGCTAAGAGTATCTATGCATCATTAAGTTAAGGTTCAAAGGTAGATTTACACTCTTAAGCTAAGCATTAATGGTAACTTTGCACTTAGGTGTAAGCTTTAGTGGCTACCTTATATTTTAGGTTTAAGCTTTAATGGAAAGCTCGAAAACGCATAAATTATAGGATGACCTTCTAGCTTCTTAAATGGAAAGTTAGGCACCATAAGAAAAGAATAGTTGTCTAAGCTCAATAGAAGTAGTTTAATTTTTGGTATTGAAGAGTATTTCTCAAGTTGTCAATTTCAAGTTTGTTTGCAAATACGGGATAGGGGAGATAGAGGATAACTTCGTGGAATTGATCTCCGTGTTGTTTTGAACCGAAAACTCCACAGGCTTCCATGGAGACGCCCCATGGATGGCAAAGGATTGCAAAACCTGGGATTTATATAAAACGGGGATTGAACTTAGAAAGTTGGCATTTTTGAAGAGACATTAACCATCAAACTGCCTATGGCAAAAATTCGCTTGTATTTTCTAAATAAACTTGGCTGGTAGATAATTAATGAAAGTAAGAATTAAGGTTTATAAATGAATGAACCTGTGAAGATTCAACTAGGAGTTAAAAAGGAATCTCGAGAGGTGATAAGGATATCCCATTTCAAAACATATATTTAACTAGGAGTTTTGAAGATTGTCTGGAAATGACCGGAAACCAAGATGGATCTTCTTGGGGTCAATTTGATTGAAAGGCCGGCCCATTGAGAGGATTCTCTTGGGGAACTTGACGGAGATTGTCCCTTTTCGGCTACGGTAGTGTAACTGGCAAGTTGTTATACCTAGGTCATTCATGCTCGAGGGATAAGGGATGAATGGGTTTGTTTTATTTTTACCCGGCCGGGTGAAGTACCTGCGGTATCTTATTGAAAATCGGCCATAATCCGGGTATGGCCTGATGCCAATAGTTGGATGAGAAGGTCATACTCAGGGAGGATGATGTGAATTTAATTAAGAAAATTTGTTCGACTTAGTTGCTTAAAAAGGAACTGGAAAGGCTAGGAATATAGGGGCTATCTTGTGCATCTGTCACCAATTGGTGCTATACCTCTCGAAATAAAATGCTTAGGAATGAATGATTAAATTACTTGATGAGCCTTTCCCAAACACTTAATTCTGGGAGATATTGTGAAGGTGTTGCCATTTTGATGGCTTGTAATCGATTATCTTGGCCTGAATGGGGAGGCAAGATGAACTGGTTGAAATTAAATGTGTTGCATGATTAGTTAGGAAACTAGATACAAGCTAATTATAGCAGATAAAGAAAAGGAAATGAATTAAAAGTTTCTAAATAAAGATCTGGTGGGAACAACCAGATAAATTTCCCTGAACAAGGGTATGTAACAGATTGCATGCTGCTTGTTGTTTGATGATGTCTGATAGACTGTTGTCTTCCTGATTTTGTAGTAGTTAAGTACTACCTCGGGAAGGGATTTTCATGAAATGGTTCGGTGGGTGGGCGGATCCGGAGGGTCAAATGGTCGGATGTTGATTTATAATTTTTTTTTTAAACGCTAGGACTACGTGGGATAAAAATGGGTAATCGGGGACGAGCGAGACCAGGTAGGATTGCAAGATCCCTCTTCTTCGGGGAAAGTGATAACTGCCATGCCTGCTTGTCAAGAAAAAGGGGTTATCGCCATGAACCAAGGGAGAACAAGAAAGCAAGAGCAGATCCTCAAGTTAAAGATCAAGAGAATCAAGACTAAGGACCACGATTTTGGGTGCGGAAAGTTGTCAAGGACAGATTGATCATGAGAAGCGAATAGAATTGTTGAATGAAGGGATGTACCCCCTTGGGTTGGCATTCAAAATAGACCGGAGTCCTGTTTGAGTGTCGGTCCCAAGTGAGAGGGATACCTGCAGGTAGATCTATGTCATTCCTTGGAACGGTCTAGAGGACTAAGAGAGGTGAGCAGGGTCGAGTCTGGGTATGGCCCTCACAAGTGGTATCAGAGCCTAATTTTGAATCTTGGACCTTGGAATTTAGCATTTTGGATTTAAGATTAATGCATAAGAGAAAAACAACTCAGTTCAGTGCCCAAATTTCAATTATATCACAAATTGAAGTCTTGATGTTTCCAATAAATTATTCAAAATTTTTCAAGATGGCTTGGGATTTGCCAGAAGAAATTCAGTGGATTATCTATGAGAGGATGGAAACTGCTACGCTAGAGTGAAGGCTCGCTATGCTGGAACATTTTAGGGAGCTTTTATTTCGAGCAAGTGGGAAGTGTGAGTAAAGTTGAAAATGAATGATATAGAAATTTGTGAAAGAATAGGTATTTGTGCGAAGACGCATGGAAGTGACATACATGAATGAAGACACATGCACTTGTGCGAAGACACATGAAAGTGGCATGGATGAAACTTTTATTGAGCTTTACTTATCATTCTCCATTAAGCTTAGTAATAAGGAGCAAGATTGGGTAAGGTAGCTACCACATGAAGAATTAATTTTTGGGACATTCACTGGAAGATAATTTTGAGTAGTAATGAAGAAATCCAAGAAGTTCTTGTGATTAGCCACAGATAAAGCTATAAGTATATATAGCAAGATGAAAAGAAGAAAAAGTTAGATTCTGTCATAGTGTATTAAAGACAATCAAAATTTATCGAGTTAGTAAGCACCTTTCTATTGTTGAGACTGAATGCATACAAGTCCGGTAAAAGTGGAAGTTCTTCACATGTAAGATCTATCATGAGCTGTGCAAGAGTTGTGCTTGACATTGTCTCCATCACAGTAAGTAGGTTGTCTCGAAAGTAGAGCTCCATTGATAAAGGTTTGTTCTCGAGGCTGTTCTCTGTATCTTGGTCGAGTGGAATAAGCTGCCCACTAAGAAGATGATATATAATACAGTAAAAAGATACTAAGAAATTTTGAGAGCTTATAATGAACTTGCAAG
This sequence comes from Adiantum capillus-veneris, assembly GCF_014529385.1. Lineage (NCBI taxonomy): Eukaryota > Viridiplantae > Streptophyta > Polypodiopsida > Polypodiales > Pteridaceae > Adiantum > Adiantum capillus-veneris. The sequence goes on along the minus strand of NC_140935.1, from coordinate 7,141,090 downwards.
TTATGGACTTCTTTGCAAAATATAGATTTTGTTCTGTGATTGTTTCCTATCCCAGTTATCATCTAAAAAGTCCAAACAGCTCTCAGACTTGCAAATGAACATTGTTGCGGTAGTTCTTATTTGCTCATTGAAGGAAAAATCTACAAACACTTCAAGAGACATAAATAGTGCAAGCCGAACTATTTTTGTGGCAATTGAATACTTGAGGGACTTTTGTATATCCTGAAACAACTTATTCCTAAAGCTTTCCCTAGTTTGTGAAGCAGACAGGGACCAATCCTTGCTGTCAAAGAATGGAAGTGACAAAGGAGCTACACGACCCCAACCAATGGAAGTTCTCGGTTCCACATATGACATCATAAAAGAAAATTCCATTATCTGCAAGTTCCTTGTGTTGTCTTCCTCGGTACATTTGCTCACCAATAAACGCATGGAAAGCATCAAAAATCCCAACTATGCTCTCAAATGGTTGCCAATCTATCCTATTCGATGGATAAATATTTGAAACATACCAAAGATGATATCCACCACTTAATATTCGAATATAATCATTGACTAAGTGAGATGCTGAAATAACTTACAGTTGGGTTGATGCCTTGTGTTAGAAGCTGGACACACCCCACGGCAACTAACTACTCGCAAGATTATTATTTTTGTAATTATTCATTGATTGTGGAAAACCTGATTTTTTCACCTTGTAAATATTGGGACTTACAGAAGTTTCCAGATTGTATCCCAGTTTTGATAGTTAGATTGAGTAGATGGTTGATTTTGGAACTTTAGGGTTTGAGAATTGTAAGGTATATATACCACTTTTTGATCTTAATGAAGGACTTTTTGTCATTTTTAAAACAAGTTTTGAAGTCTGTGAGTGAGCGTACTGTGTAGGAGAGAGAGTGTGAGCTTCATCTTGACTCTACGTGTGCACCGGTGGTCGGAATCGAGTGTGGAGAAGTGCAGCGTGTTGCCCTCGACGAGAGCTACGAGCCGATACATACATTGCGCGCGTACGGTCCGGTCTTGCGAGCTCCTTCTACGAGCTTCATCTGGTGTTTCGGTGAGCATACGTTGTCCGATTTTACATTGCAGCATATCCACGCGTTCACATTGAGTAGAGCTACACATTAGGCACTTTAGATTTTGGAAACGAAGACCTGCAGATTTCGGCCAGACATCCTACGTGATTTTGCACTAGGTGTTTTGGGTTGAGGTTTTAGTTCATAGACCTTAGGGAGAGCGACCTATTGGTATTAGTAGGGTCTCCTTCAAGTTCTATGGTGTTTCGAAATTGTTTGATGGGTGTTCGGCTCTAGAAAGCGTTGTAGGAAGTTGCCTCTTATGCACTCTTGAAGGCTGCGACTTAGACAATTGGTAGAGACCTTTGTAGGAATTAGTTAGGAGTCGGTCGAGTGTAGCTTAACACCTTATGCTTGCTTCCACGCGCCTGCGGGTCAAGCTTCGTCCTTAGCTGACATTATATGTTAGGTGAGTTCTCGCTGTGCTGACGTCCGTCGCGGCGTATCCGTCCAACACCTTGGAAAACTTGGAGGAGATGTTTGCAAGCTTAAGTCTGCATGCTGGAAAGCATGTTGTATGAGGACCTCTTTCACCAACTTGCTTTGTGCACACACTTTAAACTCTTTAACTTGACCCTTGAAAGCCTCCACGAAATCATTGCGTTGCCTCCTCTTCCTCCTCTTAGTTTGCAGTAGAACCCAACTTCCGATAGTTATTCGAGATGGAATCCATGCTTGATCGTCTGTAGTATAACTGTTAAAAATGCTAACAGAGTCAATGGTAGTGCTAGGCCTTCGAGAAGTAGGCATGGTGTACAGTAGAATGAATAAACAGAAAGGTTAGCGCAAATATGAAAAAGGGAAGAAGTTTTGAGAGGGAAGTAGAGCTACTCAACGTCATATTTGGGCGGGAACAAAGATACTAGATAGAGTCTTCAATGAAAGTTCTGAAATTCCTTGGTACATAGTTAGTACGACTTACATCATTTATGCCTTGAAAGCGTGAAATTGTGCGATTTGATGAACCAAAATAATATTTCCTTCCTTTTTTTAAAAGAGCTTGACTCCAAAATGTCGATTTTCAACGTTACGTTACCCTCTTCCTCATTGGTCAAGCGCCACTCTCTCTCTCTAGAACTGAAAGGCCCAAAAGTGAGTCCAACTTTTTCCTAATGTATACAACCACCAAAAGAGAAGGATTAGGGATGATCTATGACGTAAAAGAGTATAGACGTTACTCATTACCTACAAGTTTGTGTTCTTTGTGGACCACCAAGCTTTATTGTATTTGGTCAACAAGCCCATGCAACACTGGAAGAATAGTGAGATGGTTCATCATTCTTTTGGAATTTGATTTCACTGTAGTTGTAAAAAAAGGCACAACACACCAAAGAGCAGACCATTTATCAAGGATTATTTCAGGAAAACCACCGAAAGGAGTAGAAGATGACCTACCAGATGCATATTTGTTCTTAGTGGAAATGATACCCTGTTGGTCAAAAAACATGGTTTCATTGATGACTATAGCTCAAGTGGATTCTCAAATATCACTTCCTATTACACCAAAATTAATTGGGCAATCGGCTATGTATCAATTACTAGTTGGGAGGCTATGCAAAAGAAATTGAGATGGAATATTGCTTTTGTGTGTTAATCTTGAGGAGAAAATCTAAACTTTCAAGCTCACATTACCATAGTAGGACTTCACTTTGCGAAAGACCAAACTATGCAATGAATCCTTAGACTTCGAGTATTTTGGCGAACCATGAGGAGTGATGTTCACTCATTTGTAAAAGACTGTCTTCAATGCCAAAAAAACACACCTATACCTCATGTGAAATTATTTCAAATTTCACTCGTTCCTAAGTGGAGCGACTATATTGTGACTTACTTATCAAGCAGAACATTTCCTGAGGATATGAGTAAACACCGCCAAAGAGCTATTGAAATTGAAGCAAGAGACTATGCTCTTATTGGAAACCAATTGTATCAGAGGGGAAAGGATTAGCATTTGCGTCTTTGTGCAAATGAAGATGAATATATACCCATTCTAGAACAAGCACGTTCTAGATTAACTAGAGGTCACTTTTCTAGTGAGACCACCCCTAGAGCAATTTTAATGGGAGGCATATGGTGGCCAACACTTTTTGCAAATGCCAAAGAATATGTTCGAAGATGTGATGCATGCCAACAAGAAAAAATGCCAACAAGGGTAGATAGCATGCCATTAAGACCAATGATGGGGGCTAGAGCTTTTGCAAAATAGGGCATAGATTTTGTCAGACCAATATAACCACCTGCTTATAGAACTCAAGCTCAATATATCATTGTAGCTACGGACTATTTGACCAAGTGGGAAGAGGCTAAGGGGCAACCAAGAAGAATGATGCTAGAATCACATCCGCATTCTTGTATGAGAATGTATTCACAAGATATAGACTTCCAATAGAAATTGTCAGTGATAGGGGAACTCATTTCCTCAATGAGGTAATTGAGTACCTACTAAATGAATTTATGGTCATCCATAACAAATCCGCTCCTTATCATCCACAAGTGAATGGACAAGTTGAGCACACGAATAAAATTCTTAGCTTGATATTGACTAAAGTGGTTAATTCAGGACTAACTGACTAGGAAATGAATCTACATGCTGCTCTATGGGCTTATAGAGTTTCATTCAAGATAGTTTTAAATGCTACACTCTTTAACCTTGTTTATGGTCTTGATTCCATACTACCGATGGAATTTCTATTAACACTAAGGGTAGCTAAAGATTTTGAGTGGACAAGACATGAAAAAAACTTGATGAACAAAGGCTAACGGTTGTAGCTCACATCTATGCAAAACAATTTTTTGATTGACATCTAGTCACAAACATTTTCAAAAAAGGGGACCTAGTTTTAGTTTATTCCCTTAAGCAACACATTACCGAATTTCGTTTGTCATTGAAGATGTATCTTCAAGTAAAGAAGTTAAATTGTCCACTTTAGATGATGAACCAATGGCTAACTGGATTAGTGGATGCCGCTTAAAGAAGTACCATTTGCCACTAACCAATAATTTTCTAGAAACAATGCATGCAGCAAAGTAGAAAAAGATTAAACAACGGCAGGTTGTTAACGAAGCTCAAGAGGAAGCTCGACTTTGCGTACTCAAGGGGAAATCTGCTTTCAGAAATCAACAAACACCTATTCCCATCAGCACTTTGAAACCAGATAAAAGACGATGGGAATCAAAAAATGATGCAGTATCAACGGATGATGAATGGTTGGATGGAATTGACCTTCACATCATAGTACAATTGAACAATCATAACACAAATGCAGTGGTAGATACCGGCGCTCGAATGAATGTAGTCAATTATTCTTACAAGAAAGCTATGAATCATAGATCGAAGTAGAAGCGATCAAGATGCAACCATGACTCCAGCTCGATAATAGTGCAAGGTCTGTTATTTGCATTCACTTCCCCATCCTATGCATTTTCTTGGTCCAACACATAAATCCTATGGGATAGGGCAATCATAGCACAAATGCATTGGTAGATACCGGTGCTCGAATGAATGTAGTCAATTATTACACTTACAAGGAAGCTATGAATCATAGATCGAAGTAGGAGCGATTAAGATGCAACCATGACTCCATCTCGATAATACTGCAGGTCTGTGATTTGCATTCACTTTCCCATCCTATGCATTTTCTTGGTCCAACACATAAATCCTACGGGGTAGGGCATGTCTTCCGTTTCTTATAATTTTTGGAGATACCACAATGCCAACTCTCCACCATACTTTTGTATGACACTTTTGCACGACGTGCACTATATGATTAGCCTTTTCACTTTGTGACACTTTATTGCAAGACTAAATGTTTATCTATTCTTATTTTATGTAGCTTGACACAAACATTGTCCTTCGACACTTGGACAATTGGACCCGTACACGATTTTCTTGTCAGTAGTGCAGTTTAATTTTTATAGTCTACTGATGGTTTTTGTATTTTTTGATTTTGTCAATGCTTCCTCAAGTTTAATTTAGCTACATGTTTTTCTCACTAGTACATGCTCCATCTCAATCATCATATCTATATATCAAATAGATACACACTTCTTTTCTCATAGTTGGAAAATTCAACTTATGTATTGTAGTACTCAATGCACTATGTACATGTTTATTTTATTCGTAGGTGGTTGATGCCAATCTACATATACCCTTGTTTGGCAATGCATTTTATATATTGCAACCCAACATTCTCCTCTATATAACCTTTTTTAGCACAAGGACAATTCTTTATCCCAATGTTTTTCACCTCAGATATGTTTTGCATGATTGAAAACCATGACAACACATCTCTCTCTCTCTCTCTCTCATACACACATACACACACACACACACACACACACTGTATTGGGAATGTCTTATAAACTTTGAGAATAGTGAAATTAAGAGAATTAAGGTGAGCATTTTTGTGAGTTCACTTTGAGAACATAGAGGGTGAACTTAATTGATGGTAGCAATATAAACATAGTACTTAATTAACTTGGCATGAACAATACGTTTGTAAGAGAGAGAGTATTAGTGAATATGACAATAGTTGAGGACTGGATTTACTTTGAGTCGGTCCCCCCTCCAAAAGGCGTTTGTATTGTAGATTCTCCCATCAAGAGAGACTTTGTTACAATACAATCTTTGTGTTACTTATGACCTTGGTGATGCTATGAAGATGGAAAGCTTCATGCATCACAAGCTTAACATAAACTTTGCAAAAAGCATTAACTATCCCAAGCCTCAGTCCCAAGGCCTCAAACACCTTCGAAGGTGGAGAGAGCTAGCGGGGAATGAGAGTAGGGAAGAGGAAGAAGAAACATTCCATAGAAGAAAGAAATAGTTCCTCACTTATCATCACTCTTGTTGCTTAGCATAGCATAATAGCATAGTAATGAAGATGAAGAAGATGGCAAGCTTAAGCATTGAAGCATGGCTCTTGGTTGGATTTTCATTCCATAGCCAAGAGTGTTGGTGTAGGCTCTCTACTTCTCAACAAGCTTAGAGAAGGAGATGGAGCTCTTGCATTTTGCACTCCACAAAATGAGAGAATGTGTGTGTGTGTGTGTGTTTGCACGCGTGTGGGAGAGTATACCCCCCTCTCATGCTTGGTCCACACCTCTCTCTCTCTCTTTCTCGTATTATTTTATTATTTCATTTCGACATGTGTCCTCTTTTTCCTCTTTGAGAAAAAGAACTTACTTATTTATTTTTATGTATCTAAATTCTCATTAGGCCTCTTTAAAACCTAACCAATAGCATCCAAGCACATCATGAGGGTCCATGTGGAGGATCATTTGAACATGTGTCTTTTATACTTATTGTGTCATTTGGTTAAATTTAATACTTCTAGGACTTAATCAATCAAGAAAGCATGTGTCTTTTATGCTTCTTAAGTCATTTGTTTTAAATTGAATACTTCAAGCCTTAGTCAATCAAGCATGGAGCATTCATGCCGCTTAAGAATTTATATTTGAATTTAACATTTCAAAAACCTTAGTCATTTAAGCAAAAAAATCACCTCAAGCTTTGGGCAAGGTTCCCACAACCACTTTAAGCATCTTAGCACCTCATGCTTGGGTAGGATTCCCACCTCGAGGTTTTGCCCTAGCTTGGGTAAGGTCAAAGGACTTTTAACACTAACTTTTGAAGGTCTTTTATGCTCCATTAGATGCACGTTGTCCTTTGATAGGCTACCTCCGTTTGGACCCCTTTTGAGATGTAACCATCTCTCCTCTTGGTCCCTTGTTGCTGAGGTAAATCTAGAAGCACTTATTGCACATTGCTCTTTGGTAGACCATCTCCTTTTGGACCCCTATTGAGATGCAGCCATTTCTCCTTTTGGTCCCCTGTTGAAATAGGTCTAGAAGAAAATATATATATCCTAACTCTTGTTCCCATTTTATCTTCCCATATTAAGTGATTAGTTTAATATGAGATAATCATTTGGTAAAGTTAGATATTATATTTTTATGAAATTACCTGTCTCTTGAAATCATAGTCATCCTCGACTATGAGATAGAGAAGATAAAGCCTAGTCATTAGTCCATGTTTCTTAGCGGGTAGAGGATCCCTTTTTACGCTACGATATCATTCCAGAATGGATGACTAATCCATTTGGTGCTCGGGAGACTTAGCTGCCTCAAGCATGTCTGCTCTTTAGTCCATATCATACTTCCAAAGTAGAGTGACAAGGTCTACTTGGTGTTTGGGAGACGTTGTCACCACAAACATGATCCTAAGCATGCATACTTCTTAAATTTTGTGCACAATAAAAGAAAGAGAATGAGTCTTTTAAGACAAAAACGTTGTTCATTTAAAACTCATTTTCATTTGCTTACTCTAGTTTAGCATTGTAAGCATTGACAAGGTTCGTATTATACTTAAGCTAGGTTCCTTGCATTTATCTAGAATCTTTAAAAGGATAATTCTTAAACTTAACAAGATATCATTGGATAATCTTACCATTGTTTAGTAGCTTGTCTTCGTGTCAAAGAATCGATTCGGGCTACAACACCTCTTCTTGATCTTTGGTCTCTGGCGGGTCCTTCATTATTGGTTCTTTTTGTGGCTCTCCTTTGTAAGGCTTGAGTAGGCTCACATGGTTAACATTGTGAATGAGCCAATGATTGGGCAAACTTTAATTGATAAGCCATCTCATTGATTGGCTTAAGAATTTAAAAAGGACCATAGTATCTTTTTTCTAGTTTAGCATAATACTCTTGGTGGCCCGAAGGAATCTTGCCCGTAGTATGCCTTAGATGAGCCTTGAGAAACTTTAGCAAGACTCAGTCATTTTTCTTAAAGGCTAAGGCTAGCTCTTCTGTGCTTATTAGCAGCAGCCCTTTTTGACTTTGCTGTAAGATGGATATAACCTTTCTAATCTTTGGAAAAGATTCTTGTAAGTCTCGGCTATATTCATCAGCAGCAGTGAAGATCTTCCCATGTACTTTAAGTAGTAAGTGACTTTTGGATCTTCCCTCTTTAACCTCGAAAGGTGCTTTCGCCATAGAAGTATGTACAATGTCATTGTACACATACTCTATAAGAGGTAGGTACTTCTCTGATTGAGAACGTTGATCTACTTCCATGACATAGGCTTTTAGTAGATTCAAGAATCGTTAGATTAATTATTTCACTTTGGTAGTCCATTTGTGGATGATAGGTCGAAAAAGAAATTTAATCTACTTCCTAGATTCTCAAAGAGATCCTTCTAGAAATTACTGGTCATTCTAGGATCTTTGTCGGACACTATGGATGTTGGCAAGCCATGATACTTGAAAATTTGAGATCTAAAGAGGGTTGTCGTTTGATGTGCCTTAATAGTCTTTTTGACAGACATAGAGTGTGTTTTGTTGCTAAGCCTGTCGATTGAAACAATCTAAGTTGCTTCCCTCGATCAAATTCCAATTTTTGGTATCCCACGTATTTTGAAACATACTCTTGTATGTTTACTTTTCATGGTAGACCAACATAAATACATTTCTACTCCTCGAAGAGTAGATTATGGAATCCTTCTTTGCCCCGCATAAAGAGAAGCATGGGATTCATATAAGACTTTCTTGCACATGGCCTATTGCCGTTTGGAAGATAACCATCCTCCAATGAATGGTTCTTTTTTTCTTCCATAATGCAAAGGCTGTAATTACCTACTTAAAGTCTTGGTCAGTAGCATACTCATCTATCCTAAAAGATGGATCATTGTGAGTTGCTATAGACACCACATTTACCCTTGGCCGTTGTGAAAGTGCATCGACCACTTGATTGTGCTTGCCTGGAATGTGAGCAATATGAAATTTAATTTGCGAAAGAAAATTTTCCCACCTCATTTGTTTGTCAGAAAGCTTGGTTTGCGTCATGATGTTCTTGAGGCTTTGTGATCCATTCGTAGGATGAATGGACCCCCCAAGAGGATTTGTGGCTTCCATGTGTCTAGGACATATAGAACAACTAAAAGATCTTTTTCGTATATGCCCAAGACCCGTTCATCAACATTGAGCGTTTGGCTCTCATATGCTATGGCATGCCCTTCTTGAAGCAAAACTGCTCCAAGGAAATTACCACAAGCATCACATTGGACGTCAAATGGCTTTGAGAGATCTAGAGCATGAGGATTGGTTGAGAGGTAAGCTTCTCTTTAAGCTTGTCAAAAGAATTTTTCTCCTTAGCAGTCCATGAATACTTAATGTTCTTCTTTGTTAAGTCGTGTAATGGTCCTGCTGTTTGAGAAAATTTTGCTATGAAGCATCTGTCGTATGCACACATACCAATAAAGCTTCTTAGTTCATGTAGATTCCTTGGATTAGACCATGGTTTTATTACCTCCAACTTTGATGGATTCATACATATACCATATTGAGAGATAATGTGACATTAATATTGAATCTCTTGTAGGAAAAATTCACTTTTCTTTTTATTAATGAAAAGCTATTCTCTCTCACAACTTGAAAGATTACCTGGAGGTGTCATTTATACTCCTCAAGAGAATTTGAGTGGCCTGAAGATTTTTTTCCATCCTGAATTTGAATGTGGATGGAGCATTTGCCAGGCCAAAACTTGTAATTTATCAAAGAGATCTTCTACCCGCGGCACGGGAAATTCTTTTTTTTATAGTGATCCTATTTAGTGCTCTATAGTCGACACACATGTGATATGTGCCATCTTTCTTTTGCAGTAAAAGTACTGGTGAACAGAATGGAGAGAAGCTAGGCCTCACCATCCCTTTTTCCACCAATTCATACACTTGCCTCATGATCTCCTCTTGTTGAGCTTGTGAAACTCAATAAGGAGGTTTATTAGGCGGCGAGCTTCCTAGTAGAAGCTCTATTGCATGGTCATCTGTTAGGAAATAAGACGTAGCTAAATAGATAATTGAGTAGATTACTTAATGGAGAGAGACAGATTTATATACACGAGATTATAGACTAGAGAGAGAGAGAGAGAGAGAGAGAGTACACACGATATACGTGGTTCACCCAATGTGGGCTACGTCCACGGGAAAGCAGCCACTCAATGGCTTTAGTACTTCAAAACAAGAAGTAGTTTACAAAGGGATTATATCCTTAATGGAGCTACCGCCTTGCTTCACTCTCACCACCTCACACTCACCTTGTTGCATCAACTTCACACTATGAAATGTGTGTAGAAATGGCCTCCTTTTATAGGCCAAAAGGGCTGCCCTCTCTTATGAGAGACAGCCATATGTAGCCGCCCTTGTGTGAATAAGTCCAAATCGGACCCTCCAATCTGCCCATGTGTGGCCGCCCTTGAGAAGACAAGTCCGCTTTTGAATTCCACCACCGGCCATTGAATTCGGCCACCGGCCATCGGCCATTGACTTCCGACCACCGGCCATCGGCCATTGACTACCGGCCACCGGCCAACCGACCGGTTGTTTTCCGACCACTTTTCGGCCGCCGTCCGGCCATAATATTCCGGCGAAAAAAAAAGTCTCGGGGGCCTCCGTCCCCAAGGCCTTTAAAGTTGCCCCTGATTCTTGTCCGTGAAAATTTTGGTTTTCGGTGAGTGATTTTCCTTCACACACGATGGCTTCTCCTCATAATGGGGGCCTTACAAATGTGCGCTTTTACCACAGAAAATTACAAGGGTAAATCAGGCTCCATACTTAACAATCTCCCACTTGGAGACTGATCTCCAAACCAAATCTGTGACTGCTTTCCATTCTGGCTTCTTATCCTTGAATGCCGATTGAAGATGAGCAAAAGCTCAACTTCTCCTTGTTGACCACCTTTGTAAACATGTCTGCAGGATTTTCACTTGTATGCACCTTTCCTAGCTTTAGCCGTCCCTCTTCTAAAAGAGTGCGTATGAAGTGATATCTCACCTCAATGTGCTTTGTCCTTGAATGAAAGACTGAGTTCTTCGCAAGATGGATAGCGCTTTGGCTATCACTGTACAAGACACAATTGTCTTGTTTGAATCCAAGCTCTTCTAAGAATCTGTGAAGCCACAGAATTTCTTTGCTTGCCTCCGTCATTGCTACATACTCTGCTTCCGTGGTAGAAAGTGAAACCACTTTCTGCAGCTTTGAAGCCCAGCTTACTGCTGTGCCTCCAACCGTGAACACATAGCCAGTAGTGCTCCTTCGAGTATCTTTGTCACCTGCCATATCTGCATCAGCATACCCTTCTAGAAAAATATCAGTTCCTCCAAAATACAAAGCATTTGTTGTTGTCCCTTTTAGATACCTAAGTATCCACTTCACAGCTTGCCAATGCTCTTTACCTGGGTTGTCCATGAACCTACTCACAACTCCCACTGCATTTGCAATGTCTGGCCTTGTCTAGACCATAGCATACATTAGAGAACCTACCGCTGCAGCATATGGAACTTTAGACATATAGTCTATCTCCTCTTGTGTCTTTGGACACATATCCTTCGTTAGTTTAAAATGACCAGCCAAAGGTGTAGAAACTAGTTTTGCATTTTGCATTGCAAACCTTTCTAGTACCTTCTTGATGTAATCTTCTTGAGATAGCTTTATTGTCTTCTTCGTCCTGTCCCTTGATATTTTCATACCAAGTATCCTCTTTGCAGCACCTAAATCTTTCATTGAAAAAGATTTGGACAACTCCTCTTTTAGGTCTTTGATGTCCTGCATGTTAGCACTTGCAATCAACATGTCACCAACATACAGCATTAGGATGATGAATTTCCCATCTCCCAAATTCTTCGTGTAGACGCAGTGATCCGAGTTGCATCTTGTGAATCCATGATCCAACATCCATCGATCAAACTTCAAGTACCATTCTCTTGATGCTTGCTTTAAACCATACAAGATCTTCTTTAATCTGCAAACCATTTTCTCCTTACCTTTTACTTCATACCCCTTTGGTTGAAGCATGTAGATTTCCTCCTCTAAGTCACCGTGAGGGAATGCCGTATTTACATCCATTTTCTCGAGATTTAGATCATGAGCAGCCACAAGGCTTAAGACAAGCCTAATTGAGTTCATTTTTACAACAGGAGAAAATATTTCATTGAAGTCAATACCTTTCTTTTGAGAAAAACCTTTTACCACAAGCCTAGACTTGTACCTTTTCTTCCCACCTTCTTCTTCCTTTAGCTTGTACACCCATTTGTTTTGAAGTGCCCGCTTACCTTTAGGCAACTCAACCAACTCCCATGTTTGGTTGCGATGTAGTGAGTCCATCTCCACTTGCATGCTCTTCGTCCATTCTTCTTTGGATTCATGTTGCATAGCTTCTTCATATGATTCCGGCTCTCTAGAATCTGAGATCAAGAGATGGTTGAAGGAAGGAACAAACCTTTCTGGAGGTCTACTTGCTCTTGTAGATCTTCGGGGAATAGGTTGAGGCTCCTCATTTGGTTGACGTTGTTGCACATTGTCACCGTTTGCAGTCCTTGAGTCTTCACCGTCCTCAAGCTCCATGTACTCATCGCCTATTTCTTTTGTTTGTTTTCTTTCCAAGTAATCTTTGTACATATTTTGTTCGTTAAATATTACATCCCTACTCCTTAAGATTTTACCATCTTTAGGATTCCATAGGCGATACCCAAAGTCTCCTTCTCCATAGCCAATGAAGAAACACTTTTTGGACGTTGCATCTAACTTTGATCTTAGGCTTCTTTCTATGTGCATGAAAGCTTCACACCCAAACACTTTGAGAAATGCATAATTCACCGGTTTACCTGTCCATGCCTCTTCTGGAACTCCCCCATCCAATGCCGTTGAGGGTGACCGATTGATTAAGTACACAGACGTACTTACAGCTTCCGCCCAAAGCTCAAGCGGTAGGCCTGCATGTAGCCGCATGCTTCGTGCTCATTCCATGATTGTTCTGTTCATCCTTTCCGAAATCCCATTTTGTTGAGGTGTCCTTGGGGTTGTCCTTTGCCTCCGAATGCCATTGCTAGCACAAAAGCTTTCAAAAGCTTGGCTGCAATATTCGCCTCCATTGTTGGATCTGAGGCATTTAACCTTGGTACCTGTTTCATTCTCCACAAAGGATTTCCACCTTTGAAATATGGAAAATACATCGGATTTATTCTTCATGACATAAACCCATGTTTTTCTAGTCGCATCGTCTATGAATGTTACATAGTACAATGAGCCACCAAGTGATGGTGTACTTGCAAGACCCCAAACATCAGAATGAACCAACTCAAGTTTTTTATTTTTTCTTTCATTTCCTGATTTTTGAAATTTTACCCTCTTTTGTTTACCATAAACACAATCTTCACAGAACTCTAAGTCCACTTCTTTCAAACATGGTAGAAGCTTCTTTGTTTGAAGGATTTGCATTCCTTTGGCACTCATATGCCCAAGTCGGTAGTGCCACACCGCACTGTCAACTTCTGTAGTTGCTGCACAAGCTGAAGGTTGCGTGCTAGCAGTACACAAGTAAAGTGTACCGACTTTTTCACCCTTGGCAACCACCAAAGATCCCTTTGAGATCTTTCACCGTTTGTTTCCGAATGCAATGTTGTGACCTTCATCGTCCAATTGTCCTGTAGAGATCAAATTTTTGCGAAGAGAAGGAACATGCCTAACATCTTTAAGCTTCCATTCATTTTCGTTAGCAGTTTTGACAGAAACTGTACCTTTGCCGACAATCTCACAAGCTTCATCATCTCCCAAGTATACATACCCAAAATTACCTTTGGTGTAGTCTTGGAAATGTTGCTTGTGTGGTGTCGCATGGAATGAAGCCCCGGAATCTACTATCCAGGAATTAGACACATTGTCTAATGGGAGAATTAGATCATCTTGCTCTACTTTACCTGCCACATTGGCCTCCGATGTTGGCTTGTTGTCTTGAGACTCTGTCTCCTTCTTCTTCTTGGACCAGCAATCCTTCTTGACGTGGCCCTTCTTGCCGCAGTTCCAACATTCAAGAACTGACTTTGTGCGTGACTTGCTCCGCCTTGAGCGATCACGACCCTTTTGGTTTTTGAACCTCTCCTTAAGCCTTCCTCTTGTTTCCACTGATAGTGCAGTACTTGATGATTCTCCCGTGCTTCTCCTTCGCATTTCCTCGCTTCGGAGAACACCCACAACATCATCAAACTTAAGAGTATTTGTGCCAGAGATAGAATTACTTACAGCCATCACAAGGCTGTCCCAACTATTCGGTAGAGATGATAGTATTAGGAGAGCTCGCACTTCGTCATCGAAATTGATTTTCACTGATCTAAGTTGACTTATGTTTGTGTTAAAGTCATTTAGGTGTTCTGCAACTGAACCATTCTCTGCCATCTTTAGATTGAACAAGCGCTTCATAAGAAATTCCTTATTGGATGCCGATGGTTTCTCGTAGAAGTCGTCAAGTGACTTCATCAAGTCCTCCGTGGTCTTCATCTCCGAAACATTGAAGGCCACCGTTGACGCCAAGCTTAACCGGATTGTTCCCAGTGCCTTTCGATCAAGGACAATCCATGCTTCTTCTGCCATTGTTGCGGGCTTCTTTGCAAGACCGCCTAGTGGCAAATAGAGGTCCTTCTGGTAGAGATAGTCTTCAATCTGCATCTTCCAATGTTGGTAGTTTTTGCCGTTGAACTTCTCAATCTTGAGCTTCCCTTCCTCCACCATAACTCCCACTCAATTCAAGGAATCCTTTCCTTGAGATAATTTAGCTATGAGCAAACCTTGCTCTGATACCAGTTGTTAGGAAATAAGACGTAGCTAAATAGATAATTGAGTAGATTACTTAATGGAGAGAGACAGATTTATATACACGAGATTATAGAGTAGAGAGAGAGAGAGAGAGAGTACACACGATGTACGTGGTTCACCCAATGTGGGCTACGTCCACGGGAAAGCAGCCACTCAATGGTTGTAGTACTTCAAAACAAGAAGTAGTTTACAAAGGGATTATACCCTTAATGGAGCTCCCGCCTTGCTTCACTCTCACCACCTCACACTCACCTTGTTGCATCAACTTCACACTATGAAATGTGTGTAGAAATGGCCTCCTTTTATAGGCCAAAAGGGCTGCCCTCTCTTATGAGAGACAGCCATGTGTAGCCGCCCTTGTGCGAATAAGTCCAAATCGGACCCCGTGTGTGGCCGCCCTTGAGAAGACAAGTCTGCTTTTGAATTCGGCCACCGGCCACCGGCCATTGACTTCCGACCACCGGCCATCGGCCATTGACTACCGACCACCGGCCAACCGACCGGTTGTTTTCCGACCACTTTCCGGCCGCCGTCCGGCCATTATATTCCGGCGAAAAAAAAAGTCTCGGGGGCCTCCGCCCCCGAGGCCTTTAAAGTTGCCCCTGATTCTTGTCCGTGAAAATTTTGGTTTCCGGTGAGTGATTTTCCTTCACGCACGATGGCTTCTCCTCATAATGGGGGCCTTACAAATGTGCGCTTTTACCACAAAAAATTACAAGGGTAAATCAAGCTCCATACTTAACATCATCATCCCCTCATTTTGGAGGTAGCTCACTAGGGATTTCATCAATGAAAACATCTTGGAATCCATTTAGGAAATTAGACATCCTTTTGATCCCCTTTGCTACTTGTGAAAACATTAGAATCATTTACATATTCTCTAACAAAAATCATATACGCAAAAATAGAGCTTTTCATTGACTTATCAAAAGCAAGCATATTTACCAGGGATATGGAGTTCCCCAAATCATTAGCATCTATGTACATGCTCTTTTCCCTATAAGTGAAATAGATTCTCCTTTCATGGAACTTCATGGTGGCAGCCATGCCCCTAGGATAACATCCTCATGTTGGAGAGGTAAAAAGAAGTCTTCTTTGTTGACGTAGCTTTGGACATGACGCCTCAACTTTCCAATCAAGGGAGTAATGGAGGCTTGCTATCCCTTGAAAACTGCATCGGAAGTTACAATATCTCCTATCTCAAAATCTTGAATGCCCAACTTAGTGGCCAACTCTGTTGATATGAAGTTGTGAGTAGAGCCAAGGTCAAAGAGAATAAGGGCATCATACTCCCTTACTTTTTCCCAAGCATAGGAGAGGTATGAGCCTTTGCAATGAGTATCCTCTTTGGAGCTTCAACCATGGAAGCTCTAGGAGTGTCATTGAGTACATTTCTTTTGAGGCAAGAACGATAACCATGTTCTTGCTCCCCACACTTAAAGCATTTAAGGTCTTTATGAAAGGCCTCCAATTCTTTAGGAGAGAGCTTATTTTTACCTTTGTAAGTTCCTTTCTCCTTGGCCTTGTTGTTGTTGGTGTTTGTGTTGCCTTGCAAAGAGTTTTGAGCATTGCTCTTCCCTTTAGCTTCACTTCGATCCTTGTTTTCCATGGGCTTGAAATTTCTTCTCGCCCCTTGTTGGAAATCGATCCTTGAAGCAGCCATAGTCTGGTGGATGACTTCGGTGTTAGTGCTAGGCCGTTGTGAGTTGACAAACTCGGCCATTTCTTCAGGTAATACCGCACAAAATTGTTTCTTTTGTTCGATAAAGTCTATCCTTTGAAAGACTGTAGCTGTGAGATGTAAATCCTAAAACTTGTTTACATACCTGTGGATAGACTCGTTGAAGAGTAGCTTCAAACTCCATCATTTGGTAAGCACTTTGTCCTTTGCATCACTTGCAAGGAATTGCTTCATGATGGAAACTTGTAGAGTTTTCCATGTCTTTGGGGCCTTGCCGTTTCCATGAAGGCTAGCCCACCATTAGCGAGTAGATTTCTAGGAGTGCATAGCTACATGGTGTAACTTGGAGGACTCCGTGAAGCCCTCGTCTCCAAAGGTCTCATCAAATTGTTGGATAAAGGCCAATACTTTGTTGGTGACACCAAAGGTGCCATCATAGGTGAGAAAAGAGATACTCTTTCCTCCCCCTTTGAATTTCTCAAGCTTTTGGGACCTTTGCCATGCAGGGTAAGTTTTGCAGTGTCCTCCCCTCTTGTATTCTCTAGGGAATAACTATTGCTTTCGTCGGAAGAGGAGGAAGGTGAAGAAGAAGAAGAAGAGGGTAACCTGTTTCTTGCCTTTTTCTTCCTTTGTTTCCTCTCTTCCCTTTCAGAATCATGAGGCGAAGGACTATGGGTTGACTGTTTCCTCCTTGGAGGAGTTAATGATATTTTAGACCTCCGTCTTCATGAAGCTACATCTATAGAGGAACTTTGGGATTCATTTATTTCTCATTCTTTGGATTCCTCCTCTCTTATGGGAGATAGTCTTCTTTTGGGAGTCTCATCAAGAGACTTCCTAAACTCTCTCTCCTCTTGGGGAGGAAGGGAAATCCCATAAGCACGAAGTTTTCGGGTAACTTCAACTTGCAAAGTAGGGTTGCCCATAGCTTAATGCAACCTAGTAACAAGATAATTGATAAACATGGGGGCATCATCATTAACACCTTCATGTGAAAAGTCAAAGTTATCAATGTTCATTCTACTCTCTTGGTTATTGTCAGCCATGCTAATTATACTTATGTGTTTACTTAGTGTATTCTTTGGCAATTCAAAACCTTAGTTGCTACTTCTCTTAGCCTTTAAAAATAAGCACTTAAGTATCTACACCCACGGCTCGAATTGGTTAATTATAGAGAGTAGTGGAGTGAGTCTAACATAGCAGAATTGCCGAGGGATAGCTTCTTTCGGACTTCTTATGGCTCAATAATGGTAAAGCCGTAGGAAAGTCTAAAAAGGACTCCATTATTAAGACCAAAGCTCCCGAGGTGTGCACCATATCCCACATAGTGGCCTCAAAAAAATCGATAATAGATCCCAATCACACTTACCCTATATAATTAACAAAATCAACCATTAATAGGCTACTTAAGGACCTCTCTTCTCAAGCAAGAAAAGAGAAACCAAATACTTTGATACCAATGTAATGGGAATGGCCTATGAACTTTCAGATGAGGAATAAAGAGAATTAAGGTGAGCATTTTTGTGAGTTCACTTTGAGAACATAGAGGGTGAACTTAATTGATGGTAGCAACATAAACATAGTACTTAATTAAATTGGCACAAACAATACTTTTGTAAGAGAGAGAATTAGAGAACATGACAATAGTTGAGGACCGGATTTACTTGGAACCGGTCCCCCCTCCAAAAGGCGTTTGTATTATAGATTCTCCCATTAAGAGAGACTTTGTTACAATACAATCTTTATGTTCCTTGTGACCTTGGTGATGCTATGAAGACAGAAAGCTTCATGCATCACGAGCTTAACATAAACTTTGAAAAAAACATTAACTATCCCAAGCCTCAGTCCCAAGGCCTCAAACACCTTCGAAGGTGGCGAGAGCTAGCGAGGAATAAGGGTAGGGAAGAGGAAGAAAAAACATTCCATACGAGAAAGAAATAGTTCCTCACTTATCATCACTCTTTTTGCTTAGCATAGCATGATAGCATAGTAATGAGGATAAAGAAGATGGCAAGCTTAAGCATTGAAGCATGGCTCTTGGTTGTATTTGCATTCCATAGCCAAGAGTGTTGGTGTAGGCTCTCCACTTCTCAACAAGCTTGGAGAAGGAGATGGAGCTCTTGCACTTTGCACTCCTCACAATGAGAGAATGTGTGTGTGTGTGTGGGAGAGTATACCCCCTCTTGTGCTTGGTCCACCTCTCTCTCTCTCTCTCATTATTTTATTATTTCATTTGGACATGTGTCCTCTTTTTCTCTTTGAGAGAAAGAACTTAATTATTTATTTTTATGTATCTAAATTCTCATTGGGCCCCTTTAAAACCTAACCAATAGCATTCAAGCACATCATGAGGGCCCATGTGGAGGATCATTTGAATATGTGTCTTTTATGCTTATTGTGTCATTTGGTTGAATAGAATCCTTCGAGGACTTAGTCAATCAAGCAAGCATGTGTCTTTTATGATTCTTAAGTCATTTGTTTTGAATTGAATACTTCAAGCCTTAGTCAATCAAGCATGGAATGTTCATGCCTCTTAAGAATTTATCTTTGAATTTAACATTTCAAAAACCTTAGTCATTTAATCATAAAAATCACCTCAAGCTTTGGGCAAGGTTTCCACAACCACTTTAAGCATCTTAGCACCTCATGCTTGGGTAGGATTCCCACCTCGAGGTTAGCCCTAGCTTGCGTAAGGTCAAAGGACTTTTTAACACTAACTTTTGGAGGTCTTTAATGAAGCTAACCCTAAGGTCTTTTAAAGACGCACGTTACTCTTTGATAGACTACCTCCGTTTGGACCCCTTTTGAGATGTAACCACCTCTCCTCTTGGTCCCTTGTTGAGGTAAATCTAGGAGTACTTATTGCACATTGCTCTTTGGTAGACCGTCTCCTTTTGGACCCCTATTGAGATGCAACCATTTCTCCTTTTGGTCCCTTGTTGAGATAGGTTTAGAAGCACATATATATATCCCAACTCTTGTTCCCCTTTTATCTTCCCATATTAAGTGATCAGTTTAATATGAAAAAATTATTTGGTAAAGTTAGATATTATATTTTATGACACACACACATGGGAGACAGATCTATTGTAGCTTTGTGGACTTGCGCACAAAGCATTTGACACAATACCTAGAGCTAGATTAATGCGCAGACTACAGGAGATAGGAGTACCCACAGAGCTCATTTGGAGGATCATGGAATTATAGGTCAGTAGAGGAGCATGTACACACCTTAAAGGGTCTATCTACACCGATTCACTTCACTATTGGGGCAAATCAGGGATGCCCCCTCTCTCCTACTTTATTTGGTATGTATGTGGATGAGGTTTCTGACTATATTGAGAGAGATGGTGATAGAGGTGCACAGCTGGCAGGGACATGAATTCCACTATTATTATATGCTGATGATATTGTGTTGATCTCCGACTCTCCGGAGGGGATGCAACGTCACTTGGATGCTTTGCATAGGTTTTGCCCATGAAAGTGGTTTGTCTGTCAACCTTGGTAAAACCAAGGTCATGGTGTTTAATACCGCCCCACAGTGGATCAGGACGTCAACACCCGCATTCACATACATCCAAGAGACGGTGGAGTATACAGATGCTTACACTTACCTTGGAGTGGTCTTTGGTGGACCAACATTTTCATTGAGGAGAGCAATAGAGACTAGACTCTGACCAGAGCCCATGCAACGTTGGGTAGATGGGACATGATGTGTTCACATGTTAAGTTTTAGGAGCCTCGGATGAAGCTCTGGCTCTTTGACACTCTGGTGGATTCTGCATTGCTCTATGGAGCTGAGATATGGAGACCTTCATTGGATCACCATGGGAGGTTCGGTCGCACTGATGGATGGGGGGACATGGAGAAGCCTCTGGGATCTATGATCTCGCGGCTCATTAGAGCCAAGGCTTCAGTACCACGTGACATTATAGGAGCAGAGCTAGTTGTCCCCTCACTAGTGGTTGAGGCGCTCACCAGATCAGTCTCCTTCATACACCGCATATGGGAACTTCCCAGGGACAGAGATGCTCGCCTTGTACTTGAGTCCTCGCAACAATGAGTCATGTAGGGAGACACATCATGCTGGTATGGGGAGATGACATCATGGTTTAAGGCGCATGGGTTCAACATGGAAATTTTGCCCCCCTTCCAGTACTCATTGGATGCACCCTCTCTAACTCTTACACAGTCCGAGATCACTAGGCTCATCGCCAGGACCTGACTCAGCTAGACACCAGGAGGACATGGATATAGCCAACACAGGAGATGGGCACGAAGATGGCCTTCTACAGAGAGCATCTTCTCCAGTTTACGGAGGAAAATTTTGTGACGAGACCCATATACATGGATACCCACTTGTCTCATGGGATACGATGTGCTATTGGCCAGATACACACAACTTCATGCGGGTCGAGACTGGGAGATACAGCGAAGTACCAGCAGAGGCCAGGATATGCCCCTTGTGTCACATAGAGCCTGAGGTAGAGTTGCACTACACATGCCACGACCCAGTCTACTATGAGATACGAGGCCACTTTCACTGCTTGTTCAGAGAGGGTTTTGGACCACTCTGTAGAGTCATGGGGTACGAGGACCAGAGATGCCTGGGTTTGTTTTTGCTTGAGCTACGCAAACATAGAGAGAGCATGATGAGAGGAGAGGATAGCCAGTATCAGAGACAGATCATTGACTTCTTTTTAGAGCAGACACTGGACACTTGGAGGAGCTACCACCGCAACAGAGCCCACACTCGCCTCGCACCAGAGGCACGCTGATCGATCGAGCAACTGAGCTGGGGAGATCCAGACGCCCACGACTGCGGAGGATTACACAGTATCGAAAAGGTTACATAAAAGGATTCGGATCACTTGGGCCTGACATGCATGACGCTCGTTCGAAATACTGACCATGGAGGAGATTGATGAGATCCGCCAACGGCCGATGTTGGATCTGCTATGATTTAGCTAGCCCCGCTAGCTGCTTGGTTTCACTTCTAGCAGCTTTAGGATTCCATAGTATCATATTTACTATATTTTGTACCCTGACATTGTATCAAATTCATCAGGATTGTACTGGTTTGGTCTCATAGGTCATTTTGGCCTTTTGAAGATGTTTAATATAACATTTCATTTCATTTCTCTTTACGACAAATTAAAAAACATTAGCTACGCTTGACTTACTGTAAGATGGGTCTCCTGTCTAGAGAGTAAATGAACGATATTACCAGGCTGAATGAAATCTACAAACAACTATCAAAGTAGGTTAACCAGTATGGTTTAAAATGATCAAGCTGCAACCCTTTGCTCGATTCAATTACCTACCCCCTTTAGTAGCCCTTTGTTGTATAGTCCACTCTATGGAACATAACTTGCTTCTTCTCAATGCTCATCAACCCAATCTGAGCTATAGATGTTGCCTATCAATTGGTTCTACTCATCTGCTCGTGTTCCACAACAAAAGCTGATGCGATTGCAAACACAACCAACTAACCAATGTAATAACCATCTGCATATGTCTAGGTATGTTCTACAGATTTTCCACAACGAACGCCGATGCGATTGCAAACATAACCAAGTAAGCAAGTAACCAATGTTATGTTCTATAGCGTTTGATGCGTTTTTGAACCCACCGCAAGAGAAGTTTAAAGAGTTTGTCGTGACAATTTTATTTGATTTTGGTTAATACCTTGGTATCGATGCCTTGTTGGAGTGTCTTCAAAAAGCACAAAACACTAACATTATTAGCCTAGAGGGAGAGAGAGGCGGGACAGAATTGTAGGCATGGCGGCGTCAAAGCAGAAGCAGGGGACGGCAATTAAGGTGCAAGAATTAAGGCCCGGCACATCCGGCCACAACCTGGTGGTGAAGGTGCTGAACGCCAAGCAGGTGATGCAGAAGAGCCGCTTCGATGCCCCTCAGCGCACCCCTTTGCGCTTGGCTGAATGCCTTGTTGGCGATGAAACTGCCGTGATCGTTTTCCCTGCCCGCAATGAGCAAGGTGCACTCTCAGATCTCTCTCTCACACGCAATTTTGGCACATTGTATATGTAGTCTTCAGCTGCCTGTTTGGTCCATTTGTCTTCAGGCTGCGCTTAAGTTGGTAATTGTGTGTAGTTACATGAGATGCGGTCATCTCTGCACCATTGATATAGAAGCAAGGTAACCTGCAAGGAGTGTAGATGTGACAATTGTGCGAAGCGAGGCTTCACCCTTGGGCTTTATCTCACCCCTTCTTGCATGTTTCCGGAATTTTTCCAGCTCGTTTGATCTGAAATGGGATACATGCCAAAAGTGTGGCAGACTTCTATCAGTTTCTCTAGTGGGTAGATAGGTTTTCTGCTAAAATGATGCTTTATAAGTTGATTACATCTGCTTCCTTGCTATATATGAGAATCCCCGATTCAAGCTGCTGTTGCGAGAGGGGTAATTGAGGGATTGGAAGATTGTGACAATTGTGCGAAGCGAGGCTTCACCCTTAAGCTTTAGCTCACCCCGTCTTGCATGTTTCTGGACTTTTTTCAGCTCATTTTATCTGAAATGGGATCCATGGCCAAAAACGTGGCAGGCTTCTATCAGTTTTTCTAGTGGGTCGATAGGTTTTCTGCTAAAATGATGCTTTATAAGGTGATTACATCTGCTTCCTTGCTATATATGAGAATCAGAGATATGACCCGATTCAAGCTGATTTCTTTTGCCCTCTATGCTAATTCAGACCAGAATCAAAGTAAACGACCTTGTTGATTGTCTTTCGTTTCTATAACTGATCAAACCCATATTCTCTACAGAAGAATTTAACTATATTTAAGAGAATGCATGCATTTCAATTTGTGCCATGGGCAACTTTTGATTTAAGGTGGACTATGTTTTGTTTTGCCAGTGGATGTAATGCAGGAAGGTGCCACGGTGATCCTAAACAATGCAAAGGTAGATATGTTTAGGGGCTCCATGCGCCTTGCAGTGGACAAGTGGCAAGGCTCTATTGAGGTGACGGAGCCTGCCACTTTTTCAGTCAAGTCAGACAATAATCTATCATTGATTGAGTTCGAATTAATTCTTGTAGATGAATAACTATTTTTTGTGGTGATTTTCATTCTACATTTTGCAAATATTGGTATTCTGCTTATTAAGGGCATTCGAGCAATCACAAGTTTTGTCTGCATTAAGAGCGGAGAGACGGCTATTGTGAGGGATGATAGGTTTGGCTCTTGGGAAGGAATAAGGCCGCTGTACTAACTAATGAGTTTTGACATTGACGTATTGGACTCTCTCTCTCTCTCTCTCTCTCTCTCTCTCTCTCTCTCTCTCTCTCTCTCTCTCTCTCTCTCTCTCTTACTTGTATGAGTGGCTTATCGCGAGCATTTTATGTCACTCTGCTGAGGATGGTTCTCATCTTTAACGACTCATAGGAAGACAGCTTTTTGTTATCTTTATATCGAAGACAACATTCGTGTGGCTTGCCTCTTGCCACACTTTTTTACATAACCTGCTTACTCTGGCCGTCTTGACTAACGGCATATGGTGGGTGCTTAGACAATGCATTCTATGTGACCAGTTTAAATTGGCTGTCTTGTAAAGTGTGCAAGTTATGAAAGGCATTGTATGGAATTAAGGAGGCTCCTTTTGTACTGAATCGATACACTTGCCAAGCATTGATTTTGGAAGATGGCCACAGCGTCTTGGGTTTAGGGTTGATTTTTCTCATCGGAGATTATGTTTTGAAGATGGTCAAATGGGGCAGTATGCTCAAAGGTTGAGATAATACATAACTTGGAGATAACCTATATGTCTTGGGCTCATACACAGTTTTGTTTGGGTATTGAAGCTCGAATGACAAGAGTGTGATTTCTGTTGTAGATCCCTCTCTGCCAAGGAAGTATGCACCTAATTTGCTGAAGTTATTTGGTATGCATGAATCTAAAGAGGTTAGCGCTCCTTGTAAAGTGCATTTGTAGAAGGATTATTTTTTCATGAATTTGACAGTTACAAAGCTACTTGTATTACATGGGCTTTTTTTTTATATCAAACATCACAAAGGTGATTGGAAGTTGAGCATTTCTTGAGGGACACTGATGGTATACTGATCTAAGGTGTTGCTCATAAGGGATGGTGAGGGCTGGTGTTGTGGCCTCTAGGATTCCACGTGGCAATCACATGCGTTTGAACATATGGCTTACACATGCAAGGAGGGTTCACATAGATGTGACTTGTAACAAGGCTTGCACCCCAACAAACCTTTCTTTGTGGGTTTTGTTGCATTCAATCACAATCCTCCCCTTCAAACACACTAAAGTGAGGCTCCAACAATTGATGCGAATTATAGTGGATAAGGTAATGAAGCATTTGTGGCTTAATACATGTGATTAAGAGTAGCACAAGCTTAACCGAGTGTTGATGCACAAAGTAATCTTTAATTAATGCATTAGATTGTTTGTGCAAAGGTTGCTTTGTTATAGAGCTAGAAGAAATGAAAAATTGTGTCTTGATGTTCTTTCTAAGCTTGATGTGTGAAATCATGTGTCTTTAAGGAGAATAATCAGTCTTGTACCGTACTATTCTTAGAATGGCACACTTTGGCAACCACAATCTACAAAAGATAGAGCACACAAACACACATTTTCACAAGACTTGGTGGAGGAATTTGCATATGTGATTTCAAATTTTTTGAATAGGCATACTCGTGTAAGGAGGGTTTCACACAATTGTGAAATGTCCACAACCCAACAAACTCATTAGTACAACTCACCTGCTTTTTTTTTCTTAACTTACATAGAATTTAATATTCTTTCCAGAAAGTTAAAGAGCCTATTTTTGTGTATGTTTTGTAGTTGTCGATTATGCATCTCTCTTATGCTCATTGTATATTGAAATGCTCAATTAGCTTTGGTCCACTTCCAAGTTTAGTGGTCTCTTAACCTAATAGTTCAATTTGGGTCATCATTTAGAAAAGTGAAATAGAGTTTCATGTTAAGACTCACCAACCATGTGCCTTATTGGGTAATACTTTCCTTGAGGCTATATACGAGAAGGAAAATATTAGATGGGCAAGGCTTTAGGAATTCAGCAGATGAGAAATTGAGGTCGAAGAATAGAGGAAATATTTAGAGATCTTGCTACAACATAAAATTGCACATCAGATTGGAAGATTGGTGTAGCAAATGCAAGGTAGGAGGTGGATGCCATTTGGATTGTCTACTTTTCCAAGAAAGATCAAATAGTTCTTGAATGCATATTGCTATCAATTCAAGCATTTCTCCATTGGAGATAAGCACCTAAGGGGCGATCTAGAGTCAAAGTTCAAGGCTTAACCCAACAAGCTATTAATACCAACATTAAGACCGTGAAAAGATTGGTGGGAAACTAGGAGCAGGCAATCCAAAATCTTTCAATGCAAGAAGTATTATCAACAAAGACTAATGGAGCATCAAACAACAAAGAATACCAACATTTACAAGTATCAAGGCTTTGTTTGTAGAAGTCAAGAATTCATGATAATAGAGCTGCAATTTCATCCACTATTGAAAGAATAAGTTGCAAGAAATTTAACATTAGAGATGGTGTATGTGTTACGTCCCCTTGCAAGCCCAAGTTTACCAACTCGATTCAATGGATGTAAGAGATTTGATGTTGACAGCCATGCAAGACAATTAGAAACTCGATGGCAGGCAAGTGTTTGTCTAGTATAGCTAGATGAGGTGAAAGAGGAGTCCATTTTAGCCAGAATGGAAGGAAAGGCAGTGAGTTAGTTCACTCAACATAGATTAGCACACTTTAAAAACTATGTTCTAAAAAAAGCTCTCTTGCAAGATTCAGGAAGGAAAAAAGCTAAGGGGCCTTAAGCTTAAGAAGATATCAGTGGAGGATTACTTTTAGATTTTCAGGAATCTTTACAACCTGCTATTGATTAAAGAGAGACCTACTCAAGAACAACCAAGCTACTATCGGAGGGCTTGAACTCAATTCTAAGAATTGTAGTGGCAAAAGGGGGATTTACAAAGTAATAATGATTTCAATGACATGGTACAAGCTATACTTGGAGCAAGAAGTGGACTCAAGGCATCTAAGTGAGAATACACTAATGAATCCTAATATGACAACGAGAAATCAAAATCTACAAACTCAAGCATAGAAGAAAAAAAGAACACCACCAACTGTGCTGAAGAGTACGAAGAAGGCAACAAAAAGAAGTCCTCCAAGAAAAGAAAGGAGGAAAGGGAGAAGAAGTTAAAAAAAAGGAAGAAGCAACAATCAAGAATATGATGATAAAAGGGTAGCAAAATGGGGATCACCAACCTACAAGGAGACTTAGTCAAAAGCTCTTGATATATGTGGAAAAGTAGGACATGTCACAACCAATTGTTGGTATAGCCCAAATTTCAGGGGTAGAGTTCCTCCTCATGTAGTGTAGGAAGCACCAACCTACCCCATTGGCCAATAGTATGTGGATTGAAGAATTCCAAATTGCGAGCGAGATTTTTTTACTGAGCCTTAAATCGAGCAGGAAAAAACAAGGTACTTCATCAAAAAAGGCAAACCCGTCAAGGTTTACCTATTGATTTGAAACACCACTACAAGTGTAAAACAAGAAATTTTCTTCTCTCTCCTTGATTATGGCCTTGAGGGAACATCCCCCATGTGTGTAATAGTTGGAACCATTTATGGGCACATCACAGAGATAATGATACAACAAATGAATGATAATGTATTTTTATTGACCTTGGCTATTGCTATTCATGCATGCTATGGATCTCGATTATTGCGACATCAACATTAATAATTTTTGGACATACTGGCCCCATGATTCAATGGATACCGTTCTTCTATTACTACCTCTGTTCCCTGTGACCAAATGAGGGTGGTTATTTTAAATACAAAGTGAAAAATATGGCACTCAAAGGCATGTTATGAACACGGCTACAAATTTCCCATCCACATTTAAAGAGCATTACCCATGGGGGTGAAGTGATATCTTTGTATTATAAGTTAAGGTCTCTACCACTGAGATAGATATCATGACTTGAAATTAGGTTTTACTGAAATATGTTTTCAAGAGCGTTTTTAAGTATTTTTAATCAAGCTATATAAAAGAAATGTTTTATTTGATTTGGTTTTATAGAATTGTGCTCCACATGAAAACATTATCATGCCAATGTCGAAGACAAGGGGTGACATAACATTCAAGTGTTCAAAATTTAAACGTATAAGATTAAAAGGTTGCAACATCTAGAATTTGATCTTGGTCATCATTGTTTCAATATGCATCGCAGGTAGTGAAAATTGGCTAGAGAGAGAGAGAGAGAGAGAGAGAGAGAGAGAGAGAGAGAGAGAGAGAGAGAGAGAGAGAGAGAGAGATCGCCATTTCTCACATATCCTAGTTTACTGCAACATCAAATTCTTTGATGAATCTAAAAACTTACAAATTGTAATCTCAGGTTGGGTTCAAACAAAGAGCCGGCAGCAGAGAGATGCACAGGTGTGTGCATCTTGCATGGCACGCACGGATTGAGCAAAAGAATCATAGGTTTTCTCCGTACCCATCGTTGCTTGGGCAAATCCCCCCCCCCCCCCCTTTCCTTGGAAGAACCTGGTTACAAGGCACTTTTCAGTGAAAAACGTGGGCACCAGAAGTCCCATGATTTGTGTGTGCTCAACATGTTGCCACTGGGATGTGGCTGCTTGGTGAGTATCGTTCCCGCTATTACATTGTTATTTTGTGCTTCTGGCTTGTGTGAACAGAGGGCCGACGTAGGCAGTCAAGAATCATTATGTTTGTTGTCGATTTCGTCTGGACCGAGCCTCATTGGAAGGTGAAAATACTTTAGATTTTTACATAAGTCTGGATTGTCTGACAAGTTTGTTAAAAAAAAACCTGCCAATTAAAATGGTCTCTTGGAAAGGGTGGGGCCCCAAACCAAGGTAGCATGAATCTCTTTTAGCTGTCTCCACAAACATGCATGGCTAAAGAGAGGAAGAGTCTCCAGAAAATTTGACAACATTAAAAGACAGGAGTGAAAAAACAACTATCTCTAGCCATCTGCGCCGGCGCGGATAGCTAGAGACATATTTTTATTGAGCACCTTGAAAAAAAATCTTTTTGAACACCTTGAAAAAAAACTATCTCTAGCTATCCGCGCCGGCGCAAACAACTAGAGATATTTTCCTTTCACTCATGCTCTTCGAAGGTGTTCATTATCCCTCAGGCTTCTTTGCCTCTCTCTAGCCATCAACGCCTGGAGAAGGAGAAGCGAGTGTGAGGGCTGTCATCCAGAGGGGGTCCTTGAAGGAAACATTTCTGAGGTGAAGGGCGGTGAGGTGAGAGAGAGAGTCTCCTTTGAGCTTCCCAAACACCTTGCGAACTCGCTACTCTACTCCTCTGGACGACTTCATAGAGTTCTTCGTATTTGCTATGTCCTCTAGGACAACCATTTCCTTGTTGTCCTAGTCTTCTTTCTTCGCATCCCTGGGAAGGCGCCAGCCTTGCAATTCTCCCAAGTCCCTCAGGCTCCTTTCCCCTTCCAGTCTCAGCTTGAATACGCCATTAGAGGTGCATCCCCGCAAGTGGAACTTTGATTTGTATCATTCAAGCGCATCTGGACAGTATTCACCTGAGGGAGGGAGTCCAATCATTTGGATCTTCCTGTATTGGCTGACTCTTGGCCTTTGCCATTGCTTCTCCTTGTCCAAGCACAATTCTTCTGCATGCACTCCTTGGCCAACTCCACCTCTTGGACATGCTGCCAACTCTACCTCTACGAATTTGTTGCCTCTTTGTTGAGCATCACCTCTAAGCCGTGCTAACAATCGTCAAGCTCACCACGTCCCATGCAGCAAGCACATTGCAAACCCTACTTGCATGCACTTTCTCATCCGTCACCATAGTCTACGCCTAGTTATATGTCCTTAAAGGTTCACTCATCCCTTTATTTTTTAAAAAATCCATTGGCTTGGTTCAACACAATTATGTGAAGGCAATATCTTCTCGCAGCTCTAGTATGCCCCAACACTATTATTATACACCAAAACTACGAGTAAGGTACAAATTGCACATTTGACTAAGGAGGGATTCAATATTTTCATTCACATCAATATATCTTTTGGAGCATCATCACTACACATGCTACTTTGTCGCATCTCTCTCTACTTCCTTTCATCCTTTCCACTACATTCAAGAACTTCACAAAGCATGTGCAAATGGAGCTATATAAAGAAATGGTGGTTGCTTTCATCAACAAAAACCTTGCTCTTTGAGCATGCAGAAGTATTGTGTGTGTGTGTGTGTGTGTGTGTGTGTGAGAGAGAGAGAGAGAGAGAGAGAGAGAGAGAGAGAGAGAGAGAGAGAGAGAGAGAGAGAGAGAGAGAGATAGATAGATAGATAGATAGATAGATAGTTCGATTATCGTCCTGGGAGGTCAAATATGACCTATGGGACCAAATGAACATGTCACGTGGTGTGAGTGGAGTTCATAAGTGACTCTCGATGCTCAAAAATGGCTGAAATGAGCGTCGCAATAGAGAGTCCACATCGTGGTTGGGAGAGGAAGGTATGTAGGGAGAGCTCATGGCTGAATATATGGGGAAAAGAGGACCTAATGTGGTCAAAAGCTGAGCACTCAAGTAGTGTGTGGTACTCACTCTCTCGCACTTGACGAGGGCATAAGGTGCAAAGTCGATGACACTCCTCGCCAGTGCCCCAACGTCCTGTCTCGCAGCGTAGAGAATGGGAGCTAAGACGAATGGAGGCAATGGTGCGGATCGCACTCAACGGGATGGGCTCAAGGATGTAGGAATGGGTTCGGTTACCTCGTTCCGAGAAGAAGAGAGATTTGTAGTTTGGGGCAACGTGTGTGGTGTAATGGCTGAAGCGAGAACCTCCGGATTTCTCCCAATCCATGATACATTGGCGTTGTAAGAAGGCCTCATTAACTTGGGAGTCGATCGACGCATCCTTGACCAAGTGACATGCATCCCATCTTCCAAACCATTTCTTGATATCAAGCATCCACCCCGAACTTAGTATTTTGCTCTTGCATGTCTTTTGAACCTTTTGACTTGCTTCATATGCGATTCTAGGAAGAGAGAGAGAGAGAGAGAGAGAGATTGGGTTTAGGGAACCCAAGATAGCGGGTTATTATGCACTCAGGTCCACCATTACTTGCCAAGGAGGAGGAATTTCTTTTAGTCCACCTATGCATAGGTTGTGTGCACATCCATATTGTCCAATATATTGAAGTACATAAGACAACTAACTCAATATCAAAGATGCGATTATTTTTGAAACAAACAAATTTTTTTGTTGCATCTCTATAGCGTACCCACGTTGTGGTACTTATGGTGTCGGAGGTTGCAGAAACCTAAATTCTTTTGCTCTGGGTTTGGGAGAAAGTTGCTCAATTTTTCCATTGCTCGGAAATATTCGCTTGCCACTTGGTAAGACTCATGTGGATTAAGTTCAATTGGATGCCTCCAAGAAGAAATTAGAATTAGATGTAATTTTAGCAAACATGATCAAAATTATAATCATTGGAAAGGACAACAAAGGAACTACTACGGCAATCGAAAGTACAATGACGATAACAAATATTGTGATTATTATGGAGCAAATGTATTGTAACATTTAATGCACTAGTAACTTGCGTGTAGCGGAAATTGATAACATAGTGAGCATTTCATTAAGGACAAGTTCCTAATGAGCATAGAGAGAGTACTTAATTTGAGAAAGCAACATAGCAATTACACCTAGCTAATTTGGCATTGACAATACTTGAAAAAGAGAGAGAAATAGAACAATTGACGAAAATTGAGGACCGTATTTACATGGAGCCGGTCCCCCCTCCATAAAGACTTTGTATTATAGCTTCTCCCATCAAAGGAGACTTTTGTACAATACAATTCTTGTGTTCCTTGATAAAACTCCTTGGTGCAATGAAGATGGAAGCTTCATGTACCAAATTATGCTTTAAAAACACACCTAGTATCCCTAGCCTCATTCCCAAGACCTCACACACCTTCAAAAATGTTGAGAGCTAGTAGGGAATGAGGTTAGGTTGAGAGGAAGAAGATGTATCTTATGAGAAAGAAGTATTCTCCTCACATAATCACTCTAATAGCATAGCTTAGCTTAGTAATTAGCATGGTAGAGGAGATGAGCATGCCATAGAAGCTTGGCTCTTGGTTGGATTTTCATTCCATAGCCAAGAGTCGTTGGTGTAGGCCTCAACTTCCCAACGCTTGGAGAAGGAGGTGGAGTTATTCTTGCACACATGGGTTGTGTGTGTGTGTGTGTATGTGTGTGCAGCAATGTGTTAAGAGTAAAATGCAGCTCTCTCTATCTCTTCTTGGTCGACCCCTCTTGCTATTTACTCATGCTGGACTCCATTGGCTCCTGCAAAGCTTATCCAATCACAATTTAGAAGCATAATTGATAGCCTTGTGACATGTGTCCACCTTTCCCCTTTTGTGAGAGCTTTAGGTAATTAAATAATTCATTTAAACTCTCATTAGACCTTTTAGTCTTCTGGCCAATAGGAATCAAGCAAGCCATTGGGCAATTGGACCCCTTGGTAGACTGTCCAATAGTCTTCTAGAGAGCTTAATTTCTATTGGTTCTTTTATGAAGCATTTTTAAAATTGATTAGAATAATTTTACTCTAGCCTAAATAGGATTTGAGGGGAAATTGGGGGCAACTAGCCTAGGAGTCTGCCATGTGTCCATTCTTTCCTTTGCGGAGAGCTTGGGTGTGTGTGTGTGTTTCTCTCATCCCCTACTATTAGGGCTCGCCCCCTCCTTCCTAGGGTGTGGGAACACTTTTTAGTCTTCTCATGACCATCCAATTTTCCTCTACTTTGGCCATTAGACAATTGAATTAAATTTAGGAACTTTAGCCTTTGGAAGTCTTAATGGAGCTGAACCTTAGGTCTTTTAAGCCCCATTAAAGTACATTGCTATTTTGTAGACTGTCCCCCTTTGGATCCCTATTTTACCTCCTTTTGATCCCTTACAGAGACTAGTTTGGCAGCCTTACCAATATTCTAGCTTTTACTCCCCTGGTATTTCCCCATATTAAATGATCAGTTTAACATGAGAAAATCATTTAGGAGTAATAGATATTAGTTTTTATGACATTACCTCTCTCTTGAAATCATAGTCATCCTTGACTATGAGGTAGAGAAGATAAAGACTAGTCCTTAGTCCGTTTGCTAGCGTGTAGAGGATCCCTATATTACCCTACAACATCGTTCCTGAATCCATTTGGTGCTTGAGATCCTTAGCTGCCGCAAGCATGTCTGCACATTAGTCCGTATCAATCTTCCATAGTAGAGTGACAAACTCTACTTGGTGTTCTGGAGACGTCGTCTCCACAAACATGATCCTAAGCATGCATACTTATTAACATTTGTGCACAATAAAGAAAAAGAGAATCTTATAATATAAAAACTTTGTTTATTTAAACATATTTACATTGGCTTACTCTAGGGAATCATTGTAAGCATTGACAAGGTTTAGGTTATCCTTTAATTGTATGCCTTGCATCCCTCTAGCATCTTCAAAAGGATAGATTTTAAACTTGATAAGATATTGTCGGATAGTCTTCTCGTAATACCTTGTCTTCGTGTCAGAGAATGGACTTGGACTGCAACACCTCTTCTTGGTCCTCGATCTCTGGTAGGTCCTTAATGATTGCTTCTTGAGGTGGCTCTCCTTTGTAAGGCTTTAGTAGGCTCATGTGGAAATCATTGTGTATGAGCCAATGGTTAAGTTGATAGGTCATATCATTGATTGGCCTAAGAATATGAAAGGGACCATAGTACCTTTTTGCTAACTTAGCATATTACTTTTGATGTCTTTAGGATTCTTGCCCGTTGTGTGCCTTAATCGAGCCTTGGAAAACTTAAGCAAGACCCAATCATTTTGTTTAAAGACTAGGGCTCTTCTGTGCTTATCAGTAGCAGCCTTTTGCCTTTGCTGAGAGATGGATATATCATCCTTAATCTTTTGGAAAGATTCTTGCAGGTCTCAGCTATATTCATCTGCAGCGAAGATCTTCCCATGTACCTTGAGTAGCAGGGGACTTTTTTTATCTTCCCTCTATCACCTCAGAGGATGCTTTTTTCGTGGAAATATGTACAGTGTTATTGTAAGCATACTCCACTTAGGATAAGTATTTCTTCCATTGGGACTTTTGATATACTTTCATGACATAAGGTAGATCAAGAATTGTTAGGTTAGCTATTTCACTTTGGCAATCCGTTTGGGGATGATAGGCCAAAAAGAAGTTTAGCCTCGTACCTAAATTCTCAAAGAGACCCTTCCAAAGATTACTGGTCATTCTAGGATCTCTATCTGACACTATAGACATAGGCAAGCCATGGTATTTGAATATTTGTGATATAAAGAGGGTTGCCATTTGATGGGCCTTGATAGTATTTTTGACAAGTATGAAATGTGCTTGTTTGCTAAACTTGTCTACTATCGTCCATATCTTGGATCATCATTGGAAAGGAAAGCTCCTTGGCTTCAAGAACCGCAAAGACAAGGGGATGTAGCCATTGTGCAACATGTTTTCTCAATGTCAAGCATGCTATTGCAACAACCACCTCGATTTCCAACACATTGTAAGTACATGTTTTGAGAATACAAAGCTAGGTGTGAAATCACAGTGTAATGTTTTTGTGGATTCATACTTAAGATTTGTCATGCATTTATAGTCATATTTCCATCCACAGTGGTGGAGGAAGCCACTACATAGTCTCTCCAGCACATTCAATGCGATATTGGAGCAACAATTTTCGCACATCTTTGCCCAACCAAACTGGTTCAAAGAAGAATTTTCTTCTATTCTCACTCTTATATTGTGCCTACTTCTACACAAGAGTTTGGAAAGCTTGAACCCATCTTCCTTATTAAGTATGGAGTGGTCACAGCCAGATTTGTGCTCAGTAGCATCTTTCAAGCAAAAGATGATAATACATGTCCAAAACTCTTTGAAATACTCTAAAGATTCTAGGTCTGTGGGCTTGAGTTGATGTTTGCCTATTCATTGTTTCGTGCACATTTTTAAAGGGTTTGGATTTGTGGAGACTACCACAATGCTTGTATGTGAAGATATGCATTATGAAGAATTAGGAACGATTTTAGAAGAGGACTGGGGTTTTGTGGAGGGCATGCACAATGGGGATAGGTACTGTTGTAAGGTTGGAGCTTCGGGTATTGGGATACGCTATTTAAAATCCCGCACCTCCTTCTACATGCAATTTCACTATAATGGTTGGATGTGTAAGCTTGGAGTGTGGACTCCCTTACAGAGCGTAGATGGTGCTATTGCAAGCTTTGACATTGCAGTGAGGCCCTTCAACAAGCGCAATTTTGTTTGCAAAATCACAAGGTGAGAATCCTTCCACCACATTTTCAATACATCATAGTTTGGTGATCATTGGCTACTTATCGTAATGAATGTCCGCAGATTGGGAAGAGAATGGAAGACAAATTGAAGGTCGAGGAGGATTGGGGCATGGAAGGAACTATGCTATCACTCTTATAGCTTTGTAACTCTTGCAGTTTTGGAAACAATCTTTGATGTAATCAACATGATTTTCTTTGGCAAATTATGACTTTGAATATAATTTTTCACATTGAGATGAAAGTTCATTTTTGGTGAAAGTGCCATTTTTTTAAAATTGGGGAAAGTGCCTTCTTTAAAAAAGGGACCATTATAAAAGGGGGCCTGCTTAACTCATTCACACTTTTCACTTTCGCAACACTTGAGCTCCACCACTCTCTGTCTGCACCCCAGGCTAGACATGGATGCCTCCACAGTCTCTGCATCTGCACCCACATCCACCCCTTTGTCACGCTTCATCCTCTTTCTTGAGGACACCAATTTTGGACCTTCACACCTTCTTTACTCATCTCCCTGACCTTGACGCCACAATTTCCCTTCACATGGATGCATTTGCCGAGATTTCACCGTTCATGGAGGAGCACATCATAAAATATTCCGTATCTATCTCCCCACATGCACGGATCTGGGTGCCTTGCGATCTTTTGCGCTACATACACAAAGGTTCGCCCATTCTCCAAGCGGTTGAGACGGTTCCAAGAAATTGCCACCCATGCACGCCATTTCTTGCATGAGCAAGCCCCAGGGGTGTCAGAACGCTCAAGAAGCGCAAGTTGGGGGTGGAGTACCTTTCTTGACTGGCAACATTCATCTTCTTTGTGAGCGAGGAACCTAATTTGGAGGAGCTCCACCTACCACACCTTTAGGTTGGGTCCTTTATCAAGGACATCAACGAGTAGGAGGTTGTCCCCATGAACCTTGCAGTGGAAGGACAAACACTTTGACTAGAGTACCTCAGGGGGCTAGAGGAGGTGGTTGAGAAATCCATCATTGTGACTGGCCCTAGTGACACTCCAATGCCACTACCATTGATGGATGAGGCTATCCTAGAGGTAGAAATCAACCACTTCCCCTCAATGGTAGTGGATGGGGAGGTGTATGTGTTTATGCATGACTTGGAGAAAGCATTTGGTCTGTGCATGGATGAATGCTTGAGCGTACTATGCACCAGTGGCAAATTTCCATTAGACAGTGTGCCAGATGCCCTTGAAAGCAAGCTCTTGCCACTTGGGGACTCTGTTGCTGACACTATTTCACTTGTGTGTGAGGGAGTCCTGACAGCAGAGAAACTGCACATGGATGAGGAAGAATTCCAGGCCATGCAAGCCAAGATTGAGGCTACTAGGATGCCTACTCCACTGCGTAACCCCCCTCTGATGATCCAAAGCTCGTAGTTGTGGTGCAAGGGAGCATCGACTTGGGTGGAAAGGCAACAAGGAGGAGGATGACAAGGAGCAAGAGGTAAACTCTATCCTAATTTTTATGTTATTATTTTTTACCCTTCATTGTCTTTTTTCTTAACCTTGACTGGTTTATGATAGGACGTCCTAGAGGTTGATGAGTTTGCATCAAGGACAGGTGGCAGGAGTACGCGGGCTTTGGACCTCAGTCTTCCCTTGTACATTACCTAGGACAAATCCCCCGCGGAGATATTTCCATTGTACATAATGAATTTACTCCCCAAGACCATTTTATGATGTGGTCCTTGAAAGCTTTGAGCAAGGCTTTGTGTTTGCGCACCATTGCTCAAACTGCGAATCTTGTGTTCCTAGTGCGTAGATCCCTTGTATGCGCAACATTTGGCACTAGCTTCAATGGTAAAGTGCTTGCCCAGATAGGGATACATGCTTCCGTTGGCTCAACTAACCCTAAGGCAATAACGCAGTCCCTCCTGACTGGGGAGTTGCCTTACGCGCAAGAGAGGCTCCAGGAAATGGTCAAGAAAATTATGAGCTCCTCAGATGTATGACATAAAATCGAATTTTTAGAAGTAATAAAATATACTTTGAACGGTCTCTCTATCTTGTACGTTCTTTTCAATCTTGTAAATTGCTGAAATTGGTGATGTGTTTCAATAAGTTGTGTCTTATTTGCTTAAAGTAACAACACAACAGAACTGGGATGCACATGATATTTGCTTTCAACTTACCTTAATTCTGGGGACAACACAAAAAACATCTGAGTGAAAAGAAGTGGAATTTGTACTGTCATGTTGCATTAAGATTTTCTTTCACTTAATCTAAATTTTTTTTGGTAACCTGGGGGGCACAAGGCCAGATAATGCAAAAAAAAGGGTGGCCACAAGGGCGCGTAGATGGCTCATTCAGAATTTTTGGATGGCTGTCCTACGCGCCCTTGTGACCACCCTTTGTTTTGCATAATTAGGCTATTGTTGCACTCCAGGACCCTGGAAAAGGTGAGATGGACATAAGATTTAACTTGTCAAGCACATTATGCCTTCCTTCAACTCAACTTACTAGTTTCCTGCACCAAAAGGCCAAATCACATTGGACAATATAAAACTCTAGTCTCATGCTGCATAAACATCTGGTTTCACTATATATCAACATCTTTGGTAACCTAAGGGGACAAAAAAGCTAGAAAATGCAAAAAAAAGGGTGGCCACAAGGGCACGTAGGTGAGCCATCCAAAACTGTTGGATGGCTCACCTGCGCGCCCTTCTGGACACCCTTTTTTTACATTTTCTAGCTTTGTTTGCCCCTTAGGTTACCAAAAATATTGATATTTTGATTTAAATTTAACTCTTCATGGCTAGAAGCACTTAACTTAAAACACATAGCTAGTCCAAAAAGCCAAATGACTATGGAGACAGTAGACACAACTCTTAATCATTTTGTCATTGCAAAGTCATCTGATTACAAAGAGAAGGGTCTGCAATACAAAAAGAGACGTGTAAATTTGGCTAATGCTCAGTCCCGTCATAATTGGCATGCAAGCTGCATATCCTTTGGTTGTATTGTCACTCTCTTTGCATGTATGGTGCATAGGTTGGTATCTTCCAACACCGAAATGATGTGGGCCTATGTAGCTTCTTGAATAGCCTCCAACACTATTGCTTGCATCCTATACTGATTTCCATAGCTTTGAAGCACCTCGTTCACTGTACGAGGAAAGGGGGTGCGTTGAATTAAGAGCTCCGTAGTCTTCTACTAGTGTCGGAGTTTTGCAAATGTCCTTGCTATTTTTTGACACCGTTGAGGTTGTCTTGGGGGCACATGCACATTTGCTGGTTGGTGGCGTTTAGGATTCTTGAAAAACCTTGGTTTGCATCTGTTTACATGATTTGGGGCTAGATCTACAACCTCTTTAGAGTCATCCTCTTCCCTTGCCTCCCGATCTTGTGCTATGGGGAGAGCTCCCTGGCCACGAGGCAATGTCTTCCCCCCAACGGGCACCCGATGTGTGCGCGGTATATCAGCTGCTGCCATGGTGGCTCTGTCTCTGATTCAATATCTGTATGGACCACCCGAGCTCTGGATGGTCCTGCTTGCGAATTGTGGTGCGACGCTCCTGCCTATCAGATTCTGGTGTTTGTTGGGCCTGCTCTTCTTAC
Organism: Adiantum capillus-veneris; assembly: GCF_014529385.1. Lineage (NCBI taxonomy): Eukaryota > Viridiplantae > Streptophyta > Polypodiopsida > Polypodiales > Pteridaceae > Adiantum > Adiantum capillus-veneris. The sequence continues at coordinate 7,102,722 of NC_140935.1, read as the reverse complement.
CAGCGCTGGGCGTGTTGCTTCACTCTACGTCGAGGTGTTTGTTGTTGTGCAAGTGAAGTCTCTTCAGTCCTTGATGTCTCTTGGAACCGACTACCATGCCCACTACTAGAAGAGTGCCTAGAATGGCCAGGTGTTTGTGGCCATTTTCTTGTGCCTTTAAGCCATGCCGGCTTCTCACATCCTTGGAGGGTGTTTTTGTTGCAGGCGGATGCTCTTTTGCGGTTTGTTTGGTGTGCGCCATTGGGTATAGTAAGAGCTCACATGTGCTTAAGAAATGAGTGATTTATGAGAGCATGCGATATTTATAAGGTCCCATTTTAAAAGGGCTCTGTTCACACTTATTTTGGAAAAAAACTATTATTTTTTAAATGGATGCACCAAACTTTTAAAAAAAAACAAATCAAGAGTTGGACCCTGCGTTCACGTGTAGTTACTTGTTGCACTCTGCATTGGCACCATGCAACATGCTTGGAGGGGCCTCGCAACATTTGCCCCTTGTTGTTGTGCTCTTGACAACTCCATTTCCGCACTTCCCTAGCAATCTTGGATTCTCGCGCATGCTCCATTGTGAGCTTACGAGCAAATGTTGTGCAAAAAAACCAGTTGAGTATCTCCTCCAAATAACTGGATTGCACCATTCCACCACCATGTCGAGTATTTTTAAAGTACACCCCCCTTGCTCGATAATGGAACTTCTCCATGCCTTGAGTGCTAAAAATCTCAAGTGAACCATATTTGTCCATAAAAAATGTACCATGCGCAAACAAGATATGTTGTTCACGTGAGAAAACGATCCACATTATCTAATGAAAACAATCCCTTGTAATAAGTTCACCACGTAACATGGCTTACCATGTAATGTGTGATGTTATCTTCACCCCAAGAAAGGGTGAGACCTTGGTGAAATCCGCCAAGGCTTCTTAAAACGATTGGCGTTGTTCTTCTATTGTGCTGGTAAGGCCGATAATCTTGACCATTTTATCAAAATGTGCCCAACTTTCTTGCGGCTGTTTGCAAGCTTTCCATTTGAATCATTGTTAGTAGTAGCTTTGCATAACTCCTTCCAAAGTTCCCAAAGGTTACCTACCTACATGTTGGAGCTATTTTGAGCATCACATCAACCTAGCTTTCCTTGGTTTACTATCTTCAAAAAGTGTCTGGCTTTTTGTCCACTCATTGACACTTGTTGGGCAATTTCATGGGCCTCCCCTGTGTTCTTTGTAGCAACGATAGACAAATTTCCACCGTGATAGCCAATGGAATTCAAAAGTGCCTCCATCCTTTTGATTTCTTCCTGGAACTTTTCCAATGGCTTCATTGTGAAAGCATAGTCAATGTGGAGCTTCAATAGCCTATCAAAAATGCGCATGAATGTGTGTAATGTACAAAAATGTACATTCGATAAAGGAAATGGAAAGGTTGGATGCCAAGCCTGGTCCTTTTGTGCACGGTCTAGGAATTGAGCATGGGACATCTCAAAATAGACGCTTCCCATTCTCTCCCATCATCACATTCCAACCCTTGTTCTCCATCCCCTTGCCATGGAAGCATTGAACCAACCTTCACAGAGCTCTTGTGTGATTTTTGTCTGCTGGTTTGTACCCTCGAGTGCAAAATGGACAAGGCATGGGAGAAGAAGCCCCTTGTTTGTGGCCAAGCAAACACTTTATGCTCTTCAAGTCCCCACCTAAGTGCCACTCCACATCATAGCTACCAAAACCCTCAACCTCCAACTTCTCACATGCAGTTTGGGAGTGTATTACTTTTGTGATCGATGGAGCTCTCTCAAAAATCCACGAAAGTAATCCATTGGTCTCTTTGGGCACCTCAATAGCACTCAACCACCAAATGTATTTCTCTGATTGCACACTAAAATACAAAGTGGGAGATGGCTCGATTGAATCCCTTTGCTTGGTTTTGCAAAAGGGCCTCATTCATTAGAGTGATACTTAGCCTCTCTATCCTTTGGCCTTTCACTATGACACTCATCAAGTTTTAGCACAAAAGCGACCTTTGTGCCAAGCACTGCAAAATAAAATAGTGGCAAGACCTTATACTTCAAAGTCTATGATAAGAACACAGCCAAAAGAAAGAAGTATAGTGTGTCACCTTCTTCAGGTAACCCGTAAAATCTAAGCATGGCTTGTTGAAGCCTTCTAAGGTCCACATTGTGGAAGGGAAGCCCTTCTCCACATTGTGTATGGGAAGCCCTTCTCCGAAGGTCTTATGGAGTGTTTTTTACCTTTTTCCCTTGCCTTTGTTGTGCACGAAGCATAAAGCGAAGTTGGCATTGTGTCTTCAATATTGTTCCACATTGTGTAAGGGAAGCCCTTCTCCAAAGGTCTTATGGAGTGTTTCTTACCTTTTTCCCTTGCCTTTGTTGTGCACAAAGCATAAAGCAAAGTTGGCATTGTGTCTTCAATGTGTAAGTATGTCCCAATGTGGGAGAACACATCTTTGTTTGTGGACTTCTTGCAAGGTTGACCTTGTGTGGAATGGAAAATAGGTTTTCCACAATGCCACGATCTTTGAGGGTATCCTTTAGAGTCAAAAAATAGCCTAATAGGCTTTGGTGCTGGTCACTGCCTCATCACAAGCTTGTTGCACACCATCTTCACTAACCACATTTCTCAATTTGCACATAAGATCCATGGTGACTGTATCCTTAATGTGCTTACCTCCAGGTGGTTGTAAGATAGAAATTACATCATGGATATTGAGACAAGTAGTGAGAAGGTTGACTTGATCATCTTGGCTTGTTCCACCACATGCCTCCTGGATGAAGTTTCCAGCAACCAATAAGATAAATGTTAGAAAATAGTGTGAAGCAAGAATGTATCATGCAAGTAAAGACCAAATCACCTTGTGGCTGTCACTCATCGCTTGCGTGCTCCACCCAAATGTGCAAGGGTTTCAATGGATGAATATGTGCGTTTGCGTTTCCTTGCACCAAGGGGTGTTTCTTTCAAATATGTGATGGTGTTGGAAAGCTTCATAATGTGGGCATCCTTTTCCTACATTTGTTGTTGAAGAGTTTCAACCTCCCTCTCCAAAGAGGCAATACTATCTTGTAATGCCATCGTCTTGAGGTGAAGAGCTTGACATTCATGCATCCACATATGCAAAGAAGCACCTGCATCATACACAACCGCTTGCAATAGGCTAACAAGCCTGCTTCTCCCCTCCCAAGATATTGAAGAAATGTCTAAAGGCTATTAAAGGATGGATGGAAGCGGCTTATAGGATTGTAAGGGTACAAATGACCGTCCACCCAAATGTCAACATTCGTCTCACCGGCGGTGCTACATTTCTGTGATGACCATTGATCACTCTCACATGCATCCTTCGGTGCAAACACTGTGGGCAAGCAAATATACATGCTTTTGGTGTGTAGAGTACGTGGTGCTGGAAGCAAACAATTTGTGATGTTCGTAAGCACCATGACAACTGTTGCGTGAGGAAGCAAAGGATGAAAAGGGGGAGGGGGAGGGGGAGGGAGAGGGAGCAAGATGGGAGGATAAGGGGGGAGGGGGAGATTGGGGAGGAGGAGGAAGGTAGGGACAGGGAGGGAGAGGAGAGAGAGAGAGGAGGGAGGAGGAGGAGAGAACAAAGTGTTTTTTACTTTTTAGGAGAAAAGGTTTTGAAAAAAATAGACTTTCAAAGCTTGTAGGTTAAAAAAAGGGTCAAAAAATGATTTTTGGATGTGTATATATGTTGGGAGGGAGTTTTAAGTCAAAAATAAGTAAAAATGAGCTTTTTGAAAAAAAGTCAAATTTTGGCTCTTAGTGACCCACGTTTTTGCTGATGTGGCCACACCTCTATACTTCCTTCACTTTCAAAAAGCTAGAGAGAGAAAGTAACCTCTTAGGTCCACATGCTACATTTGTCTTAAAAAAAGGCTAGAAAAACCTTTCCAAAACTACCTTCTTCAATGCCCTTGTCTCCTTAACCCTACACAACATTAGCTTTAATCCCTAAAAATTAGGATTCCTTTATAAGACCCATGCAAAGTCCATATTTCTCCTAATGCACCCAAAATTGTTGTTTCTACTCTCCAAAATCCATCTTTTTGAAGAGAGTGGTTTTGAGGTGTAAATCCCAAAACTGGTCTACATATTTGTAGATAGATTCGTAGGGAGAGAGCTTCAAGCTTTGCCATTTGGTGAGAACTTTGTCTTTGGCATTGGTAGCCAAAAATTGCTTCATGATGGAAGCTCTTAAAGCTTTTCATGTTCGTGGAGATCCACCGTTTGCTCGTATGCTAGACCACCATTGCGTGGCGGACTTTTGAAAATTCATGGCTACCTGACGTAGCTTAGAGGACTTCATGAAGCTCTCACCTCCAAACGCCGCATTGAATTCTTGGATAAAGGCCAAAACTTTGTTCGTAGCACCAAAAGTTCCATCGTAGGTAAGGAAAGAGATGTTCTTTCCTCCCTCTTTGAACTTTTTGAGCTTGGGTGACCTCTTCCAGGCGACATAGGATTTCATATGGCCTCTTCTTTTAGGTGGTTCAAGAGCTGCACCATCACTTTCTTCAGAAGAGGAAGAGTATTTGGAGGATGGAGAAGAGGGTGACCTCTTTCTCGCCTTTTTCTTCCCTTGTTCCTCCTTGTCTGCACCTTCACTTTCTTCAGAAGAGGAAGAGGATGAAGAAGATGGAGAAGAGGGTGACCTCTTTCTCACTTTTTTCTTCTCTTGTTTTCTCTCTTCCCTCCTTGAATTATGGTGTAGGGAAGTATCAATGGTCTTCTCCGTTTAGGGGGTTTTGGAGAGTGTTTTGCCCGCCGTTTTTGTGGAGCCATCTCAGCCGAGGTGGCAGGAGACTCACTTCTTTCTCATTCTTTTGGTGGGGGCTCTACCATTGAAACTTGGGTTCTCCTTTGGGAGGGAGATGCCTCATCAAGTAGTAAGGTTCTGAGCCCTTCGTAAAGATCCTCCTCTTCTTGTCTTATTGGAGAGAGTCCTCTTTTGGAAGTCTCACTAGGAGCTTTCCTGGGTACTCTCTCTTCTTGATGGGGGGTTTGGAGAATACCATGGGTGCGCAATTGCTGTAGCACTTCACCTTGGAGGGATGGGTTGCCCAGGGCTTGTTGAAGCCTAGAAACAAGATAGTTTACAAGCATAGGGGCATCATTAGTTTCTCTTTCATTAGCAAAATCAAAGCTATCAGCATTCATTTCAATCTCTTTTCCCTTGTTAGCCATACTAGCAAATTTCAGGTGTAAATTTTTAGTTGTACTTTGGCACTTCATACCGTAGTTGCTACTCTTCTTTACCTTCAAAGATAAGCACTCAAGCATCTATACCCGTGGCTCAAATATTATTAATTGCAAGGAATAGAAGAGAGGGTTCAATAGAGCCGAGACAACACCGGTTCCTTTCAAGCTTCTAATAGCTCAATAATGGTTAAGCCATAGGCAAGCCCCGTAAGACTCCATTATTGAGACCATAGCTCTCGACGGTATCCCCGTTAACTCTATAAATCAGGCATGATTTAGAGATGAAAAATCCCTATTCTACTTACTCTTTTGCAATTAATAACACCAACCGTTTGTAGCAAGCTTGAGGACCTCTCTTCTTGAGCAAGAAAAGAGAAACCCATAGCTCTGATACCAATGTAACATTTAATGCACTAGTAACTTGTGTGTGGCAGAAATTGATAACATAGTGAGCATTTCATTAAGAGCAAGTTCCTAATGAGCATAGAGAGAGTACTTAATTTGAGAAAGCAACATAGCAATTTACACCTAGCTAATTTGGCATTGACAATACTTGAAAAAGAGAGAGAATTAGAACAATTGACAACAGTTGAGGATCGTATTTACTTGGAACTGGTCCCCCCTCCATAAAGGCTTTGTATTACAGCTTCTCCCATCAAAGGAGACTTTTGTACAATACAATTCTTTTGTTCCTTGACAAAACTCGTTGGTGCAATGAAGATGGAAGCTTCATGTACCAAATTATGCTTGAATAACACACCTAGTATCCCTAGCCTCATTCTCAAGACCTCACACACCTTCAAAAATGTTGAGAGCTAGAAGGGAATGAGGATAGGTTGAGAGGAAGAAGATGTATCTTATGAGAAATAAGTATTCTCCTCACATAATCACTCTAATAGCATAGCTTAGCTTAGTAATTAACATGATAAAGGAGATGAGCATGCCATAGAAACTTGGCTCTTGGTTGGATTTGCATTCCATAGCTAAGAGTTATTGTTGTTCTTCTTGCACACATGAGTTGTGTGTGTGTGTGTGTGTGTGTGTAGCAATGTGTTAGAGTAAAATACAGCCCTCTCTCTCTTCTTGGTCGACCCCTCTTGCTATTTACTCATGCTGGACTCCCATTGGCTCCTGCAAAGCTTATCCAATCACAATTTAAAAGCATAATTGATAGCCTTGTGACATGTCTCCCATTCCCCTTTTATGAGAGCTTTAGGTAATTAAATAATTGATTTAAACTCTCATTGGACGTTTTAGTCTTCTGGCCAATAAGAATCAGGCAAGCCATTGGCCTGCTGGATGCTCATTGGAGACCTTGGTAGACTGTCCAATAGTCGAGTCTAGGGAGCTTAATTTCTAGTGTTCTTTTATCAATAATTTTTAAAATTGATTAGAATAATTTTACTCTTGCCTAATTCTCATTGGTCCACCTCTATGGCCATCTAATAGGATTTGAGGAGAAATTGGGGGCAACTGGCCTAGGAGTTTGCCATATGTCCATTCTTCCCTTTGGAAGAGCTTGGGTGTGTGTGTGTGTGTGTGTTTCTCTCTCATCCCCTACTATTAGGGCTTGCCCCCTCCTTCCTACAGATGTGGGAAGACTTTTTAGTCTTCCCATGACCATCCAATTTTCCCATACTTTGGCCATTAGACAATTGAATTAAATCTAGGAACTTTAGCCTTTGCAAGTCTGATGGAGCTGAACCTTAGGTCTTTTAAGCCCCATTGAAGCACATTGATCTTTCGCAGACTGTCTCCCTTTGTGCGCGTATGTCGCACGTGTCAATGCAAGGAACTTGCCGATACACCGTGTGCGAGCCACAAATGGCTCCAAGCACACAACAAGCCTAAACTAGTAAGCTCAAAGAAGGCGATGGTGTGTCACTCACCGCTCTATGCTTGCTTTGTGGAGGATTCCTCGCCGCGAAGAAGAAGGAGCCGCCTCTTCGCCGTGCTCAACCGCTTCGCCGCCGCCGTGCCGTCGTCGCAATGCTCGATCACACACTCTCTCTCTCTCACGCATACACACACACACACAAGGAGATGAAGAAGAAGAAGATGGAGATGGAGCAAGAGCACTCTTCTATTGCACAAATGAGAGAATGAGTGAATTTTAGGTTTAGTTGATTTTTATATGAGCTCGCCCCATTCACACTTGGGCGCCCATGCTTAGCCAACTAATCCCTTGAATATTCCAGTTAGAGTGCACCTCTCATCGGCGATCACTCTTACCCTTTCCCTATTGGACTGACAAGCACGGTACCTGACTCTACCAAATAAATAATATAATGTCCGCCGTAGGTTACAACGTCCGTCCCGTAGGTGATAGGGTGTCCGTGAGCCATGAGGGTTAACATGCCCCCCTTCCTGATGTAGATTCCGTCCTCGGAAGCTATTGAGTTGAAGCTTGTTCATCGAGGTGGAAGAGCATTTGAAATGAATGTCCTTAGCCTCCTTCAGTCACTGCAAAATCAAACAACATTGGCACAGTAATTGCATTCTCATAAGCAATTAAAAAGCATATGCAGTTGTACGCAAACAATGTGATTGGTAACAGAATTTTAAACCAATTGTCATCAATAAAGATTAAATTGCAATATAATCAAATGCATAAACAGATGTAAAGGTAAAAAATTAAACAAGTATGGGGTCACTAATTTAACGGTCGAAAGGCACTAGAGATCGACTATTAATACCATGGATAAGCTTCTTACTTTTCTCTGGTCAATTAAGTTGTTTAACCGCGAGAGCCAAGTATTTCATGTTCGAGGGCTGACTAGAGGCTATACCTAGAAGACCTTGTAGTTAAGCTACGATAAAAGGAATTTCTCATGAAAACATTGCCTGACTGATTACCTTTTCTTTGACCCCCCAAAGTCTTTTCATAGTGATTCAATTTTGATGTGTGTGCTTATTTTGTATACCTTGGGTTTTTTGCTTTTCAAGGAAAAGCGCCCACACTGGGAACCTCTAGGGCTCTAGTACCATAGGCGATACATGTGAGTGAAGTACCAAATCAAGCTGAGATTTCTCTTCCAGCTTAAGATTTCACATTGTGGCACTTTGCTTTGTTTTTGTTTGTTCATTTTCAGCATTTTAATTTTGTAACTTTTGGGGGGTCATATAACACTGTTACACCTCCCAAGGCTCATCACACTAGTAAACTCCCTTTATAATACTTAAGCTAAAGGTCAATATGGTCAAGCCCACTAGAAAGCCCTAGTACATTTCACACAATGCTGCCTAAATCGGATTAAGAACCTAAGTAACCATTGATTATTAGGAAGGCATTCCCCATGGTATTAAGAGAAGATCTCTAACACCTAACTTGGTCAAACTAGCTTAGTCGGACTTGCTTGATGTTTAAACCTAGACAAGTGATTATGACAAAAAAAAGACATTGAATTAAATGTTTGATACTAAGCAAATGTGCTGGATATTATGCTACCAATCACAATCAAAGCAGACAATCATAGATGCAAAAAAGACAAGGGGCAATGCTAATGGACAAGAAACACCTGTTTGTGTTGATGATCGCGCTTGATTTGAAAAGTGAGTCGAGATAAATATTCCATGAAGGTCCAAATCCTAACCACAGCAACATGTTCCTGTACACACTAAGAAACACAAAGAATACCTCTAGGAGGCACATCAGTGGGAAAAAGGAACTTTGCTAATCACTCAACTCTAAAACAGAAACACTCGAGTGATGAGGATGAAAGATGTTTTATGATATAGGTTTCTGTTTCAGTGTACCAGATGTGAATGTGTAGGTCTGGTCAATGTTTTGACTTTTAATGTGCATACTCGTTTGCTAATTGCTCTTGCTCTTTTTTTCTTTTTTTTGTGAGTATAAGGTTTTATATATAAACATTCCCTAAGATTGGAGATTAAGAGGTCAGGGAAACAAGGTTGAGAGGGGAGTGAGTGAATGATGACTGTTAGAAAACACTCCCCCCTTCCTTGGGTAGATCATACCGTTTGAAATGTGGTCACCCTTTGAAACCAATTGTTCCAATTGGTAATAGGTGAGGATTTTTGCCAGTAGTTTTCTCTTACCTTAGGTGCCTCGTCAAGTTGCAAGGGTGGTAAGGTACTCTCCCAGGATCGAACTTGAAGTGGTTCATCAGGTGATTCTTGAACACTGGGAGGTGTGGATTCCTTTGTAGCTTTATGGAGGTCCACTATTGTAGGTGGAGGTTGTGGAGAAGATTTTACCTCTATGGATGCATTACATGAGGAGCTAGAAGCTTCATGGGACTCCCCCCTTCCTGAGCTAGGTGAAACAAATTGTTCTTTCTTTGGAGAAGCTTTTACCTCTATGGATGCATTACATGAGGAGCTAGAAGCTTCCTGGGACTCCCCCCTTCCTGAGCTAGGTGAAACAAATTGTTCTTTCTTTGGTACCCAAACTAGCTCTAGAGCGGGTGTGTAGCATTCTGTGATTTTTTTCTTTCCCCGATCGTCAATTCGTTTTGGAGCTACAGGATTGGGCTCACATGGGTTAGGTGATAGGTAAGAACACAATCTACATTTTGGCACCCGGATTTGATCATTTCCTTGATAGTAGCCTTGGGCTTTCAATAGTTGTTTAGGAATCCAACGCCACGTTTCCTTACATTTCTTACCAGGATTTTGTTTTTTAGCACTAGCTATGGTCGCTAAAGAAGCTTTAGGGACCCATTTGTATGTTCTTTTTGTTATATAAGGATGAGTCTTGTCAGAAGCTATATGCATTGCTTGTAGCATATTTATGGGTACAGGCATTTCATCCCCCTAAGGTGTTACCCAGGTCGTCCCCCTGTTTCCCCAAGTGTCTATGGTTGCTGCTAGGTGGACCCAATCCACATTGTCTGACTCAGTCATCCCAGGTAGTACATCCATATAAGGAGAATCTTCCCCAACATCTGTGTCCGCTTGGCACGTGTAATAATACTACAATGGGGCCGAGTGAACTGTGGTGTCAGATTTGTGATCAATTATAAACCTGTTTCCTAGAGGATGTGCTCGACCCGTCACAAGATCCACTCGAATGACAGAATCTTGGAACTGCAGGTAGACATGGTTTTTAGACCAGTCATGCACCATTTTTGCTTCCCTCATGAAAGGACGTCCTAAGATCATCTCCGATGCCATAGTGTGTTTGGAGAAATCCATAACAATAAAGGTAATCCTTATTTTATATCCAAAGACCTTGATCTTGAGATCTTCTAGCATCCCAATAGGTTTAACAATAGACCCATTGGCCATCTTCACTACTATGGTTGTGGTCGCAAGGTGAGGTCTTCCCATAGTTTCCCAGCAATTTTTAGTCACAATGCTAATCCCAGCGCCACCATCAAGGATTCCCTTCACAGTTAATCCCTTAGTAGTGATTGGTATGGTCGCATTGGATTCATCACCCTCAAAGTATTGTCCCAACTTGTTAACAGGTATTTCTATAACAAGGTTCTCATCTAGGCTAGGTTGTGGATCTAAGTGTTCCTCCTCTGTTGACATCTCCCCAGCTCCATCCATAATGCAAATTGTGGTAGGTCATTTAAGAACACTCCATCTAGGATTGAGGTGCTAGGGGTGTCCTTTGAGCTAGATGCAATGTTGCTTTCTAGGGGTTGGCCCTTAGCGGTTGCTAAATCAGGAGCACTTGATTGCTCTCTTAGCAAGGATATTGACATAGTAGCTTTCGCTTTTAACTCTCTTCGTTGCTCCGCCTTGCGTAAGCTCTCAACTTCCTTTTCCCTCGCTGCAAGGATATATCGCTCAACCTCTTGCACTTCGGCAAGGCTTCTTCCATCGAGTAATATGACCTCGGAGGGAAATAACTCTGAAGAGTCAGGAGGTGCAGTGAATGAAGTATTCACGTGCACATTCTCTAACGGTATAGGGTCTACGTTTGTCACGAATGGAGAATTTACTTTCCCACCCCCCTCATTTACATCATTAGCTCCATGTTCGGAGCGAGTGGCTCTACTAAAGGTTTCCTTCAGGCAGCTAAGCACGCTCGACCCGGACCGAGGACCCATGGCATGCATGTCTTAGCTCGAGCTATCGGGATTAGGCATTGGGAAACCCTCCATGACGTCGTAGTCAGAGGAAGAGTCACTAGCCGCTATGTTCGGGTCTTTTGTTTGTACTACCTTGGGTCCCCACCGAGGGTCCAGAACCTAAAGTAGGTGGATATTGAGAACTCGCATAAGTCGCAATTCTATCTAGTTGCTCCGTCTCTAGCACATGACCAGAGCGCAGATGCATGTGCCTTTGGCACCCTACAAACGTCGGCGAATAACCTCGAAGGTTAACTGCTTGCCTTTTTTAAGCGTCCGTTTTCACTCGTGTTTTTTACGTTTTTATTTTTTTTTAAATGTTTTTTTTTGGATAAAAGTGTGTGATAGCTCGAAATGAGCGTATCACTTAGAGGGTCGTTGTGTGCTTTACAACACAATTTTCGGGTATCTAAAGTTCCGTTGGTCCTCAAAAAATTGATTTTTAGCTACGTGTGAAGCTAAAATTTGTTTTTTTTTAAACGGCGACTGAGGCCTAGGCCTGAGCGTGAGCTTGGGCTTGGGTCTAGGATCTCGGTCCTACCTTTAAAATTTTTTATTTTTTATTTTTTTTAAATTTTAAATTTTTATTTTTTTAAAGGATAAGGTCGCCGCGGCCTGCGCGAGAGCACACACACACTCTATCTACCTACTTCTAACTAATACACCTACTCTTACACACTAACACACTCTATTAGCTCTCATAGATCTACTTCCTACTTACTGTACACAGAAAACTAACTACCTTAATACACAGAGAATAAACACAGTACCTTTGAAATCTCCATTAACAAAGAAAACTAATAACCTTAATACACAGAGAATAAACAAAGTACATTTGAAAATTCCATTAACAAAAAAACACATAGTATAACACCAAATCCCTCTTCTCAACACACACACCCTCCTTCCTTACCTTTCCTACAATAGAAATTGCACCACGGAGAAGCACAGAGTGCTACTCGAGCTTAATGTATGGCATTCCCCGGCAACGGCGCCAAAAATGTGCGCGTATGTCGCACGTGTCAATGCAAGGAACTTGCCGATACACCGTGTGCGAGCCACAAATGGCTCCAAGCACACAACAAGCCTAAACTAGTAAGCTCAAAGAAGGCGATGGTGTGTCACTCACCGCTCTACGCTTGCTTCGTGGAGGATTCCTCGCCGCGCGAAGAAGAAGGAGCCGCCCCTTCGCCGCTGCCGTGCCGTCATCGCAATGCTCGATCGCACACATACTCTCTCTCTCTCTCTCTCTCTCTCTCTCTCTCTCTCTCTCTCTCTCTCTCATACACGCACACACACACAAGGAGATGAAGAAGAAGAAGATGGAGATGGAGCAAGAGCACTCTTCTATTGCATAAATGAGAGAATGAGTGAATTTTAGGTTTAGTTGACTTTTATATGAGCTCGCCCCATTCACACTTGGGCGCCCATGCTTAGCCAACTAATCCCTTGAATGTTCCAGTTAGAGTGCGCCTCTCATCGGCGATCACTCTTACCCTTTTCCTATTGGACCGACAAGCCTGGTACCTGACTCTAACACAAATAAATAATACAATGTCCATCGTAGGTTATAACGTCCGTCTCATAGGTGATAGGGTGTCCATGAGCCGTGAGGGTTAACACCCTTTGGATCCCTATTTTCCCTCCTTTGGATCCCTGACACAAACCGGTTTGGCAGCCTTACCAATATTCGAGCTTTTACTCCCCCCCTTATTAAATGATCAGTTTAACATGAGAAAATCATTTGGGAGTATTAGATATTAGTTTTTATAACATGTATACAGATAATGACTTGCTTGTCAGATATGGTACTAGCCATGTTCAAGCACAAGACCGAATGAGGGATAAAAATCATTAAAAATGGTAGAAATTAGTAACAATACTCACAACCCCCACCACATGTCAATATGGTGCTGTTGGAAGAAATTTCAATTTGCAAATTGAGAAATTAGGAAAAAGCAAGCATCCTTATGGGCAATGTAATTTCTCAAAATGTATTCAGGTTGAGGAATTGGATGAGAGAGAGGATGTAGGCCTTATAGAAGTAATAATATCCAAATCGGTAGAACATTGAGGAGTTGAAAAGAGAAAAAAAGTGTGTGTGTGCACGATGTGGTGTGCAAGAGGGAAGAGGAGAGCATGCACGATGCTGTATGGACGGAGCAAGCCTCTAGCAGGAGAGAGTAGGGAGATTTTTATTCATGTAAATATACAGTGAATAAGGAAAGTATGGTCAGTGGGCGATCAGACACCGAACGTCCCATCCCGAGTAAAGGTACTTTGACTTTAACCCCAACAACCTCCCACTTAAAGGAGAATGTGCCAATAAGCGGGTCCTACTAGCTAAACTACTAGTATGTACAAGGAAACAAGTGGAAGAGACTCTCTCAACTTACACCCATTGGCTTGCTCAATTGATGCACATGCAGTTGTATCAGCTTTAGTGATAGGCAAGCGTCTAGAGCTTGCATGTAAATCTGGCAGACAACTTTGAATGGTATGCATAGCTCTACTATGCAGCATGCTAGTCTCAACCATCTTGTATAATCGACAATCCCTGATGCAAATGATCCCACTATAGGTGCTAGGTAGGGCCTCAACACTAATAGGTTGTACACAAAACACACAAACACTGACAAAATTTGCACAAATCTGGTTGTACTAACCTCCTCAATGCTATCTGTATGCACTACATCATGAGAACTACTCATCATGTAGTATGGATGTATCATCATTGATATTGGGATGGCTACATCTCTCCCTTCCATAGGGGGAGCTATGTGTTCTAGCATCAACTCATCAGCCTCTAGCATGAGCATATCAAAGAACTCCATGTTTGTCATCTCTGCCTGTGTCTCTAGGGAGCATACCCGCTCTACCTCTGTCTACACAGACTCTGATGACACTTTTTGTGTCTCACTAGAGCACAACCACTCTACCTTTGTCTCTACAAAGTCTATTGGCATGTCCTACACAGCTAAAGGCTATGTCTCTTGAGCATAATGTAGCTCACTAGAAAAGGAGACACATCTCATCTCTTGCTCACACATTCTAGAAACAAAATCAAGTCCATGTCATCTTGTACCTTAGTTACATGCATAGGATATACCAAGCCACTCTAGGCTCCCTTGGAAATCATTGGTGATCCACAATGCATCTGGAAAGATTGCTCTCTAAGCAATATCTAACACCCACAATGTGCTCATAGTCTCACTAAGATTAAGCTCTAACTCATCTGAGGAACAGATCACACATGTTGTAGAAGATGCACCACTAGGTAATGACAAGTAAACATCCCTTGCACCTGTGATATCAAATGCCAAACCATCAGCCAAGTGTACACGACCAAAGTTCCCACTAGAGAAACTACTAAACCACTCATGATGTGGTGTGATGTGGAAAATTGCATCCTCATCTAGCAACCAAAGGGGAGAAGTGTCACACCTCAACACGTTAGAGATGCATTTTTTTTTTGCGACAACTTCTCGGCATCGGCTTTGAGCATCGGTGGCTACGACATCGGCGAGCACTTCCTTCTGACGAGAAAAAAGATTGCATCGAACATATTTTACTGGCATTGACATAGCAAGAGAGATTTGGCTCTCCTCCGATGTAGCCTCCTCCATTGTCTTTCCTCCCATGCCCATTCCATAGCGATTTCTCTCTGACGGTCTCTCCTCGGCATCCTCCATGTCCCGACCTCAACTTACTAGGAGACAGATTGAGAGAGAGCCGCATCGACTCTCCTCTAGCATGTATCCAGAGTGGCTCTGCTCTGTAGTGTCTCCTTATGTTTCAGATCAATGGTTCTTCATTTTTTTTTGCTTTGATGGCACACTTTAGACACATATGACTTTGATGGACCATTCTAGAGTGGATTTTCCATGAGGGAGTTTGGATCTTAGACGACGTTTATGACCACAAGTGGATGAGTGTGCTATGTGTATAATTTCTAATTGACATGCTTTCCAATTGATGTGTGCCAGATTCCAAGGGGTTTTCTCACAAGTTGCACAAGTAACGTTCATGCATGACTGTGGTGGGTCTTTAGAGAGAGTGTTTTTAGCACGGTTTTGTGTGGTTATGCTATGTATGCATATGTGGATATATCGCGTGCTAGTTATAGCTTGTAGGTGGTAGATTCATAGGCTTACATGATTTTTGGAAAGGTGAAATCATCCATAGAGCCACTCGTTCATGAGTGAACTATATTGCCAAGGTTTTAAAAATTGTACACCATATGTGGTTTTGCTATCGAGACACTGAGTGTCTATTCATGTTCATGATGTGGTTTGGGTGAGATTTTAAGATTTTCCTCAAGATTCAGGAAAAATTTTATTGGATTTTTCCCAGATTTTTGCCATGCTTTGCTCGACATTGTGTAGCCTAAATGGGTGCTAGCCTATTACACACTTGTTATCCACTATAGTTATACTAATAAAAGGGACCCATACTTTTAGGTCAAACGATGTAGTGTATTTGTTGAGATCCAAGTTGGGAAGGGGCGGGTTCGCAGTTTGAGACTTTAGGCACAACACTTTGCATTTGGGTTGGGGTGGCACGCCATCCAAAATTTTGGCCCTCCACATTTTATTCATCCAATCCCTCGCTAGCAACTATTAACTATCTTGATATATGCATGTGAGTGGAAAATTAGGCACTCAGTGTGTAAACACCTTCAATATGTCCAAAGTTAGGAATCAAGATACTTATTGAGACATCACTTTAGGTACAAATGATAGACCAAACAAGGGTCCAACCAACAAATAGTCAGAGGATAGAATATTCACATAACAATTATAACATTTCCTATTAGCTTTGTAATATTGAGATTTGAACAAGAAGAAAACCACAATCAATGATCCTGGAAGGTCAAATTTAAGGATTGCAAGACTAAGATTAAGATGAAACAAAAGAAGGTAAAGCTGGATCCGACTTCAAAGAGAACCATACCCAATTCCTACAGTTGCTCTTATACAAACCATTAATATAAGTCTAGAGGTGCAAGAATGTGAAAGGTCAAGAAAAGTCTGACATTAACTTTTGTTCAAGGGGTAAAATGGATTTGTATTTACAAACTAGAAGTGCCATTGCACCCCAGCTTCTGCAACTAGACTACTTACTTATTACAAATGATGTTTATGACCATAATCCTTATCATTCCATAACTCTAAAAAAAAAAGGCTTTGTTGAGTTATGTCGTGATGTCGACCCAACCGTCAATACTCCCCCCCTCCGCATCCATGTCATCCTTGACATGACCTGGTTGTCGATGTCGGTATGGTCTTTGTTGTCATTTTGCTGATGTAAAGAAAGTATAGGCTATAACCTTTGCATGAGCTCGTCTTGTTCATCGAATCCGACGTACATAGTCTTCACATGATTAAGGAAAATCATAATTGATGACGAACTTTATATCTTTCACATGCATGCTCCGAGATGCAACATCTATTTTTGTCATTATAGGTCTATTGCCAGATCTAAATTTAGAAAGAACCCAATCTCGTTCAGCTTGACTCTTATCATCATGGATAGAGAAAGCTCCATCACTTGCTCCAACAAATCTGTCAATTCTGAGTATTTGTGATTCTCAGAAACAACTTCTACAATCTGTAGAATTGAGTGATTGGCTTTCAGATCTTATGAGCCAATGTTAACTTTTAAAGGATTCTGTAGAAATTGGATGGCTAAATCTTCAACTTCTTTAGGCCAAGTTGCACTTCAATGCAAAGTCTGTCTGTCAGGTTGAATCTGGAGATAATTATAGGTCTATTTTTGTCATTATAGGTCTATTGCCAGATCTAAATTTAGAAAGAACCCAATCTCGTTCAGCTTGACTCTTATCATCATGGATAGAGAAAGCTCCATCACTTGCTCCAACAAATCTGTCAATTCTGAGTCTTTGTGATTCTCAGAAACAACTTCTACAATCTGTAGAATTGAGTGATTGGCTTTCAGATCTTATGAGCCAATGTTAACTTTTAAAGGATTCTGTAGAAATTGGATGGCTAAATCTTCAACTTCTTTAGGCCAAGTTGCACTTCAATGCAAAGTCTGTCTGTCAGGTTGAATCTGGAGATAATTTTTGATGTGAGGTTCAACACCCATGTCCAACATTTGATTCGCCTCATCAAGGACAATATATGTAACCCTGTGAAGGTCGGTTTTGTTGATTATTTGTGTCTGCTCTTCTTTGTTGGTGACTCCTTTGTCCCTGCATCAAGATGATCAAAGTTGCATTTGCAATTGTTAGCTTTTCTGTGATGTGTAAATCCTTATACTGCTTCAACGTGATACATGACTTAATTTTAGCCTGACAAACCGTAGTTAATTTCCCAAGTTAGTAACTTGATTTGAAAAGGACTTATCTGACATTAATCATCATTGATGAGCTATCATTGTCCATTTGTCCCTAAAATTCATATAGATGATGTACAGGGTATAAAGATGGCTATCATGGATTCAGATTTGAAAAAATTGTAGCTTTGGCTAGTGGTAAGACTCTTTTTTTTTGAACCCTTAGCTTGTATTCTCTATTCATAGCCTCCTGACAAAGTTTGGCTTGATTTGAACTTGAATTTTTATTTCTAAGCTCACTTTTTGGATTTCAATCTCAAGAATTACTGATGGGCATCTCTGGCCAAACATATGTAGGACCAATGATAAAGACCACAACTTGGCTTGATCCCTGGTTGATTTTGTAGACATCTATCATGATAGATGAGTGAACTATCATTTTTTCCCTTTTTTTCTTTTCAGTATTGTTAGTCCCTTTTGTTTGTTAGGCTTCATTAAGTCCCATACAAAATAGAAGAGTATAGTATAAAGATCTACTTCCTGTATACGGCCTTGTAGTCGCATAAAATGTTGGATAGGAAACTTTACACTTGATGACTACTTTTGTGTAGTCACATCACTAACTTCCTTTGTCCTTGAAGGCCATCCCGAAGTTTTATGACCATTCTTAGTCATTTTTTGCCTCATGTTGTTGTCGAAGGTTGATCAACATTCTTTCTTACCTCTGGCATTACCCATTGTGCGTATGGCGTTTGAGACTTGCTTCGTGAAGTGTTGTCATTTTCTTGGACCTTCTTCTCTTTATACTGCTCGACATCTCTTCAGTCTTTTCTTCATCTGGATTATGGATTTTTCTTGCTCCCTTTTTTTTGAAAAAAAAAAAAAAACAAAACAAAAAATCAACTCAACAAAAGTCAAAATCATTCTATTAGAATTCTAAACGCTATGTACTCTATACACATTTCCCTAGGGGCTCATATATGGCTTTTGTCCCCGTACTCCTCTTGTACTCTACTATGAGGGCATCTACTTTGAATTTTGTCAATAAATCATCACAATCAAATGCGAAAATTCAATACAACTCACAAAACATTGCCCTCTAATATTCATAATACTAGGTCTGCATGCTAAAACAACAAGAGTCAGAGAGGATGACCCAAAACACTATACCCTAGGGGCAAGTTTTTCTTTTCAAAGGACAAAATGAGCAAAGCTTACCAAAGGAATATTGATAACCAAGCTTTACATGAATACCGTTAAAAGTAGTAGTGAAGGTGTAAGCAAAAAAGCACTCAATATCTCTCAAAAGGTGTTCATAGCTTTTGAAAGCGATTTATGGGTGGAAGAAGCGAAATGATGTTTAGTGTGTTTTTCTTAGAAGATAGGATAAGACCGCCCTAAATGATGATAGGCTTTAAGTATATCATAATGAGATATGAACCAAGAGGAAGAAGATGGTTAGACTAGTGTCCATAATGAGGGGATTTGTAAGGGAGAGATTTTAGTCTCATTGAATTGCTAAAGTAATCACAATGCTACCTATGTGCACAACTTAATAGACTTGATAATCAATTGAACCAACTTGACACAAAAGTAAAAAACGTAGGAATCAAAATTGGAATCCTTATTGACAATGTTTGCTTCTTTTTTGGTTTGTTTGACTTTGTCACATTCAACTAAGTCATCTCGGTTCAAGAATTGAGGCCTTTTGCACTAGCAATAGCCAAGATGAAGATGGACACTAGACCACCACAATGTATGAAAAGTGGATGTGGGTGAAGATTTGGCCAACCACAATACAAACCCACAAGGTCTCTGATTGGTACCTTGGTTTGAAGAGCCATCATTGGAAGGGACATATCATGGACCTCAAGTAGTCCAATGATATAAGTAAGATGGTGAAGGTCCAAAATGTTTACAAAGCCACATAGATACAACTTGTCAAGGAAGATAGCCAATGCTTCCCTGCAAATTGAAAGTATCCCTTGTTGAAACTTTTTTTGGTATTCTTTTTTTTTCATCAAATGTTAGCTATTGTCTATGTTTAGGTTCTCATTGTGTTTGAAAGTTCTTCCCATCAAAGTTAGTAGAATGGGAGCCTTTGAAAGCTCTTACAGGAACCTTTGAGATGCACCATGTCAACTTTGAAAATGTTGAGATTTCAAGCTCAACATGTACTACTCCTAAATGACTATCATCGATAGTCATTATCATTGGTACGCCTTGGTGGATACGATGTCTTCACCAATTATAGCACAATTGGAATACACTAACTTGTTCTACCTACTAGAGTGATGGAGCACTTATCCATCTAGATCACTCACTAGTGATTCACACTAGACCGTTGTACTAATTTTCCCCTTATATTGTATTATCTCTTTTATGTATTGTAGACTTCTTATCTTGAGTTAGGAAAGAAGAAGAAGGTTTTACCTCCATCTCTCTATGTGTGTGTGCTTGCAAGAGCTCAAGATCTCTCCTTCTCTATCTCCTAACATGGTATCAAAGCTTGGTTGTGTATGAGGATCTTGGAGCAGCAAGCGAGAGCAATAGAAAAAGTAGTATCGGGATTTTTGCAAGCCATCGCTAAACAATCTCCGATCAAGGTGCTTCTTTTTGGAAATTGTGCATCTCAGGCTTGTGTAATATACTTTGAACTAAAACTATATAGCTAGATTTCCATATTGGGTGCATTATGACCCCATTTGGGACGGTTAGAGTGCATTTGCATGTAGAAACGCTAAAGCTTGGGATTCTGTAGATCTATCCTTTGGTGGTGCAAAATTTTTGTTTTGGTTTCAATATTCACATATATTGTTTAGCACTATAGAATAGGTGTACATGTACACATAATGTGGTTACAAGCGATAACTTACTAATTTAGTAGACTACTCAGAAATAGTGTAAAGTCCTAAAGTTCTACAAGTATGTCATCAAGCAATGATGGACTTAACCAGATTGTCAGACAAGAAAAAATTCCATGCTTAGAAGTTAAAAATGATTGATTTCCTTATGGGAAAAGTTTGGGAGTACATTGATGGGGAGTATAAGAAAGTACCAGTGTTACCAGAACAAGGTGCAATTGCTATGCATATAAAGAAATTTAAGGATTGGAACCATGGACCTTGGAAGGTCATGTACTGACTTTCTTTGAGCGTGCAAGACTTGGGCACATACAAGATGCTCTCACCCCAAAGGAGTCTTGGGACACCTTCTTGTCATTGGATGTGACCAACATAAAAGGAAGAAAGTTGTAATAAAAGACTAAGTTGAATATAGTGTAGAAGAAAAACCTATCTATCAATGACTATTCGCTAAAGATCAAGAACATATGTGAGTCCCTTTCATCAATTTGTGTTACAATTTTAATGATGTGATAAGGTGAAATTATGTTTGTGAGGTTTGATCCAATACAAATAGTTTAAAACTGATATCCATATTTGAGAGAATATTTCTATAATTTTACATTTAGTATCCTTGCCAATTGTGAAAGCGAAGGAACTTGAGGAAGGGTCATCTATGCAAAACATAGATAGTTATGAATAGGCCCTCTTCAAAAATAAAGGAAGAGAAAGTTGATGCACTACAAGTCATGGACGTGGTCAAGGAAGAGGTAACAAACAAGCACAACAATAATGTCTAGAGATAGAACATAGGTGGTCAATAAAATTTTTGAGGTAGGTGGGACCCGAAGAGGTCATGTTAATGTGCAATGTAACAATACTAGTCAACATGAAAATGATGTATGCTAGAGTTGTGGGAGACATGGTCACTTTGAATGTGATTGTCTAGACATGAAAGGGTGTATGCTAGAGTTATGGGAGACAAGGTCACTTTGAATGTGATTTTCTATACAAAAAAAGAATTTATACAACCACTAGTAAGAATGTAGATGAGTTTGAGAGGGTATTTGGGTTGATATGTGTTAAGCTCAACATGTACTACTTTTGGATTAATATCAATGCAAGTCATCCTCACGGACATGCCTTGGTGGATACACATATCTTTTTGCCAATGACACTACACTTGTACTACACTGACTTGGTCTACCTACAGACGTGATGGCCAAGTTATCCATCCAGCTCACTAGCGGTTCACACTAGACCGTTGTACTACTTTTTCTTTATATTGTATTTTTTCATTTATGATTTCCAAATTTGTTATCTTGAGTAAGTGAAGAAGAAGAAGAAGAAGTAGAAGGATTTCCACCACCTTTGTCTGTGTGTGCATGTGTGTGCTTGCAATAGCTCAAGCTCTCCTATTCTCTATCTCTTAACATGATATCAAGGCCTGTGTTACGAGATAGAGAAGGAGAGAGCCTTGGGGGTCACCGTTTAGTACCTCCCCTATACAACATGCATTTGCGGGCTATAAAAAAAACTCTTATTTTAACATGTATGAATGACCCCTTATTTTAGAAAAATTTCCCAAAATTGAATATAAAAATCTCTTATTTTAACGTATCTTTGTTAAATTGCCTAATATTTTTGCATTAAAAAACCCCTCTTTTGAACTCACAATATACATTAACATGAATATATAGCGACCCCCCGATGAGAGAGCTTGAGCTCTTGCAAATGCACTCATGTGCATGTGCACGTGTGTGTACACACACGCACAGACATGGAGACAAACTTCTTCTTCACTAACTCAAGATAAGAGGTCTACAAAGCATAAAAGAGAAAAAGACAACAAAAGGGGAAACTAGTACAACGGTCTAGTGCGAACCATTGGTGATGAACTGGATGGATAAGGGTTCCATCACTCCAATAGGTAGACTAGGTTGATGTAGTGCAACTGTAGTATTATTGGAAAAGAGATTGCATAAACTGACTCGCCAATTCAATTGTGTAGCTCAATTTTGGACATGAGCTAAACAAGTAGATCAAGCTACCAACCATCTTCCTATACATGGTAGCATTCTCAAGCACTTGACCCACATCATTTTCCAATTTAAAATTTTGATCTAAAGACATTACAATTGGCTTACAAATAGCCAAACCATACTTTTTCAGCATGCCCAATGCATATCGTCTTTGTGACAACCATAATGCCCAAGAAGTACTACAAGTATCCCAAGTCTTTCATCTCAAAATCTTGCACAAGTAGAGCACGTACACCCTCTTATCACCTCCAACAATCAGGTGATCCACATAGATCTATATCACAACAATTCCTACTTCATTGTTTTGCACATAAAATGAAAGACCTACATCAAACATGTCAAAATGCAAAGACATAAAGGAATTCCACAATCCTCTCATGCCAAGCTCTAGTTGATTGCTTCAGCCCAAAAAAGTGCTTTCTCTAACCTCCATACAAGTTCATGTAGCCTCATATTCCCATAACCTTGTGGTTGCATCATTTACACAACTTGTTCCTAGTCTCCATTCAAGAAATGATTATTTACATCCATCTGTTTCAACGCCCATCCTAAAGCTATAGCCATTGTAATAGACACATAAACAATATCCATTTTGGCTACAAGGATACATGTTTTTTCATATCAATCCCATATGTTTGTGCATAACTCTTGACCAAAAAACCTTGCCTTGTACCTATTCACACTTCCATTAAATTGTGCTTTATCTTGTATACCTATTTGCATACAATTGACTTCTTTCTCTCTGGTAAAGGCACCAACTCCATGTTTTATTTGAATAAAGGGAAAATGACTCCTCATCCATACCTTACCAACATTTTTCATACTTGAGAGAATTTTCAAAACAAGTGGGTTCCACTTGAGAGAATGTTCAAAACAAGTGGGTTCCACTTCTTGTGTAATCTTCGCCAAATATGCACGATAAGCCACTAATTATCATAAGTCAATCTCTACACATGATTTCTTACTCTCTTGGACCTGCATGTTCTAGAATCTTTCTTAGGTGCATTATTCCCTGCTTGCATTCTTCTTGCACTTGGAGTATTCATAGAGAGTATGCTAAACTCCTCATCTAAACTTTGCTCGGAACCAATGATATCACCATCATCATGAACAACACTCAAATTGGTATCTTGGGGGCATCTTCAAATTTTTCCTTCCCTTTTTTTGATAGATTTGATCAGCTAGCAAGACTCATCCTAGCATGAAACCTACCACTCCATGGCTTCTCACCATAATTAACCTGCACTAGTAGTAGGTGACCCTTGCAGTCCACTCAAAGACTCTGACTGCGTACTTTTTTTTTCTACCACATTTTATCTTACATCTATTGGGTTTCAAGACCATGTGGCCCATGGGAACTTCCCTCTTGTGGTAGAGACCCACACATACACCACTCCTTTTGTGGAGTGGTGGACATGCAAACTAGTGGTCACTTTTTTCAATCTCCATATATGTAAAGTATCAACTCTAAAAATAATCATAGCATTGTTTATCTCTATTGATCAACCTCTCTGATCTCTCTCTCTCTCTCTCTCTCTCTCTCTCTCTCATTTCACACTTCTGTTTGTTCTACCTCTCATGGCTCTTCCTTGCTACAACTCACCATAGCTGTTGAATCTCAACAGTGGTATGAAAGCTCAGTGTTGGTGGTGAGCATTAGGAAAAATATGAACCCTCTAGGGGCCCTTTGGGATTAAGGTTAATTAGAGGCCAGCCAATGAGAAGAGGGTGGTGGACACACTCTATGCCCTCAAAAATGTAGGGGGACAAAGTAGTCTTACACTTTTTAAATGGGCTCTTACCTAGTGAGAAGGTGGGGTGGGGGGGGGGGGGGGGGGGGGGGGGGGGGGGGGGGTGGGTGGGCCATATGGAACCTCCAACTTCCCTCCTTTTTGATCCGGTTTTGAAAAAATCCCAAAAATTTGAAATTTTTCAAAAATTTCAAAACTCAAATTTCATCTTCTGAAAACCCCCCTAAAACTATTTTATGGTCAAAAAAACATTTTTTGATCTCAAAAAGTCAAAACGTGCATCCAAAAACCCTAAAATTCAAAATTTTTAAAAAACTTTTAAAAAATCTTTTTTTGCTATCCAGAGCTCCCCCAAAATTAGTTATTAGGCAAAAAGGGATTTTCTCTCTCTAGAACCCCTTTTCCAACCCCTCCTTGGTTGCAACCATCACACTCATCCTCTACTCCAACACTCTCTCTCTTTACACCATCTCCATTGTTGCAGCAAGGAAGCTCCTCTCTCCTCCCCTACCACCTTCCATTGCCACACCAAGCAAGGCTTATCCACCTTCTCCTCCCAGTGCCACACCAAGCAAGGGTTGTCCACCTTCTCCTCCCATTGCCACAAGGGTTGACCATTTTCTCATATCACTTTATCACACCTACATTGTAGCAACAAGCAAGGTTCTTCTCCTCCTCCTAGTTTGCTTTGCTCAACCATGGCCAACTCTACTTCGCAAAGGCAACCAAAGGATGAGGTCACAGCACTTGCATGCCACAACACTAGAGGTGTAGATGATGAGTGGGTGCCACAAGAGTTCACCAAAGGTGCTTGGGTATACATGCAACCATCTGCTGTTGGCCCTCATCGTGTGTGGAATCGTGCAAACTTGGATCTTCATTGGAAAGGAAAGCTCCTTGGCTTCAAGAACCGCAAAGACAAGGGGACCATAGCCATTGTGCAACATGTTTTCTCAATGTCAACCATGCACTTGCAACAACCACCTCAATTTCCAACACATTGTAAGTACATGTTTTGAGAATACAAAGCTAGGTGTGAAATCACAGTGTAATGTTATTATGGATTCATACTTAACATTTGTCATGCATTTAAAGTCATATTTCCATCCACGTTGGTGGAGGAGCAGCCACTACATAGTCTCTCCGGCACATTCAATGCTATACATGCGGATATTGGAGCAATAATGTTCTCGCATCTTTGCCCAACCAAACTGGTTCAAAGAAGGATTTTCTTCTATTCTCACTCCTATATTGTCCCTACTTCTACACAAGCATTTGGAACGCTTGAACCCATCAAAGTAACTTCCTTATTAAGTATGGAGTGGCCGGTCCCAGATTTGTGGTCGGTAGCATCTTTCAAGCAAAAGATGATAATGGATGTCCAAAACTCTTTGAAATACTCTAAAGCTTCTAGGTCTGTGGGCTTGAGCTGGTGTTTGCCTATTCATTTTTTTGTGCACATTTTTAAAGAGTTTGGATTTGTGGAGACTACCACAATGCTTGTATGTAAAGATGCGCATTACGAGGAATTAGGAAGGCTTTTAAAAGAGGACTGGGGTTTTAATTTGTGGAGGGCATGCACAACGGGGACCGGTACCGTTGTAAGGTTGGAGCTTCAGGTATTGGAATGCGCTATTTGAAATCCCGCACCTCCTTGTACATAAGATTTCACTATGATCGTTGGATGTGCAAGCTTGGAGTGTGGACTCCCTTACAGAGTGTAGACGGCGCTATTGCAAGCTTTGACATTGCAGTGAAGATGCCCAACGATGCTTTGGAGGCAGTCCAAGTGAACAAGCATTGGACTCTCAGTAATGTTCGAGAACATTTGGTTATTATGGGTTTTGAGGCCCTTCAACAAGCACAATTTTGTTTACAAGGTCACAAGGTGAGAATCCTTCCACCACATTTTCAATACATCATGGTTTGTCGATCATTAGATGCTTATTGTAATGAATGTCCGCAGATTGGGAAGAGAATGGAAGACAAATTGAAGGTCGAGGAGGACTGGGGGATAGATGGAACTATGCTATCGATCTTATAACTTTGTAACTCTTGCAATTTTCATATTGATCCCCGCTGTAATCAACATGATTTGCTTCGGCAAATCATGCCTTTGAATATAATTTTTTGCATTGGGATGAGAAATCATTTTTTGGTGAAAGTGCCATTTTTTTTTAATGTCTTAAAAAAAGGGTACATTATAAAAGGGGGGCCACCTAACTCATTCACTATTTTCACTTTTGCAACTCCTGAGCTCCTCCACTCTCTATCCACACCCCAGGCTAAACATGGATGCTGCCACACCCTCTGCATCTGTACCCACATCCACCCCTTTGTCACGCTTCATCCTCTTCCTCGAGGACACCAAATACAAAGGGAAGTTGGACCTCCACACCTTTTTTACTCGTCTCCCTAACCTTGACGCCACATTTGCCCTTCACATGGATGCATTTGAGGAGATTTCTGCGTTCATGGAGGAGCACATCATAAAATATTCTGTATCTATCCCCCCACATGCAGGGATCTGGGTGCCTTGCGATCTTTTGCGCTATATACACAAAGGTGATCGCCCATTCTCCAAGCGGTTGCAACGATTCCAAGAAATTGCAACCAATGCAAGCCATTACTTGGACGAGCAAGCCCCTGGGGTGTCAGCGCTCAAGAAGCGCAAGTTGGGGGTGGAGTACCTTTCTCGGCTCGCAACATTTATCTTCTTGGTGAGCGAGGAACCTGATTTGGAGGAGCTCCGCTTACCACACCTTCAAGTTGGGTCCTTTATCAAGGACACCAAGGAGCAGCAGGTTATCTCCATGAACCCTGCAGCGGAAGGAAAAGCACACCAGCTCGAGTACCCTAGGGGTCTTGAGGAAGTGGTTGAGAAATCCATAGTTGCGGCTGGCCCTGGTGACACTCCAGTGCCACTACCACTGACGGATGTGGCTATCCCAGAGGTAGAAATTAGCCGCTTCTCCTCAGTGTTAGTGGATGGGGAGGAGTTTGTGTTCCTGCATGATTTGGAAAAAGCATTTGGCCTGTGCATGGATGAATGCTTGAGCGTGCTATGCAACAGCAACAAATGTCCCTTAGACAATACGCCAGATGCCCTAGAAAGCAAGCTCTTGCCAGATGGGGACTCTGTTGCTGACACTATTGCAGTTGTATGTGCGGAGGTCCTGGCAGCAGAGAAGTTGCACGTGGCTGATGAAGATTTCCAAGCCACGCAAGCCAAGGTTGAGGCTGCTAGGATGCCTATGCCATTATGCAACCTCCCATCTGATGATCCAAAGCTTGTATCTGTGGTGCATGGGAGCATTGACTTGGATGCAAAGGGCAACAGGGAGGAGGACGACAAGGAGCAGGAGGTAAATTGTATCCTAATTTTCATGTTACTATTTTATCCTTCGTTGTCTTTTTTCTCAACCTTCATCGGTTTATGACAGGATGTTGTGGAGGTTGATGATTTTGCTGCAAGGATGGGTGGCAAGCGGACGGGCTTTGGACCTCAAGCTTCCCTTGCGCATTACCTCGGACAACTCCCCCCTGGCGATGTGGCCATTATCCATAATGAATTTACTCCCCAAGCCCATTTTATGACTTGGTCGTTAAAAGCTTTGAGCAAGTTTTTGTGTTTGAGTACCATTGCTCAAACTGCGCATCAAGTGTTCCTCGTGCGTAGATCCCTTGTATGCACAGCGTTTGGCACTGGCTTTCGTGGTAAAGTGCTTGCCCAGATAGGGATACATGCTTCCATTGGCTCAACTGACCCAAATGCCATAACGCAGTCCCTCTTGACTGGGGAGTTGCCTTACGCGCAAAATAGGCGCCAGGAAATGGTCAAAAAATTCTGAACTCCTCAGATACATGATGTAAAATCACCGTGCTAGAAGGAATAAAAAATATTTGAAATTGTCTCTCTATATTGCAAATTCTTTTCAATCTGATTTGTCAATCTTGAAAATTGTTTCAATTGGTGATATGAATTGTTTTTTGACTTTGTTATTTCAAGGTATGTAATTGCAGTCAATTTGAGTATAATTGTGATTTTTAAGTACCCTAGGGGGTTAGATTAGCCTAAAAGGGGCAAAAAATGCCTGGCCACAAGGGCGCGCAAATGGCCCATCCATCAGTTTTGGATGGGCCATTTGTGCACCCTTGTGGCCAGGCATTTTTTTGCCCCTTATAGGCCAATCTACCCCCTAGGGTACTTAAAAAGCACAAATCTATTGCAATGGATTGGTTTTGCATCATTCATTTAAATGCAACCTTTTTATGGCAATTCCAGTATATGTTCACACTCAAGGACACTAGAAAAGCTCAAATCAATTATGAAATGAAGTTTCCAGCAAACTATCACTTGCTTTAGCTCTACCTACTACACCCTTGCACCAAAAAGTCAAATTACATTGGACACTTGGTTTCACAATATGTTATTTGTTTTGATATCCTATAAGGAATTCAAAGTTTGAAATGACCAAAAAAAGGTGTCCATAAGGATCCATATAAAATATTGATGCAAAACCAATAGGTTTTAGTAAATTTGGTTATTTTAAGTACCCTTGGGGGTAGATAAGCCTACAAGGGGCAGAAAAAGGCCTGGCCACAAGGGCGCGCAAATGGCCCATCCATCAATTATGGATGGGCCATTTGCGCGCCCTTGTGGCCAGGCCTTTTTCTGCCCCTTGTAGGCTTATCTACCCCTAAGGGTACTTAAAATGCACAAATTTACTGAAATTGACTACAATTACATACAGAACTTGAAATTACAAAGATAATAGACAGAGTAGACACAACTGTTGATCATATTGTCATTGGAAAGTCAAATCATTACAAAGATAAGGGTGTGCAATACAAAAAGAGGGGTAACTTCGGCTAATGCTCGAAGTCTCGTCGCAATCGTCGTGCAAGTTGCATATCTTTTGGATGTATTGTCACTCGCTTTGCATGAATGGCACATAGGTTGGTATCTTCCAACACTGAAATGATGTGGGCCTCTGCAGCTTCTTGAATAGCCTCTAGCACTATTGCTTGCATTCTATACTGATTCCCATAGCTTTGAAGCACTTCCTTCACAGTGCGAGCAAAGGGGGCGCGTCGAATCAAGAGCTCCGTCGTCTTCTGGTAGTGGCGGATTTTTGCAAATGCCCTTGCTATTTTTCGGCGCCGCTGCGGTTGTCTTGGGGGCACTTGCACATTTGCTGGCGGGCGGCGTGAAGGCTTCTTGAAAAACTTAGACTTGCGTCTATTTACATGCTTAGGGGCTGGTTCTGCAGCCTGTTCTGATTCTTCCTCTTCCCTTGGTTGCCGATCTTGTCGTGTGGGGAGAGCTCCCTTGCCTTGAGGCAATGTCTTCCCCCTAACGGCCACCCGGTGTGTGCGCGGTATTTTTTCTCGCAGCCATGGTGGCTCACTCTCTGATTCTGTGTCTGTATTGACCACCCGAGTCCTGGATGGTCCTGCTTGTGATTGGGGGCGCGAAGGCTGCTCCCTATCGGACTCTGATGTTTGTTGGCCCTCTGCTTCTCTCCAGCGCTGGGCACGTTGCTTCATTCTCTTTCTAGGTGTTATATCTTGAGGAGGTGGAGATTCAACAGTCCTTGATGACTCTCGTGCCCTACCACCATGCCCACTACTAGAAGAGTTCCTGGAACGGCCAAATGTTCGTGGCCGTTTTCTTGTGCCTTTAAGCCATGACGGCTTCTCACATCCTTGGATGGTGTTTTTGTTGGTAGGCGGATGCTCTTTCGCGGTTTGTTTGGTGTGCGCCATTTCGTTGGTAAGAGCTCACCTGTTCTTAAGAAATGAGTGATTTATGAGAGCATGCAATATTTATAAGGGCCCATTTAAAAAGGGCCCTGTTCACACTAATTTTTTTAAAAGAAGTATTATTTTTTAAATAAACATGTCGCTAAGAGTTGGACCCTGCATTCACGTTTAGTGACTCGCGCAGTATCCACTTTGATCCTTGTCGCACTCTACATCGCCGCCATGCAGCATGCTTGGTGGGACCTTGCGACATTTGCCACTTGTTGCTATGCTCTTGACGACTCCATTTGCGCACTTCAATAGCAATCTTGGATTGTCGCGCACGCTCCATTGTGAGCTTACGAGCAAATGTTGTGCGAAAAAACCAGTTGAACATCTCCTCCAAATAATTGGATTGCACCATTCCACCACCATGTCGAGTATTTTTGAAGTACACTCCCCTTGCTCGATAATGGGACTTCTCCATGCCTTGAGTGCTAAAAATTTCAAGCGATCCATACTTGTGCATAAAAAATGCACCATGCGCAAACAAGATATGCCGTTCACATGAGCAAACGATCCACATTAGTAAATAAAAACAATCCCTTGTAATGAATACACCATGAATGACTTACCATGTAATGTGTGAAATCCGCCAAAGCTTCTTGAAATGATTGCCGTTGTTCTTCTGTTGTGCTGTTAAGGCTCATAAGCTTGACCATTTTATCAAAATGGGCCCAAACTTGCTTGCGCTTGTTTGCAAGCTCGCCATTTGAATCATTGTCAGTAGTAGCTTTGCATAACTCCTTCCAAAGCTCCCAAAGGTTACCTGCCTACTGGTTGGAGCTGCTTTGAGCATCATATCGACTTGGCTTTCCTTGGGAAACTTTCTTCAAAAAGTGTCTAGCTTTTTGTCCACTCATTGACACTTGTTGAGCAATTTCATGGGCCTCCCCTGTGTTCTTTGCAGCAACTATAGACACATTTCCACCGTGACAGCCAATGGAATTCAAGAGTACCTCCACTCTTTGGATCGCTTCCTGGGACTTTTCCAACGGTTTCATTGTGAAAGCATAGTCAATGTGGAGCTTCAATAGCCTATCAAAAATACGCATGAATGCGTGTAATGTACAAAAATGTACATTCGATAGAGGAAATCGAAAGATTGGATTCCAAGTGTGGTCCTTTTGATCACGGTCTGGGGCATTGAGCATGGGACATCTCAGAATAGATGCTTCCCATTCTCTACCTTCATCTCCGACATCATGACAATCTAACCCTTGTTCTCCATGCCCTTGCCATGGAAGCATGTAACTGGCCTTTGCAGTGCTCTTATGTGATTTTTGTGCATTAGGTTTGTACCCTCGAGTGGAAAATGGACAAGGCATGAGAGAAGAAGCCCCTTGTTTGCAGCCAAGCAAACACTTTATGGTCTTCAAATCCCCACCTAAGTGCCACTCCACATCATAACTACCAAAGCCCTCAATCTCCAACTTTTGACCTGCAATTTGGGAGTGTATTACTTCTGTGATCCATGGAGTTCTCTCAAAAATCCACGAAAGTACTCCATTGGTCTCTTTGGGCACCTCAATAGCACCCAACCACCAAATGTCTTTCTCTAATTGCAGGCTAAAAGATAGGGTGGGATATGGCTCGACTGAATCCCTTCGCTTGGTTTGCCGAAGGGCCTCGTTCATTAGAGTGACACTTAGCCTCTCTAACCTTCGGCCTTTCACTATTTGACACTCATCGAGTTTCAGCACAAAAGCGACTTTTGTGCCAAGCACTACAAAATAAATAGTGCTAAGACCTTAAACTTCAGCTTCTATGAAAAGAATAATACCAAAGAAAAAAGTAAAGTGTGTCACCTTCTTCAGGTAACTCGTAAAATCTAAGCATGGCTTCTTGAAGCCTTCTAAGATCCACGAAAATATTGTTCCACATTGTGTAAGGAAAGCCCTTATTCGAAGGTCTTATGGATTGTTTCTTACCTTTTCCCCTTGTCTTTGTTGCGCACGAAGCATAAAGGGAAGTTGGCATTGTGTCCTCAATGTGTAGGTATGTCCCAATGCGGGAGAACACGTCTTCGTTTGTGGCCTTCTTTGCGAGCTTGACCTTGTGAGGAACGGGAAATAGGTTTTCCACAATGCCATGTTCTTTGAGGGCATCCTTTAGGAGTTGAAAAATAGCCTGATAGGCTTTGGTGCTGATTCCAGCATCATCACAAGCTTGTTGAACGTCATCATCATTAACCACATTTCTTAATTTACGCATAAGGTCCTTGGTGACTGCATCCTTAATGTGCTTACCTCCAGGTGATTGTAAGATAGAAATAACGTCCTCGGTATTGAGACAACTAGTGAGAAGGTTGACTCGATTATCTTGGCTTGTTCCACCGCATGCCTCCTGGATGAAGTTTCTAGCAACAAATAAACATAAATGTTAGAAAATAGTGTGAAGTAAGAATGCAGCATGCAAATAAAGACCAAATCACCTTGTGGCTGTAACTCGTCGTTTGCGTGCTCCTCCGGAATGTGCAAGAGTTTCAATGGATGAATACGGGCGTTTGTGTTCCCTTGCACCAAGGGGTGTTTCTTTCAAGTATGTGATGGTGTTGGTAAGCTTCTGGATGTGGGACTCCTTTTCTTGCATTTGTTGTTCAAGACTTTTAACTACCCTCTCCGAAGAGGCAACACTCTCTTGTAATGCCGTCGTCTTGAGGTGAAGAGCTTGACATTCGTGCATCCACATATGCAAAGAAGCACCTGCACCCATACACAGCCGCTTGCAATAGCCTAACAAGCCTGCTTCTCCCCTCCCAAGAAATTGAAGAAATGTGGAAAGGCTATTAAACGGTGGATGAAAGCGGCTTATAGGATCGTAAGGGTACAAATGGCCATCCACCCAAATGTCAACATTGGTCTCACAAGCGGTGCGACATTCTTGTGATGACCTTTGATCACCTTCACTAGTGGTCTTCGGTGCAAATGCCGTGGGTAAGCGAATATGTATGCTTTTGGTGTGCGGAGTGTGGTGGTGGAAGCAAACCATTTGTGATGTCCGTGAGCACCATGGAAGCTGTTGCGTGAGGAAGCAAATGATGAAAAGATAGAGGGGGAAGGGTAGAGAGGCCGAGCAGGATGGGAGGAGAGAAGGAGGGAGGGAGGGAGGGGAGGGAGAGATTGGGGAGGAGGAGGAAGGTAGGGGCAGAGAGGGAGAGGAGAGGGAGAGGGAGAGAGGAGGGAGGAGGGAGGAGGAGGAGAGAACAAAATGTTTATTACTTTTTGGGGGAAAAGATTTTTGAAAAAATGGACTTTTTAAGCTTGTGGGTTAAAAAATGGATCAAAAAATGTTTTTTGGATATGTATATATGTTGGGAGGGAGTTTTAAGTAAAAAACAAATAAAAATAAAAATTTATAAAAAAAGTCAAATTTTGACTCTTTTTGACCCACGGAATTGCTGATGTGGACACACCCCTATGCTTCCTTCACTTTAAAAAAAGCTAGAGAGAGAAAGCAACCCTTTAGGTCCACATCCTACATTTGTCTTAAAAAAAGGCTAGAAAAGCTTACTCAAAACTACCTTCTTCAATGCCCTTGCCCCCTAAACCCCACACAACATTAGCCTTAATCCCTAAAAATTAGGATTCCTTACAAGGCCCATGCAAGGTTCATATTTCTCCTAATGGTGTAGCATATCAAAACCTTTCCATTTTTGCTAGCATAGGTAAGGATCAAGATGGTGCCAGTTGTTGACCTTAGAAGCGTCTCATGTACTAGTTTTTTGAAATGCTTCTAGGCTCAAAACCTTTCCATTTTTGCTAGCATAGGTAAGGATCAAGATGGTGCCAGTTGTTGACCCTAGAAGCGTCTCATGTACTAGTTTTTTGAAATGCTTCTAGGCCGTGGTGAAGACAAAGCAACCAAGGGACTTAGAGACAAAAATCCCATGCAAGTTTTGAAATGTTGTCCAACAACAATGGTCCACTTAGTGGTCTTGTTGACAACCGTGTGTAGCACCAAAAATTTCAAGACACCCCACAAGTGGCATATTCTGCATGTGTTAGGCAAAGCAAGGTATCAAATACCTTGATGCAAGCGCTTGATGAATATTTGTAGGTAAAGCTGGTGTTGGTGGTACAAGTATAAGAGAAGATATTTGAATTTTTTAGAGTGGATTCCATGTGGTGATTGGGATTCTTGATCGAGTTTATGATATGTTACATCACTGCTCATTGCAAGCAAAATACATCAAGATGTTTGTTCTTGATGAGACTGGCAAGATTTTTTCCCATGGTTTTAAAGATCTGATTTATGACATATTTTACTTCTTACCCTGTTCTTGGTGACCATGCCTCCAGAGGATCTTGAAATTAAAAGGGTTTCCAATTTGGATCTTCTCAAGTGCTTATAAACATAGATCTTCTTGCAAAGTTCAAAGATTGTTTTCCATTGGATGCATGTCATAGTTCTATTTTGGTTTTGTCGGATGTCATTTTTTGTTGTGTCACTATTGTATGAGTATAGACAATTCACATAGATAAGTGGAAAGACCTCCCATATTTAATGGTTTGGTTGATTTCTATCGTCCTACTGTGATCACTGTATGAGGGAAGTACACACACCCGATGTTGTTGTCCAAGGGAAGTACAGACACCCCGATGCTACTTTCAGAAAGGGGGGGGGGGGGGGGGGGGGGGGGCTTCTACTCATGTTTCGGTTGGTTTATTCAACTCTAACATATGTCTATTACTACAAGCCCTTTGTCAATGTTTGGGCTTGAGGGGGGGATTGTTGGGTTTACAAGCCCATGTGGCCCACTTCCTTCTTGTGGTAGACACACACACAACACTCTTGTGAAGTGGACATGCCAACTAGTGGTCACTTGTTTTACTCTCTCTTTACATGTAAAGGCTCAACACTAATAATAAGCAGAGAATTGTGTTTATCTATTGATAAACCTCTCTGCTGATCTTCCTCGCTGCCACCCACTATAGCCAATCAAATCCCAACAACATCATCTGCTAAACCATCCTTCACCTCATCATACCAACTTTCCAGATTTCATTAAAAAATCTTTGCTCACCCTAATTTTACTTATGCCAAGATTGTAGCATTTATACCCTTCTTGCTCAAGGGATATCCAATAAACACACATTTTTGGGCTTTTGGATCAAGCTTACTTCTCAGCTCATCTGACACACGTACATAAGCACTACATCCAAACACTTTTAAATATGATACATTTGGTTTTTCACCACAAAACTTCTCTTTTAGTGTCATATCATGTATTGCAATAGTATTAGGGGTCATGTTCATAATGTAAACACCTGTAGCAATAGCTCAGCCCAATAACAATGAGGTATATTCTTCTCATTCATCAACACTCTAGAAACTTCTACTATGTGTTTGTTAGGGAAGTTAGCCCAAAGACTATTTTTTGAAAGCTGAAAGGAGAGCTATGCCACGTTAGCGAAAAGACACAAATGAGATCGCCACTTTAGATCGTGATTTTTCTCTCCCACTTTCTCACTCTTAGGGTGCGCACATGCACCCAAAAGCACCCACCGGCCGTTGCAGATTCCTGTTGACCCCACCAGAAAATTGTACTTTAGCGTACCGCCGCTCAAACGTGATTCCACCGCTAGAATCGGAAAGCCACGCCTCCCCCCTAGCCGTTTGAAACGGTGCTCAAGCGGTGGCGTACTAAAATTAGTGTTATTTGCATGTGAAGCTCTGGCAGGTTACGTAGACTGCCTCGCCATAGCGCCTGTGCATAAAATAGCCTCGCCATAGCCCTACAAAATAACATGGGCAGATTTCATGTGACTTCTGTGGAGGCCTACTGCGCCAAAAGCTAAGCCTCTACAGTCCCTTGCTCGGCAACGCGCACCTGCACATTGCAATAGGAGAGCTAAACGCCGCTGCAACAAGCCCTTCGACAGCTACAGGTAACTGCATCCTATCTACTACAGCAACACAGGTGAAACTTATGCCTAAGCATGCTTAATCCAATGTTCTGCTGCAGATCTTCGCGCAGTATCCCCCAAGCGACAATATCTGAAGTGGCGCAGCATAGAAAACAAGCGTTAGCAGCTCCTCCTATTTTCGCAAGGTATTTCTGAGAAACCTTATTCACATAAGGTTGCAGCCAATTATTGGAAATAATCATACACTTTATTCTCCTAAAGGTATATTAGAAGGCCATCACTTCTATGCACGTTTTGCTTCTTTATCATATAAAGCACAACAAGAGAAAAAAGGCACTGTAAAGGTAAATAGGGCCAAAAATTATGATTATGGTTTAATGTAAGAGAATACATGACTGTACTTATTCAAGCTCATGTTCACGTTCATGTTCAATGTTGTAGTCTGTTTTTTCTGTTATTTAAGTTAAAATTACCAAATGCGAGCTCTATGCAAACTATTAATGAGGTTGTGAATAGGTAATGAAATTGTGGACATGCTACAAATGTTGCCTATAATGAACGCTCACGCAAGCCAACGTCCCCCTACTCGAGACAACTCCATCCCAAACGCTTCTCGTGGTGCGTGCCTCAAAAAGACTTGCCTAAGGTAGAATATAATTTGATGTATACACTCAACGCATCTGTCCGTAGTGAGCTTGCTTGCGTAACACTTGTTTCCATATTTTGTTGTCAAAATACTCATTCCTAGATTGGCACAAGGATCCTCCTAGTGGAGGAACAATTGCCAAACCTGTTCCTATGTATGGGACATTGCCCACGCCGCACCCATGGCCCATTTCGGGCAACACATGCTCTCCATCGGATGATGACTGTGAGGAGTTTGTCCCTTTGTCTCAAGAGGTCAACCTCATGAATACATTTGCTCTTCCCCGTGCCATGGACTTTATGCCCGATGGCGGATCCATAGCTCCTCCTCCTACACATCCTACTAAGGTTGTTAAGGTCATGATTGAATCACAAGATGTGGACATGACAACTGGGATAGAGCAACCAAGTGGTACTCATATTGAGCAGCCAATTAACAACACTAGCCAAGAGCAGCCAAGTGGCAATGTGTCTCAAAAGGCAAGCAAGCGGCCTAGGCAAATGTCAGTCACATGGGATGATGACACCACCCGTGCTCTAATAAGGATTTACGACGAGCAATGGAATCACATCAACAAGGGCAACTTTCGCTTCAAGGACTGGGAGGCCGTGGTTTTGAATCTCAATGCTGAGATGGATACCACTTACAACACTGAGAATGCAAAATATCAAATTGATACCCTCAAGAAGATGTACAAAAAGGAGAAGTTGAAATCATCTTCCACTGGCGCAAGTCCAAGCACGTGGTCATTCTTTGACATCCTGGATGTCATGTGGTGCAAGATCCCTAGATGTATTGGCTTGGCTGGGGGTTTGGACAGCGATGGGCCTGCAAAGGAAAATGAAGACATATTGAATGAGCTTGAACAGGAAGTGGGGACAAATTCTGGAGTTACTGCCAGTACAACACAAAATCCTATCAGCTCCATGGACTTCACAGAGTTGGAGGGAGTGAGTGGTAGCAAGGTAAAGCAGTCAAAGCGGTCTCTCTTAGGAGTTGTCAATCGAACCATGGGTGAGGGCATGACCAAGTTATGTGATACACTTCGCGATGTGGAAGATAAACACAATGCAACATTGAGAGAGCTAGAGGCGTCACGGCATGCACTAGAGGAGCGTCTACTTCGAATCCGTGAGGAGGAGGAGGACACAAAACGACAACAGATTTACCTCTCCACTCAATTGGAGCTCGCCAAGATTTTAGCCAAAGTCCGGGATTAGTAAGTAAATGCAATATTCTCTAGCAAGGCTGCAATTCTTTTTAATTATCATCAACCTCATGAGTGTATGTTTTCTGCTTTGCAGGACGCACAAAGTATAAGCTGGATTTTAAAGCATCCCAAATTTAGGATTGCATAAGGTAACCCTACTAACCTCAATTCGTTTCAAACATATTTTAATATTTGACTAGAAATTATATGGGTAGTCCTGTCGGTGTAGGATGGAAAGTTTGCATATATTTTGGCTACTACAGTCCTTTGCTATATGCATGGAAGATCAAAACCTTGGCGACGCCATCCTCTTCCATACGGGAGTCACAAGATACACTTGCAGTCAATGTTGTACTTCATGTTCTTCATGATGTGGGGAGTTTTCATGAGTTTATTGGAGCCTGATGCATGGCGCTACGGGCCTCGTCAATGGTGGGTGTTTCCAAGGCAGGAGGTTTTTTGGACCTCAATTCACTGTCGGTTGTGGTCAGAAGCCAATCTAAATAACCGACACAAGTATTTATTTGCATATCGCATGTCGTATGAGTCTTTCAATGCACTCTTAGTCATAGTGGAGCCTTTATTTCCTTGCAGTGGTGATTTATTTGTCCGTGCTCCCATTGCTGGTCATCTAGCACTAGCATGTGTATTGTGGAGACTAGCACATGGTCATTCTTCCAGATCAATGACTTGTCTTTATCCTATTGGGGAGTCCACTATACGGAAATACACCATGATTATATGTCGCATTTTAAGCCAACGTAGCATGTTGAAGCGCTCTCATATTTGCATACCTGAGGTGTTGGGGTATAAAGCCCAATGTGGTCGCCCAGGTAAGTGGGCGGGCCCCCAGGTATGTACACATATTCTTTTGTTAAACCCTAATAAGAACTCACTATGCTCTACACATTATAGCAGAGCGAGTTCACCATATCGTCGTGCTCTTCTTCTCGCACTCTCTCTCTCGCGTCGCACTTCCGCTCGTACTCCTTCAACTGGTATCAGAGCTCAGATCGAGGCTCGGGGCAGCACTGCAGGAGGCTAGAGTCACCAGCTCAGATTGGAGTGAAATTCGACAGGCGAAGACACGGCCCCAAATCCTGTGGCAAAATTCGGCAAAATGCTCAGTTGTCAGGGGAAGGACCAAAGAAAAGTACAAAGGTGGAAAGAGGAATCAGTCTCATAGCAAGTCCCGCAGTGCTAAAGGCAAGAGTGACATAGAATTCTACCATTGTGGCAAGAAGGGTCACATGAAAAGAGACTGCAGAGAATGGAAAGCAGAAAAAGGCAAAGAGAAAGCTGAAGACCATGGTGAGAAGAACAAGTCCTCATTGAAGATTCAAGAAATAAATGTGACCAACACTGTTGCAGAGGATGACAGTTTAGTGTCAGGAGACATCTACTTCTTGAAGAATACAATGGACTCAGCTCTTCTTACAACATCTGATGGAAATGCACTGAGTGACTGGGTTATAGACTCAGGGGCATCACTTCATGTGTCTCCAAACAAGGAGTGGTTTACCTCTTATGTGACCACTAAAGATCATGTTCGGCTAGGCAATGGGCAGACATGTGAGATCTTAGGTGTTGGAGATGTTCAATTGAAGTTTCAGAATGGCTCTTCTTTCACGCTAAAGAATGTGAGACATGTTCCCGCAATTACAAAGAGCTTGATCAGCACAGGTTTACTTGATGATGCTGGCTACGTCACCACTTTTGGACAGAACATGTGGAAGATATCCAAGGGTTCTATGACAGTAGCACATGGAGTAAAGTCTGGAGGACTTTACATGATTTATGTATCAAATGTCTCTAAAAATGTAATCAATGTAACCGAGCAGCCGAACGTTTCTTTGTGGCATAGCCGGTTAGGACATATGTCCAAGAAGGGAATGGAAATCTTGTCTCGTTTTGGTTATTTGCCTGGCTTTTCATTTAATGATTTTGAATTCTGTGAACATTGTCTGTATGGTAAGCAAACACAGCAGCCACATAAGCATAGAAGCAGTAGAAGAGATACACAGTTGGCACTTGTTCATAGTGATTTGTGTGGACCTATGCCTAACCTATCTCTAGGGGGAGCTTCTTACTTTATGACATTTATAGATGATTACTTGAGGAAAGTATGGGTGAACTTACTGCTCCTTACAATCCTCCTCAAAATGGTGTTGCTGAGAGGATGAATAGGACCGTACAAGAGAAGGTCAGAAGTATGTTGTCTAATGCATAGCTGCCAAATGGGTTTTGGGCTGAAGCAGTATCAACAGCTGTTCATCTTGTAAATAGATCTCCTAGCAAGGTTTTACAGAAGGATTCAGTGCCAGAGATGGTATGGTCAGGCAAGGTGCCCTCATACAAGCATCTCAGAGTCTTTGGCTGTGAGGCATATACTCACGTTGCAAAGGAATTTAGGAACAAACTTGAGCCAAAGAGTAGAAAGTGCATCTTTCTAGGCTATGGTAATTCTGGTGAGATGGGGTACAGACTTTGGGATCCCGAGTCCAGAAAGGTTATCCGCAGCAATGATGTTCACTTTAATGAAGCCAAATATCATTCTAAACCAGAGAAAGTTGAGGAGATTAGAAGAGTTGTCTTCCAAGAAGATGGACCTGCACGTGCAAGACAAAATGTCAGGGCTCAAGAGGAGCAAGGACAGGATAGATTGGAACCACAGGTTGTGGCTGAGCCTGAGCCACCTATTGTGCATAGATCTGGACGTGTCACGCGACCTCCTGATAGGTTTGTTCCATCTATGAACTATGTCATGTTGACTGATTCCAATGAGACTTCATGTTACAAGGAAGTAGTGCAAATGAAGGACTCCGGGAATTGGGAATTGGCCATGCAGTTCGAGATGACAGCTCTGCATAAAAACCAGACATGGAAGCTAGTTAAATTACCACGGGGCAAAAAGGCTCTACCCTGTAAATGGGTTTACAGGTATAAGATCACCGCTCATGATAGTCAGCCAAAGTACAAAGCAAGGCTTGTTGCCAAGGGCTTTAAGCAAGAACAAGGCATTGACTTTGATGAAGTCTTCTCTCCGGTGGTCAAAATGACTACATTGAGATGCTTTCTTGCATTGGTTGCCATATTAGATTTGGTGTTGCACCAAATGGATGTCAAGACAGCGTTCTTGCATGGTGATTTAGATGTGGAAATTTACATGCAGCAGCCAGAAGGGTTTGTTGAGAAAGGCAAGGAAGATTGGGTATGCCAGTTGTTAAAGAGTCTTTATGGCTTAAAACAATCACCGAGGGCATGGTACCATAAATTCCACAATTTTATGCTTTCTCAAGCCTACAAACGTAGTGAGTTCGATCACTGTCTATATACAAAGAAGGCTAAGGATGGTAGTTGGTTGATCCTTATTTTGTATGTGGATGACATGTTGATTGCTGGCAAGCACTTGGAAGAAATTTCAGCTTTGAAGTCAAAGATGGCAAAATCGTTTGACATGAAAGACATGGGTGAGGCAAGTCATATCCTTGGTATGCGCATTGAGAGAGACAGATCAAAGAAGTTGATTTGGTTATCTCAAACAGAGTATATTGACAAGGTTTTGCAACGTTTCAATATGGAGAAGGGAAAGGCATTGAGTGTTCCATTGCCACCATATGTGAAACTTAACAAACAAGATTTTCCTGTGTCTGAGGAAGAACAGGCTGAAATGGATAAGATTCCATATGCGTCTGCAGTGGGTAGTTTGATGTATGCAATGATTGCTACTCGCCCAGACATTGCATTTGCAGTGGGAGTAGTAAGTCGATACATGTCAAACCCAGGCAAGAAACATTGGGAGGCAGTGAAAGGAATATTGAGATACCTGAAAGCTACAAAGAGTATGCGTATATGCTATGGGAGTCAGGAGCTAAGTGTAAAGGGTTTTACAGACTCAGATTATGCAGGTGACTTAGACAACCGAAGGTCTATGTCAGGGTATGTCTTTACATTGGCTGGTGGAGCAGTATCATGGCGTTCTAGATTACAAGATTGTGTTACTCAGTCTACTACAGAGGCTGAATATGTTGCAGCATCAGAGACATGCAAAGAATCAATTTGGCTTA
The DNA here is from genome assembly GCF_014529385.1 of Adiantum capillus-veneris. Classification (NCBI taxonomy): domain Eukaryota; kingdom Viridiplantae; phylum Streptophyta; class Polypodiopsida; order Polypodiales; family Pteridaceae; genus Adiantum; species Adiantum capillus-veneris. The sequence continues at coordinate 7,060,925 of NC_140935.1, read as the reverse complement.
ATCGACTAGTAACAGATTTGGGAATCAAAGAAGAGATGTCTGTGTTATATTGTGATAGTCAAAGTGCTATACAATTGGCTCGCAATCCAGTTTATCACTCAAAGACAAAGCATGTGGATGTGAAGTATCATTTCATCAGGGAAATGCTCGAGGATAAGCAACTTCAGCTTGTCAAAGTTCACACCACAGAAAATCCTGCTGATCTACTTACAAAAGGACTTCCCTCAGAGAGCTTTGCGCATTTTCGCAAGCAGTTAGGTGTAGGGTAGTACATCACTTCTAAAGCCCAATGTGGTCGCCCAGGTAAGTGGGCGGGCCGCCAGGTATGTACACATATTCTTTTGTTAAAACCTAATAAGAACTCACTATGCTCTACACATTACAGCAGAGCGAGTTCACCATATCGTCGTGCTCTTCTTCTCGTACTCTCTCTCTCGCGTCGCACTTCCGCTCGTACTCCTTCATGAGGGTGCTAGGCTTAAAAGCATAATGGATGGATTTGAAGCTATTACAGGGCTTCCACAAGTAGCAGGTGTCATAGATGGAACACATATTAGACTGCAAAGGAAGACATCAAAGGAGAATTTTCCTGCACAATACATCTGCAGGCATGGGTTTCCTAGCATTCTTCTACAAGGGATAGTTGACTCACGTAAGCTCTTTTGGAGTGTTGTAGGTGTTGCCCCCGACAGCACACACGACTCAACGCACTTTAAGGAATGCAATCTTTACCAACAGTTGAAGAGTGGTCGAGCCATCGCCACTCCCACAATTCAACTGCAAGGCGAATGCATCCGACCCTACTTGATTGCAGACTCAGCTTACAAAGCCACAACTTTTTTGGTGAAGCCCTTTCGTTCGAAAGGTGGGCCACACTTAATTCAAAAGCAACACTTTGATAGGCATCTTTCAAAAGGCAGAGTAAAAGTGGAGAATGCGTTTGGTATCTTGAAGAATAGATGGCGCATACTTCGCGAGTTGAATGTCGATCTGGCAATAGCACCCACGGTGATAGGAGCTTGCTGCCTTTTGCACAACTTTGTGTAGTTACGAGGGGAGGCCGAACCGAATGAGCAAGTTGACCCCCATCCAAATGATGGCGAGCCTCTGCATGGTGAGCATTACAATTCAGAATCACGAGAGAGAGCTTTGCGTGTCAGAGCAGCTTTATTTCGAAACCATGCCTTGCAAAGCATACGACGGCAAGCGAACATGCTACAAAATGTAAGAGGGAGATCCCAATAAAATTCTGAATGTCAATGATAAAATTTTGTTTCGTGCCTCACTAGATTTTTGTTATGATCTACTTGTTAGTTAATTTGACTTACTAACTCTCAACTGTTTTGCAGGTTGCTCAAGGCTAGTTGGATGCAACATTTCCCCCGAGATTGCAAACAAAAATAGTAGTTCTTGTACGGAACGACAATTTTGTTAACCTTATGATATGATCATCCCGTTTGTGTTGATCCCATCTTCCATTCAAGCTTAGTTGGAAGTTGATCCCATGTTCCATTCAGGCTTTCTTTTCCAATTAAGTACAATCAACAATTATGATTTTCTGCTTCTGCACATTTTAAAGTACTATCAAGAATTATGTTTTTCTGCCTCTGGACATTTTAACGTACTGTGAGAATTACAATGTTTAGCATTTCTTGTTTTCTTCTCTCTTCAACCGATATAGTAGGCTACTGTTGTAATTCAATTTGATAACATACAAAATTAACGTGCTCAGCAAAGTCCTGTGGAGTGCAGAAAGACGCTGACTCTCTAAACCGGAACCCTAAACTGCTGGCAGTTGGCCTCATTCGCCTGAACATTTGGCTGCACAGTCAATTATAACCTGCAGGGTTGATGAAAATACCGCCGGTTTTGGGCCGGAACAGCCGCATGTGCGCAACCATGGCCGATGTTGTCCGGTAAGTCTGTAGCCGACGGTGCATGTGCGCAAAGCGGCCAATACGGCCGGTGGAGATTCCTGGCTATTTTGACCGGTCGGCACATGGCATGTGCGCAGTCTATCTTTCTCTGCAACCGACGTCAGTTTCTTTTGCTTTATTCAACCTGCTCTTCTCGCAATCTGTTCTGCTCTGAAGTAAAGGGAGGTACAATTCTCTCTCTCTCTCTCTCTCTCTCTCTCTCTCTCTCTCTCTCTCTCTTTTGTGGGATGGGGGATGACCTACGAGCCAGATGTAAAGCTTGGGGGCTATAGCGTGATGAGATGCTCATGGTCGTAGGTCGCTTGCTGGAAATTCTAGATTTATGCAAAGGTCTGGCAGCACCGGACCATCTCGACTGGTCGATCACCAAAGTGAAGCATAAGTTCTACCTGAGGTTGGAGGTCTTTGGCTGTCCAATCAGCAAGACCAGGGTTTGCAATAGGTTTGGATGTGGTTTCATCTACAATATCCCAAAGTGTTGCTCGCTTAAGCAATAGAGTGACCCATGTAGCCCAACTGAGATAATTTGTGCCAGTAAGCTTATCAAGATGATAGATTATGATGATAGAGGGAATGAGGGAAGCAAGTGCTTGCTGAGCCATGCTAGATGTCTCGATCAAGTAGCAAACAAGAGCAGAGGCACCTATGAGGTAGGGAAGTGTGGTGGGTAGGATGGCGTGCACTACAATGATACCATGTTAAAGAAATAGGCACACGTTATTCACACACACAAAGACTTAGACTAGAGCAAGAAGGAATTGATTAATTCATCACCAAAGGGTGGTTTTATATAGATGTGTTGATAGTTATCTGTGCAATTACAAGGCTCTTGTGAATGTCCAGGGATGGTCACACGACCTTGTTATTTTGGGATTATGATTTATTGATGCGCCATAGCAGCTACCCAATTGGCAAAGTGAATAGTTGTGTTCAAGATTCAGTGCTGTATGCCATACTCTTTGTTTACATAAATTAGGAGTAGCACTTATGGTGACAATTTTTGCATGCCATGCTTGGAAGCAACTACTCTGCTATTGGAGTATGCAAATGGTGCAAAAAGTCGAGATCAGTCAAACTATTTTTGAAAGTGGTTTGGGTCAAATTAGAGGATGTCTTCTTTCCCAAACTGCTCATTGCCAACTGCTTTCTTATTTTGTCTCCAATATCTTTTTGGAATGGTCATAGATTCATGTTCTGAAATCTCTCGGGAAGGGTGTCCCTTGCAACACACTAATCATGCGATATGCCCAATCCAGGCAGGAGCCAAGAAGCTCTTGATTGTTTTTGGTAGATGCAAAGTGACGGTCTCTCTCCATATAGTTTGCTAGGGATTTTTGGAAAAAGAGACCGTGTTTAGGAATTCCTTGGTCTACACTGGTGTACTTCTCTCAAAATGCACAAAAAGTGCTTGAGGAGCTTGAGGTCATTCTTGCAATGCATTGATTGCAAGATTTTTCTGATAGGAGAAGGGCCAGCTACCACTGGGCTGTTTTTAGTGAATATAAAGCGAGGGATCTCTCCAAATGCAATCACCTATGCTTGCAGTTTGCAAGGCACATGGCACTACACAAATGCTAAAATGTGGTGTACTTCAGAAGGAACCACATGATTGCTTGAAGCACTTCGTGTCTGGGATGTTCTGTATTGGAATGCACACTGATTGTGCGATTTTCCCAACAGGGCAGGGCCAACAAACTCTAAGCATTTTTAGTCCATTGCATTGACTACGCTATTTTCCCAATAGGTGCAGCGCTAAGGTGCTGGGATGTTTTCATGGATGCAAAATGAGGGTGTCTCTCCAGATGAAATCATCTGTGTTACGCAAGTCTTGGATTTCCTATATTGGAATGCACGCTGATTGTGGGATTTGCCCAACAGAGGCAGGGGCAGCAAATTGTAAGCATTTTTAGCAATTGCACTGATTGCGCTATTTGCTTGATAGGCGCAACGCTAAGGTGTTGGGCTTTTTTGGTGGATGCGAAATGAGGGTGTCTTTCCATATATAATCTTCTGTGTTACAGAAGATTCTTTGGGATTGCAAAGCAAGGTCAACTCTCCAGATGCAATCACTTGCAATTGCATCTTGAAGGCATGTGGTACTAGGCAAAATGTTGATCTGGGCAATTAAATTCATGATGATATTTTTAGTCACGGGCTTTTGAAAAAACACATCATTCTTGGGAATGCCTTGGCTAACATGTATGCCAGATGTGGTGCATGCCAGAAAGCACAAAATGTGCTCTGGGAGATCTTCGTCTAGAATGGTGTCCCTTGGAGGTCATGCTTGCAACTACAATCGCATCTTGAAGGCATGTGGTACTAGGCAAAACGCTGATCTGGGCAAAAAAATTCATGATGATATGTTAGTCAAGGGCTGTTGACAAAACACATCATTCTTGGAAATTCCTTGGTTGACATGTATGCCAGATGTGTTACATGCCAGAAAGCACAAAATGTGCTGTGAGAGCTCTTTCTCCGAAACGGTGTCCCTTGAACACACTAAAATTATTGAACGGAGTCTCTTGCATATTGACGGCATTTGGCAATACACAAGAGATTGATCTGGGCAAAAGAATTCACGACGATGTTTTAGCCTGGGATTGTTGATGAAAACGGACGTGCTTGGGAATGCTTTGATGGAAATTTATGTCAACTGTGATGTACTTCAGAAAGCTCTCTCTCCAAAATGGCATCCCTTTCAACAAACTTATTATGGGATATGTCCAATTGGGGCAGAGCCCACGTAGCACTGGGCTGTTTTTGGTGGATGGAAAGTGAGGTACTCTCTACAGATGCAATCTTGAAGGCATGTGGCATTACACAAGAGGGTGTAGTGAGGGTGTCTCTCCAGACATAATCATCTGTGTTTTGCAAGATTCTCATATAGGCAAAATAATTCACGATGGTGATATGGTTAGTCATGGACTGTCAAAAAAAGAGGTCATGCTTGCAATCACCTGCAATCGCATCTTGAAGGCATGTGGTACTAGGTAAATACGCTGATCTGTCATTTTTCAGCAATTGCACTATTTTCCCATTAGGCGCAGCGCTAAGGCACTGGGCTGTTTTTGTGGATGCGAAATGAAAGTGTCTCCAAATGTAATCATCTGTGTTAAATGGTGCATGCTAGAAAGCACAAAACGTTCTTTGAGAGCTCTTTTTCTGGAATGGTGTCCCTTGCAGGTCATGCTTGCAATCACCTCCAATTGCATCTTGAAGGCATGTGGTACTAAGCAAAACGCTGATCTGGGCAAAAGATTTCATGATGATATTGTTAGTCAAGGGCTGTTTAAAAAACATATCATTCTTGGGAATGCCTTGGTTGAGATGTATGCCAGATGTAGTGCATGCCAGAAATCACAAAACATGCCCTGAGAGCTCTTTGTCCGAAACGGTGTCCCTTGCAGCACACTAAAATTATGGATTGCCCAATAGGGACATGAATCAGGAAGATCTGGATTGTTTTTAAGGGATACAATGTGAGGGTCTCTTGCATATTGAAGGCATGTGGCAATACACAAGAGATTGATGTGGGCAAAAGAATTCACGATGATGTTTTTAGCCTGGGGTTGTTGATGAAAACAAATGTGCTTGGGAATGCCTTGGTGGAAATTTATGTCAAACGTGTCGTACTTTAGAAAGCTCTCTCTCCTTTCAACGCACTAATAATGGGATATGTCCAATTGGGACAAAGCCCAAGTAGCACTCGGCTGTTTTCGGTGGATGGGAAGTGAGGGACTCTCCATAGATGCAATCTTGAAGGCATGTGGCTTTACACAAGAGGGTGTAGTAAGGGTGTCTCTCCAGATGTAATCATCTGTGTTTTGCAAGATGCTCATATAGGCAAAAGAATTCATGGTGGTGATATGGTTAGTCATCGGTTGTCGAAAAAAGAGGTCGTGTTTGCAATCACCTGCAATTGCATCTTGAAGGCATGTGGTACTAGGTAAAATGTTGATCTGGCATTTTTCAGCAATTGCACTGATTGCGCTATTTTCCCAATAGGTGCAGCGCTAAGATGCTGGGGCGTTTTCATGGATGCGAAATGAAGGTGTCCCTCGAGATGTAGTCATCTATGTTACGCAAGTTGCGTATATCAAGCATTGGGCTTTGCAAAGCGAGGGCAACTCTCTAGACGCAATCACCTGCAATTGCATCTTGAAGGCATGTGGTACTAGGCAAATTGCTGATATGGGCAATAAAATTCATGATGATATTGTTAGTCAAGGGCTGTTGAAAAAACACGTCATTCTTGGGAATGCCTTGGTTGACATGTATGCGAGATGTGGTGTATGCCAGAAAGCACAAAACATGCTTTGAGAGCTCTTTGTTTGGAACGGTGTCCCTTGCAGGTCATGCTTGCAATCATATGCAATTGCATCTTTAAGGCATGTGGTACTAGGCAAAATACTTATCTGGGCAAAAAAAAATCATGATGATATTGTTAGTCAAGGGCTGTTGACAGAACACATCATTCTTGGGAATGCCTTGGTTGACATGTATGCCAGATGTGGTGCATGCCAGAAAGCATAAAACATGATCATACATGCAAGCTGGGTTGTTGATGAAGCCACCTGGTCTCTGCCGAGCCAGAGTGGACTATTGCATTGCGAGGCCTTAAGCATCTTGGGTGGACAGACACTTACCACTTGACCTCGACACGTCAGATCACTTGCTTACACAGCAGCATCTACATGGACTTAGGGAGAGGATCTTCGATCTCTTCCTAGACAAGTTCATGGCTTGGAATCTACAGACTAGAGTGGGACTTCAGTGCTTTGGAATCTCTTGGAGAGTTTACCCGCCAGATACAGAAGATGAAGCATCCTGCGACTACATCCGGAGTCACCCGGAGCTTGGCTTAGATAATACTGCACTGACTCTTCTACACTCCTGATCATTTGGATTCCTATTTTCAAAGTTTCTTACACAAAGGATGAAGTTACCTCCTGCCAGGACACCATCTCGTGGTAGTCCGTGCGTTTTCTTAGTGACTGTTGCAGTATATAGTATATTCGACATCAGCTTGATCATCTACAGGCCTAGAGTCCTTGGGAGATCCATTCATTCCAACCATCATTCGGTGGTTGCGCACTCCAGAGGAAGTGGTGACTTGTGGTTTTCTATGGACACAGCTACGCACTCATCAAAGGAGTGCACACGAGATATGGCCATGTTCACGGCATATGGTATCCCGACATTCCTAGAGAAAACACCACATCTTGGGTGGACAGAAACTTACCACTTGACCTCGACATGCCAGATCACTTGCTTACACAAGAGCATCTACATGGAGTTATGGAGCTGTTTTATTGTTTTCGCAACAAGAAGGCAATGCTCGGCTTTTCAACCCTAAATCTTGCCTTCCACAGTAGCTCACCTTGTCGATCCTGTTCCTCTTTAGATCATCAGATTTCAGCCATACTTCCACTGCTACTTTCTCAATGACTGTTGCAATGCACAGTATGTTCGACATCGGTTGATCATCTATGGGTGTAGAGTCCTTGGGAGATCCATTCATTCCAACCATCATTCGGCAATTGCGCACTCCAGAGGAAGTGATGACTTGTGGTTTGCTATGGACACACCTATGCACTCGTCAAAGGAGTACACACAAGATATGGCTATGCTCATGGCATATGGGATTCTGACATTCCCAAAGAAAACACCACCATCTTTGATGGACAGACACTTACCACTTCACCTCGATACGTCAGATCACTTGCTTATAGAAGAGCATCTACATGGACTTAGGGAGTTGCGTTTTTTAACAACTGTATCGTTTTCGCAACAAGAAGGCAACGCTCAGCTTTTAAATCCTAAATCTTGCCTTCCACACTGGCTCGGCATCCGGTGCCTTGCCAATCCTGTTCCTCTTCAAATCATCATATTTCAGCCATACTCCATTGTTGTTTTCTCTGTTTTCAGCCCACCAGGGGCTCTGACATTGATTCCCACCCTCCCTACACCCTCTACACCGTTCCGTACACTACCGAGAGCATAGGAGCATGCTGAAAATCGATGGACAAAATCCTTTTTATCACCTCGCAGTCGTGTTTTTGGGTGGACAACAGCCTTCTGGCTTGTTTTTTCACAGAGAATGAAGTTACCTCTACTAGGACACCATCTCGTGGTGATCCGTTCGGTCTCTCAGTGACTGTTGCAGTACACAGTATCTTTGACATTGGCTTGATCATCTACGGGCGTACAATCCTTGGGAGATCCATTCATTCCAACCATCATTCGGTGGTTGCGCACTCCAGATGAGGTGGTGACTTGTGGTTTGCTATTGACACACCTATGCACTAATCGAAGGAGTTCACACGAGATATGGCCATGCTCATGGCATATGGGATTGTGACATTCCCAGAGAAAACACCTCCATCTTGGGTGGACAGACACTTACCACTTGACCTCGACATGTGAGATCACTTGCTTACACATGATTGTCTACATGGACTTAGGGAAATTATCTTTGATCTCTTCCTTGACAAGTTCATGGCTTGGAATCTACAGATTAGAGTAGGACTTTGGTGCTTTGGAATCTCTTGGAGAGTTTACCCGCCAGATACAGGAGATGAAGCATCCCGTGTCTACATCCGGAGTCACCCGGAGCTTTTCTTAGATGGTACTGCAGTGACTCTTCTACACTCCTTATCATTTGGATTCCTACCTTCATAGTTTCAACACAAAGGATAAAGTTACCTCCTGCCACAACACCATCTCGTGGCAGTCCTTGCGCTTTCTTAGTGACTGTGCAGTATACAGTATGTTTGACATCCGCTTGATCATCTACGGGCATAGAGTCCTTGGAAGATCCATTCGTTCCAACCATCATTCGGTGGTTGCGCACTTCAGAGGAAGTGGCAACTTGTGTTAGCTATGGACACACCTATGCACTCATCAAAGGAGTGCACACAAGATTTGGCCATGCTCACGGCATATGGGATCCTGACATTCCCAGAGAAAAGACCACCATCTTGGGTGGACAAACACTTACCACTTGACCTCAACACGCCAGATCACTTGCTTACACAAGAGCATCTACATGACTTAGGGAGCTCTGTTTTTGAACAGCTGTATCGTTTTCGTAATAAGAAGGCATCGCTCAGCTTTTCAACCCTAAATCTTGCCTTCCACACTAGCTCGCCTTGCCGATCCTGTTCCTCTTTAGATCATCAGATTTCAGCCATACTTCCACTGCTACTTTCTCAGTGACTGTTGCAGTACACTGTATGTTCGACAGCGGCTTGATCATCTACGGGTGTAGAGTCCTTGGGAGATCCATTCATTCCAACCATCATTCGGAAATTGCACACTCTAGAGGAAGTGATGACTTGTGGTTTGCTATGGACACACCTATGCACTCATCAAAGGAGTGCACACGAGATATGGCCATGCTCATGGCATGTGGGATTCCGACATTCCCAGAGAAAACACCACCATCTTGGGTGGATAGACACTTAATACTTGACTTCGACACGTTGGATCACTTACTTACACAAGAGCATCTACATGGACTTAGGGAACTGTGTTTTTGGACGACTATATCATTTTTACAACAAGAAGGCAGCGCTCAGCTTTTCAACCTTAAATCTTCCCTTGCACAGCAGCTCGGCACCCGGTGCCTTGCCAATCCTGTTCCTCCTTAAATCATCAGATTTCAGCCATACTGTTGTTTTCTCTGTTTTCAGCCCACCAGGGGCTCTACATTGATTCCCACCCTCCCTACACCCTCTACACCGTTCCATACACTGCCAAGAGCGTAGGAGCATGCTGAAAATTAATGGACGGAAGCATTTTTATCACCTCGCAGTCGCGTTTTAGGGTAGACAACAATCTTATTGCTTGTGTTTTTCACAGAGGATGAAGTTACCTCTGCTAGGTCACCATCTCGTGGTGGTCCGTTCGGTCTCTCAGTGACTGTTGCAGTACACAGTATCTTTGGCATTGGCTTGATCATCTACGGGCATACAATCCTTGGGAGATCCATTCATTCCAGCCATCATTCGGCGGTTGCGCACTCCAGATGAGGTGGTGACTTGTGGTTTTCTATTGATACACCTATGCACTCATCAAAGGAGTTCACACGAGATATGGCCATGCTCATTGCACATGGGATTCCGACATTCTCAAAGAAAACACCTCCATCTTGGGTGGACAGACACTTACTACTTGACCTCAACACCTCATATCACTTGCTTACACATGAGCATCTACATGGACTTAGGGAGAGGATCTTCGATCTCTTCCTAGACAAGTTCATGGCTTGGAATCTACAGACTAGAGTGGGACTTCGGTGCTTTGGAATCTCTTGGAGAGTTTACCCGCCAAATATAGAAGATGAAGCATCCCGCGTCTACATCTGGAGTCACCCGGAGCTTTGCTTAGATGGTACTGCAGTGACTCTTCTACACTCCTGATCATTTGGATTCTTACCTTCAGAATTTCTTACACAAAGGATGAAGTTACCTCCTGCAAGGACACCATCTCCTGGTAGTCCGTGCATTTTCTCAGCGACTGTTGCAGTATATATTATGTTCGACATCGACTTGAGCATCTACGGGTGTAGAGTCCTTGGGAGATCCATTCATTCCAACCATCATTTGGCGGTTGCACACATCAAAGGAAGTGGTGACTCGTTGTTTGCTATGCACACACCTATGCACTCATCAAAGGAGTGCACATGAGATATGGCCATGCTCACTGCTTATGGGGTCCCGACATTCCCAGAGAAAACACTACCATCTTGGGTGGACAGACACTTAACTTGACCTGGACACGCCAGATCGCTTGGTTACACAAGAGCATCTACATGGACTTAGGGAGCTGTGTTTTTGAACAACTGTATCGTTTACACAACAAGAAGACAGTGATCAGCTTTTCAAACCCAAATCTTGCCTTCCACATTAGCTCGCCTTGTAGATCCTGTTCCTCTTTAGATCATTAGATTTCAGCCATACTTCCACTCTTCCTCTTTAGATCATCAAATGGGATTCCGACATTCGCAGAGAAAACACCACCATCTTGGGTGGTCAGACACTTACCACTTGACCTTGATACGTCAGATCACTTGCTTACAGAAGAGCATCCACATGGACTTAGGGAGCTGCGTTTTTCGACAACTATATTGTTTTCTCAACAAGAAGGTAGCGCTCAGCTTTTAAACCCCTAAATCTTGCCTTCCACACCAGCTCGCCTTGCCGATCCTGTTCCTCTTTAGATCATCAGATTTCAACCATACTTCCACTACTGTTTTCTCTTGTTTCAGCCCACCAGGGGTTCTGACATTGATTCCCCACCCTCCCTACACCCTCTACACCGTTCCGGACACTATCGCGAGCGTACAAGCTAAAAATAGATTGACAAAAGCGTTTTTATCACCTTGCAGTCGCGGTTTTGGGTGAACAGCAACCTTTTCGTTTGTGTTTTTCACAAAGGATGAAGTTACCTCTGCTACGACACCATCTCGTGGTGGTCCGTTCGGTCTCTCAGTGACTGTTGCAGTACACAGTATCTTCGACATTGACTTGATCATCTACGGGTCGCAATCCTTAGGAGATCCATTCATTCCGGCCATCATTTGGCGGTTGCGCACTCCAAATGAGGTGGTGACTTGTGGTTTGCTATTGACACACCTATGCACTCATCGAAGAAGGTCACACAAGATATGGCCATGCTCATGGAATATGGAATTCTGATATTCCCAAAGAAAACACCTCCATCTTGGGTGGACAGACACTTACCACTTGACCTCGACATGTGAGATCACTTGCTTACACAGGATCATCTACATGGACTTAGGGAGAGGATCTTCGATCTCTTCCTAGACAAGTTCATGGCTTGGAATCTACAGACTAGAGTGGGACTTCGATGCTTTGGAATCTCTTGGAGAGTTTACCCGCCAGATATAGGAGATGAAGCATCCCGCGACTACATCCAGAGTCACCCGAGCTTGGCTTAGATGGTACTGCAGTGACTCTTCCATCTCGTGGTCTAAGCTCAATAATAAAAGTAAGATTTTTATTTATAAACTACAATGTACAATGAATTTTAAAATATATATTGTGCAAACAAATAATCTAAACAAAAGGATTTCACAACATAAAGAACAACCCACTAAATTGATAATAATTGACATTAACATATACAAGACGTTCAACAAAAAGTTCACAATCAAAATTATAGACTCAACAACAATAAAGAACAAAGCGAATCACTTAGAAACACTTTATATTGAGAAATTTAGATCACTTACTCCAAATGGATGTAAGAAATGCGGAATACAATAAGGATCTAGTAGCAAAGAGAGTAGAGAGAAATACGATGCAAAGTAGATTAGTGAAAAATCAAAAACTTTAGATTAACACACTATTACAAATTGATGGTATCATCCACCCATGCGCTCTCAAGGTAGAGCTTAGATGGCGGTTCAGACAACTAGAGCAAGTAGAAATACAAGGGACTAATAATCCTTCAACAAGGATGTGCTGTGTGCGTCAAGTATGCACACCATTCCATCAAATTACTCATGACATGGATTCTTATATAGATGTAAGGGAGCCTCTAAACGCCCATATGCCACCCTTAGATACCCAAGTCCAAGTAGGACGCTCCCATGCGCCATGTGCAGCCACTTTTGGGTAGACAAGTACCGGCCAAGAAAATCCGGCCACTAGCCACCTACCACCGGCCAAAATACCACGGACAACCGGCCACCGACCACCAAACATCCATTTTTCGATTGTCTTCCGACGGTCAGCCGGCGAAGATATTCCGGTGAACAAGAATATTTTGGTGAAAGGAATAAAAAGTCTTCGGGACTTCCATCCACGAGGCCCCCAACATTGTCCCTGAATTTCTCCGTACCATCCACGATAAAAAATAGACATTCCATCAGCGTGCAAAGCTGGAATCCACCGAATATATGTGCACCATTGGCTTCTCCTCATATGGGGGCCTTACAAATTGTGCAACATATATTGTGGTGGCAAAACTAAGAGGTGGGCATTGCAAGTATACCAACAATGAATACAATGTTTTTTCTTGAAAATCCTTCTTCTTTTAACAAATACTATTACCTAAAAACAAGATATCTTATTTAATTTAAAGGGTTGTTATCTCTTTCCAACTCTCTCTCTCTCTCTCTCTCTCTCTCTCTCTCTCTCTCTAGTACTCCAAGAGTTGTCCTAAAGATACACAATCAAAGTACTTCTAATAAACATAAAGTGTTGATTTTAGAAAAAAATTTATTGAAAAAAATACATTATAGACGTAATCTATTGCAAAAATGTATACATTTCACATCAAATCTATAGTTGAAGGAGATTGTCATCATGGACCAGAGGAATGAGCTGATCCGTCGTTTATCAGATACGAGATGTGTACCCGATCAGATCACGAAGCTAATTCCCAAAAATGCACTAAAAAACATAAAGTGAATCTAGACCAAGTTCAGTGAGTCTACAATGTGTCAATTTTTGAAGTTGATCCACCACGTATCAGCTTATGGTATGATTTGGTACTTAGCAGATAAGTGACTTGATTTGACCTAATTCTTAGGCGATTCAATTGGTGTGTCAATGTGAACACTTGTTGAATTGAAAAAGTAATTTGTTGGCCCAACCACTGGCGAATACCAGAACAGATATCTGAAAAGTCTCGATAGCCTGGTTGAACCCTACTGGTCTACATCAAACACCCAAGGTGAACCATTAGCGTCGCTTCTGGGATGATAACCAACAACTTTGTATGTATTTACCATAAGCAGGCCCTACTCAGTCAAATATCTTGGCATTTATTGATTACGGGGGTGCAAACAAAGTCTGCAGTCCACTGTAACTTCGTTGAAGTGAGTTTTCTTTTTGGATGTTGATCATCATGTCTGTCCAAGAGCAACAAACAATGCATTTTTGTGAATTGCAATGGCAACAAGGGTACAAAATGGAGAAGTTTATAGGTAGAAAGTGTTTTGCAGAGATTAATAGTGATGGACTTGGGAAGGATGGTCTCATTGATGCCTTTAAAATATGTTAGCTCTAGACTTCTTGCATAACCCCTCTCCAACAGTTCACTTTCCTATTCAATTGTAACTTCGCTGAAGTGAGATTGTTCTTTTTGGATGTGATTATCATGTCTGTCCAAGAGCAACAGACAATGCATTTCTGTGAGATGCAATGGCAGAAAGGGTACAAAATGGAGAAGTTTATAGGTAGAAAGTGTTTTGCATAGATTAGTAGTGATGGACTCAGGAAAGACAGTCTCATTGGTGCCTTTAAAATATGTTAGCTCTAGACTTCTTACATAACCCCTCTCCAACAATTCACTTTCCTATTCAATTGTCCAATCTCCAACTAATATAGTGGTTTGATTGACAAGTCACATTAGTGTCTCATTGAATAACTTGTTATGATTTCAAAAGTACACCACACTTAGCACACAAATTAGTCAAAGCATTGGCAATTACGATGTTGTATTTCAATAGCCCCTCACTACTGACCACATCAAGAATTTGTTTGCCTATGTCAACATTTTGCATGGTGCCACATGCCTTCAAGTTGCAAGCATAAATGGTCAAGTTTGCAGACAAGCCTTGGCTGCTTCGCATTAGCTGAAACCGCCATAGCTTTGTGGCTTGTCCATGCTGGGCATAGCCTGCAAAAGAAGTGCAATCCAAGTGACTACGGCCCAAAGACAGGAAGCTTGTCAAGAACTTGTTTGCTTTCAAAAGTGCATCACATTTGGCATACATGTCAATCAAAGCTTTGTCAAGTATTATGTTGTTTTTCATCAGATCTTGAATCTTTTGCCTTGTTCGACTTCTTGTTGCCTTGGTTGATTTCTTGTATGGTGCCACATTCCTTCCAGATGCAAGGATTAGTGATTAGGAGAGATGCTTGCCTTTGCTTTTTTTTTTTTTTAAAGGACTAGGGCTTTCACCTTGGCCTTGCAGATACCTTGAGATAAGTGGAGTCCAAGAGATAGCATTGCAAACATAAAGCTTACCAAGAACTTGTGTGCTGTCAAAAGTATATCACATGCCACACATGTCAATCAAAGCTTTACCAAAGCTGGTCAAGCATTGTTCTCTTATCATTTCTTTGGTAATTAGCATCAAATTATATATAACTCTATATTCTAACTTCTTAAGTTTTACCATTTGCTAGTGCTCTTCAACATCTACAAAGCAACTTAACATTTGACTATAACACAAGGTATGTCATATTTAAGAATATTTTAAACACTTATAAAAAAATAGATTTTAATATTAGTATTTTGATAACCACAATAAGATAAAAAAGATTTTCTTTCGAAATTAGAATATTAGTCTAAGCTCAATACAAATAATATACATATCAATATAAATATAATGAAATTTTAAGGTCACCAAATATACAAAATAATAATAAACAATACATAATTGAAGATGAAAACAAATAAACTATTGCCTACAAACAAAGCATCCAAACTAAAACAAAAAGCAAAGCATACCAAGATTATAAGACATTTACGTAGAAAAACAAACTTACTTCCAACTTTTGACATTTTTAAATTAGATTTTGATTCATGGGTAAATATTTGTTCTAATTCGATCAAATCATATAAATAGTGTTCCAATTGTGAAAACTTATTTTTTAAGTATGAAAAACAAAACTTAAAATATATAGAAAAAACAAATACCTACTTACGAGGATATGAATTATCTGATCCATATCTAACATCTTCAAAATAACAAAGAAGACAATATAGAAATTTATAACTGCTCCAAATGTTTTCAAAACAACATTAGAAGAAAATATTGGGTAACTTATCACCCGACTTATATATAAAAAATACTAACAATGAATGTACATGAAGTACAAATGCTATCTACTTTAGATAAATATCAAAAAAAAGATAACATCTATAGCCATAGGTAATATAGAACAAAGATCATTATTAGATAATCCTCTATTTTCTTATTAAAATAGTAATGATTTATTAAATATTCTAACAAAAAACTCAAATTACATAAACACACTATTGCTCTTTTTAGTAAAAAATAATCCATTAGTAAAAAAGTTCTATACTATATATGAACAACCACAAAAAACTTTAGCAATTCCTATAATTCCTTCTAATGCAATTACTACTTTACTAAACAAACATGCATCATCTTCTCCTTATGACTTAAGGATAGCAGCACACAATACAAATTATTTAGGTATCTTAGATCAAGTAAACAACACACAACTAAAATCACAATACAAAATAGATAAGTTATCTCATGGTGGGGTTATGTATGAAAGATTAAATAACAAAAAAAATCATTGACTTATATGCAAGTTTAGATGGAGTATCTAATTTAGAAGATATTACAATAGAAAAATCCCTATTTCCATTAGGATATGGAGCTCATGATGGAGCTTTAAAATTTCATACATATCTAAAAGTGAGAATAGCCTCATTCTTCTCAATATTCACTTTATACAAGCCATACTTATTGATGATGTACCAATTACGTCAAGATTTGATAATAGCAAATTCGACAAATTTAACAATGCTACAATCAGATATAGATAAATTCAAACTTAAAAATCCATATGCATCTGATCTAGATACCATACGTTAAGTCATAAAACACAATATCTCTTATTCAATTGTAGGCTCTCCGTCATGGTATCATAAGAATTTAAAACATTAATAATGCATGGTAGAGTCATTTGGTCACCTAGCTTCTTCTTGACCCTAACTTGTGACGAAGTATCCTCTAGTAGATGGGTAGAAATAGAAGATTTAGAAAAAATAGATTGTCCAGCTGAGTGCATGATGATTTTTCACAAACGATTACATACATTTTTAAACAAATACATATTTATTCCTAATGGATTATTTGTTAAGTATGGAGCCTGATTTACCCCTTGTAATTTTATGTGGTAAAAACGCACATTTGTAAGGCCCCCATTATGAGGAGAAGCCATCGTGCATGAAGGAAAATCACTCACCAGAAACCAAAATTTCCACGGATAAAATTCAGGGGCAACTTTAGCCCGAGACTTTTTTTTCTTCACCGGAATATTCCTTTTCGCCGAAATATTATGGCCGGAAGATGGCCGAAAAACGACCGGTCAGTTGGCCGGTTGGACTATGGCTGGTAGTCAATGGCTGGTGGCCGAATTCAAAAGTGGACTTGTCTTCTCAAGGGCGGCCACACATGGGCGGATTGAAGGGTCCGATTTGGACTTATCTACACAAGGGCGGCTACACATGGTTGCCTCTCATGAGAGAGGGCAACCCTTTTGGCCTATAAAAGGAGGTCATTTCTATACACATTTCATAGTGTGAAGTTGATACAACAAGGTGAGTGTGAGGTGGTGATAATGAAGCACGGCGGGAGCTCCATTAAGGGTATAATCCCTTTGTAAACTACTTCTTGTTTTGAAGTACTAAACCCATTGAGTGGCTGCTTTCACATGGACGTAGTGACATTGGGTGAACCAGGTATATCGTGTGTACTCTCTCTCTCTCTCTCTACTCTATAATCTCTTGTGTGTGAAATCTATCTCTCTCCATTAAGTAATCTACTCAAATATCTATTTAGCTACGTCATATTTCCTAACAACAGGTATCAGAGCAAGGTTTGCTCGTAGCTAAATTATCTCAAGGAAAGGATTCCTTGAATTGAGTGGGAGTTATGGCGGAGGAAGGAAAGCTCAAGATTGAGAAGTTCAACGGAAAAAACTACCAACATTGGAAGATGCAGATTGAAGACTATCTCTACCAAAAGGACCTCTATTTTCCACTAGGCGGTCTTGCGAAGAAGCCCGCAACAATGGCAGATGAAGCATGGATTGTCCTTGATTGAAAGGCACTGGAAACAATCCGGTTAAGCTTGGCGTCAACGGTGGCCTTCAATGTTTCGGAGATGAAGACCACGGAGGACTTGATGAAGTCACTTGACGACTTCTACGAGAAACCATCGGCATCCAATAAGGTATTTCTTATGAAGCGCTTGTTCAATCTAAAGATGACAGAGAATGGTTCAGTTGCAGAACACCTAAATGAATTTAACACAAACATAAGTCAACTTCGATCGGTGAAAATCAATTTCGATGATGAAGTGAAAGCTCTCCTTATGCTATCATCTCTACCGGGTCCGCCTTGTGATGGCTGTAAGTAATTCTATTTCTGGCACAAATACTCTTAAGTTTGATGATGTTGTGGGTGTTCTCCTAAGCAAGGAAATATGAAGGAGAAGCACAGGAGAATCATCAAGTACTACACTGTCAGTGGAAACAAGAGGAAGGCCTAAGGAGAGGTTCAAAAACCAAAAGGGTCGTGATCGCTCAAGGCGTAGCAAGTCACGCACAAAGTCAGTTCTTGAATGTTGGAACTGCGGCAAGAAGAGCCACGTCAAGAAGGATTGCTGGTCCAAGAAGAAGGAGGAGACAAAGTCTCAAGACAACAAGCCAACATTGGAGGCCAATGTGGCAGGTAAAGTAGAGCAAGATGCTCTAATTCTCTCATTAGACAATGTGTCTAATTCCTGGATAGTAGATTCCGGGGCTTCATTCCATGCGGCATCACACAAGCAACATTTCCAAGATTGGAAAGCAGTCACATGTTTGGTTTGGAGATCAGTCTCCAAGTGGGAGATTGTTAAGTATGGAGCCTAATTTACCCCTTGTAATTTTATGTGGTAAAAATGCACATTTGTAAGGCCCCCAATATGAGCAGAAGCCATCGTGCGTGAAGGAAAATCACTCACCGAAAACCAAAATTCTCACGGCCAAAATTCAAGGGAAACTTTAGCCCGAGACTTTTTTTTTCTTCGCCAAAATATTCCTTTTCGTCGGAATATTATGGCCGGACGACGGCCGGAAAGTGGTATGAAAACGACCGATTGGTTGGCCGGTTGGCCGGTGGCCAGTGGTCGATGATTGGAAGTCAATGGCCGCCGGTCGGGCGGTAGCCGAATTCAATGACCGATGGCCGAATTCAAAAGTGGACTTGTCTTCTCAAGGACGGCCACACATGGGCGGATTGAAGGGTCCGATTTGGACTTATCTACACAAGGGCGGCTACACATGGCTGCCTCTCATGAGAGAGGGCAGCCCTTTTGGCCTATAAAAGGAGGTCATTTCTACACACATTTCATAGTGTGAAGTTGATGCAACAATGTGAGTGTGAGGTGGTGAGAGTGAAGCGAGGCGGGAGCTCCATTAAGGGTATAATCCCTTTGTAAACTACTTCTTGTTTTTAAGTACTAAAGCCATGTATATGATGTGTACTCTCTCTCTCTCTCTCTCTCTCTCTCTCTCTCTCTCTCTCTCTCTCTCTCTCTACTCTATAATCTCTTGTGTGTGAAATCTATCTCTTTCCATTAAGTAATCTACTCAAATATATATTTAGCTACGTCATATTTCCTAACATTATTAGGTACCATCAACCACTATCTAATACAATATGACATACAAAATAGAGGTTCACCACATGCACATATAATGCTATGGGTAGATTCAAACGATATTGATCAAATATCTTTAGAGATAGATAGCCATATACCTTATTTACATACAATAAATAAATCTGATCCAACATCAATTGAATATAAATTGCATAACTTAGTTGTCAAAAAACAAATACATAATTGTAGAGAATCTTGTAAAATAGGATTACAAAATAAAAAAATTAAATGTAAATATGGATTTTCATATGATATTCAAAGTAATCCTAAGCCAAGTATTCATGAACAAACTCAACTATGACTTTATTATAGACCAACATTAGACCACAGAAATGTGGTCCCTTATCATACAGGAGTATTATTGTTATGACAAGCCCATATGAATATTCAAAAAGTAACCAATACAGGATTATCATATTAGTTATAAATATGCATTGAAATCAGAACCTATAGAAAAAATAGATATCGATTTAGAAACAACGAAAACATTAGGACTACATAATATTGATGATACAAAACTCAAACTAATATCTTCTTATGTATTAACAAAACCAATATCAGCAACCGAAGCAGCCATGATGTGTTTAGAGATACCAATCCTAAAAAACCAGAAAAGGTAACTTATATAGATTGTTCACTTCCTAAAAAAGACAAAAATATATACAAATTTTTTAAACCTCTATACTACATCCAATTGATCTATATACAACAAGACCATTAGAATTGGAAAGCTTAGCATTTTATTCATACTTTCATCACTATAGAATTAACAAAATACTCAAGCATACAACAAAGAAAATATGTAAAATGCATGATTTATTTGGAAATGAAATAGAAGAGTATAAACAATTAGTAAGATTTACCGATTTCCACCCTGTCCATCAAATGAAAGGTTTTTTTTTTACTATTCTATTAAAACATATACATTTTTGTAATGAAAAAGAATTAATCTCAATTAAAAACAAAGAAAAATCTTACTTTTTAGAATGTCAAATACGACAAATAATAAAGAATAAAGAAGACATAGAGAATCTAGTTGAAAATTATTCTCAATTACATGTATTAATCGATGAATCTAGACAACAAATTATAAATCAAATACTTCAACTGCATCACAACATAATTTAGAAGAACATTTAACATCAAATGATTTTATAGAAAAACAGACCAATATTAAAACTGTAGGAGAGAATCAATATGATCCAATAATACATCTACAAGAGCTTAAACACATAGCAAATACAACTTTGACTAAATTGCAAGAACTAATATACAATAAATTTTTTGAAAAATTGGGTGGGTTACATTTAATAAATGGAACACCTGGATCTGGAAAAACGTTTCTAATTCAATATATCACATTCAAATGTATAACCAAAAACATAGGAGTCTTCCTTACAGCAACCACAGGAGTAGCAGCTACAAGACTTAGTCGATTAGCACGTACTTCACATTATTATTTTTGTTTACCTAATAAAAATCAATTATTTCGTTCTAATTTAGAACCAAATGATATTCGTTCTCTTTTGATGTAATTATAATTGATGAATTCTCAATGATGACATCACAAATATTACATACACTTATACTCCAAATTTCCGAAGCTTGTAATTTATCTATGCTATAAATATTTAACACTAAAAAACTACTGCTATTTGGAGATATAGCGCAATTACCTGCAATATGTAATTGTAAAAATAAAGACTTGATATGCCAAAAATGTGTAATCACAAATTCTACATTTTGGAAATTAGCTATACACCACACACTATATACCTCAACACGTCATTGTTCAAATCCAGACTTCATTGAATTCTTAAATATAATCAGACAAAGTAAACCATCTAAATCACAATTAGATAAATACTTAAAACATACATTTATACAGGAGAAAGATTTAGAACAATATATAGATAAAGACACAACTATATTATCTACACACAATAAAGATGTCATATACTATAATGACCTCATATTATTAAAGATATTCAACCATTCCAATATATTCAATATAGATATTGCTACAACAACACATCATATACCAGAACTACAACATTGGATAAATGATACAGAATTTCATACCCTATGATCCAAAGTAGCAATAGGGGCATTAGTAATGTTTACACAAAACATAGATCTAGCAATAGGTGTAGCTAATGGAACTTCTAGGACAGTCGTAGATATTAAATATAACAATATAACATCTATTATAATAAAACTTATAATACGTGTAAATCATACACAACAAAATGTAACTATTAGAAGATCTAAATATCAAAAAAAGACATACAATGGAACATGGTATCATAAAACATCTTTTCCACTAACACTAGCATATGCAATGATTGGACATAAATCCCAGGGATGTACTATCTTTGGTAAGTCATTGTTAATAATTTGAAAATGTTTTTCTCCTGGACTATTATATGTCATGTTGTCTCGATTGATTAACCAAAAGAACATAAAAATATTGAATTCAATAACAATCGATGATTTCTAAACACAAGTAATAAATCATTATATATATGAAGATTATTGACTTACAAAAGTATACTCCAAAGATTAAAACAAAGGTATCGTAAACTTAATTATTTTATATCAAACTTAAAGTGTTATAATTTATTACTAGATTGATATAAAAAACTATTAATAAATTCATTTTTATATTTTTTAAATTGAAAGCTAAACAATATGGAGGTAAGCTTATATCTCTAATCACATACTTCAATATTTATAACCTTAAATGTATAAATTGTGTTACATTTATATTAGGTCTTCAATTCTATCAAAGCTAAAGCAAAAGCCACAATAGACCTACAAGAAAAAGAACAAGAGGAGCAATAAAAATAAAAAAGGCAACACACAGAAAACTTCTTCTTAAGAATCAAACAACTTAAATATGAAAATATCTTGGGACGTGATCCAATAAATTACATTTATGGTTGGCCATCTTATGATGAGCTAAAACAATATATGGACGCAGCCGACAATATGTTTCAAACATGAAAAAAACGCATACTACTAAAGAACTCCCTGCAGATGGTAAATAATTCAGCTTACGTTTTAAAACAATTACTTCTATTATTCATAATTTCAAATATAATTAATTCAAATACAATTACTTTGCAGGTCTAACAATACGAATTCTTAAGATATTCAAAGAAGATTTACCAAATGAAGATATAATGCTTGAGCGATATGAAGCTCAAGCTTTACTAGATAAACACACGAATGGAATTTCAGCATATGCTATGAACTTATTGCATTTTGGCTAACATTCCATTAGACTCTTTGAAACCTCTTGATAATAGACTAGCTTCAACCATTCTAAAAGAGTATGAGCAACTATACAATGTAATCTATTGCAAAAATGTATACATTTCACATTAAATCTAACCCTACACAACAACTTTGCACTCAACCCTTAGCTAATTGCACCATACTAGTTGTTTCACCTAGCAACACCATTTTGTTGTGGAGTATACCTACATGAAATCTGCTTGTAAATTCCATGCTTTTCTAAAAACCATTGAACTCATTGGAGAAGTATTCTCCACCTCCATTTACCCTTAGGCACTTTACATGTTTTCTAGTCTTTTTTTTGAACCAAAGTCTTGAAATTCTGAAGGTGCATAAACACCTTGTTTTTTTCTTCATGAAGTAGACCCATACCTTCCTTGTATGTTCGTCGATGAAGCTCATATAGTACCTGCATTCACCCATAGATGTAGTCTTTGTCGAACCCCATATATCTGTATATACTAAGTCCAATGCATTTTTTTTTACATGCTTGTGAAGAAACAATACTTTTGCATGATTTCCACACCGACAAGCCTCAAAAGTTTCTCCATTTTAGCAAATTTAAAGGTTGGAAAGCTTGTAAGCATCTCTTTAGTTTTCATCATTTTTAACCTTTGAAATTTTACACGGCCAATGAATTTGTGCCAAATCTCAATATCTTCAACAGCTGTTCTATCTTGTGCAAACATGGCACCATTCACTTGGAGCACATTTACATTCAAAGTAAACATTCTGGCCACTTTCTTCTCTTGAGCAAAGAGATTTCCAATCTTCTTATGCTCATGGACAAAGAGACCATTAGAGTTGAACCTGGCATGCAAGAGTAATAGCCCTCCTTAGGGGTTTGTGCAAGAGATACCCCACTCCATGGCTTCTCACCATAATTTCACAAGATGACCCTTGCGACCCACTCAAAACCTGTGATTGCACACCTATATTTTTTTCTACCACATTTTCTCTTCCATCAGCCCCTAATTCATCCTTCACATCACCATATCTCAATATTTCTAAAAGAGAACATCTTTGCTCAATCTAACTTTACTTTTCATAGGATTGTAGCATTTATACCCTTTCTATTCAAGGGAATATCCAATGAGCACACATTTTTTTTTCTTTTGAATCAAGCCTACTTCTTAGCTCATCCGACACATGTATATAAGCAATACATTCAAACACTTTAAAATTTGATACATTTGGTTTTCATCACAGTACCAGTACTAGCACTGAAAATTTGATATTGGTACCAGTATCAATATATCAGACTGTTAAAAGTTTGTTTATAATGGTGTAATTGACTACCAAAGTTTCTTGAAATTTATATTTCAATTATAAGGTTACTTTCACAAAAAAATTGTACCTTTGTGACATGAATAACGACTAGGATGCCCATGCATCACCTACATACAGAGCCAATGCTAACAAAATGTTGTGTTTTTTCTATGGGTGCAAGTGAGGGCTACTACCAATTGTTCCAAGTTGTCATGGGTGAAGACTTTGACCAATAGTTTTTGTCACCCTAGGCATTTCATCTAGTTGCAAGGGTGGTGAGGTAATCTCCCATGATTTTATTTTCAATGTTGTTGTAAGTGGTGAACTTACAACGGGAGATGCAAACTCTTTCTTGTTTGTATGGATATGTACAATGGTAGGTGGAGGTTGTGTCGAAGTTTCTATTTTTGTATATAAACTACATGAAGAGCAAGAAGCTTCATTCGTTTTTTCTATGGTTGAGCTGAGAAAAACAAGCCTTTCTTGCTTGGGAACCCATACTAGCTCCGGATACAGTGTATAGTGTCTTGTGATTTTTCCTTTCCCACGATCTTCCATCGGCTTTGTCGTCATAGGATTTGAGTCACATGGATCAGGTGACAGGTAAGAACACAATTTATGTTTTGACAGCCAGATTTGATCATTTCCTTGATAGTAGCCTTGGGCTTCGAATAGTGGTTTAGGAATCCAACACAACATTTTCTTAAGTTTCCGCAAGCGAGTGGGGCTTTTCTTAAAAGGCTCCTATGTTTTAGCATCAATCATGGTCGCTAAAGAATCTTTAGGGACCCACTTGTATGTTTTCTTCGCTATATTAGGATCCGTCTTGTGTGTCTCAAGTTTTGTTTCAGCTACAGAAGTTGAAGCTCTAGAGAATTGGGCTATAGGGACATATGGTTCAACCTCTTGGACATGCAATGTTTTGGGTTTTATTTCCTTAAGAGGCAATATCTCAGGGTCTATGGCTTGAGTGGCAGGGCTAAGAGTTAGTTTTTGCATTGTGACACTCCTTGTCCCCCAATCAATAGTGCATTTTCTTGCTACCATCCACGTGTATCCTAGGTTTATATGACCTTCCATAGTTCCAACAGGCATGACCAAAAAGTCTTAAGTCACAATCTCGTTGTCATAAATGACAGAAGTGTGCTAGATCCCAAAAATCGTAGTTTTTTTCTTGTTGACACCCTTGACTTGGATAGTACTCTTAGCTAGAGATGGCTTTCCCAATTGACACCACACTCCGTATGACAACATATTATACTTAGCACCCGTGTGTAACAAGGGTTATTAGCACTTTTCCATAGGTGTTATTTAGTTCAATAGGGTATTGTAGAGGTGTGTCAGAGTCCAACCAACCATCCTCTATTTCAACATGGAATGCATGTGTAACTCCAAGGTTGGCCTCTCATTGGCGTCTTATGCGTTTTTCTCGCTCCTTAGCCTCAGCTTGAGCTTGTATCTTCTTCAATTCTATTTGTGCCTTGGCTACCTTTTTTTGATGGATGGCACGTAGCTCCTCTTGGCTTAAAGGATCATAATATCTTTTAAATTTACTCCCATTAAGGAATCCAATGGTTTCAACTCCATCAAGAGTCTCCACACGAATGCTCCCTTGTGGGGTGATTTCACATACTCTATATGGTCCTTTTCCCATATATTTCAATTTTTTCTTTTCGTTTCGCATTCCATATATAAGGACTTTATCACCAACATTGATATCTTTGTTCTTTAGATGACGGTCAAACCATTTCTTCCTTCCAGCTTTCTCCACAAGTGCATTTTGCCCAGCCAATTTTCTTTCTTCATCTAATCTCTCAAGGATATTTAAGCACTCAACTAAAGGGTTACTATCCCAACCTTCTTGTGAAGCTACGTACAAACTAGGAGTTACAAAATCCCATGGTATAACTGCTTCTTGGCAGTATACCATTTTGAATGGTGTACAATTAATAGCAACTTTGTAAGAAGTACGGTAAGCCCATAGAGCTGATGTCAGCTTCAAATCCCAATCTGTGCAATAAGCTTCAACTGTTTTGGTCAAGATAGAAATTAAGGTCTTGTTAGTACTCTCAGCTTGTCCATTTTCTTGTGGATAATAAGGCGTGGACTTAAGGTGATCTATTATGAAGTTTGTTGTGAGTGATTGCAACAATCTATTTATAAAATGAGTACCATTGTCACTAACCAATAGCCTAATTGCAACACCTTTCTAGTAGTTAGTTCCCTTGAGAAATATCCTTCGGCTATACCCATATGGGCTTCTTGCAGTATGTAAAAATATTCATCCTCACGGGCACAACGTCTAAGAATATCATCCTTCCCTAGCCTGTGGAGAGTTTGTGCAATGAAAGAATAAGGTTTACATTCTTTTAACAGTGCTCGAGCTATATCCTTACAAAGCTCCTTGGCTGGAAAACCATTAACTAGAAAGTTCACAATCTTCTCACTTCATTCAGGCATGGTCTCAACTAGAAATAAGGAAGTATCGGGCAATTCATCATCGACTCCAGTAGGGGCTTCACCATTGGATATGCAAGACAAATGATCTGCCATGACATGTCTTTTACCAGGCTCACCACAATAGTAAAATCAAACTCAAGAAGAATTAACAACCATCGTGTTATTCTTCCCATGGAACAAGGTTTATTTACTAGATACAACAATGCTTGATGATTAACATAGAAAACAAACTTGTTGGCAAGAAGGTAGTAGCGAAATTTCTTTACTGCATAAATTATAGCTAATCCTTCCCGCTCTGTAGTGGTGTAGTTTCACTCGGCATCATTCAATTGACGACTTGTAAAGCTAATGGGATAGTCCACTCTATGTTCTCCTAGTTGAGCTAGAACACACCCAATAGAAAAGTTTGATGCATCAATATGCACATGGAAAATCACATTCCAATCAGACACTCGTAGAATGGGAGTGCTAGTCAAGGTCTTTTTCAATGACTCATAAGCATGGTCACACTCCGCGGTCCAATGAAACTCAATAAGAAGTTTGTGCAATGGACGAGCTATCTCGACAAAGTTTAAAATAAACTGCCGGTAATAACCAACATGGCCCATGAACCTTTGAAGTCCTTTATAGTTTGTAGGTGGTGGCAATTCAGTAATGGATTTAATTTTTCTCTCATTTGTGGAAATATCATTTTTGGACACTATATGCCCTAAAATGACTCCATGTTTAACCCAAAATTGGTATCTAAAAGGGTTTAAGGAGATGCGATACAATCTGAACTTCTCAAACACTTCTTTTAAACATGATAGATGTTCTTTCCAAGAAGAATAAACACAAAGGTCATCTAAGAAAGCTTCGCAAAACTCCCTCAAATATTCTCTAAAAGCAGTGTTTATTAATCTTTGAAAGGTAGCAGGGGCATTGGTTCAGCCAAAAGCCATAACACAAAATGTGAACACTCCAAATTCGGTTATAAAAGCCGTTTTAGCTTGGTCCTCTAGTGCAATTCTGATTTGATTGTATCCAGATACCCATGTAAAAAGCTATAAGCTTCCTTTCTTGCAACTCTTTCAAGCACATGTTCTGAATATGGCAAGGGGTAAGGGTCCCTCCTAGTGGTGGCATTGACCTTCTTGAGATCCACACACACTTTGAGTTTCCCATTCTTTTTTGGCACAATCACTATTGGAGACACCCATTTTGAGTGCTCAATAGGGTATATGAATCGGCATTTCACAAGCGTTTCAATCTCTTCTTGAACAATCCTTGTGAACTTAGGATTCATTGGGTAGGGTCATTGCTAAACTGGTTTAGCCATGCTATTCATGGGGATTGTGTGTTGCACCATAGAAGATGGAGCGCCTTTCATATCATGATATGTTGAAGCAAATATATCCTTGAATTCCTTGAGAAGTTCTTTAAGTACATACTCCTTAGTCTTTGTCAGATCTTGGGCAATGAAAACAGGTTTGGATTCTTCTCATGGGTTTGATAACTCTATGTCCTTAACTATCACTGGACTGTCATAAACTCCATTGCTTCCATCGATAGGTTTTCTTTGAGCCTTTGTATACACAACCTTACGCTCCTTCATGGTGTAGGTTTTGAAATGTTTAGGTGCAGGGTGTAAGTCTGTGGGGTCGTGTTGTTCTATGGATTGTGATTTTTCTTCCCTCTTCCTTTTGTTGTTGAGCTAACTCTCGATTTTGTCGTCTCCTTATGGTACGGCTCAACTTTGGCTTCTCTGTAGCCTCTAGCTGTGTGATGTCAATGGATTGTGGACTACACCACATAACATTTTGAAGGTATTCACCCCACTTATCTACCAACTTCCAATGAGCATCACATGTCCCTATATAATTAAGCCATTCCGTGGCAAATTTCTTTTCATTTATTTTAGCATGCACATTTGCTTGATATTTTCGCCTCTTATATCTCTTACTCTTCTTGTCTAATTTTTTATTATGGTTAATCTCTAGTGAACAGTCAGTAGATGAATCGCTACTTGTGTCTTCTTCTCTCCTGGATAGATTGTCATCTGGGGTACCACTGGGCCCTGAATGGTTTGTCCCCACATTTGTGCTCAGATTTAACTCAGATTATTTGTCCTCAGAGTCAATTTTAATTGATGATTCTGACTCCAAATCGTGTGGGCTATAGTCTTGTGAGACGCTATTGGTTCCAATGTCAGTCAAGCCTTCATCTTGTAGGTCAACAAAAGCTATGTGCATTGCTTCTATCATATTTAAAGGTACGAATGGTGGAATTTCATCCCCTTTTAGGTGTTACCCAGGTCGTCTCCCTATTCTCCCAAGTGTCTATGTTTGCTTCTAGGTGGACCCAATCCACATTGTCAGACTCAATCATCCCAGGTAGAACAACTATATAAGGAGAATCTTCCCCAACATCAGTGTCCATTTTACATGTCTAACAATACTGCAATGGGGCCAAGTAAACTGTGGTGTCAGATCTATGATCAATTATAAATCTGTTTTCTAGAGGATGTGCTCGACCAGTTACAAGATCTACTCAAATAATAGAGTCCTAGAACTGCAAGTAGACATGGTTAAAGACCAGTCATGCACCATTTTTGCTTCTCTCATGAAAGGACATCCTAAGATCATCTCAGATGCCATAGTGTGCTTGGAGAAGTCCATAACAATGAAGGTATTTCTTATTTTATGTCCAAGGACCTTGATCTTGAGATCTTCTAGCATCTCAATAGGTTTACCGATAGACCCATTGGCCATCTTTACTACTATGGTTGTGGTCCCAAGGTGAGGTCTTCCCATAGTTTCCCAGCAATTTTTAGTCAAATGCTAACCCCAGTGCCACCATCAAGGATTCCCTTCACAATTCATCCCTTGGTAGTGGTTGGTATGGTCACATTGGATTCATCGCCCTCAAAGTATTGTCCCAACTTGTAATAGGTATTTCTACAACAAAGCTCTCATCTAGGTTAGGTTGTGGATCTAAGTGTTCCTACTCTATTGGCATCTCCCTAGCTCCATCCATATGTGCAAATTGTGGTAGCCCGACTTTCAGTTCTCCATTGAGGAAAGCTCGAAGAGCTAAGAATAGCTCGGGGTCTCCATATAGTTTGGACATGATGGTGGTTCTAACTTTTGAAGCCATGAAATCCATCAATTTGGCAATATTTAACGACACGTTTTGGGCTCCAGTCCCTTGACGTGGGGAAGGTGGGATCTCTATTTCTTTGATAGGGTCAGGTAGTCCCTCTGTAAATATTCTTTCCAACAAGAAGTGAGTACGCCCACTTTCCAATGACTTTAAGTCACTTTCTTCTTGGATGACACTAAGTATGGCTAGGGGTCTATGGACTTGTGTGAGGTTGTTGTTGCTTAGGAAACACTGTGTCTGTAATCTAGCTCTAGATCCCTTTGGGTATCTTCTTCCAAACTTCTTAATTGCTTGACTCGCTCGATCTCCTCTACCGGGTTTGGGTAAGTTCCTATCTTCTTTTTGGGTCCTGGCCATTGTGGCTCATGAAGATCTTACTTGTTGGTTTCTTTCCTAGTGGTCATTTTGATCTCCATGGTTTCACCTGAATTCGAGTCCTCTTCAACATCGTTCATATATACGAGGTCGTCACCAGTCCCTATGTTCGTCTTTGAACTGGGGTCTGACTACCTTTTGCAATCTCTTTCTTTGTGTTTTTTTCTTCTTCTAAGATTGGGCAATTGATGCCGTGTCTCTTTGCTCAAGAATATAATTTTGTTTTTGGAGCATCGCTCGTGTGAGTACATTTACAGGTACCGATGGCTCCTCAATAACCTCAATCAAGCTTAATGGTGTGATCTTTGGTGCATTTGGATTATTCGAACATTGGACAATCAAATGATCTATGCCACATCAATTACACATGAGTATGGTATTGTAGACGTGCTCGCTTGATTGGTTTGCATTAGTGTAGCATTCTTTTGTAGCCTAATAGGACATTCGGCTACACAATGTGGACCTCCACACTCATAGCATTAAAGAGGTGGTATCTTGGAAGTGTAATTGATATTTTGGCCTCTGGCAGTAGCAAGAGCAGCTACTTGATAGACATGCTTGACTTGTCCCCGATAGTCCTCCATGTAGTATTGTGGACTTTATTAAAGTGCATCAATCCCATAGGAAATATTAGGGTCTATATCTTCCTCATAGCCCTCCAAACAAGCAATCAATGACTCACAACCCACTTGATTCACAGAAGTGATTCTCGGATATGTGGTTGCGGTCCTAGCACTGGAGGTGGTAAGGGTATGGTTTGAGCAACAATTTGGACCCTAGGGACCATGTGTTGTGACGTTTGTTCAAGAGGTGGGGCCGGCACCAATGCAGGCACTCGAGGTGTGTCTGCCCATGCTAAGGTTGGTCTATTGGCCATCGCACGCTTAAATATTATGCAATACTTAGCTTGATGACCATAAGTCCCATAGGCATTGCAATTCCCATTGAATTTTACTCTAAAAGTAGGGCATTCACTGGTATTATATGGACCATAGCATACTGAGCACCATTGTTGCTCCCTTCTTGGATACATATGATTGTTTTGTGGAGCACGATTGTCTCTAAGACTCTCTCAAATGGCCTTGGTGAGATGTGATAAAGTCATTTCAGATATCTTTGGCTCCTTAGCAATAGGCTTTAGGGTCATTGGCTGTTGCCCCGATGCTTGCGAGCTAGTAGATTTAGGCTCAATAGACACTCTTTCTCCTTGAATCATTAGATTATCCTCCAATTGGATCACATTGGTGGTGACTTCTTCCCAAGTGGTGATACCTCTAATTACTAGGCCATTGTAGATATCCTCATGTCATAATCCCCTAGGCCATTGTAGATATCCTCATGTCATAATCCCCTAATGAATCTATCAAGCAATTGGTTATTATTGAAGCACTCATTTGGATTACAACGAGAATTCAAATACTTCAAGCAACTAATAAAGTCTCTCACCGACTCTTCTTCCTCTTGTTGGGCTTTCTGGAGCTGAGATGCTACATCCCAAAGCACTCCCTCTTGTATGTATACTTTCAAGAACAGTCTCCTAAGAGTAGGGTAAATCGTTTTTTTTTCCACCCTTAGGGTTCTATACCAATCCCTAGCCTTCCCACTTAAGGTTAGTGCTTAAAGCATTACTCTTATGCAAGTCATTGTGTTCTCCTAGAGAATCGCGTATTTGTTCAAACACTTTGATATGCTTTCTCACATCCTCATCTCCACTAAATTTGTGTGAGCTTGGTTATTTGTATTGCCTTACTTCTAAGATCTCTATCAGGTGTGTTACGCATATTCTTAGCAATAGATTGACCGATAGCTTGAGCAAATGTTGCCAAGTCACCTAAGTGAGTAGGCACCGTGGGTGAAGGCGCTCCAAAGACTACATGTGGAGTAGGTATTGGCATTGGGCTTGGCGCATAGGAATCCCTTGGGTTCCAGGTTTGGTACGGTGTTGTGCCATGTGGTGGCCCAAAGTTCATATGTGTGTCCCTAGGCATAGCAGATGTCGGATGTGACATGCTAATTCTAGCCGGTATGGTCCCATTGAAATAAGAGCTCGGATGTTGTGGTTGTGGAGCATAGGTTGTTGAAATAATGGGAAGGGTAGGAGCTATATGAGTACGAGGACCTATAGGTGCATATGATTGATACACACTTGTTGGTACTATTGCTGGCATTGAGCTACCATGTAGTGGTGCTTTAGTAACAAATGAGTTCCATGGTGTGTTTCTTGGCATGGCCATCATTGGGGTAGGCATGCTACCCATGGTGTCATCAAGGGAAAGATGAGCTAGACTTGGAAAGGTAAAGCTATCACTTGTGGGCTCAGATTGCACTGAGACCCCTGGCAAAACAACATATGTAGGATCCATCGGACTTACCGAGGGAGTCTCCATTTGCGATACGGTTGGTTGTTTAGCCTTCCGTGTATCCAAGAATCTCATGAGACCCATTGAAGGCATGTGGATCCCCTTGTTCTGTCTCTCTAGCTCAATAACCCTATGGATGACCTCACAAACTCTTTGTTGTTGATCCTCTACACTAGTAGCACCCATTGTGGATTGTAGTACATCTAACCAACCAACGTGATAAGTGTGACCTATGTATAGGTCGGTTAAAGTCTCCATTTGTAGTTCATACTCCCAGTTTTTATTTATGAACGTTCCATCTAGGATTGATGTGCTAGGGGGTGTCCTTTAAACTAGATGCAATGTGGCTCTCTATGGGTTGACCCTTAGTGGTCACTAATTCAACAGCACTCGATTGCTCGTCTGGCATGGATGCTCCATGGATGTTGACATAGTGGATTTCTCTTTTAACTCTCTCCTTTGCTCTGCCCTACGTAGGCTCTCAATTTCCTTTTTCCTAGCCCGCAATGATATACCGCTCAACCTCTTGTACTTCGGCAAGGCTTCTACCATCAGGTAATATAACATTGGAGGGGGATAGCTCTAAAGAATCAGGGGGTTCAGTGAATGGAGTATTCATGTGCACACTCTCCAGGAGCATGGGGTTTACGTTTGTCATGAATGGAAAATTTACTTCCCCACCCCCCTCATTTACATCGTTAGCTCCATGTTCGGAGCAAGTGGCTCTACTAAAGGTTTCCTTCAAGCGGCTAAGCATGCTTGGCCCGGACCGTGGGCCCATGGCATGCATGTCTTGGCTTGAGCTATCAGGATTAGGCATTGGGTAACCCTCCATGACATCGTAGTCAGAGGAATAGTCACTAGAGGCAATATGTGGGTCCTGAGTGGTACTGCCTTGGGTTCTCACTGAAGGCCTAGAGCCTACGGTAGAGGAATAATGAGTGCCCGCATAAACGGAGAGACTCTCAATGTGCTCGTCCTCTAGCACACGACCAGAGCGTAGGTGTTGGTGAGTGCTCGGAAAGGTCGCTCACCTAGTTTTTTAGGTGTTTACAACCCAATTTTTTTGTATTTTTGGTCCCTTTTCTTAACCGAGCCACGGAATATGGCATGTGATAGCTCGGAACGAGCATCTTGGCTAGGGAGGCATGCCGTGCTTAACAGCCCCCGATTTGGTTACGTACAACCCTCGGAATCTTAAAACTAGTCTTTTCCTTGGTGGAGAGAGGGCTAGAATTAGTAAGTCCAAAGGGTAAGTGTGAAAGGGATGGTGGAGGACTCGAGGAACTTGTCCCACATACCCTCCCTTCAAGGCTTGGGCTTGGGGAAAGATCTCGATCCCTTCCTTTTAGAATAATATTTTTTAAATTTATTTTCCGAATTTCTTTTTAGTCCCAAATATCCCGAACGATTTTGTTTTTTTTTTTAATTTAAACTTTTTCTGAGGATAATGTGGTTGCGTGGACGTCGAGCTTCCACGCGCACACAGAGATCCTAGGAGCTCTCTCTAACCTCCTTACAACTAATTAATTGTCTAACACAGAATTGCACACTCACACACAGTCAACTCTACTGCTCATTGTCTACTCTACTTCTCACTGTCTACACTCACTAACAACTCTACTAATACCTGCACAATACAGATCTTGCAAAACTAGCAAAAACCAGTACAATGCAGCACTAATAGAGCTTACAGTTACTAACAAAATCTGACAAAAACCTTCTTAAAGTCCACATTACAGTCACTTAACAGTAGTTAACAAAAAACCTGCTCATCTACCCATTGCAACCACTTAATAATTCTCATAGAACTCAGCAAAAAGCAGAAAACAGATAGAAGAAAAGCCTCTAGAGGTAGCACTGAGTGCTCCTCAAGCTTAATGCAAGGCTGTCCCCGACAACGGCGCCAAAAATGTACGCTTTGTCGTACGTGTCGAAGGCTGGGAACTTGCCTATGCACTGTGTGTGAGCCTCGAAAGGCTAAAAACACATAGCTAGAGAGTCCTAGCAAGATTAAAGAACAATGGTGTGTCACTCACCTCTTAGTGCTTCCATCATGAAGGATCATTTGCTGCGAAGAAAAAGGAGCTGTTGTTGATGCGGTACCCTACCGCCTCGCCGCAGCCAATGTCACCGCAATTCTCTCTCTCTCTCTCTCTCTCTCTCTCTCTCTCTCTCTCTCTCTCTCTCTCTCTCTCTCTTTCTCTCTCTCTCTCTCTCTCTCTCTCTCTCTCTCTCTAGCATACACACACACATACATGACGGAGAAGGAGACATAGATGGAGCAAGAGCACACCTCAGAGAATGAGGATTTTTAGGTCAAATGGACCTTTTGTAAGAGTTTGGCCCATTCACACATGGGCGCCCACAGTAGCCGGTCATTGCACATATAATGTAAAAATAAGATAAGTGGTGCACCTCTCATCGGCGATCATCTACACACCTCTCATTGCACAAATAATGTAAAAATAAGATAAGTGGTGCACCTCTCATCGGTGATCATCTACACACCTATTGGACCGACAAGCCCAGTCCATGACTCTACCAAATAAACAAAACGGCGTCCGTCGTAGGTGATAGGGTGTCCGTGAGGGTTAACACCTGGGCTCTTGTATTGAGTAGAGTTATGGCTTACACTTGATTGTTGCCAACTTTGACTTTAATTATTGGATCCACTCTATCTTCTTCAAATTCATTCATGGAAATAACATTGATCCGCAATGGTCTCCCATGTTGTTGATGTTGCCATAGAATCCTTTGTTTAGCCATGTGTTCTTTAGCCTCTGTTTGTGCTTCTTCAACAATCAACTCTTTCTCTATAGCTCATTTTTTTTCTCTATGAATTTGTTGTAGCATATGCTGGATTAATGGCATATGATACTTCTTGAGCCTGCACCCACTAATCTATTTAGGCATTTTTTCTCCGTTAAATGTTGCTTGACAGCCTCGCTTGGTGATAGATCTTTAATCACAAAGGGTCCATCCGTGCTCTTTGAGTTTTTTTGCATGTTGTTTCAGGGTATAAACCAAGACATAGTCGCCTATTTTAAATTATTTTGACCACCCATGCTTGTCGAAGAACTCTTTTTGCCTTTGTTTACTATCATAGATAGATGCTTTTCTAGGTCATCAAAGACAATTCATGACATGTCCTTTCTAATTTTTTAGCTATTCTCAAGGTTGAGATTAAGAATTCAATAGGCAGAATGGCGTTAAGACCAAACATCATATTGTAAGGTGTTATTCCAATGGATGTTTTATAGGCCACTCTGTATGCCCATAAGCAGAATCTAACTTTTGGTCCCAATCTGTTCTTGAATCTGTCACAATTCTGATCACAATCTTGGTCAATATGTGCAAAGTGTTTTATTAGTAGCTTTAGTGTGTCCATTGGCTTGTGGGTAATATGGAGCAAACTTCTTATGAAGGATCATGAATTTATCTAGAAGAGTTTCAATAACTTCATTTATGAAATGTGTGCCCCTATATCACTGAACATTTCTATGGGTAACACATAACTAGCAAAGACTGTGTAGTGGTCCTGGCATCTGCTTTTTGTGTGGCTTTTGCTTCAGTCCATTTTGTGGGATAGTCCATGGAAACAATGATATATTGGGCATGAGACTTGTAAGCAGGTGGTGAGATAGGTCTCACAAATCTAATCTCCACTTAGCAAATTCTCTTGCTCCCATCGTTGGTCGTAATGGCATCTCATCTCTTTTTAGAGGTACTTTGGTACACTAGTAATCATCACATCGTTTCATATATTCTTTCGCGTCCATGTGAAATATTGGCCACCAAATTCCAGCAATTGAGGAAAATTTAGTTGTCTTATCTCCTAAGAAATGGCCTCCTCTAATTCCTCCATGTGCTTTCTCGAGATAGGCAGATATTCATTTTTTGTTGCACATATCCTAAGTTGGGTATTTTTCCCACCTTTGTAAAGTTGGTTTTCAATTAAGATGAAGTCTCTAGCTTCTAAGTCAATGGATCTCTATTTGGCCCTTGTTATGTTTTCAAGGAATGTCCTTGTTGTTAGGTAATCAATCATATATTAACTCTATTGAGGTACAATTGTTATCTGAACAAATGTGGAATATTCCACAAGTGGATTGTTCCTTCATGTAGCACAATTCATAACGTATCTATGTACATCAGCATGCATATATTGCCGATATAATCCAAGTTGTTTTAGGCATTTGTGTGTTTTCTTTTGAAAACAATGGAAGGCTATGTCATGTACGTGGGCTTCCCTAAGATAACATTCATATTCTTCTAGACCGATGCATAAGTGTGATAGTATTCCGTCTTAGCTCAGATGATACAAGCATCCTCCTGTAAATTGAAAGTTATTAGATTTTCTAATCATTTGTTGCTTAAGGGCTTGTTTAGTCCTATCAAATACGCCTCAATAGGTCAAAAGTGTGACTATTTCTTAAGACCATTTAGGAACCATTTCGATGTTGAAGAGGTACGGATCAGGTATTTCATCATCTACCCCTTAGGGTGCTTCCATGCTTGGTAATCTAGAGAGGTGATCCGCTCTAAGGTGTGTTTTGCCTTTCTTAACCACTACTATAAATCCAAACTCTAGCAATATAATGAACCAACGAATGATTTTTCCCGTATTGCAAGGTTTGTTTACTAGATACAAGAGGGCTTGATGGTCTGTGAAGAAAATAAATTTGTCGACCAAAAGAAAATGCTTAAATTTCTTTTATGGCATATATCATACCTAACCCCTCTTATTCTGTGGTTGTGTAGCTCTTCTTTGCACTGTTCACTCGTCTACTAGCATAGCAGACTGGGAAATCCAATGTACCTTCTCCAGTTGAGTCAAGATACATCATATTGCAAATGTTGAGGCATCAATGTGGACATGAAACATTTTACCCCAATTTGGTGCTTTAAGCAGTGGTGCTGATATAAGCGCATCCTTAAGTTTCTTGAATGAATCATCATACTCTTCAGTCCAATTAAATACAACAATTAGCCTATACAAGGGTTGTGCAATGACTGCATACATGTATATGAACCGCCGGTAGTACCACCACAGTGTCCCATGAAGGACTGTACTTGTTTGGAATTTGTTGGCCTTGGCATTTCTATAATCACCTTGATCTTGTCAAGATTGGTACATGTACCATTTTTAGAGAAAATATATCCAAAGATTTTGCTAGTCTCACCATGAAGACACATTTTTCAAAATTTAAGTAGATTCTATAAGTCTTGCACTTCTCAAATACCTTTTTGAGATGCTCAATGTGTTCTGTCCTAAGAATAGAGTGTATACAAAGGTCATCCATGTATATCTCCAAGAATATCTGCAAGTATTCTTTGAAGGTGTGTTTCATTAGCCTTCAGAATGTGGAAAGGGCATTGGTTAAGCCAAAAGGCATTACCCGATAAGCATATATTCCCCGTTTTGTAGCGAAGGCCGTCTTGTACTAGTCTTCTATCGCAATAGCTAATTGATTATGAATTTTTCTAAAAAGGAGTAGGCTTACTTTCCAGCCACTCGCTCAAGCACATGCTTTGTGATTGGTAAGGGGTAGTTATCCCTTATTGTTGCAGCATTCACTTTCTTGAGATTTACACATACACGTAATTTTCCATTTTTCCTTGTGGACAACCACAATGGGTGACACCCAATCTATGTGTTCAATCTCATAAATGAACTCTGCCTCTTTAAGGTTGTCGATCTCTTCTTTGATTTGTTTGGCAAATGTATCATTATAGGTATAAGGACATTGTGTGCAGGGTTTAGCATCAAGATTCAAATAGATCGTATGTTGACATATTGATGGATCCACTCATTTGAAGTCCTTATATGACCATGCAAAAACATCTCTATACTCCTTGAGGATTTGGATGATCATCTCTTCTTCTTATGTGCTCAAATCCGTCGCTATGTAGACCGGTCTTGCATCCTCTAGAGGCTCTACCAGGTTTATTCGTTTTGCATTTTTAGGGTCTTCATATGATTCATTTCCTTTTTTCTCCCTTATTGGTTGAGTCATCACTATTTTCATATCATGGATGGTGAATTTTCGAAAGTGTGAAGGGACATTCTCATCTTTTCTTTTTCTTCATTCTCTTTTTCTTAGCTTTTTACCTTCATAGTCCATACTTCACTCAATGTTTTCTTGAGTTCCTGGTAATACTTCTTACACTCCACTTTGGTCCATTTTGGTTCCGTGAACTCATCCATCTCTGGTTCTTTTGGTTTCTTATGTTTTGTTTTCTTTCTAGTCTTTTGAGCTTGTTTACTTATGCTCCTTTCCTTTGCTTTTGTGTCCTGAATTTTTGTGAATCGATATGAGATTTTATCTTTTACACATATTCATCCTTTATAAGCCTTAAGACCTGTGTTTTACCTTTCAACCTTTATAAGCATTAAGAACTGCCTTCAGCCTTTATAAGCATTAAGAGCTCGGAATTGGCTTCTTTTTTGCCATGTTTAAAGCTCTTTTTTTTTGTATAGCATTGTTGTCGTCTAGGTTTTTGATTTGGAAAGTCATAAAACTTGATATCTGCTATGGTTTCCTCTTGATCACTAGGGTTATCAGAGCACTCATTATCTGCATCATTGTCGAATTCAAAATGCTTTGGAGAGTCATAGAACAACTCTTCCTCCTCCTTTTCATCGTGCTCTATTTTTTGGGGTTCATTTGAGGCTTAACACTCATCTTCTCCTTTAACTGCATTGACCATGTAATATGGTATCACATCATAGCCATCCTTGTCATGGAACTTTGTCGAGGGACCTTCCTCAATGGCACACACATCCAAGGTTTCTAGAATGTGTTCCCATTCTAAAGGCTCTAGTAATTCTTTTGGAAAGGGTTTTGGGATATAGTCTGTGTCTTCTAAATCCCTTTCTAGGATACATTCTTCTCGTTTTAAGCTACCACAATCTGAAGCTTTACATATCCAGGTCTGTTTGGACTGACCTAGCCATGTTGGAAGTTTAGATCCATCTAATATAGCTAAATTGAACTGTTCAACAGGAGTTCTTGTCACATCCTTGATCTTTCAATTTTATCATGGTCGTGGTCTCCATATTCCTTAGGTAAATATGGTCAAACCCCCAATCCTAGACCATTATTAAATGTCTCATGAATAGTCTTCCAAGTATGATGACATAGTTGTTCTTCTTGCCAAAATCAACAATGGCAAATGTATGCTTATATTCAATTCCATAAGAGGTGACGACCACTTTCTCTAGAAGTACTAGGGTTTCTCCATATACCCATCTATGATTTGTAGTTTCATTCTTGTTGCTCTTAAAGCAGATTTTGTCCATTTTTTCATGTTTCTTTTGTAGCAATGGCTACCCCAACCCCACTGTCAAGTATTGCCATGTCGTGATACTTTATTCCATGGGAAGAGTCATGTTACCATCTTCCCCTTCACAATATTCTCCGACTTTGTTTAGTGGTACAGGCATGATATTTAGGTTAGGCCTTTTGAGTTCTTGGATTCCCTCTTGCATCCGTGACGAAGGGTCCTTCACTCTAAACTTTTCTAGACAGCCTCCTACCATCATCCACATGTTATGTCGTATTTGTAATAGCTCCGCTAATGTTATTGTACATGTCACCGATGTTGACAAAATGTCTATTAGACCCTTAGAGTCAATGAATTTCTTGAAAAAGAGTCTTTGTGATGGGATTGCAACAACATCAAATTTGGCCTCGTGCTCTCCATATAGGAAGGTAGTTTTCCTCACCAATGGGGTTTGTTGTCTATAGATAAAACAAATCCTTGGTCTCCCCAATAAGATTGCATTTCTAGATTTATTTGAGATCTAGCCTCAAATTCCTCTATTGGTGGAAAAAACACTCCTCTCTCATCACTGCGTCTGGTTTACATGTTTGCTTAGCTTCTTAGCTTTGTTGGCCTCTCTGACTTGTTTCCACAGTTCGTCAAGACCATCTATTTCTCTACACTCCTCTAATATGCTTGGGTGGGATCCATCAAAAGACTCATCCATGATATTCAACACTATCTTTGGTCCTTGTGTTGGTGTTCCGGATTCTGGTTCGTGCTTTTGACTAGAATCTAACTCTATTCATTCTTGGTTTGGTGAAATTGTCCACTTGTGGAACAATTATCACATCTTCTGGTCATCTAACTAGAGATTTTAGTAAATCTTGGGCTGTTTGACTCAATTTTTTTGACACATTTCAAGACTTTGATTCTCTAGTTCCACGTATGGATATGTCAACCACATTTGTTCTTGAGTTTGATTGTTTTTTAGCCATGCATCATAGGCTTTGAGGAGGGCATCTAATGATTCATTAAGTTTCTCTACCAAAATTGATCCTTATGAACCAGCACTCTCGGGTTTCTCAACCATGCCTAAATCTGATACTACCTCATAGATTTTTTTCTCTTTGTTTGTTTC
This sequence comes from Adiantum capillus-veneris, assembly GCF_014529385.1. Classification (NCBI taxonomy): domain Eukaryota; kingdom Viridiplantae; phylum Streptophyta; class Polypodiopsida; order Polypodiales; family Pteridaceae; genus Adiantum; species Adiantum capillus-veneris. The sequence continues at coordinate 7,020,227 of NC_140935.1, read as the reverse complement.
TTCTTCAAGTTTCCTCACTTTCTGTTTTGTTTGTTTTAGTTCTTCAGCTAAGGAAGTTTGTTCACATTCCTTCCTACCTCTCATTCTACCTTCCTAGCTTTCCATGTGTATCGTTCTCTTATGTTCAAGGCTAGGTATATTTGTTTTTGGTTCTTCTATGATGGGTTTGTTTGTTGTTTATGAGCTTGTTCTCTTGTAATTACTTGGATTGCTATCACATTTTTGTTTTCTGATCCACTACTTGATGGTATTGCCTCTACTATACTCAACATTACTTTTGCTCCTTTTGTTAATGTTCTTTGGGAAATGAGAAATCAAATGAGTGATTCCACATTTAGGACAATATGCATTCACTCTTATGATCTTTGTGTGAGGACATTCTTTCATCAAGTGGTCACCACCACACTTATAACATGGTCCTTTAGGTTGTTGAGACGCTCGGAGCATCTCTCTGCTAATAAGCAGGCCTTGATCTTGCTGATCCTCTATTATCTATGAATAGCAATGTACATTCATCCAAATTGTACCTACCTTCTCCTAAAGTGTGTGTAGTAGTTGGTGGTCCAACAGATCCGATCATGCTCTATGGTTCCATCGCTTTTGGTTCTTCAGGTGGATAAAATCCCGTATTGATCATATAACCACTAGGCTTTTGATAATATGCAGGGATTGGCACAAGTGCATGTTCCTCGGGTGCTTCTACAGTTGATGCATATCTGACTCCTACACGTCTTGCTCTTGGTAGTGGAGGTTGTTTTCCTAAGACTAGTTCTGACCTTTCAACCCCTACTCGTCCCGGAAGCATTCATGTTGTGTATCTTGGCATCGGTGGGACTTGCGCTTGTGCTACTTGGGCTTGCAAGGCATACTGCCATTCTTTTATGTATCCCTTGTTTGTAATAGCAATCTTTAGTTGTGTGGTTTGTCCACTTTTGCTCTATCGCACACCAATTAGGTTGCTTAACTTGCATCTTAGAAAACGGAATAATCCTCTTGAGCACTTCTTTGATGACTTGTTCTTGATTTAGCGAAAACTCGAATTTTTGTACTGACTTGGCAAACTTGGATCCACTATGATGTGATGAGGAATCATCATCTAAATCCTTGTAATCTCCTCCCTCGTAGATAGCAGAATTATCTAGCAAATATAGAGATTCTTTCATTTAACTCGTTCAATGTAGTGCTCTTTTTCATGTGTAGATCTTTTTTGAGATCTTCATTCCTCAATCCTTGGATAAAAGTGAGCATTAACCTTGACTGGGTTGGCAGTTCTTCTACTAGATAGAACTTCACATATCTTTTCAACCTTAAGGATTCTTTTCGTACATATTCACCTTCTTTGTGTTTGAATTTATGGATTTGTGAGACAGTGTTATGAGCTATCCCTCTTTGACAGAATTCCTCTATAAAATCGTCAAACACCTCCTCAATCATCTTGAAATCCCTACGTTCCACAGGATCGAACCAGGTGGTAGTGTCTTCTTTGAAACTCAGTCCAAATCTTGCAAATTGCGTTGGAAAATCTAGGACTTCCTCAGGTCTAATTATGTGCACAAAGGGTGCTACGTGGTCCTTGGGATCTTTGTTCCTGGAATACTTCTCATTTACCCATTTTTGGACCTGGGATGGTCGAATCCTACAGTGATCTACAAACCTAAGCATAGAATCTCCTAGTTGTCCTTTATGAGCTCTTTTTGGTCTCAGGTATTGTAAGGGTTCCTCCCCTAGAGGTACTCCCAATCCATAATTCTTGGCCGGTCTCACGGGTGATTGTTCCTCTCTTTGATCCCTCTAGGGTTCCTCCCCTAGAGGTGCTCCCAATCCATAATTCCTGGCCGGTCTCACGGGTGGCTATTACTCTCTTTGAACCTTTTTCCTCCGCTCTCTTTCTCGATGTGGGCCTCTTATCCTGACTATATTTTAAGTTCTCGTCTCGCTCTCATCTTGGTATTGCTGATGGAGTGGTGGTATTGATGGTGCTCCTAGCCCTGACATGGCTTGTTGATAACCACCTCGGTTTGCGTTCTATTTTGACGTTGCATATTTTTGGAGTCATGCTTGTAATGATGGTGGTGTTGCTTGTTGGTCTTGAGGGTTTGGCGACGTCTGTCTATTTGTATGCAACGTGGCATTGTAATCATCTACGAAGGGATTTGCAGATTTGCTAGGGGTTTTTATGGGATTTTTCCTCTCTTCAGAAGCATGTTCAGCACTTCTGGAGTTATCAATCTTTCTACATCCCTAGGAAGGATAGGCTCATATTCGCGTCCATACTTGTCAACATACATTATCTGACTCCCTTTGCTTGAGTCATAAGTATACAAGTATAGAATATTTTTTGTGCTTAGCTCTAATGCATAGGGTGTGCATCTGAAATATAATTTGGGCCCTACCATTTGTATACTCATAGATTCCTATGTCGCATTGGCTTGGTGGAACTTTCACTAACTTCTTGTCAAACACTCTGATGGCATTAGGGAGATTACTCGAGGCGGCATGTCTGCCATCTTGGAAATCATCTTCCCTATTGCGACATTGTCTCCATATTTTTTATAGTTTTTTGGGTCTCTCACAATGACGTAATGAACTCCCTCATCATCTCGGAACCTATCTTTGTCATCATATACTAGAAATATTTCCACTCCTCTGGCCAGCTTCTCTTCAATACATACACTTTTATGTCCTCTCGGAACCTATCTTTGTCATCATATACTAGAAATATTTCCGATCCTCTAGCTGGCTTCTCTTCAATACATACACTTTTATGTCCTCTTACATCAGAGTATACCAAGGCTCCATGGAATTTGATTCTTCTAAAAAGATGGTTATATACCTGGTGCTTGATTCATACTCATGGAACTGCTGCCTTCTTCAACTTGGGTTGATTGATGAGCTATGGTGTTTCAGTCAGCCATAAAGTAAAGGGATTGGTTTGGAGAGGTGTCAGTATCACTACCATCTTCTATGATTGGAGCTAGGGGTTCTAACCCTGCTTGATTCATGCTCTTTTCTGTTGACACTAAGCTGGCTTGGTCTACACCTGCTCTATGATGTTTTCAAAGATACATGCCCGATCTTAAATACATCAAATTATCACAACTTCAACAATCAATCCAAACCTTATACCTTACAAGTCTATTTGCAGTCTGCCTTGGTTGTTGCCTTACTGTTTGGATAATCCGGATGCATGTATACACAAAATCAAACACTTTGCCTCTTGCCTTTTGAGTGCTTAGTCCAAATTTCCCTTTCAAAACCTTCACTGAAATTTCAAAAATTGCAAAAAAAATGAAATTCAAGTCATTTCACAAGGTCTTTGAGTGTGATTCTAGAGTCTATTTGACTCAATCAAGGTATGTCTAGAAACCTTACAAGATGACCTATGGACTGGTATGGTCAAAATCTAAATGTGAGCATGGTGGCAGTGATCGCGATAGCTCCCACACCGGCAAGCTTTTTCAGCTCAGTCACTTCTTGCTGATTGGCTAATGTCTAGTGAGTCTATGCAGTATCGTTGCATTACTGACGTGGTACCCATCTGATGAGCCAATACTTACCACAAGGACACCATATTCGTCGCATAACCGAGGCGATGCCCCATGGTAAGCACCGTTTTGTAGAACGGTTAACGCACATACCCACGTTATGTGGTTAGCTACCTTGCTATTGTTGTGCACCATGACATAGAGCACGCTACCACGCAACACATACACAATACAAGCACATGAGTCTTGTGGTCTGCTACTCTACAATTTCCGTTTAGAGCGCGCTCCCACACGACCCCCTCACTCCCTCCCATTTCTCGATGTACCTGCGAAGGTTCTCTCTCTCTCTCTCTCTCTCTCTCTCTCTCTCTCTCTCTCTCTCTCTCTCTCTCTCTCTCTCTCTACGAGTCTCGCGGGCCCACCTGGGTCCCCCTTTTTATTATATTGTTGGTCCATCGGGGTTCAATGTTTCCCTGGTGGGCCCACAAGGCTTTTCATTTTTCCTAGCGTGCCCACTAAGAAAATTCAAAAGCCCAACGGACTTTTCGTGAGTTATTACGTCCCCAGTCATCGGCTTAATTATGATTATGTAAAATGTAATTAGATAAATATGATAATAACACATTGTAATCACATAAAATTTTAGGTGATGACGTGATTATTAAATCCCTCGCTGGTGGGCCAACGCTTCCATGGCGGTGGGGGCAATTGCCATGAGGAAGATGGGCTCACTGTGGTCTACCAAATCTTGAAAAAGGGCACCACAAGTGTTCGAGATTCAGTTGCTCACCTTACTAGCTTTGGATGGGGCTGGCTCTTGGTTTTAGTTTGGTGTTGATTTGAGGTGCATCTGTTGAATGGTTTGAGCTTTGCACAAGGATTGTGTCATGTTGGTAAGATGATCCCTTTTTTGGAGTACCCATATGATTTCAGGCAATCATTTTGTCGATGACAATTTCAGGTGCTTTTGCTTCACCTTTGATTGTACAGTGGACATGTGAGGGTGGGGTGGCAGCTCCGCTAACATGGTGGCTTCTGCTTGAAAGTCGGGTTCAGTTGCATCTTTATTGTGTTTGCTAGTTGTAAGGGTGGCTCTATGTAAAGCCATACTCTAGTTCCTTGTTATGAGGGTGGCTTCCTTGTCAGGCGGACACTCATTTGCTTGTGTCATGGCGCGGTTTGAGAATGGTTATGATTATAATTCTTCTTTATTTAAATATATATATATGTTAACTCACTTTATGTGATGTGTGTATTGCAAAAAAAAAAAGCTTTAAGGGACACATCTTTATATTTATTTATTTATTTATTTTGAACGGGGGCTTTTTATACTGTTTTCACTTTTATCTACTACACGTGGAGCAATGTGGTGCAAGTATTCTCTGAAAGTTTACCTGAGCAATTGTTGATGAGTACCTAGCACCACTTTGTGTGGTGGTTTCCCTTTCCTGCAGGTAATGCGCAGCTAGATATACATGGACCACAAGCCACGCATCTGTTTAAAACAGTGTGCTATTCTCTTTTTGTGAGCTGTGGTGGCCCCGAAGCCTATTCCCTAGTCGCCCTAGAAACTAGGAAATGAAGCAGAGTGAGGGGCGTGTCATGACTGATATGCTCTTTCGCCAAAGCTGCGAGTCTGGTTCATTCAAGCTTAAGATATATACAGAGCGTGCCCAGGCGTTCTTCGTGTGTGTGTGTGTGTGTGTGTGTGTGTAATCGTGCCTCATGCAATGCATTTATCTTATATATCTCTGACCGTAGCCTGCAGAGGTGTTAACCATTTCAACTTTTTCACTCAAAAAAATGAGCCGCTTCAACTGCCGCCTTCAGTCCCGTAGCTCAGTTGGTTAGAGCGTTCGTCTTATGAGCCGAAGGTCGCGGGTTCGATCCCCGCCGGGACTACGTCTAGCATTGAAAGTAGCCCCCTTTGCCCTAGAGCTCAAAGTTGGTTTGGAACTTGCCTATCTCTTAGTTTTGTTATATATTTTGTTAGAGTGAAGAGACATCCTATGCGTAGGATGTCTCCAGGCACCAAATGAGGTGCAAAATGCTCAAGGATGTGAATCTTGACTCAAGCAACCATGTGACAAGACAAGCCAGCACACATGACAAGGCAGCAAATAAATTTTTTTACTCAAGCATGTAAAGATACTAGCAGCAACCACAAAAAAACCTTACATTTTGCTGGATCCCAACGATGTTCAACTCGTCAATCTCCCATATCCTGAAGATGAAGCTGGAAAAGGAAAACCAAAATATCCAAGGCTATTAATAACCGGAGACAAAAGATTTTTGAAGTTCCCTTTCTCAAATGACAATTCAAAGCCTAACAAAAGTACATTTGGTGCAAGGTTGAAGGGCATGTTCATGCATGCAAGGATGCAAATTGTGCATCCAACGAGCACGTGACAAGGCAGTCCACATGCGTCAATGCTCCATCTTAGGACATCATGAAAGGAAAAAAAACTGGAAATATATGTTAACGATGCTCCACATAAGAACATTGCAAAAGAGAAAAGCATGTCTTAGAACATCATGAAAGAGAAAAAACTGTAATAATATGTTAAACAACAATGCTCCACATAAGAACATCACAAAAGAGAATAGCCTGGACCAACTTTCGAGAAGGCTAGCACCAGCTTTAAAAGGTTATAAGCTGAATTTATCTCAAGGTTACAAAAGGTTTCCATACAATGTGGAAAAAGGGACTATAGCATGGGGTAAATATACAAAATTTATCGTCGAATCAGCATGGGATAGTCAAAGCAAAACAAGGGAATAGGACTACATGCAAACTCCTATTTTAGGTGTTAACTGGTTGTCCTAAACGATCCCTCCGTCTACTTTAAAGGGTACTGGAAGGTACTGTACTGAAGTTACAGCTCACTTTTGCACAGAATGTCCAAACGGTCTTCTTCATCTCCTCTGCAAAATCATAACAAAGACAAAAATACAACTCAATATTGTTGTGGAAAACACACGCTTTTGCAAAAAGTGTTCATGAACCAAACCCGATGTAAGAAAAGGTCAAAACACCTATGCTCATCCAGGATTCCAAGGAGACTCTGCATCTACCTTATTTCTTTAACGCTTTTATGTCCATAACCGTTTGCTCTCGGATGATCCATATCTATTTTGCACGCATCAAACTTCTCGTCTGCGTCCTGCATGCCGCAAGCGTTAAAGAAATTTAAGCCATTGTGTAAACCATAGTGGTACATAACAAAAAGTTAACCATAAGCTTAACCACTCTTTAATCACTCTAAAGAAGGATCTAAAAATTTAAGCCATTGTGTAAACCATAGTGGTACATAACAATAAGTTAACCATAAGCTATTTGATGGGTTGTCACTACTCTCTACTTCTTTAAACAGTCGCTCTTAGTATAAGTTGGCAAGGGACTTACCTCTATGCATGGCACAGATCTATTACATAGACTACAATATAACATAAAATTACTTGCACACCTCTGACATACTTCCTTGTACCGCTTGCTCTCCTCTTTGTTGCACCTTGTCATAGGGATATAGTCCCTACACTTCTTAACAAATGCTTTACTTATTGTGAAGATTAGTTCGAATTTTTTTGGGGCTAAAGGGCCTCTAAGGCTCTAAGCTATTGTCAATAAACAGGTCATATGCCCCCCCCCCCCCCCCCCCCCCCTCGCGTCCCCGCGCACGCACGCACACGCGCCCGCTGAGACTTTCCTCGAAGAGCCCTTGTCTAGCAATGTCCTCGTACATTCTCTCACCCATGTCCATGCCGATGACCTCGGAAGTGCAATATTTCACCCCACAACCTCCACCGTGGTCCGTTTGCCCTTATCATGGGGAATAACAACATTCAAAGCATTTAATTGGAGGCCGGAGGATGCTACTAAAGATGCAGTCTCCCCTGGCACCTACCAAACAAGTAAGACACCACCTGTCAACAACAAACCTGCCACTTTTGTTAACCTCCACCTTTTGGGAGAAGTTTGATGCACTATTTGGTCCTCATGTTAGCTACACGAGCAGCCAATAACAAAATTGCAGTTGTTGCTTGTTCTACCAACGTACAAGTATGAAACTCCTTTTAAGCAACCAAATTCACTAAACGTAGAAGTATATGTCCACTCTAAATTTGACAAGAAGAGGAAAAACAACAATTGCCCTAGCTTAGACACCATTTGTGTTAGCCTAGATGAGGCTGTATCAATTCCCCTAGCTTCAGCTATGTTGCTCATTAACTAATTGAACCTTCATAGTGAGGATCAAAGATTTACCCTCTTCAAACTTTTGAATGTCTTTGCCATGCACAACACTACTTCCATGATTCATTTGTAGCAGTCGTGTTGCACACATCTTAGAAAACATTAAGCCGATACACCTTGTATCTTGCATTTGTTGTTTCATCACAATTACGATGGGCATTGTCACTCCTTGCATCAGAAGGTGCAAGTACCTACATACAACCTTTGCCTCAAGAAGGCCAAGGATAGCCATCCACATGGACAATCTCATGGTTAGTGAGATCCTTGATCAACGATCACGCATGTGGATGTACTTTCACATTCTCACAATCAATACTGGATAATTGTAGCAACCCCAATCCATGCAAGTATGATGTCACCTCAATGGTATGCACATTCTGCAAAGGACACTGCTTTGCGAGAGAGATATTGGTCACCACCATGCTGCAAAGCTGAACACGCAATGAAGAGGCTAGAGAAGGTAATAGCAATGGCAACTGCAAGCGTAGAGAGCACAACAGCAAGTGAGATAGCAAGGAAAAAATGTGGAAATGCAAATAGATACCCAAGTTAAACCTAAATTTTAATTCACCTCCCAATCCTCCAGCAGAGTGGACATTAAATACATCATATAACCACCATTAACAATGGCTACAAATCTTTATGATTCAAAAAGGGACAGAGAATTTTTTTCATTGTGTGATACTTCCTCATTTGAATCCATTCATTGGGACTCGAAGAATGTTTCCTAATAGATCGGTCAATTTAAATGTATTCGGATCAACTCTTTCAAAAATCTAAAACAGACCAAACCATTTCAATTTTAACTTTCCCAAAAGAAATTCCATTTTGGCTTTAAATACTAGGACCAAATCTCCGTTCTTCAGCACTCTTTTCCGAGCATGCTTGTTTATTTGAGCTTTCCATCAAAATTTTAATTCTTGGCCCACATAAAAAGTCCATAACCTACTTTCTTCCAAATCAACAAAAATGTCCACTCAATAGCCAAGGAATCTTCCAAAAGAAATCTATATATCACGGTCATTTGGAATTTAGGCACCACATGCTTGATCAAGGTAATAGCTTACATGCCAAAGCTAACTTGAACGGTGTTAATTGTGTTGCCACTTTGAACACCATTTGGGAGGCCCACATGCATTGCACTTAGGGAGCTTCTCATCCCAATATTTCATATGCAAATTGACCAAACTTTTCAAGATCCACACAATCTGTTTATTAATTCTCCCAACCCATTTTTTTGTGGGTAGTACAGAGAAGATTTCTTGTGCAACACCCAATAAAATTATATATTTTCACAAGTGACCTTATTCAAGAAATGAGTATTTGAATCACTCATTGATTCAATCAAACATAGTATTTTAGTGAACACATCTATATACAAATAGCATGCCACTACCTCTACTTTATTAGAAGGTAAAGCTCATGCTTCTGTGCACTTTGTACAATACTCTATGGTCATCATAATATACATGTTTAAACCCCATTTTTAGAATTTAAACTCCAAAGATAACATCGGGTGGAGAGGATGTTGATCCGAATTCAAAGCTAGTTGGCCAACTCTTCGCAATACGTGCTTTTGTGCATCTCTCTTAATTGGCGACCACCATAACCCTACTTGTTGCACCTTGGCAGTTGTAACATTCTTCAAAAAATGACCACCCACACCACCTGAATGAGCTTCCTCTAGAGCAGCCTTAATTTCATGTGGCAACACACATCACCATCCACAACAACTACATGAGCTTCCTCTAGAATAGCCTTACTTTCATGTGGCAACACACGTCACAACAGCAATTTTGATACATCTCTATGGTATAGAACATTCGTAATCTCCTCGAAATTCCAATTTGAAGAGCTAATCGATGCCTTTGATCCAAAGCTAAAAATTATTCCATTGATGAAATCTGAGTACCTCATCGTACCAACTCCAAGGTATTGACAAGTTCAACCCATTTACATTGGTCATGCTCATCATGTACAGAGCAACATCAAAAAACTCATCATCCACGCCAATTGATGCTTCCCCACTTTCCAACAAGAACAAATAATCTGCTACAATATGTTCCACAGTAAGCCTATAGATGCATTCAAACTCAAATTCTTGTAATAGTAGCACCGAACAGGCTAATCGACATGTCGAATTCTACTATTGAACTAGGTACAATAATGCGGAATGATCAACATGAAAGTACCTACCTAATAAGTAATATATAAAAAAATTAACTAAGTAGATCATTTTGAATCCTTTACGCTTTGTCATTGTGTAATTCTTCACTATAGCGGACAATCATCTACTGACATAATATATTGGTCGAAACTATCTCCCTTCGAATTCCTGCATCACAAAATTGCCAATCACTACATCAAATGTGTCCACAAACACATGGAATTCTTTTCCCCAATCCAAAGGTGTGATTATTGGAGCTTTAGATAACTAAATTTTCCGAATGCCATAAGCTTTGTCACATTACAAGTCCATACATAATGTGACATTTTCAATGTGTGCCAGCCTATTCAATAAAATATCTATTTGAGTCAAAAACCCTAGATGTCTCCTATGTTATCACACTTGCCCAAGGAACTACAAACACTCCTTCGGTGACTTAAGCGATTTTCCAACATTACTCCCAAAACTTTATTCGCATCAACAGTAATCCCATTTGCAGACACAACATACCCAAGAAGTTTTCTACCTTTCACTGCAAAAGCACACAACCGCAGATTCAGATTGAAATTCACCTATCCACATGGCTGCAAATACATCCATAGATGACCCAAATGATGACCTTTTGTGCCAAATACTTGAAGATCACCAACATTACTATCAAAACTTTACTTCCATGAATAGTAATGTAATGGAATATGACTATGACATGGATAGTAGTGGAATTTAAATAACCATAGTGAACATTTCCTTTAAGAGGGTTCTTTAAGGAGCATAATAAGAGTAATTGATTAAAAGTAGCAAAATGAGCATTACACCTAATTAGCTTGGCATGAACAATACTTGTAGAAGAGAGAGAAAGGATTAGAGAAATTGACAATAGTTGAGGACCACATTTACTTGGAGCCGGTCCCCCCCTCCAAAAGGCTTTTGTATTATAAATTTCCCATGTAGAGATCCTTGAGACCTCGTTGGTGCAATGAAGATGGAAAGATTCATGCACCAAGACTATGTCCTTAACATTCTTACCAAAACATTAACTTGTCCCTGGCCTCAGTCCCAAGACCTCAAACACCTTCTTACCAAAACATTAACTTGTCCCTAGCCTCAGTCCTAAGACCTCAAACACCTTCAAAGGTGGAGAGCGATAATAGGGAATGAGGGTAGGGAAGAGGAAGAAGAAGTAACATATGAGAAATGCCTAGAATCCTCACTTGATATTACTCTTGTTGCTTAGCATAGCATAATAGCATAGTAATGGAGATGAAGGATATGGCAAGCATGCACTTTGGAGCATGGCTCTTGGTTGGATTTGCATTTCATAGCCAAGAGTTGTTGGTGTAGGTTCTCAACTTCTCAATCTTGGAGAAGGAGATGGTGTTATTGCACAACACACTATGAGAATGTGTGTGTGTGTGTGTGTGTGTGTGTGTGTGTGTGTGTGTGTGTGTGTGTGTGTGTGTGTGTGTGTGTGTGTGTGTGTGTGTGAGAGAGAGAGAGAGAGAGAGGGTATATAGGCAAGCACACCCTCTCCTTGCTTGGGTCAACCCCTCTTCTAGCTCTTCTTTGATGGTCATTGGACCTCCTCAAGCCTGGCCAATCACATACTTTGTGCATATCAAGCAATAAGGGTAGCATTAGGACAAGTGTCCTTCTTACTCCTTTGAGAGAGAGGGATTGAATAATTCTTAAAGAATTAATTAAATAAACTAAATTCCCATTGGACTCCTTTAGAGGTCAACCAATAGGCTTTAGGCACTACATGAGGGCAGCATGTGTAGGTGCTTGACATGTGTCCTTGTTTCCTCTTAGGTCTTGGGCTTGCCTTGAGTGAGTGTATGTGTGTGTTCTCTCTCATGCCCCTAGATTCAGGGCTCACCCCCCTTCTTGTAGCAATCGTGTTGACTTTGGAACACCTCACCTCTTGAGCACCTTAGTCATGAAGCCCCTCAAGCACCTTAATCATCAAGCATGACAAGCGCCTCAAGCACCTTAGTCAGCAAGCCTGACAAGCATCTCAAGCACCTTAGTCAGCAAGCATGACAAGCACCCCAAGCTCTCCTCTCCAAGATGAGGATGCTATCCTAGGGGCACCATGGTTCAACCGCATGGATGTCAGCATGAACTTCCTTGAAAGGAGAATTACTTCACTATAGGGAAAAGAGCATGTATATAGATGCTAGTGAGTCCGGTCGTACTATACCACTTGTAAATTGTCATAATAACTAATATCTAATTCTCCTAAACTATTTTCTCATGTTAAACTGATAATTTAATATGGGGAAGTGCCAAGGGAGAAAAGGCTAGAATATTGGTAGCTGGTAGACCGGCCACAGTAGGGATCCAAAGGAGGAAAAATAGGGATCCAAGGGGGGGGACATCTTCAAAAGAGCTATGTGCAACAATGGGCTCCAAAGACCTTAGGGTTCAACCCATTAAGACTTCCAAAATGCTAAGGTTCCAAAATTTAAAGGTTGTGTCCAAAGGTCAAAAGCCTAGGGAAATTGGATGCTTTGTGTGTGTCCCAAAAGTCTTTCTCAAGCCCTACAAAGGAGGGGGAGAGCCCAAGAAGCAGGGGATGAGAGAGAAACTCACACACACACACACACAAGCTTCCTTTGTACACAAGGGAAAAGAGGGACACATGTCAGCTCCCTAGCCCATATGCCCACAAGGTGTACTCAAATCCTATTGGATGGCCTTGGAGGTGGACCAATGAGAACTAGGCTAGAGTAAGTCTAGTTTAATTAATTTAAAAATACTTAATAAAAGAACCAATAAGTATTAAGCTCTCCAAAAGACTATTGGACAGTCTCCCAAGGGGTCCAATGAGCATTCAGCAGCCCAATGGCTTGCCAGATTCCTATTGGCCAGGAGACAAAGGGATCCAATGAGAGTTTAGTTGCATTAATTAATTAGAAAAATCTCTCACAAAAGGGAAAAGGGGGACACATGTCAGAAGGCTGTCACTTATGCTCCTGAAATCCTATTGGCTAAGCCTAGGGAGGTCCAATGGGGTGTCTGCATGAGCAAATAGCAAGAGGGGTCAACCAAGAGAGAGAGGGGGCTGATTTTTTGAAAGGTATTATTGACTTACACACACACACACACACACAATCTATGTGTGGAGCAAGAAAACTCTCTCTCTCTCTCTCCTTCTCAAGCTTTAATGGAAAGCTTACCACCTACTCCAAGCTTGTGAGAAAGGAGGCCTACACCAACAACTCTTGGCTTTGTGATGAAAATCCAACCAAGATCCAAGCTTCAATGCATGCTCATCTCCTCTACCATGCTAATTACTAAGCTAAGATTTAATAATATGAGTGATTATGTGAGGAGATGTACATCTTTCTCGTAAGAATACTCCTTCTTCCTCTCCATCTACTCTCATACCCCGCTAGCTCTCACCATCCTCAAAGGTGTGTGGGGTCTTGGGTTTGAGACCGTGAGGGAATTGATGTTGTGTTTGATAAGTGTTTGTTTAGTGCTTGAAGTTCCCATCTTCATTGTACTAGCTAGTATTGAAGGAACACAAAGAATTGTATTGTAAAATGTCTCTCTTGATGGGAGAAGCCATAATACAAAGCCTTTTGGAGGGGGGACCACATCCATGCAAATCCGGTCCTCAACTATTGTCAATTGTTTAATTTCTCTCTCTTTTGAAGTATTGTTCATGCTATCTAACTAGGTGTTATACTTTTTGTTGCTCTCTCCACCCAAGCACTCTTGTTATTCTCATTAGGAATCTATTCTAATGAAATGCTCACTATGTTCATGCTATTTTCCGCTACACACAAGTTAGTAGGCCATTAAATGTTACATAAATCCTGCTACTTTTGATAAACAATGAAAAGCTCAATTTTGCCACATGATTTTTGTCAAAGAGTCCATAAAAATTCCTATGTTTCTTCATATGTAAATGGTAGGAATCAAGAAGAGTTAGACTTGTCTAATGTTCTAAAAGGATTCCAAGATGTGTTCATCGATGATATCCCTATGGACCTACCTCCAAAACGAGGGGATGATGACCATCGTATTGAGCTCCTTCCTGGAAGCTCACCACCTAACAAGTCTCCTTATCGAGTCTCACAAGCTCAACAAGAGGAGATTATGAGGCAAGTACCGGAATTGGTAGACCAAGGGATGGTGAGGCCTAGTTCCTCTCCCTTTTGTTCTCCAGTCCTTTTAGTGCAAAAGAAAGATGGTACATACCGTATGTGTGTGGACTATCGAGCACTAAACCATATCACTATCAAAAACAGATTTCCCGTACCTCGGGTAGAAGATTTGTTTGATAAGCTACAAGGCTCTACCTACTTCAGTAGGATTGACCTTAAGAGTGGCTATCATCAAATAAGGATAGTGGATGAAGATACCTTAAAGACCATGTTTCGTACAACGTTTGGTCTTTATGAATATCTAGTCATTTCTTTTGGATTGAATAATGCACCAGCCATGTTCAATCGTTTAATGGAGAAAAATTTTAGACCCTACCGCAAATTCACTGGAGTGTTCTTTGATGATATCATCATCTACTCCAAGTCCTTGGAGGAACACAAGCAACATCTCCAAGTGATTTTTCAAGCATTGAGAGAGAACAAGCTTTCTATCAATTAAGAAAAAAAAAATTCTTCAAGAGATTCAATACTTAGGTCATATTATCCTTAAAGATGGTATCCGTATGGATCCATCAAAATTAGAGGTAATAAAATAATGGTCTAATCCAAGGAATCTATGTGAGCTAAGAAGCTTTATTGGTATGTGTGCATACTATAGACGCTTCATATAGCGAAATTCTCTCAAATAGTAGAACCATTATATGACTTAGCAAAGAAGAACGTTAAGTACTCATGGACTGCTAAAGTTCAAAACGCTTTTGACAAGCTCAAAGAGAAGCTTACCTTCCAACCAATCCTTATGCTTCCGAATCCTCAAATCCATTTGAGGTCCAATGTGATGCTTGTGGTGATTGCATTGGAGCTGGTTTTCTTCAAGAAGGGCATTCCATAGCATATGAGAGCTAAAGGCTCAACACGAATGAATGGGTCTTGGGCATTTATGAGAAAGAGCTTTTAGTTGTTCTACATGTCCTAGACACATGGAAGCACTATCTATCGGGGACTCCATTTATTTACGAATAGACCACCATGATTTCCAACAAACAGATGGGGTGGGAAAATTTTCTTTTGCAATTTTAATTTCATATTCTTCACATTGCTGGTAAACACAATCAAGTGACCGATGCACTTTCACGATGACCAAAAGTTAATGCAGTGCCTATAGCCACTCACAATGATCTATCTTCTATGATAGATGAGTATGCTACTAAACCCGACTTTAAAGACATAATGTCAGCCCTTGATTTGGGGAAGAAAGAGGAACCATTTACCTTGCAGGGTGGTTATCTTATCCATGGCAATAGGCTATGTTTTACCCACTCCTTTCGTGAGAAAGTTATGTATGAATCTCATGCTCCTCCCTATGTGGGGCGTAGAGGCATTCAACCTACTCTTTGAGGAGTAGAGACATACTTCTATTGGCCTAGCATGAAAGTGGACATACAAGAGTATGTTTCAAAATTTGTGGTATGCCAAAATACTAAGTATGATAGACGGAAGCAACCTAGATTACTCCAGCCATTGTCAATCCCTAATTCACCATGGGAGATTATATCCATGGATTTTATTTTTGGATTACCTAAGACTATCCATGGGAGTACGGGAATATGGACAATAGTAGACAAGTTTAGCAAGCAAGCACACTTTATTCCTGTCAAAAAGACTATTAAGGTACACCAAATGGCAACTCTCTTCATATCTTAGATTTTCAAACACCATGGATTGTCAACATCCATCGTGTCAGATAGAGATCCTAGAATGATGAGTAATTTTTGGAAAGGTCTCTTTGAAAATCTAGGTACAAGATTAAACTTCTCTTCGGCCTATCACCCACAAACGGATGGCCAAATTGAGATAGCCAATCATACGATTCTTGATCTACTATGTTACAGAAGTAGATCAATGCTCACGATGGGAAAAATACTTACCTCTTGTAGAGTATGCGTACCATAACAATGTCCATACTTCTACGGGAAAAGCACCTTTTGAAATCATAGAGGGAAGACCTAAAAGCCCCTCTCTACTTAAAGTACATGGGAAGATCTTCATTGCCGATGAGTATAGCCATGACCTACAAGAATCTTTTCAAAAGATTAAGGAGGTTATATCCATCTCTCAACAAAGGCAAAAATATGATGCGGACAAGCACAGAAGGACCTTAACCTTTAAAGAAAATGATTAGGTCTTACTTAAGTTTCCCAAGGCTTGATTGAGGCAAACGACGGGCAAAAATGCTACGGGCCATCAAAAGTATTATGCTAAATTAGCAAAAAAGATACTATGGTCCTTTTCAAATCTTGAAGCCAATCAATGAGATGGCTTATCAACTCAAGTTGCCCAACCATTGGCTCATACACAATGCTTTTCATGTGAGCCTACTTAAGCCCTACAAAGGAGAGCCACCAAGAAAACCAATTATTGAAGATCCTCCCAAAATCAAAGACCAAGAAGAGGTGCTACAACCCAAAGCTATCTTTCTGCATGAAGACAAGGTACTACGACATGGTAAGATTATCTAATGGTATCTTATTAAGTTAAAAAATTATCCTTTTGAAGATGCTAGAAGGATGCAAGGAATACAACTTAAGGATAGTATGAACATTGTCAATGCTTACAATGCTACATTAGAGTAAGCAAGTGTACATGTTTCTTTTAAATGACCAATGTTTTTGTCCTATAAGACTAATTCTCTTTTTATTGTGCACAAATTTAAGTGGTATGCATGCTTAGAATCATGTTTGTGATAACGACGTCTCTCAAACAACAAATAGAATTTGTCACTCTACTTTGGGAGAATGAAATGTACTAAAGAGCAGACATGCTTGTGGCAACTACGTCTCCCAAGCACCAAATGGATTGGTCATCCATCTTGGAATGATGTCGCAGGGTAAAAAGGGATCCTCTACCTACTAAGAAACATTGACTAATGACTAAGGCTTTATCTCTTCTACCTCATAGTTGAGGACGACTATGATTCCAAGTGAGAGGTAATGTCATAAAATATGCGAAGCTTGTCATGCACTTTTAGTACTTTTATGAATGCATCCCATTTGGCATAGATATGTTTTAACCAACAAATTGCAATAACAAGCATTTATACTAGCAATCTCTATCTCAAAAAATGAACACACAAAGTAACTTTGTGAATTCAGAGCATTTATGGTTGAAAGAGGCCACCACACTACATTGTTGGTTCCTACTTGCACTGTTAGTGTAGACTAAAATTCATATCCAACATTCAAAGTGACTCAATGTTGCTTCCATTTGTAAATTGCAAACTGGCTCTAGCATTTCAAATTGTGATAGCACTATTAGCACTTTAAATTTGTGCTACCAATGTATAGCGTTAAATTTCAAAAATAGCTCTCCAAAATAATTTATTATGCTTATGCTTTGCTATATGCCACTCAAGGACATGACCAAGAAGGGGTGATAATTTGGTGTGGATACACTCCAAGGTGCTTGTACACTTGAACTTAAGCTGGTTTTTCATTTGTGAAACTAATTACTCAAACAAAAATGTCATATCTTATCATGTAGACCACTATATCACCTTAGGAAAATACTATGTTGTCATTCATATAGACTACTATATTGGCAGAAGCACGAAAAAACGAGAGGAATCAAAAATTTTGAAGTCCATTTTGCAATGCACAAAAGGAGTATGCAATATGTAGGTGTGTAATGCATGGCCTTCCTTGAGATATTTATTTGTAAACGTAGACTTCACAAGCTTGGCAAACTTTTATTATTGGAGAGCATAGAAAACACTTATAACTTATGAATACCTCTAGCTACTAACCTCCTACAATTGTTATAATATCCTATACCAATTAATCACCATGTTTTAGCTCCTCTAGTTGGCTTATTTAGCATTGGATTTTCCATAAGGACTGACAAGTCAGATCATGAATGATTGGGGGGGAAAACTAGGTGTAAAAGGTGGAAATTAATTAGCAAACTTGGTCCTCCTATATTTGTTGACTACAATTGTGTGGTACCATATTCATTTCAATGATTAAAATCAACTAGAAGAATAGAGATTTCATCACTAGAAAATGTGATCCTCTTATCTTTATGGGGTAGGCATACAAGAGTCTAAGTGCAATACTAGTTATTCGTCATAAATAGCTATTGCATATATTTTTGCCAGGGTTCCTTTGTACCCTTGTCCATATCTCTAGATTTTAAAGCCTTTTTCTTGGTCAATGTTCCTTTTTAGTTACATTTTTATTACACACAATCGTTTCAATACATTATTCGAGATGTGTCACATTATTTCTAAAACTATGTTGCTTGATACAAAGAAATACCTCCATCAAACTTCTTAAACTATATGCCCAAGTAACGATGCAAAAGCCCCAAGACTTTCATCTTGAAAGCTACATTCAATATAGCCTTGAATTCAACAATGTGCATCTCATTCGTACCATTGATCAACAAAATCATTTACATGCAAAACAACGATGAGAAATACATCACCCTCATGTTTGACATACAAAGTTCTTTTAGTTGGACTATTACGGAAGCCTTGTTTAGCCAAATAAGTGTTATCTTTCTCATACCAAGCATGACGAGACTTCTTCAACACATATAAAGCTTTAAGATTACATTTCTACAATTTCTTTTCTTGCCCTTTCTTGACCAAATTGTGAGGCTGCATTACATATTATTCCCGAAATATATCACCATTCATGAAAGAAATAACAATGTTTGATTGGTGTACATTCCATCTAAAATAAGCTACCAATGCACAGAAAAAAAAAATAGCGATCACACCACAAGTGGGAGAAAAAGTCTCTTCATAGTCAATGCCTTTCTATTGTGCATAGCCTTTTGCAACAAGTCTAGCCTTGTAGTGATCAATCTCACCATCCGGCTTACCTTTCAGCTTGTAAACCCACTCCATACCAATGTCCTTTTAACATCAGGCGAATCACATGAACTCCATGTTTCATTCTCTATAAGTGCATCATATTCTAATTGCATTGCAATCATTCAATTTTTTGAATTATGTGCTTCATTAAAGAAAGAGGTTTCTCTTCATCACATGAACTAGAAACAACCAAAGCAAAACAATTTGATGCATGTAATGCATGGCAAGAACCTGAACGAGTACAACTAGACATAGGTGCATCTAAGTTACTGTCATGCAAAATATGCACCAACCGTTTTGGCATACCCCTAGCCTTTTCATTCTCAGTCCTTTCCACACCATCATGTACATATGCATAGTTAAAGGCTGATCTGAAACATTTTTGGAATCCCCCATAGGCTGTACATTTTCCTCATTATAACATACATTCAAGTTTCACCATTAAAAGAGGCAACAAAAGTGTCATAAATGTCCTATGAGCTTACAATACTATCTTTAGTACATGATAACAAAGGCTAAGCAGAATCTTCCACAGATACAACATCGCATGAAACCAAGATACGTTTTGTTTGCGGATGGTATAACCTATAACCTTTTCTTTCAGGACATTAACCAACAAAATTCATTTGAAACCCTTATCATACATTTTTTTGTGTTGTATTTGTGGCACCAAAGCATAAGCTAAACAACCAAAGCGCGCATGTGATCAATAGATAACTTCTTATCATGCCATGCTTCATAAGGAGTCATAGACTATATAAGGCTTTGGTAGGACACCTATTAAGTACATAAGTAGAACACATGATAGTCTCAAGCCAAAAAAAATGTGGTAAAGATTGACTCTTGGCAATACATCGTGCCAGCGACCTATTTTGTATTTCAACAATATCATTGATGTTTTATCCCACAACTAGCTATAAAACATTAAATTCGTGAGATATATACTCCCCTCCTCGATATGAATAAAGGGTGTCCATCGTACATTTAAAAACATTTTCAGCCCCCATAACCATGAATTTCTTGAAATATATGAACACATTGGACTTGGCTTTAAGTGGATACACCCCTCCATACCTGGAGTAATCATCAATGAAAGTCACAAAGTACAAGTAATTACCCAAGGATGGAGTTTGCATATGCCCAAAAACATCACTATTATGCACAGTTGTAACATGCATGTAGCCCTAGCTAAACCATCTTTTAGGGTAATCATCAATGAAAGTTACAAAGTACAGGTAATTATCCAAGGATGGAGTTTGCATAGGTTGCACAATTGTAACCTGCATGTAGCCCTTACTAAACCATCTTTTGGAAACTCTGAACTCTACATCTTACCCAAAATTCCACCTTCACAAACATGCTTAGAAGGTGCTTCAAGAAACCATAACATATTTTTGTAAATGCAGGCAAAATTCATATGTCCAAAACATGCATACCAAAGTTTGACATCTGAAACAACCTTCGAATCCACAACTGCATTTGCAAAATTCTAGCCACACTTGTTATACAAAGTGAGCTTATACAGCCCACATCACAAAATACAAGATGCAGCAAATTTCATCACCAAAATTGAGATCGTCAATTGTGCATCTGTCATCCATAAATTTGACAACAATACCAAGTCTTGTGAGTGCAGATACAGACAAAAGGTTCTTTTTTATCCTTGGCATATAAAGTGCATCAACAAGTATGAAAAGAATAGTCATTCGCAGCTGTTAGCACAATCTTTCCAACTCCCTTAACCGGATAAGAGGCATTGTTTGCACAAGTGACCATATTCTTATGAGGGACAGCCTGAACAGAGACAACAAATCACGATGTAAAGTAATTTTCTTTGTAGCACCATTATCAAAGTACCAAACATGTGACTCTACAACAACTGACATACATGCATCATGGATAGAAGGGTCATAAGTACAATGCACTAAATGCCCATTCTATATCTATATCAATATCACAATCTCCATTTCTAAGAGATTCTACAATAGCTTCACTGGTAGGAGATTCAGCCTCTTTCTTCTTGGCTTCTTTTGCCTTCAACTTAGGGCATTGCTCTATCAAGTTATTATTAGCCTTGCAATAATGGCAACGCATCTTCTTCTTGTCTTTTGTACCAAAATTCTCACTCGAGTTGCTGCCAGCAGAAGCACTAGACACAGATGATCTACTACTCACTCGAGTTGCTGCCAGCAGAAGCACTAGACACAGATGATCTACTACTCACAAAAGAGCCACGAGCATTGCTATTATCATCTCCTCTTTGAGCAACAACAAAAGCCTCTTTAACTACAGGTTGTTTAGCTGTTTTCTTTCTTGAAACTGACTCTTGTAACATCAATGTGCATGATGCATCAAACTTGATAGTTTGAGGGTTTCCTTGGGTCATAATTCTCCAAGTACTAGCAAAAGTATGGAAGGAGTCTGGCAACGCACAGAGAGTAAACTGTCAAAAATAACTTCACCTACAAAAATGAGTTGCTCATTCATATCCTTGATACCAACAAGAAAGTGACCGTATCATCTTCCTCTTGCATAATCTTCAAATCCAGCTCTTTATGCAACAATACAATTTTAGCCTCATTATGACTTGCATTAAGACAAGTCAGAGTATCATAATGTGAGGAGTACTATTGTGCTTCACAACTAATGCAATCAATGCATGAGCCTACGTATCTCTTATATCCAAATGACATTCCTCAATCGCGGTCAAAACAACTCTAGTAGCAATAGATCTGACAGAGTCTACAATATCCTCGGCAGAGCATGTATCCACAGAAGGCAGACATACATCAATGTCTTGCACAACATTCTAGACGCCCTTGGACACAAGAACATGCGTCATCATGTAATCCCACATCATTGAATAACTATTCCTGTCCAATTTTTCATCAACAGTAAACATCTTGAAACATCATTTATACTTCTTGGTTAAGTAGACTTTGACCTAGTTATTAGGAGCAAAATGAGTCCCAATAATCTTTGCCACATTTGCTTATAGATTACAAGCAAGGGGATCAATCTATATTCATGTACAAACACACCAAAGGGCTTAAAAGAAACAACTCCAAATATGTCCATAAAAGTTTGGCTATAATCACTTACAGATACAAAGGAGGAGTAAAGCTATTTCACCGAGTGTAAACGATCTAAATAACCAAAAAAAAAAAAGATGTAACAAAAAAAAAGCATGTGCAAGAGAATCGGGATACAAGTTAGCCCCTACAAAGCCATTAGTAACCCAAAGTTCATCCAAAATTTGTAAGAAAGTTACTCCAAGTGGATTATCTCTAGTGAGAGTTCTCTTGGAAATGAGTTATTGTCAACCATAGCGAGTGATTGCACCT
Organism: Adiantum capillus-veneris; assembly: GCF_014529385.1. Classification (NCBI taxonomy): domain Eukaryota; kingdom Viridiplantae; phylum Streptophyta; class Polypodiopsida; order Polypodiales; family Pteridaceae; genus Adiantum; species Adiantum capillus-veneris. Next base: position 6,997,988 of record NC_140935.1, on the reverse strand, counting down.
AATGTGAAAATTGCTCTGAAAGAGAAAAAAACGAACTAGGACTAACACGTGCTATGTACCAAAACCCGAAGAGCATTGTAAGGGAAGTGTTTGACAAAAAAATTTACTTACAAAAATTTTGCACAAAAGGACAAAATTGCATGTAGAGTTTGTAGTGGAAACGAAGGCCGAAATGAGTCCAAATCGAAATTTCGAGCTACTTAACCAAAGCTCACCTAATTCGGAGAAAGTGAGCATGGGGTGCTGGTGATTATGCTCAAGAGGACGCAACCTACTCTGATATCGATTGTTGAAATTAGGATTGCAGGGATACACACACTTGGAGAAGACAAACAAGCTCAAGGCACACACAAGAGAGTGTGTTGCTGCTTAGCGCGCAAATAGAAAGATAAGTTGGTCCTAGAGTGATGGGCGTATATACAATTGAGGGGGGGGGGGGGGATAACCTCCTAGTAAAGGAAAAAGTGCCCCATCAATCCTAAGTGTGTTCACACACATCACTAGAACACATATATGGTAACAATTATCTTGAAACAAAATGGTTCGCCTATTTCAACACAAGTGCTTTATCCCTTCATTAGAAGGATTATTGGATCAAGATTATAGTAGTTCAAGTCTAGGTCAGTTTTATGAATCTCTTATCCTAAAAGTGGCTTATCGACTACCAATTACTTGTATCAATCGTGTCTTACTTGTGAAGAAGCCACTTTAGTTAGCGACAATATCTGAGACAACGAGTTTCAATAAACAAGGTAAGAGAAACTTTAGGCCTGCAAATAAAGACACCCTAAGCTTTAGGAGCTGGGTGTTAGAAGGCAGTAAATGTTTAGAAGGAGTCAAGTTTGATAGCAAAGTAGGTTTGATGTTTTCTAACGTTGACAGAACTTTAAAAACAACTCCTCTCTCTACAAGACAAATGTACAGAATATTAAGATTCCAACAACTTCATCAATTTTTTATGGTAGAAACTGATTTACTGAGCCAATTTCAAATCCTTTCTCATTGCCATTAAGAAAGAAATGCCACATTTTATTTATATTTATATTTCAAATTAATAGAGACCAGTTAAGTTCCTTCTCATCCAAATTTGAGAGGGTAATTTCTCAGGCTGGATGAAGCAAGCCTATCTTTTCCCAAGCCCTAGTACCTCGTAAGGCGGCATGGCACTCCACCTTTGATTCAACCTAAAAGAGATGCCTGACCAGAGATAACTAATCATAGTCCATTGTGGATCTTGCGCTCAAAGGCACTACTGCGTTATACATAAGATCCAACATGTTAGTATCAACATAGAGGATTGATATCTTTCTCTAGACTTTGCGTTCGATATCATCTGCAGTTTTGCAACACAAGACCGAGTTCTATGTGCAGTTTGGTGTCTACGCTCATAAGTTGTGGAGGTTAAGAGTTAATGAAGCACCTTCCTTTTTTCTTTTTTTTCGACACACCATAGGGCCCACAGGGGGAGGTGCTTATCCCTTCCAAATATTAGCCATGTTACATGGTCGGGCAAGGGCCGCGTACCATCGGGCAAGAGCCACGCGTAGGCATCACCATGGCCACCTAATTGATGCACCACATGCTGGGAACGGCGGAGAGAACTCGTAGCAACCAGCTAGGAACCTCCTCCTCGGGTGACCCACCCGAGGATGAGGATGCACTCGAGTGTCCAAGGGCAAGAGCCCTAGCAACGTGAACACCAGGTGAGCACAAGGTGTCCCTCTAGAGTGTGACCCAACGGGGGATTTGAACCCACAACCCATAGGTTGAGAGGCCAAAGCCTTACCGTTAGACCAACTCTTTGGGGACAATGAAGCACCTTCCTTGCTTCTGACATTGCCCAAAGATCCTGGATTCTCCTCACTATCACGGGCCGATGATTCTACAACAAGAGAAAAACCATAGAGCACATCTTCCGCAAACCCACATGGAGCTCTCTCTCTCTCTCTCTCTCTCTCACCCAAGTGATAGAATGGTATAACCTGAATGGTATAACCTTTCTATCACCCAGGTGTGGTGGATTGGTTACGCCATTTCCCTCTTGAATAACATGTCTTGAGTTCAACTCTCCTCGTCGGATAGATCTTTAAGGTCTCTTGGGGTAGTTTCCTACGACGTTAAAGGAATCTTCTTCTTCTTCTTCTTCTTCTTCTTCTTCTTCTCTCTCTCTCTCTCTCTGTGGAAAAAATAAGAGGAGAATAGAGGCAACTGCTCCCAACTGTACCCCTTTGCTTCATCCAAAACGCCAACATCCACAAGAGTCAAGAGGTACCTTGCCATCATCGTTGTATGCAAATTAAAAAAAAAAGGCATATGCTGCAAGCTCCAAGCTAGGAACAAAATATAGATTAGGAAAAGGATAAAATGTATTTCTCAGCATTTGACATGGTGGAGTTTGTAATGTATTGCTGAGCATTACTACCCTCAAGGCGGTGCTCGCCACAACACAAACATGTCAAAACATTCATATGGGGACACAAATTTTCGCCTAAACATCTATGCATCTGGCATAGCTGTTCATACTTGCTCATCCTCTCGACATGCTTGGCTTTACAATGACTGTATTCAATAAGAAGGCACTTAACTAAGAACATACCTGGCTACCAATGCTAATTGTTTGGGATTCTAGATCTACTTGGCACACCTCTCCACAAGAATGAAAATCAATTATAAAACTACTTAGTGCAAGCAGCAGCCCCCCTTTTGTCGAGCAAATCTTCAAAAAGAACTTCACATGCTGTGTGCGCTAAAATAGTGCTGGACCAGATGTGAGTGACATATGGAGTCTATATTCAAATAGATAAAGAATATAGTTTTGACAACATAAGTACATGATTTAAGGTAGGTACACTTTGAAAAGAATACCAAACAATCGTGCACTTTGCCAAATTCAACTAATTTGACGAAGTCATATAACCTCCAAGAGCTTCATGTTCCTCATTGTATTACAAACGAAATTTCACCATTGTCGAAGTGATCATTGCATTCCAACTGTAATAAGGATGTCATGAGCTTCAGCATTTGAGGCTGCACTCTTTCAAGATGGCTGATTTCAGCAAGTTGTCAAAACGACATGCAATGTCTTCTACAAAACCACACCAGAGCACTGATTAACAGCATATGGCATCCTTATTGCACGAGCATTGATTTATCGTCTTTACACGAAAAAGATTCATCGTCTTTACACGAAAAAGATATTGCATGGTGCTTTAAGATATTTCAGATATATTTACTAGCACATACAGCTATTCCACGCTCACTCGATCACTTAAATCAAGACAGAATTGATGCAACGAAATCTGAAAGCCTTCCATCGGATCATCAAATGCTTCAACATAATGAAACCAATATCAGGTGGCACCCATCCACTCCGCTAAAGTTGGTGTTGAGACGCCCACATTGCGCATGTCAATTAAATTAGCTGCTCCAGAAAACACAACTATTTGAGATAATGGCAGCATTTAATCTCACAAGAACACTTCTTTTTCAATTCAAAAAGGTTAGAAACCAGTTATCTTCAGTAACTTTTCCACCTTCAGTTAAAATACAGCACGACTCCACTACAGAAAACTCTCATGACAACCTTTCATGCCCTAAATGCAAAGGCTCATCTCCTATGGAGCATCCAGAACATACCCTCATGTACTTCAGGACTTGCAGCGCCCGTTGCATCAGATAATACTATCACATTGGGGTAGTCATGTGCCACAGCATCAAAGACCGTCTGCCGGATGCAATTAGGGGTTTGAACACCTGAAAATGGAGGAAACTAATCAAGTTTATTCAATCGATTGTTGAGTTGAAGTAATTCCAAAAGGCTAGAGGAGAGGGTAAGTTGATCATACCAACAACAATCACAGTTTCTATTCCAGCTGAATGTAGGACCAAGTGCATATTCGTCCCAAAAAAAGCACTGAAACGATATTTCACAATGACCTGGTCTTCAGGTTGGAATTCCAGACCATCTACAAGTTCAGCTCCTACTGTTCCTTTCACCGTAGGCCCAGTTTCTCCCACCGCATAATGATGCCGTCGAAATCTCTCAACATCTCTTCCACTCGCATGATGTTCTCGTTTGACCTAAAACATAGTGGCAGAGAAATAAATTTATCAGTAACCCTTGCCAATGTTCTAAAAAACTTGATTTTTTAAGGCAAGCACTTATCAACATAATATACCTAGATGAGTCCAAGGAAAACCTGAGGGAAAAGTCAAGATTGACCTTTTTTGACCCCAAGAGTTTAATCGAAGTTATAGACTCATGGTAGTCATCCACAAGACAATCAAACAGTCTGCTCCATTATGCATAGTATTGACTAAATGCTAAGGCATCCCTACTAAAGTCGTTAATGGACGAGTGGGTGTAGAACTAGGTAGCAACCTATGCTCCCACAGACACACACACACACACACACACACACACACGAGCTTACATCAATATGAACATTGGCATACTGAGTTTCTGTAATGGCTCTAGAGATGGACAGACTTAACAATAAGGAAGCCTAGCACTAAAAGAGGCAGTAAATAGATAATACAAAAATTTGGTAGTCACTAAGGTATACTGACCACTAAAGATAGAAAAATAACCCATAAAAGCAAGTTGTAACTGGGATGAAAACATAAAAATGAGAAATCTGCACGTCCAATACGACTATACCCCCAGTTTGTTAAGTGCTTTGAGGGAGGGCCCACACACCTCATGAAGGATGAGTGTCAAAGGGATCGAAGGCTGCAGCATAGCTAATAATTTTGTTCCAATTTGAATGATTTACTGGTCTCCTTTGTAGACATGATAGATGAGGATGAAAAGCATGCAGATGAAGCATACGCTTATCAAAATGATGATTTGGCTGAAAATGCAGCTACCTACCACCTCCTTATGAGTAAAATGCAAGTCAAAGGTAAGACTCCAAACTGCCACCAAACCACCTCCAGCTGGGCAGCATCAAGCATGCATGCAAGAGCTCTTGAATGTCAACTCCCTGGCAGGCAGGCTGCGAAGAATCCATGTGCAAGGGGTGTTAAGAAAGCCACCTCAGGTGAACCCTGAAGATGAGTTCATAGCCAAAAAATACAAACTTCGGTCCTAAGGGAGCGAAGTAGCATAAGATAATGTATATAAAGTGCTTCTCAAATAGCTGAAGCCTCATCCACATCAATGGGGCCTTTGTCATAACCTATATCCAGCAGTGTAGCTCTCGTTTGCAAAGCACTACCACGCCCCCTAAGCCCAATGAAGTGTTGTGTCTTATACACATCCTATGTAGTGACTCCAAGTGGTAGTCCTGTACTCCGTACGGAAATCTGCCATGTTAGCATATGTGTCCCCCCTCCACTTATTGGCTTGACATGTCATCGCATTTGTGACATACTTCCCTCTAATCGTCCTCGATTACACTTGCAAAACAAACAGTAAACAAAGAAATAGCTCAGTAGACACCGACTCTATGCTTACATATTTGACCACTTCAAACGATGCACTTCCCCAAAGACACAAGTCACTAAACAATCACAATCACATTCACATCACTATATCCCCATCGGCATCTTAGACAGAACCGGGATTATTATGACTTATTTGGCCATCACATCGAGACCACACCAATCATTTACGATGTCTTGATGTACTAAAGCTCGTCACTCCGAATTCACATTACAAGACAAAATGCTGCAGTCATTTCATCATTAACAAATAAACCAAAACAACAATTGAAAGAGTACACGTTTCAATTAGTTCGTTACGCCTAGTGTGCCGTAGCTCTCGGCGTAGTTCTGTGCCCAGAGGTAATGGCCCCAAAGTCTGGCACCCCTTTCGGTATTTATTTTTATATTAATGCTTAGAGCAAAGTTACAACTCCCGCAGGCCCTCTCTGCTCAAAAGCTCGTCAACTAACTAAGGGAAAGAGTGGCCTCGGGTTCATATTTAAAGGCCCTTGGCCTTCAAACTCAAAAGCAGGTAAATGAAAAGCTTCTAACTCAAAAGCTTCTAGCCTAAACGCTGCCAACGTGAATCGCGGAAATCCGTACAGCATGCCACATGGCACAGCCAACGCATTTCAAGAGATTCCGTACTACTGCCACGTCAGCATGCCAACACAATTTGCGGGATCTCCGTACTGCTTTGCCACATCATCGGTATATGTTGCCACGTCATCAATTTGTGACAGACCCGAAAGAGTGGTTCTGGCGGGATCCTTTCTCTTCAGCCGATCACCCAAGAACTCCCTTTTTCCAGTACACAACTCGCTTGGGGCGCCACATACTGGCAGCACGGAGAGGCTCGTCCTACTGCAGCACTTCACTGGTAGGAGGAGGGTCTCACAGCCAAGTTCTTGTCAGGTTTTTGGGAGCGGTTGTGGGACAGAAGGCAGCCGAGGAGAGTTACTATGTTTCAGTGGCTAGTTGCACACAGAGTTACAGTAGTTGGGAGTTGGTTAGTATACAGCAGATTCTCAGCAGCATGTGCAGCTTGCGGCCATCCTCTGGTGTAAGGTGCAGCGGAAGTGTATGTTGAACTTTGCTCAAGATGAGTGCTCCGAACTGTACTCAAGGTTTCCTTTTACTTACGGAAGGGAGAGCCTTCCGTTCCTCTAGTGAGAGAGTGCAAATGATCACAAAGAAAGTGGATAAACACTCTGAGGGAAGGTGCTGAGACTAAGAGATAGAGAGAGAAGAATACGACACCAGTAAGTTGTCAAACCCTCCTCCAAGGGCCCCGCTCTCTATGGCAAGAGAGGTCTACTTATGATTGCACAATCTGGTACAAGATGCTAATGCAAAATTAAGTGGTGCTATGTCGAGGCCGAGGGTGGTGCCAACGATGACGAGACTAGGGCTGAAAACTGAATGCTGAGAAATGCTTTGCGAATCTGCAACTGTCGACGATGACGGGGCCGATCTGCTATGTTCTGGGCTGTTCCTTGTCAGCTGAATTTGCTATATCTCCTGCTGAATATACTGTGTAAAAACGCTAAGATGCTGCTGTCTGCAAATCGCTGATCTGAGGGTACAAAAAACGCTGGCTCTGCTAGGTTTCAAACGCTGGATTTGCAGGCTTGGATTGCTGTGTTCAAAAACGCTGCCACACTGGGTTCAAAAACGCTGGATGGTTTGCTTGAAAACGCTGGTACAGGGGGATGCAATAGCGCTGTCCAAGGGCTGAATTCGCTGGTCCGATGGCTTCAAAAACACTGGAGATGCTGCTGAAAAACACTGGCCTTTGTTGCTAAAAAACGCCAGGTCCTTGTAGAGTCTTGCTTGAGAGAGAGTCAGAGAGATACCTGCTGCAAGTGGCTTGCCTGTGCACTCCTGCCTCTTCTGCCAGATAGTGCTAGCGCTGGTTTTCTTATATATTATCTTACTCATTTTGCCCTACCCAATTTCCCAACAAAAGTCACTTAATAAATAAGTGAAATGTCAAAAATAGGAAAAATAGGTTCTGTGCACTGGAAAATGCTCTTGATGGGTTCTGAAGGATTCTGATGGTGATGTTGATGATCATGCTGTGTGCAACCAAAGGATATGTATCTAATCTAAGTGTCTGGACATGCACAGTCTACGAACACACTCACAAAAGTGCCAGATCACTTCCTATTCTAGATTGACTGACTAAACTGAACCCTGGTCATGTTGTAGCTTGTCCACGGACACATAGGGTTGGATGTGTCACGTGACATCCCCTCCTTTTCAAAGTGAGGTACGGGTACCGAACTGTATGGCGTCGAGGGAGATCGCCAACAGGGTCTGGAATCCTGGAAAGGACTCTTCGCCGGCCCACTCTGATGCGTGGGTCATGCGATAGTTGAACTTCATAAAGGTTTGCAATGCTTGCTTCTATGGACCGCGCTGAAAGCGACAGTCTTCTGTGGCTCCTTCAATGCTTCAACTTTGTCCATAGTCATGCTTCTACCTTCTTCAAGAATCTCCGAGGATGAAAATTCCTGAAACCACTTCCAACACAAAAACATGAACATACCCATTCCATGTAAAGTGACTGGAAAAAATCTCGTCTTCTCTAAAGACTGTGCATGCAATGTAGATGAACATAGAGACGGAATGCCAAACCGTTCATCAAACACACGCAAACAATGGGGTCGAATCTTAACTTGCTGATCTAAATCAATCAAATGTGGCAATTCACAATGGAAATGCCTATGCTTGATGCTCAATCCTTCTTGTGCTCTTTCGAAAACTGTGTCATGCCAAGGAAGAGACATGGAATGTGAATTCTTTGAATGCAAACATTTCATCTTTCGATGAGTAATCCGCATACATCCGTGCTCATTGATGAGTGAATCGTGTTCAACGTACAATATGTTATGCCTAAAAAGGGATCACGTAAGGACGGTGACTAAAATACAGGAAAGCATCACGAATGAAACACTCGAACAATGCGTGCTGACTAATCATTCGTATACATAATACTTCCTATGGGGGTTCGCTGGACCTAGTGTCACGTGACACATCCCAACCCTATGTGTCCGTGGACAAGCTACACCATAGCAAGGTTTTCGTCAAGTCCAGTCAAGTTAGATTAGAAGTGATCTGGCACTTTTGTGAGTCTATTCGTAGACCGAGCATGCCCAGTCACTCAGTGTAGATGCATATCCTCTGGTTGCACCTTGCATAAGCATAAGCATTTCCATCAAATTCCTTCAGAGTCAGTTTGGTGATTTTTCAATGACTTTATCCCATTTTTTCCTATTTTTGACATTTTTCACTTATTTATTAAGTGACTTTTGTTGGGTACTCAGTAGGGCAAATTGGGTAAGTTAATATATAAACAAACCCAAGTTAGCACAAATTGGCAGATGAGCAAAGACACAGCAGGCTTCCCCAAGCAACAGGTGTCCCACCCTCTCTCAGCAAGACCCATCCTTTACAACCCAACGAGATTGTTCTGTCGTAGGCAAAACAACTCTAATAGCAGCATTCCTTGCAACAAGACCTCCAACATCCTCAACGTCGCCTGCATCCTCAGAACTAGGACGTACATCAATGCCCTGCTCAATATTCCAGACACCCTTTGACACAAGAACATGTTGCATCATGTAAGCCCATATAGGATAATTGTCCCCATCCAACCTGTCCTCAGCAGCAAACATCTTGAACACATCTGTGTTGTTGTCAACCATGGTAAATGCTGCACCTAATGTGAAAACTGCCCGAAAAGAGGAGAAACGGAGCGGGAACAACACGTGCTATATAGCACAAACCGTAGAAGATTGTAAGGCACCTATTATGCAAAAAATGGCACTGACAGAAATTTTGCACAAAATGACTACCATCAAGATCGAAGGTAACTTGAAGCACTCCTCGGTGGCGGGCACCAAAACACTGTTGGGAAATAAAAAGATATTGCACGATTGTTCATAAAGCATTGGTACCCCCTTTGTGGTTTGCCAAAGTCCATTGTTTCAGATAGGGATGTTAAGTTTACGTCCAACTTTTGGCGTGCACTCTTTGAAAATTTTGGCACAAAGTTGAATTTTTCATCCGCTTTTCATCCACAGTCAGATGGTCAAACGGAAATTTATAATCAGTTGGCTTTTGATGTGTTGAAGTCTTATGTTCATGATCAGCAGTCTCAATGGGAGCTCTATCTTCCATTGGTTCAGGCTATTCTCAATGATTCCTTATCTTCTGCTATGGTCGAACTCCATATGAGGCAGCTTATGTGTCTCTGGACAAGCTACACCATAGCAGGGTTTCCGTCAAGTCCAGTCAAGTTAGATTAGAAGTGATCTGTGTCACGTGACACATCCCAACCCTATGTGTCCGTGGACAAGCTACACCACAGCAAGGTTCAGTCAGTCAAGTCAAGTCTAGAATAGCAGTGATCTCGCACTTTTGTGAGTCTATTCGTAGACCGTGCATGCCCAGTCACTTAGCATAGATGCATATCCTCCGGTTGCACACAGCATTAGCATCAGTTAGGGGAATTTTCCAGTGCAATTAGCCTATTTTATTATTTTTGGTTATTTTCACTTATTATTTTTAAGTGACTTTCCAACAAAAGTAGGTAGGGCAATTTTGCTAAGTTAATATATAAGCAAACCCAAGTTAGCACTTTCTGGCAGAAGAGGCAGCAGGAGCTTCCCGCTCAACAGGCAACTTCTCAGCAGTACCCCCCAGCACCCCCAGCGTTTGGATCCGCATCCTCGTCGGGCAAGTCCCTATCTCTGGCGTTTTCCCTCTTTGCAGTTACCGCCGGCAGCATCAGGTTCCTAGCATCTCCCCCTTGCATGATCGCCCCATAGTACCATTCAGCCCAGCGTTTTTCATCACAAAAACGCCAGCCTAGACCTCAGCTTTTCCAGCATTTTCAGCCCCAACACCAACGCTAAGATACCTGCAGCTTCAGCAGTGACAAAACGCAGGAATTCAGCCTTAGACACAGAAGCAGAACTCCCCCAAGTTGGTTGCAAATGTTCCCCCATTTTCAGCCATAAAAACGCAGCCAAAACAATCATTTTCAGCCACCAAAACAGTCCCAAAATTCAGCGAATAAAAGAACTCAGATTTCAGCCATCAAGTCGTCGCCGTCATCACCGTCGTCGTCATCGGCATAGTCCCATTGCATTCGCATTGTACACCTTTGTGCAATCAAAGTAGACCACTCTCGCCAACGAGAGTGGGGCCTTCAGAGGAGGGTTTTACAACCTCTCGGTGTCGTATCTCTTCTCTCTCCTTCTCTCAATCTCATTCACTTGCACGCACAATATCCACTCACTTGGTTCGTGATCATAGCACTCTCCATAAGACGGAAAGCTCTCTCTTTCCCTTAGAACTAAAAGGAACCTTGAGCAATAAGGATCACTAATCTTGAGAAAATACAACATTCATTCCACTGCACCTTACATTGGTATCAGAGCTTTGGAAGTGTTCTGCATTACTCAAGGAAAGAACCACAAGAATTGTTTTTGCTTGTTGCAATCGCACGAACCCAAGTTTACTTGGGCATGGCGATTCCTAATCGTGTTTTGTTGAAGAGTGACAGGAATCCCAAGAAAGAAGGGCTTGTCCAACCTCCCCTTGTGTGTGAGGATTCTAGGTACTAATCCTTAATTAAGTACTTAAACTCATGATTAAGACTTAAGAAACTTGAATTGTACTCAAGACAAGACTTAGAAGACTCTGTGTTTGATTGATTGAATGTGTGATACAAGGGCTCCTTATATAGGAGACGAAGAGACATAAATAACGTCTCCTGGTGAAGAGACATGACTTTAGACGTAAAGACACATCCTTTCGGCGAAGAGCTGCAACCATTGGGCGAAGAGTCGCGCCTGTAGAGCGAAGGGGTGTGACCAGTCGTCGAAGTAGTGTGGCTTTTGGCGAAGAGACACGTCCTTTGGGCGAAGGGGTGTGACCATCCAAGCGCAGGGATCCTCCTTGGCATGGCACTTCGCGTATCTGCAACTAGGAGTAGATGTATTGCTGTTAACATAGTCACAATCGTGACACTGTGTCTCTTTTCACTCATTGAGAGCGGACCGTGCACTTAGCGGCCGGCCAATCGACGTAAGGTGGGAAAAAGCAACCTTGGTGTGAGCGCAAGGCCGCCAAGGGGTGCGCCCGCAGAAAAGGGTAGAGCTCGGGTGAAGAGAAGATCCTTCTCAACGCGATTTGCAAGCGAAAGAAACCCTCAAGAACCCCAAGAACCCAAGACCCTCAAGACTCAAGAACCTCAAGAACCTCAAGAACCCAAGATTCTCACGAATCAAGGACCTCAAGACCCTCAAGAACCCAAGTTCCTCGCGAGCTTAAGACCCCAAGATCATAGTGCATGGTCGTCACCCGAAGCGGAATGGATACTTCGCATACAGGTGATGAGCATGAGAGAGGCAACGAAGACTCATTCCCACCCGGAGATGATTTCTTCAACCCTCCCCCTTCGCCATCTATGCCAAACCCTATGGAGGCAGTGGTCAAGCAGATGATGGCCATGATGGATAGACAAGAAGCAAATCGCCTTGCTCTTGCCGCAAAACAAGAAGAAAATCGACTTGCTTTCGAACGCGAGCGCGATGAACGAGAAGCTCAAAGGGAGATTCGTCATCAAGAATTTATTTCCCACATCCTAGCTTCGAAGACCGAACCACCCAAAGATCGTGGGAGTTCCTCTCGTGGTGCAAGCCACGACGCGGATTCCAACCATCCAGTCACAGAAAAGTTGATTTTCAGTAAGTATGACGATAAGATGGATGCTACAGTTATTCATTCTTGGTTGCATCAATTTAATGCTTATTTTGCGACAACTAAGAAGACAGGAAATAGCAAAGTTTTGACGGAAGCTATGTACCTTGCCGGTGATGCCATCAATTGGTACCACGCATGGCAAGAGGCACAGCTAGCCACGCACCTTGAGGCAGCCAACGATTTCACGCCCCTCTCTTTTAGTTGGGCTGATTCCAAGACAAGCTCAAGGCGCGGTTTATGCCACCTCAGTACCTGGCACGATTGAAGGACGATTGGCGCGCTCTCAAGCAAAATGGTATGCCGGTTATGTCTTTTTCTAATCGTGTGTTGCAGCTAGGTACCCAATTACGCATGTCGGATGATGAGCGCAAAGAGGCTTTTCTCTTTGGATTGGACGAGTATATCAAGTACGATGTCGAGGTACTCGATCCAATCGATCTCAACAAGGCGGTAGCGATTGCTCTTGCACAAGAGATGAAGCACAACAAGGGAAAGCCTAAGGAGAACAAGACTTCCACAAGTATCTCGCAGACTTCTCAGAACCCTCAGAACAGTAAGAATGGTAAAAATGGTAAGAATGATAACTCTTCTAACCAATCTACCAACAGTATCTCATCAAAGAATTCTTCCAATGAATCTAAGGGTAAGGCTAACACAACTGCTAAACCTAAGCTTACTCCAGATGAAAAGGTAGCACAAGGAATCGTAGGAGGTTACATCACATCGGAAGAACAAAGCACTTATTCTAAGGAAGGTCGTTGTTTTCATTGTCACATTAAGGGTCACATAAAACGAACATGTCCTAAGCTTGAAACGAATGAATTTAAAGAACCCACAGCACCCACTACATCTGTCAATGCATTGAATGATAACACGATTGTGCCCAAAGTTTCTCAGGAACCTCCCATTGATGATTCTCTCATTAAATGTTATGGTCGTACGTCGGGGCACCGTTTTGTCATATTGGTTGACCCAGGTAGTATGCATGATGTGATCAGTTCCTCTCTTGTTGAGAGAGCCCGCCTCGAAGTTGGTCCGAGATCTCCTATCGAGGTCTTTGGCTTTCGTCCTGGTATGGACGCTCTCATCACAGAGGAATGCCTTGATGTGTTGTTTGCAATCCAACTGACTGCCTTCACTAGAAGATTTGTTGTTTCTCCTCTCTCAGGATGTGATATGATTTTAGGCATTAAGTGGTTTCGTGAGACTGATGCTATCATAAAATTTGAGGCTAACACTATAACTCTCAATGCCGACAGTGATTCTCCTACTGTCTTTCATGGAGTGGATACTTCTCCTTCTCCATCTCTCATTGCCAATATGCAGGACAAGGTTGAAAGGATTCAAGATAAGGAGACTCTCTCAGTCTGTTTTTCTCCACACCATGACACACAGAACTTGCATGTTTATGAGAAGCATGATGATTTGAAGGATAATGATTTGCATGATGATTCGGATGAAAAAGACAAGCATGATGATTTGCATGAAGATGATGTGATTGTTCACAAGGATGATGTGTTAGTTACTGCTTTTTCTAGCGAAGCTAACCTCGTTGTAGATTCGATCAATCACCAAGAATCGATCTTAGCTTTCGAGCCGAGGTCCACAGATCCCCCACTGGAAGATTCGATAGATCCGGAAGAAGCGATCTTGGCTCTCGAGCCTTGATCCAAAGAACCCTCACCAGAAGTATTATGTGTTCGCATGATTGATACGCACGCATTGTTCGAGTGTTTCATTCGTGAAGGTTTCCTGTATTTTAGTCAGCATCGTTATGTGATTCCTTTTCCTAGGCATGACATACTGTATGTTGAGCACGTTTCTCTCATGGATGAGCACGAATGTATGCGGATTGTTCGTGAAAAGTTGAAAAGTTTGTATGTCAAGAAGTCACATTCCATGTTTCTTCCTTGGCATGACACAGTTTCCGAAAGAGCACATGATAGTATGAGCACCAAGCATGGGCATTTCCATTGTGATTTGCCACAGTTGATTGATTTTGATCAAACAGAAAAGATTTGACCTCATTGTTTGCATGTGTTTGATAAACGGGTTATCACTCTGTCTCTATGTTCATCTACATTGCATATACAGTCTTTAGAGAAGACAAGATTTTTTTCCTTCACTTTACATAGAATGGGTATGTTCATGGTTTTGTGTTGGAGATGGTTTCAGGAATTTTCAACCATGGAGATTCTTGAAGAAGGAAGAAACACAACTCTAGACGAAGTTGAAGCATCAAAGGAGCCACAGAAGACTTTGAGTAGCTTTCGGCGCCGCCCAAAGAAGCAAGCGTTGCAGACCTTTATGAAGTTCAAGTACCGCACGACCCACACATCAAAGTGGGACGACGAAGAGTCCCTTCCAGGATTCCAGATGTTGTTGGCGATCTCCCTCGACGCCATACAGTTCGGTACCAGTACCTCACTCTGAAAAGGAGGGGATGTCACGTGACACATCCCAACCCTATGTGTCCGTGGACAAGCTACACCACAGCAGGGTTCAGTCAGTCAAGTCAAGTCTAGAATAGCAGTGATCTGGCACTTTTGTGAGTCTATTCGTAGACCGTGCATGCCCAATCACTTAGCATAGATGCATATCCTCCGGTTGCACACAGCATGATCATCGGAATTCCCATCAAAATCCATTAGCATCAGTTAGGGGAATTTTCCAATGCAATTAGCCTATTTTTCTATTTTTGGTTATTTTCACTTATTATTTTTAAGTGACTTTCCAACAATAGTAGGTAGGGTAATTTTGCTAAGTTAATATATAAGCAAACCCAAGTTAGCACTTCCTGGCAGAAGAGGCAGCAGGAGCTTCCCACTCAACAGGTAACTTCTCAGCAGTACCCCCCAACACCCCCAGCGTTTGGATCCCCATCCTCGCCGGGCAAGTCATAGTTACAAGGAATGGCTATTTTCAGGTCTCCGTAGACGTGAGTATTTGAAACAGGGAATGGCATTACATGGATGTTTCCGTTCCCTGTTCCCTGTTCCGATTTCCCGTTCCGGGTAACTATGGGGCAAGTCCCCATCTCTAGCGTTTTCCCTCTTTGCAGTTACCGCCGGCAGCATCAGGTTCCCAGCATCTCCCCCTTGCATGATCGCCCCATAGTACCATTCAGCCCAGCGTTTTTCATTGCAAAAACGCTACCTCTGCAACAGCGTTTTTCATCACAAAACGCCAGCCTAGACCTCAGCTTTTCCAGCGTTTTCAGCCCCAACACTAACGCTAGGATACCTGCAGTTTCAACAGTGACAAAACGCAGGAATTCAGCCTTAGACACAGAAGCAAAACTCCCCCAAGTTGGTTGCAGATGTTCCCCCATTTTCAGCCATAAAAACGCGGCCAAAACAGTCATTTCAGCCACCAAAACAGTCCCGAAATTCAGCGAATAAAAGAACTCATATTTCAACCATCAAGTCGTCGTCGTTATCACCGTCGTCGTCATCGGCATAGTCCCATTGCATCAGTCCATTGCATTCGCATTGTACACCTTTGTGCAATCAAAGTAGACCACTCTCGCCGACGAGAGTGGGGCCTTCGGAGGAGGGTTTTATAACCTCTCGGTGTCGTATCTCTTCTCTCTCCTTCTCTCAGTCTCATTCACTTGCACGCACAATATCCACTCACTTTGTTTGTGATCATAGCACTCTCAATAAGACGGAAAGCTCTCTCTTTCCCTAAGAACTAAAAGGAACCTTGAGCAATAAGGATCACTAATCTTGAGAAAATACAACATTCATTCCGTTGCACCTTACAATCTGGCACTTTTGTGAGTCATCGTAGACCGTGCATGCCCAGTCACTCAGTGTAGATGCATATCCTCTGGTTGCACCTTGCATAAGCATAAGCATTTCCATCAGATTCCATCAGAGTCAATTTGGAGATTTTTCAAATGACTTTATCCCATTTTTCCCTATTTTTGACATTTTTCACTTATTTATTCAGTGACTTTTGTTGGGTACTCAGTAGGGCAAATTGGGTAAGTTAATATATAAACAAACCCAAGTTAGCACAAATTGGCAGATGAGCAAAGACACAGCAGGCTTCCCCAAGCAACAGGTGTCCCACCCTCTCTCAGCTAGACCCTCTCCAATCCCTTGGTGAGGCCCTCCCTTCCCTTGGCGTTTCCAGGATCAGCATCGCCATCCCTCAACACTCAGGCCTGGCGTTTCCATTCTCCACTGGCAATAGCCCCCCCAAGAACTACTAACGCCAGCCAGCAGTCATCAGGAGTAGCGTTTTCCCCCTTCAAGCTTACAGCAGCCAGCGTTTTTTGGGATCGTTAAAGATCAGCCCTTGCAGCGTTTTTGCTTCACGCATTATAGCGTTTTGTTGTCAACCACAGAAGACCTGCAGCCAGCGTTTTTCTCAGCCCTGGAACAACCCAAAACGCAGCCCAAATCTGCAGCTATGTCAGCGTTTTTTCTTCACCAATTCAGCCCCTACAGAGACAGTCAAATTCAGCCGACAAAACAGTCATTTTCAGCCTTAGGACAGCAGTAGAAAACAACCTATTTCAGCCCCCAACAGTCCATGAAAATCAGCAGATAGAAGATCCCAATTTTCAGCCACGAAGTCGTCGTCGTCATCGCCGTCGTCGTCATCGGCATAGTCCCATTGCATCAGTCCATTGCATACGCATTGTACACCTTTGTGCAATCAAGTAGACCACTCTCGCCGACGAGAGTGGGGCCTTCGGAGGAGGGTTTTACAACCTCTCGGTGTCGTATCTTTTCTCTCTCCTTCTCTCAGTCTCATTCACTTGCACGCACAATATCCACTCACTTTGTTCGTGATCACAGCACTCTCCATAAGACGGAAAGCTCTCTCTTTCCCTAAGAACTAAAAGGAACCTTGAGAAGTAAAGATGACTAATCTTGAGAAAATACAAGTCATTCCGCTGCACCTTACACCTAGGCTCGAGAGCCACGATAGGTTCTTCGTGATCGATCGAATCCGCCTGTGGGGGTGCTGTGGACCTCGACTCAGTGTAACAGGGAACGGGGGAAACACAGCCCAAACGTTCCGAAACGGCGTTCCGGACGAGTCTCGTTCCCGAAACGAAGATGGGAACGGAACGCCGTTCCGGAACGAGGTGTAACCGGAACAGTGTTCCGGCGGTGTTCCGAATGGGGGGAACGAGATGGAACATGAGGCAGAAAGGCGGAACGCGGGGCGGAACGGGCAAAAGTAGGCATTTAGGGAAAAAAAAGTGGGCTTTTGGGGGCAGATTTGGGGTTGTTCGGGGAACATATTTGGTGCACTTTGAGGGCAGGTTAGGGGGCAGTTTTGAGGTTGTTTAGGAGTTTATTTGGGACTAAGCTGAATGGAGATAATTCAAGTCTTAGTTTAGGTGGACCATTCCGGCCCCGTTCCCGTTCTGCCCCCCCTCCTCCTCCCGGTTCCCATCCCGTTCCGAACCCTCCCATTCCCGTTTCGGGTAACTATGCCTCGACTCAAAAGCCAAGATTGATTCTTCCTGAGGGGGTTCTTCCTGAGGGAGTTCTTCCTGAGGGGGTTCCTCGGACCTCGACTCGAGAGCCAAGATCAGTTCTTCGTGATTGATCGAATCTGCAATGAGGTTAGCTTCACTAGAAAAAGTATCAACTAAACCATCATCCTTGTGAACAATCACGTCATCTTCATGCAAATCATCATGCTCGTGAGAAATCACATCTTGATCATCATGCAAATCATCATGCTTATCCTTATCATCCAAATCATCATGCTCATCATTCTCATTCAAATCATCATGCTTATCATTATCAAGCAATTCATCATGCTTATCATCATGCAAATCCTGTGTGTCATGCTTTGGAGAAGAGACTGAGAGAGTCAACGTTTCCCGAATCTCTTGAATCTGTGCCTACACACTAGAAAAGAGTCGGAACAACTCTTGCACCTATTGGGCTCTCTGTTTGGCCGCCAAGCGCGATTGCTCACGCTCACGCTCAAAGTCACACTGTGAATGAAAGTGCTAAGACTGAGAGATAGAGAGAGAAGAATACGACACCAATAAGTTGTCAAACCCTTCTCCAAGGGCCCCACTCTCTATGGCGAGAGCGGTCTACTTATGATTGCACAATCTAGTACAAGATGCTGATGCAAATCTAAGTGGTGCTATGTCAAGGCCGACGGTTGTGCCGATGATGACGAGACTAGGGCTGAAAACTGAATGCTGGGAAATGCTTTGCGAATCTGCTTGTCGATGATGACGAGGCTGATCTGCTTAGTTCTGGGTTGTTCCTTGTCTGCTGAATTTGCTATATCTCCTGCTGAATTTACTGCTGTAAAAACGCTGAGATGCTGCTGCTGCAAATCGCTGAGGGTACAAAAAACACTGGTTCTGCTGAGTTTCAAATGTTGGATTTGCAGGCTTAAAAACGCTGGATTGCTGTGTTCAAAAATGCTGCCATGCTGGGTTCAAAAACGTTGGATGGTTTGCTTGAAAACGCTGGTACAGGGGGCTGCAATAGCGCTGTCCAAGGGCTAAATTCGCTTGTCCGATGATGGCTTAAAAAACGCTGGAGATGCTGCTGAAAAACACTGGCCTTTGTTGCTAAAAAACGCCAGGTCCTTGTAGAGTCTTGCTTGAGAGAGAGTCAGAGAGATGCCTGCTGCAAGTGGCTTGTCTGTGCAGTCCTACCTCTTCTGCCAGATAGTGTTAGCGCTGGTTTTCTTATACATTATCTTACTCATTTTGCCCTACCCAGTTTACCAACAAAAGTCACTTAATAAATAAGTGAAAAATGTCAAAAATAGGAAAAATAGGTTCTGTGCACTGGAAAATGCTCCTGATGGGTTCGGATGGATTCTGATGGTGATGCTCATGATCATGTTGTGTGCAACCAGAGGATATGTGAAACCGGCCCGTAGGGCGGTAGGCGTTGGCTTTCACCCGAAATTCTTTACTTTAAACACACACAGAGCACTTTGCAAAGAGAACCTGCGACGGGAGTTAACACTTGAATTCACACACGGCTCGGAAACTAGAATGCTCCAAGCAGACGCCGACAACCTGTAGGCCCCAAAATTGGCGCCCCTTTCGGTATTTCTTTATTCTTTAGGAGGGTAAATTACAAGGTAAGGTCCTGGGAATCCTTCACGTGTATCCACCTAGATACCATTTGATTTGGCCAAATTTCGACAACATAACAACCCCAAAACTTGCGCGAAACCAATTCCCCTGCTAGAACTCGCTTGCACTGGCGTATACCCTCTGATTCCTGTCCAAAAACAGTAAATTCAGCACGCTGTATTTACTGCTTTTTGCCCTGTTTTCAGCCCCAAACAGTCCCCTAACTGTCCTCTGCCAATGGGGCATGATTCCCAATGGTCCTGGCGTCCGTACGGCTGAAAAACAGTGAATTTACAGCGCATACACAGCGCTGATTTTGCACCTGTACGGTGAGGTTATGACCCTCACCAGTGCCTGCTTTGGAGCAGCAGTTAGCTACCCCTGTTCCTGCTCAAGGAGGCTCTTGCCTCAGCACAAAAGCATGAACCCACACAAATGTACATCAGTCAAATGAGTAGCCCTCTTGTGGGGCATCACATAACTGCACGTAGGGGGGGGAGAGAGAGCAGTGTGTAGTGTGCAAGGCATCACTCCTAGCACCACACTATACATGAGAGGGGAAGGAAGCACTCTATAGCTCTTAACCTGTGACAAAAGCTGAAATGAGGCCTCTCCCAGCATAAAAATCAGCGCCCATTTTTCTGCAAGAGGAAAGTTCACGAAAATGTGACACTTGGCGCATTTTCAAGCATTTTCTCGTTTCGGGTTCACCGCTTAAAAATATCCCAACCGACGCGTCAATTGACTTCACGGCAGAGTTATAAAATGTTCCCCTAGTCATACCGGAGGTAATGACGCGAACACATTTCACGGCCCAAAATAGCAGTTCCCTAAATTTTAGGAGATGCTTCCGTTGGGCTCCCACTAGTCTTCTGACCATCTATCCTCATTGGAGCCGCATCCAAAAGTGCAATGTGGCCCAACTGTCGGATACTTTTTGTTGGTAGTCCCACCTTGACTTTACGCCTTAATTGAGTTCACTTCCTAGTATCCACCAACTTGCTAAGTGCGACGGGGGGACCTATATGATCTTGCTCTGAGCCTAGACATCCTCTTACCATACGAATTCCAGTGCCGACCACTTCCCGTCTGCGGGTGAATCTACCGTTCACATTGGCCATACAATGTCCGACCGTTTACTACTTCAAAAAGAGGGTCTCAAAACAAATAAAATAAACCCCATTGGAAAGAAACCAACAACCAAGGTTAGCAGTTGCCACATCTCTGTGACATGGTTAATAACTGCCACGTCCTCGTGACAATATGCATCTAATATAAGTGTCTGGACATGCACGGTCTGCGAATAGACTCACAAAAGTGCCAGATCACTTCCTATTCTAGACTGACTGACTGAGCTGAACCCTGGTCATGTAGCTTGTCCACGGACACATGGGGTTGGATGTGTCACATGACATTTGGAGAGTCAACGTCACTATCTGTGGGACTGCCCCATGGCACAACAGGTTTGGCTTCGAGTTCTTCGGCTGATGCCAGCTCTTTCCACAACCCGATAGTACACTTGGGTGTAACAAACTGCCGACGTGTCAAAGCCTAAAGAATGGAGCCAACTTACAGATGCCGGCCAAGGGGCCTAAACCCTAAGAAGAGCAAGTAATAGAAGAAGTCCTACCAACTTATGGGGACCCCGTCCGATGGGGCCCCAAGTGACAAAGGATTAAAATAAAGCAGGACCCACACGCACAAGAAAAAGCTGGCAGATTTTTGAAAATTGCGCTGGCGTGATGACGTGGCAGGCTGTACGGATTTCCACGTTTTGCGCTAGCTGATGACGTGGCAAGCTGTACGGATTTCCGTGATTTACGCTGGCAGCTTTTTGGCTTTGCTTTTGGACCAGATGCTTTTGAGTTTGAGGCTTTTCACTGTAATTGCTTTTTAGACCAAGGGCCTTTAAATATGAGGTGAGGGCTCATTCTCTGGCATGCTTCCTGGAGAAGGTGCAGAGTCTGGAGTACCGGCTTGTACTGTGTTGATGCAATATAAAGAAACACCGAAAAAAGGGGCACCAAGGTTTGGGGCCAATACTCTTGGGGGTGGAATTCCGCCACTCGTCGCGTGTCATCTCTCTCTCTCTCAGTTCAGTTGTTATTGAAGTGCTAAAAGTCTGTTTCAGTCTGTTCTTTTCTATTGGCACGTGGTGCCCGTCTTGTGACATGGGGCACGGAAGCCTAGTCCACTCTCACGAGCCCTGCACTCCACTTTGAGTTGGCTTCCACCAATAGGATGATAGTGAATCGTGATCCAGGGGGGTCGGCCTAGGTCCTACACTCCAGCTTGCCACAGAGCTTACCCCCCATGAGTGGTACAGTGATAGAGAGTGGTGTAGGGAGCTCGTTTGCGGCTTGATACTCTGGTTCATCTAGCAGGGCCACTGCTTTCGCATCTTTGATGCTTGTTCTATTCCACAAGCAGAGACTGTTTGTGACTTTTGGTGGCTCATTTCGAGTAACTATGGAACCAAGCCTAAACCCAAGGCTAAACATGGCTAGACAAAATCCAACATGAGAAACCTAACTCACACCGACCGGGCACAACCACAAAACAGCCCTCACTCCCTAGCACCTGTCCGCGGGAGAAACTAGGACCGACTGGATGAACCAAGAGAGATGGCTGAACTCCAACAAACGCTCCCCAGACGACCGGCCTGCCTCATTCAAAGGTTTCACGTCAAACATGAACACTCCTCTCAGAAAAGTAGGAGTCGAAGATATTCAAAAGACAGCATCAAAACCAAGTATTCTCAAGTCGGCACCAACACGTTCAAAATAGATAAAATCCATTTCAAGCAAATTCCAAACAGAATTTTCAAACAATTTCTCAAGCAAAATTTCAAACAGATGATTCTGCTCATTGCAACAGTGGATGTTTAGCTCCTTGCTCCCAAATGCTTTCACATGCATGTTCCTCGCTCCTATTACCTATTATTTGCACACAAATAACAAGAGCTTCCAAAAACATTAATTTTACACACGCTGAGATTTTTTGCACAAGCCCTAATTTACTGCTTTATTAACCCTAATTTTCCACGGTTGTCGGAATCAAAACTCCGCTCGCAATAATGTGTAGGGCTCGTCGAGAGGATCAACTTTGTCTTCTGCCTCATATCCAAATTCTCAATCATTGAAGAGATTTTTAGAGACCTGTACAAAATAGAAATACATCAAAAAGCATGTTTTTTGTGCTTTTAAGGGTAAAAACGAACACCTTCTCCATCATCTCCTCCTTCTCTAAAAAACTCTAAATTCATGAAGCGCCATCTTGCTCTATCTGCTCTTGAGGGACCGGCATGCTTTCACACCTGAAGCTCTCATACCACTGTAACGGGACGGCACCATGTGCCAACGGAAAAGAACACGTTGAACAGATTTTAGAGTTTAGACGGTTCAAAACAATTGAATTGAAAGAGAGACACTTCACACGAGACACGAAGTGGGGTAGTTCCACCCGAGAGTGCACTGATGATACCGGCCCGTAGACTCACGAAAGGGCTGATCTTTACTTTGATTAACTTTACCTCTACTTTACAACATAGAGGAACTTCACAAATAAACTCGAGACTGGAATTCAACACTTCAAACAAACCACAACTTCGCAGCTAGAGTGCTCCCAAGTAGACAATGACACCGCATTGGCCCCAAAGGTTTGCGCCTTTTTCGGTATTTCTTTATTTCGATTAAACTTTGGAGAAAACCTATACAGTCCAACGTGCCGTCCCACTTTTACTGTGCTGAAAATAGCCTACTCTAGCCCATTTTCGGCAACATAACGACCATAGAAGGCTTCACATACAAAATCCCCATGAAATAGGTGGCTTTCCCAACGCATTAGAGCACTTCCCTACACCTGGTGAGAAATCACAGCACGCTGAATTCTCTATTTTCAGCCTCTAAAATGCACCAGAACAATTGTACAACGATTCCCTAGCTTCCGCAAAGCTCCTGGGACTGTTAGGCAACAAAAACAGCCAAAACTCTTAAGCTGCAAAAATACACAACAGGCTGTAATTCACTGTTTTGGGCTTCGTTTCGTGTGCCGGTCGCATCCGTAGCAAGCCCTCGAGTTCCCGCACTAGTAGTGCTACTTGCCCTTTGAAAGATTTCTCGCGAGAAATCTCTCCGAATCAACCTGTGCCTCCGGGGGATTAGCGATTAGCTAATCCGGTACCTCTACAAGAGGTGCTTGTCTAGGCAATCGCGCATAAACCCACAGAATTGTACATACAGATGGGTAGCCCTTGAGCTAGGCATCACATTTCTATATTCAAAAGGGAAGAGAGGTGCACAAGAGCGGAATCATCGTGCTACATAAGACAGAGGAGAAGGCAAGCTTTCCATTAAAGTTGTGATCACCTGCACCAACTACTCTCACACACAGTAGGCACTTAATGATCAAAGTCAGCCTTCTCTCTCAATTTTGGGTGCCCCAGCTGATGTGTACTTGCAGATGCATCTATAGCGGCCAAGTGTCCCCTTTGCCCTTTTGGTTTAAATTCCTAGTACCCACCAACTTATGAAGTGTTGAGTGGGGCCTAAATGACTTTGAACTGAGCCAAGCCCGAATTCTAGTGCAAATCGGCCCAACTATCTCGTGGCGACCTGGCCTTCACTTAGTACTAGTCATCGACCATTTCAGACTGGCCATACAATGTCCAGCCATTTGTAACTTCAACAAGAGGTCCCCAAAAATTAAATAAAAATCAAGGGAAAGAAACTAACAACTAGAGTTAGTGATTGTCACAGCCTCATGACAACTTGCCCCAAATTCTGGTGCCCCTTTCGGTATTTCTTTGTATTGCTTCAACGAGGTAAGACACTAGAGACTCTGCTCTGCATCTCCCGTGGGTAGAATAATGCCAGAGAGTGAGCCCTTAGTTCATATGTAGAGGCCCTTCGCCATCCAAAAGCAGTTACATGAAAAGCATCTGCTCCCAAAAGCTAGCACCCAAAGGGTTTTCCGTACAATGCCGCCATGCAACAGTCAACGCAATTTGCGAAAGATCCGTACAACTGCCATGTCATCATCTCTACGCAAGTTGGTGTGCGTGTGTGTGATCTTCTACCTTATTTTTAGGGGTTTAGGCCCCTTTGCCAATTCGATAAATTATTGGGCGTTTGGATTTTTAATCCTAACCCTGTTTGTTATTTGGGCCACTCGGCGAGAATCTGTAAGCTGACAAATCCTTCTGCCTCTTCTGCTTCTGCCAGGGGTTAGGCCCCCTTGGATGGGATCTGCAGGTCGGCTAGGGTCTTCCATGGCTTGACACATTCCGTAGTTTGTGAGCTTCACTTGTAAACCTATCCTCTTTTCAACCAAAACTCTTAAGAGTTTACAAAGAATACACCTTCCTTGATCCGTTATAAATCCATGATATATAAAATATGTAGCATAAGACTTCCTCTTTGCAAGACCCCATACACGTGAATGCACAACTTGAGAACAACTTTCTACATATCATCAACTTTGAATAGTAATGAGCTTGTCACCATCCTCTTACTCTCAAATTTAAATGTCAAATCCCTTTAGGCTAATTGGTTGTATCTTCAACCCCTCCAGTACCATGCGCGAACACCTGCAGCTTGTATGTCTGCCATGTTTTACATTCATAGTAAACACTCCACCCATTCTTTTGGCTCTTGCAACACTTACCATTGAAAGCCCCCACAAAGCATCCTTCCAGGTTATAAAATGTAAAGACCATAAACTTTGCTAAATCATGTGCTCATAGAAACAAAATTTTCAAAATCTTTGTACTTGGAATGCATCTGCAAGGCTTCTGACCTTCCAAAACGAGACATCACTGAAATGACCGCCAAATCATCACCACTTTTTACAGAACCTCGTTCTTTCAGATAGTCCATTCCTTCCAGCATTTACCATGATTACTGATGTGATTCAAAGCACCCAAGCCCATATTCGATGGGTCATCACTACATTTTTGACACATTCTCAACCCGAATTTAGTAAATGTTGCAGAACAAACGTTTCATTGTCCTAGCAACTTCTAGTTCTCTGCTAGAACTTCCTGGTAGATTGATATGCTCTAATTGTGTAAAATTAGAGCCTAATATTTGAGAAGCGAGATGGTTTCAAAGCTGAAAATAAACAATTAAATTGTGTACAAATGCACATAATTGTACTAATCAGAAGACACTCAAAGAATTCATGTTAAATCTCTTCGGTTGAAGAATGTAGTGGCAATGCTTTTATTTTGTGTTGAGTCACATGTCAGCAAACAAGTGCATGAAAATACAGCCCTCCCCGTGCCCACGCACACAAACAGCTCTGCATTATGAGTAGGAAGTGACAGTTGAGGAGACCAACCCAAATAATGAGAGTGCCTTTCTCTCGAGCGAAGGTGATCGCACGCTGGACGGCGGGAACAATTGCTGCACCACCCTTCACCCACATGGGACCACCCGGAACAATGAAATCATTCTGCAGCTACATACGTAGGTATGAGAGAAAAGACTTATTACCTGTTTGATTGGAAGGGAGAGCGAGGTGTACTTGCCTGCATATCGATGACAAGCAGTGCACTCTTTTGCCATTTGGATGACTCATCGCATCCATTCTCTCGACCTTCAGCTGACATGCTTGCTCCAAAAATGGCCTTCTTTGCGTGGGGGCAGCCAACCTTAGTGAGAGCCTTCGATGGCGTGGTCTCTAGAGCCCCTTGACTTTAACTTCAACGGAACGAATAATCTCATGAATTGTAAAATCATGAATCTTGGCGAGACGCCTCGTAGCAACAACGCCACAGAAAAACCCACCCACCCTTCGTTTTTCAGGATTCCCCCTCTCTCTATCCGTACCCGTGTCTCTCTCTCTCTCTCTCTCTCTCTCTCTCTCTCTCTCTCTACGATTGCCCCCACCGCCTTTGAATCTTGTCTTTCATTGCGACTCCTGTACGCTATTGATGTTGCCTCTTTAGGTATTTTTGAGGAGGGGGAGGAGCATGCTCCTGGTAGGGGTTTTTGAGGCAGGGGAGGAATTGTTCGTGCATGTAGGTTCCAAGGGAAGGAGGCGAATTGCCTATAGAAGAGCTCCATAGGAGGAGGGTGAGGGAAGAGAGGCAGGGGAGGGCGAGCAAAGGAGGCGGGGTCGATCGATGTGCAGGAGGGGAAGGCCTTTGAGAAGATACTATAGGTAGAGAATCTTGGGAAATAATAGGGTCAATATATTTTTCACGGAGCCAATAATATGTGTGCACCACAGTGAAAAAACATAAAATCGAATATGCCCTGTGGAGATTCTCTCTCTCTCTCTCTCTCTCTCTCTCTCTCTCTCTCTCTCTCACTCAATTGGAGGCGAGGACTCACGGCCTAGGGGAGCCGTCTCTCTCTCTCTCTCTCTCTCTCTCTCTCTCTTTCTCTCTCTCTCTCTCTCTCTCCGCATTGATGTAAAGACATAAATTTTTAAAGTTATGTAAGGCGTTTTTGTAGCAGCATTTTTGAAGTGAACAGGTTCACGAAAGTTGATTCTCATCTCTTATTTTACATATGTCTTTTAGCACTCACAAGGGTTCTTCTTCTTCAACAAGGTCCACAACCATTGTAGAAAATGATCCAAAATCTCCTAAGTGGAGAGAGCAACACAACCACTTAACCAACGACATCTGAAATCATGATCATGACATACTTGGTATCATTGCAAGAGACCGTAAACAAACAAGGTGAAGACTTACGGTCACTTGCAATGGAGAATGGCACGCTAAGGGTTCTTGTGGTTGAGACTGAGAATCTCAAGAGGACATTTGAGATGCAAACAACATGTTTGATGCAACTGGAAGAGAAAGTCAAGGAATGTAAAACGCTCTCTTGTGGACTTGAATGCTTTGAAGAAGTGCATGAGCAAAGTAGAGCATGACCATGTATTGAAAGAGGAAAAATTTGACACCATGAGCCGGGATGTATTCAATATGAAAAATGTATGCACAAACAAGTTTTAAAATTATGACACCAAAAAGAGCACCCATTTTTGTAGCTCATTGCTACATTCCTCATCATGATTCTCCCTTTTATGCTTACATGGATAGAGATCATCCATTTTTTTATTTAGAAGAGGACATTGCTTATTTCAAAAACGAAGGTGATGTTATTGTATTTGGGGATATGAATGCTCTCACAAAAACATTGCAACATGATACTCAACAATTTGATATGCCATACATTTTAAGGGAGTTCAAGGAAGTTCACTTGTATGATCGTACTTCAGTGGATAAGAAAGAGCCGGATCACTATGGAAAGTTACTTTACACATGTGTAATAGCACGGGTATGCTCATTGCCAATGGTGTATCTTTGTGGAGTGGAACCAATGGATTTACATGTAGAAAACATAATGGGGATAGTATGATTGACTATATGCTACTCTCCAAAGCCATCATGTATCGCATAAAGAGTTTTATGTTTGGCCAGTGGACCCCGGAATCATACGATCGGACCTTCTGTATATGACCTTGCATGTGGAGAAGCAACTAAGCATGATAATCTCAGCCAAAGTGAAGAGAAGTTATCACTATGTATGGATTTCGAACGAGCACCAATGTACATCGAAATGGTTGAGCAAAAGTTATGGATGACAAAGCTTCAATATGACGCACCATTGGAAACTAAATGGGAAGCTTTCAAAAAAGTTATTTGTTTTTGTGCTGAAGAATGCTTTGCCATAAAGCATCTCCATGGTATCAACAAAGATAGATTACGCAAAAGGTGGTTTGATAAAAAATGTCAAGATGTTCGAAAGTCCTTGATAAAGCTTGATGCAACTATGGACAAAGACAACTATCAAAGTCATTTACATACATACAAAGCATTGATTCAAAAGAAGAAAAGAAGATGGGAAGTAAAGCAACAACTTTTTCAAGTCCAAGAAAAGGCACATTCATGTGGAAGATTTTGGAGAAACTTGAGGGACAAGCAGGTTGAGAATTTTGAGAACTTGAGTTGTGGAATATGTACACACATTGTAGGCAATTATATGAGCAATCAAATGCTGAAAAAATATCATTTTATGGTTCACTCCCATGTATGCCCTCTTTTTTTACTATCGAGGATGTATGCGGTGGGCTTGAAAAGTTGGCCACTCGCAAAGCGAGAGATCTTCAAGGTATCAAGCCAGAGTACTGATTGGGTCAAGCCTTTGCATAAAGGAGGAGATGCAAAGAATGTAAACAACTACCGGACTATAATAACTGGGTCTCTTATGGAAAAGTTGTTTGGATGCATAATGGAGATGAAATTGAGTGATTGGGTTGAAGAGAATGAAAAGCGTGCAAAAGGACAAGCGGGTTTTCTTCGATACCATAGCACCATTGATCATCTTGTCACTCTTTGTGTTCTCATGGAGGAAAGTCGATTGTATTGTTGTTTTGTGGACTTTAAGAAAGCCTTTGATATGATTCCACGTAACGATTTGTGGAGAAGGATGGAAGAACTCCAAGTGCCAAGTGAGTTTATGCTTGCGGTTTCTCGAATCTATAAGAAGGTGATGTGTCATTTGCGCATGGGAAGAGGAATTTCAAAAAATTTTGTAAGCACTATTGGGGTTAAACAAGGTGTGCGCGTCTATCGCACGTGTCAATGCAAGGAACTTGCCGATACACTTTGTGTGAGCCCCAAATGGCTCCAATCACACAACAAGCCTAAACTAGTAAGCTCAAAGATGGTGATGGTGTGTCACTCACCGCTCTACTCTTGCTGCCGTGGAGGATTCCTCGCCGCGAAGAAGAGGGAGACGCCGCTATGCCACGCTCAACCGTCTCGCGGCCGTCGTGCCGCCACAATGCTCGATCGCACTCTCTCTCTCTCACACACACACAAGGAGATGAAGAAGAAGAAGATGGAGATGGAGCAAGAGCACTCTTTAATTGCACAAATGAGAGAATAAGTGAATTTTAGGTTTAGTTGACTTTTATATGAGCTCGCCCCATTCACACTTGGGCGCCCATGCTTAGCCAACTAATCCCTTAAATGTTCCAGTTAGAGTGCGCCTCTCATTGGCGATCACTCTTACCCTTTTCTTGCTGGACCGACAAGCCCGATACCTGACTCTACCAAATAAATAATACAGCGCCCATTGTAGGTGATAGGAATGTGCGTGAGGGTTAATATGCATCCCTTCCTGATGTAGATTCCGTCCTCGGAAGCTATTGAGTTGAAGCTGTACGTTGAGGTGGAAGAGCATTTAAGATGAATGTCCTTAGCCTTCTTCAGTCATTGCAAAATCAAACAACATTGACACAATAATTGCATTCTCATATACAATTAAAAAGCATATGCAGTTTTAGGCAGACAAATTGATTGGTAGCATTATTCTAAACCATTTATCAGCAATAAACATTAAATTTCAATATAATAAAACGCATAAACATTTGTAAAGGTAAAAATTAAACAAGTCTGGGGTCGCTAATTTAACGGTCGAAAGGCACTAAAGATCGACTATTAATACCATGGGCAAGCTTCTCAATTTTCTCTGGTCAATTAAGTTGTTTAATCGCGAGAGCCAAGTATTTTATGTCCGAGGGCTGACTAGAGGCTATACCTAGAAGACCTTGTAGTTAAGCTATGATAAAAGTAATTGCTCATGAAATCATCACGTGGCTTATTTCCTTGTCTTTGACCCCCCAAAGTCTTTTCACATTGTTTCAATTTTGATGTGTGTGCTTATTTTGTATGCCTTGGGTTTTTTGCTTTTCAAGAAAAAGCGCCCACACTGGGAACCTCTAGGACTCTAGTACCATAGGCGATACATGTGAGTGGAGTACCAAATCAAGCTGAGGTTTCTCTTCCAGCTTAAGATTTTATATTGTGGCACTTTGATTTTTTGTTTGTTCGTTTTCAGCATTTTAATTTTGTAACTTTGGGGGGTCATATAACACTGTTACACCTCCCTAGGCTCATCACACTAGTAAACTCCCTTTATAATACTTAAGCTAAAGGTCAATAGGGACTAAGCCCACTAGAAAGCCCTAGTACATTTCACACAATGCTGCCTAAATCGGATTAAGAACCTAAGTAACCATTGATTATTAGGAAGGCATTCCCCATGGTATTAAGAGAAGATCTCTAACACCTAGCTTGGTCAAACTAGCTTAGTCGGACTGCTTGATTTTTAAACCTAGACAAGTGATTATGACAAAAAATTAAATTGAATTTAATGTTTAATACTAAGCAAATGTGTTGAATATTATGCTACCAATCACAATTAAAGCAGACAAACATGGATGCAAAAAGATAAGGGGCAATGCTAATGGACAAGAAACACCTGTTTGTGTTGATGGTCGTGCTTGATTTGAAAAGTGGATGAGAAAAAGATTCCATGAAGGTCCAAATCCTAACCACAGCAACACGTTCATGTACACACTAAGAAACACAAAGAATACCTCTAGGAGGCACATCAATGGGAAAAAAGAACTTTGTTAATCACTCAACTCTAAAACAGAAACACTCCTATCATACTAATCCTACCTACCCTTCAGCACTCGAGTGATGAGGATCAAAGGTGTTTTATGACATAGGTTTCTGTTTCAGTGTACCGAATGTGAATGTGTAGGTCTGGGTCAATGTTTTGACTTTTATTGTGCACACTTGTTTGCTAATTGCTCTTGCTCTTTACTATTTTTTGTTTTTTGTGAGTATAAGGCTTTATATATACATTCCCTAAGATTGGTGATTGAGAGGTCAGGGAGGAAGGTTGAGAGAGGAGTGAGTGAATGATGACTGTCAGCAAACACTCCCCGCTTCCTTGGGTAGATTATACCTTTTGGAATGATGTCGTCACCTTTTGAAGCCAATTGTTCCAAGTTGTTATGGGTGAAGGCTTTAACCAATAGTTTTTGACCGCCCTATGCGTTTCATCTAGTTGCAAGGGTGGTAAGGTACTCTTCTATGATTTTATTTGCAACATTGTTGTAGGTGGTGAACTTACAACGGGAGGTGCAAACTCTTTCTTGCTTGTATGGGTATGTACAATGGTAGGTGGAGGGAGGTTGTGTCGAAGTTTCTATTTTTGTATAAGAACTACACGAAGAGCAAGAAGCTTCATTTGATTTCCCTGTTCCTGAACTAGGTGGAACAAATCGTTCTTTCTTCGGTACCCAAACTAGCTTTGGAGCGGGTGTGTAGCATTTCGTGATTTCTTTCTTTTCACAATCGTCAATTCATTTTGGAGCTACAGGATTGAGCTCACATGGGTCAGGTGACATGTAAAAACACAATCTACGTTTTGGCACCCAGATTTGATCATTTCCTTGATAGTAGCCTTGGGCTTCCAATAACCGTTTAGGAATCCAACGCCACGTTTCCTTACATTTCTTGGAGCGAGTGGGACGTTTCTTACAAGGCTTTTGTTTTTTAGCACTAGCTATGGTCGCTAAGAAAGCTTTAGGGACCCACTTGTATGTTTTCTTCGTTACATGAGGATGAGTCTTGTCAGAAGCTATATGCATTGCTTGCAGCATATTTAAGGGTACGGGCATTTCATCCCCCTCGTGTGTTACCAAAGTCGTCCCCCTATTTCCCCAAGTGTCTATGGTTGTTGTTAGGTGGACCCAATCCACATTGTCCGACTCAGTCATCCCAGGTAGAACCTCCATATAAGGAGAATCTTCCCCAACATCAGTGTCCGCAATGGGGTCGAGTGAACTGTGTATCAGATCTATGATCAATTATAAACCTGTTTTCTAGAGGATGTGCTCAACCAGTTACAAGATCCACTTGAATGACAGAATCTTGAAACTGCAAGTAGACATGGTTTTTAGACCAGTCATGCACCATTTTTGCTTCCCTCATGAAAGGACGTCCTAAGATCATCTCCGATGCCATAGTGTGCTTCGAGAAATCCATAACAATGAAGGTAACTCTTATTTTATGTCCAAAGACCTTGATCTTGAGATCTTCTAGCATCCCAATAGGTTTAACAATAGACCCATTGGCCATCTTCACTACTATGGTTGTGGTCGCAAGGTGAGGTCTCCCCATAGTTTCCAAGCAATTTTTAGTCACAATGCTAACTCCAGCGCCACCATCAAGGATTCCCTTCACAGTTAATCCCTTGGTAGTGATTGGTATGGTCGCATTGGATTCATCACCCTCAAAGTATTGTCCCAACTTGTTAACAGGTATTTCTATAACAAGGTTCTCATCTAGGTTGGGTTGTGGATCTAAGTGTTCCTCCTCTATTGGCATCTCCCCAGCTCCATCCATCTGTGCAAATTGTGGTAGCCCAAACTTTAGTTCTCCATTGAGGAAGGCTCGAAGAGCTGAGAGTAGCTCAGGGTCTTTATATAGTTTGGACATAATGGTGGTTCTAACTTCTGAAGACATGAAATCCATCAATTTGGCAATGTCTAACGGCACCTTTTGGACTGCAGTCCCTTGACATAGAGAAGATGGGATTTCCATTTCTTCGATAGGATCAAGTAGCCCCTCTGTAAATATTCTTTCCATCAAGAAGTGAGTACGCCCACTTTCCCATGACTTTAAGTCACTTTCTTCTTGGATGACACTAAGTATGGCTAAGGGTCTATGGACTTGGTGAGATTGTTGTTGCGTAGGGAACACGGTGTCTGTAATTTGGATCTGCCTAGGTGCCGGTTCTAGATCCCTTTGGGTATCTTCTACCAAACTCCTTAATTGCTTGACTCACTCAATCTCCTCTGTAGGGTTTGGATAAGTTGCTATCTTCTTCTTGGATCCTGGCCATTGTGGCTCATGAAGGTCTTCCTTGTTGGTTTCTATCTTAGTGATCGTTTTGGTCTCCATGGTTTCACCTGAATCAGAATTTCCTTCAGCGTCGTTCATATATACGGGGTCGTCATCAGTCCCTATGTTGGTCTTTGAACTGGGGTCTGACTTCGCTTCTTTTTGCGATCTCTTCTTTCGTGTTTTCTTCTTTTTCTAAGATTAGGCAATTGATGCCGTGTCTCTTTCCTCAAGAATATAATTTTGTTTTTGGAGCATCAATCGTGTGAGTACGTTTACTTGTACCACATGTGTACTTTGTGATGGCTCCTCGGTAACTTCAATCAAGTTAAATGGCGTGATCTTTGGTGCATTTGGATTATTTGGACATTGGGCAATCAAATGATCTATGCCACATCGATTACACATGAGTATTGGCATTGTAGACGTGCTCGCTTGATTGGTTTGCATTATTGTGCTTCAAGCACATCCATCCCATAGGCAATATTAGGATCTATATCTTCCTCACGGCCTTCCAAACAAGCAATAGATGACTCACAACCCACTTGATTCATAGAAGTGATTCTCGGATGTAGTGGTTGTGGTCCTAGCACTGGAGGTGGTAAGGGTGTTGTTTGAACAACATTTTGGGCCCTAGGGACCATGTGTTGTGCTGTTTGTTCAAGAGGTGGGGCCGGCATCAATGCAGGCACTCGAGGTGTGTCTGTCCATGCTAAGGTTGGTCTATTGGCCATCGCACGCTTAAATACTATGCAATCCTTAGCTTGATGACCATACCTCCCACAGGCATTGCAGTTTCCATTGAATTTTACTCTAAAAGTAGGGCATTCACTGGTACTATGTGGTCCATAGCATAATGAGCACCATTGTTGTCCCCTTCTTGGATACATATGATTGTTTTGCGGAGCACGATTGTCTCTAAGACTCTCTTGAATAGCCTTGGTGAGATCTGTTAAAGTCATCTCAGATATCTTTGGCTCCTTAGCAATAGGCTTTAGGGTCATTGGTTGATGCCTTGATGCTTGCGAGCTAATAGATTCAGGCTCAACAAACACTCTTTCTCCTTGAATCATTAAATTATCCTCCAATTGGATCGCATTGGTAGTGACTGCTTCCCAAGTGGTGATACCTCTAATGACTAGGCCATTGTAGATATCCTCATGTCGTAATCCCCTAATGAATCTATCAAGCAATTGATTATTATTGAAGCACTCATTTGGATTACAACGAGAATTCAAATTCTTCAAGCGACTAATAAAGTCTCTCACCGACTCTCCTTCCTCTCGTTGGGTTTTTTGGAGTCGAGAGGCTACACCCCAAAGCACTCCCTCTCGTATGTATTCTTTCAAGAACAATCTCCTAAGAATAGGGTAAATCGTTTTTTCTTCCACCCTTAGGGTTCTATACCAATCCCTTGCTTTTCCACTTAAGGTAGGCTTAAAGCATTACTCTTATGTAGGTCATTGTGTTCTCCAATCACATATTTGTTCAAACACTTCGATATGCTTTCTCGCATCCCCGTCTCCACTAAATTTTTGTGTGAGCTTGGCTATTTGCACTGCCTTACTTCTAGGCTCTCTATCAGGCGTGTTACGCATATTCTCAGCAATAGATCGACCAATATATTGAGCAAATGTTGCCAAGTCACCTAAGTGAGCAGGCACCATGGGTGAAGGCGCTCCAGAGACTACATGTGGAGTAGGTATTAGCATTGGGCTTGGTGCATAGGAAGCCCTTGGGTTTTACATTTGGTACGGTGTTGTGCCATGTGACGGCCCAAAGTTCA
The DNA here is from genome assembly GCF_014529385.1 of Adiantum capillus-veneris. Taxonomy (NCBI): domain Eukaryota; kingdom Viridiplantae; phylum Streptophyta; class Polypodiopsida; order Polypodiales; family Pteridaceae; genus Adiantum; species Adiantum capillus-veneris. Next base: position 6,963,191 of record NC_140935.1, on the reverse strand, counting down.
TATGTGTGGCCCCAGGCATAGCAGACGTCGGATGTGACATGCTAATGCTAGCCGGTATAGTCCCATGGAAATAAAAGCTTGGGTGTTGTGGTTGTGGAGCAGAGGTTGTTGAAACAATGGGAGGGGTAGGAACTACATGAGTACGAGGACCCATGGGTGTATACGATTGGTACACACTTGTAGGTACTGTTGCAGGCATTGAGCTACCATGTAGCGGTGCTTTACTAACAAATGAGGTCCATGGCGTGTTTCTTGGCATGCCCATCATTGGGGTAGGCATGGTAGCCGTGGTGTCATCAAGAGAAAGATGAGCTAGACTTGGAAAAGTAAAGCTATCACTTGTAGGCTCACATTGCACTGAGACACCTGGCGAAACAACATATGGGGGATCCATCGGACTTATCGAAGGAGTCTCCATTTGCGATAAGATCGGTTGTTTAGCCTTTCCTGTATCTAAGAATCTCACGAGACCCATTGAAGGCTTGTTGATCCCGTTGTTCTGTCTGTTTAACTCATTGTCCCTATGGATGACCTCACAAACTCTTTGTTTTTGATCCTCCACACTAGTAGCACCCATTGTGGATTGTAGGACATCTAACCAACCCATGTGATAGGTGTGACTTGTGTATAGGTCGGTTAGAGTTTCCGTTTGTAGTTCGTAATCCCAGATCTCATTTAAGAACGCTCCATCTAGGCTTGAGGTGCTAGGGGTGTCCTTTGAGCTAGATGCAATGTTGCTCTCTGTGGGTTGACCCTTAGTGGTCGCTAATTCAAGAGCACTCGATTGCTCTCCTAGCAAGGATATTGACATAGGAGCTTTTGATTTTAACTCTCTTCGTTGCTCCGCCTTGTGTAAGCTCTCGATTTCCTTTTCCCTTGTTGCAAGAATATACCGCTCAACCTCTTGCACTTTGGCAAGGCTTCTACCATCAGGTAATATAACATCAAAGGAGAATAGTTCTGAAGAGTCAGGGGGTGCAGTAAATGAAGTATTCATGTGCACATTCTCTAAGGGCATAGAGTCTACGTTGGTCATGAATGGAGAATTTACTTCCCCACCCCCCTCATTTACATCATTAGCTCCATGTTCGTAGCAAGTGGCTCTACTAAAGGTTTCTTTCAAGCGGCTAAGCACTCTTAGCCTGGACTGTAGACCCATGGCATGCATGTCTTGGCTTAATCTATCGAGATTAGGCATTGGGAAACCCTCCATGACGTTGTAGTTAGAGGAAGAGTCACTAGCCGCTATGTTCGGATCTTGGTTTGTACTACCTTGGGTCCCCGCCGAGGGCCCGGAACCTAAGGTAGGTGGATAATGAGAACTCACGTAAGTCGAAATTCTCTCTAGTTGCTCCGTCTCTAGCACACAACTAGAACGCAGATGCATGTGCCTTTGACACCCTACAAGCGTCGGCGAATAACCTTGAAGGTTAACCGCTTACTTTTTTAGGTGTCCGTTTTCACTCGTTTTTTTATGTTTTTTAATGATCGTTTTTTTTTAAATTAAAGTGTGTGATAGCTCAAAACGAGCGTATCACTCAGAGGGTCACGGTGTGCTTTACAGCACAACGTGAAACTCCGTTGGTCCTCAAAAAAGTCGATTTTTAGCTACGTGCGAAGCTAAAATACGAAATTTTAAAGGCCTGAGCCTGAGCGTGAGCTTGGGCTTGGGTCTGGGCTTGGGTTTGGGAGATATTCCTGATCCCGGTCCTACCTTTAAAATTTTTATTTGTTTTTTATTTTTATTTTTTAGTTTTTAGTTTTTTTTTTTGGGATAAGGTCGCCACGGCCTGCGCACACACACACTCTTACTACCTACTTCCAACTAATACACCTACTGTTACACACTAACACACTTCATTAGCTCTCACATATCTACTTCCTACTTACTGTACTTTACATTACACAGAACTAACAACCTTAATACTAATACCTTAGCACAGAGAAAACACAGTAACCTTTCAAAACTTCATTAACAAAGAAATACACAGTAGCAACACAAAATCCTTCTTCTCAACACACACACCTTCCTTCCCTACCTTTCCTACAATTGAAATTGCACCACAAAAGAAGCACAAAGTGCCATTCAAGCTTAGTGTATGGCATTCCCCGGCAACGGCGCCAAAAATGTGCGCGTCTATCGCACGTGTCAATGCAAGGAACTTGCCGATACACTGTGTGCGAGCCACAAATGGCTCCAAGCACACAACAAGCCTAAACTAGTAAGCTCAAAGATGGCGATGGAGTGTCACTCACCGCTCTACGCTTGCTGTCATGGAGGATTCCTCGCCGTGAAGAAGAGGGAGACGCCGCTACGCCGCGCTCAAATGCCTCGCCGCCGTCGTGCCGCCGCAATGCTTGATTGCACTCTCTCTCTCTCTCTCTCACGCATACACACACACACAAGGAGATGAAGAAGAAGAAGATGGAGATGGAGCAAGAGCGCTCTTCAATTGCACAAATGAGAGAATAAGTGAATTTTAGGTTTTGTTGACTTTTATATGAGCTCGCCCCATTCACACTTGGGCGCCCATGCTTAGCTAACTAATCCCTTGAATGTTCTAGTTAGAGTCGGTGATCACTCTTACCCTTTTCCTATTGGATCGACAAGCTCTGTACCTGACTCTACCAAATAAATAATACAGCGCCCATTGTAGGTGATAGGAATGTGTGTGAGGGTTAACACAAGGATTTGCATTGTCACCAACTCTCTTTGGTCTATGCATCAATCAATTGGAACAAATGGTACTTGACTTTACGCAAGAAGAAGGCATTGAAGAGGTCACTATTTGCAAAGAGGTAATCATGCTTTTGTTGTATGCGGATAATGTAGTGCTTCTAGAACACACTTTAGAAGATGCACGAAAGCTTATGGTTGTCCTTGAGAACTTTTGCTTGAATGAATCCAAAACTAAGGTTATGCTTGTGAAAACCAACCATAAGGAGAAGCCATGCATTGTGTACCTTGGCCTTGAGGTTCCATCCAATCACAAGTGGCATGAATGTGCTATGCGTCGTTTGGAAGCGGGAAAGAGATCATATTATGCATTTGAGAATATGTGTAATGCCGAAACATCAAGTGTTGGGTTCTCAAGAAGTATCCTTTTGATGCATTGGTGACACCGGTTCTTCTTTATGGAGTTGAAGTGTGGGGCGGGAGCATCTCAAAGTCTACTTGGAAAGAGTTTGAGAATGTCCAAAAGAGTTTTCTTACAAACTTCTCCAAGTTAAGACACAAACACCATATATGCTCCTACTTTTTGAGTCTCGATCTTTTCCAATTGAGATTATGGGCATGAAAAGGGTTGTGGAGTACATGATAAGATGCGTCAAAACCCCTCACATCGACTTTGTACAATTGCATGGGAAGCAAGCAAAAAAGTTCAAAAGACGCATAAAAGCAAGATCTTGAGCACGGGATGGATGCAAGACATAAAGAAGTGGTTTGGGAGATGGGATGCATTACACTTGGTACATGATGCTTCAATTGACTCCCAAGTGAATGAAGCTTTTCTACAACGCCAATGTATTACGGCTTGGGAGAAATCCGATGGGTCATGCTTCATACATTATACCACCCATATTCCCCCCAACTACAAAACCATGTTCTTCGCTGAAAGAGGAAACCGTACTCATACTTACATGCTTGAGCCTATCCTCTTGTTGGCGATATGCACTATCACAGCTATTCGGCTTAGCTCCCATTCCCTTTGATGAGAGACATGGAGTTGGGGCAATGGATAAGAGTCAAATCAAATGTGCATGTTATGCTCACTGCAAGTTCGAGAGTTTGAGTACCACACACTACTAGAGTGCTCAACTTTTGGTCACATCCGAACTTGCTTCTCTCACATTTTTAGCCATGAATTAGACCTACACACTTTCCTCTCCCAGTCACCCATGGTGTGGGCTCTCCATTGCGACTCTCATCACGGAGCATCAAGATTCACTCAATCAGCCACACACATACTACATTACATGGCAAGGTAGCAGATGCCGGTGTGTGTTGGAAGGCAAGATCGGGGGTAGGAACCCCAATGCTCCCCCTTTGTGCAGCAAACACTGCCTTGCTATCCAAACACATAGCAGATCCCAAAAACGTAGATCTAGCTGAAAACGCAGATGGAGCAAAGGGTTTTTTCGGCGAACGAAATGTCCCAAAAGGGCTAGCGCTTGCAACCAAAAGGTGATCACCAATGTAAGAAGAAAAAAACATAGGTGGAGGGGGTCCTCCACCACCAAAAAGTTCCAGAGTCCATTGCATGCCTGGCTTTTGCAAAAAGTTGGCAGATCTACAGAAAACGCTGTCTGATTTGATCTTCTTCTTGGGAGGAGAACCTCTACAGAGGTGAAGCGCCAAAACTTGAAGAGCCTGAAGCTCTGATACCATGTGAGAGTGCATATGTGCGGAAACATGAGAGAGGACAGGGGAGAGAGAGAGAGAGAGAGAGAGAGAGAGAGAGAGAGAGAGAGAGAGTAGACCACAAATGATAGATGTAGGAAGAGGGGGCGATTAGCTCCCCATGACTACCAGAGCAGAAGACCCAATACAATGATCAAATGATCTATCAGACTGAGAAGTGGGTACCCCCCCGGCCCTGTATATAGGTGCCCAAGGGGAGGTAGGGCAATGCATGAGAAAAATCCCCCACAACCCAACAAGAAATAAATGAAATAGGAGGATGCATGAACAAGGTGGGCATTTGGCCCAGAAGTGGGCGGGTGGACAATGCAACCTATATGCATATGCAAAGGGTGGGCAATTTGGATACACACTAGCCATACATGTATGCCCTAGACCTCTGAAGCAGCAAAGTGGTGTAAGTTTGACAGTCTAGTCCTGTTTTTTTGGAAAGTGACTCTTGCAACAACAATGTGCATTATGCATCAAACTTGATAGCTTCTGGATTTCCTTGGGCCATAATTCTCCAAGTACTAGCAAAAGTCTGGTAAGAATCTGGCAAAGCATCAAGAACAGTCTACACAAGGGAACTGTAAAAAATGACTTTGCCTACAGAAATACGTTGCTCAATGATATCCTTGACACTAGCAAGGAAAGTGTCCATATCATCTTGCTCATGCATAATCTTTGACTCCAACTCTTTATACAACAATGCAATATTTGCCACATTGCAACTTGCATAAAGACCAACCAAAATATCCCAAGCCTGTTTTGCACATTTCACTGAATGAATGTGAGGAGCAATAATGCGCTTCACAGATAACACAATCAATGCATGAACCTGCGCATCTTTTACATCCCAACTGAACCAGGATGTACGTCAATACCCTGCACAATATTCCAGACACCCTTTGGCACAAGGACATGTTGCATCATATAAGCCCACATAGGGTAATTGTCCCCATCCAATCTATCCTCATCAACAACTAACATCTTAAATACATTTGTGTGGTTGTCAGCCATGATAAATGTTGCACCTAATGTGAAAACTGCCCAAAAAGAGGAGAACAAAGCGAGAACAACACGTGCTATATAGCACAAAACGTAGAAGAATGTAAAAGACCTATTATGCAAAAAAATGGCACTGACAAAATTTTTGCACAAAATGACAAAATAGCCCCCGTAGTACTCTATGTAATGGGAACGGAGGCCAAAATGAGCCCGAATCAAATATCTGAGCAGACCAAACTCTACGAGTTATTTTAAAATGTTTTTTGACCTATGGATGCTCGACAAAACTCACAAAATTGGACAAAGTGAGTCGGCGTGTGTTGGAGCTGCTGACAACTAAGCTTAGGAGGACGTAGCCTGCTCTGATACCAATTGTTGGAATTGGGGTTGCAAGAAAACACACACAACTTGGAGAAGATGAAGGAAGCTCAAGGCACACAACAGAGAGTGTTTTACTTAGTGTGCAATGGAAAGATAGATAGCCCTAGAGTGATGGGCGTATATACAATGCACGGGGGAAAAAACCTCCTAGTGAGGGAAAAAAGGCACGAGCGGTCCTAAGTGTGTTCACACACATTACTACCACATGTATATGGTAACATGAAAGCAAAGCTGATTGCTCGCATATTTAGTTCTCAGCTTGCTTTGGTCAAAGCCCTTCCTTCTCTTCTCAATTCCGTGCTTTTCGAGGCCAACCATTTCCAATTTCCTTTTGAGGAAAAGGATTTGGCAAAGTATGGCACATACAAGGCCTAAAATGCCTCTTATAATAGGTTCTTGGAGGCTGACTTGAAGGATAGGTGATGAAATCATATGGTCACTTTTTTTGGAGGAATCTCCAATCTTGAGCGAGATTTTCCGAGAAATCCCTAAAATGACCAAGACTGGCCAAGCCAGACTATAGAAACGACCACAATTTTTTTACAGAAAAACCCCCTTGAACAAGGGTTTGGTAGAGTGTTTCCTTTGATGGGCTAGAACAATTGGAACCCATACAATGACATGTTGATATTACTCTTCTTGGAACTAGTTTCCCTCAGATATTGGAAGCTCATTTCTACCACCATTGATCCTTGTTGGGAATAGTGGCACCATGATTCCAATGGATATAAATCTATTCCTACCTCCGTACATGTAAGACCACGAGACTTACACTAAAAGAGTAAGGTTGTTGCCACTCAAACAAATCTCATGAATAAGGAGAGTTTGGGAGCTTGAGCTTCTCTTCACTTTTTCTTCTTCTTCTTCTCCTCTCTCTTGCTCTACCTCAAGTTATTGTGGGTTGATGTACGATAACATACTATGCATTTTAAGTTACACTAGAGAAAACAATGGAAACTTGAAAATAATTATATTATTTCAATGGGGGGCTATTCTTTTGAGAAAATCCACATCATGGTATATATTAAAGTTTGGATCACACCATCATAGGTAGCCTTCTAGCAGGGGGGGGGGGGGAGTGGAAGTTAGTGGTGTTGCCAAAGGTGGTGGCGACAAACGTGTCAAGGGAGGTGGTAATGGTGGGGGATTATAAAGAGTGCTTTGATAGAAAATTACGCAAGGTTGATAAAGCTATGAACAATTTTATTATGACAACTTTGTCCACATCCTAGTTCTCTTTCACCTACCCATATCGATAGAAACCTAGATTTAGTGTAATTCCACCTACAAATTTTGAGATTCATCTTCAAAATTCAAAGTGGAAGGTGAATAAACCTACAAACTTTAGAGAAATTTATTGTAAAACCTTCTCTTAAATTTTCCATGTTTATATCCTAGACTGCTTGGGGTTCCTAGTCTACTGAGTTGTCCGTCATGCCTCGACCTAGACTACTCACCCAACATGTGATGCCCCTATGCTGAATACACTTCTTAGATCCATGGTGTATGATTGCCATTGTGCTCCTTTGAAATGCTTTTCCTAATGAGGCTTAGCCCTCCATTTTTGTTTGTACTCTATCTATTGTTTGGGAGTTGTACATCCATCAATGCCTCATAGCAATTCAAATGGATGGTAGTCTAGCATTGCATTTGTCATCTTGCAGAATGATGTGGCCCAAACCTCGGTCTTTAGCACCCCATAAGGTAACCCCCTCCAAGGGGTAACTGGGAGGTTGGTTGTGCTACAACAAACAACATTGTGCCACGTTGAGACAACTGTGTTGGCTAGGAAAGCTAGATCTCAGGGTCCCTAATCATTGACAAATTTGGTTTTGAAGGAATAGGAAACTCACAATAGATGAAGCAAGAAGGTCCTCAAGTTTAATCGGCGTCATTTCAACAACTATATAGTATAAACAAAACCCTTCAAAAAATCTCTTTGAAAGAGACGCAAACTCTTTCACGTACGGACAGGGACCAATGCCCCGAAAAAAATTTGTTCTGAAAACTTGTCAAACCTATCTATGAGAATTTTAGTGGTAAACTGACTAAATGTGAAGGTTTTTACACCAAATGATGCTAAATTTCTCTAAATGTTTTTAGGTTTTCTCACCCTCAAATTTAAAATTTAGAGGTAAATCTCAAAATTTGCAGGTGTGATTACACTAAACCTAGGCTTTTTTTTCAACCCCTCCCCTTCTCTTTCTCTCTCCTCGCTCTCTCTCAATCTTGTTCAAAAAAAAGTCTCTGAAAAAGCCCGCACCAACGTGGAATTTTTTTAAAAAGAGATTGAGAGAGATGGAGGAGAGAGAGAGAGCTTTCTCTCTCCTCGCTCTCTCTCAATATCGTTTTAAAAAAAGTCTTTGAAAGAGCCCACGCCAGCGTGGACTTTTTTTTAAAGAGATTGAGAGATTGAGAGAGAGAGAGAGAGAGAGAGAGAGAGAGAGAGAGAGAGAGAGAGAGAGAGAGAGAGAGAGAGAGAGAGAGAGGGGATCGTATAAGGGCGAGGGAAGACTGGAAGGGAAGATGCTGAGGAGGTGGAGATCGTGCATGATGTAGGATCAACATATTTGTGCTGATGTGCATCACGTGACCTTGTACTCTGTCACATGTAGAGCTTTTGCATGTTGACGCAGCCCGACCTAATCTCTTGTCCCACCATCGTTTTTGGTGTTGCAGTTTGAGTAGGTTTTCCCCAACCCATTTAAGCATCCACTGTGAAGAATCGTGGTGTTGTTGAACTAAGTGACAGGGAGAGCATGTGCTCCTGCGAGGCAAGAGTTCAAACTTCTTTGGGGATAGGTAGAGGCAGCAAAAGGAGACCTCCGGAGAGGCGCAGTTGCTAAATCGCACTTCTCTCTCTCCTCGTCGGCTAGATCTTTAAGGTCTCTTGGGATAGTTTTTACGACGTTAAAACTCTCTTCTTCTTTTTCTTTTTCCCTTTGGAAACAACATAAAAGACATAGTAACAGTCTCGACAAGAATAACCAATAGTAAAAGAAAGAGATGGGGGATAATTGCAAAATGAAAACCCTTTTAGGCTTGCAATAGTCATGCTTTCAAGAGTAAAGCAAAAACTGTATCTCATTACACAAGCTCAAAGGTCCAAGTTTCTATTTAAGTACTATCAAGAAACATCTCTTAGCTAAATCTTGCTATGCCGCTCACTTCTTGGACTTCTTGGTGGCCTCAAGGGCAGCTGCAGGGATGGCTGGTGCTGCTTCCGTACTCAATCCCTGTGTCAAGCACTCTTCCCTCCTGGCACTTTTCCACTCTGCCCTAATAGCTTTTCCCTTAGCTCTACGGGCTTCAAATTGATCAAACAGTGTGTTCTCATGAGCCTTCTTAGCTTTAGACTTGTGAATACTCTCCATGAGCACGCACTTATTTTTGGACATGTTACTTTTGACCTTCATATACATATCATCATACATATGCTTGTCAATCTTCTTAGCCTCCTGGTATTTTCTCAGCAACCGGTGAAGCACTCCCATCCACCTCAACCAGAGAACTTTAGAGGGTAGCATGGCCTCCCTAGTACCCCGCCTCTTACCATATCCTGAATGAAGGCCTTTCATTTTAGCCTCCAAAGCACACTTTGCTCTTGCCTGCGAGTGTATCTTGGTTGGTTTTCGAATCACAAAGCCATCCTTGACCAGCTTTTTGATATTTTTCCATGAATTGGCCATAGAGATTTTGTTGACCTCATTGGGATCAAGCTAGACCTTGTGCTTCCCACACTCTAGCGCGCTAGCCACGAGGCTCTTCTACAACTTGAGGGACACCGTGGTCCCCCACTCTCACGAAACCTTGATGGAACAAATATGCCGATGGGGACAAACTTACAGACAAAGCTTCGAGCTACTTCTTAAGAACCTTCGAACTGCTTGTGGAGAAGATCGAATTGTTACCATATACATGTGGTAGTGATGTGTATGAACACACTAGGACCGCCAAGGCATTTTTCCCCTCTTTAGGAGGTTTTCCCCCCCGTGCATTGTATATATGCCCATCACTCTTGAGAACCTTCAAACTGCTTGTGGAGAAGATCGAACTGTTACCATATAGATGTGGTAGTGATGTGTGTGAACACACTAGAACTGCCGGGGCATTTTTCCCCTCTTTAGGAGGTTTTTTCCCCGTGCATTGTATATACGCCCATCACTCTAGGGCTATCTATCTCTTCTGTTGCACACTAAGTGACACACTCTCTATTGTGTGCCTTGAGCTTCCTTCATCTTCCAAGCTGTGTGCATTTCTTTGCAACCCTAATTTCAACAATTGGTATGATCAGAGCAGGTTGCATCCTCCCGGGCTTAGTCGCCAGCTGCTCCAGCACACACTTGCTCACTTTCTTCGATTTCATTGAGGTTTGGCGAGCATTCGTAGGTCGACAAATATTTCGGGTGAGCTCGTAGAGCTCAATCTGCTCAGATTTTTGATTCGTCATTTTGTACAAATTTTTTGTCAGTGCCATTTTCTACATAACAAGATGCCTTATTGTCTTCTACGATTTGTGCTATATAGCACGTGTTGTTCCCGCTTCATTTCTCCTCTTTTCGGGCAGTTTTCACATCAAGTGCAACATTTACCATGGCTGACAACAACACAAATGTGTTCAAGATGTTTGCTACCGAGGACAGATTGGATGGGGACAATTACCCTATGTGGGCTTACATGATGCAACAAGTCCTTGTATCAAAGGGCGTCTGAAATATTGTGCAGGGCATTGATGTACGTCCTGGTTCTAAGGATGTAGGCGATGTTGAGGATGTGGCAGGTCTTGCTGCAAGGATTGTTGCTATTAGAGTTGTTTTGCCTACGACAGAACAACCTCGTTGGGATGTAAAGGATGCTCATGCTCATGCATTGGTCGCGTTGTCTGTGAAGCGCACCATTGTTTCTCACATTCATTCAGCAAAATCTGCAAAACAGACTTGGGATATTTTGGCTAGTCTTTATGCAAGTCGCAATGAGGCTAAAATTGCTTTGCTGCGTAAAGAGCTGGAGTCGAAGACTATGCATGAGGAAGATGATATGGACACTTTCCTTGCTGGTGTCGAGGATATCAATGAGAAACTTATTTCTGCAGGTGAAGTCATTTCAGACTGTTCCCTTGTGCAGACTGTTCTTGATGCCTTACTAGATTCTTACCAGACTTTTACTAGTACTTGGAGACTTATGACCCAAGGTAATCCCGAAGTTGTCAAGTTTGATGCATTATGCACATTGTTGTTGCAAGAGTCACTTTCCAAAAAAAACAGGACTAGACAGCGTGTAGTTGAACATGCTTTTATTGCTTCTCAAAGAAAGGGTGGTAACAACAATGCAACCACTTCTTATGGTTCTGCTGCGAGTGGCAACACTTTTGTTCCCAATGCTTCTGCTGGTAGCACTTCATCTGGAAATTCTGGTGATAAGGGCAAAAAGAAGATGCGTTGCCATTATTGTAAAGCTAATGATCACTTGATCAAGCAGTGGCCTAAGTTGAAGGCCAAAGAGGCTAAGAAGAAAGAGGTGGTTCCACTCCAAATGCTGGTTCCACTGCAAATGCTGATTCCACTACAAATGTAGCCATTGTTGAGTCTTCTATGAAAGGAGACTGTGATGCTGATGTTGATGCAGAATGGGCTTTTAGTGCAGAGTGCACTTACAATCCTATTGTCCATGATGCATGCTTGTCATTTGTTATAGATTCACATGTGTGGTATTTCGATAGTGGTGCTACAAAGCACATTACCTCACATCGTGAATTGTTCACCTCTCTCGAGTCTCTCGCTCATGGGAATTCAGTAACTTGTGCCAACAATGCCTCTTATCCGGTTCAGGGAGTTGGAAAGATTGTGCTTACTACTGCAAATGGCAGTTCTTTCACACTTGTTGATGCACTTTATGTACTTGCAATCAAGAAGATTTTTTTTTCTTTATCTACACTTGCTAGACTTGGACTTGTAGTCAAATTTGTGGATGACAGATGTACAGTTCATGATCTCAGTTTTGGTGATGAAATTGTTGCATCTGGGCTTTTGTGTTGTGGGTTGTATAAGATCACTTTGTATGACAAGTGTGGACAAAATTTTGCAAATGTAGTTGCAGATTCAAGGGCTATTTCAGATGTAAAACTTTGGCATGCACGTTTTGGTCATTTCTGTTTGCTGCGTTTGCAGAAGTCTTATATGGTTGCTTCTTCGCCGCCTCCTGAAGCACCTGTCAAAAATGGTTGTGAAGGTTGTATTTTGGGTAAAATGCAACATTCTAAGTTTCCAAAGGATGGTTCAGCTAGGGCCACATGCAGGTTGCAGCTTGTGCATAGTGATGTATGTGGGCCCATGCAAACTCCGTCCTTGGGTAATTACCTTTACTTCATAACTTTCATTGACGATTACTCCAGGCATGTTACCATATACATGTGGTAGTGATGTGTGTGAACACACTAGGACCGCCGGGGCATTTTTTCCCTCTTTAGGAGGTTTTTTTCCCCCGTGCATTGTATATACGCCCATCACTCTAGGGCTATCTATCTTTCCATTGCACACTAAGTAACACACTCTCTATCGTGTGCCTTGAGCTTCCTTCGTATCCTCCAAGCTGTGTGTGTTTCTCTGCAACCCTAATTCCAACAATTGGTATCAGAGCAGGTCACGTCCTCCCGGGCTTAGTCGCCAGCTGCTCCAGCACACGCGTGCTCACTTTCTCCGATTTCAGTGAGCTTTGGCGAGCGTTCGCAGGTTGACAAATATTTTGGGTGAGCTCGAGGAGCTCGGTCTGCTCAGAATTTTGATTTGGGCTCATTTCGGCCTCCGTTTCCACTACGGGCAGTACTGCACAGGCTATTTCGTCATTTTGTGCAGATTTTCTGTCAGTGCCGTTTTCTGCATAACAGGTGCCTTATAGTCTTCTACGGTTTGTGCTATATAGCACAAGTTGTTCCCGCTCCATTTCTCCTATTTTCGGGCAGTTTTCACATCAGGTGCAGCATTTACCATGGCTGACAACAACAACACAGATGTGTTCAAGATGTTTGCTGCTGAGGACAGGTTGGATGGGGACAACTACCCTACGTGGGCTTATATGATGCAACATGTTCTTGTGTTAAAAGGTGTCTGGAACATTGTGCAGGGCATTGATGTACGTCCTGGTTCTGAAGATGTAGGCGATGTTGAGGATGTTGCAGGTCTTGCTGCAAGGATTGCAGCTGTTAGATTTGTTTTGCCTACGGCAGAACAAGCTCGTTGGGATGTTAAGGATGCACAGGCTCATGCATTGATTGCGTTGTCTGTGAAGCGCACCATTATTCCTCACATCCGTTCAGCAAAATATGCAAAACAGGCTTGGGATATTCTAGCAGGTCTTTATGCAAGCCGCAATGAGGCTAAAATTGCTTTGCTGCGTAAAGAGCTAGAGTCGAAGATTATGCATGAGGAAGATGATATGGACACTTTCCTTGCTAGTGTCAAGGATATCAATGAGCAACTCATTTCTGCAGGTGAAGTCATTTCGGACAGTTCCCTTGTGCAGACTGTTCTTGATGCCTTACCAGATTCCTACCAGACTTTTGCTAGTACTTGGAGACTGATGACCCAAGGAAATCCTGAAGTTGTCAAGTTTGATGCATTATGCACATTGCTCTTGCAAGAGTCACTTTCTAGAAAAAACAGGACTAGGCAGCGTGCAGTTGAACAGGCTTTTATTGCTTCTCAAAGAAAGGGTGGTAACAGTAATGCAGCCACTTCTTATGGTTCTGCTGCGAGTGGCAAAAATTCTGTTCCTAATGCTTCTGCTGGCAGTACTTCGTCTGGCAATTCTGGTGATAAGGGCAAAAAGAAGATGCGTTGCCATTATTGTAAAGCCAATGATCACTTGATCAAGTCCTGTCCTAAGTTGAAGGCCAAAGAGGCTAAGAAGAAAGAGGGTGGTTCCACTGCAAATGCTGGTTCCACTACAAATGCAGCCATTGTTGAGTCTTCTGTGAAAGGAGATTGTGATGCTGATGTTGATGCAGAATGGGCTTTTAGCGCAGAGTGCACTTACAATCCTGCTGTCCATGATGCATGCTTGTCAGTTGCTGCAGATTCACATGTGTGGTATTTCGACAGTGGTGCTACAAAGCACATTACCTCACATTGTGAATTGTTTACCTCTCTCGAGTCTCTCGCTCATGGGAATTCAGTAACTTGTGCCAACAATGCCTCTTATCCGGTTCAGGGAGTTGGAAAGATTGTGCTTACTACTGCAAATGGCAGTTCTTTCACACTTGTTGATGCACTTTATGTACTTGCAATCAAGAAGATTTTTTTTTCTTTATCTACACTTGCTAGACTTGGACTTGTAGTCAAATTTGTGGATGACAGATGTACAGTTCATGATCTCAGTTTTGGTGATGAAATTGTTGCATCTGGGCTTTTGTGTTGTGGGTTGTATAAGATCACTTTGTATGACAAGTGTGGACAAAATTTTGCAAATGCTGTTGCAGATTGAAGGGCTATTTCAGATGCAAAACTTTGGCATACATGTTTTGGTCATCTGAATTTTTCCAGTTTGCTGCGTTTGCATAAATCTGATATGGTTGCTTCTTTGCCGCCTCTTGAAGCACCTGTCAAACATGTTTGTGAAGGCTGTATTCTGGGTAAAATGTAGCGTTCTAAGTTTCCAAAGGATGGTTCAGTTAGGGCCACATGCAGGTTGCAGCTTGTGCATAGTGATGTTTGTGGGCCCATGCAAACTCCGTCCTTGGGCAATTACCTGTACTTCGTGACTTTCATTGATGATTACTCCAGGAATGCATGGGTATTTCCGCTTAAAGCGAAGTCCGAAGTTTTTATGTGCTTCAAACAATTTTTGGCTATGGCTGAAAATGTCTCAAAATGTACTATGGGCACCCTCCGTTCCGATCGAGGGGGGGAGTATATGTCTCATGAATTTAATGCATTTCTGGCTAGTCGTGGGATAAAACACCAATGTACAGTGCCTTATACACCTCAGCAAAATGGTGTTGTTGAGAGGAAAAACAGGTCACTCACAAAAATGGCACGATGTATGGTCAAAAGTCAAGCTTTGCCGCATTCTTTTTGGCTTGAGGCCATCATGTGTGCCACTTATGTACTTAACAGGTGTCCTACGAAAGCTTTGCAGTCTATTACTCCATATGAAGCATGGCATGATAGAAAACCTTCTATTGAGCACATGCGTGTTTTTGGCTGTTTGGCATATGCTTTGGTGCCACAAGTGCAGCGCAGAAAATTGGACTATAAGGCTGTCAAATGTATTTTTGTTGGTTATAGTGCTGAAAGCAAAGGTTACAGGTTGTATCATCCGCAAAAAAAATGTATTCTGGTTTCACGGGATGTAGTGTTTGTGGAAGACTCTGTTCAGCCCTTGCTGTCATGTACTAGAGACAGTAATGTAAGCTCACAGGACATTTATGACACTTTGTTGCCTCTTTTCAGTGGTGGAAATACGAATGTAAGTTCCAATGAGGCAAATGTACAGCCTATGGGGGTTTTTGAAAATGTTTTAGAACAGCCTATTACTGATGCAGATGTACATGATGTACTTGATGAGGAAAGGGCTGAAAATGAGCAGGCTAGAGGTATGCCAAAATGGCTGGTGCACACTTTGCGTGACAGTAAATTGGATGCACCTTTATCTAGTCGTACTCGTTCAGGCTCTCGCCATGCATCTTATGCATCAGATTGTTATGCTTTGGTTGTGTCTAGTTTACATGATGTTGAGGAGCCTCTGTCTTTTGATGAAGCACAGAATTCAGAAAATTGGATTGCTGCCATGAAATCAGAATATGATGCACTTATAGAGAATGACACATGGACTTTATGTGATTTGCCTCCTGGTAAAAAGGCCATTGGTACGAAGTGGGTTTACAAGTTGAAACGCAAGCCGGATGGTGAGATCGATCGCCATAAGGCTCGACTTGTTGCAAAGGGTTATGCACAACAAAAAGGCATAGATTATGAAGAGAATTTTGCTCCCACTTGTCGTATGACTACTGTGCGTTTTCTATGTGCATTGGCAGCTCATTTTGGTTGGGATGTACATCAATCAGACATTGTTACTGCTTTCTTGAATGGTGACATATTTGAGGAAGTTTATGTAACGCAGCCTCGCGGTTTTGTCATAAAAGGACAAGAGGACAAAGTGTGCAAATGTAAGAAGGCTTTGTATGGGTTGAAGCAATCTCCTCGTGCTTGGTATGAGAAAGCTGACACTCATTTGGTTAAACGAGGCTTTTGTAACAGTCCAACAGAAAGCACATTGTATGTAAAGCGTGAGGATGATGTATTTCTCATTGTGATTCTTTATGTTGATGATTTGTTGATCACTGGACCAAATGAGAGACATATTGCTGAATTTAAGGCTGATTTGAATGCTAATTTCAAGATGAAAGATTTGGGGCTGTTGCATCATTACTTGGGTATACAGTTTAAGCAGTGTGATGGTGGTATTGCCTTGTGTCAGAAAAGTTACATAGAGACATTGCTATGTAAGTTTGGACTTGAGGATTGCAAACCTATTGCCACTCCCATGGAAACAGGTTTGAAGTTGAGTCTACATGATGCTGGCGATCCTACTGATGTCACTCTTTACCAAACTGCTGTTGGCTGCCTCATTTATGTATGCAACACGAGGCCAGATATTCAGTTTGCAGTCTCGCAGGTCAACAGATTTATGCATAGCCCAGGGTCTAAGCATTGGTAGGCTGTCAAGAGGATTTTCCGCTACCTTAGTGGCACTTTACATCTTGGCTTGTTTTATCCCAAGGGGGGATCATTGCCGCCAGACTTACATGCTTTTTCGGACTCAGATTGGGCTGGTTGTTTTGACACGCGAGTGTCCACAAGTGGTTTTTGTTTCATGCTTGGCAGTTCATGTATATCATGGTTGAGCAGGAAACAACCTACTGTGGCCACTTCGAGTTGTGAGGCTGAGTACAGGGCAGTCTTCACAGCTACGGTTGAGTGTGTATGGCTCAGACGCCTTATGGCTGACTTGGGTGTTGAACAGGACACTGCCAACACTATCTACACTGACAGTCAGAGCGCATTGGCAGTTGCGAGGAACCCAGTTTTTCATGCTCGCACAAAGCACATTGAGGTGCATTACCACTATGTCAGGGAGAGGCTCTCATCAGGAGAGATCAGCTTGGCTTATGTGCCAACACAGGACAACCTTGAAGATCTTTTCACAAAGGCATTGTCTCGTGAGAAGCTTGAAGCTTTCCGCAAAGCTTTGGGCTTACTCCCCTTTGTGGACTGATCCTGTCCTCAAGGCATGGCACTTCCTTTTACTCATGTGCCAGCTCTCGTTCACCGCATCACTCCAGGGCGGATTTGTTACCATATACATGTGGTAGTGATGTGTGTGAACACACTAGGACCGCCGGGGCATTTTTTCCCTCTTTAGGAGGTTTTTTCCCCCGTGCATTGTATATACGCCCATCACTCTAGGGCTATCTATCTTTCCATTGCACACTAAGTAACACACTCTTTATCGTGTGCCTTGAGCTTCCTTCGTCTCCTCCAAGCTGTGTGTGTTTCTCTGCAACCCTAATTCCAACAAGGCATGCTTGGGTATTTGCACTTAAAGCGAAGTTCGAAGTTTTTATGTGCTTCAAAAAATTTCTAACTATGGCTGAAAATGTATCAAAATGTACTATGGACACCCTTCGTTCCGATTGAAGGGGGGAGTATATGTCTCATGAATTTAATGCATTTCTGGCTAGTCGTGGGATAGAACACCAAACAATTTCTAACTATGGCTGAAAATGTATCAAAATGTACTATGGACACCCTTAGTTCCGATTGAAGGGGGGAGTATATGTCTCATGAATTTAATGCATTTCTGGCTAGTCGTGGGATAGAACACCAATGTACAGTGCCTTATACACCTCAGCAAAATGGTGTTGCTGAGAGGAAAAACATATCAAAAGTCAAGCTTTGCCGCATTCTTTTTGGCTTGAGGCCATCATGTATACCACTTATGTACTTAACAGGTGTCCTATGAAAGCTTTGCAGTCTATTACTCCATATGAAGCATGGCATGATAGAAAGCCTTCTATTGAGCACATGCGTGTTTTTGGTTGTTTGGCATATGCTTTGGTGCCACAAACACAATGCAAAAAGTTGGATGATAAGGCTATCAAATGTATTTTTGTTGGGATAGTGCTGAAGGTAAAGTTTACAGGCTGTATCATCCGCAAACAAAGCGTATTTTGGTTTCACAGGATGTAGTGTTTGTGGAAGATTCTGTTCAGCCCTTGCTGTCATGTACTAGAGACAATAATGTAAGCTCACAGGACATTTATGACACTTTGTTGCCTCTTTTCAGTGGTGGAAGTTCGAATGTAAATTCCAATGAGGAAAATGTACAGCCTATGGGGGTTTACAAAAATGTTACAGATCAGCCTATTACCGATGCAGATGTACATGATGTACTTGATGAGGAAAGGGTTGAAAATGAGTAGGCCAGAGGTATGCCAAAATGGCTAGTGCATACATTACGTGAGAGTAAATTGGATGCACCTTTGTCTAGTTGTACTTGTTCAGGCTCTCACCATGCATCTTCTGCATTAGATTGTTATGTTTTGTCTATGTCTAGCTTACATGATGTTGAGGAACCTCTATCTTTTGATGAAGCACAGAATTCAGAAAATTGGATGGCTGCCATGCAATTAGAATATGATGCACTTATAGAAAACGACACATTGAATTTATGTGATTTGCCTCCTGGAAAAAAGGCCATTGGTACGAAGTGGGTTTACAAGTTGAAAGCAAGCCGGATGATGAGATCGATCGCCATAAGGCTCGACTTGTTGCAAAAGGTTATGCACAACAAAAAGGCATAGATTATGAAGAAACTTTTGCTCCCACTTGTTGTATGACTACTGTGCGTTTTCTATGTGCATTGGCAGCTCATTTTGGTTGGGATGTACATCAATGAGACATTGTTACTGCTTTCTTGAATGGTGACATATTTGAGGAAGTTTATGTAACGCAGTCTCGCAATTTTGTGAAGAAAGGACAAGAGGAAAAAGTGTGCAGATGTAAGAAGGCTTTTTATGGGTTGAAGCAATCTCCTTGTGCTTGCTATGAGAAAGCTGACACTCATTTGGTCAAACAAGGATTTCGTAACAATCCAACAGAAAGCACATTGTATGTAAAGCATGAGGGTGATGTACTTCTCATTGTGGTTCTTTATGTAGATGATTTGCTGATCACTGGACCAAATGAAAGACATATTCCTGATTTAAGGCTGATTTGAATGCTACTTTCAAGATGAAAGATTTGGGGTTGTTGCATCATTATTTGGGTATACAGTTTAAGCAGTGTGATGGTGGTATTGCCTTGTGTCAAAAAAGTTACATAGAGACATTGCTATGTAAGTTTGAGCTTGAGGATTGCCAACCTATTGCCAGTCCCATGGAAATATGTTTGAAATTGAGTCTTCATGATGCTGGTGATCCTGCAGATGTCACTCTTTACCAAAGTGTTGTTGGATGCCTCATTTATGTATGCAACACAAGGACAGAAATTCAGTTTGCTGTCTCACAGATCAGTAGATTTATGCATAGCCCAGGGTCTAAGCATTGGAAGGCTGCCAAGAGGATTTTTCGCTACCTTAGGCAATTTACATCTTGGCTTGTTTTATCCCAAGGGGGATCATTGCCGCCAGACTTACATGCTTTTTCGGACGCAGACTGGGCTGGTTGTTTTGACACGCCAGTGTCCACAAGTGGTTTTTGTTTCATGCTTGCCAGTTCATGTATATCATGGTCGAGCAAGAAGCAACCTACTATGGACACTTCTAGTTGTGAGGCTGAGTACAAGGCAGTCTTCACAGCTACGGTTGAGTGTGTATGGCTCAGACGCCTTATGGCTGATTTGGGTGTTGGACATGACATTGCCAACACTATCTACACTAACATCTACACTGACAGTCAGAGCGCATTGCCAGTTGCGAGGAACCCAGTTTTTCATGCTCGCACAAAGCACATTGAGGTGCATTACCACTATGTCAGGGAGAGGCTCTCAGCAGGAGAGATCAGCTTGGCTTATGTGCCAACACAGGACAACCTTGCAGATCTTTTCACAAAGGCATTGTCTCGTGAGAAGCTTGAAGCTTTCCGCAAAGCTTTGGGCTTACTCCCCTTTGTGGACTGATCCTGTCCTCAGGGCATGGCACTTCCCTTTACTCATGTGCCAGCTCTCGTTCACCGCATCACTCCAGGGGGGATTTGTTACCATATACATGTGGTAGTGATGTGTGTGAACACACTAGGACCGCCGGGGCATTTTTTCCCTCTTTAGGAGGTTTTTTCCCCCGTGCATTGTATATACGCCCATCACTCTAGGGCTTCCTATCTTTCCATTGCACACTAAGTAACACACTCTCTATTGTGTGCCTTGAGCTTCCTTCGTCTTCTCCAAGCTGTGTGCGTTTCTCTGCAACCCTAATTCCAACACAAACTGCTTCTATACGAGAGCAATTGAGCAATGCAGAGTGGTTTGTTTATTTTATTCACTTGGTAGCTTTTCATGCGGAGTCCTTTTTAGAGCTTTTCATGGCAGTGATGTTTTTAAAAAAATTTAAATCTATTGCCAGGTGGTGGCTTCTGCATTCAGATACTGCAAAAAGATCAGTCTCTTTTTGACTAAGAGATAGAGAGAGTTGAAGAGGATAGATCTCTGCATCACCAAATCCGCTAAGTGTGGAACTGCAATTCACGCACGAGTCTATAGTTGCTAAATTGAAAGCTGAGGTCACTGCGCCCAGAAGGCAGCGTGGACAAGCTTGCGAGGTGTCGCTGCATGATAGATCGCCGCATGGGAATACATGGCCACCCAAGTGAAATTCAGGTATTGATAGAAATGGTTTCACTTAGGCTTCTTAAGAGAGATTTAGAGTGTCAGTGATAGTTCACCCTGCAGTCACTATTCTATTCAGCTCTTCGTTGTGCCAGAGAAATGCTTTTTCTAGAAGATGATAGCGGTCTGTATATTTTGGTGGAAAGTGATGATACCTTCTCTTAAATGCGATCTCCTAAAATATTTCAAGTCCATCATTCAAACATTCATTGGTTGTCTGGCTGTCTCATCAGTTTACATTGAAGTTAGCGATGAAGGTGTCATAGAGGAGGTGCTTGATCAAGATTTTGGTGAGGCTGCCATAGGTCGGGTAGCACCTGTTGATTCAAGTAATAACAACAAGTTTAATGCGAAAGTTGTAACTTGTGTCAGAATTTGCATGCTCAAAAGTTGTTCCTATAACTAAGCCTACGGCTTCAATGCAGCTAGCTGCTTGCACTTTTAGCAGAGTGTGTGAGGCGATTAGTGGCAGATAGTTCAATGTCAAGGGAAAGGCATTGGGGAATATTGCCACTAGTGCAAGTCATGGTCTGATGAGGCTTTGGCTTCAGTCACACTCCTCGTCCAACTTTGTTAACCTATTTGAAAAATTGATGAGGCAAGCATTCTGGAACAGTCTGCAAACAAACAGAAACATCTCTCATGACCGATTCAATGTAGAATATGGTGTCTGCAAGAGTTGGTTAATGTGACGTAGCTGCAAGGAGATGCAATATAGCATTGCAGTGGAAGTCAAGTAGTAAATCATGTAGGTGCAATTAGGACGTGAGAGCTAATTGGCCATTTGATATTGGGAAGAAGCATGAGGCATGAGTAGCAGCTTGCACTACTATGGTATGATTCTTGCAGCCGCCAATATCTCAGCTAACTATAAGTAGTAGTATTAGCACCAATGTGCAACATTCAACAAGCATAATAATTCATTGCTTATTAGATATGATGCTAATCTCTGCACTACAAAATTGCAAAAAACTCTCTTCTAAAAGATCATCTCACAAACAATCGGCCACCTTTTTGCCCAAAAAAAATTAGTGAGGTAAAAGCAACCATATTTTTTGGTCACCAACCCATTGAACTTAACGGGGCATTTTATCTCATGTCCTACAAAAATATCCACTCTTATTTATATGCAATCAACCGTAAGAAATTGTTATTTTGGGCAAAATGCATTGGTCCATCAACTTTGGAGGCTTGTAGTGACCAAGGGATGAGAAAAATTACAAGTTTCTCATTTTTTCCATATGTAGTAGTTATTGAACTATAAGCTCATGAAAGGATTTTTCAAAATGAGTGGATCTACTATGGTTTTGGAAATTTTTCCCAAAACCTTGAAAGGACACTTTTATGTCCTGTTAGTTTACCATTCTAGTGTTAAAGGCTTAACACCTTTCAGGCAACTTTATCAATCATTTTGACAACAATTTCTTTGTGGACAGATGCGTTAATAGATGCATATTTGTTAGATCACGCATAGTGCTATTGAGCTCTTTTGAGAGCAGATATCCTTGCAAAGATCCTTTTTACTGCATGCAATAGTTCTTTGCACGTGTTCTCATGCAATCACTCATGTACGTTGAGTTGCGGTCATTGTCTTTGCACGGTTGATATTCAACGAGTCTAAGATGAATAGATAGCCAGTGAAAGACATTGAGTATCATAGAGTATGGTTTGAGAATGTTGTCTCACCACTAGTTACACAAAATGTTGGATGTGCTAGTGATGCACCTTCCACTAGTACACACACACATGTGTTGCTCCAGAGAGAGAGGAATCTAGAAGTCAGGCACTTTGAATATGTACTCGTACATCTCGTGCACCTGATCATTTTGAGCTAGGATTGGACTATTTGCTAGTCACTGTGACTGTGGTGATTCCACTTGCTACAAAGGGGCCATTCAAATGGATGATAGCGTGAAGTGGGAAGAGGCTATGCAATCTGATTATAACTTGATCTTAGCAATGAAATTTGGGAATTAACAGTTACCTGCGGGTAAACAGGCATTGCCATGCAAATGGATGTACAAGAAGCAGTATACCACAGATGATCCCGAGCCTAAGTATAAGGCTAGGTATATTCACACGGTCTAGCAATGTTTTATTATGCAAGGGGGGAAGCATTGAGTACCCCAATGGCTGCATACAAAAAACTTAGCAAGCATGATTGTCTCAAATCAGATGCTGAAAAGGCAGAGATGAAAAAGGTGCTGTATTCTTTGGCAGTTGAAAATCTCATGTTTGTCATGGTGAGCACACAACCAAAACCAAACATTGCATATGCAATGTTTGCTGACCACTCCCATTGCATATGCAATGGGAGTGGTCAGCATGTATATGGAAAATCCAAGCAAAAAGCATTGGGAAGCAGTGAAGCACATCTTGAGTTACATCAAGGGCTCAACCATCAAGTGATTACTCTTTAAGAATAGTGATGCATCCATAGTTGGATACACTGATTCGGATTATGCGGGTTATGTGGACACTCGACGATCCACATCTGGCTATGTTTTCTTCTTCGTTGGAGCGGTAATTTCTTGGAGATCATGTCTCCAGAATTGCACTTCATCTTCCACCATTGAGGTAGAGTATGTTGTAGTTTCCAGTTCTAGTAAAGAAGATGTGTGGTTATCTCGTCTAGTGGGAGACCTTGGTATACACCAGACTCTAGTGCTACATTGCAACAATAAGAGTGTAATTGCTTTAGAAAAAGACCTCGTGTTTCACTCCAAGTCAAAACATATAGAGGTTAGGTATCATACAACATGGGATATTTTGGCTAGGAAACGCATTTAGTCAAAGTTCACATGGATAAAAACCCAGCGGATGCTCTAACAAAGAGCTTAGCCTCAAGCGGTTCGCACATTGCATAGAGATGGTGGACGTAGGGTGAAGCTATGATCATGCTTCACTTTTGTATAGTTGTACATAATAGCCCCTACATTCTTTAGCCACTTGGGCCACGTTGGCCTTCAAGTGGGAGATTGTTAGGTTTTTAGGTGAAGTGGCCGGTGGCCAGCCACCCATCTTGTATTCTTTGGTTATAATGTCAATAAGGAGTGTGAGCACATTGGCTCACTAAGCTCCACCAAGAATGCCTGTGTCTTCCTCTCCTTTCCTCTCTTGCATCCTCCTGCACTCTTTGGATCCTCAGCCCACATTAGGTTCATGAGAGCATGTCTATCTTGATGCTATTCAACGCGAAAAAGCATGATGAAATGGCTAGAGAAGAGATTTTCTCCTCTCACTTGGAGGATCAACTAGTTAGGATCCGGTGGAATTTTCTTCATTTAGAGACTCAAGTGGACCGAAGCACTTCAAGTTATTAAAGTCTATTTCTTTATTGGAACAGAGAATCTAGATGAAATGACTATAGTAGATGGTGTCCGAGTATCATAGAATCAATGGGTGTTTGATCAGGTGTGTAAATAAATCTACCTGGGTAGAATTAGGCGCGTGGGTGTAAGCCCTAGTTTTAGAGGACCAAAGATGTTGTATATTTTGATTCTATGTTTGACCCACTGTTGACGGCCAAACACAGAAGAAGCTTTTCCCAGCTTTTTGTATCACTATTTTTTGAAACGGAATGACAATATGTAATGGTTTAAATGACCAATATTCTTTGTGGGAACGAGCCTCTAAGGAGGAATTGTATATAAGCCAATTTTTGTAACCCCGAGCGAACTTTTGGAATTAATCAAATCTCAAGTTTACTGTGTGTTGTGTTGAGAGAGAGAGAGAGAGAGAGAGAGAGAGAGAGAGAGAGAGAGAGAGAGAGAGAGAGAGAGAGAGAGATTTATTCTCTTCCCTACGCGCTCTACAAAGACTTCATTGCAAAAGAGACACCACCAATGCGTTAGCAACAGTTGGGGATTCAAACCAACGCCAAGCTTGCACGTTTCCGGTGTCATCGAAGCAAGCTCCTACAAGCTTCCGGGTGAGTTTTCTTGCAAATCGTGTGTCTGTTTGGTGATTTCTTTATACATGTGGGTTCATGATGAGTAGAGCTACAGATTAGGATTTTACAAATCAAAAAGTGGTGACCTGAATTTTTCTATCTGTCTTTATACGCGGTTGTCGTACGAGGTGGTTCTAGATAGGATTTCAAGTTAGAGTCCATAGGGTAATGGCCTCTTGATAAGGAGAGTGTTTCCTATGAGTTTCATGACTTTTTGAATGTGTTTGGTGTAGTTTCAAAGAGCATGAGCATCGTAGGTTGAGTTGTATTCACTAGTGCGAAGAACGTTTAGATTTGATTTCCTTGAGTAGAGATTGTTTTAGAAGGTCGAGAAGGTGATTGACATCCATCTCCTTGTTTCCATGCGCCTACGGGTTAAACTTCGTCCTTGGCTGACATAGAGTTGTTGGTTTTTTTCTTGCTATGCTAGTGTTCGCTCGCGACATATCCCCCAACATTGGCGCCACTACCGGGGACGAGAGCCCTAGGTAGATGACCTTAGACCAATCCTATGAGGTGAAAGTTTGAGTGGGCATACGGCTTGCCTAGGTCATCGGTGTTTGATAGTTTTTTTTGTAGTTAGTGTAGTTAGAGAGAGTGTGATTTGTGAGGGGTTAAAAGTGTAAACTGGTCTATGTGTGGCAGTAAATCGTTTTTCTACTCATGATTAAAAAAACCCCATAGGATGTGTAGGAGTAGGGTAAGTAGAACCTGTGATTGAGATCTAGAGCTGGCTATCATAGATTAGATTTGCTTTTTTGCTTGTTTGCATTTGCAATCTTAAGAAGTGAATTTAGGAAGAGAATTGCAATAAACAAGCATCAGTAATTGATTGAATATGGTTGGATGTTGCTGGGCATAAAACAATACATCTGCAAGAGATCTATGTGTGAAAATTGCAAAATTTTCAACAATAGACATTATACGTGTATAATGTCTCAAGGCATGACAAGAGGCATAATTTTACAAACAGACCACACCATAGTGTTGTAGAGGGGTATTTCACCCTAAATGCAAATTGAGACCAGGGATTTGACCAACCCTTGATACCCAAAAGACAAGAGTCAAAATAGAAATAGAAAACTAGGGAACTGGTGATTCTGAGCACTTTTTTTTGCACAAAAATTGGTAAAAGTGTTGAAAATTATTGCTAAGAACTTGTGGAAGCTTGTGAGTAAAGTCTGGACAAAAACCCATCAGTAGAAATCATACTCGTATGATGTCTCAAGGGGTGATCTGGCAGTCAAAGTGAACCTTTGACTTCATACTCACATTCTGCATATTGTGTGTGGCACATTCACCAAGTTTCATCTCATTTGGGTAGCTGAGTTAAGAATTGAGTACAATTACTCTTTTCGGGAAGTTTCTGGGTAAAAAGTAGTGAAATGGTACACCTCTGATATCCAGAATTGGTTGTGAGCACATATGCATGTTGCACATATCAAAGGGCAGCTGTGGTAGAAACATAACTCCATTAAGGACAAAAAGACATCATACACGTATAATGTCTTTTTGGTCAGGATTGAGTTAAATTGTGCATATGAGTGTACCCTTGTGGTTTATAATAGACAATGAGCACATAGAACCAATTTCATCAAGTGGGAAGCGCTATTGGAACTAAAAATTGCCAAAATACGGTTTGAAACAAGTGTAGGACTGCATTGCTCATATCTAGCACAAAAAGTATTGAAAATGAGTTTGGAAAGCTTCTAAGAGTTTATTGCATGGTAGAGAATATCTGGAGAAGAAATCTTCTCATTTTGGCTAGATAGACATCATACACGTATGATGTCTGAAGGGAATATTTAGAGACTAGAGATGACTTTAGGGTTAACCAAGAGGTCTAGCACCTCAAGGGAAGCTTAAGGACCCAGTTTCACCTAAGTTGAGTCATATGGTGGTCTAGAAAACCTCTTGAGGAGTTGAGAATCTTCTTACAGATTCAGGAGGATTTAACCAGATTCCAGATGTTAAGACCATAGAAGGAGGCTGGATTGAGGTTTAATATATTAGGGAGAACCTAAGACTTGAATTTGAGTTAAGTCTGGCACAACAAACATCATGCACGTAGAATGTCTAAGGGCCAAATTTAGAGCTTATTGTTGGAATTAGGGTTGCAGAGAAACACACACAGCTTGGAGAAGACGAAGGAAGCTCAAGGCACACAATAGAGAGTGTGTTACTTAGTGTGCAATGGAAAGATAGGTAGCCCTAGAGTGATGGGCGTATATACAATGCACGGGGGAAAAAACCTCCTAAAGAGGGAAAAAATGCCCCGGCGGTCCTAGTGTGTTCACACACATCACTACCACATGTATATGGTAACAAATCCCCCCTGGAGTGATGCGGTGAACGAGAGCTGGCACATGAGTAAAGGGAAGTGCCATGCCCTGAGGACAGGATCAGTCCACAAAGGGGAGTAAGCCCAAAGCTTTGCGGAAAGCTTCAAGCTTCTCACGAGACAATGCCTTTGTGAAAAGATCTGCAAGGTTGTCCTGTGTTGGCACATAAGCCAAGCTGATCTCTCCTGCTGAGAGCCTCTCCCTGACATAGTGGTAATGCACCTCAATGTGCTTTGTGCGAGCATGAAAAACTGGGTTCCTCGCAACTGGCAATGCGCTCTGACTGTCAGTGTAGATGTTAGTGTAGATAGTGTTGGCAGTGTCCTGTCCAACACCCAAGTCAGCCATAAGGCGTCTGAGCCATACACACTCAACTGTAGCTGTGAAGACTGCCCTGTACTCAGCCTCACAACTCGAAGTGGCCACAGTAGGTTGCTTCTTGCTCAACCATGATATACATGAACTGCCAAGCATGAAACAAAAACCACTTGTGGACACTCGCGTGTCAAAACAACCAGCCCAATCTGAGTCCGAAAAAGCATGTAAGTCTGGCGGCAATGATCCCCCCTTGGGATAAAACAAGCCAAGATGTAAAGTGCCACTAAGGTAGCGGAAAATCCTCTTGACAGCCTGCCAATGCTTAGACCCTGGGCTATGCATAAATCTGCTGACCTGCAAGACTGCAAACTGAATATCTGGCCTCGTGTTTCATACATAAATGAGGCAGCCAACAGCAGTTTGGTAAAGAGTGACATCAGCAGGATCGCCAGCATCATGTAGACCAACTTCAAACCCGTTTCCATGGGAGTGGCAATAGGTTTGCAATCCTCAAGTCCAAACTTACATAGCAATGTCTCTATGTAACTTTTCTGACACAAGGCAATACCACCATCACACTGCTTAAACTGTATACCCAAGTAATGATGCAACAGCCCCAAATCTTTCATCTTGAAAGTAGCATTCAAATCAGCCTTAAATTCAGCAATATGTCTCTCATTTGGTCCAGTGATCAGCAAATCATCAACATAAAGAACCACAATGAGAAATACATCATCCTCACGCTTTACATACAATGTGCTTTCTGTTGGACTGTTACGAAAGCCTCGTTTAACCAAATGAGTGTCAGCTTTCTCATACCAAGCACGAGGAGATTGCTTCAACCCATACAAAGCCTTCTTACATTTGCACACTTTGTCCTCTTGTCCTTTTATGACAAAACCGCGAGGCTGCGTTACATAAACTTCCTCAAATATGTCACCATTCAAGAAAGCAGTAACAATGTCTGATTGATGTACATCCCAACCAAAATGAGCTGCCAATGCACATAGAAAACGCACAGTAGTCATACGACAAGTGGGAGCAAAAGTCTCTTCATAATCTATGCCTTTTTGTTGTGCATAACCCTTTGCAACAAGTCGAGCCTTATGGCGATCGATCTCACCATCCGGCTTGCGTTTCAACTTGTAAACCCACTTCGTACCAATGGCCTTTTTGCCAGGAGGCAAATCACATAAAGTCCATGTGTCATTCTCTATAAGTGCATCATATTCTGATTTCATGGCAGCAATCCAATTTTCTGAATTCTATGCTTCATCAAAAGACAGAGGCTCCTCAACATCATGTAAACTAGACACAGCCAAAGCATAACAATCTGATGCATAAGATGCATGGCGAGAGCCTGAACGAGTACGACTAGATAAAGGTGCATCCAATTTACTGTCACGCAAAGTGTGCACCAGCCATTTTGGCATACCTCTAGCCTGCTCATTTTCAGCCCTTTCCTCATCAAGTACATCATGTACATCTGCATCAGTAATAGGCTGTTCTAAAACATTTTCAGAAACCCCCATAGGCTGTACATTTGCCTCATTGGAACTTACATTCGTATTTCCACCACTGAAAAGAGGCAACAAAGTGTCATAAATGTCCTGTGAGCTTACATTACTGTCTCTAGTACATGACAGCAAGGGCTGAACAGAGTCTTCCACAAACATTACATCCCGTGAAACCAGAATACGTTTTGTTTGCGGATGATACAACCTGTAACCTTTGCTTTCAGCACTATAACCAACAAAAATACATTTGACAGCCTTATAGTCCAATTTTCTGCGCTGCACTTGTGGCACCAAAGCATATGCCAAATAGCCAAAAACACGCATGTGCTCAATAGAAGGTTTTCTATCATGCCATGCTTCATATGGAGTAATAGACTGCAAAGCTTTCGTAGGACACCTGTTAAGTACATAAGTGGCACACATGATGGCCTCAAGCCAAAAAGAATGCGGCAAAGCTTGACTTTTGACCATACATCGTGCCATTTCCGTTAGTGACCTGTTTTTCCTCTCAGCAACACCATTGTGCTGAGGTGTATAAGGCACTGTACATTGGTGTTTTATCCCACGACTAGCCAGAAATGCATTAAATTCATGAGACATATACTCCCCCCCTCGATCGGAACGGAGGGTGCCCATAGTACATTTTGAGACATTTTCAGCCATAGCCAAAAATTGTTTGAAGCACATAAAAACTTCGGACTTCGCTTTAAGCGGAAATACCCATGCATGCCTGGAGTAATCATCAATGAAAGTCATGAAGTACAGGTAATTGCCCAAGGAAGGAGTTTGCATGGGCCCACAAACATCACTATGCACAAGCTGCAACCTGCATGTGGCCCTAAATGAACCATTCTTTGGAAACTTAGAACGCTGCATTTTACCCAGAATACAGCCTTCACAAACATGTTTGACAGGTGCTTCAAGAGGCGGCAAAGAAGCAACCATATCAGATTTCTGCAAACGCAGCAAACTGGCAAAATTCAGATGACCAAAACGTGCATGCCAAAGTTTTGCATCTGAAATAGCCCTTGAATCTGCAACAGCATTTGCAAAATTTTGTCCACACTTGTCATACAAAGTGAGCTTATACAGCCCACGGCACAAAAGCCCAGATGCAACAATTTCATCACCAAAACTGAGATCATGAACTGTACATCTGTCATCCATAAATTTGACTACAAGTCCAAGTCTAGCAAGTGCGGATACAGACAAGAGATTCTTCTTGATCCCAGGTACATAAAGTGCATCAACAAGTGTGAAGGAACTGCCATTAGCAGCAGTGAGCACAATCTTTCCAACTCCCTGAACTGGATAAGAGGCGTTGTTGGCACAAGTGACTGAATTCCCATGAGGGACAGACTCGAGAGAGGTAAACAATTCACGATGTGAGGTAATGTGCTTTGTAGCACCACTGTCGAAATACCACACATGTGAATCTGTAGCAACTGACAAGCATGCATCATGGACAACAGGATTGTAAGTGCACTCTGCGCTAAAAGCCCATACTGCATCAACATCAGCATCACAATCTCCTTTCACAGAAGACTCAACAATGGTTGCATTTGTAGTGGAACGAGCATTTGCAGTGGAACCACCCTCTTTCTTCTTAGCCTCTTTGGCCTTCAACTTAGGACACGACTTGATCAAGTGATCATTGGCTTTACTATAATGGCAACGCATCTTCTTTTTGCCCTTATCACCAGAATTTCCAGACGAAGTGCTGCCACCAGAAGCATTAGGAACAGAATTTTTGCCACTCGCAGCAGAACCATAAGGAGTGGCTGCATTACTGTTACCACCCTTTCTTTGAGAAGCAATAAAAGCCTGTTTAACTGCACGCTGCCTAGTCCTGTTTTTTCTAGAAAGTGACTCTTGCAACAGCAATGTGCATAATGCATCAAACTTGACAACTTCAGGATTTCCTTGGGTCATCAGTCTCCAAGTACTAGCAAAAGTCTGGTAGGAATCTGGTAAGGCATCAAGAACAGTCTGCACAAGGGAACTGTCCGAAATGACTTCACCTGCAGAAATAAGTTGCTCATTGATATCCTTGACACTAGCAAGGAAAGTGTCCATATCATCTTCCTCATGCATAATCTTCGACTCTAGCTCTTTACGCAGCAAAGCAATTTTAGCCTCATTGCGGCTTGCATAAAGACCTGCTAGAATATCCCAAGCCTGTTTTGCAGATTTTGCTGAACGGATGTGAGGAATAATGGTGCGCTTCACAGACAACGCAATCAATGCATGAGCCTGCGCATCCTTAACATCCCAACGAGCTTGTTCTGCCGTAGGCAAAACAACTCTAACAGCTGCAATCCTTGCAGCAAGACCTGCAACATCCTCAATATCGCCTACATCTTCAGAACCAGGACGTACATCAATGCCCTGCACAATGTTCCAGACACCTTTTGACACAAGAACATGTTGCATCATATAAGCCCACATAGGGTAGTTGTCCCCATCCAACCTATCCTCAGCAGCAAACATCTTGAACACATCTGTGTTGTTGTTGTCAGCCATGGTAAATGCTGCACCTGATGTGAAAACTGCCCGAAAATAGGCGAAATGGAGCGAGAACAACTTGTGCTATATAGCACAAACCGTAGAAGACTATAAGGCACCTGTTATGCAGAAAATGGCACTGACAGAAAATCTGCACAAAATGACGAAATAGCATGTGCAGTACTGCCTGTAGTGGAAACGGAGGCCGAAATGAGCCCAAATCAAAATTCTGAGCAGACCGAGCTCCTCGAGCTATCCCAAAATATTTGTCGACCTGCGAACGCTCGCCAAAGCTCACTGAAATCGGAGAAAGTGAGCACGCGTGTGCTGGCGCAGCTGGCGACTAAGCCCGAGGGGACGTGACCCGCTCTGATACCAATTGTTGGAATTAGGGTTGCAGAGAAACACACACAGCTTGGAGAAGACGAAGGAAGCTCAAGGCACACAATAGAGAGTGTGTTACTTAGTGTGCAATGGAAAGATAAGTAGCCCTAGAGTGATGGGCGTATATACAATGCATAGGGGAAAAAACCTCCTAAAGAGGGAAAAAATGCCCCGGCGGTCCTAGTGTGTTCACACACATCACTAACACATGTATATGGTAACACTTATTTGGTTGGATTGAGCATGCCAGAGTTTTCCAAGCTTACTCTAACAACCCCTTTGACAAGTCAAATCAGTGTGAAGAACATATATAGGGAGCCAACCCTCCATGGACGAAAATTACCCCCAAGGTCATACTAATCAACACTGAATAGTACTGAAGTGAGAATCATTGTTTGACAAAGATTTACAGAGTCTAAAGTTTTGTACAGACATCAACAAGGTCCAGCAAGTTGAGACCAATTGGAAGTACAACTAGTCAACGAATTCCGAGAGCTAAAAGACTAGCCTAAATAAGGAACGATAGAGCAAACTTTTGAGGTAAAAGGTTTGGACTAATAGTTGTGTGTAAGGAGTTGATGCATTTAAAATCAGGTAGAAATCTCCAAAGAGACCAGAGATCACAAGGAGACCAGGTCAACTTAGTGTCTACTGAGGAGAGTGTGACCCAAGCAAGAATAGATTGACTAGCACCAATTATAGAAGACGATAGTGGGAACGACACCTCTTCAGAGCAATCTATTTACCTCATGGATGACCAAAACACCACTATTAACCAACCAAGCCAAGTGGGAGGAGGTAGCACCTTTAAGAACCCCACTCGGACAATGAGGTATATAACCCTTTACTTAGAAGGACCAAATTCCCATGGGGCTCTGGTATATGCTGATGAAAGGGGACGTAAAAGCATATGTATTGAGGAAAAACCAGCCGAAGGACTGGAATCCCTTCTAGTGTAAGATGATGGGGATAGATTCCATGATGATGAGGGAATACATTACCTCATTTTTAAGGGCCCAAAGAACTATAACAAATATGGGGACAATGTTGAAAAAGGGAAGATGGTTCTTGAAAAAGAATTACCTCCTTGGATAGATCTTCCTAACACCACCATGGTGTTTGACAAGAAGGTGACTAAAGTAGTGACCAACCAAGGAGTGGTAGGAATCTATGAGTGCATGAATGGAAGGGCCAAAACATATTTTCGGTTTCTAGCACCTTATGCCTTTGAGTTAAGCACGGAAAAGACTTTATACTCGTTCTCATATGAATTAGGTGAACGGAGTCTCATAATATATGTCGAAAAATATGGACGGGAGTGTTAAGTATGGAGCCTGATTTACCCTTGTAATTTTCTGTGGTAAAAGCGCACATTTGTAAGGCCCCCATTATGAGGAGAAGCCATCGTGCGTGAAGGAAAATCACTCATCGGAAACCAAAATTTTCACGGACAACAATCAGGGGCAACTTTAAAGGCCTCGGGGGCGGAGGCCCCCGAGACTTTTTTTTTCGCTGGAATATTCTTTTTCGCCGGAATATTATGGCCGAACGGCGGCCGGAAAGTGGTCGGAAAACAACCGGTCGGTTGGCCGGTGGCCGGTAGTCAATGGCCGATGGCCGGTGGTCGGAAGTCAATGGCCGGTGGTCGGTGGTCGGAAGTCAATGGCCGGTGGCTGGTGGCCGAATTCAATGGCCGGTGGCCGAATTCAAAAGCGGACTTGTCTTCTCAAGGGCGGCCACACATGGGCGGATTGGAGGGTCCGATTTGGACTTATTCGCACAAGGGCGGCTACACATGGTTGTCTCTCATAAGAGAGGGCAGCCCTTTTGGCCTATAAAAGGAGGCCATTTCTATACACATTTCATAGTGTGAAGTTGATGCAACAAGGTGAGTGTGAGGTGGTGAGAGTGAAGCAAGGCGGGAGCTCCATTAAGGGTATAATCCCTTTGTAAACTACTTCTTGTTTTGAAGTACTAAAGCCATTGAGTGGCTGCTTTCCCGTGGACGTAGCCCACATTGGGTGAACCACGTATATCGTGTGTACTCTCTCTCTCTCTCTCTACTCTATAATCTCGTGTATATAAATCTGTCTCTCTCCATTAAGTAATCTACTCAATTATCTATTTAGCTACGTCTTATTTCCTAACAGGGAGTATGCACCAATAGATAAAGCGGAGGTAGCAAGATTTGTAGTCACTGTAGTAATTCCAGTAGATCCAGTTGCAACTCAAGGCCTAAACCCTACCCCTCGCAAGTCTACAAATCCCTTTGAGGAAGTGAAGGATTGTTAACCCTCGTGGCTCACGGACACCCTATCGCCTACGACGGACGCCGTAACCGTATTATTTATTTAAGTAGAGTCAGGCACCGGGCTTGTCGGTCCAATAGGGAAAGGTAGAGTGATCGCCGATGAGAGGCGCACTCTAACACGAACATGCTAGGGTTAGTTGGCTAAGCATGGGTGCCCAAGTGTGAATGGGGTGAGCTCACATAAAAGCCAATTAAACCTAAAATTGAGTCATTCTCTCATTGTGCAATAGAAGCTACTCTTGCTCCATCTCCACCTTCTCCTTCACCATCTCCTTGTGTGTGTGCGTGTGAGAGAGAGAGAGAGAGAGAGAGAGAGAGAGAGAGAGAGAGTGTGAGAGTGTGTGTGCGATCGAGCGTTGCGGCGGCACGACGGCGGCGAAGCGGTTGAGCGCGGCACGACTGTAGCTTCTTCTTCATCGCGACGAGGAATCCACTACGAAGGCGAGCGTAGAGCGGTGAGTGACACACCCTTTGCTCTCTTGAGCTTGCTAGTTTAGGCTTGTTGTGTGCTTGGAGCCATTTGTGGCTCACACACGATGTATCGGCAAGTCCTTTGCTTCGACAGTGCGGCAAGGAGCGCACATTTTTGGCGCCGCTGCCGAGGAAATGCCCTACACTAAGCTCGGTTAAGCACTTTACGCTTTCTTGTGGTGCAATTTCTATCATAGGAAAGGTAGGGAATGAGTGTGTGTAGTTGTGTGGAGAAGGATTTGTGAAGAAGGAAGGTGTGTGGTTGTGTGGAGAAGGTTTTTTGTTACACTGTACTGTCTTTTTTGTTTTCTGTTAAAGAAGGAGTTACATTTTTTTGCAATGTACTGTTAGAATTAAGGTATTAGCTATGGAATGTTAGTTCTGTAAGGTTCAATGTTAGTTCTGTAAGGTTAGTTTTGTAGATTTGTTAGCTACTGTAGTACTGCGTAAACATTGTTAGAGTGTGTGTGGCAGTATCTCCATTAGCTGTAAGTAGATAAGGTAGGTGTAGGTTAACTGTGCGTGCGCGCACACGCATCGTGGCCGCGGCGACTAAAAAAAAAAAAAAAAAAACTTTTTCGAAAAAAAAAAAAAATCCGAAAAAAAAAAACGTGAGTGAGGGGGAGATTAGATTTTCGAAAATAAAAAACGTGAGTTATAAAAACGGACGGGTTGGTTTGTATAAAAGTTAGATTGGGATCATTTCCCCAGGCCCAGGCCCAGGCCCAGGCCTCAGTCCTCAGTCTTATGATATATATTAGACTCACTCTTATATATATACCCTACCCCCTCAAGAGGGAATGAGAGCATGTGGGACAAGTCCTCCACTCTCCTCCCTTCTCTTCCCACTTGCACCCTTAGACTTGCTACTTGGAGCCTAGTTCCCCAGCTAGGAAAAGACTGTTTCGGGCTTTTCTGGAGCAAAATAGAACCAAACGGTGGGCTGTAAAACACAGCGCGTCCCTCCTAGCGATATGCTCGTTTCGAGCTATCACACGGCCCATTCCACGATACGCTTTAAAAAATCTAGCAAAAAAACAAACAAAAAACACGCAAAAAACTAGTCACAAGGCCTCCTAGAGCAGCTTTTTGACACCTTAGGGTATCAAAAGCACATGCACTTACGCTCTGGGCGGGTGCTAGAACACGAGCATATTGAGGGTGCCTCTGTTCATACGGACACCCATTACCCATCCACGATAGGCTCTAGACCCTCAGTGGGGACACAAGGTAGCACCACCCAAGACCCTAAAATAGCCGCTAGTGATTCCTCCTCCGACTCAGAAATCATGAAAGTATACCCTACCCAAAACACTGAGAGAGAAGGCCATGCACCTCCCGAAGCTCCACAGCCTAGTACTAGTATGTTTAGCCGTTTCATGGAAACATTAGGTAGAGCTACTCGCTCGGAACCTGATGCAAATGAAGCACACGAAGGGGGTGGGGAAGTGGACTCTCCTTTGACATCGCACGTGGACCCCACACTGTTGGAATTAGGGTTGCAGAGAAACACACACAGCTTGGAGAAGACGAAGGAAGCTCAAGGCACACAATAGAGAGTGTATTCCTTAGTGTGCAATGGAAAGATAGATAGCCCTAGAGTGATGGGCGTATATACAATGCACGGGGGAAAAAACCTCCTAAAGAGGGAAAAAATGCCCCGGCGGTCCTAGTGTGTTCACACACATCACTACCACATGTATATGGTAACAAATCCCCCCTGGAGTGATGCGGTGAACGAGAGCTGGCACATGAGTAAAGGGAAGTGCCATGCCCTGAGGACAGGATCAGTCCACAAAGGGGAGTAAGCCCAAAGCTTTGCGGAAAGCTTCAAGCTTCTCACGAGACAATGCCTTTGTGAAAAGATCTGCAAGGTTGTCCTGTGTTGGCACATAAGCCAAGCTGATCTCTCCTGCTGAGAGCCTCTCCCTGACATAGTGGTAATGCACCTCAATGTGCTTTGTGCGAGCATGAAAAACTGGGTTCCTCGCAACTGCCAATGCGCTCTGACTGTCAGTGTAGATAGTGTTGGCAGTGTCCTGTCCAACACCCAAGTCAGCCATAAGGCGTCTGAGCCATACACACTCAACCGTAGCTGTGAAGACTGCCCTGTACTCAGCCTCACAACTCGAAGTGGCCACAGTAGGTTGCTTCTTGCTCAACCATGATATACATGAACTGCCAAGCATGAAACAAAAACCACTTGTGGACACTCGCGTGTCAAAACAACCAGCCCAATCTGAGTCCGAAAAAGCATGTAAGTCTGGCGGCAATGATCCCCCCTTGGGATAAAACAAGCCAAGATGTAAAGTGCCACTAAGGTAGCGGAAAATCCTCTTGACAGCCTGCCAATGCTTAGACCCTGGGCTATGCATAAATCTGCTGACCTGCGAGACTGCAAACTGAATATCTGGCCTCGTGTTGCATACATAAATGAGGCAACCAACAGCAGTTTGGTAAAGAGTGACATCAGCAGGATCGCCAGCATCATGTAGACTCAACTTCAAACCTGTTTCCATGGGAGTGGCAATAGGTTTGCAATCCTCAAGTCCAAACTTACATAGCAATGTCTCTATGTAACTTTTCTGACACAAGGCAATACCACCATCACACTGCTTAAACTGTATACCCAAGTAATGATGCAACAGCCCCAAATCTTTCATCTTGAAAGTAGCATTCAAATCAGCCTTAAATTCAGCAATATGTCTCTCATTTGGTCCAGTGATCAACAAATCATCAACATAAAGAACCACAATGAGAAATACATCATCCTCACGCTTTACATACAATGTGCTTTCTGTTGGACTGTTACGAAAGCCTCGTTTAACCAAATGAGTGTCAGCTTTCTCATACCAAGCACGAGGAGATTGCTTCAACCCATACAAAGCCTTCTTACATTTGCACACTTTGTCCTCTTGTCCTTTTATGACAAAACCGCGAGGCTGCGTTACATAAACTTCCTCAAATATGTCACCATTCAAGAAAGCAGTAACAATGTCTGATTGATGTACATCCCAACCAAAATGAGCTGCCAATGCACATAGAAAACGCACAGTAGTCATACGACAAGTGGGAGCAAAAGTCTCTTCATAATCTATGCCTTTTTGTTGTGCATAACCCTTTGCAACAAGTCGAGCCTTATGGCGATCGATCTCACCATCCGGCTTGCGTTTCAACTTGTAAACCCACTTCGTACCAATGGCCTTTTTGCCAGGAGGCAATTCACATAAAGTCCATGTGTCATTCTCTATAAGTGCATCATATTCTGATTTCATGGCAGCAATCCAATTTTCTGAATTCTGTGCTTCATCAAAAGACAGAGGCTCCTCAACATCATGTAAACTAGACACAGCCAAAGCATAACAATCTGATGCATAAGATGCATGGCGAGAGCCTGAACGAGTACGACTAGATAAAGGTGCATCCAATTTACTGTCACGCAAAGTGTGCACCAGCCATTTTGGCATACCTCTAGCCTGCTCATTTTCAGCCCTTTCCTCATCAAGTACATCATGTACATCTGCATCAGTAATAGGCTGTTCTAAAACATTTTCAGAAACCCCCATAGGCTGTACATTTGCCTCATTGGAACTTACATTCGTATTTCCACCACTGAAAAGAGGCAACAAAGTGTCATAAATGTCCTGTGAGCTTACATTACTGTCTTTAGTACATGACAGCAAGGGTTGAACAGAATCTTCCACAAACACTACATCCCGTGAAACCAAAATACGTTTTGTTTGCGGGTGATACAACCTGTAACCTTTGCTTTCAGCACTATAACCAACAAAAATACATTTGACAGCCTTATCATCCAATTTTCTGCGCTGCACTTGTGGCACCAAAGCATATGCCAAACAGCCAAAAACACGCATGTGCTCAATAGAAGGTTTTCTATCATGCCATGCTTCATATGGAGTAATAGACTGCAAAGCTTTCGTAGGACACCTGTTAAGTACATAAGTGGCACACATGATGGCCTCAAGCCAAAAAGAATGCGGTAAAGCTTGACTTTTTACCATACATCGTGCCATTT
Organism: Adiantum capillus-veneris; assembly: GCF_014529385.1. Lineage (NCBI taxonomy): Eukaryota > Viridiplantae > Streptophyta > Polypodiopsida > Polypodiales > Pteridaceae > Adiantum > Adiantum capillus-veneris. The sequence continues at coordinate 6,924,682 of NC_140935.1, read as the reverse complement.
CCGTTAGTGACCTGTTTTTCCTCTCAGCAACACCATTTTGCTGAGGTGTATAAGGCACTGTACATTGGTGTTTTATCCCACGACTAGCCAGAAATGCATTAAATTCATGAGACATATACTCCCCCCCTCGATCGGAACGGAGGGTGCCCATAGTACATTTTGAGACATTTTCAGCCATAGCCAAAAATTGTTTGAAGCACATAAAAACTTCAGACTTTGCTTTAAGCGGAAATACGCATGCATGCCTGGAGTAATCATCAATGAAAGTCACGAAGTACAGGTAATTGCCCAAGGACGGAGTTTGCATGGGCCCACAAACATCACTATGCACAAGCTGCAACCTGCATGTGGCCCTAACTGAACCATCCTTTGGAAACTTAGAACGCTGCATTTTACCCAGAATACAGCCTTCACAAACATGTTTGATAGGTGCTTCAAGAGGCGGCAAAGAAGCAACCATATCAGATTTCTGCAAACGCAGCAAACTGGCAAAATTCAGATGACCAAAACGTGCATGCCAAAGTTTTGCATCTGAAATAGCCCTTGAATCTGCAACAGCATTTGCAAAATTTTGTCCACACTTGTCATACAAAGTGAGCTTATACAGCCCACGACACAAAAGCCCAGATGCAACAATTTCATCACCAAAACTGAGATCATGAACTGTACATCTGTCATCCACAAATTTGACTACAAGTCCAAGTCTAGCAAGTGCGGATACAGACAATAGATTCTTCTTGATCCCAGGTACATAAAGTGCATCAACAAGTGTGAAGGAACTGCCATTAGCAGCAGTGAGCACAATCTTTCCAACTCCCTGAACTGGATAAGAGGCGTTGTTGGCACAAGTGACTGAATTCCCATGAGGGACAGACTCGAGAGAGGTAAACAATTCACGATGTGAGGTAATGTGCTTTGTAGCACCACTGTCGAAATACCACACATGTGAATCTGCAGCAACTGACAAGCATGCATCATGGACAGCAGGATTGTAAGTGCACTCTGCGCTAAAAGCCCATTCTGCATCAACATCAGCATCACAATCTCCTTTCACAGAAGACTCAACAATGGCTGCATTTGTAGTGGAACCAGCATTTGCAGTGGAACCACCCTCTTTCTTCTTAGCCTCTTTGGCCTTCAACTTAGGACACGACTTGATCAAGTGATCATTGGCTTTACAATAATGGCAACGCATCTTCTTTTTGCCCTTATCACCAGAATTGCCAGACGAAGTGCTGCCAGTAGAAGCATAAGGAACAGAATTTTTGCCACTCGCAGCAGAACCATAAGAAGTGGCTGCATTACTGTTACCACCCTTTCTTTGAGAAGCAATAAAAGCCTGTTCAACTGCACGCTGCCTAGTCCTGTTTTTTCTAGAAAGTGACTCTTGCAACAGCAATGTGCATAATGCATCAAACTTGACAACTTCAGGATTTCCTTGGGTCATCAGTCTCCAAGTACTAGCAAAAGTCTGGTAGGAATCTGGTAAGGCATCAAGAACAGTCTGCACAAGGGAACTGTCAGAAATGACTTCACCTGCAGAAATGAGTTGCTCATTGATATCCTTGACACTAGCAAGGAAAGTGTCCATATCATCTTCCTCATGCATAATCTTCGACTCTAGCTCTTTACGCAGCAAAGCAATTTTAGCCTCATTGCGGCTTGCATAAAGACCTGCTAGAATATCCCAAGCCTGTTTTGCAGATTTTGCTGAACGGATGTGAGGAATAATGGTGCGCTTCACAGACAACGCAATCAATGCATGAGCCTGCGCATCCTTAACATCCCAACGAGCTTGTTCTGCTGTAGGCAAAACAACTCTAACAGCTGCAATCCTTGCAGCAAGACCTGCAACATCCTCAATATCGCCTACATCTTCAGAACCAGGACGTACATCAATGCCCTGCACAATGTTCCAGACACCTTTTGACACAAGAACGTGTTGCATCATATAAGCCCACATAGGGTAGTTGTCCCCATCCAACCTGTCCTCAGCAGCAAACATCTTGAACACATCTGTGTTGTTGTTGTCAGCCATGGTAAATGCTGCACCTGATGTGAAAACTGCCCGAAAATAGGAGAAATGGAGCGGGAACAACTTGTGCTATATAGCACAAACCGTAGAAGACTATAAGGCACCTGTTATGCAGAAAACGGCACTGACAGAATATCTGCACAAAATGACGAAATAGCCTGTGCAGTACTGCCCGTAGTGGAAACGGAGGCCGAAATGAGCCCAAATCAAAATTCTGAGCAGACCAAGCTCTTCGAGCTTTCCCAAAATATTTGTCGACCTGCGAACGCTTGCCAAAGCTCACTGAAATCGGAGAAAGTGAGCAGGCGTGTGCTGGAGCAGCTGGCGACTAAGCCCGGGAGGACGTGACCTGCTCTGATACCAATTGTTGGAATTAGGGTTGCAGAGAAACACACACAGCTTGGAGAAGACGAAGGAAGCTCAAGGCACACAATAGAGAGTGTATTCCTTAGTGTGCAATGGAAAGATAGATAGCCCTAGAGTGATGGGCGTATATACAATGCACGGGGGAAAAAACCTCCTAAAGAGGGAAAAAATGCCCCGGCGGTCCTAGTGTGTTCACACACATCACTACCACATGTATATGGTAACACACACCCCCAAAGAGTGTCCATGTGGATATCCTGCCAACTTCTTACCAAGAAGGCCTTGTTGAGCTACCTCCTTCAGAAGTTCCCTCTAGAGTACCGTTGCTGACAAGTAAAACCACGGGGAGCAACATTGCTTCTACCTCACAAGAAACCGTTAACACGTCGACTCTAGAAGGATTGTTCATTAATGATCATTGGACATACGACCTCCACACTGAGGTGTTGACGGATCTACACTCTGGCCACGCCTACCATGTAGGATGGATAGAGATTGTACGATCCACCTCTAGTGCCACGAGCCTCGAAGATCAACAAAAAATGATATGTAATGTTATCCATGGCATTATTCAATCAGAAAGGCAAAACCGAGGGGTAAATATACTCTCAACTGGCCCCATGAGATTTCTGGATACGAGCAAGGCTCAACAGCCTACTCTATCACAAATGGAGACTCCTCTAATGAGTCCCATGGACCCATCTTACGTCATTTCACCTGGGGTCTCTATGCAATCTGAGCCTCCGAGCGACAACTTTAGCTTCCCTAACTTGGCTCAACCCTCTATTAAGGAAAACACAGTGCTCACTCTAGGGATAAGCCTGACAGAGAATGTACCGATGACATCTACGGTTAGCGTAGTGCCACTACCTAGTGTCGTAGTACCTAATATGGGGCCTCGACCGTATGTGCCTCTAGCCCCTTATGCACACATGGCCCCCACACCTCCAATTGTACCACTTGTTTATGGTCCTCGAGTGCCACTCCCTAGCCCTTATCTGAGTGGACCTATGCCCGGTTATGTTCCATATCCTGCATCATCCACACATATGCCAAGACCACCCGTCCCTCTCCCACATATGATTCCAAGAGTACCTCCACCGGCCCTGCCTCCTCACATAGGTGACTTGGCAGCGTTTGCTCAAACCATAGGTTGATCTATCGCGGAAAATATGCGTCATGCATCTAATACAGAGCCTAGAAGTAAGGCAGTACAAATTGCCAAACTCACGCAAAAATTCAATGGGGACGAAGATGCTAGAAAACACATTGAAGTGTTTGAACAAGTATGTGATTCCTTAGGGGAACGCAACGAACTACATAAGTGCAATGCCTTAAGCTTGACATTAAGTGGGAAGGCTGGAGATTGGTATAGAACCCTAAGGGTGGACGAGAAAACAATCTACCCTACCCTTCGAAGGTTGTTTCTAAAGGAGTACATACGAGAAGGTGTGCTTTGGGGTGTAGCATCTCAGCTACAGAAGGCCGAACGTAAGGAAGGAGAGTCAGTAAGGGACTTCATTAGTCGTCTAAAGCACTTAAACTCTCGCTGCCCTGTAAATGAGCGCTTCAACAATAACCAACTGCTTGATCGGTTCATTCGAGGGTTGAGGAATGAAGGAATCTATAATGGAATAGTGATTAGAGGTATCACAACCTGGGAAGATGTCACTGCCAATGCAATCCAATTAGATGACAACTTGATGATAGCAGGCATGAGGGTGTACTGACACGAGATCCACTAGCTCACAAGCCATTGAGTATGAACCCATGACTGCAAAGCCCATTGCCAATGAGCCAAAGGTATTGGAGACATTCTTGACAGACCTCACCAAGGCAATCCAAGAGTCTCTTAAGGATAATCGACCCCCTCAAAATAGTCACATGTATCCAAGAAGGGAGCAACAATGGTGTTCCATTTGCTTAGGTCCACATAGCACTAGTGAGTGCCCTACGTTTAGAGTAAAATTTAATGGAACTTGCAACGCATGTGGTAGGTATGGTCACCAAGCTAAGGATTGTTTAATGATCAAACGTATGATGGCAAATAGACCACCTGTAGCCTGGACGGATGCGCCTCGAGCTCCTGTATTGATGCCTGCTCCACCTGTTGAGCAACTACCGCAACACATGGTCCCTAGATCTCAAAATGTTGTACAAGCTACACCGCTACCACCTCCTGTGCTAGGACCGCAGCCCCCGCATCCAAGAGTCGCCCCTATGAACCAAGTGGGTTGCGAGCCATCTAATGCTTATGCAGATGGCTGGGAGGAGGAAATAGACACTAGTATTGCCTACGGACTTGATACATTGGAAGAGTGTCCTATATACTACATGGAAGATTGTTGGGGGCAAGTCAAGCCGGTTTATCAAGCTGCTGCTCTCGCATCCAGAGGTCAAAATATCAACACCCAGGCTAGGAGGCCACCTCTTCAATGCTACGAGTGTGGTGGACCACATCGGGCAGTGGAGTGCCCTATTAGGCTGCAAAAGAATGCTGCACAGATGCAAATGAATCAAGGGAGCACGTCTGCAATGCCAATACTCACATGTAATCATTGTGGCATAGATCACTTGATTGCCCAATGCCCCTATAACCCAAATGCGCCTAAAATCACACCCCTAAATTTGGTCGAAATTGCTAGTGTGACATCGCCAATACCACCCGTCGCACCTGCTTATGCGATTACACGGTCCATGCTTCAAGGGCCAGGCCATATCCTCGAAGAGAGAGATACCGCGTCAGTTATCCAAGCAAAGAAAAAGAAGACACGAAGGAAGAGGTCGCAAAATACGGGAAATTCAAAGCCAAGTTCCAAAACAAACATAGGAACAGGAGATGACCCCGTGTATATGAATGACCTCGAGGATGATTCAGATTCAATCGAGACAATGGAGACTAGAACCAATACCACAAAGGGAAAGACCGACAAAGAAAACCGTAACATGGAACCAAATGAAAACCGAATAAGAGAAAACCATAAAGAGCCTCTGAAAACACCAAGAGTGTTTCCAAATCCAATCCAAGACCCCCAAGATAAACCACAGGGGCAAAAAGGGAAGAATCGTAAAAAGAAGATTGGGACGTATCCAAACCCAGTAGACGAGATTGAGCAGGTGAAACATCTAAGAGGTTTAGTGGAGGAGACTCAAGGGAAACTAGAACCAGAACCCATGCATGTCAAAATTCATGACACAGTCTTTCCCACGCAAGTTCATCCACCCTACATGAACCATAAACCGTTAGCCATATCTAGTATCATCCAAGAAGGGAGTGAGGACGGGACATCAGAAAGTGAGCATACACCCTTCTTGTTGGAAAGGATGTTTAACGAAGGAATACCTGATCCCATTGAGGAATATGAGATTCCATCCTCACCAGTTCCTAGTCAAGGACCTACACCCTGCAAGATGCCAATGAATGTTGCCAAACTAGTGGACTTCATGTCTTCTGAGGTCCGAACCACGATCATAGCAAAGCTGTATGGAGATCCTGAGTTATTCCTTGCACTTCGAGCATTCCTTAACGGAGAGCTACGAACGGGATTACCGCAGTTTGCGCAACCAAATAGGCCTGACTCGATTATGATTGATGAGGAAAATCATGTGCAATCACTTGACTTAGATGGACACGAGTCCGTGATTGAGGTACCCATTAACGAATTAGGGCAGTATTTTGAAGGCGACGAGTCTAATGCGACCCTACCCATCACTACCAAGGGATTAACTATAAAGGGAATTCTTGATGGTGGTGCGGGAGTTAGCATCGTTACAAAAGATTGTTGGGAATCCATGGGAAAACCCCGCCTCAGTGTTATTAACATTGTGGTAAAGATGGCAAATGGTACCATAGCCAAACCTATGGGGATGCTGAAGGATCTTAAGATCAAAGTTCTAGGACACAAGGTACGACATACGTTCATTGTAATGGATTTCTCTAAACACCTTATGTCATATGAAATGATTTTAGGACGACCATTCATGAGGGAAGCACAAATGGTTCATGATTGGGCTAAAAATCATGTCTATTTGCAATTCCAAGACTCTGTCCTTAGAGTGGATTTGGTGACTGGTAAGGTACACCCCTTAGGGAGTAAAACCATTATTGATCATCGCTCTGACACCACAGTTCACTCGGCCCCACTACAATACTGTTACACTTGTAAGAAGGATACAGACATTGGCCAAGATTCTCCTTACATGGATGTGTTACCGGGTATGACGGAATCAGACAACGTAGACTGGGTACACCTAACTGCAACCATAGATACCTGGGGAAATAGAGGAACCACTTGGGTCACACCAGAGGGGGAAGAGGTACCACAAATAGCACCTCTGAACATGATAAGTGCCATACATGCATCTTCTAAGGGCAAGGCAATTGTGGACCAATCTGACAGTAACACCGATAGCTCAATAGAAGACTTTAACCAACACGACTCAGACACTGACTTCTTGAGTGAAACGGATTCTGAATCTCATGAATTAAAGAGTGGAGCAAGTTCAGAGTCAAAACATTCGGAAGGACTGAGCACATCAACCCATGATAGCTCCTCCGAGAGTGAAGAGGACACCAACGAGGACTCCTTTAGTGAGCCACATCTAAATGCAAATCAAAAGCAGGTCTCAAATAAGAAAAAGAAAAACCTTAAGAGGCGTCGATATCGAGCCAATGTACGTGCTAGGATAAAAAAGAAGAGATTCTTAGCAGAATGGCTCAGTTATATAGGAGCATGTGATGCTCATCGAAAATTGGTAGACGATTGAGGTGAATATCTCCAAAATGTTATGTGGTGTAGACCATGACCCCCTGACATAGCCCAATTAGAGATCATAGACAAGCCAAAGTTGAGCCGCACTGCAAGGAGGCGTCAAAACCAAGAGTTAGCTCGACAACACAAGAAAGTAGAAATGGAAGCACAGACCAAAGCACAACCAGAGTCCACAGACTTGCATCCTGCACCAGAACATTTCAAATCTTACACCACGGGGTAAGCAAAGGTTTTGTACACAAAAGCCCAAAGAATACCTATCGATGGGAATAATGGAATCTATGATGGTCTGGAAATAGTTAAAGAAATAGAATTAGCCGACCCCGGTGAAGAATCAAAACTTGTTTTTATTGCCCAAGACCTCACAGAAGTTGAAGAGGCGGTCCTCAAAGAGCTTCTCAAGGAATTCAAGGACATATTCGCTTGGACATACCATGATATGAAAGGTGTTCCACCTTCTGTGGTCCAACATACAATCCCTATGATTAGCACTGCGAAGCCCGTACAACAAAGACCCTACCCGATTCCTAAGTACGCAAAGATCATTCAAGAAGAACTAGAAAAGCTTATCAAATGTGGGTTCATATATCCTATTGAACACTCTGAATGGGTGTCTCCAATAGTTATCGTGCCAAAAAAGAATGGGAAACTCAGGGTGTGCGTGGACCTCAAAAAAGTTAATGCAGCTACTAGAAGAGACCATTACCCCCTACCATATTCCGAACATGTACTCGAAAGAGTTGCAGGCAAGGAAGCTTATAGCTTTCTAGATGGGTACTCAGGCTACAACCAAATCACGATAGCGCTAGAGGACCAAGCTAAAACTGCCTTCATCACAGAATTTGGCGTGTTTGCATTTCGTGTGATGGCTTTTGGCTTAACAAATGCCCCTGCTATATTCCAACGATTAATAAACACTGCTTTTAAAGAGTATTTGAGAGAGTTTTGTGAAGCTTTCTTAAACGACCTTTGTGTTTACTCTTCTTGGAAAGAACATCTATCATGTTTGCGGAAGGTGTTTGAAAAGTGTAGGTTATATCGTATCTCATTGAACCCGTTCAAATGCCAATTTTGGGTCAAGCATGGAGTTATTTTAGGGCATATAGTATCTAAGAATGGTATCTCAACCGATGAGAGCAAAATTAAAGTGATTCTAGAGTTACCACCACCAACCAATTACAAGGGAGTTCAAAGGTTCATGGGACACGTGGGTTATTATCGACGGTTTATTTTATTTTTTGCTGAGATAGCACGTCCTTTGTACAAGCTTCTCATTGAATTTAAATGGACTGAAGAGTGTGACCAGGCCTATGAACAATTGAAGAAAACACTAGCAAGTGCTCCGATTTTAAGGACACCTAACTGGGATGTCATTTTCCATGTGCATATTGATGCATCAAACTTTGCTATTGGGTGTGTTCTCACTCAACCAGGAGAACATAAATTGAACTATCCCATTAGCTTTGCAAGCCGTCAATTTAACGATGCTGAAAGGAACTACACCACTACAGAGCGAGAAGGTTTGGCAATGGTTTATGCAGTAAAGAAATTTCGCTACTACCTTTTGGCAAACAAGTTTGTATTTTATGTGGATCATCAAGCGTTGCTGTATCTGGTAAACAAGCCATGCTCCACAGGAAGAATCACACGATGGTTGTTAATTCTTCTGGAGTTTGATTTCACGATTGTAGTGAGACCCGGTAAAAGGCACGTCATGGCTGATCATTTGTCTCGCATACCCAATGGTGAAGTCCCTACAGGAGTTGATGATGAATTACCCGATACTTCCCTATTCATAGTTGAGACTATGCCTGAATGGAGTGAGAACATTGTTAACTTTTTAGTTAATGGTTTTCCACCCAAGGAACTTCGTAAGGATATTGCTCGAAGGCTAGTAAAAGAATGTGAACCCTATTGTTTGATTGCCGGAACTCTGTATAGATTAGGCAAGGACGATATTCTTAGGCGTTGTGCCCGCGAGGATGAATATTTGTATATCTTGCAAGAAGCACATATGGGCATAGCAGGAGGACATTTTTCAGGAGACCTGACTGCTAGAAAGGTGCTGCAATCAGGCTATTGGTGGCCAACTTTATTTAAGGATGCATCACTTTTTACAAAAGGGTGTGATGAGTGCCAACGTTACAAGACCACACAGCGCAAAGACAGAATGCCCTTACATCCTATTAAAGTAACCCAACCATTTGAAAGATGGGGCTTAGACTTTGTAGGTCCAATTAGTCCTGCAGCTCGCAACACTCAATCTCGATATATTCTAGTTCCTACGGACTATGTAACAAAGTGGGCTGAAGCTAAGGCTTCACAAAAAGCTGACGCGAGGACAACAGCTAAGTTTCTTTTTGAGAACATTATCACAAGATTTGGTTGCCCTTTTGAAATTGTTAGTGATAATAATACCCATTTTATAAATGAGGTAATAAGAGAGCTTACCACGACCTTTATGATATCCCACCATAAGTCTACACCTTATTACCCGCAAGCTAATGGACAAGCCGAGAGCACCAACAAGACTCTAATCTCTATTTTAACCAAGACGGTAGAAGCTCATCGCACTGATTGGGATTTGAAGTTGACATCTGCTTTATGGGCTTATCGTACTGCTTATAAAGTGGCTATTAATTGTACGCCATTCAAAATGGTATACGGCCAAGAAGCGGTTATGCCTTGGGAGTTTGTCATTCCTAGTCTTAGGGTAGCTTCACAGGAAGGATGGAATGGTAACCCCTTAACCGAGCGTTTGTATATCTTAGAAAAACTAGACGAAGAGAGACAGTTGGCTGTGCAAAATGCTCTTGTGGAAAAGGATAGAAGAAAGAAGTGGTTTGATCGCCATGTGAAGGATAAGGACATCAAAGTTGGTGATAAAGTCCTTATGTATGGAGTACGTAAAGAGAAGAAAAAGTTGAAATATGCTGGTAAAGGACCATATAGAGTATGTGAAATTACCCCACAAGGTACCCTTCGTGTGGAAACTCTTGATGGAGTTGAAACCATTGGATTCCTCAATGGGAGTAAATTCAAAAGATATTATGATCCTTTAAGCCAAGAAGAACTACGGGCCATTCATCAAAAGAAGGCTGCCAAAGCACAAACCGAGTTAAACAAGATACAAGCTCAAGCTGAGGCTAAGGAGCGACAACAACGTATAAGACAAAAATGAAAGGCTAACCTTGGAGTCACAAATGCATTCCACGTGGAAATCGAAGAGGATGGGTTGGACTCTGACACACCTCTACAATACCCTATTGAGTTAAATAGTGCCTATGGAAAAGTGCTATGTAACGCCTTATTGGACACGGGTGCTAAATATAATCTGCTATCCTATGGGGTGTGGTGTCAGTTAGGGAAGCCACCTCTATCTGAGAGTATTATCCAAGTCAAGGGTGTCAACAAGAAAAAAACTACGGTTTTTGGAATCTGGCACACTTCGGTCAGTTATGACAATGGAATTGTAGCTCAAGACTTTTTGGTCATGCCTACTGGAACTATGGAGGGTAATATAAACCTAGGCCGCACGTGGATGATAGCCACCAAATGCACTATTGTTTGGGGGACTGGGGGTGTTACAACGCAATAACCAACTCTTAGCCCTACCACTCAAGCCATAGTCCCTGAGATATTCCCTAAGGAAATAAAACCCAAGACATTGTATGTCCAGGAGGTTGAACCATACATCCCCATAGCCCAACTCTCTAGAGCTTCAACTGATGTAGTTGAAAGAAAGCTTGAGACACGTAAGAACCATCCTACTATAACAGAGAAAACATACAAGTGGGTCCCTAAAGCTTCTGTAGTGAGCATGGTTGATGCAAAAAAACGGAAACCTCGTAAGAACCGTCCCACTCACTCCAAGAAATGTAAAGAAACGTTGCGTTGGATTCCTAAACGACTATTGGAAGCCCAAGGATACTATGAAGGAAATGATCAAATCTGGGTGCCCAAACGTAAAGTGTACTCTTACCTGTCACCTGGCCCATGTAAACCCAATCCTGTGGCTCCAAAACAAATTGAAAATCGCGGAAAGGAAAAAATCATGGAATGTTACACACCCGCTCTAGAGCTAGTTTGGGTACCAAAGAAAGAACGATTTGTTCCACCTAGCTCAGGAACAGTATCTCTCTATGTTCGCGTACAACTTCTATTCCATGCTCGTGAATGTGCTAGGTATGCGTATTTGTCACCATTCATGAAAGCAGTAACAATGTCTAATTGATGTACATCCCAACCAAAATGAGCTGCCAAAATGCACATAGAAAACGCACAATATCATACAACAAGTGGGAGCAAAAGTCTCTTCATAATCTATGCCTTTTTGCTGTGCATAACCCTTTGCAACAAGTCGAGCCTTATGGTGATCGATCTCACCATCCGGCTTGCGTTTCAACTTGTAAACCCACTTTGTACCAATGGCCTTTTTGCCAAGAGGCAAATCACATAAAGTCCATGTGTCATTTTCTATAAGTGCATCATATTTTGATTGCATGGTAGCCATCCAATTTTTTGAATTCTGTGCTTCATCAAAAGACAGAGGCTCCTCAAAATCATGTAAGCTAGACACAGCCAAAGCATAACAATCTGATGCATAAGATGCAGGGCGAGAGCCTGAACGAGTACGACTTGACAACGGTGCATCCAATTTACTGTCACGCAAAGTGTGCACCAACCATTTTGGCATACCTCTAGCCTTCTCATTTTTAGCCCTTTCCTTATCAAGTACATCATGTACATCTGCATCAGTAATAGGATGATCTGTAACATTTTCAAAAACCCCCATAGGCTGTACATTTGCCTCATTGGAAATTACATTTGTATTTCCACCACTGAAAAGAGGCAACAAAGTGTCATAAATGTCCTGTGAGCTTACATTACTGTCTCTAGTACATGACAGCAAGGGCTGAAATTGGAAATTACATTTGTATTTCCACCACTGAAAAGAGGCAACAAAGTGTCATAAATGTCCTGTGAGCTTACATTACTGTCTCTAGTACATGACAACAAGGGCTGAACAGAATCTTCCACAAACACTACATCCCGTGAAACCAGAATAGGCTTTGTTTGTGGATGATATAACCTGTAACCTTTGCTTTCAGCACTATAACCAACAAAAATACATTTGACAACCTTATGATCCAATTTTCTGTGCTGTGTTTGTGGCATCAAAGCATATGCAAAACAACCAAAAACACGCATGTGCTCAATAGAAGGCTTTCTATCATGCCATGCTTCATATGGAGTAATAGAATGCAAAGCTTTTGTAGGACACCTGTTAAGTACGTAAGTGGCACACATGATGGCCTCAAGCCAAAAAGAATGCGGCAAAGCTTGAATTTTGACCATACATCGTGCCATTTCCGTAAGTGACCTGGTTTTCCTCTCAGCAACACCATTTTGCTGAGGTGTATAAGGCACTGTACATTTTCGTTTTATCCCACAACTAGCCAGAAATGCATTAAATTCATGAGACATATACTCCCCCCCTCGATCGAAACGGAGGGTGCCCATAGTACATTTCGAGACATTTTCAGCCATAGCCAGAAATTGTTTGAAGCACATAAAAACTTCGGACTTCGCTTTAAGTGGGCATACCCATGGATGCCTGGAGTAATCATCGATGAAAGTCACGAAGTAAAGGTAATTGCCCAAGGACGGAGTTTGCATGGGCCCACAAACATCACTATGCACAAGCTGCAACCTGCATGTGGCCCGAACTGAACCATCCTTTGGAAGCTTAGAACGCTGCATCTTACCCAAAATACAGCCTTCACAAACATGTTTGACAGGTGCTTCAAGAGGTGGCAAAGAAGCAACCGTATCAGATTTCTGCAAACACAGCAAACTGGCAAAATTCAGATGACCAAAACGTGCATGCCAAAGTTTTGCATCTGAAATAGCCCTTGAATCTTCAACATCATTTGCAAAATATTGTCCACAGTTGTCATACAAAGTGAGCTTATACAGCCCATGGCACAAAAGGCAAGATGCAACAATTTCATCACCAAAACTGAGATCATGAACTGTACATTTGTTATCCACAAATTTGACTACAAGTCCAAGTCTAGCAAGTGCGGATACAGACAACAGATTCTTCTTGATCCCAGGTACATAAAGTGCATCAACAAGTGTGAAGGAATTGCCATTGGCAGCAGTAAGCACAATCTTTGCAACTCCCTGAACTGGATAAGAGGCATTGTTGGCACAAGTGACTGAATTCCCATGAGGGACAGACCGAGAGAGGTAAAAAATTCACGATGTGAGGTAATGTGCTTCGTAGCACCACTTTCAAAATACCACACATGTGAATCTGCAGCAACTGACAAGCATGCATCATGGACAACAGGATTGTAAGTGCAGTCTACGCTAAAAGCCCATTCTGCATCAACATCAGCAACACAGTCTCCTTTCACAGAAGACTCAACAATGGCTGCATTTGTAGTGGAATCAACATTTGCAGTGGAACCACCCTCTTTCTTCTTAGCCTCTTTGGCCTTCAACTTAGGACATGACTTGATCAAGTGATCATTAGCTTTACAATAATGGCAACGCATCTTCTTTTTACCCTTATCACCATAATTTCCAGACGAATTGCTGCTAGCAGAAGCATTAGGAATAGAAGTTTTGCCACTCGCAGCAAAACCATAAAAAGTGGCCGCATTGCTGTTACCACCCTTTCTTTGAGAAGCAATAAAAGCCTGTTCAACTTCACGCTGTCTAGTCATGTTTTTTCTAGAAAGTGACTCTTGCAATAGCAATGTGTATAATGCATCAAACTTGACAACTTCTGGATCTCCTTGGGTCATAAGTCTCCAAGTACTAGCAAAAGTCTGGTAAGAATCTGGTAAGGCATCAAGAACAGTCTGCACAAGGGAACTGTTTGAAATGACTTCACTCGTAGAAATAAGTTTTTCATTGATGTCCTTGACACTAGCAAGGAAAGTGTTCATATTGTCTTCCTCATGCATAATCTTCGACTCTAGCTCTTTATGCAGCAAAGCAATTTTAGCCTCATTGCGGCTTGCATAAAGACCAACCAAAATATCCCAAGCCAGTTTTGTAGTTTTTGCTGAATGAATGTGAGTAACAATGGTGCACTTCCCAGACAACGCAATCAATGCATTAGCCTATGCATCCTTTACATCCCAACGAGCTTGTTCTGCCGTAGGCAAAACAACTCTAACAACAACAATCCTTGCAGCAAGACTTGCAACATCCTCAACATCGCCTACATCCTCAGAACCAGGACGTACATCAATGCCCTGCACAATGTTTCAGATGCCCTTTGACACAAGAACATGTTGCATCATATAAGCCCACATAGGGTAGTTGTCCACATCCAACCTGTCCTCAGTAGCAAACATCTTGAAGACATCTGTGTTGTCGTCAGCCATGGTAAATGCTGCACCTGTTGTGAAAATTGTCCGAAAATAGGAGAAATGGAGCGGGAACAACACGTTCTATATAGCACAAACCGTAGAAGACTATAAGGCACCTGTTATGCAGAAAATGGCACTGACAGAAATTCTGCACAAAATGACAAAATAGCCTGTGCAGTACTGCCTGTAGTGGAAACGGAGGCCGAAATGAGCCCGAATCGGAGAAAGTGAGCAGGTGTGTGCTGGAGTAGCTGGCGACTAAGCTCGGGGGGACGCAACCTGCTCTGATACCAATTGTTGGAATTAGGGTTTCATAGAAACGCACACAGCTTGGAGAAGACGAAAGAAGCTCAAGGCACACAATAGACATGTGTTAGTATGCAATGGAAAGATAGATAGCCCTAGAGTGATGGGTGTATATACAATGCTCGGGGGAAAAAACCTCCTAAAGACGGAAAAAATGCCCCGGCTGTCCTAGAGATGTGTTCACACACATCACTACCACATGTATATGGTAATAAAAAGAAAAATATGGGAGTGATCAGTTAATGAACGACAACTTATGGTGAAGATGGGGTGCAAGTATGAGAAAAGTTGTGGAAAGCCGATTTGGCCAATTTTTGGACAAAATGACAAATTTTCTGAAAATAGAGCAAATAAAGTCCAAATGAAGAAATTTTTGAGCCTAAAGTACATTTCACAACAAGATAGGAGCACATGTCAAGTTTGGTTACAAGTGGTCCATGAAACCCCCATATAAGTTTATTTGGGTCCACTTATTAGCTCATTTTCACTATTCACAAGTGAGAGAGAGCTTGAGAGACCTAGACCGTGCGGACCTTTAACTTTGTATGACGCACATGACACACTGACCAACACCAGACATGAGAGGGAGACTCGTTACCATGTGCTCCTCTTGTTCTATACTCTCTTTGTCGCAAAAAACTCCAAAAAACGACAATGTGGCATCGTAGGAAAGAAACCAAAACAGGGCTGTAATGCTTCAACCACTGACCTGATAGCTACAAGACTTGACAGGGGGTTAAATCCTAACCTAGGAGAACACCTCTATGACCTCCAATGCGGGTTTAGGTTAGCCGGAAAAACCCTAACCTCTTCGGGTACTACAAAAGTTGATCAGGAAGAGAGCGTTGAAAACAACTTTATGAGAAGTTATGTCTCAAGTATGTCTACAAGCCCATGTAACCTCCTCCTGGATCTATCATCAAAAAGTGGACCAAAACATCAAGTTAGGCTTTGGACACGCAAAGCATCATTTGGCCCTCACGGCCAAGCGAGGTGTCTGTTTGCCACCAAAATTCACAGGCATCATCGACATATCATCGACAACCAACATGTAGGGTCAAACATCAAGATAAATTTTCACCGACCATCTTCTCATAAAAAGACACTATTTGAGAGACAAATCGCCAAAAAGGGTATCCGTGAGCCCAAATGATACATAAAAGCCATGGAAAGGTGCCCTTCTGCATCCACATGCTTAGGAGATGGAGCTTAAGAAGAATCTTTGTGGGAAGTCTTCTTCAAATGAAGGAATCCCTTTCAGAGACTGAAATTACAAACAAAGAGTTTCTAAGCTAAACATCTGACTTTTTAAGTTGAAAACTAGCTAGTAGGACTTAGGGCACAAGCATAAGACACTCCAAGGCATCAAAATCACTTTTTATCAAGAGAGACATCATACGTGTATGTTGTCTCACAGTCAAATTTTGCACAAAAATCACTCACTTGACTTCACAAACACATTGTGCATACCCTAAACATGAAGCACCTAGAATTTCATAAGATTTGGAGCCAATTAGGGTACTCAAGACCTAAAAACGCAAAGTCTAAGCCTATTTGTCTATGGACTTGCCAAAAGTGCTTCAAATAAGGTGAAATTTTACACAAAGCAAGCACATAGCCTATACATCATGTTCCTATGCTCAAATATCCAGTTTGCAAAAGTAGACATTAGACGCGTATGATGTCTAAACCTATCATAGAGAAGTTTTGTCAACATTTTGGATATCCAGATTTGAAAAGCATAATACATATAGCGTCTACACCAAGTTTGGGCACCTTTGGGCATGTTTTGATCACCACCCTCATTAATTTCCAAAGCAAAGTGTCATAAACTACTTCTATGGCCTTAAGCTCATAAGCACTAGTCCAAATTCATATTTGAAACATGAGAGCCATATACACATCATGAGCTACCTCTACCACAAGTTTGAGCTACAAACACCAAAGTAGACATTATACGTGTATAATGTCTAGAAGCCTTGAATTGACATGCTGTTGTGATTTTGGAAACTCTAACACTTTATACACATCATTATGAGCTCCCCAACACAGTTTCATCACACTTGGATATCTTTTGACCTTCAATCACCCAAAAAAGCAAAAATCTGGATGCAAAAACCCCTTTAAGCTCTTTGACACCCATTCACAAGCTCAAATTCAAATCTAAGACCATGGACATCATGCACAAGCTGTACACAACTCACCCAAGGAGTTTCAAGCTGTTTTGCATCAGTAGACATTATACGCGTATAATGTCTCTTCTCTTATACAGCTACCAAACTCCAAAGGTTTCATCAGAAGCATGTTCATCACATAGTATAAAATCCATGCATTCAATTTGGACAAGTTTGAGCAAGGTTGTGACCATTTGGAGCCTAAAATAAAAAAATCATGGCAAGAGACACATTCTATGGCCCCCAAACACATGACTCATCTCCAACTCAAAATCTGAGATGATCAAAGGATTTCCCATCACTTGAGGATGCTACAAATGAAGTCTAGGCCAAACTTCGGAGAAGGCTAGAGACAGTACCAGAGGAAGAGCTTGAGGAGCCCCCAAAGAAGAAGGGTAAGACGATAATGACAAAAGAATCAAGGCCAAAGAGACACACAACCAAAATACCACTTGGATCAAGATGTTGATTGAGCAGTTCAGGGCAAAACGGGCACTCAAAGGAGACTTTGAGGAGTATTGGGTATGTTAACCCTCACAGCACACGGACACCCTATGATCTATAAACGTTGTATTATTTAGAGTCAGGTACCGGGCTTGTCGAACCAATAGGAAAAGGGTAAGAGTGATCGCCGATGAGAGGCGCACTCTAACTGGGACATTCAAGGGATTAGTTGGCTAAGCATGGGCGCCCAAGTGTGAATGGGGTGAGCTCATATAAAAGCCAAATAAACCTAATTTTTACTCATTCTCTCATTTGTGCAATAGAAGAGTGCTCTTGCTCCATCTCCATCTCCATCTTCTTCTTCTTCACCTCCGTGTGTGTGTGTGTGTGTGTGTGTGTGTGTGTGTGTGTGTGAGAGAGAGAGAGAGAGAGAGAGAGAGAGAGAGAGAGAGAGAGAGAGAGAGAGAGAGGGAGAGTGCGTGTGCAATCGAGCATTAGGAAGGCACGACGGCGGCGAGGCGGTTGAGCGCGGCACGACTGCAGCTTCTTCTTCATCGTGGTGAGGAATCCACCACGAAGGCGAGCGTAGAGCGGTGAGTGACACACCCTTTGCTCTCTTGAGCTTGCTAGTTTAGGCTTGTTGTGTGCTTGGAGCCGTCTGCGGCTCGCACACGGTGTATCGGCAAGTCCCTTGCTTCGACAATGCGGCAAGGAGCGCACACTTTTGGCGCCGCTGCCGAGGATATGCCCTACACTAAGCTCGGTTAAGCACTTTACGCTTTCTTGTGGTGCAATTTCTATCATAGGAAAGGCAGGGAATGAGTGTGTGTAGTTGTGTGGAGATTTTTGTTTTTTGCGTTTTCTACGTTTTCTGGTTTGCACTGCACAGTTAGCATTTCTTGCGTTTTTGCATTTTCTGCATTTTCTGGCTCTGTCAAGTTTCAATTTCTGCATTTTCTGTGTTAAATTTTTTGTCAAGTTCCAATTTCTGCAATTTTCTGCATTTTCTGTGTTTTTTGCAATTTTCTGCATTTCTTGCGTTTTTTCAATTTCTGCAATTTCTGCATTTCTGCGTTTTCAATTTTTGCATTTTCTGCATCAAAAAAAAAGGAGGAAAAAAATATTTTAAAAAAAAATCCGGAAAATAAAAACGCGAGTGAGTGGGCGGTTAAATTTTCGAAAATAAAAAACGTGAGTTTTAAAACGGACGGGTTGGTTTGTAAAAAAATTAGATCGAGATCGGGATCATTTCCTCAAGCCCAAGCCCAAGCCCAGGCCTAGGCCTCAGTCTTATGATAAATACTAGACTCACTCTCATATATATACCCTACCTCCTCAAGAGGGAATGAGAGCATGTGGGACAAGTCCTCCACTCTCCTCCCTTCTCTTCCCACTTGCACCCTTAGACTTTCTAGTTTGGGCCTAGTTCCCTATTGGAAATTGACAGGTTTAGGGATTCCGAGGGCATAGAGTGACCAAACGGAGGGCTGTAAAGCACGGCACGACCCTCTGACCGAGACGCTCATTTTGAGCTATCATACGCTCTATTCTATAGCCGGGTCAGAAAAAAAGAACCAAAAAGTCAAATTAAGGAAAGACTTGGGTTGCAAAACACCCAAAAATACTAGGTGAGCAGCCTTCACGGGCACTCACTGACACTTCTAGGGGATCAAGTCATATGAACCTACGCTCTGGACGAGTGTTAGAGCATGATCACATTGGTAGTGCCTCTGTTCATACGGACACCCATTACCCATCCACGATAAGCTCTAGACCCTCAGCGGGGACACAAGGTAGCACCACCCAAGACCCTAAAATAGCCGCTAGTGATTCCTCCTCCGACTCAGAAATCATGGAAGCATACCCTACCCAAAACACTGAGAGAGAAGGCCATGCACCTCCCGAAGCTCCACAGCCTAGTACTAGTATGTTTAGCCGTTTCATGGAAACATTAGGTAGAGCTACTCGCTCGGAACCTGAGGCAAATGAAGCACACGAAGGGGGTGGGGAAGTGGACTCTCCTTTCAAGCAAGTGGACTCCATAAGGATATCCTGCCAACTTCTTACCAAGAAGGGCCTGTTGAGCTGCCTCCTTCAGAAGTTCCCTCTAGAGTACCGTTGGTGACAAGTAAAACCACGGGGAGCAACATTGCTTCTACCTCACAAGAAACCGTTAACACGTCGACTCTAGAAGGATTGTTCATTAATGATCATTGGACATACGACCTCCACACTGAGGTGTTGACGGATCTACACTCTGGCCACGCCTACCATGTAGGATGGATAGAGATTGTACAATCCACCTCTAGTGCCACGAGCATCGAAGATCAACAAAAAATGATCTGTAATGTTATCCATGGCATTATTCAATCAGAAAGGCAAAACCGAGGGGTAAATATACTCTCAACTGGCCCCATGAGATTTCTGGATACGAGCAAGGCTCAACAGCCTACTCTATCACAAATGGAGACTCCTCTAATGAGCCCCATGGACCCATCTTACGTCATTTCACCTGGGGTCTCTATGCAATCTGAGCCTCCGAGCGAAAACTTTAGCTTCCCTAACTTGGCTCAACCCTCTATTAAGGAAAACACAGTGCTCACTCCAGGGATAGGCCTGACAGAGAATGTACCGATGACATCTACGGTTAGCGTAGTGCCACTACCTAGTGTCGTAGTACCTAATATGGGGCCTCGACCGTATGTGCCTCTAGCCCCTTATGCACACATGGCCCCCACACCTCCAATTGTACCACTTGCTTATGCTCCTCGAGTGCCGCTCCCTAGCCCTTATCCGAGTGGACCTATGCCCGGTTATGTTCCATATCGTGCATCATCCACACATATGCCAAGACCGGTACCCGTTCCTCTCCCACATATGATTCCAAGAGTACCTCCACCGGCCCTGCCTCCTCACATAGGTGACTTGGCAGTGTTTGCTCAAACCATAGGTCGATCTATCGCGGAAAATATGCGTCATGCATCTGATAGAGAGCCTAGAAGTAAGGCAGTACAAATTGCCAAACTCACGCAAAAATTCAATGGGGACGAAGATGCTAGAAAACACATTGAAGTGTTTGAACAAGTATGTGATTCCTTAGGGGAACGCAACGAACTACATAAGTGCAATGCCTTAAGCTTGACATTAAGTGGGAAGGCTGGAGATTGGTATAGAACCCTAAGGGTGGATGAGAAAACAATCTACCCTCCCCTTTGAAGGTTGTTTCTAAAGGAGTACATACGAGAAGGTGTGCTTTGGGGTGTAGCATCTCAGCTACAGAAGGCCGAACGTAAGGAAGGAGAGTCAGTAAGGGACTTCATTAGTCGTCTAAAGCACTTAAACTCTCTCTGCCCTGTAAATGAGCGCTTCAACAATAACCAACTGCTTGATCGATTCATTCGAGGGTTGAGGAATGAAGGAATCTATAATGGACTAGTGATTAGAGGTATCACAACCTGGAAAGATGTCACTGCCAATGCAATCCAATTAGAGGACAACTTGATGATAGCAGGCATGAAGGTGTCTACTGACACGAGATCCACTAGCTCACAAGCCATTGAGTATGAACCCATGACTGCAAAGCCCATTGCCAATGAGCCAAAGGTATTTGAGACATTCTTGACAGACCTCACCAAGGCAATCCAAGAGTCTCTTAAGGATAATCGACCCCCTCAAAATAGTCACATGTATCCAAGAAGGGAGCAACAATGGTGTTCCATTTGCTTAGGTCCACATAGCACTAGTGAGTGCCCTACGTTTAGAGTAAAATTTAATGGAACTTGCAACGCATGTGGTAGGTATGGTCACCAAGCTAAGGATTGTTTAATGATCAAACGTATGATGGCAAATAGACCACCTGTAGCCTGGACGGATGCGCCTCGAGCTCCTGTATTGATGCCTGCTCCACCTCTTCAGCAACTACCGCAACACATGGTCCCTAGATCTCAAAATGTTGTACAAGCTACACCGCTACCACCTCCTGTGCTAGGACCGCAGCCCCAGCATCCAAGAGTCGCCCCTATGAACCAAGTGGGTTGCGAGCCATCTAATGCTTATGCAGATGGCTGTGAGGAGGAAATAGACACTAGTATTGCCTACGGACTTGATACATTGGAAGAGTGTCCTATATACTACATGGAAGATTGTTGGGGGCAAGTCAAGCCGGTTTATCAAGCTGCTGCTCTCGCATCCAGAGGTCAAAATATCAACACCCAGGCTAGGAGGCCACCTCTTCAATGCTACGAGTGTGGTGGACCACATCGGGCAGCGGAGTGTTAGGCTGCAAAAGAATGCTACACAGATGCAAATGAATCAAGGGAGCACGTCTGCAATGCCAATACTCACATGTAATCGTTGTGGCATAGATCACTTGATTTCCCAATGCCCCTATAGCCCAAATGCGCCTAAAATCACACCCCTAAATTTGGTCGAAATTGCTAGTGTGACATCGCCAATACCACCCGTCGCACCCGCTTATGCGATTACACGGTCCATGCTTCAAGGGCCAGGCCATATCCTCGAAGAGAGAGATACCGCGTCAGTTATTCAAGCAAAGAAAAAGAAGACACGAAGGAAGAGTCGCAAATACGGAAATTCAAAGCCAAGTTCCAAAACAAACATAGGAACAGGAGATGACCCCGTGTATATGAATGACCTCGAGGATGATTCAGATTCAGTCGAGACAATGGAGACTAGAACCAATACCACAAAGGGAAAGACCGACAAAGAAAACCGTAACATGGAACCAAATGAAAACCGAATAAGAGAAAACCATAAAGAGCCTCTGAAAACACCACAAGTGTTTCCAAATCCAATCCAAGACCCCCAAGATAAACCGCTGGGGCAAAAAGGGAAGAATCGTAAAAAGAAGATTGGGACGTACCCAAACCCAGTAGACGAGATTGAGCGGGTGAAACATCTAAGAGGTTTAGTGGAGGAGACTCAAAGGAAACTAGAACCAGAACCCATGCATGTCAAAATTCATGACACAGTGTTTCCCACGCAAGTTCATCCACCCCACATGAACCATAGACCGTTAGCCATATCTAGTATCATCCAAGAAGGGAGTGAGGACAGGACATCAAAAAGTGAGCATACACCCTTCTTGTTGGAAAGTATGTTTAACGAAGGAATACCTGATCCCATTGAGGAATATGAGATTCCATCCTCACCAGTTCCTAGTCAAGGACCTACACCCTGCAAAATGCCAATGAATGTTGCCAAACTAGTGGACTTCATGTCTTCTGAGGTCCGAACCACGATCATAGCAAAGCTGTATGGAGATCTTGAGTTATTCCTTGCACTTGGAGCATTCCTTAACGGAGAGCTACGAATGGGATTACCGCAGTTTGCGCAACCAAATAGGCCTGACTCGATTAAGATTGATGAGGAAAATCATGTGCAATCACTTGACTTAGATGGACACGAGTTTGTGATCGAGGTACCCATTAACGAATTAGGGCAGTATTTTGAAGGCGACGAGTCTAATGCGACCCTACCCATCACTACCAAGGGATTAACTATAAAGGGAATTCTTGATGGTGGTGCGTGAGTTAGCATCGTTACAAAAGATTGTTGGGAATCCATGGGAAAACCCCGCCTCAGTGTTACTAACATTGTGGTAAAGATGGCAAATGGTACCATAGCCAAACCTATGGGGATGCTCAAGGATCTTAAGATCAAAGTTCTAGGACACAAGGTACGACATACGTTCATTGTAATGGATTTCTCTAAACGCCTTATGTCATATGAAATGATTTTAGGACGACCATTCATGAGGGAAGCACAAATGGTTCATGATTGGTCTAAAAATCATGTCTATTTGCAATTCCAAGACTCTGTCCTTAGAGTGGATTTGGTGACTGGTAAGGTACACCCCTTAGGGAGTAAAACCATTATTGATCATTGCTCTGACACCACAGGTCACTCGGCCCCACTACAATATTGTTACACTTGTAAGAAGGATACAGACATTGGCCAAGATTCTCCTGATATGGATATCCTACCTGGGATGACTGAGTCGGACAATGTGGATTGGATCCACCTAGCATCAACCATAGACACTTGGGGAAATAGGGGGACGACCTGGGTAACACCTGAGGGGGATGAAATGCCTGTACCCTTAAATATGCTACAAGCAATGCATATCGCTTCTGACAAGACTCATCCTAATGTCACGAAGAAAACATACAAGTGGGTCCCTAAAGCTTCTTTAGTGACCATAACTAGTGCTAAAAAATAGAATCCTTGTAAGAAACGTACCACTCGCTCCAAGAAAAGTAAAAAAATGTTGCGATGGATCCCTAAACGACTATTGGAAGCCCAAGGCTACTATCAAGGAAATGATCAAATCTGGGTGCCAAAACGTAGATTGTGCTCTTACCTATCACCTGACCCAAGTGAGCCCAATCCCGTAGCTCCAAAACGAATCAATGATCGTGGAAAGAAAAAAATCACAGAATGCTACACACCCGCTCCCGAGCTAGTTTGGGTACCAAAGAAAGAACGATTTGTTCCACCTAGCTCAGGAAGGGAAGAGTCCCATGAAGCTTCTAGCTCCCCATGTAATACATCCATAGAGGTAAAAGCTTCTACACAGCCTCCATCTATAGTAGTGGACCTCCATGAAGCTACAAAAGAATCCACACCTCCCAGTGTTCAAGAATCACCTGATGAACCACTTCAAGTTCGATCCTGGGAGAGTACCTTAGCACCCTTGCAGCTTGACGAGGCACCTAGGGTAATAGAAAACTACTGGAAAAAATCCTCACCTATTACCAACTGGAACAATTGGTTTCAAAGGGTGACAAGCTCATTTCAAACGGTATGATCTACCCAAGGAAGGGGGGAGTGTTTGCTGACAGTCATCATTCATTTGTTTCCCTCTCAACCTTTTTCCCTGACCTCTCAATCACCAATCTTAGGGAATGTACATATAAAGCTTTATACTCACAAAAAAAAAGAAAAAAAAAGAGCAAGAGCAATTAGCAAACGAGTATGCACATTAAAAGTCAAAACATCGACTCAGACCTACACATGTCACATCTGGTACAGTGAAACAGAAACCTATGCCATAAAACACCTTTGATCCTTATCACTTGAGTGATGGAGGGTAGGTTAGATTAGTACGATAGGAGTGTTTCTGTTTTAGAGTTGAGTGATTAGCAAAGTTCTCTTTTGCCACTAATGTGCCTCCTGGAGGTATTCCTTTTGTTTCCTAGTGTGTACAGGAGCGTGTTGCTATTGACAGGATTTGGACCTTCATGGAACCTTTCTCTCGTTCACACTTCAAATCAAGCGCGACCATCGACACAAACAGGTGTTTCTTGTCCATTAGCATTGCCCTTATCTTTTTGCATCTATAATTGTCTGCTTTGATTGTGATTGGTAGCATAATATTCAACGCATTTGCTTACTATCAAACATTTAATTCAATGTAATGTTTTGTCATAATCACTTGTCTAGGTTTAAAAATCAAGCAGTCCGACTAAGCTAGTTTGACCAAGCTAGGTATTAGAAATCTTCTCTTAATACCATGGGGAATGCCTTCCTAATAAGCAATGGTTACTTAGGTTCTTAATCCGATTTAGGCAGCATTGTATGAAATGTACTAGGGCTTTCTAGTGGGCTTAACCCTATTGACCTTTAGCTTAAGTATTATAAAGGGAGTATACTAATGTGATGAGCTTGGGGAGTGTAACAATGTTATATGACCCCCCAAAGTTACAAAATTTATATGCTGAAAATGAACAAACAAAAAATTAAAGTGCCACAATGTAAAATTTTAAGCTGGAAGAGAAATCCCTGCTTAAATTGGTACTTCACTCACATGTATCGCCTATGGTACTAGAGCCCTAGAGGTTCCCAGTGTGGGCGCTTTTCCTTGAAAAGCAAAAAACCCAAGGCATACAAAATAAGCACACACATCATAATTGAATCACTGTGAAAAGACTTTGGGGGGTCAAAGAAAAAGTAATCAGTCAGGCGATGATTTCATGAGAAATTCCTTTTATGGTAGCTTAACTACAAGGTTTTCTAGATATAGCCTCTAGTCAGCCCTCGAACATGAATACTTGGCTCTCGCGATTAAACACCTTAATTGACCACTGAAAATTAAGAAGCTTACCCATGGTATTAATATTCGATCTCTAGTGCCTTTCGACCGTCAAATTAGCGACCCCAGACTTGTTTAATTTTCTACCTTTACATATGTTTATGCATTTGATTACATTGCAATTTAATGTTCATTGCTAACAAATTGTTTGAAATTCTTTTACCAATCAATGTGTCTACCTAAAACTGCATATGCTTTTTAAGAGAATGCAATTACTGTGCCAATGTTGTTTGATTTTGCAGTAACTGAAGAAGGCTAAGGACATTCATCTCAAATGCTCTTCCACCTCGACGAACCAGCTTCAACTCAATAGCTTTCGAGGACGGAATCTACATCAGGAAGGGGGGCATGTTAACCCTCACGGCACACGGACACCCTATGATCTATAAACGTTGTATTATTTAGAGTCAGATACCGGGCTTGTCGGACCAATAGGAAAAGGATAAGAGTGATCGCCGATGAGAGGCGCACTCTAACTGGGACATTCAAGGGATTAGTTGGCTAAGCATGGGCGCCCAAGTGTGAATGGGGTGAGCTCATATAAAAGCCAACTAAACCTAATTTTTACTCATTCTCTCATTTGTGCAATAGAAGAGTGCTCTTGCTCCATCTCCATCTCCATCTTCTTCTTCTTCACCTCCGTATGTGTGTGTGTGTGTGTGAGAGAGAGAGAGAGAGAGAGAGAGGGAGAGTGTGTGTGCGATCGAGCATTACGAAGGCACGACGGCGGCGAGGCGGTTGAGCGCGGCACGACTGCAGCTTCTTCTTCATCGCGGCGAGGAATCCACCACAAAGGCGAGCGTAGAGCGGTGAGTGACACACCCTTTGCTCTCTTGAGCTTGCTAGTTTAGGCTTGTTGTGTGCTTGGAGCCGTCTGCAGCTCGCACACGGTGTATCGGCAAGTCCCTTGCTTCGACAGTGCGGCAAGGAGCGCACAGGGTACCAGACCAACAAAAATCGGAGGAAGCTCCTCAAGCCCTCTAGAGGATCAATTCAATCACTACATTTGAGCATATGAATAAATAGAAAAGGTGATCGAATAGTAGAATTTAGAGCCCTTCACAATGGAGGAGGTACAAGACATGAAGAGAAACCTGAAAGAAATGCCAAAGGCTCCAGTTAAGAAGGTTCAAGAAGGTGACCAAACAAAAAATGCAACCCCACCACTTTCACCACCAGGCTCCTCTACTCCTTCTCCAAGTCCAAAGCCCTCTACATCCCAACCACAACACTCACTAGAAAGGACAGAAGAGGCAACACCTCCACCAAGAGACAAGGAAAAAGAAGAAAGGGACACCTATGAAGACCTCCTTCAGGCCGGAGACACATTGACAGAGACTTCTACACTGGTTTATCGCACTCCAACCCCACCGTGGGCTGCCAGACAGGAACTAGAGAGAAAGGAGATCCCTATAGAACAAATGAGATATGATAGATATAAAGGACCATGGCTAGACCAAGAAATGCAGAGAAGAGAGAAAAAAAGGCATGCCTCACAACCTGGAGTGCTAGGGTTGGTCCAAATCCCGCAAGCCCCAGAATGGAGACCATTGGCAAGCCCATGGAGAGCACCTCTAGTAGGGGTCATGTTGAGTATGGGACACCAAGTGCCCTTTTTTGGCCCAATTCCCAAGCCATCGACAAGAAGCTTGGTTGCAACAAATGAAGAGGATGTAAGATCCGCATATCAAGTACTTGAAGAATCAAAACACAATCTCTAACAATGGCTAAAGAAAACAGTATGCTGCGTACCGGGGAAGAAAATATGCACATGGAACACGACCACCTCTCAAGCATGATCCAAATTATCAACCAGAAAGTTGAGGATGTAGAAAAGAGCTTGAGACTCTCAATACAACTCTAAGAGAGGCTAAAAGCGAATGAGATAGTCTAACACTGCAAATGGAAGAGGTTTTGCTAGAACAGTTAGAGACACAGGAGGAAGCAAAGCAATTGTTAACTACAGAGGAGGAGACATGCCTCCAAATTCTGATTGAAAAGTCCACAGCTGAAGACTACAAGGCAGCTTTGGAGTGGGAGACAAGAATGTTACACTCTGTAGGAGTCCAAGGGCTTGCTACAAATGTGCTTAAGGAGGAAATGGATGCAACCCTCACTCACATACCCTCTCCTAAAGTATGAAGTGTTGGTGATCAAGAAAAGAGTCAAAGCGGAAGCACCATAGCCGGTGTATTAGGGAGACGTCAAAGATGTAGATACTGCAAAGAAGATAGTAGACTCCCAACCAAAGTGGAGAAAAGTGTGGCTCTTCAAGTACCTCAAATTTCTAAAGTACTTGGTGGAAGCCACTACAAATATCAGTGATGACACTTTATTTTTCCCAGTCCCTTGTGTAGGCACATGGGCAAACCACATCAAAATCTTGAAGAAACATCCCACCTGGATCAATTACCCATCTATGCCACCGCCCAAGGAAGGAGAGAGAATAAGTGTATCTTATATGGTGAAAACCATAAAGGGCACCATTAAGATTTTCAATGGCTCCCCTGAATTGACGTGTGTGATGATTAGGAAAATATGAAAAACCCTCCTGGCTTGCATTGAAGTGTTCACACCGTCCAAAGCTACGGACTCAACCCTATTGTCAACGGGAAACACTGTCACCACAATGACATTTGATTTGTGAAAGGAGCCATCCCCGGAGGTGTTAGATATGCTATACCAAAGGATAATGTTCTTACCAAGCTATCACATGCAATATTTTGGGGAAGCCTTCTACAAAGACTTCTTTACTTATGACAACAAAATATTCAGCCCCACAGTCACCTTGGGAAATATAAGATACGAGTCATACTTGAAGCTGCTAAAGCCCCAAGGGTTACATTGACTCAAAGGCTGAACTTTTACTAGAAGCAGGAGATCAAGACCCATCATGTTAGGGATGACATGGATGCGGAAGGGGGGGGGGGTTGGTGTTGACGGCCAAACACTGAAGAAGCTTTTCCCAACTTTTTCTATCACTATCTTTTGAAAAAAAATGACATTATGTAATGGTTTAAGAAGCCAATATTCTTTGTGGGAACGAGCCTCTAAGGAGGAATTGTATACAAGACATTATGTAATGGTTTAAGAAGCCAATATTCTTTGTGGGAACGAGCCTCTAAGGAGGAATTGTATACAAGACAATTTTTGTAACCCTCAGTGAGCTTTTGGAATTAACCAAATCTCAAGTTTATTGTGCACTCTGTCTGAGAGAGAGAGAGAGAGAGAGAGAGAGAGAGGAGAGAGAGAGAGAGAGAGAGAGAGAGAGAGAGAGAGAGAGAGAGAGAGAGAGAGAGAGAGAGAGAGAGAGAGAGAGAGATTTCTTCTCTTCCCTACACGCTCTACGGAGCCTCCATTGAGAAAATGACACCACCAATGCGTCAGCAATAGCTAGGGCTTCAATCCAATGCCAAGCTTGCACGATTCCGGTGTCATTGCAAAGCAAGCTCCTACAAGATTTCAGGTGAGTTTTCTTGCAAACTGTGTGTCCGTTTGGTGATTTCTTTATACCTGTGGATTCACGACAAGTAGAGCTACAAATTAGGATCACACAAATTGAAAAGTGGTGACGTGCATTTTGATGCCTGTCTTTATATACGATTGTCGCATGGGGTGGTTCTAGGTAGGATATCAAGTCAGAGTCCATAGGGTAATGATCTAAGGAGAGTGTTTCGTATGAGTTTCGTGACTTTTCGAATGTGTTTGGTTTAGTTTTGGAGAGCATGAACATTCTAGGTTGAGTTGTATTCACTAGTGCATAGAACGTCTAGATTTGATTCCTTGAGTAGAGATTGTCTTAGAAGGTCAAGAAGGTGATTGACATCCATCTCCTTGTTTTCATGCACCTACAGGTTAAGCTTCGTCCTTGGCTGACATAGAGTTGCTGATTTTGTTCTCACTAAGCTAGCGTCCACTCATGGCATATCTGCCAACACCCACCCATAGTCCACAAGATTCTAGTATAGGACTGTCCTCACCCTCGCACATAGTAGGATCTTCATGGATTGTATCAGCTCTTGTAAATTCTATGGTTTTCATAGGTATGCTTTAAATAGTTTTGTTTTATGGTTTGGCAATTGTCTTCATCTAGTGTGCAAAGTTTCTTTGAGTATGAGACAAGTTTGAAAACATAAACAGGATAGATTTTCGTATAGTACTAAATTTCACTAATTCAATCCCAGGGTAATACTCACACGAACAACCTTTACACAATTACACAAGAAAAGAAACTATTACTAAAGAAAGTCCAACTCCCCATCTTCAAGGGAGAAGGACCCAATCTTGAGCGTGATGTTGAAGCATGGATGGACGCTATGGATGACTATTTTCCTGGCGGAAGGGAGTGCTCAAGAAAATCAAGCGATGCTCGGTATGTTCCACCTCAGTGGAGACGCTAAACTTTGGTGGAAATAAAATTGTAGAGACAATCCCACAAGTAACCCATATTGGGAGAAGATGAAGCCAAGCAATTAAAGAATGTTATCTCCCTCACACACCAGGCCATTAAGATGCATGAGTTCTTTGGCTTACATCAACTTGGGCTCTCTCTAGAGGAGTACTACACAAAATTTGTGTCCTTACGATGCTAAGCTCCCCAAGTGGCAATAAAGCAACAGATTGCCCGCTTCTGTCTTGCCTCTTGCACCTAAAGGAACCAGACCTACTAGGAATTATAATGGTTTTAACAACTTGAGGGAAAGAGCTAGGGGAACCTTCAACCCAGGATATCAACAATGTGGAGTAGCTATTGTAGTAAAATTGGAGTAGACCTTCCAGAACATCAGGTGCTATGGATGCAATCAGATGGGACACTATAGAAATAATTGCCCGAAGAGCAAAACCCTAGAATATCGCTGGAGCCATTCCTCAAGGTCATATAAATCAACGAGACAATCTAAGAGGAGGTATAAATGGAGGACGAGGTAGAGGAAGAGCAAGAGGAGCCAAAGCTTATGCAATAGAGGGAGAACCAACCTTAATAAACGAGGAAGATGAAAGAGCCACTCGTTTGGCCACAGTTAGAAATCATAGAGCTCATAAAAAATAGGTAGCTATCTGAATCATTACAAAACAATAAATGTCAGAAAATCTACTATCTAACTTTACCAAATGATTTATTCATATCAAAATAATCATTTAATATGTGAAGATAAAAGGGGAACAAGAGCAATGTGAAATAAGTGCTTCTAGACTTATCTCAACATGGGACCAAGAGGAGAGATGGTTACATCTCAAAAGGAGTCCAAAAGGAGATAGATTATCAAAGAGCAACGTGCATCTAATGGAGGTTAAAAGACCTTAGGGTTAGCTTTATTAAAGCCTCCAAAGGTTAGTGTTAAAGTCCTTAGACCTAGGACCATTAGGTACTTTAGACCTTAGGTAAGCTAAGGTTGACCTGGAGGTGCTTCAAGTGAGTAAGGTGCTTGAGGTGCTTCTGGTGACTAAGGTGCTTCACGTGCCTATTGACTAAGATGCTTGAGGTGCCTATTGACTAATATGCTTGAAGTGCCGATTGACAAAGGTTCTTGAGGTGCCTATCGACTAAGGTTCTTGAGGTGCTTATTGACTAAGGAGCTTGAGTCCACATGTTTCCCATAAGGAGGACACTTGTCCAAATGCTACACCCCACACACACTCACCAAGAGACACCCAAGCCACAAGGGGCATAAAGGACACATGTCAAGCCCCTAGCAATATTGCCCTCATAATGTGCCTTAATCCTACTGGATGACCTATAGGGAGGTCCAATGAGAATTTAGATTCAATTAAATAATTAAGATCTTTCTTTTGAAGGTGAATGGAGGACACTTGTCCAAATGCTACAATTAAATAATTAAGATCTTTCTCTTAAAGGGGGAAAGAGGACACTTGTCCAAATGCTACAATTAAATAATTAAGATCTTTCTCTCAAAGGGGGAAAGTAGGACATTTTTCCACATGCTACATCCCTTGCTTGTTATGACTAGAGCCATTCATTGGCTAGCCCAAGGCTTGAGCCAATAGGCTTGTAGCAAGAGTAGAGTATCAAAATTAAATCCTCTCTCTCTCTCTCTCTCTCTCATATACTCCACAAGACACACACACACACACACACACACACACACACACACACACACACACACACACACACACACACACACACACACACACACACACACACACTTCCCCATTGTATGTTGTGCACACAAGTCATCTCCTTCTCCAAGCTTGAGATGTGGAAAGCCTACACCAACACCGCTTGGCTATGGAATGTAAATCCAACCATGAGTTATGCTCAAAGCAATGCTTATCAATCTCTCCATCTTCATTATCACTATGCTAAGCTATGATCTAAGAGTGATTATATGTGAGGAGACTACTTCTTTTTCATAGAGATAACCTTCTCTCTTCATATTCCTCACTCCTTGCTAGCTCTCTCCACCTTTGATGGGTTTGAGGTCTTGAGATTGAGGCCGGTGAAAAGTTCTTGTTTATTGCAAGTAGATTAGTTGTCATTTTAAGCATGAGTTGTCATTTTAAGCATGAGTTTCGTGCGTAAATATTTCCATCTTCATGGCACCAAAGAGGTCTTAAGGAGCACAAAGATTGTATTGTACCAAGTCTCTCTTCATGGGAGAACCTATAATACAAAAGCCTATTGGAGGGGGGGATCGGCTCCAAGTATATCCGGTCCTCAAATGTTATCAACTTCTCCATTTTTCTCTTTTGCAAGTTAATGTGTAAATTGTTTCTTAATGTGTAATTAGAGAGAGTCTTAATGAATTGCTCACTATGGCTAATCTATTTCCACTACACTCAAAGTTATTAGATTAATTCCGTTACATTGGTATTAGAGCTATTGGTTTCTCTTTTCTTGCTTAAGAAGAGAGGTCCTTAAGTTTTCCATGGTGTGGATGCTTGAGTGCTAATTTTCAAGAGCTACGAGGATTAGCAACTAGGGCTTTGAAGTTGCCAAAGAATAAGTTAACATACACATAAATTCTTTTAGCATGGATGACAATAATAAAGAGAGTAGAATGAGATTGACCTTTGATTTTTCACATGAAGGTGCTAATAATGATGCCCCTATGCTTTTGAGTTCTCTTATTTCTAGGCAACATCAAGCTTTGGGAAACCCCCCCCTACAAGCTGAAGTTTATCAACAACTTCACACCCATGGGATTCTCGAAACTCCCCAAGACGAGAGATTTCCTGTGAGGTCTCTTCTAGGGACTTCCAAAAGAAGGCTCTCTCCGGTGAGAGAAGAGGATGATACATACAAAGGGCCTCAACGTGCACTTGAGGATGCACCTCCATTCAAAAGGATAGGGCATGCTTCAAATGTAGAGTCCCCACCGAAGAAAAGAGAAAGAAGTGAATCTTCAAACACTTCGGTAGATGTGGCTCCACGAATATGGCGAGAACAAAGATCTCTAGCTCTTCCCAAGAGGAAAAGATCACCACATTCTCGATCCTCCTCATCGTAATCTCAAAAGGGAAGAGAGGAAGCAAAGGAAGAAAAGGAGAGAAAGAGGAATTTGAGGGATACGATCAAGTTGATTTTAAGCCTTTGAAACGGCTTAGTACGGATAATCCTAGGATTGGAGTCTATTGTTGGGAGGATAGAAACGTCAAAGATCTCCTATGGACTTCTCATGCCAAATTAGGACAGTTAACACCCATGAAGATCCTCTATATCTTCAAAATCAAAGACAAGGGTGCAATAGATCTACCAACCTACCTAAAGTTGGTGGTCCTTCTTTTGCTGCCATATCTGGAATTATGGTATTTACTTCTAACCCCCATTTGTCTATCATGTCAGGGTTTTCAGCATGTAGATACTGAGCTTCGGTTTTATCCATGTACATTTTTCCTTGTTTATTTTCCCTGATTTCCTCTTCAAACCTATGTCATGGTCATCAATGCGAATGGTGTACTCTTCACTAGGATCCAGGTACACCTGAGCTCCATGGCGATTAGTCTTATAAAAGGAAAGTATGTGCTTATATTGCACTGTCATTCTGGTTTCTGAATGAGTTGAATAGGAAGACATTTCAGATGTTGATTCTTAAAAAGTGTCTAAGACTTCTTCCAAGATAGCGTCCAAGTTTTTTCTTTGATTAACACTCTCTTCGATGGATACTGTACTAGCGGTCTCTCCAAATATGCCTTGATTTGCTAGTATACGACCAAATCTAAGGTTCATATAGACTTGTGAAGCCCTAGATAGAGTATGTATCGTCGGATTGACTTGTTGTCAACTTCTTCCACTTGACTTGATTGCAACTTCTTTCAAGCTTTCAATTCCTTGTCTGCAACCTAATTCCTGTATCAGTTTTAATCAAGTTAGCTATTCTTTCACAAAGACTGTACAATTTTTGCTAACTATTGTGACTGGTCTATGTGTATCACTTCAAATTGAGCTAAGTGAGTTAGTAATTAAGACTTTCAGATTCTACTTTTGCAAAAATCCAAAGGACTAATCTGCAACCTGCAAACTGAGTGAACATGTACCAATCTGGATCCAATTGACCCCAAAATTTCCCGGTGGCCTTGTATTATGCTGGTCTAACATTGTACAAGTTCAAAAGTCAAAAATTTTATCTCTGCGTATTAGTAGTAGTAAATAATCACCATTATTTACTTTTCTCAAATTTTTACACTTTCTGGCTTGTTTTGCCAAGTATGCAACTTGTTAAGGTGTCTAGACAAGTTTCACTAAGTTTAAAAGAAATTTGTTCAATTTATCAACTGTTTTATGTTCGCAGACTCAATTTTTGAGAATCTAGCTTAAGTCTCAC
Organism: Adiantum capillus-veneris; assembly: GCF_014529385.1. Taxonomy (NCBI): domain Eukaryota; kingdom Viridiplantae; phylum Streptophyta; class Polypodiopsida; order Polypodiales; family Pteridaceae; genus Adiantum; species Adiantum capillus-veneris. The sequence goes on along the minus strand of NC_140935.1, from coordinate 6,890,298 downwards.
TTTTGTAATCCAAATTTCACCAAAATTGATTTGTGTGGTCTACTTGATATGCTTGTCCTTGTGGTATACTTGAATGTGCAAAAATATCAAATTTTGTAGCAGATGATATCCAAACGTTACAAAACTTCTAGGACTAAGCACACATGCTTATGGTCTCAAATCTCAATTTAGTTCGAGTGCAAAGATCATGATTATTAACAGTAGTGAGTTTTTGACCTAGTCATTTTCGACCCATAACGTATCTAAATGGTTAGCAATGATGCCCCAATACCCCGTCTATACTTTGTTTTTTATTTTAAAGCTTAAATTTCTACTTATGATGAAATTAGGCCAAGGCCATGGGTCAACGACGCCAAAAGCTACGGAGATTACTATGAAATGCTTACGTCAATGCGTAGAGCTCTTACCCGCGGTTGCAACACAACAGATGACACTGCAATGTGACAACCGAGAAGGGAGTAGGAAGCGCGAGAAGGAGAAAAGTGAGTGTCGTTAGCTCACACTATGTTTCTATTATCCAAAACTTGTGAAAAATTTACAAAAATTGGCTTTTATACCTTAGCCAAGGTTTTTGTGGTGAAAACTAATAATCTGGGAGCTCTAACTAAAGACAAGTTGATACAATCTGGAAGCTTGTAGCCCCGGCTCATCAATTACAATGTTTATCTAGAAAGTAGGAGTTACAATATTCTAGATTCATCAAAACAATAAGTGTTTTTACAATGAAATCTCCAAAAAATGATATCTGAGTTAGCTTGCTGCTAACAACAATCGGCAGCTCCCCTAGGATAAGAAAACAGTATCCAAACTTATGTATAAACATCAAGATATGACGGAGTAGAGACTCATCGTTCATGGAGGTAACCGACTTATCAATGGTCGTGTCTTGTTAGCTTGCTGCTAACAACAATCGGCAGCTCCCCTAGGATAAGAAAACAGTATCCAAACTTATGTATAAACATCAAGATATGATGGAGTAGAGACTCATCGTTCATGGAGGTAACCGACTTATCAATGGTCGTGTCTTGAGACAAGCTATCTTAAGGATGATCAATCATATCTTTCCTAGGTTCAATCAACTTTAACCCAAACAATTCATTCTTAATTTACAAACAAGTGTACGTTGGTTTCTTGGAAGATACCCTTCCGTTTTGGCATGTTTAATAATTTCTACTTGCCTTTTCACTCTTTAACATATGCAATGTTTTAACTTAAACAGAAATCGAATTAATTATGAATTAAACTATCAAACTTGACTTTACCCTAGTGATTTACTTAATTTCTCTTTTCACCAAAAATCTTTAGCAATCTGTAGCCACAATTGGTGATATTATTGGGTTAGTAATATCATGATTATTTATATACGTAAGATATTTTTCTCGTAGCTTCTTTTAAGTATTTCTAAGCTCCACTAATTATCATAATTTTTAGAATCTTTTCCTAATTTTTCCTTTTGAAATAAGTTCAAAAATGGCTTATATTTTACTTGATATGTATTTTAAAATTTATCTCCTAAAGATATAATTATCTCGACTCCCTAACAGTATGTTACACCTCCAATAAGTTTCTCAAAAACTTCTAACTGGATTTACTATTTATACTAATTGATTTTCAACCAAAAACGGTTTTTTGGGCTAAGATAAATACTTAATCTACTTAAATTATTATGAACTAATCATCACGGCTTATTTACACTTTGATTTATCTCTTATAAATATCTCATAAAATTTTGATCATATTTACTACTTATCGTCATTAAATTTCAAGCAAAGATAATTACTTAAGCTAATTAAGTAAGTATGAGCTAATTATCTAGAGTTGTTTACATAGATCTATCTTTGATAAATATCTCATTAAGTTTTAATCATATTTATAAACTATCTCCATTAGAATTCAACCAAAATTAGAGTTTTTGAGCTGAGATAATTACTTAAACTAATTAAGTAATTATAAGTGAATTATCTTGAGTTGTTTAAACTTAGGTCTATCTCTAATAATATCTCATTAATATTTAATCATTTTTACTAATTATCTTCATTAAAATTCAGTTAAAAATAGGATCTTTAGACTACAATAATTACTTAAATCAATTGAGTAATTATGAGATAAATATCCTAGGTTGTTTACACTTAGAACTAACTTTAATAAGTATCTCATTAAAATTTAGTCATTTTTACTAATTATCTTTATTAAATTTTAATCAAAAATAGGGTTTTGGGGCTAAGATAATTACTTAAACTAGTTAAGAAATTATGGATTAGGATAATTAGTAAAATTGATTAACTAATTAAGTTCTAATTAGCACACATTATTAACACTTGGTTTTTTCACTTTTAAATATCTCATTAACAGTTAATCATGTTTATAAATTATCTTTAATAATATAAAGTCAAAAATAGGATTTTTGGATTAGGAATTAGTAAAATGAATTAACTAATTAAGTGCTAATTATCACCTGTTATTCCCACTTAGAGCTATCATTGATAATTATTTTGTGATTTATTAAGCTAATTTACTAAATTTTCCATAATTTTAAGACTAAAAATAGTTACTAAACTTTATAAAAAACTTCAGACATAATTATCTCAACTTCCTAACAGTATAAACAAGCTTTTATGATTATCTTTTAATGATGTAATTTTAAATGATATAATTTCTCTTAATTAAGGCTAAAATTGATTAATTTCAATCCTAATAGAGATTAATATTTAATTAGATTAATAATCCTAATCATAATTTGAATAATCAACATTATATTAGTATTAAGAGTATAATTTATAATAGAGAGAGGTTTAATCTTTTTACTAAATTATATTAATTCAATAAATTAGATATTGATTAGTATATTTCTTCTAATTAACATGGATTAGAACTAATTACCATAGCCAAGGGATGTTGGTGTAGGCTCTCCACTTCTCAAGCTTGGAGAAGGAGATGACTTGTGTGTGTAGAACACACAATGGGGGAGTGTGTGTGTGTGGCTTGTGGAATATGTGTGTGTGTGTGTGTGTGAGAGAGAGAGAGAGAGAGAGAGAGAGAGAGAGAGAGAGAGAGAGAGAGAGAGAGAGAGAGAGAGAGAGGATTTTATTTTTCTACTTTATTGTTGCTAAAAGCCTATTAGGTCAAGCCTTGGGCTAGCCAATGAATAGCTCTAGTCATAACAAGCAAGGGGTGTAGCATTTGGACAAGTGTCCTCCTTTCCCCATTTGAGAGAAAGATATTAATTATTTAACTGTAGCATTTGGACAAGTAGCCTCCTTTCCCTGTTTGAGAGAAAGATCGTTATTATTTAATTGTAGCATTTGAACAAGTGTCCTCCTTTTCCCCTTTGAAGAAAGATCTTAATTATATAATTGTAGCATTTGGACAAGTGTCCTCCTTCCCCCCTTTGACAGAAATATCTTAATTTAATTGAAATTAAATTCTCATTGGGCCCCCCTATAGGTCATTCAATAGGATTTAGGCACATTATGAAGGAAATATTGCTAGGGGCTTGACATGTGTTCTTTATGCCCCTTGTGGCTTGGGTGTCTCTTGGTGAGTGTGTTTGGGGTGTATAATTTGTACAAGTGTCCTCCTTTATGGGAAACATGTTGACTCAAGCTCCTCAAGCTCCTTAGTCAATAAGCACCTCAAGCACCTTAGTCAATTATAGGCACCTCAAGCAACTTAGTCAATACACACTTCGAGCATCTTAGTTAATATGCACCTCAAGAATCTTAGTCAATAGGCACCTCAAGAATCTTAGTCAATAGGCACGTCCTCAAGCACCTTAGTCACATGAAGCACCTCAAGCACTTTACTCACCTAAAGCACCTCAAGCATCTTACTCACATGAAGCACCTCAAGCTCAGCTTGCCTAAGGTCTAAAGTACCTAATGGTCCTAGGTCTAAGTACTTTTAACACTAACCTTTGGAGGCTTTAATGAATCTAACCCTAAGGTCTTTTTAGCTCCATTAAATACACATTGCTCTTTGATAGTCTCATGTTCGACCCCTATTCAGATGCAACCATCTCTCCTCTTGGTCCCCTACTGAGATAAGTCTAGACACACTTATTTCACATTGCTCTTTGGTAGACCATCTCCTTTTGGACCCCTATTGACTCTGCAACTATCTCTCCTTTTGGTCCCCTATTCAAATAGGTCTAGAAGCACATATATATATCCTAACTCTTGTTCCCCTTTTATCTTCCCATATTAAATGATCAATTTAATTTGAGAAAATCATTTGCTAAAGGTAGATATTAGATTTTATGACCTTACCTCTCTCTTGAAATCATAGTGGTCCTCGACTATGAGGTAGAGAAGATAAAGCCTAGTAATTAGCCCATGTTTCTTAGTAGGTAGAGGATCCCTTTTTACCCTACAACATATTCAGAAATGGATGAATAATCCATTTGGTGCTCGGGAGACTTAGCTGCCGCAAGCATGTATGCTCTTTAGTCCATATCATGCTTCCAAAGTAGAGTGACAAGTTCTACTTGGTGTTTGGGAGACGTTGTCACCACAAACATGATCCTAGGCTTAATTTTTGTGCACAATAAAATAAAGAGAGACTCTTATAAGACAAGAAAATTGCTCATTTAAAATGCATTTTCATATGCTTACTATAAGGCATCATTGTTGTAAGCATTGACAAGGTTCATATTATCATTAAGCTAGGTTCATTGCATCCATCTAACATCTTTAAAAGGATATTTCTTAAATTTAATAAGATATCGTTGGATAATCTTACCGTTTCTTAATACCTTGTCTTCATGTCATAGGATGGACTCAGATTGTAGTACCTCTTCTTGATCTTTGGTTTTTGGAGGGTCTGCAACTATTGCTTCTTTTGGTGGTGCTCCTTTGTAAGCCTTAAGTAGGCTCCCACAAAAAACCTTGTGCATGGGAAACTTTAACTGATAAGCCATCTGATTGATTGGCTTAAGGATTTAAAAAGGACCATAGTATCTTTTTGCTAGTTTACCATAATACTCTTGGTGGCCCGTAGGATTCTTGCCTGCAGTATGTCTTAGACGAGCTTCCTTGAGAAACTTTAGCAAGACCCAGTCATTTTCCTTAAAGGCTAAGGCTCTTTTGTGCTTATTAGAAGTAGCCCTTTTTGCCTTTGCTGTGAGATGGATATAACCTCTTTAATCTTTGGAAAATATTCTTGTAAGTTTTGGCTATATTCATCAGCAGCGAAGATCTTCCCATGTAATTTAAGTAGTAAGGGACTTTTGGAACTTCCCTCTTCAACCTCAAAAGGTGCTTTTCCATAACAGTATGTACAATGTCATTGTACACATACTCTATAAGAAGCAGGTACTTTTCTCATTGGGAACATTGATCTACTTCTGAAACATATGCTTTTAGTAGATCAATAATTGTTAAATTAGTTATTTCAATTTGGTCATGGATGATAGGATGAAAGAAAAATTTAATCTAATTCCTAGATTTTCAAAGAGACTCTTCCAAAAGTTACTGGTCATTCTAGGATCTCTGTTCGACACTATGGATGTTGGCAAGCCAAGATACTTGAAAATTTGAGATATGAAGGGGGTTTCCATTTGATGTGCCTTAAAAGTCTTTTTGACAGGCATAGAGCCTGTCGACTAAAACAATCTAAATTTTTCTTTCATTTTTAAGTGTGAGCCAGTAATGTGATAAATATGAAATTTAAATTGCGAAAGAAATTTTTTCCACCTCATTTTTTTGTCGGAGAGCTTTGTTTGCGTCATGAAATTCTTGAGGCTTTGTGATCTGTTTGTAGGATGAATGGTGTCCCCAAGAGATAGTGTTTCCACGTGTCTAGGACATATAGAATGGCTAGTAGCTCTTTTTGTATTTGCCCAATACTCGCTTATCGGAGTTGAGTCTTTGATTCTCATATGCTATGGCATGCCCTTCTTGCAAAAAACCAGCTCCAAGGCAATCACCACAAGCATCACATTGGACCTCAAAAGGCTTTGAGAGAACAAGTAGTGTGAGCACAAGTTGAGAGCTAAGCTTCTTAAAAGCTTCTTGCTGTTTTTCAGTCCATGAATACTTAACGTTCTTTTTTGTTAAGTCATGTAATGGGACTACTATTAGCAAGAGTTTCTCTATGAAGCATCTATAGTATGCACATATACCTATACAACTTCATAGCTGTTGTAGGTTCCTTGGATTAGGACATCCTTTTATTACCTCTAACTTTGTTGGATCCATACGGGTGGCATCTTTAGAGATAATGTGACCTAAATATTGAATCTCTCGTAGGAAAAATTCACTTTTCTTTTGATTAATGAAAAGCTTATTCTCTCTCACAACTTGAAAGAGTACCTGGAGGTGTCGCTTGTACTCCTCAAGAGAATTTGAGTGGCCTAAAGATTTTTATCCATCACGAGTTTGAATGCGGTTGGAGCATTTGTCAGGCCAAACTTGTAACTTATCATACAGATCTTCTACCTGCGGCACGAGAAATGTTTTTTTTAATAGTGATCCTATTTAGTGCTCTATAGTCGACACACATGTGATACGTGTCGTCTTTCTTTTCCACTAAAAGTACTGATGAACAGAATGGAGAGGAGGTAGGTCTCACCATCCCCTTTTCCACCAATTCATGCACTTGCCTCATGATCTCCTCTTGTTGAGCTTGTGAAACTCAATAAGGAGGTTTATTAGGCGGTGAGCTTTCAGGTAGAAGCTCTATAATGTCCAAAAGAATTTTCTTACAAAGTTTCTCCAAGTTAAGACACAAACACCATATATCTCCTTGATCTGGACTCTAATATCCTTCATACACCTGTATATGGGTTTATCTCCTAGTAGCATCTCTAAGTGCATTCCCAGACAATAGAAGGTTCCTTTATGTGCAAATTAACCACAACATCATCATTTGTTAAGAATCATTCCAAAACTCTTTCTAGTACTTGGATGAGAAGGATCCTTAATGTGTGGATTAATCACAACATCATCATTTTTCAAGAACCATTCCAAAACTCTTTCTAGTACTTGGATGCAACTGGGGTGTGTAGGCGGCTCACAAGTGGTTTGATCATGTTAATTAATCAATTGCCATTATTCTACCGTCCGTCCAGCCCTGACATACAACATTTGAAATCATTCCAAATCAGAATATACTGCTTCATAATGCAAAAATTCATGGATTTGATTTGTCTTTTTCTTCCTCAATCTTTTATTTAGTGCTAGAACTTCAGTAGAATATTTGGGTTTGTGTCCGAATCCAAATGTGAATCTGCAATAACTTGTTTGCCCTTGTCCATTATGTGAACTACCAACCCGGTTTGTTATCTTCTCGATTGATGTTGTGTTGTCTGCAAGGTCTGCTATTGGGATAGATTAGATCCAGATCTTTTGTTTTCATTTAAAAGGGTATTTATTAAATTTAATGAGATACGTAAGTAGTACCTTACCATTGTGTAGCACCTTGTCTTCATGGTGGATGATATGCTTGGGATGCAATATCTCTTTAGTTCCTTCATATTCTAGTAGGTCCTCTGCTATTGAATTTTGTGGTGGATCACCCGTGTAGCCTATATTTAGACTTACATGGAACACATTATGGATTTTTGCCTATACATGGGTTCTATACCTTGTGGGGATACCTCTTAACTTTTGGGCTAGTTTGATCTAGTAGTTTGCTACCTAGAAACCCACAATTTGCATTGTTTTCCTTATGATGATTCTACTATCCCATCAAGCAAACTCACAATTAAAACACTTTTATACAAGGTTAGGAACTTACCCCTCATATTTGGAGTGAGCAAGAGACCGTGTGTCGTGCATGGAAGCTCATGGAAAGCATGTACAAAAAGGCTTCCTAGCTCTCTCACACAAAGTGAACTATGAAAATGAGCTTGGAAATGGTTCTATTGGCTATACATGCCTTAGTGTTTCGTATGCTTCCATATAGTAACTTACCCATTAGCTTCATTGGCTTATGTAATGTACCCTTGAGTCAAATTCTTTTGGATTCTAACACCTCTAGGATGTTTTACTATTTGTAGATCCAAATTGGGTCCTAAGCCAGTTAGGCCATTTGGTGTTGGGTATGTGGACTTTGGCCTATTCCAAAACATGTTGGTGTGTCTCATCTCCAGTATACTCAACATCGAATCAACAGAAAACCATGTGATAGTATGTGGGCTTAGGTGAATTGCACAAGGAGCCAGAAGAGTGCCCTTTTGAAGTTGAACTTTTCTCTTTGGGGAGATGCCACTTAGCCACTCCTATATAAGAAGCCACATCCTGTACACAAACTTGTAGTGTTGCTAGTTCATTTCATTGGTTTTACATTTTGTGCATTGTCCAATTGCTATGTCTAGTTTCTCATTTTGAATTCTACTCTAATAAGGCCATCCTCATCCTAATCCTAACATTCCAAAATGTTACCGATTTTGATCCAGGGTTTTTCCATCCATTCCATTGAGTTTTGATAAATGGTTTTTGAAGTTAGAATTTGATTTTGGCAGTCTTGCTTATTTATTTATTTATTTTAGAATTTTATTAAGAAAAATAAAGAACATTATGAAAAATCACTCAAAATAATAAAATTGACTCAAAAAATGATAAATATATACTCACTCACTCTTGGCAAATGTTTTAATGATTTTTCTCATTTTTTTAGTGTTTTATATCCATTTTAGCAAACATTGACCGTATTTTAGAAGGAAACACACATTACACATGATTAAGGGCTCATATACAACTTTTGTCCCTATTTCTCATTATTTCCTATTGTTATGGGCATTTATAGGAAGTTTGAAAATATTCACAATCAAACAAGAGAAATGTGAAAATTACAAGTCAAAAAACAATGCCCATAATTAATGCACAATCACTCTACTAGGTATACACATACTATGCCTCCTTGTCAAGTGCAAGCTCTTGCTATGTGCCATGTGTGAGCCATGAATGTTTCAAACACACAACCTTGATGCAAGAAAACTTCACATATGTAGATATTGTGTCACTCACCTTACTATGTCGTCACCCAAGTAGGAGTCTCATGCTGTAGTGAAGAGGGATCTCACTGCTACTGCTCAACCACCTAACCACTTTCAATGCCAACATGTAATGCTCTCTCTCTCTCTCTCTCTCTCTCTCTCTCTCTCTCTCTCTCTCTCTCTCTCTCTCTCTCTCTCTCTCTCTCTCTCTCTCTCATGCAATCACACACTCTCATAGCCAAAAACATGCGATGGAGAAGGAGATGGAGCAAGAGCACTTTGGTTATTTTGCAAATATGAGAATGAGAGAGTTTTAGGTTTACAATGGCTTATCTATGGGTCTGTCCATTTCACACATTCCCATTCCTACTTGTTTGGTCAAAACATATAAATCTAATATGGTAAATTTATGGTGTACCTCTCATCGACGATCACCCAATCACCAACCATGCACATGCAAGGCCGACAAGTTCTGCCTATGACTAAGAAAATACTCAAAAAAAGAGTTAACCACCATCATGGGTTAACATGCATGCGTTCTTCATGTAAATTTTCTCCTAAAAAATTATGAATGTGACAACTAGGAAGCAAGAACTCAATCAATCTACTTTGTATGGACCTTGTACCACGTCCTCGGGCACTACTGAGAAGTGTCCATGGAGCCTGGAAGGTTTTTGATAGGTTATTGTTGATGGGTTGTATTGTTTTCATTTGTTGATGAGGTTCATTCCGCTATAGCATTTTGAATGTCCAAGTTTGCCTTTAATGTGAGAGATGATGTTGCATTGAGTACGTACAAGAGAAGTATAGAAATGAGGATCTACTTTAGGGTCTAATACCTGGATAACCAAAGGGAAAAAACCCACTAAGAAGAAAGTGCCTTTGGGGTTTGTGCATTATTAGAGTACTTATTAGCATGGAAAATACTAATTAAGTGATGACATAATTATTTGTGATGGATATAGAAATAAGAGGGGATAAAATATAAGGGCAGCATGATGGAAAGTTGGTTTGCCTGTTGTAGTCCACTCAAGGCGCATAGGTGGAAGCAAAAATAAGTGTCTAATGCATATGTCCAATGATGGGACATCCTATATGCATACAGATAAATGCATGAAAAAAAAAGAAGGTGTAGCTATAAAAGCATATGTACTGGCTTTACAAATTGGCACCCCTTTAAGAAGGGTTTTCGTTGTCGAGGATATGTGCTCTTATCTTATTGTACACTATGTGTGAGTGCTAGACTCTACGTCACTCCACCATGATTAAGTTAATAGACTTTGACTCTTATGCTCACCTCATCTAACATGAACGACACAACTTACATAAGCACAACTCTCTCATCTTGAGCATAAGTCTAATAACTACGACTCTTAGCACATACTTTATTAAACTTGAAGCTTTGGGACTAACGCTTTGCTCATTTTGTGGCTCAGCAACCTAACTCTAACTATGCCAAAGAGTGTATTTTCACCATGGAGACTTGAATTTTTACATTCTTGTGCTTACCACAAACATTTATCAGGTATATGTAATCTTGAATCTGCAAAGAGTGGATTATGGAAGGACCAAGTTGGCATTGAAGGTTTCTTTTTCCATGCATATTTTGTCATAAAATCTAATATCTAACCAGCCCAAATGTTTTTCTCATATTAAACTGATCATTTAATGTGGGAGAATAAATGGGAACAAGGGTTAGAATATAAACATGTGTTTATGGATCTGTCTCAACACGGGGCCAAGGTTAAAAAGGGGTCCAAATGAGAGATGGTATGTTAAAGAGAAATGCTACCTATTGGATCTTGAAGACCGTAGGGTTAGCTTCATTAAAAACCTCCAAAAGTTAGTGTTCAAACGTCCTTTGACCTTAGGCAACCTTGAGGTGGAAATCCTACCCAAGCATGAGGTGCTTGTTGTCTTGTTAAGCTTTAGTGGGAACTTTACCCAAAAGCTTAAGGTGTTTCTTACATGCTTAAATGATTAAAGTCCTTGAAGTATTCAATTCAAAGATAAATCTCAAGAGACATGAACATGCCATTCTTGATTGAATAAGTCCTTGAAGTATTCCATTCAACACAATGAATTAATAAGCATAAAAGACACATGTTCAAATGATCCTCCACATGTGGCCCTCATGATGTCTTTGAATGCTATTGGATAGGTTTTAAAGAGGTCCAATGAGAATTTAGATACATAAAAATAAATAATTAAGTTCTTTCTCTCAAAGAGAAAGAAGAGGACACATGTCCAAAGGAAATAATAAAGTAATACGAGGAGAGAGAGAGAGAGAGAGAGAGAGAGAGAGAGAGAGAGAGAGGTGGACCAAGCATGAGAGGGGGGGTATACTCTCTCTCTCTCTCTCTCTCTCACACACACACACACACACACACACACACACACACACACACACACACACACACACACACATTCTCTCATTGTCTGGAGTGAAAAATGCAGGAGCTCCATCTCCTTCTAGAAGTTTGTTGAGAAGTGGAGAGCCTACACCAACACTCTTGGCTATGGAATGCACATCCAACCAAGAGCCATGCTTCAATGCTTAAGCTTGTCATCTTCTTCATCTTCATTACTATGCTATTATGCTATGCTAAGCAAGAAGAGTGATGATAAGTGAGGAACTATTTCTTTCTTCTATGGAATGTTTCTTCTTCCTCTTCCCTACCCCATTCCCCACTAGGTTTCTCCACCTTCGAAGGTGTTTGAGGCCTTGAGACTGAGGCTTGGGATAGTTAATGATTTTTGAAAAGTTTATGTTAATCTCATGATGCATGAAGCTTTTCATCTTCATAGCATCACCAAGGTCACAAGGAACACAAAGATTGTATTGTAACAAAGTCTCTCTTGATGGGAGAATCTATAATACAAACGCCTTTTGGAGGGGGGACCGGCTCCAAGTAAATTCGGTCCTCATCTATTGTAATGTTCTCTTATACTCTATCTCTTGCAATTGTATTGTTCATGCCAAGTTAATTAAGTACTATGTTTATGTTGCTACCATCAATTAAGTTCACCCTCCAAGTTCTCAAAGTAATCTCACAAAAATGCTCACTCTAATTCTCTTAATTCCGCTATTCTCAAAGTTTATAGGCCATTTGCATTACATATTTCATCATCTTTGAATTTGCATCTATGTTGGATGGGTTGTCCTTCTTTGATTGTGAAGACTCCATTGTCCATTTGATTCTCCAGGTAGGCATGTTTTAAGGATCCTTTGATGTTGTTGTAGGCCTTTTTTGACGTTGGCATTTGATTTCTAACTAGAAACATTGGAAGACTTAGGAATCCAAGTCCTTCTATTACCTTCATAGCTTCTTGGGTGAATTTTTTTGGCATAGGGTCTTGTTGAGCTCTTGATATCTTTATGTAGCTTGTTTGTAAGTGTCATTGGCCTTGTTTGATAGATAGAAAATCTTCATATAGCCTGTGTAGAACCTTTGTGTAAGAAGAAAATTCTTTGGAATCCATGTCTGCTTTGCATCTTCTTGTGGGTTGTGGTTGACTTTAGTAGCATTCGGAATTATCCTTTTGAATTGTCTCTTTTCAGGTGTCCTGGGGTATTTTTGAGGTTGATACCTCGTTGGCCTTATTCCTTTTGGGAGGGACTGGATTGTATTTCATATGCTCTAACTTTTGGTTTTTGGTACCCATACGTGTCTATTATCTCTGTAGCACTCTTATTCTTGTAAAGTGTATTGTGGTGCTATCTATCCCATGTGTTTGTCTTTTTGTTTTGATCTTCCGTCTTCAATCCACACTAGATCATTGAGTTTTACTAGATTTCTTGAAAAAAACACTTTCTTGACTTGCTCAGGCTTTAATGAGTACTTGGGTTGATATATCTTTGCTTTTTTGGGTGGCTCCCTAGAGGTTTTATTTAGATCAGCAAATGATTGGAACTTTATAAATCTTGACTTGCTTGAAGGAGTTGATCCATGAGGGTTCTTTGATGTGGAGGCATATGCAGTCAAATATTTCATGCTAGCCAATTATAGATCCACTTTAGCTTTACCTTTGTTTGTAAAATGTGTTGTTGATTTTGCAACATTTACAACTCTGAATCCAACAATGACGGTACCTGTAATAGTTGCTTAATAACACTTGGAAAGGAGCATAAGGTCTAACCATTGATGACCAAGGATGACATCTGTAGCACTTCTCTTGAAGGCTTTACTTCAAACTTCACCTATTCTTCATGCTTTTTGGATGCAAAGAGTAGCAATCATTTCTTCTTGACTTGTAGCCGTACCTAGCATTGCTCTAATGTTCTGTTTGCATAGAGTAATCTCAAAGATTCTATGGATGTTGTCTGAAACCATACTACACTATGCTTCTTTATCTAGTAGAGCAGTACATCTGACACTTGCTCCATTTGCACTATTGAGGACTATAGCTATCCTCATTTGTGGTTTGCTGTAGATATTTGTCTTGCTTTTGCAATAGTCTTGTCCTTATCTAGCTGGGTCTCTATGAAAGGTGACTTAATATTTTGTTTTCCATGAGGAATTACACTTGTTGACTCCACTGACAATGAGTGACGATCGCTAGGCTTCCTATTGCTTCTTGATTGTCTATAGTTTCAATCTCCTTAACCTCCTGTCTTGATGGTGATTTCTTCTCAATAGATCTTGTGGTAGCTACTTGTCATGTTTCACTTGCACTAATTGTTTCTTCATTTGCTTCAAGCTCTTCTGAGGTTCTCTTGGTTGGAGATAAATCATACGCAATAAGCTCTATTTTCGAATCGATCTCCATTTTAAGTGTGCTTGAGAACTTTGTGTTGTCTTCCACCGGTGACTAATTATGGTTCCCTTCATGCTCAATTGTCTTTGAAGACTACATATTGTTTGAACTCCATATCTCTATAACCTCTTGGGCCATTCCCAATCTAATGTCATTTGGTACACCTTTTATTGTCATCACATGGAATTGAGCTATAAGGTTCTATGAACCTATTTGAATGGTGGTGAAAATGATTCTTCAACATTCTGCTCATTTGTTTCTAGATATCTTAATAAATTTTGGTGCATCTTCCAGTTGTGGTTGGCCACATTTTTGCCAAGTGTGAAAAGAGATGAGGTTCTTGTCCAGTTGAATAGTATCTCTTGATATCTTTTCTTCATTTTGACCAATGATGTTTCACTTGATCTTTGCAAGATTTCTTTCTGTACTGACTGCTCTTATTGTGCTAGTGTCCATGGGTTGATATTTTTCTACATCTTTCTTGCTTTGATCACTTACTTCAGTCAATGTTGATTCCTTTGGTGTGATGCTGTAACTTTCGCTTACAACTATTGAGCATTATCTACGTGCATTTGATTAACGTTTGATCTTAAAAGATTCATGCAATTTTTGGAAAAAATTGTCTCTTTGGAAGAGAGTTTGGTGTTGATATTTGTGTATATTTTTTAGCTCTAGCTTCCCTCAACTTTGATCCATTTGCTGTTAGGAATAAGGGGTAGCTAAATAGAGATTAGAGTGGTTTACTTAATGGACAGAGATAGTTTTTACACACAAGAAAGATAAGAGAGAGAGAGAGAGAGAGAGAGAGAGAGAGAGAGAGAGAGAGAGAGAGAGAGAGAGAGAGCACAATATACATGGTTCACCCAATGTGGGCTACATCCATGGGAAATTAGCCACTTAATGGCTTTTGCACTTCAAACTAGAAGGAGGTTACAAAGGGATCAGCAACCCTTTATGGAACTCCCACCTTGCTTCACTCTCACCACCTCACACACCTTCACCTCACCTTACAATCTTCCCCACTTCAATCCATTTTATGTGTAGAAGAGGCCTCCTTCTATAGGCCAAATGGAGAAAGTGCTTCTACTCTGCTTCTGTGGTAGAAAGTGAGATCACTTTTTGTTACTTTGAAGCCCAACTTATTGTTGTGCCTCCAACCGTGAAGATGTAGCAAGTAGTTCTCTTTCAAGTACCTTTGTTATCTGTCATATTTGCATCAACATACCCTTGCAAGAAAATGTCAATGCCTCCAAAATACAAAGAATTCGTGATTATCCCTTTTAGCTACCTTAGTATCCACATCACAGCAGCTTGCCAATGCTATTTACCTAGATTGTCCATGAGTCTACTCACAACTCCCAATGCATATGCAACATGTGGCCTTGTCTAGACCAGCATATGAGAACCTATCGTTATAGAATATGGAACTTTAGACATGTAGGTTATCTCCTCTTATGTATTTGGACACATAAACTTGGTTAGTTTGAAGTGAGTAGCCAAAGGTGTAAAAATTGATTTTTCATCCTACATCGCAAACCTTTCTATTACCTTCTCGATGTAATGCTCTTGAGATAGGTTTAGTGTCTTCTTTTCCCTATTCCTTGATATCTTCATCCCAAGTATCTGCTTTGCAGTACCTAAATCTTTTATTGAAAAAGATTTAGACAACTCTTCTTTTAGGTCTTTGATATCTTGCATGTTAGCACTTACAATAAACATGTCATCAACATAAAACATTAGGATGAAAAACTTCCCATCTCCCAGATTCTTTGTATACACACAATGATCTGAGTTGCATCTTCTAAATCCATGATCCAATATCCATCAATCAAACTTCAAGTACCACTGTCTTTGTGCGCTCCTTGCCGCACTGTCGAAGCAAGGGACTTGCCTAACACTGTGTGCCTCCAAGCACAAAACTAGCTTAACTAGTAAGCTCAAAAGAGGGCAATGGTGTGTCAATCACCGCTCTATGCTTCTGCCGTGGAGGATTCCTCGCCGCGAAGAAGAAGGAGACGCCGCTACGTCGCGCTCAACCGCTTCACCGCCGTTGTGCCGCCGCAATGCTCGATCACACACACACACTCTCTCTCTCTCTCTCAAGTACACACACACACACTAGTACACAAGGAGATGGAGCAAGAGCACTCTTCTTGCATTGCACAAATGAGAGAATGATACATTTTAGGTTTAGAATGACTTTTATATGGGCTTGCCCCATTCACACTTGGGCGCCCATGCTTAGCCAACTAATCCCTTGAATGTCCCAGTTAGAGTGTGCCTCTCATCGGCGATCACTCTTACCCTTTTCCTATTGGACCGACAAGCCCGGTACTTGACTCTACCAAATAAATAATACAATTTCTGTCGTAGGTTACAACGTCCGTCGTAGGTAATAGGGTGTCCGTGAGCCGTGAGGGTTAACATGCCCCCCTTCCTGATGTAGATTCCGTCCTCGGAAGCTATTGAGTTGAAGCTCGTTCGTCGAGGTGGAAGAGCATTTGAGATGAATGTCCTTAGCCTTCTTCAGTCACTGTAAAATCAACCAACATTGGCACATTAATTGCATTCTCATAAGCGATTAAAAAGCATATGCAGTTTTAGGCAGACAAATCGATTGGTAACAGAAATTTAAACAATTTGTCAGCAAATAAACATTAAATTGCAATATAATCAAATGCATAAACAGATGTAAAGGTAAAAAATTAAACAAGTCTGGGGTCGCTAATTTAACGGTCGAAAGGCACTAGAGATCGACTATTAATACCATGGGTAAGCTTCTTAATTTTCTCTGGTTAATTAAGTTGTTTAATCGCGAGAGCCAAGTATTTCATGTTCGAGGGCTGACTAGAGGCTATACCTAGAGGACCTTGTAGTTAAGCTATGATAAAAGGAATTTCTCATGAAATCATCGCCTTACTGATTACCTTTGCTTTGACCCCCCAAAGTCTTTTCACAGTGATTCAATTTTGATGTGTGTGCTTATTTTGTATGCCTTGGGTTTTTTTCTTTTCAAGGAAAAGCGCCCACACTGGGAACCTCTAGGGCTCTAGTACCATAAACGATACATGTGAGTGGAGTACCAATTTAAGCAGGGATTTCTCTTCCAGCTTAAAATTTTACATTGTGGCACTTTGATTTTTTTGTTTTGTTTGTTTTCATCATTTTAATTTTGTAGCTTTGGGGGGTCATATAACTCTGATACACCTCCCCATGCTCATCACACTAGTAAACTCCCTTTATAATACTTAAGCTAAAGTTCAATAGGGTCAAGCCCACTAGAAAGCCCTAGTACATTTCACATAATGCTCCCTAAATCAGATTAAGAAAACCTAAGTAACCATTGCTTATTAGGAAGGCATTCCCCATGGTATTAAGAGAAGATTTCTAACACCTAGCTTGGTCAAACTAGCTTAGTCGGACTGCTTGATTTTTAAACGTAGACAAGTGATTATGACAAAAAATTACATTGAATTAAATGTTTGATACTAAGCAAATGCGGTGAATATTAGGCTACCAATCACAATTAAAGCAGACAAACATGGATGCAAAATAGATAGGGG
Source organism: Adiantum capillus-veneris (assembly GCF_014529385.1). NCBI lineage: Eukaryota > Viridiplantae > Streptophyta > Polypodiopsida > Polypodiales > Pteridaceae > Adiantum > Adiantum capillus-veneris. The sequence continues at coordinate 6,873,042 of NC_140935.1, read as the reverse complement.
CACTGCTTATGGACAAAAAACACCTGTTTGTGTTGATGGTCGTGCTTGATCTGAAGTGTGAACGAGAGAAAGGTTCCATGAAGGTCCAAATCCTATCAATAGTAACACGCTCTTGTACACACTAGGAAACGAAAGGAATACCTCCAGGAGGCACATTAGTGGGAAAAGGTACCAACACTTATTGAACACAACAAAAAACATAAGGAACCCTAACCTAATTATTTGCACTCCCCCTAGAGAGTCAAGGGAATAGGATATTGTAGAGGTTGGGGGGAAACCCTAAGGCTAAACCCCTATCCTCGTCGTTGAGATAAACAAAGTCATCATCCATGAGACCATATGTGCCATCCGTGTAGTCATGTAAATTTTCTTCTTCATCATAGGTGCCTATGTTTACTAAGAAGGTCACTAGACGCCTATAGTCATCTTGGTCAAAAGGGTAGGCTTGTGCAATGGGAGAAACGCTCTCTACTAAGTATGGATCAGACGTGGTCAAGAGACGTATCAGCCATTCTAACTCCTCAAAATTCCTCTCACATGCTAGCGTACCTATCAAATCCCATTCACATGCAAGCACTGGAAAGACCGTGTGAAACGTTTGTGAAAAGTAACGAGGGTACCTCTCACCCAAGGCAGGAGTGAATGACTCTAGCGTACTAGCCATATCTTTACACGCAAATAGATGATGGTTAGAGTGCAAATATTACAAGGGTCGTGTTCTTGTGCATAATTTGTTTTTATGATTTTGTGTTATGGCTCTTTCTAGTTTACTTTTTAATCTTGTTTTTGTGAGTATAAGGCTTTATATATACATTCCCTAAGATTGAAGATTAAGAGGTCAGGGAGAAAGGTTGAGAGGGAAGCAAGTGAATAATGGATGTCAACAAACACTCCCCCCTTCCTTGGGTAGATCATACCGTTTGAAATGATGTCGTCACCCTTTGAAACCAGTTGTTCCAAGTTGTTATAGGTGAAGACTTTTGCCAGTAGTTTTCTATTACCTTAGGTGCCTCGTCGAGTTGCAAGGGTGGTAAGGTACTGTCCCAGGATCGAACTTGAAGTGGTTCATCAGGTGATTCTTGAACACTGGAAGGTGTGGATTCCTTTGTAGCTTCATGGAGGTCCACTATTGTAGGTGGAGGCTGTGTAGAAGCTTTTACCTCTATGGATGTATTACATGAGGAGCTAGAAGCTTCATGGAACTCCCCCCTTCCTGAGCTAGGTGGAATAAATTGGTTTTTCCTTGGAGCCCAAACCAGCTCTGGACTAGGTGTGTAGCATTCTGTGATCTTTCCCTTCCCATGGTCTACCATTGGCTTTAGCGTTACACTGTTTGACTCATATGGGTTTGTTGTCGATAGGGAAGGACACATTTTACATTTAGGTACCCAAATTTGCTCATTTCCATCATAGTAGCCTTGGGCTTCTAATAGTCGTTTTGGAATCCATGGTGATTTGGTCTTGACTCTCCTAGAGCGCGCTCTTGGTTTTCCAGGGAAATTTTTTCTTGAAATGGATGGGAGGGTTGAGGTAGTTGGAAGTAAGGCCTTGGGGACCCATTGATATGTACTCTTAGGTTGTGCAGGTTGAGTACTTGCAATATTACTGCTTGCTGCAACTACAAGTGTTGAAGTGCTAGGTTCATGGGTAGCCAGCAAAGACGAGTTAACCACCTTGGCTTGTGAATGTTGGCTATCCTTCAACTTTGCTAGAGTTTGCAACGTAGGTGACTTTGCTTGAATGATAGGGGTAAGAGTCAGTGGTCGCGTCGTGACACTACCAGTATCCCAATCAATAGTGCATTTGGTTGCCAAAATCCACGTGCGTCCCAGGTTTACGTTGCCTTCCATAGCTCCCGTGGGCATGACTAGAAACCTCTGCACTATGCTTCCATTTTCATAGACAACAGGGGTCTGAAGGACTCCAAGAATAGCAGTTTTCTTTTCATTAATGCCCTTGACTTACATCGTACTCGGGGATAGGGTCGGTTTCCCTAATTGACACCAAACTCCATAGGATAACAAATTGTGTTTAGCTCCCATATCTAATAAAGCATTGTATAGTACTTTCCCATAGGGGCTATTTAGCTCAATTGGGTATCGTAGGGGTGGCTCAGATTCTAATGAGTCGTCATCTGTTTCCTCGAAAAATGCTTGCGTGATTCCCAGATTAGCCTATCGTTGGCGTCTAAGACGTTGTTGTCGTTCTCGAGCCTCAACTCTTGCTTGGATTTTTGTAAGCTCTGCTTGTTCCTTGGCAGCCTTCTTTTGATGGATGGCTTGCAACTCTTCCTGGCTTAGAGGATCATAATATCTTTTGAATTTACTCCCATTAAGGAATCCAATGGTTTCAACTTCATCTAGAGTCTCCAAACGAATGGTACCTTGCGGAGTAATTTCACACACTCGATATGGTCCCTTACCAGCGTATTTCAATTTCTTCTTTTCATTACGTACCCCGTACATAAGAACTTTATCACCAACCTTGATGTCTTTATCCTTTAAATGGCTATCAAACCACTTCTTTCTCCTATCCTTCTCCACTAGAGCATTTCACACAGCTAATTTCCTTTCTTCATCTAGCCTTTCCAGGATATATAATCGCTCCACTAAGGGGTTACCATCCCAACCTTCTTGAGAAGCTACTCGAAGACTAGGAATGACAAACTCCCATGGCATAACTGCTTCTTGGCCATACACCATCTTAAACGGTGTGCAATTAATAGCAACTTTATATGCAGTACGATAAGCCCATAAAGCTGATGTAAGATTTAGGTCCCAATCAGTGCGATGAGCCTCGACTGTCTTTGTCAAAATGGAGATGAGAGTTTTGTTGGTACTCTCAGCTTGGCCATTTGCTTGGGGATAATAGGGTGTAGACTTGTGGTGAGATATCATGAAGTTTGATGTGAGTTCTTTTATTACTTCATTTATAAAATGAGTTCCATTGTCACTCACAAGTTCAAAGGGGCATCCAAAACGTGTGATAATGTTCTCAAAGAGGAACTTAGATGTTGTTTTTGCATCCGCCTTTCGTGTTGCTTTTGCTTCCGCCCATTTGGTTACATAGTCGATAGCCACAAAGATATATCGTGATTGTGTGTTACGTGCAGTCGGACTAATCGGTCCTACAAAGTCTAAGCCCCACTTTTAAAATGGTTGGGTTACATTGATGTGATGTAGAGGCATCCTATCCCTTCTTTGTGGCTTCTTGAAGCGTTGGCATTCATTACATCCCTTTGCAAAAAGTGATGCATCCTTAAATAGAGTGGGCCACCAATAGCCCGACTGTAAGATCTTTCGGGCAGTCAACTTTCCTGAAAAGTGACCACCAGCTACGCCCATGTGTGCCTCTTGTAGAATATATAAATACTCATCCTCGCGGGCACAGCGTCTAAGAACATCATCTTTTCCTCTCTTATAGAGAGTTCCAGCCAGTAAGCAATAGGGTTCACATTCCTTTATTAATTTTTGAGCTATATCTTTTCGCAGCTCTTTGGGTGGAAAACCATTAACTAAGAAGTTAACAATCTTTTCACTCCATTCAGGCATTGCCTCAACAATGAACAAAGGAGTATCAGGCAATTCATCATCAACCCCCGTAGGAGCTTCGCCATTAGGGATACGAGATAAATGATTCACCATGACATGTTTCCTCCCAGGCCTCACAACAACGGTGAAGTCACACTCAAGAAGAATTAACAACCATCGTGTAATTAGACTTGTGGAACACGGCTTGTTTACCAAATATAGCAATGCTTGATGATCAACATAAAACACAAACTTGGTAGCAAGAAGGTAATAGCGAAATTTCTTTACTGCGTAAATCATAGCTAGACCTTCGCGCTCTGTAGTAGTGTAGTTCATCTCGGCATCATTTAATTGGCGACTTGCAAAGCTAATAGGGTAGTCCAATTTATGTTCTCGTGGTTGAGTTAGAACACACCCAATAGCAAAGTTTGATGTATCAATATGCACATGAAAAGGTACATTCCAATCAGGTGTTCGCAGGATTGGAGCACTTGTTAGGGCCTTCTTTAATAACTTATAAGATTCATGACATTCTTTTGTCTAGTGAAACTCGATAAGAAGCTTGTACAATGGACGCGCTATCTCGGAAAAGTTTAAAATAAACCTTCGATAATAACCAACATGGTTCATAAATCTTTGAACTCCTTTATAGTTCGTAGGTGGTGGCAAATCGGCAATGGCTTTAATCTTACTCTCATCTGTGGATATCCCGTTCTTGGACACTATATGCCCTAGAATGACTCCATGCTTAACCCAAAATTGGCATTTGAAAGGGTTCAATGAGATGCGATAAAATCTGCACCTTTCAAATACTTTTCGTAGATATAACAAATGCTTCTCCCAAGAAGAATAAACACAAAGGTCGTCTAGGAAAGCTTCACAAAACTCCCTTAGAAATTCTTTAAACGCAGTGTTTATTAATCGTTGGAATGTAGCAGGGGCATTTGTTAAGCCAAAACCCATAACACAAAATGCAAACACTCCAAACTCTGTGATAAAAGCAATTTTAGCTTGGTCCTCTAATGCAATTGTGATTTGATTGTAACCAGAGTACCCATCTAAAAAGCTATAAGCTTCCTTGCCCGCAACTCTTTCAAGCACATGTTCTGCATATGGCAAGGGATAATGATCTCTCCTAGTGGCTGCATTAACTTTCTTGAGGTCCACGCAAATTCTGAGTTTCCCATTCTTTTTTGGCACAATCACTATTGGAGACACCCATTCCGAGTGCTCAATAGGGTATATGAATCCGCATTCCACGAGCTTTTCAATCTCTTCTTGAACGATCTTTGCATATTTAGGATTCATTGGGTAGGGTCATTGCTGGACGGGTTTAGCAATGTTGATCATGGGAATTGTATGTTGCACCACAGAAGGTGGAATGCCCTTCATGTCATGATATGTCCAAGCAAAGATATCCTTGTATTCCTTGAGGAGCAATAAAGACTGGTTTAGACTCCTCACCTGGTTCTGCTAATTCTATCTCTTTAAATACCACTGGACCATCATACACTCCACTGCTTCCATTGGTAGGTATTCGTTGGGCTTTGGCATACACAACCTTTCGCTCCCCCGTGGTATAAGATTCAAAATGTTCAGGAGCCGTATGTAAGTCAGCAGACTCTTGTCCTGACAGAGACCTTTCTTTTTGTTCTGACTCCTTTTGTTGTTGTGCTAACTCTCGGTTTTGACGTCTTCTTATAGTTTGACTCAATTTCGGCTCTATAACCTCCAATTGAGGAGAGTTCTCCCCAATATCTGTGTCTTCGTTACACGTGTAACAATATTGTAATGGAGCTCAGTGAATTGTTGTGTCTGATCGATTATCAATGATGAATTTATTTCCTAGAGGATGCGTTCGACCACTTAAAAGATCAACTCGAATGACAGAGTCTTGGAACTGTAAGTAGACGTGGTTTTTGGGCCAGTCATGCACCATTTTTGCTTCCCTCATGAATGGATGCCCTAAGATCATCTCAAATGACATAGGATGCTTGGAAAAATCCATAACAATGAAAGTCTGCCTTACCTTGTGTCCCAAGACCTTAATCTTGAGATCCTTTAGCATTCCAATAGGCGTAAAAATAGATCCATTAGCCATTTTTACCACTACGCTTGTGGCTTCAAGGTGAAGTCTCCCCATAGACTCCCAACAACTCTTTGTCACCATGCTGACTCCCGCACCACCGTCAAGGACCCCCTTTACAGTTAATCCTTTAGTAGTGATTGGTAGAGTAGCATTAGATTCATCACCTTCAAAGTATTGCCCCAACTTGTTAACGGGTATTTCAGTTACAGATACATGTCCCGCTAGGTCTGATGGTGGTGCTAAATGTTCCTCATCATTCATTACCGATTTAGGTTTGTTCATATGTGCAAACTGTGGTAATCCGGCCTGTACTTCTCCATTGAGGAAGGCTCGAAGAGCTGAGACTAGCTCGGGGTCTTTATATAGTTTGGACATGATGGTGGTTCTAACTTTTGAAGGCATGAAATCCATCAATTTGGAAACATTTAATGGCATCTTGTGGGACGTAGGACCCTGACAAGAGAATGGTGAAGATGGAATCTCCACTTCCTCAAGGGGGTCGGGCATTCCCTCACCAAACATTCTCTCTAGTAGGAAAGGTGTGTGTCCACTTTCAGATGTACTACCCTCACTCTGTTCCCGAATGATACTGGGTATAGCTAACGGCCTGTAGTTCTTGTGAGGTTGAACTTGTGTGGGAAACACTGTGTCCAACATCTGGATATGTTTGGGTTCAGGTTCTAATGTTCGTCGAGTTTCTTCCACCAAACCCCTCAGTTGTTGGACTCGTTCAATTTCCACTGTTGGGTTTGGATAGGTTCCAATCTTTCTCTTGCAATCCTCATTTTGTGTCTCTCGTGGCTTATCTTGGGGGTTCGCAACTGGGTGGTTTAACTTTGAATACTCTTTTGGTGTTCGTCGTAATTCCCTCTCGTGATCCTCCTCACTGCCTTTTTCCTTTGTAGTAACAGTTTTGGTCTCCGTGGTCTCTATCGAATCTGAGTCATCCTCAGGGTCATTCATATACACGGGATCCTCTCCTGTCCCTATTTTAGTCTTTGAACTAGGTTTTGAGCTAGAAGCACTAAGGGATTTCTTTCTTCGTGTTTTCTTCTTTCTCGCTCGGCCAATGGAAGTAGCATCTCTCTCTTCGAGGATATAATTTTGATTTTGGAGCATCGACCGTGTGAGTGCATTCACTGGTGCTATGTTTATAGTTGGTGGTGTCCCATCAACAATCTCTATTAAGTTCAATGGTGTGATTTTCGGTGCGTTTGGATTGTTAGGACACTGTGCGATCAAATGATCTATGCCACAACGATTACAAGTGAGTATTGGCATTGCCAATGCACTCCCTTGACTTGTTTGCATTAGTGCAACATTCTTTTGCATTCTAATGGGGCACTCAACTACTCGATGTGGTCCACCACATTCGTAGCACTGAAGAGGTGGTCTCCTGGAAAAACTATTAATGTTTTGGCCTCTTGCTGCTAGCGCAGTAGCTTGATATACCGGTTTGATTTATCCCCAATGGTCTTCCATATAGTACATGGGACACTCCTCAAGCATGTCGACTCCATATGTGATACTAGAGTCTATGTCCTCTTCGCAATCTACATAAGTACTAGATGACTCGCAACCTATTTGGTTCATAGGTGTAACTCTTGGATGAGGGGGTTGCGGTCCTAGCACTGGAGGTGGCAACGGTGTGGTTTGGACCACATTTTAGGTTCTAGGGACCATGTGCTGTAATGGAAATTGTTGCTCCATGGGTGTGGTAGGCATCAATGCAGGAACTCGAGGTGAGTCTGCCCAAGCTATAGGCGGTCTATTTTCCATGATGCGTTTAAGCATTATGCAATCCTTCGCTTGATGGCCATACCTACCCCATGCGTTACAAGTCCCGTTAAGCTTTACTCTGAAAGTAGGGCATTCACTCGTAGTATGTGGGCCCAAGCAAATTGAGCACCATTGTTGCTCCCTTCTTGGATACATATGAGTGTTTTGTGGAGCACGATTACCCCTAAGGCTTTCTTGGATGGCCTTGGTGAGATCTGCCAAAGTCATTTCAGATATCGTTTTCTCTTTCACGATTGGCTTTATCTTCATTGGCTCATGCCCTGACGCTTGCGAGCTACTAAACTTCGGCTCTGTAGACACTCTTTCTCTTGCAATCATTAAATTATCCTCCAATTGGATTGCATTCATGGTGACTGCTTCCCAAGTAGTGATACCTCTAATGACTAGGCCATTATAGATACTTTCATGTCGTAGTCCCCTAATGAATCTATCGAGCAATTGGTTGTTGTTGAATCGCTTGTTTGGATTGCATCAAGAATTCAAATTCTTTAGGCGACTAATGAAGTCTCTCACGGATTCACCTTCTTCTCGTTGGGTTTTCTAGAGCTGAGAGGCTACACCCCAAAGTACTCCCTCTCGTATGTGCTCTTTCAAGAACAATCTCCTAAGAGTAGAGTAGATTGTTTTCTCTTCTACTCTTAAGGTTCTATACCAATCTCTAGCCTTTCCGCTTAGGGTCAAACTCAAAGCCTTACACTTATGTAGCTCATTGTGCTCTTCCAAGGAATCACATACATGTTCAAAGACTTCCATATGCTTTCTAGCATCTTCGTCTCCACTGAATTTCTGTGTGGGCTTAGCTACTTGAACTGCCTTGCTCCTAGCCTCTCTATCAGGTGCACTACGCATGTTTTCCGCAATAGAGCGACCGATAGTTTGAGAAAATGCTGCCAAATCTCCTATTTGAGCAGGTATAATGGGTGTATGTGCTCCTGGAACCACACGTGAGATGGGAGTTGGCCTTGGCCTTGGCATACGCGCGGCTCTTGGGTCCCATATTTCGTATGGTGGTGTACCAGATGGTGGTCCAAAGTTTACAAGCGTAGGATACCCCTCCATGACTTCGTAGTCAGAGGAAGAATCACTAGAAGCGATATGAGGATCTTGGGTCGCGCTACCTTGAGTCCCGGCTGAAGGTCCAAAACCTAGGGTGCAGGAATAATGGGTGCCCGCGTAAATGGAGGCACTACCAATATGCTCGTGCTCTAACACTCGTCCAGAGCGTAGGTTCATATGACTTGGATCCCCTAGAAGTGTCAGTGAGTGCCCGTGAAGGCTGCTCACCTAGTATTTTTGGGTGTTTTGCAACCCAAGTCTTTTCTTTTTTTTTTGTTGATTTTTTGGTCCTTTTTTTTGACCCAGTTATAGAATAGAACGTATGATATCTCAAAACGAACGTCTCGGTCAGAGGGACGTGCCGTGCTTTACAGCCCTCCGTTTGGTCACTTTATGCCCTTGGAATCCCTAAAACTGTCAATTTCTAGTAGGGAACTAGGCCCAAACTAGAAAGTCTAAGGGTGCAAGTGGGAAGAGAAGGAAGGAGAGTGGAGGACTTGCCCCACATGCTCTCATTCCCTCTTGAGGGGGTAGGGTATATATATAAGAGTGAGTCTAGTATATATCATAAGACTGAGGACTGAGGACTGGACTTGGGCTTGGGCTTGGGCTTGGGCAACCGATCCCGATCAAAATTTTAGTGTAGCCCCCCAATCACTCACGCTTAAATATTTTCGGATTTTTAAAATTATTTATTTATTATTATTATTATTTAATAAGGCGACGACCGCGCGCGTTTTAGGTGACCCTTTCTTGGCCACACACACTGTCCACACCTACCTAACCTCTCTGTCAACAACTCACAGCTCACTACCTTATCTACTTACTAACAGTGCTGCTAACCACTAACTAATCTACTAACTAATCTGTTAACCACTCTGCTAACTGATTACTGACAGTGAGCTAGCTGTCCACCTACTTCCTCTCTCACTACCTTACTGTGCAAAGACTGTGTGCGGGCAAACCTTAACAGAAAAGTGTGCAAAGACTGTGTGCAAACAGAAATTTCTAATTGTCTACCTGCTTACTCATTCACTGCGAACAAGCTAACGACTACTAATTGTGCAAAGACTGTGTGCAAATAGAAAACACAAGATTATGAAGAAATCACAGAACTTGCAGACAATACAGAAATTAACAACTTGCAGAAAAATAACTCATTCCTCTTCCTCTTCCTCTTCTTTCCTACTACAAACCACTCATAGAAGAAGCACAAAGTGCCTCTTGGGCTTAGTGCAGGGCGATTCCCCGACAACGACACCAAAAATGTGCGCTCCTTGCCGCACTGTCGAAGCAAGGGACTTGCCTAACACTGTGTGCGAGCCACAGACGGCTCCAAGCACACAACTAGCTTAACTAGTAAGCTCAAAAGAGGGCAATGGTGTGTCACTCATCGCTCTATGCTCCTGCCGTGGAGGATTCCTCGCTGCGAAGAAGAAGGAGACGCCGCTACGTCGCGCTCAACCGCTTCACCGCCGTCGTGCCGCCGCAATGCTCGATCGCACTCTCTCTCTCTCTCTCTAGCCGATGAGAGGCGCACTCTAACTGGGACATCCAAGGGATTAGTTGGCTAAGCATGGGCGCCCAAGTGTGAATGGGGTGAGCTCATATAAAAGCCAACTAAACCTAAAATTCACTCATTCTCTCATTTGTGCAATAGAAGAGTGCTCTTGCTCCATCTCCATCTCCATCTTCTTCTTCTTCACCTCCTTGTGTGTGTGTGTGTATGTGTGTGTGTGTGTGTGTGTGTGTGTGTGTGTGTGTGTGTGTGTGTGTGAGAGAGAGAGAGAGAGAGAGAGAGAGAGAGAGAGAGAGAGCATTGCGGCGTCACGACGGCGGTGAAGCGGTTGAGCGCGACGTAGCGGCGTCTCCTTCTTCTTCGCGGCAAGGAATCCTCCACGGTAGGAGCATAGAGCGGTGAGTGACACACCATTGCCCTCTTTTGAGCTTACTAGTTAAGCTAGTTGTGTGCTTGGAGCCGTCTGTGGCTCGTACACAGTGTTAGGCAAGTCCCTTGCTTCGAGAGTGCGGCAAGGAGCGCACAATGCCGTGTCTCTTTTCTCAAGAATATAGTTTTGTTTTTGGAGCATCGATCGTGTGAGTACGTTTACTGGTACCACCGGTGTACTTTGTGATGGCTCCTCGGTAACTTCAATCAAGTTTAATGGCGTGATCTTTGGTGTATTTGGATTTTTGGACATTGGGCAATCAAACAATCTATGCCACATAGATTACACATGAGTATCGACATTGTAGACGTGCTCGCTTGATTGGTTTGCATTAGTGTGGCGTTCTTTTGTAACCTAATAGGACACTCGGCTACACAATGTGGACCTCCACACTCATAGCATTGAAGAGGTGGTCTCTTAGCAGTGTAATTGATATTTTGGCCTCTTGCCGCAAGAGCAGCTACTTGATATACATGTTTGACTTGTCCCCAATAGTCCTCCATGTAGTATTGTGGACTTTCTTCAAGCACATCCATCCCATAGGCAATATTAGGGTCCATATCTTCCTCACAGCCTTCCAAACAAGCAATAGATGACTCACAACCCACTTGATTCACAGAAGTGATTCTCGATGTGATGGTTGCGGTAAGGGTGTTGTTTGAACAACAATTTGGTCCCTAGGGACCATGTGTTGTGCTGTTTGTTCAAGAGGTGGGGCCGGAATCAATGCATGCACTCGAGGTGTGACTGTCCATGCTAAGGTTGGTCTATTGGCCATCACGTGCTTAAATACTATGCAATTCTTAGCTTGATGACCATACCTCCCACAAGCATTGCAGTTCCCATTGAATTGTACTCTAGAAGTAGGGAATTCACTGGTACTATGCTATCCATAGCATACTGAGCACCATTGTTGTTCCCTTCTTGGATACATATGATTGTTTTGCAGAGCACGGTTGTCTCTAAGACTCTCTTGAATAGCCTTGGTGAGATCTGCTAAAGTCATCTCATATATCTTTGGCTTCTTAGCAATAGGCTTTAGGGTCATTGAGTGATGCCCCGATGCTTGCGAGCTAATAGATTTAGGCTCAATAGACACTCTTTCTCCTTGAATCATTAAATTATCCTCCAATTGGATCGCATTGGTGGTGACTGCTTCCCAAGTGGTGATACCTCTAATGACTAGGCCATTGTAGATATCCTCATGTCGTAATCCCCTAATGAATCTATCAAGCAATTGGTTATTGCTGAAGCGTTCATTTGGATTACAATGAGAATTCAAATGCTTCAAGCGACTAATAAAGTCTCTCACCGACTCTCCTTCCTCTCGTTGGTCTTTCTGGAGTTGAGAGGCTACACCCCAAAGTACTCCCTCTCGTATGTATTCTTTTAAGAACAGTCTCCTAAGAGTAGGGTAATTTATTTTTTCTTCCACCCTTAGGGTTCTATACCAATCCCTAGCCTTTCCACTTAAGGTTAGGCTTAAAGCATTACTCTTATGCAGGTCATTGTGTTCTCCTAGAGAATCGCATATTTGTTCAAACACTTCGATATGCTTTCTCACATCCCCGTCTCCACTAAATTTTTGTGTGAGCTTGGCTATTTGTATTGCCTTACTTCTAGGCTCTGTATCAGGCATGTTATGCATATTCTTAGCAATAGATCAACCAATAGCTTGAGCAAATGTTGCCAAGTCACCTAAGTGAGCAGGCACCCTGGGTGAAGGTGCTCCAGAGACTACATGTGGAGTAGGTATTGGCATTGGGCTTGGTGCATAGGAAGCCCTTGGGTTCCACGTTGGGTACGATGTTGTGCCTGTGGTGGCCCAAAGTTCATATGTGTGGCCCTAAGCATAGCAGACGTCGTATGTGACATGCTAATGCTAGCCGGTATAGTCCCATGGAAATAAGAACTTGGGTGTTGTGGTTGGGGAGTATAGGTTGTTGAAACAATGGGAGGGGTAGGAACTACATGAGTACGAGGATCCATGGATGTATACGATTGGTACACACATGTAGGTACTGTGGCAAGAATTGAGCTACCATGTAGTGGTGCTTTACTAACAAATGAGGTCCATGGTGTGTTTCTCGATATGCCCATCATTGGGGTAGGCATGGTAGCTGTGGTGTCATCAAGGGAAAGATGAGCTAGACTTTGAAATATAAAGCTATCAATTGTGGGCTTCGATTGCACCGAGACCCCTGGCGAAACAACATAAGGGGGATCCATCGGACTTACCAAGGGAGTCTCCATTTGCGATAAGGTCGGTTGTTTAGCCTTTCTTGTATCCAAGAATCTCATGAGACCTGTTGAATTTGTTGATCCCCTTGTTCTGTCTCTCGAACTCAATGACCCTATGGATGAACTCAAAAACTCTTTGTTGTTGATCCTCCACACTAGTAGCACCCATTGTGGATTGTAGGACATCTAACCAACCCACGTGATAGGTGTGACCTGTGTATAGGTAGGTTAGAGTTTCTGTTTGTAGTTCGTACTCCCAGTTCTCATTTAAGAACGCTCCATCTAGGATTGAGGTGCTAGGGGTGTCTTTTGAGCTAGATGCAATGTTTCTTTCTAGGGGTTGGCCCTTAGAGGTTGCTAAGTTAGGAGCACTCGATTGCTCTCTTAGCAAGGATATTGACATAGGGGCTTTCACTTTTAACTCTCTTCGTTGCTCCGCCTTGCGTAAGATCTCGATTTCCTATCCTTTTGCTGGAAGGATATACCGCTCAACCTCTTGCACTTCGGCAAGGCTTCTACCATCAGGTAATATAACCTCATAGGGGAATAGTTCTGAAGAGTCAGGGGGTGCTAGTGAATGGAGTATTCACGTGCACATTCTCTAAGGGCATAGGGTCTGCGTTGGTCATGGATGGAGAATTTACTTCCCCACCCCCCTCATTTACATCATTAGCTCCATGTTCGGAGCGAGTGGCTCTACTAAAGGTTTTCTTCAAGCGGCTAAGCACGCTCGGCCCGGACCGCGGGCCCATGGCATGCATGTCTTGGCTTGAGCTATCGGGATTAGGCATTGGAAAATCCTCCATGACGTCGTAGTCAGAGGAAGAGTCACTAGCCGCTATGTTTGGGTCTTGGTTTGTACTATCTTGGGTCCCCGCCGAGGGCCCGGAACCTAAGGTAGGTGGATATTGAGAACTCGAAATTCTCTCTAGTTGCTCCGTCTCTAGCACACGACCAGAGCGCAGATGCATGTGCCTTTGGCACCCTACAAGCGTCGGCGAATAACCTCGAAGGTTAACCGCTTACTTTTTTAGGCGTCCGTTTTCACTTGTTTTTTTGAATGTTTTTTAATGATCGGTTTTTTTAATTAAAGTGTGTGATAGCTCAAAACAAGCGTATCACTCAGAGGGTCGCAGTGTGCTTTACAACAGCACAATGTTCGGTCACCTGAAGCTCCGTTGGTCCTCAAAAAAGTCAATTTTTAGCTACCTGTGAAGCTAAAATACGTAATTTTAAAGGGCGACTGAGGCCTGAGCCTGAGCCTGAGCCTGAGCTTGGGCTTGGGTTTGGGCTTGGGTCTGGGAGATATTCCCGATCCCGGTCCTACCTTTAATTTTTTTAATTTTTTTTAAGATAAGGTCGCCGCGGCCTGTGCGCGAGCACACACACACTCTACCTACCTACTTACAACTAATACACCTACTGTCACACACTAACACACTTAATTTGCTCTAATAGATCTACTTCCTACTTACTGTACTTTACATTACATAGAACTAACAACCTTAATACTAACACCTTATCATCACAGAGAAAACACAATACCTTTCAAAACTTCATTAACAAAGAAATACACAGTAGCAAAACAAAATCCTTCTTCTCAACACACACAGCTTCCTTCCCTACCTTTCCTACAATTGAAAGTGCACCACAAAGAAGCACAGAGTGCCACTCAAGCTTAGTGTATGGCGTTCCCCAGCAACGGCGCCAAAAATGTGCACGTCTGTCGCACGTGTCAATGCAAGGAACTTGCCAATACACTATGTGCGAGCCACAAATGGCTCCAAGCACGCAACTAGCCTAAATTAGTAAGCTCAAAGAAGACGATGGTGTGTCACTCACCGCTCTACGCTTGTTGTCGTGGAGGATTCCTTGTCGCCAAGAAGAGGGAGACGCCGCTACGCTACGCTCAACCGCCTCGCCGTCGTCGTGCTGCCGCAATGCTCGATCGCACACTCTCTCTCTCTCTCTCTCTCTCTCTCACGCATACACACACACAAGGAGATGAAGAAGAAGAAGATGGAGATGGAGTAAGAGCACTCTTCAATTGCACAAATGAGAGAATGAGTGAATTTTAGGTTTAGTTGAATTTTATATGAGCTCGCCCCATTCACACTTGGGCGCCCATGCTTAGCCAACTAATCCCTTGAATGTTCCAATTAGAGTGCGCCTCTCATCGGTGATCACTCTTACCCTTTTCCTATTGGACCGACAAGCCCGGTACCTGACTCTACCAAATAAATAATACAGCGTCCGTCTTAGGTGATAGGAATGTGCGTGAGGGTTAACACGTATCAATCCCCCTTTTGGAAGGGGACCACCTCCAGGAAAATTTGGTCCTCATCGAGTTGTCAATCTTAATTGGGTACTCTCGTTGAATTATTTACATGATTCTAATGTTTTTAATGTGTAAATATGTAAAGAAATCATCCCCGCACAACCTATAGTCTCCTCTCTATCTTTCTCTTTAGGAAAACTCTCTCCTTTCATAGCTAAATTCCGTTCAATCTAAAAGTAAGAAATTGATTCTCTAACAACTCAACATACATGACTTGCTTGGCAAAAGGTCTCCACAAAATATTGCATCAAGGCCACCAAATGGCTCTGCATGATTATACTTGATAGTCGTAATGTTCTTCCATCCTTTTTTGGCGTGCCCAAAGGGCAAAGGCTTTAGAGTTTTCTTCTCTTTCTTTGGCTAAAAATAGAAAATGTTTTGTGGGCTTCTTTTAGGGCAACTTTAAAAACCATGTCTTGTGATGATTATTAGAATTGATAGGTGAATTGGTGGAGCTCGTGCTGCAACTGCCTCCAGTTCATCAATCGAGAAGATAGGGTGGGTCGGCCGATGGGTGGGTAGGTAAAATAGTTGTGGAGGGAATTGAAGGTGTAGGGATGGGGTTCTGGGTTGTGGGTCCCAGGCCTCACAACAACGGTGAAGTCAAACTCAAGAAGAATTAGCAACCATCGTGTAATTCGACCTGTGGAACACGGCTTGTTTACCAAATATAGGAATGCATGGTGATCAACATAAAACACAAACTTGGTAGCAAGAAGGTAATAGAAAAATTTCTTTACTGCGTAAATCATAGCTAGACCTTCGCACTCTGTAGTAGTGTAGTTCATCTTGGCATCATTTAATTGGCGACTTGCAAAGCTAATAGGGTAGTCCAATTTATGTTCGCAGGATTGGAGCACTTGTTAGGGACTTCTTTAATAACTCATAAGATTGATGACATTCTTCCGTCCAGTGAAACTCGATAAGAAGCTTGTACAATGGACGCGCTATCTTGGCAAAGTTTAAAATAAACCTTCGATAATAACCAACATGACCCATAAATCTTTGAACTCCTTTATAGTTCGTAGGTGGTGGAAAACCGGCAATGGCTTTAATCTTACTCTCATCTGTGGATATCCCGTTCTTGGACACTATATGCCCTAGAATGACTCCATGCTTAACCCAAAATTGGCATTTGAAAGAGTTCAATATGCCCTATCTGCCCTAGAATGACTCCATGCTTAACCCAAAATTGGCATTTAAAAGGGTTCAATGAGATGCGATAAAATCTGCACCTTTCAAATATTTTTCGTAGATATAACAAATGCTTCTCCCAAGAAGAATAAACACAAAGGTCGTCTAGGAAAGCTTCACAAAACTCCCTTAGAAATTCTTTAAACGCAGTGTTTATTAATCGTTGGAATGTAGCAGGGGCATTTGTTAAGCCAAAATCCATAACACGAAATGCAAACACTCCAAACTCTGTGATAAAAGCAGTTTGAGCTTGGTTCTCTAATGAAATTGTGATTTGATTGTAACCAGAGTACCCATCTAAAAAGCTATAAGCTTCTTTGCCCGTAACTCTTTCAAGCACATGTTCTGAATATGGCAAGGGATAATGATCTCTCCTAGTGGCTGCATTAACTTTCTTGAGGTCCACGCACACTCTTAGTTTCCCATTATTTTTTGGCACAATGACTATTGGAGAAACCCATTCTGAGTGCTCAATAGGGTATATGAATCCACATTGGATAAGTTTTTCAATCTCCTCTTGTACAATTTTGGCGTACTTAGGATTCATTGGATAGGGTCGTTGCTGGACGGGTTTAGCAATGTTGATCATGGGAATTGTATGTTGCACCACAGAAGGTGGAACGCATGTGCGCTCCTTGCCGCACTGTCGAAGCAAGGGACTTGCCAATACACCGTGTGCGAGCCACAAACGGCTCCAAGCACACAACAAGCCTAAACTAGCAAGCTCAAGAGAGCAAAGGGTGTGTCACTCACCGCTCTACGCTCGCCTTCGTGGTGGATTCCTCGCCGCGATGAAGAAGAAGCTGCAGTCGTGCCGCGCTCAACCGCCTCGTCGCCGTCGTGCCTTCGTAATGCTAGATCGCACACACACTCTCCCTCTCTCTCTCTCTCTCACACACACACAAGGAGGTGAAGAAGAAGAAGATGGAGATGGAGCAAGAGCACTCTTCTATTGCACAAATGAGAGAATGAGTAAAAATTAGGTTTAGTTGGCTTTTATATGAGTTCACCCCATTCACACTTGGGCGCCCATGCTTAGCCAACTAATCCCTTGAATGTCCCAGTTAGAGTGCGCCTCTCATCGGCGATCACTCTTACCCTTTTCCTATTGGTCCGACAAGCCCGGTACCTGACTCTACCAAATACATAATACACGTCCGTCGTAGGTGATGGGGTGTCCGTGTGCCGTGAGGGTTAACATGCCCCCCTTCCTGATGTAGATTCCGTCCTCGGAAGCTATTGAGTTGAAGCTGGTTCGTCGAGGTGGAAGAGCATTTGAGATGAATGTCCTTAGCCTTCTTCAGTCACTGCAAAATCAAACAACATTGGCACAGTAATTGCATTCTCTTAAAAAGCATATGCGGTTTTAGGTAGACAAATTGATTGGTAAAAGAATTTCAAACAATTTGGTAGCAATGAACATTAAATTGCAATGTAATCAAATGCAAAAACAGATGTACAGGTAGAAAATTAAACAAGTCTGGGGTCGCTAATTTGACGGTCAAAAGGCACTAGAGATCGAATATTAATACCATGGGTAAGCTTCTTAATTTTCAGTGGTCAATTAAGTTGTTTAATCGCGAGAGCCAAGTATTCATGTTCAAGGGCTGACTAGAGGCTATACCTAGAAAACCTTGTAGTTAAGCTACCATAAAAGGAATTTCTCATGAAATCATCGCCTGACTGATTAATTTTTCTTTGACCCCCCAAAGTCTTTTCACAGTGATTCAATTATGATGTGTGTGCTTATTTTGTATGCCTTGGGTTTTTTGCTTTTCAAGGAAAAGCGCCCACACTGGGAACCTCTAGGGCTCTAGTACCATAGGCGATACATGTGAGTGAAGTACCAATTCCAGCCAGGATTTCTCTTCCAGCGTAAGATTTTACATTGTGGCACTTTGATTTTTTGTTTGTTCATTTTCAGCATTTTAATTTTGTAACTTTGGGGGGTCATATAACACTGTTACCCTCCCCAGGCTCATCACATTAGTAAACTCCCTTTATAATACTGAAGCTAAAGGTCAATAGGGTCAAGCCCACTAGAAACTAGTACATTTCACACAATGCTGCCTAAATCGGATTAAGAACCTAAGTAACCATTGTTTATTAGGAAGGCATTCCCCATGGTATTAAGAGAAGATTTCTAATACCTAGCTTGGTCAAACTAGCTTAGTCGGACTGCTTGATTTTTACACCTAGACAAGTGATTATGACAAAACATTACATTGAATTAAATGTTTGATACTAAGCCAATGCGCTGAATATTATGCTACCAATCACAATCAAAGCAGACAAACATAGATGGAAAAAGATAAGGGGCAATGCTAATGGACAAGAAACACCTGTTTGTGTTGATGGTCGCGCTTGATTTGAAGGTTCCATGAAGGTCCAAATCCTATCAATAGCAACACGCTCCTGTACACACTAGGAAACAAAAGGAATACCTCCAGGAGGCACATTAGTGGGAAAAGAGAACTTCGCTAATCCCTCAACTCTAAAACAGAAACACTCCTATCGTACTAATCTTACCTACCCTCCATCACTCAAGTGATGAGGATCAAAGGTTTTTGATGGCATAGGTTTCTGTTTCACTGTACCAGATGTGACATGTGTAGGTCTGAGTCAATGTTTTGACTTTTAATGTGCATACTCGTTTGCTAATTGCTCTTGCTCTCTATTTTTTTGTTTTTTGTTTTTTTTTTGAGAGTATAAAGCTTTATATGTACATTTCCTAAGATTGGTGATTGAGAGGTCAGGGAAAAAGGTTGAGAGGGAAACAAATGAATGAGGACTGTCAGCAAACACTCCCCCCTTCCTTGGGTAGATCATACCGTTTGAAATGAGCTTGTCACCCTTTGAAACCAATTGTTCTAGTTGGTAATAGGTGAGGATTTTTGCCAGTAGTTTTCTATTACCCTAGGTGCCTCGTCAAGTTGCAAGGGTGGTAAGGTACTCTCCCAGGATCGAACTTGAAGTGGTTCATCAGGTGATTCTTGAACACTGGGAGGTGTGGATTCTTTTGTAGCTTCATGGAGGTCCACTACTATAGATGGAGGCTGTGTAGAAGCTTTTACCTCTATGGATGTATTACATGAGGAGCTAGAAGCTTCATGGGACTCCCCCCTTCCTGAGCTAGGTGGAACAAATCGTTCTTTTTTTGGTACCCAAACTAGCTCGGGAGCGGGTGTGTAGCATTCTGTGATTTTTTTCTTTCCACGATCATTGATTCGTTTTGGAGCTACGGGATTGGGTTTACATGGGCCAGGTGATAGGTAAGAGCACAATCTACGTTTTGACACCCAGATTTGATCATTTCCTTGATAGTAGCCTTGGGCTTCCAATAGTCGTTTAGGGATCCATCGCAACATTTTCTTACTTTTCTTGGAGCGAGTGGTACGTTTCTTACAAGGCTTCTGTTTTTTAGCACTAGCTATGGTCACTAAAGAAGCTTTAGGGACCCACTTGTATGTATTCTTCGTTACCTTAGGATGAGTCTTGTGTGTCTCAAGCTTTCTTTCAACTACATCAGTTGAAGCTCTAGAGAGTTGGGCTATGGGGACGTATGGTTCAACCTCCTGGACATGCAATGTCTTGGGTTTTATTTCCTTAGGCAATATCTTAGGGACTATGGCTTGAGTGGTAGGGCTAAGAGTTGGCTTTTGCGTTGTAACACCCCCAGTCCCCCAATCAATAGTGCATTTGGTGGCTATCATCCACGTGCG
Organism: Adiantum capillus-veneris; assembly: GCF_014529385.1. Classification (NCBI taxonomy): domain Eukaryota; kingdom Viridiplantae; phylum Streptophyta; class Polypodiopsida; order Polypodiales; family Pteridaceae; genus Adiantum; species Adiantum capillus-veneris. The sequence continues at coordinate 6,853,123 of NC_140935.1, read as the reverse complement.
GCCTAGGTTTATATTACCCTCCATAGTTCCAGTAGGCATGACCAAAACGTCTTGAGCTACAATTCCATTGTCATAACTGACAAAAGTGTGCCAGATTCCAAAAACCGTAGTTTTTTTCTTGTTGACACCCTTGACTTGGATAATACTCTCAGATAGAGGTGGCTTCCCTAACTGACACCACACCCCATAGGATAGCAGATTATATTTAGCACCTGTGTCCAATAAAGCGTTATATAGCACTTTTCCATAGGCACTATTTAACTCAATAGGGTATCGTAGAGGTGTGTCAGAGTCCAACCCATCCTCTTCGATTTCCATGTGTGCATAAGGGGCTAGAGGCCCATACGGTCGAGGCCCCATATTAGGTACTACGACACTAGGTAGTGGCACTGCGCTAATCGTAGATGTCATCGGTACATTCTCTGTCAGGCCTATCCCTGGAGTGAGCACTGTGTTTTCCTTAATAGAGGGTTGAGCCAAGTTAGGGAAGCTAAAGTTGTTGCTCGGAGGCTCAAATTGCATAGAGACCCCAGGTGAAATGACGTAAGATGGGTCCATGGGGCTCATTAGAGGAGTCTCCATTTGTGATAGAGTAGGCTGTTGAGCTTTGCTCGTATCCAGAAATCTCATGGGGCCAGTTGAGAGTATATTTACCCCTCGGTTTTGCCTTTCTGATTGAATAATGCCATGGATAACATTACAGATCATTTTCTGTTGATCTTCGATGCTCGTGGCACTAGAGGTGGATTGTACAATCTCTATCCATCCTACATGGTAGGCGTGGCCAGAGTGTAGAACCGTCAACACCTCAGTGTGGAGGTTGTATGTCCAATGATCATTAATGAACAATCCTTCTAGACTCGACGTGTTAACGGTTTCTTGTGAGGTAGAAGCAATGTTGCTCCCCGTGGTTTTACTTGTCACCAACGGTACTCTAGAGGGAACTTCTGAAGGAGGCAGCTCAACAGGGCCTTCTTGGTAAGAAGTTGGTAGGATATCCACATGGACACTCTTTGGGGGTGTGGGGTCCACGTGCGATGTGAAAGGAGAGTCCACATCCCCACCCCCTTCGTGTGCTTCATTTGCATCAGGTTCCGAGCGAGTAGCTCTACCTAATGTTTCCATGAAACGGCTAAGCATACTAGTACTAGGCTGTGGAGCTTCGGGAGGTGCATGGCCTTCTCTCTCAGTGTTTTGGGTAGGGTATGCTTCCATGATTTCTGAGTCGGAGGAGGAATCACTAGCGGCTATTTTAGGGTCTTGGGTGGTGCTACCTTGTGTCCCCGATGAGGGTCTAGAGCCTCTCGTGGATGGGTAATGGGTGTCCGTATGAACAGAGGCACTCTCAATATGCTCGTGTTCTAGCACCCGCCCAGAGCGTAAGTGCATGTGCTTTTGATACCCTAAGGTGTCAAAAAGCTGCTCTAGGAGGCCTTGTGACTAGTTTTTAGCGTGTTTTTTGTTTGTTTTTTTGCTAGATTTTTTAGAGCGTGTCGTGGAATGGGCCGTGTGATAGCTTGAAACAAGCGTATCGGTCAGAGGGTCGTGCCGTGCTTTACAGTCCTCCGTTTGGTCACTCTATGCCCTCGGAATCCCTAAAACTGTCAATTTCCAGTAGGAAACTAGGCCCAAACTAGAAAGTCTAAGGGTGCAAGTGGGAAGAGAAGGGAGGAGAGTGGAGGACTTGTCCCACATGCTCTCATTCCCTCTTGAGGAGTAGGGTATATATATAAGAGTGAGTCTAGTATATATCATAGGACTGAGGCCTGGGCCTGGGCTTGGGCTTGGGCTTGGGGAAATGATCCCGATCCCGATCTATCTTTTATACAAACCAACCCGTCCGTTTTAAAACTCACGTTTTTTATTTTCGAAAATTTAACCACCCGCTCACACGCGTTTTTATTTTCCGATTTTCTTTTTTACAAATATTTTTTTTTCAGATTTTTTTTTCAAAATAAAAATAAAGTTTTTTTTTTGATGCAGAAAATACAGAAATTGAAAACGCAGAAATTGAAAATGCAGAAATGCAGGAATTGCAGAAATTGACAGAATGCAAGAAATGCAGAAAATTGAAAAAGCACAGAAAATGCAGAAAATTGCAGAAATTGGAACTTGACAGAAAATTTAACACAGAAAATGCAGAAATTGAAACTTGACATAACCAGAAAATGCAGAAAATGCAAAAACGCAAGAAATGCTAACTGTGCAGTGCAAACCAGAAAACGTAGAAAACGCAAAAAACAAAAATCTCCACACAAGTACACACACTCATTCCGTGCCTTTCCTATGATAGAAATTACACCACAAGAAAGCGTAAAGTGCTAACCGAGCTTAGTGTAGGGCATATCCCCGACAGCAGCGCCAAAAATGTGTGCTCCTTGCCGCACTCTCGAAGCAAGGGACTTGCCAATACACCGTGTGCGAGCCACAAACGGCTCCAAGCACACAACAAGCCTAAACTAGCAAGCTCAAGAGAGCAAAGGGTGTGTCACTCACCGCTCTACGCTCGCCTTCGTGGTGGATTCCTCGCCGCGATGAAGAAGAAGCTGCAGTCGTGCCGCGCTCAACCGCCTCGTCGCCGTCGTGCCTTCGTAATGCTCGATCGCACACACACTCTCCCTCTCTTTCTCTCTCACACACATACACACACACACACACACACACACACACACACAAGGAGGTGAAGAAGAAGAAGATGGAGATGGAGCAAGAGCACTCTTCTATTGCACAAATGAGAGAATGAGTAAAAATTAGGTTTAGTTGGCTTTTATATGAGCTCACCCCATTCACACTTGGGCGCCCATGCTTAGCCAACTAATCCCTTGAATGTCCCAGTTAGAGTGCGCCTCTCATCGGCGATCACTCTTACCCTTTTCCTATTGGTCCGACAAGCCCGGTACCTGACTCTACCAAATACATAATACACGTCCGTCGTAGGTGATGGGGTGTCCGTGTGCCGTGAGGGTTAACAATGCCCTTCATGTCATGATATGTCCAAGCAAAGATATCCTTGTATTCCTTGAGGAGCTCCTTAAGTACAGCCTCTTTAGTTTCGGTAAGTTCTTGAGCAATAAAGACTGGTTTAGACTCCTCACCTGGTTCTGCTAATTCTATCTCTTTAACTACCGCTGGACCATCATAGACTCCACTGCTTCCATTGGTAGGTATTCTTTGGGCTTTGGCATACACAACCTTTCGCTCCCCCGTGGTATAAGATTTAAAATGTTCAGGAGCCGTATGTAAGTCAGCAGGCTCTTGTCCTGACAGAGACCTTTCTTTTAGTTCTGCCTCCTTTTGTTGTTGTGCTAACTCTCGGTTTTGACGTCTTCTTATAGTTTGACTCAATTTCGGCTCTATAACCTCCAATTGAGCGAGGTCAATGGGTCGCGGGCTGCACCACATGACACTCTGGAGATGTTCACCCCAATTGTCTACTAGCTTTCAATGAGCATCACATGCCCCTAGATAGCTAAGCCATTCTGCAGTAGATCTTTTCTTGTTTATCCTAGCTCTCACATTTGCTCAATATCGTTGTCTCTTATATGACCTTTGTTTCTTGTTAGGGTTTTGATTTTGGTAAATGTTTGAACTCGACTCGCCTGATAGGTCTTCGCTTGTATCTTCTTCACTCTCATATAAATTACCATAGACGATCGTACTAGGCCTTGAGCATTTAGTTTCTATACTTGGTTCACTCGATGTTTCCTCAGGTTCTGAATCCATTTCTCCCTGAGATTCCGTTTTTGATGTGTATTGGCCTGAAGCCTTTGAGGAATCATCAGTTTCACTCTCAAGTAGGTGTGCCTCTTTCTTATCATTGGATGTTACATACGCTACACCTAACATGTTTACTGGTGCAATGTGTGGTATCTCTTCCCCATCTGGTGTTACCCAGGTTGTTCCTCTAGCTCCCCATGTATCTATAGTTTTTGCTAGGTGTACCCAATCGACATTGCCTGACTCAGCCATTCCAGGTAGGATATCCATATAAGGAGAGTTCTCCCCAATATCCGTGTCTTCGTTACATGTGTAACAATACTGTAATGGAGCTGAGTGAATTGTTGTGTCTGATCGATTATCAATGATGACTTTATTTCCTAGAGAATGCGTTCGACCACTTAAAAGATTAACGCGAATGACAGAGTCTTGGAACAAGAAGTAGACGTGGTTTTTGGACCAGTCATGCACCATTTTTGCTTCCCTCACGAATGGACGCCCTAAGATAATCTCAAATGACATAGGATGCTTGGAAAAATCCATAACAATGAAAGTCTGCCTTACCTTGTGTCCCAAGACTTTGATCCTGAGATCCTTTAGCATTCCAATACGCGTAACAATAGATCCATTAGCCATTTTTACCACTACGCTTGTGGCTTCAAGGTGAGGTCTCCCCATAGACTCCCAACAACTCTTTGTCACCATGCTGACTCCCGCACCACCGTCAAGGACCCCCTTTACAATTAATCCTTTAGTAGTGATTGGTAGAGTAGCATTAGATTCATCACCTTCAAAGTATTGCCCCAACTTGTTAATGGGTATTTCTATAACAAGGTTCTTATCTAGGTTGGGTTGTGGATCTAAGTGTTCCTCCTCTATTGGCATCTCCCCAACTCCATCCATCTGTGAAAATTGTGGTAGCCCAAACTTTAGTTCTCCATTGAGGAAGGCTCGAAGAGCTAGGACTAGCTCGAGGTCTTTATATAGTTTGGACATGATGGTGGTTCTAACTTCTAAAGACAGGAAATCCATCAATTTGGCAATGTTTAACGGCACCTTTTGGCCTTGAGTCCCTTGACGTGGGGAAGATGGGATCTCCATTTCTTCGATAGGATCAGGTAGTCCCTCTGTAAACATTCTTTCCATCAAGAAGTGAGTACGCCCACTTTCCCATGACTTTAAGTCACTTTCTTCTTGGATGACACTAGGTATGTCCAAGGGTCTATGGACTTGGTGAGGTTGTTGTTGTGTAGGGAACACGGTGTCTGTAATCTGGATCTTCCTAGGTGCTGGTTCTAGATCCCTTTGGGTATCTTCTACCAAACTCCTTAAATGCTTGACTCGCTCAATCTCCTCTGTAGGGTTTGGGTAAGTTCCTATCTTCTTTTTGGATCCTGGCCATTGTGGCTCATGAAGATCTTCCTTGTTGGTTTCTATGTTAGTGGGCGTTTTGGTTTCCATGGTTTCACCTGAATCAGAATCTTCTTCAGCGTCGTTCATATATACGGGGTCATCACCGGTCCCTATGTTGGTCTTTGAGCTAGGGTCTGACTTCGCTGCTTTTTGCGATCTCTTTCTTCGTGTTTTCTTCTTTTTCTGAGATTGGGCAATTGATGCCGTGTCTCTTTCCTCAAGAATATAATTTTGTTTTTGGAGCATCGATCGTGTGAGTGCGTTTACTGGTACTATGTTTATAGTTGGTGGTGTACCATCAACAATCTCTATTAAGTTCAATGGTGTGATTTTCGGTGCGTTTGGATTGTTAGGACACTGTGCGATCAAATGATCTATGCCACAACGATTACAAGTGAGTATTGGCATTGCCAATGCACTCCCTTGACTTGTTCGCATTAGTGAAACATTCTTTTGCATTCTAATGGGGCACTCAACTACTCGATGTGGTCCACCACATTCGTAGCACTGAAGAGGTGGTCTCCTGGAAAAACTATTAATGTTTTGGCCTCTTACTGCTAGCGCAGTAGCTTGATATACCGGTTTGATTTATCCCCAATGGTCTTCCATATAGTACATGGGACACTCCTCAAGCATGTCGACTCCGTAGGTGATACTAGAGTCTACGTCCTCTTCGCAATCTACATAAGTACTAGATGACTCGCTACCTATTTGGTTCATAGGTGTAACTCTTGGATGAGGGGGTTGCGGTCCTAGCACTGGAGGTGGCAACGGTGTGGTTTGGACCACCTTTTGGGTTCTAGGGAGCATGTGCTGTAATAGTAACTGTTGCTCCATGGGTGGGGTAGGCATCAATGCAGGAACTTGAGGTGAGTCTGCCCAAGCTATAGGCGGTCTATTTTCCATGATGCGTTTAAGCATTAGGCAATCCTTCGCTTGATGGCCATACCTACCACACACGTTACAAGTCCCGTTAAGCTTTACTCTGAAAGTAGGGCATTCACTAGTAGTATGTGGGCCCAAGCAAATTGAGCACCATTGTTGCTCCCTTCTTGGATACATATGAGTGTTTTGTGGAGCACGATTACCCCTAAGGCTTTCTTGGATGGCCTTGGTGAGATATGCCAAAGTCATCTCAGATATCGTTTGCTCTTTCACGATTGGCTTTATCTTCATTGGCTCATGCCCTGACGCTTGTGAGCGGTGTACTTCTTGTCATGCTCACCATTGGGATATGCATGGTAGCCGTAGTGTCATTAAGAGAAAGATGAGCTAGATCTGGGAAGGTAAAGCTGCCACTTGTGGGCTCAGATTGTACTGAGGATCCTGGCGAAACAACATATGGAGGATCAATGGGGCTCACTGAGGGAGTCTCCATTTGTGATAGGGTTGGTTGGTTGGCCTTTCCCGTATCCAAGAATCTCATTAGGCCTGTTGAAGGCATGTTGGTCCCTGTGTTCTGTCTTTCTAACTCGACAATCCTATGGAGGACATCACAGACTTTCTGTTGTTGCTCATCTATGCCATTAGCACCCGATGTGGATTGTAGAACATCTAACCAACCCACATGATAGGTATGTCCTATGTACCGATCAGTTAAAGCTTCTGCTTGTAGGTCATACTCCCAATTTCTATTTAGGAATATCTCATCTAGGCCTGGCGTGCTGGAGGTTTCCCTCGAAGTGGAAGCATTATTGCTCCCCATCGCTTGCCCCTCCGTGACTGCTACCTTGGCAAATGGTTGCTCGGCTGGCATGATTGTTGTCATAGGAGCCTTTGCTTTCAGGGCTCGACTTTGTTCTAGCCTTCGTAGGTTCTCAATTTCCCTCTCCCTTGTTGCTTGCATATAGCGTTCGATCTCTTGTACTTCGGCAAGACTCCTACCATCGGATAGTAGAACCTCAGAGGGAGATAGTCCTAAAGGATCAAGAGGTGCAGTGGATGGAACATTCACATGCTCACTCTCAAGAAGCATAGGGTCTATTTTAGGCATGAATGATGAATTTACTTCCCCACTCCCTTCATTTATTTCATTAACCGCATGTTCGGAGCGAGTAGCTCTACTAAGGGTCTCTTTTAAGCGGCTAAACACGCTGGACCCGGGCCGTGGGCCCATGGCATGCATGTATTGACTTGAACTATCAGGGTTTGGTGTAGGATACCCCTCCATGACTTCGTAGTCAGAGGAAGAATCACTAGACGCTATATGAGGATCTTGGGTCGCGCTACCTTGAGTCCCGATCAAAGGTCCATAACCTAGGGTGGAGGAATAATGGGTGCCCGCGTAAATGGAGGCACTACCAATATGCTCGTGCTCTAACACTCGTCTAGAGCGTAGGTTCATATGACTTGGATCCCCTAGAAGTGTTAGCGAGTGCCCGTGAAGGCTGCTCACCTAGTATTTTTGGGTGTTTTGCAACCCAAGTCTTTTCTTAAATTTTTTTGATATTTTGGTCCTTTTTTTCTCACCCAGCTATAGAATAGAATGTATGATAGCTCAAAACGAGCGTCTCGGTCAGAGGGACGTGCCGTGCTTTACAGCCCTCCGTTTGGTCACTTTATGCCCTTGGAATCCCTAAAACCGTCAATTTCTAGTAGGGAACTAGGCCCAAATTAGAAAGTCTAAGGGTGCAAGTGGGAAGAGAAGGGAGGAGAGTGGAGGACTTGCCCCACATGCTCTCATTCCCTCTTGAGGGGGTAGGGTATATATATAAGAGTGAGTCTAGTATATATCATAAGACTGAGGATTGAAGCTTGGGCTTGGGCAAATGATCCCGATCAAAATTTTAGTGTAGCCCCCCAGTCACTCACGCTTATTATTATTATTATTATTATTTTTTAGGCGACGACCGTGCGCGGTTTAGGTGACCCTTTCTTGGCCACACACACTGTCAACACTTACCTAACCTCTCTGTCAACAGCTCACAGCTCACTACCTTATCTACTACTTACTAACAGTGCTGCTAACCACTAACTAATCTACTAAGTAATCTACTAGCTAATCTGTTAACCACTCTGCTAACTGATTACTGACAGTGAGCTAACTGTCCACCTACTTCCTCTCTTACTGTGCAAAGACTGTGTGCAGGCAAACCTTAACAGAAAATTGTGTACAGACTGTGTGCAAACAGAAATTGCTAACTGTCTACCTACTTACTCATTCACTGCGAACAAGCTAACGACTACTAATTGTGCAAAGGCTGTGTGCAAACAGAAAACACAAGATTATGCAGAAATCACAGAACTTGCAGACAATATAGAAATTAACAACTTGCAGAAAAATAACTCATTCCTCTTCCTCTTCCTCTTCTTTCCTACTAGAAACAACTCATAGAAGAAGCACAAAGTGCCTCTTGGGCTTAGTGCAGGGCGATTCACCGGCAACAACGCCAAAATGTGCACTCCTTGCCGCACTGTCGAAGCAAGGGACTTGCCTAACACTGTGTGCGAGCCACAGGCGGCTCCAAGCACACAACTAGCTTAACTAGTAAGCTCAAAAGAGGGCAATGGTGTGTCACTCACCGCTCTATGCTCTTGCCGTGGAGGATTCCTCGCTGCGAAGAAGAAGGAGACGCCGCTACGTCGCGCTCAACCGCTTCACCGCCGTCGTGCCGCCGCAATGCTCGATCACACACACACACTCTCTCTCTCAAGTACACACACACACACACACACACACACACACACACACACACACACACACACACACACACACACACACACACACACACGCACACGCACACGCACACGCACACGCACACGCACACGCACACGCACACGCACACGCACACGCACACGCACACGCACACGCACACGCACACGCACACGCACACACGCACACACGCACACTCACACACACACACTAGTACACAAGGAGATGGAGCAAGAGCACTCTTCTTGCATTGCACAAATGAGAGAATGATACATTTTAGATGTAGAATGACTTTTATATGGGCTTGGCCCATTCACACTTGGGCGCCCATGCTTAGCCAACTAATCCCTTGAATGTCCCAGTTAGAGTGTGCCTCTGATCGGCGATCACTCTTACCCTTTTCCTATTGGACCGACAAGCCCGGTACCTGACTCTACCAAATAAATAATACAATTTCCTCCGTAGGTTACAACGTCCGTCGTAGGTAATAGGGTGTCTGTGAGCCGTGAGGGTTAACAGTCTTGATTCTTGTTTTAGACCATAAAAGATTTTTCTAAACCTACAAAGCATTTTCTCCTAGTATTGTTCTTCATATCCCTTTGGTTGAAGCATGCAAATCTCCTCCTCCAAGTCGTCATGAGGGAATGTCATATTTACATCCATTTACTCAAGATTTAAGTCATGAGTAGTCGTAAGACAAGCCTAATTGAATTCATTTTCACAACATGAGAAAATATTTCATTGAAGTCAATACTATTCTTTTGAGAAAACCTTTCTACCATAAGCCTAGACTTGTACCTTTTCCTCCTGCGTTCTTCTTCCTTCAGCTTGTACACCCATTCATTTTGTAGTGCCCGCTTACCTTTAGGTAAATCAACCAACTCACATGTTTGGTTGCGATGTAAAGAGTCCATCTCTACTTGCATGCTCTTTGTCCATTCTGCTTTGGACTCATGTTGCATGGCTTCTTTGTATGACTCTGGCTCTCCAAAATCTAAGACCAAGAGATGATTGAAGGAAGGGCTGAACCTCTCAAGAGGTCTACTTACTCTTGTAGATCTTTGAGGCATAGGTTGAGGTTCCTCATCTAGTTGACATTGTTGCAAGTTGTCCCACTTGCACTCCTTGAGTCTTCACTATCCTCAAGCTCCATGTATTCGTCACCTATACTTTTTTTTTTTTTCTTTCCAATTAATTTTTGTACGTATTTTGCTCGTTGAAAATTACATCCCTACTCCTAAAGATATTACTATCTTCAAAATCCAATAGGCAATACCCAAAGTCTGCTTCTCCATAGCCAATGAAGAAATAATTCTTGGAATTTGCATCTAGCTTTGACCTTAGACTTCTATCAATTCTCCGGTTTATCTATCCATGCATCTTTTGGAATTCATCCATCTAGTGTCATTGAGGGTGACCGGTAGATCAAGTACATAGATGTACTTACTGCTTTTTCCCAAAGCTTGAGCTGTAGGCCTGCATATAGCCTCATGCTTTTGTGCTTGCTCCATGATTGCCATGTTCATCCTATTCAAAATTCCATTACGCTTGAGGTTTCCTCGGGGTTGCCCTTTGCCTCCAAATGCCATTGCTAGCACAGTAGCTTGCAAAAGCTTGGGAGCAATACTCACCTCCATTATCGGATTTGAGGCATTTGAGATTGATACCTCCTTCATTTTCCACAAAGTCTTTCCACCTTTGAAATATGAAAAACACATCGGATTTATTCTTCATTACATAAATTTATGTTTTTCTAGTTGCATCATTTATGAATGTTACATAGTATAGTGAACCACCAAGGGATGATGTACTCACATGACCCCATACATCAAAATGAAGCTTTTTATTTTTTCTTTCATTTCCTAATTTTAGGAGTTTCACCCTCTTTTGTTTACCATAAACACGATCTTCACATAGTTCCAAGTCCACTTCTTTTAAACCTGGTAGAAGCCTTTTTGATTGAAGAATTTGTATTTCTTTGGCACTCACATGTCCAAGTCAATAGTACCACACCGCACCATCAACTTCTATAGATGTTGCACAAATAATTGTGCATTAACCATTCACAAGTAGAGTGTACTCACCTTATCTCCTTTTGCAACCACCAAAGATCCGTTTGAGATCTTCCTGTATTTGTTTTTGAATGCAATGTTATAACCTTCATGATCCAATGATGTGTAGAGATCAAGTTTTTGCAAAGAGAGGGAGCGGGAGTATGCTTAACATCCTTTACCTTCCATCCATTTTCATATGTAGTTTTGACACAAATTGTACCTTTGTCAAAAATTTCACAAGCTTCATCACCTCCCCATCACCTCCCAAGTATACATACCAAAAATTACCTTTGGTGTAATCTTGGAAATGTTGTTTGTGGGGTGTTGCATGGAATGAAGCCCCGAAGTAATCTTGGAATTGCTGCCTGTGGGTGTCGCATGGAATAAAGCCCCATAGTCTACTATCCAAATATTAGACACATTGTCTAATGATAGAATCAGAGTATCTTAGTCTATTGTACCTGTCATATTGGCCTTTGATGTTGGCTTGTTGTCTTAAGACTCCGACTCCTTGTTCTTGGACCAACAATACTTCTTGAGGTGGCTCTTCTTGTTGTAGTTATAGCATTGGAGAACTGACTTTGTGTGTGACGTGCTCCTCCTTGAGTGATCACGATCCTTTTAATTTTTGAACCTCTCCTTCGGCCTTCCTCTTGTTTCCAATGATAGTGCAACACTTGATGATTCACCTGTGCTTCTCCTTTACATTTCCTCACTCAAGAGAACACCCACAACATCATCAAACTTGAGAGTATTTGAACTAGAGACAGGGTTACTTATAGCCATCACAAGGCTATCCCAACTATCTGGCAGATATGATAGTATAAGGAGAGCTCTCCCTTCATCGTCAAAGTTTCTCTTCATTGAATGAAGCTAAATTATGATGGTATTGAAGTTTTTTAGGTGTTCTACAAACAAACCACTCTCTGTCATTTTCAGATTGAACAACAGCTTCATGAGAAACACCTTATGGATGCCGATGGTTTCTCATAGAGTCTGTCAACCAAATCAAGTCCTCCATGGTCTATGGGCCATTTTTGATGGCAAGCATAGTCGGATTGTTTCCTTTTGATCAAGGATGATCCAAGCTTCATCTAACATCATTGTAGGCTTCTTTGCAAGACTGTTTAGTGGCAAACAAAGATCCTTTTGGTAGAGGTAGTCTTAAATCTGCATCTTCTAGGGTTGATATTTTTTACCATTAAAATTCTACATCTTGAGCTTATCTTCCTCTACCATCACTCCCAATAAATTCAAGGAATCCTTTCCTTTAGATGTTTTAGCTACAAGCAAACCTTGCTCTGATACCAGTTGTTAGGAATAAAGGCATAGCTAAATAGAGATTAGAGTGGCTACTTAATGTAGAGAGATAATTTTCACACACAAGAGAGATAATAGAGAAGAGAGAGAGAGAGAGAGAGAGAGAGAGAGAGAGAGAGAGAGAGAGAGAGAGAGAGAGAGAGAGAGAGTACACAATATATGTGGTTCACCCAATTTGGTCTACATCCATGGAAAAACAACCAATTAATGGCTTTTGCACTTGAAACTAGAAGGAGGTTACAAAGTCACCACTTCAATCCATTTTGTGTGTAGAAGACCCCTCCTTTTATAGGACAAAAGGGTTGCTCTCACTCATGGGAGACACCCGTGTGTGTAGCCGCCCTTATGTAGACAAGTTCAAGCTTCTCTCCCATGCGCCTATGTGAAACTGTCCTTAGGTAGACAAGTCCACCTAAACTAGTCATCAAATTCCAACCATCGGCCATTGAATTTGGCCATCGACCAAAGACTTCCCACCAATGGCCATTGATTATCGGCCACCGGTCAATCGGCCGACCGATCAGCCATTTTTTTTTCACTTTTCAATCTCCATCGGCCATAATATTCCGGCAAAAAGGAATATTTTGGTGAGTGATTTTTCTCACACACGATGACTTCTCCTCAATGGGGGCCTTACAAATGTGCGTTTTTTAGTAAAAGAATTTGCAAGGGGTGAATCAGGCTCCATACTTAACATCTATCACATGTTCTAGAAGTTGGAGGATTCGCATCATCTTAGATTTTTTTTTGACTTTAGTCTCACCATCCATAGGGGTTATTACAAGGTCATGCACTTGCTAGTATTCATTGCCATCCGGATCTCTATATGCATATGTGAGTTCTATCACATGCAATTGCTTAAACACTATTGGATCCGATGGCTTTTGACTTTGAATTATGGAAGTCAACTAAATTTCTTGTCCTTCATACAGGCATTTGTCAACAAATTTCGACGGAATTTGCTTCAAATGGTAGCTTTCAACAACCATATGATCTTCATACAGACATTTGTCAACAAATTTTGATGGAATTTTCTTCAAATGGTAGCTTTCAACAACCATATGATCTTTTAATGGCTTTTGCTTTGAAGAGGTTTGGCTAAAGTTTTAGGGCTTCTATCTAATGTTGCAATTCCTAGTACATGGGCTGAGTTTGATGGATTGCATCTCCTCCCTTCCTAGGGTGATCACTATTGCTTTTTGCATGAGCTAGGCTCAAGACTATTTGGCTCTTCTCACTTTTTGGGGTTGTGAAGGTATATTGTGTATTGCACTACCAATTTTTGGCATTTGCAAACCTTCCGCATAGTTTCTATGTCTTGAGCTAGGCTCAAGACTATTTGGCTCTTCTCACTTTTTGGGGTTGTGAAGGTATATTGTGTATTGCACTACCAATTTTTGGCATTTGCAAACCTTCCGCATAGTTTCTATGTACCTTTGTGAAACGTGACAAATGTTTCCTCATGTCAAGCTGTAAATTGCATTATCTTTGCCCTTGTTTTTTCTATCATGTGGGTCTCCTATGACATGAGCTTTGGTGGATTTAAAACCCAAGGCACCATAGATTGTAGACCCTCGTCTATATCTATATCCATTTTAAGCATAATATATGCTTGCCAGGTCACAACATTAAATCTTGACCTCCGATAGGTGAGAGTTTGGCTTTGGATAGATTTTTGGGTTCATTTGCGTAATATCATTTAGTTCTAGAGGATGGGCTATAATAGATTATTTCCTCTGAGATAAACCATCCTTCCTAATCTATGACTGGACATAGTTCTGTGAGCCGATATGTAGGCCACTCAAACATTGGCCGGTCCTTTTTGTACAATTATCCTTCTCGGTCCACATAGTGTGCATATGAATTGTGTGTGTCATACAATGCTAACAATATTGCTTTGGTCCCTTATAATCATAAATGATTGCACACTACTGGCTATGGATGTTGAACTATTTGCAAGCCTAACACTCTTTTTTTCTTTTGGTGATAGCTGTATAATTTGGAAAAATTCACGCATGAATGTGTTGTTTACAGGTTCCAATTTGAGCTTTCAAGTGCATGTGCATCTTTATGCAAATTTTGAACTTGCGGTGCTTTTAATGGTGTTTCTATTGGTAATGCAAGAGCATTTGATTGCACCAAAAATGACGAGTTAGATGTACTTACATCAAAGTTTTCATTTTGAGTTTGCTCTGTGTTGTGCTTTATAGTGTTGTGTACTTGTTGTCTAGGTTTTTGAGATAATCCTCTTGCTTTATAGTGTGTGTACTTGTTGTCTAGGTTTTTGAGATAATCCTCTTGAAAATATCCACCTTTTCTTCCACAATATGAATAGTACACCATTACAGGTGGTACTTCAATTAATTCATCTATGTCAAGCTCTTGCTGAGAAATTTCAGCTTTTGTGTTAGCCAAGCTCTTTTAAAACACTCAACATTAGGTTGTAGACTTCTCTTTTAAAGAAAAGGAGGAAGAAATTTAGACAGAGGGAACATTCACCGATTGAATGCATAGGTGGGTGGCTGGGCTCGTAATTTCCAAGAGTAGCCCGTTGGCTATATATAGGGCTCATTAATTCATTTTGAGGGATCTCTATCTATTCTCTACTGGTGCTTTGTATCTTAGAGATCTCTATACTTTTGTATCTTTGTAAAATGATTGAGCTGTGAGCAGACTTGCGGCTCACATTATTGTACTACATTGTTGTACTGGTTTACCATAATCTCAATACATTCCAGTTCCAGTCTCTAGTTTTAGTGTCCACTACAATTTTCCTGGTCACTCTATATTTCAGTTCCAGTCTTGTTTGATATGAAGTCATAATATGATCTAAACTAACTCTAACTACCAACCTAGAATAATTTTCATAAGTGTTCAACTCATTCCATTTTGACAATCACGATGGCTTGAGCTAAGTTGCTTGTGATAGAAGAAATATCACCTAGTTGGTGTTAGAGCTATTAGAAATCAATCATGCCACCTAGAAGAGCTGATCAAGGCAGAAAGCCATCTAACAAATTCATGGATGATCCGGACTGCGTCAACTCAATCTAGGTAGAGTAAGAGCAAGGCTCTGATATTGAGAGAGAACCTGGGAATGGGGAAAATGTTCCTCTAGAACCATGAACAACTGTTGAATCAAGGGGTTCTTAGCACTGGACCCATTCTAGGTAGAGATGTGCATAAAGAGTAGAAAGATAGAACCGATCACATGGATTTCAGCATAACAAGAAACATATTGAAGAAATTGAGGGCAACAAGAAAAGTCATCGATCAAGAGGAAATAAACCAGCAAGATGGAAGAAGACACAATGATTCAGACTGAAAAAGAAAATGATTGGAAAGTTGATACTTACCATTATAGTAAAAGAAGATCCAAAGATAGGAAACAAGCTCATAGAAACAGTCATAGAACCAGAACCAGTCACCATGAATGTTCTACTGATCTGAAAATGTCATTTCCAATTTTAAAAGGCAAAAAGATGACCCAAATGTTCACATCCAAGCCTTTGAGTAGTATATCGAACTCAAGGACATAGATGAGGATGAATGGGGGTAGTATTTTCCTCAGGTGCTAGAAAAGAAAATAGAAAATGGTATTACCATTATCCAGCTTTCCATCATAGATCCCACAACAAGATGATTAAAGCTTTTTGCTTGGAGTATTCATATAATAGGGGTGATGAGGATATAGTATGTGAATTGGATAAAATCAAGTAGGATATTGTCGGTCAAAAGCTATGTGGAGAAGATTAAGGACTTGAACAGACAACTACAGGCTCCTCCATAAAAAAAAGGATGCAAGCCTCGCTACTTAATAATTTCAGAAACAAGAAGTTAAGGGAACAAGAGGTGGACCAACACCCACAAAGAAATTTAATGATCTGGTTGAGAGAGCACTATAATTGGAATAGAAAGCCAAAAAGGAAAAGGGCCATAAGAAAAGACAATCAAGTGGATGTGAGTCATCAACCGAAGGGTTAGAGTCCAACACTACTTTTAGCTCATCTAAGAGTGACTCAGATCAAAAGGGTAAAACCAAGAAGGGATCGTGGACCAAAAATCTAGAAGAGATGTCAAAACAAATTGTGAAATAGCTAAGATCGAGACCTTTAGTAAAAAAGATGGAGATCTGGTGTTCAAAATGCAGATCCAAAGACCACATATTTGACAAATGCTCACATTGTACATATTGCAAGGCCTATGGGCATGTATGGAATAAATGTGGCATTAGGATTCATCATTTCAAGAAGGGAGAATTTGATTGCATTTACTATCAAGGAGGAGAGAGACAATCTTCTCAAGTCAAGGTTCATAATAAAAGTTGCAAGCAATGACTGACTATTTCCAATAGTGGTAGTTTCCAAGAAGAATGGAAAGTTAAGAGTATGTATGGATTACAGGAAGCTGAGTGCTCGGACCTTTAAACATTGTTCCCATTTCTCTTTACAGACATGCTATGGGATGAGATTGCAAGCCACAAAATGTACAGCTTTATGGATGGATACAGTGGCTACAATCAGCTTAAGATCACACTTGAAGATTGAGCCAAAACAACACTCATCACTGAATGGGGAGTGTTCATGTACCTACTCATGCCATTTGGACTCTGTGATGCTTTGACAACTTTCCAATGATGTATGATGGAAATATTGAGTGAGTTCCTAACAAAATTTTGGCTATATTTGTAGATGGTTTCACCATCGTTTTCCTAGAGGAAATGTATCTGCTATTCTTGGAGATGGTTTTGAGAGGTGCAAGAAGAAGGACATGTACCTAAACCCTTTCAAATCAAGGTTCATGGTATGGAAAGCTTCCAGGACACATTGTCTCCAGAAATGGCATTGAGATGGACACTAATAAAGTTAAGTGTGTTCATCAAGCCAGAGCACTGACAACAATGTATGAATTGAGCTCTTTTTTGGGGTATGTCAACTTCTACAGGTGGTTTATTCATATGTTTGCAGCTAAAGCACTTCCATTATATGAGTTAACCAAGAAAGGGAATAAGTTCATTTAGATCCAAGAATGTGAACAGAGTTTTCAGTTCTTAAAAGATGCGATCAATAGGAAACCAATCCTTTGCCAGCCAAATTGGTAAGTAATTTTCCATGTACATGTCGATGCATCAAAAATGGGGATGGGAGAAATACTAGCCCAACCTTATGGAAAGACAAACATCTAGTCTACTTTTCCAGTCAAAGGTTCAGTTTGGATGAACAAGGGTATTCTATGACTGAACGAGAAGCAATGGGAATGGTTTTCAGTGCTAAAAAGTTTAGACATTACCTACTGGGAAAATTGTTTCACTTTTATGTGGATCATCAAACCTTGCTATTTTTTATCAATAAGGTTATTATCCACGGTAGGTTGATCAGATGGATAATGTTCTTGATGGAGTTTGAATTCCAAATTTTTTATATGCCAAGAAAGACACACTGTGGTGTAGACTTCTTTTCCAAGAGTATTGAAGGATAATCAAAAGTTTGCCTTTGAGATGAGCCATATGATGCTAATTTATTGTAGAACTAGAAACCGGACCCAAAATGGTAGGATGTGTACAATTTCCTTCAGCATGGAAAACTTCTAGATGGTTCATCCCAAGCAAACAAGAAAATAGTAATCATAAACAGCTTAAAGTTCACTGTCATTAAGGGAGCTCTCTATAGATTGTGCATTGATGAGTCCTTAAAATATGTGTACCCATGAGAGGAAGAATGCAAGTCATCACATAATCCCATAGTGGAGATGCAGGAGGACATTTCTCCACTGACATCACTTATAAGAAGATTCTTCAAGCAGGTTTAGGGTGGTAGAGTATGATGGTTGATGTTAGAGTATTCCATAAACTTGTGATATTTGCCAAAGGATGGGAAGAACAACAGGAATTGATATGACACCCTTGACTCTAGTAGTCACTAGGAGTATTCATGAAATGGGGATTGGACTTTATGGGTCCATTTAAGATGATTACTCCCAGAAAGAAGACATATACCATTATGGGTACCGATTATGTGAGCAAGTGGGTGGAGGCCAAGGCACTACCAAATAACAATGTCAAGTCAATTGCTATGTTTCTATATAAGAAACATCATCTATAAATATGGTTGTCCTATAGAGATAGTTTTTGATTAGGGTTTCATTCATAACACTATGCAGATAATGATGGAACTATTTTTAATCAAGCACTAGAAATCAATGCCATATTATCCAAGGTGCAATGGTAGGCAAAAAGTAGCAACAAGACAATAAAGACAATCCGAACTAAAATACTCCAAAAGGAACCAAATCAATGAGATACAAAGCTCTAGACAGTGTTATGGGCATACAAACCTACCTACAAAGTAACAAATGACACCCTTCCAAGCTGATATGGCACAGAGGCAGTAGTTTCCATGGAGTTTGTCATGCTAAGCCTCTGGCTAGTGCTAGTAGTAGAACATGATATGGACTACAATGCAAATTTGAAGCAAAGGTCAGATGAGTTTCTAAAGCTGGATGTGATCAAGCAAATGGTAATGGTTGAACAAGAGGTAGTTCAATAAAGACAAAAACACTACCACAACAATAAAATCAAAGTTAGAGAATTCAAAAAGGGGGATATGGTACTGCTCTATCAGTCAAAACTTGGACCCAAAAAACCTAATCTAAAGTTTGCTTGGTCAAGGCCTTACGAGGTTGACTGGGTTTTCTTGAATGATGCAGTCAAACTAGAATACCTTTCAAGTTTATTGTTGCTAAGAGTGCATAACGAGGCTAGGATAAAGTTATACTATGTCCGAGCAGACGTAAACCCATCAATGCAAGTATAGGATGACAATTCAGAATCATAACACTTAGATCTATTCCATATCAAACCAGTTGAAAAAGAGGAATATCATTTCAAGAACCAGTGGAATACTTGCAGAGCAAGACCCAGTACAGGTTCACACAATTGAAGAAATAGTAAGATCAATTTAGATTTAGACAAGGGAATAACTAGTAAGACGAATCTAGTATAATGATCACCAATTGGATATAAATACACCATCATTAAAGATAAAAGATGACCACTACATGAATGACACATCATAAATGGTGCACACAAATCCAAGACAAGAAAGGAGTAGAGCATGGCGCATGTACGTATAACGATGCAATGAGTGTGGAACCCTTCACCTTACCCACAAAAACTTGTGTAACTCCCACCGCGGCCTGCAAAGCTTCCTCTAACATCACCTGCAACACAACAAACCTCATCTCCACTCACACCCTCTCTATCCATAGTATTTGTTGTTCTACCAAAAACCCCTAGGTGTTCCACAACATCAAGTGAATATTTATTTTCCATACAGAGTGTTCACACAATTTTGTATGGGGAGACATAAATTATCAAAAATAATGAGAGACACTATGGATGACAAGACAACACAGAATGAGGTCCTTTTGGCATCAATGGAAAAGTTGTTTGCTTTGTAGCACACCACAAGATTGGGAAGTATGTCTTATAAGAGAAGAAACAAAGGCTCATCAAGATTTGGAATTTGGAGATGGTAATGGAAGCTACAAAGATGGCCGTTGATCCTGAGATCATCCATCAACAGGTGGTAGAAGACACGTTCAACACTGACAAGGGGACAACCTTCTAACTTTTTTAGTGCGCGAGGATGGATAGTTACCTGACTAATCAGGTCCACCCGTCCACGATTGACAACCTTAGTCAATCCCCACTTACCACCCCTCACTCACACATGCTTCTTTGTTATTTAATTACCACCACCGTCTTTCAATATTTAAAATAATAGTTCATTTTAACTTTCCAAAACAATGATTCATTAAAAAAAGTATCAAAATCATTACCAAAAAACATTCTTTAGCAAACAAACATCTTTAAACTTAACACAGGGTACGAGACTAAAAACATTTACCATAATGTCCCTGACCAATACTCTTCTTATCTCAAGACCACCTAAGGGTGAAAAACAACACCCATTCCTTATTCATAATTCGGGGTGAATATATCATGAAAAGTTCGGGGTGCCCATACACCAAACCAATTGCCTATACAATTGTGGGACGGGTGTCTAACCTCACTCCTATCTTATTGCAGACGTAGCAAGAACCACGAATATAATTGTCAATCCATGGGACGAAGCTGACTCGATTAGTGCATAGAGGCTACAAGAGGTTGTCAATCTCTTAGGAAACAACAAAAAACTCGCATCTAACTCAAGCTACACTCAAATGACTCAAATCACCAAAAAAGCTAATCGCTCATCGGCAAACAAATCACAATTGTTACATCATCAAACAACATCCAAACGTCATGAAACTTCTAGGACATGTTTATAAGACCTAAGCACACATGCTTATGGTCTCAAATCTCACTTTAGGTCAAGTGCAAAAATCACGATTATTAACAGCAGTGAGTTTTTGACCTAGTCGTTTTTGACCTAGAATGCATCTAAATGCTTAGCAATGATGCCCCAATACCCCACCTATACTTAGTTTTTGATTTTAAAGCTTAAACTCCTACTTATGATGAAATTAGGCCGATGGGTGATGCCAAAATCTATGGATTACTATGAAATGCTTATGTCAATGCGTAGAGCTCTTACGGCATTGCAATGTGACAATCGGGAAGGGAGTCGGAAGAACGAGAAGGAGACAAGTGAGTGCCATTAACTCACATTGTGTTTCTATTATCCAAAACTTGTGAAAAACTTACAAAAATTGGCTTTTATACCTTAGCCACAGTTTTTGTGGTGAAAACTAATAATTTGGGAGCTCCAACTAGAGACAGGTTGATACAATCTGGAAGCTTGTAGCCTCGACTCATCAATTACAATGTTTATCTAGAAAGTAGGAGTTACAATATGCTGACATTGAAAGCTCCGAAAAATGATATCCGAGTTAGCTTGTTGCTAACATTCCCCCCCTCCGCGATTCTAACGCAGCTTCATGGGTTGAAGTAGTCTTCGGGTTGACGGAGCTGGCGAGGCGGTCTTTAAGTGCATGTAAGGATTTCTCATATCTGATTCTTCTCTCTTTGTCAGGAACCTGCAAGAATTGCATGGTGACTCTGTCTTTAAGCTCAATGGCTGAGTAGCCAACAAATTTGGATGTTAGGTTGCTTATAACTGGCCCAAATATCTTTGCTTTCCAAGTGAAGAACCCTTTATAAAATGCTTCCTCAAACGCCAACATATTGCTTGAGGGCAAAAACATGCATTGGGCATAGAAGCCATAAAGGACTTCTTCGGAGGGCTTGCCACTTAAGTTGTAGCAAAGAACCTTATTACCTTCAAGGAATGACATCCATGGTGCTCTTGCTTCTTGAAAAACTTGAATACATGTGAGCAACATTTGGCAAATCTTATATAGCATGGCACATGAGAGGTCAGGAAGAATTTTGAAGAAAGTCATGGCGCCCGTAGGGTTTTCACCATGTACTCCTGCCGGTCCCTGCTCTGGAGCTGGAAATCGTGGATAGTTCAGCCATGTAGGCCGCTTCTTTCTCAGTGCTTCATATGCTTTCCATGTCCTTACCCTTGGTACAAGACAGAATGTTGGGTCTTTGGAGTGTGGCAAGTGATCTTGTGAACAGAATCAGATATCTTGTATTCTTGTTCAACCAGCTCTTTCTCCACTTGGGATGGACATCCTCTGTGCCCTCTGCCTGCATATCCTTATATAGTCTTTCTTTTACCTTAACAACTCTACCTTGATGAGAGGGTATGTCAATGATTGCTGATGCCATTGTGCATTGATTTGGTTGGGAGTGAGTTGAGTGACATTAACTGAATGGAAAACTCTCAACTCCCAATCCATCGTTGCTTTCCATTTTGCATGTGTCTCTTGAGCAACCTGTTCTTTGAGTGCATCTTCCTCAGCTTTAGACAACTGGACCATGGGCACTTGCTCCGCATTTGTGAGTGGTACCTGAAAATATTCTTCTTCTAGCCCTTCTGCTGGCTATGTTTCCATCTCAGCAAAAGAGACCGAGGGAATTTTGATAGTCTGTTGCTCAGAGGTACTTGATTCTTCTTGTGTCTTTGGTTGTCCCTCTTGTAGAAGCTGATTGACTCTTTTTAGCTTTGCTATCTCCTTGAGCAGTTGTTCTTCTCGTTGTACCTGCATCAGTGCAAGGTCTCTTCTCTGTGATTGTTCTAGCTTTAGCTTGATCTCTAGATCCTTATTTCTCTTTTCTAAAGTCTTATAAACTTCATCCGTCCTTTGATCGAGGCAACAACAATATTTTCTCTGATATATATATGTATGTATGTATGTATGTATGTGCTGCTCTGCTGCATCTTCTCTTGCTTTCCTCTCAGCTTCTTGAGCTTCTTTCAACTTTAAGGCTTTTGCCTCTGCGTACATGCGTTCAAAAAAGTATGTGGGGTCCTCTGCTTCTTTCCTTGTAGGGTTTTTGGTTCTGGGACCCCTTATCTCTTTTGGAACTCACCTTTCTGGGTCCTCACCTGCAGCTTTGGTGGCTTTTTTCATAATTTTGTTTTTCTCTTTCAAACCTCACCTTCTTTTGTTGAGGCTCCTCTTGGTGTGTAGCTACACCTTTCTTCTTCGTCTCTTCTATTCTAGTCCTTCTCTCCTCGTTGTCCAAACTTTCACTACTATGAGCTTCGTGGGAGCTTTCGACAGATTCTTCATCAGATTTATAATATCGCTTTGATGAATGTGTAGTTCTTGGAGAAGGTTGTGCAGACACAATCCATGTGTTTTGATATGGGGCTGGTAGCAAATTATCGGCCATGCCAATAGCATGATATGCTATTCTTGTCAGTACTTCACGCGCGCCCAGATAGGTGATTTTACCTTCTTTCTTCACACCCTTTAGCGTTGTCATCACATACTACGTATGATCAATTGGTTGCCTGGTTGTCGACTTCAACACTTGGGTGAAGCTAGTTGTAACTGCTTGATTTGAGGTGGTGTACTGTGGCGGTCTCTTTGCTAAAAAAATGGAAGTGCTGATGGTATAGACGTGCTGGTTCTTCCACTTGCCTTTGGATGAGGTCGACAAAAGTTGCAGTAGTAGTCTCCTTGGTGAATGTGCCCACTGTCTTTCTGTCTCGGGTCTGCATTGTCATCCCTTCAGTGGGAAACTTCAGTGCGCCGACCACAATTTCCTTTGTGATTACCACTTCGACTTTCTGCCCTAATTGGTCAGTGCATTGGGCTGACCCGTCTCCTTTAATTGTAGACAATAGCTCATAGGCTTTCTGAAAACCTAAGACACATGATTCCTGGTCGTAGAAGTCCCTGAGGCCCAACCTTCTATGGATTCTTTTGTGTCTGGCTTGGCAGCTACATCATATGTTTCTTTTGGTAGCATTTGCAACTCTACTTGGTGTCCTTCTTCACTCTTAAACCTGCCAGTGAAAACCGTTGTATTGTTTTCCTCAAGTTATTCTCTTGACAAGTATGTTGCCAGGCTGTCTTTATTGACCCTGGGTCCAGTTGGTAGGGTGGCAGCTGTTGCAACTTTTCCTTCTAGGACACCGTTTTCTTGGCCTTCTTGGCAGCTTGCATTGCTCTTGTTAGTGGAATACAATGCCAAAGTTAGAAAATTCTGTAAATTCTGTTCTGAAATATCGTTGAGTCTGAATTGCTGACAAATTGAGTCCAATTTGCTTCAAATCAATTTTGGAACATGGATAGATGCATCAAAACATGTAAAGATCAAAATCATAAAGTTCAAGCAAAAATTTGCACAAATATAAATAATCACGATTATTTACAGCCAAGGTTTTTTTCCAACTTTTTGCATTTTTGACATGATAGGCTTGAAACATATAGCAATTAGGTGCTCTGATTGAAGTATGGGCTCATTTGAGTGCACAGGGTGGAAATGGTGCTAGATTTAGGCTTTCAGTCTCTGAAACAATAGATATAAAGGGATTTTGAGATCCAAACTTCCTCAAATTTGGTCAGTGGGCTTGGAACATCATGTGCTTTGGTCTCATAAGGTCAAAGTTGCAATTTCCCCCCATTTTGGCAAGAAAGTAAATAATCACGATTATTGACTTTTTCATCAAAATGCAGATTTTTTGATGCAGCTTGGTTCTAGGCATGATGTAGACCCTGTGTATGAGATTTGGGGTGATTTGGATTAAAAAATGTGACAGATAACTCAAAAATTGGATTGGAAAGACTTCTTTGCGCTTTTGACAATCTTCCAAGTTTTTCTTGATCATTTTGGCTCATACTTGAAATGTGGCATGTAATAGGTGTGTACAAGTGATAGGTGACGTGAAGGTACCATTTTCAAGCCAAAAAAGTACAAAAGTAAATAATTGTGATTATTTACAACATTTAATTTTTTGCTAAACTTGACAATTTTTGACCTAAACATATTCAATACACCTAAAACAAGTCATAAATTGAATTTGGTAAAGTTTTGTCATGTCGGCATCACTTTGTGCTTTGTCGACTCTGAAATCACCGATTTTTGTGACTACATGGCTTGTGGAGTTGGTTAGTCACTTTTGAGGCTATGGACTTGTCCGCTACATAGTCCTGAAGCTACCCATCCAATTTTGGCCCATTTGGAGTCAATTTGACTTCGCATGTCAAATTTGACACTTTGGAGCCTTCGAGCTGTTTTTTGCTTTTCGAAAGCTTGCCTTGACTGTTTTCATGAAAACATTCATATCATTATAAATCAAGCGTGCGAGTACTTCACCAAGAGAAAATACGAAAGGCTTAATATGAAAATACACATGATAAAGGGAAAGAGAGAATTTCACTAAAAACATGGCATTTGCCAACGCGTTTTGACTTAGAAAGTCTCATCAGGGCATTCCATGGATACAAAAATCTCTCTTGAGGTTTATTCTTTTCTAAGCAATTTTGGAGGGAAAAGTGTTAGGTGGAGCATTTATGGGTTTGACATGAGCTGTAGAGCTTTATTGGTGGATGTGTACCCAAAGCCTCTTGATTGGAAATGAATGTGTTTTACCTTGAGAATGGTAGTCTCTTGATTGAGAGTGAAAATGTTATTCCTTGGGAATGGTAAATTCAAGTTGTCTTGATGAAGTTTTAATTTTAGGAAGGACCATCACTTGTGCTTGGTTTTATGGTTGAACAAAGGGCTGGAGGTTTTGACGAAGCATACAAATGCTCGTTGACAACCATCTTAATTAGAATCTAGAAGGATATTATAGTGAACCTTATCATTATGTTTGCATGAGGCAAATATTTAACGCAAGGACAATGTAGTGCATCCATTGGCGTTCATGAAAGCAAATAGGGAAGCCCAAGAAAAGAGAAGTAATGATAGGTGATACGAAGATGAGCTATTTAAAATAGGCTAAGGTGGGCAATTTCTTTGAAATAAAGGTAGAGTGGTGAAGGTATTTAGCTTTGGCTAGGTTTTGAGCATCTATAGGAGAAACATGCATGGTGGGTATACAAGGCTTGCTTGGGTTACGGTTGGGGTGCAAAGAGTGTTGTGTGAATAAGGTTAGTTTAGGTTAAGATTGGTGTTTAGCACAAGTCTTTGGTTTATGCTGGGGTTATCTTCATGGGTTATAACAAGGCGCATGTACAAAAGCAACCAAGGTTAAGAATAAGATACCTATGAGGTTTAGGTTGGGTGCTGTCATGAAAAAATTGATGTGTCTATACAAAATTTGTATAGGCTAAGGTTTAAATATCTATGCTGAGGACAAGGTCCGTTCTAGGAAGAAGAGTATGTAGGACGTATGTGGTTAGATTTGTTTGTCATGGGGGTCTTTATTAGGACAAGGCTTGCATGAGGCAAAGAATATACAATGCTAGCACAATTTAAGGTTGGGGTGAATGTAAAGAATGTGGTAAGTATAGGGTGGTTACTCAAGGGTATTGAGGTGTAAAAGATTGAGCTTTTGGTTTATAATCCACATAGCCACTTGGGTCCAAAGACATAGAGCTAAAGGGGAGAAAGGGATAAGATTAATCTGGCACAGGAGTACCTGGGGTTAGGCTATTGCGCTATCTCTATTCATAGGATTGATGCTAACCCTTGCTTTGATTTGGGTAGCAAGCGGTAAGAAAATTTATGAATTAGGAAATATTTCTTTGCAAGTTCATACAACCCTACTTGGCATACAAGCAAGGTAGGTTACAAAAGGTGGGTAATCAAATGATACCTGGCAGTGGGTGGACTGGAAAGGAATGTATTCCAAGCCGTCCTACCTTATGTGTTGATTTTGTATGACCTTCGATACCTCTATAGTGTTGGGTCCAAGGGAGTAAATGTAGCAAAAAGATAGAGAGCTAGGCTATGAAAAGGTTCAAGTTCCATAGCATGTAGATCATGGGCATGAAATATGGGGCCTTTTGGTGGCTAGTATAGTTTGAATAGAAGCATTATGTTAAAAAAGGATGGGAGACTTAGAATGGGGGCTTGCAGTGCCAAGTGTTGTGAGTAAATGGTGTGTATACTTTAGCTCCCATGCCGAAATGCATGGATATAGCAAGGTGGTGATTGGTAAAATGTAGCTTGAGTAGACATCTTGTCAATTGGGTAGATAGGTTTTTTATCGCATCTGTATGAGAATGTAGCATCAATAGGGGCCTAAGATGTAGACTGATAGGATAAGAGCTTCTGTCTGATAGGATGCATGGGCATACCTAGATCAATCATGGTTAATGAAACATGGTTTTAGCATGACTAGACATGTATACTCGACAAGATTAGAAGAAATATTACAAGCCTACTATTCTCTAAAAATTAAGATTGAATCCAAAAGCAAGCCTTGGAAATTGGATTGAAGGTAGAGGCTTTACCATGGCCTTTGAAACTGGGATTAAAGGTAAAAGAATCATCATAGGGCTAGCTGAGGTCCACAATGTTAGTGGCATGTCCATGTATGGAGGGTAGTTACCTAGCCATTAGAGGTGTTGAAGGATATCTGTTTGTTGGAGGCTGTGACTACTGCTAGAAATATATTTTAAAGTAGGTAGAATATTTGTGTAATGGGCTGACACTTGCGAAAAGGGTTATGTCTTGGGAATGATTATATTCGGGTTGTGAAAATATTCAAGTTCCATATCCTGTATGTAGTCTGAATCATGGAGTATTTTGGTTGCAAATAGACCTTTGGTAGCAGTATTATGATTGAAAGGGGATGCGAGGTTGAGAAGGGGGTTTGTGGTGCCAAGTATTTTGCTTGCAAATAGACCTTTGGTAGGAGCGTTATGATTGAAAGGGGATGCGAGGTTTAGAAAGGGGTTTGTGGTGCCGAGTATGGTAAATCCAGGGTTGGTACAATAGCACCATGCCAAAGTATGGGTAAAGTAAGATGATGAGGATAAATCAAAGGTTAAGAAGATCTGTTGCTGATAGCATCAGTAACACATGCCCAAAATGGGAGTATTGGTGGGTTGGTGAGGCTTGAGCTAGATGTCCATTAGGGTTTGCATGGACATTAGGGTTTGTGTGGCCAGGTGAGCAAACTATTAGTATTATGGCAGCATTGGCTAGTACTAGTGCTCGTCCTCAAAACTGGAATTGAGCCGTACTGGAAGAATTGGCATGTTAAGCTAACTGCATGGGGTTTATGCAAGTCAGATTTATACTCATCTTAATATCTCTGTTCTTTCTCATGTGTCATGTTGGTAACCACACGGACAGAAGTGAGGGCAAGGCATATCCACAACCAAGGGTCAAGAGGAACCAAACGGGAGAAAATTAGAGGAGCTTATCAAAACCTGAGTCTAGGCAGTTAAGTCATGCTGTAGAGGATGCTTCTGACTCCCTAAAATGTGTATTGCCTTTAAAGGGTTGGAATGGGGTTCCATAGCTTCCTATGCAAGCGAGATGAAGGTAAATCAACATGAGTTGCAAGCATGAAAGCGGGTTAACAGCAACGGTGTAACTTGTAAGTAGTTGGGTAGGGGGGCATTTCCTTGAGGGTAGATATACAACCAATAGGGAGACATGGACAACCTAATGCGAGGCATGGTTGTAGGGCATAATCACAAAACCTAGGATGAAGCCGAGAGAATACCTGAGAGTGTGCTTCAAGACTCCAATAGGACGGCCCCAGGTAAGACTGCCAACTACTTCACTATAATTCTGAACCTCTAGTATATGACTGTGACATCTTCTCAAGGTCCACCTTCTTTTGGCAGTCCTCAGTTTTCAAGCAACAAGTTCTGCAGTGAGAGTAAAGGTGTGACGAGTGTTGATGAAGCATTTCCATTGATGATTGTGAAACAAAAATGGCATGCTCTTGTGTAATGGAAGGCCATGGAAACGGATGGCCTACACATTGCAGGCCCCTGAAAATGAGTATCTCTATCACGTTGAAGAAAAAACCCTTTCTCTCGAAGATAGATCTGTAGAAAAACGGGTGTAAAGACCTCCCCACAAGCCATAGAACCTTCAATAGTGGGTGCCGCAGTTCTCCCAAAATCTCAACGTTGAAGGTTGCAGAAAGCAACGTAGCAACATGAGGCGAGTGGTGCTGATGTAAGTGTGGTACGGTCGCTTTGGTGGGCGTGGCACAAAGCACAGGGCCAATGGCAGGTTGGGAAGTGGGAGAGGATGCACAAAGGGCATTGTTGGTTCTGCGTCAAGGAAGACAACAGATTAGTACTGCTGTGGAGGGCATGAAGGGAGTAAAAGAGGGTAGCACTCGTAGGTGCAGAAGTAACGTGTTGAGCTGCGAGTTGCCTTTGAGGGAGTATTCTAGAGCAACCGATCATGGAGAGCTTCACAATAGCAAATGAAAAGGGCGGGTAGTAGGTTCTTTACGAGAGTAAAACCGCTAAGCAGGGATAGGGCTAGCCATAAAATAGAGCAAAAGTTGTGTGCCTGTGTGAGTCTGTCACTGTGTGTGTGTGTGTGTGTGTGTGTGTGTGTGTGAGAGAGAGAGAGAGAGAGAGAGAGAGAGAGAGAGAGAGAGAGAGAGAGAGAGAGAGAGAGAGAGAGAGAGAGAGAGAGAGAGAGAGAGAGAGAGAGAGAGAGAGAGAGAGAGAGAGAGAGAGAGAGAGAGAGAGAGAGAGAGGAGCTGTTTGTATTCCTCCATAGGATGCCATTGTGCATTCATTTGGTTGGGAGTGAGTTGAGTGACATTAACTGAATGGAAAACTCTCAACTCCCAATCCATCGTTGCTTTCCATTTTGCATCTGTCTCCTGAGCAACATGTTCTTTGAGTGCATCTTCCTTAGCTTTAGACAACTGGACCATGGGCACTTCTCCACATCTGTGAGTGGTACCTGAAAATATTCTTCTTCTAGCCCTTCTGCTGGCTATGTTTCCATCTCAACAAAAGAGACTGAGGGAATTTCGATAGTCTGTTTCTCAGAGGTCCTTGATTCTTCTTGTGTCTTTGGTTGTCCCTCTCGTAGCAGCTGCTTGAATCTTTTTAGCTTTGCTATCTCCTTGAGCATTTGTTCTTCTCGTTGTACCTGCATCAGTGCAAGGTCTCTTCTCTGTGATTTTTCTAGCTTTAGCTTGAGATTGAGATCCTTATTTCTCTTTTCCAAAATCTTATAGACTTCATCCATAGCTTTGATCGAGGCAACAACAGGATTGTCTCTGAAAAAGCTGCCTGATCATTGATCCTTTGCTTTGAGTGTTGCAGAGAAGCATTCGCTACATCTAGCAGCACTTGGATCTTGTGTACTAACATAGTCGTGGTTAGGATTTTATTTGTTACCTCTGTCAGCTGTTGATCCTTGGTCTTGCAAGCATTTGATAACTTGTTGAGCAGTTGGCCTAGCTCCTCCATTTGTTTTTGCTGCTTCTCTTTGGCAAGCTGGTGTTGTTTAGCTTCAGCTTTCAACTCTTGGACTTGTCTTTGTAGATCTGAGATGACATTTATCCTGTCATCCAACTCTCCTTGTAGAGCATCGATGAGCATTTCCAGCTCCTTAGCCTTAACACTGTGGCTAATTGCTAGTGTTCGTATGTTTTCTGTCATCTGTTGCATTTGCTTGGCGTATTCATTTACCATTGTGATGACTTCATTATTTGTTTGCCAATCTTCAGGCTCTATAGGCTGTCTAAATGTTTCAGCCATTTCAGTTTGAGGCTCCTTGGGTGGTTCTGTGGTGGCTTCTTGTGGTTGTGACGAGGGTTCTACTTCTCCTTGAGGCGTTGTAGTTGGCTTGGCTGCTTTAGTTTCTTAACGCTTTGTGGGTGCCTCTGTGGTCTCCTATTGGATGGTCGTAGATGGTTCCGAATCTCTTTGTTCAATTGGCATTGGTTGTTCAAAACTTTATGCTTCATGCGGTTCAGGCTCTTTGTCTTTGGCTTCCTCGCCCTCATTGTTAATTGTTGGTGAAGCGCGACGACTTGGCATTGGGTGGTCTTCTTGCTCCATAGCAGGTGAGGTGGTCGTGTTGTGTCTCACTTTGTTTCGTAGCCTCTACTTATCTATATATATATATATATGTGTGTGTGTGTGTGTGTGTGTGTGTGTGTGTGTGTGTGTGTTGCTCTGCTGCATCTTCTCTTGCTTTCCTCTCAGCTCTTGAGCTTCTTTTAACTTTAGGGATTTTGCTTCTGCGTACATGCGTTCAAAAAAGTATGTGGGGTCCTCTGCTTCTTTCCTTGTAGGGTTTTTGGTTCTGGGACCCCTTATCTCTTTTGGAAACCACCTTTCTAGGTCCTCACTTGCAGCATGGCAGATTTTTTCATAAGTTTGTTTTTCTCTTTCAAACCTCACCTTCTTTTGCTGAGGCTCCTCTTGGTGTGCAGCTACAACTTTCTTCTTAATCTCTTCTATTCTAGCCCTTCTCTCCTCGTTGTCCAAACTCTCACTACTATGAGCTTGGTGGGAGCTTTTGACAGATTCTTCATCAGATTTATAATCTCGCTTTGATGAACGTGTAGTTCTTGGAGAAGGTTGTGCAGACACAATCTATGTGTTTTGATATGGGGCTGGTAGCAAATTATCAGCCATGCCAATAGCATGATATGCTATTCTTGTCAGCACTTCAGGCGCGCCCAGATAGGTGATTTTACCTTCTTTCTTGGCACCCTTTAGCGTTGTTAGCACATACTACGCATGATCAATCAGTTGCCTGGTTGTCGACTTCACCACTTGCGTGAAGCTAGTTGTAACTGCATGATTTGGGGTGGTGTACCGTGGCAGTCTCTTTGCTAAAAAAATGGAAGTGCTGATGATATAGACGTGCTAGTTCTTCCACTTGCCTTTGGATGAGGTCGACAAAAGTTGCAGCAGTAGTCTCCTTGGTGAATGTGCCTACTGTCTTTCTGTCCGGGGTCTGCATTGTCATCCCTTCAGTCAAAAACTTCAGTGCGCCGACCACAATTTCCTTTGTGATTACCACTTCGACTTTTTGCCCTAATTGGTCAGTGCGTTGGGTTGACCCGTCTTCTTTAATTGTGGACAAGAGCTCATAGGCTTTCTGAAAATATAAGCCACATGATTCCTGGTCGTAGAAGTCCCTGAGGCCCAACCCTCTGTTGGCTTCTTTTGTGTCTGGCTTGGCATCTACATCATATGTTTCTTTTGGTAGCATCTGCAACTCTACTTGGTGTCCTTCTTCACTCTTAAACCTGCCAGTAAAAACCGTTGTATTGTTTTCCTCAAGTTATTCTCTTGACAAGTATGTTGCCTGGCTGTCTTTACTGACCTTGGGTCCAGTTGATAGGGTGGCAGCTCTGTAGACGGCTGGAAGTCACTATGTGGGAATGTCTTCTTAGAAGATGGGCAACGAACTACTTAGTAATTACTATGGTAATTACTACAATAAACCCAAAGTGTATAAATAGGGCCCATTACATTGTTGTCGGGTTGGCAATTGTTATCACTTGGGTTAGCGCTTTGGTCATAATTGTGCTTGAGAATCATTGGCAGTATTGTCGGTTGTACTTTCTCTCTGTAATCATATTCGCTGTAATCTTGATCTGTAATTCCAATCATGGCATATATTTCAGTTATACTTACTTCTCGTCCAGTATTCTGAATTTGAATTTGAATCTGAACCTTATTCCAGTACTTAAGTCTGATTTTTATTTCAGTATCCACATTCCAGTTTAGTCTCTGATTCCTGTTCAGTCTGCTGTCTGAAATCTTCCCATACTAGTAGCTAAAATCTTTCAACACTGGAATTAGCTGTCTCAAGAGATCATCTCCAATTCCATTTTGGCGATCACGGTGGCTCGAGCTGAAGCTCGTTGGCTGAAAGACTCTTCTCCCAGTTATGGAGTTTTCAGCAATGGCACCAAAATCCAATCGTGGCCGGAAATCTACCATTCGTGTGGACCCCATTCTTGAGGAGTCAGGAAGAGAGTCTGACCCAAAGCAAGAGAAGATGACTGACACTCAAGCTTAGGAGGAGCATAGTCAGGCTGATGAGGCGCAGGACTCACATCACTCCAGTCATTCTCGACGCCGACGGGTAGAACGGGAGGCACAGAAGGCAAAGAGTTCCAAGAATTCTCAGTCTCGCCAGAGAGATGAGGATACCAAGGGCAGTAAGGGAAGTCACCGTACTTCTAGCAGACACACCAGAGAAGACACTGACACTGAGACAGAGACAGAGATTGATTGGGATGCTGACACTGACAATTGCAAGCAGGCTCCCAAGCGTCATTCTGAAGCCAAGAAGAGAAGTGGTAGGATAAGTAGTAATCGCAATGATTACACAGCTTCTCTGAAGATTTCCTTTCCAATATTCAAAGGGGGGAAAAAGGATGATCCAGATGTTCACATACACGCTTTCGAGCAGTATGCTGAACTAAAAAACATTGATGAAGATGATTGGGGGCAACATTTTCCACAAACCTTGAAGGAGGCGGCGAGAAAATGGTATTACCATTAACCTGCATGCCAGCTGAGATCATATAACAAATTGCTTAAGGCCTTCAAGTTGGAATATTCAACAATAGAGGGGACGAAGATATTCTCTATGAATTATATAAGATCAAACAAAGGAATTTGTCAGTCCGCATCTATGTGGAAAAGATAAAAGAGCTAACCAGGCAGTTGCGAGAACTGCCGTCTGAGAAGAGATTGAGGGCATGGTTCTTGAATGGGTTCAGAAGCAAGAAGCTTAGAGAGCAGGAGGTACCAGCTCCTACAAAAAAAGTTCAATGATCTGGTTCAAAGGATATTAAAGCTGAACAACAGGCTAAGAAGGAAAAGAGCCACAAGAAGCGAAGGACCAGTAGCAGTAGCTCTGCTACTGAAACTTCTGATTCCAGTGAAATGTCCAGTAGCTCCGAGAGCAGCTCCAATGAACGAGCAAAGGAGAAATCAAAGAAGGGATCATGGACCAAGAAAATTGAAGAGATGGCTAGGCAAATTGTAGAAATTAGCCACACAAGACAACCAATCCGAAAGATGGAGACTTGGTGTTCAAGATGCAAATCCAAGGACCATATCTCCACTGAATGTCCACAATGTACCTACTGCAAGGCCTTTGGTCACCTATGGAATAATTGTGGCATCAAAATTCACCATTTTAAGAAAGGAAAGGATCTGTCAGTGGTTGCCTACACTGAACCAGTGAAGGTAGAACCAGTCAAATTAGCTCAAGAGGAGAGACCGGGTACCATGGGTACTGGTCAAGGACGTGGCAGATACCAACCAGGAATGGGAAGAGGAAGAGGAAGAGGCAACTTCCAGAACAGGAGCATGAATTGCTATACTTGTGGGAAGTATGGTCATTTTGTAGCCCAATGTCCAGATGCACCTGTAACGACTACTACTGAGGCTAAGGCATGAGAGCCAATCCCAGTCAGGGTGGTTACCAGGAGCAAGGGAGTAGTCATTGAAGAAATCCCAGACATTTCAGCAATACCAGTTTATCCTAACAGCAGCAAGTGGGCTCAACAAAGGGAAGTTTGGAAGGCTAAAGGTAAAGAAAAGGTGGTGGATGAATGGCAAGAGCAGCGGGAAAGTTCCGAAGCTAGAGTCATTCAGAGATCAATCAGTACTGGCCATGACAGAGACCGTGCTGGCTATGGTACATGGACTAGCTGATGAAATGGGAGTGGATGGAAAGAGTAGAAGCACTGCAAAAGAAGAATGGCAGTGTGAAGATACCAATTCTTCCAGATCTGATAATCAGTCTGACCAAGAGAGAGAAGAAATTCATGTGAAAATTTGTGATAGAATCCAAAAGCTGACTGTAGAGTTGGAGGATATAAGAAAGACCTTGCCTGAAGTAGCCAACTTTATCAGACAGCACATGAAGACTGAGGCAGAGGCCAGAACAGTGGACCTGACGGCTGTCCGGGATGATGAAGTTCCACTTATCCAGGTAGACTACAAGGTCAGGAAGTAGTGGGAACCTCTTTCAAGCGTTATCCTAGATGGAGGGGTAGGAGTCAACATAATGGGAGCCCATCTTCAGCAAAGAATGGGTATCACTAATATGAAACCAACACCATTCAAAGTAAGAATGGCAGATCATAGAGTCGTACAGGTGACGGGTATGATTGAAAACATGCAGATAAGAGTTGGGAGGGAGAAATTCAAAACCAGTTTCCTAGTCCTAGATGTGCAGGGAGCATATGGAATGCTACTAGGGTGCCCATGGTTAAGAACAACACATGTTGTTCATGACTATGCAAACCAAACTTTGACCATAGAAGGGGCCAGTGGCAGAATCCAAATCCAGACCAACAATACCAGGAGCTGGAAAAAGGAACTGAGGCCGAAGGAGTTGTGTCAAAAGTAGAGAGCCAAGAAAATCGAGCTAATGCTAGCGGCTATGAACATATTCCCTTTGGCAGAAATCAACTTGAATGCAGTCTTGCTAAACAAAGAGCAGGCTGACAAGCAGAAGAGACAATTCCCTGATTAATTTATCGAAGTCAATGCAAGGTAAAGAACAGTTCAGCTAACTGGGAGTATGGAGGAACCAGCTGATACTGGTATAATAGAGGAACCAGTATGTTCTGAAGAATACCCACTCGATCAGAATAATGATTCAGAAATGAATGAACCATCCTGGGACTACGCTGAAGAATCGACCAAACGAAAAGGAGGCGGACCAAACTGGTTGCTTCCAGACGATCAGGAAGTAGAAGAGTGGAACCTGGGATCAGAGGAAAATCCCAGAATGATCAAGGTTAACAAGCACCTCAACTCGACAATGAAGGAAAAAGCACGGAAAATGTTTCAGAACTATAAAGATGTGTTTGCCTGGGAACATACAGATTTGAAGGGAGTAGATCCTGAAGTCTGTCAGCACCGAATACCACTGAACCGGATGCTAGGCCAGTAAGATTACAAAGATATCGGATGAACCCCAACTATGCTAAGAAGGTCAAGGAGGAAATTGATAATCTTCTCAAGGCCGGGTTCATTACGGAAGTGGCAAGCAGTGATTGGTTATTTCCCATAGTTGTCGTTCCCAAAAAGAATGGGAAATTGAGAGTTTGTGTCGACTATAGGAAACTAAATGCCTAGACCATTAAGGATCCATTTCCCTTACCTTTTACGGATATGTTGCTTGATGAGATTGCAGGATATGAGATGAATAGCTTCATGGATGGTTATAGCGGCTATAACAAGTTACAGATCGCTCCTGAAGATAGAGCTAAGACCACTTTCATCACTGAGTGGGGAGCTTTCATGTATCTGGTGATGCCTTTTGGCCTGTGCAATGCACTAGCTACTTTTCAGCGGTGTATGATGGAGATGTTTAATGAATTTCTTCATCGGTTCCTCGCCATTTTTATGGATGACTTCACTGTCTATTCAGATGAGGACCAACACCTTCTATTCCTAGAGATGGTTTTTAAACGCTGTCAGGAGAAGAGGATTTGTTTTAATCCATTCAAATCTATTTTTCTAGTATGGAAGGGACAGCTACTGGGACATATGGTTTCCCGCAATGGAATAGAGATGGCCAATGACAAAATACAGTGTGTCCAACAAGCTAAAGCACCCAGAACTGCTTCAGAGTTGAGTTCTTTCTTGGGTTATGTGAATTTCTATAGAAGATTTGTACACAAGTTTTCTTCTCAAGTAGTACCACTATATGAATTTACACAGAAGACCAGTAAGTTCAACTGGACTGCTGAGTGTGAGGAGAGTTTCCAGAATTTGAAAAAAGCCATTACCAGTAAACCAGTCCTTAGGCAACCGAATTGGGATATTATTTTCCACGTACATGTAGATGCTTCAGGATTGGAAATGGGGGCAATATTAGCTCAGCCAGATGGCAGAACAGACTATCCGTTTAATTTGCTAGTCGCAGATTCAGTCAGGCTGAACAAGTCTATACGACTACTGAGAGAGAAGCTCTCAGAATGGTTTTCAGCGCCACGAAGTTCAGGCATTACTACCTGTTGGGAAAGTTATTTCATTTTTATGTGGATCATCAAGCTCTTCTGTTTCTGATTATCAAAGTCATTATTCAAGGCAGGCTGATAAGATGGATGATGTTCCTTATGGAATTTGAATTCAAAATTTTCCATAAGCCTGGCCGAAACCATTGTGGAGCTAATTTTCTTTCAAGGAGTACGGAAGGATATTCACAATCACCCTAAAGAGATGAGCCAGTGGATGCTGATTTATTTCAGTTAGAGGCAGAAGAATCAGTGGATCCTGACATGATATTTATCAATTCCTTTCCCAAGGTGCCTTTCTAGAAGATTGGAAGCAGAATCAGAAGAAAGCTCTGATCATAAAAAGGCTGAAATTAGCTATCATAGGAGGATTACTTTATTGACTGGGTGTGGATGGTATACTTCGACGATGTGTTCCTATGGAACAAAGAATGCAAGTGATTTCATAAGCGCATAATGGTGAGTCTGGTGGACACTTTTCCAATGAAGTAACCTACAAGAAGATTCTGCAAGCTGGTTTGTGGTGGCAAACACTGATTGCTGATGTCATAAGTTTTTGTAAAACTTGTGACATATGCCAAAGAATGGGCCGACCAACAACTGCAGATATGACTCCCTTAATGCCAATAAAACCACTGGGAGTATTCATGAAATGGGGACTGGATTTTATGGGACCTTTTAAGAAGGTAACTCCCAGGAAGAACAAGTACATAGTGATGCTACTTGTTATGTTACCAAGTGGGTTGAAGCTAAGGCTCTTCTTGACAACACAGCCAAGTCAACTGCAAGGTTTCTGTTTGAGAATATTGTCTGCTGATATGGATGTCCAGTAGAGATTGTGACCGATCAAGGAACACATTTTATCAATGACACTATGGAAATCCTATTAGATATGCTTTCAATCAAGCATTGGAAACCTACTCCTTATTATCCCAGATGCAATGGACAAGCTGAAAGTAACAATAAGACAATAAAGACTATTCTCACTAAGGTGGTGCAAAAGAAACCAGACCAGTGGGATTTGAAACTTCAGATTGCTCTATGGGCTTATAGGATAGCTTATAAAGTAACTACTAGAATGGCACCATTCAGAATGGTGTATGGTACTGAAGTTGTGGTTCCTATGTAGTTTGTAATCCCTAGTCTAAGAATGGCTGTGAAGTATGGATTAGACTTCAACCATAATCTTAAGAAGAGGCTGGATGAACTGATGCAATTGGATGAATTCAGGAAAAGGGCTATATTGGAACAAGAAATTGTTCAACAACAAAGAAAGCACTGGCATGATCGCCGAATTAAAGTTTGAGAATTCCAAAAAGGAGATTTAGTGCTTCTATATCAGTCTAGACTGGGTCCAAAGAAGCCGAACTTGAAAATTGCCTGGGCAGGACCTTTTGAGGTAGACTGGGTCTTCTCCAATGGCACATTCAGACTCAAAGATTTATCGGGGTTGATGTTGCCAGGAGTATATAATGGAGCAAAGATCAAGCTTTATTATTCAAAGACCAGAGAAACTGAGCCTTCCTGTTATCCCATATAGTAAAATTCAACGTTATGTATTTACTGATCAAGCAATGACTCCACTACAACTCTGGGATCTTCGAGTTGTATTGCAAGCCACAAGGATTGCTTTTGATGCAGACATCATCAAGAAAGTTCTCGATTCCTTCGACGCTGAGAATGGCAGTGCCATGGTAAATGGAAGGAAGGTGTCAGTAACAGCAGAAGCCATAGAATTTGCATTCCGAATGCCCAATGAGCCCAAACCTTCTGTGGCAAATGCGCAGCAAATAAGTATCGCTCTAAAGGAAGATGAAACGGCTAGATGGAAGCGCAAGGCAAGTGCTCAAGGAGTTCCAGTAGTCGGAGTGGAAGCCTCCATTGCTTACAGGTTTGTGGCTGAGGCAGTAAGTCTTAAGAACAACCCAACGTATGTGTCAGAAAAATTGTTTGCTATGATGTTGGCCAAGATACTAGATCCACAAGTCCATATCAAACTTTGTCAAATTCTCTCGCATAATGTACTCCAACAGACTACTAAGCTAAAATCTCAAACTGTTTTCAAAGCCTGGTATGTTTGGCAATTCCTGTATTGGGCTACTGCTGCAGATGTTAAGGAGCAGGTAAAGAAGGCTTGGAGTGAGAAGCCAATTTCTGAACCAAAGAACATTGAACTGTCGTCAGACGACGAGGAAACAGACAGTCAAACCATTTCAGCCGACCTGAAAAGGAAAGCAACTACAGAAAAGCTGGCAGTTCAAAGAAGCAAAAAATTACACTGACAAAAAGCAGTGAATTTTTGAAGTAGATAAAAATCCAGGTCAAGGCAGTAACCACTGAGAAAGCTGTAGTGAGTCAGACTGAGAAGACTGTGCCTGACCAATCAGTTGTAAAGAATAAAATTGCTATTGGGTTTGGGAAAGATCATGGCAAGCCAGTCATGGTGGAGTAGATAGCAGACCAGTCAGGGGACAAAGGCAAGAGTCAACTGGACAAAGAGAAAGGTCCAGCGTTCTCGACTTTGCCTGGTGGAGTTCCTACAAATACTGGAAACCTTTTGCCAACTGGTAAAACAGGATAAGCTGCAGCAAATGTAGACTCAGCCATTGAAAGGGCATCTTCTGCTCAGCAAAGCTGATTATGCAACTCTACCCTATGTGGCTCCAGTGGCAATATATGAGCCTATTGATTCTGATCCAATCACAGTCAAAGATAGATGTTCAGTCCTTATACAGTCTTCTTGGAATACCATTGTCAGTTGTATGGGACAACTGATGGAGGCTGTTGGATCAAAAGAAGAAGTCAAAAAGCTCAAAGCTGACTTGGCATAAGCACAACATTAGATTGAAACGCTCCAGAAAGCCGAGGAAGTGCAGAACATACAACACAGGGTACTAATGAGTTGCTAAACAAAAAGATAGCTAAGGCTGAATCTGAAATCATGATCATCAAGAGTCAAAGGAATGAAGCACTGAGAGCTGCTGAGCGAGCTGAAACAATGCTCAGAATAAAGCGGGCGGAATTCAAAAAACTGCTACTGCACCATACAACTCTAAAGGCTTCTCTAACTGAAAGATACATCTACAATAGCTTGTCTGAAATTTTAAACCCATCAGGCAATGCTGTTTTCAATTTAGAGAATTTA
Organism: Adiantum capillus-veneris; assembly: GCF_014529385.1. Lineage (NCBI taxonomy): Eukaryota > Viridiplantae > Streptophyta > Polypodiopsida > Polypodiales > Pteridaceae > Adiantum > Adiantum capillus-veneris. The sequence continues at coordinate 6,813,556 of NC_140935.1, read as the reverse complement.
AAGTCTTTGATGGAAAGTATGCAGAGCGATTTACAGGACAAGGTGGGTGAGTTCAATAATTCTCTGATGAACCAAGCTATAATGGATTATATTGAACAACAGACTTCTCCGGATGAGGAAGAAGAAGACGAAGAAGATGAAGCTGATCAGGAGGAGGATGATCAAGAAGCTGGGCATACAAAGGATGATGATGATGCCCCACCACCATCTCCACCTCCAGGACCTGGTAGTGGTGGGACAGGGCCAAATGAAGGAGGCCAGTCATAGCCAGACCAGCCAGACTAGAATGAGGGCCAACAGGAAGGACAGGACAAAGAGCACCAGTCGGGTAATCAGCAGACTAAAGAGCAGCAGCCCAGTCCCACTGGGAATCATCCAAATGATCAGTCCCGTCTCAACAGAGATGCTAAAGGGAAAATTAAAGTACAGGATGAGGGATCAGTTGCTGATCATCAGTATTCACTGCAGCTCATTACCCTGAATAGGCAACTGAGACATCAGCAGGCCTCCATCACCAGACAGTATATGGAGAATGATGATCTCTGGATTGACTTGGAAAGATTTCAAAGACTATATGTGGGAGCCAGGGAAATGGTAGAACATTGGAAATCAACAGCTTTCCATGATAAAGAAGCTTGTCGACTACCTGCGCATCCCAGTACAGTCCAATTGTTGGAACGAGTTCCTGAATGGATAATGCTGATGAGAGAGTGGCAAACCCGCACTGGCAAAGGCAGTCTACTGCAGATTGTTGCTCCCTAGCTCTGGAACTGGAACTTCTGCTGGGTAACAAACCAACTTACCGTTGTATGAAGGATGTTAGGGTACAACTCAAGGAAGTTTTGGTGCAAATGCAAACTACCAGAGGTGTTTTGGATCAGAGAATCAAAGCCATTCTTGAGGACCAGACAGCCACTAGCAGAGGACCTCAGACACGAATGTCATTCGGAGCACAGGAAATTGCTCTCCAAACACTATTCCAGCTAGTGAGAATCACCAGAAAGATGATGCATCAGGAGACCTACGTTGTTCTCAATTTCTTAGAATTTGTGCATGATTCTCCAGTTCTCTTGTATGCTATTCCAGCAAGAGAAACCGAGCTGCCAAGATTATTTCTAGCGCTGTATCCTCAACATCAAGAACCAGTTGATCGTCTCACATACTTCAAAATTACTTATGAGCTTCAGGATTGGTATGAGCGGTCAACTGTGGAATAGAAGACTTGGTAGACGTTGCTCAATGATGCTCTCCAAATCAATGAAATTCAGGCAATGAAAGAGGAGCTGCATAGGATCCAGCTGTGTATGGGCCAGTGGAAGATTCAAGTCAGAGGATTGACCAGGATTACTAATCAGTTGCTACAACTTACGGTTGAATCTTCCAAATTACCAGAAAAAGACATTGCAGCAAAGCCGGGTCTAGCACCACAGTACAGGGAGATGGCTAAGATTCTTTTTGAAGCTCGAGTCAAAAATAATCAGCCTCTTCCAGAAGGATGGATCCATACTGCTTCACATTGTCATAAGCTGGCCAGAACCAGACTGAGTAAGGGCATCCGTACACTCTATGATCCTGACACCAAAACCTATCATTCTCTCACGCCTTATGAAGAAGAGATGACCACCGCCCGACGGGATCAACTTGAGTAGGAGACCATTTACCGACTGATTCAGAAGGAGAATGATGGTACTGGGACTTCTCAGGCATCGTCCCAGTCAAAAGGAAAAGGCAAACGGAAGACGGTCCAATGGAAGGGTACTGGGTAGTTCCATCTCATAATTCAGTGGGTGACTTTTCTTCCCAGCAGGCAGGGAGAGAGGACAGCTCCACCTTGGCCTTTTCTGCTGCCTCTCGCAATCCCTGGTCCTTCTTGAACTCCTACTCGTAATCTTTGAATGGCCAGTCTATCAGTGGTCAAGCCGACATCTCAACACCAGAACCAGACGATGGATTTTTCAGTCTCACATCAAATTTAGACAAGGAAAATTTTTTTCCAGAAATTTTGGACTCTTGCCAAAATTCAAGAAAGAAGGGAAGGATGTAGACAGCTGGAAGTCACTATGTGGGAACTTCTTCTTAGAAGATGGGCAGCGAACTACTTAGTAATTACTATGGTAATTACTACAGTAAACCTGAAGTGTATAAATAGGGCCCATTACATTGTTATCGGGTTGGCAATTGTTATCACTTGGGTTAGCGCTTTGGCCATAATTGTACTTGAGAATCATTGGCAGTATTGTTGGCTGTACTTTCTCTCTCTAATCATATTCGCTATAATCTTGATCTGTAATTCCAATCATTGCATATATTTCAGTTATACTTACTTCTCGTCCAGTCTTCTGAATCTAAATCTGAATCTGAACCTTATTCCGATACTTAAGTCTGATTCTTATTTCAGTATCCACATTCCAGTTTAGTCTCTGATTTTTGTTCAGTCTACTGTCTGAAATCTTCCCATACTAGTAGCTGAAATCTTTCAACACTGGAATTAGCTGTCTCAAGAGATCAGCTCCAATTCCAAGATCTTGCAACTTTTCCTTCAGGGACACCCTTTTCTTGGCCTTCTTGGTGGCAGCTTGCATTGCTCCTGTTAGGGGAATACAATGCCAAAGTTAGTAACTTCTATAAATTCTGCTCTGAAATGTCCTTGAGTCTGAATGGCTGACAAATTGAGTCCAATTTGCTTCAAATCAATTTTGGAACATGGATAGATGCATCAAAACATGTAAAGATCAAAATCATAAAGTTCAAGCAAAAATTTGCACAAATATAAATAATCACGATTATTTACAGCCGGGGTTTTTTTCCAACTTTTTGCATTTTTGACATGATAGGCTTGAAACATATAGCAATTAGGTGCTCTGAGTGAAGTATGGGCTCATTTGAGTGCACAGGGTGGAAATGGTGCTAGATTTAGGCTTTCAGTCTCTGAAACAATAGATATAAAGGGATTTTGAGATTTTGAGATCCAAACTTGCTCAAATTTGGTCAGTGGGCTTTGGAACATCATGTGATTTGGTCCCATAAGGTCAAAGTTGCAATTTCCCCCCATTTTGGCAAGAAAGTAAATAATCGCGATTATTGACTTTTTCATCGAAATGCAGATTTCTTGATGCAGCTTGGCTCTAGGCATGATGTAGACCCTGTGTATGAGATTTGGGGTGATTTGGATAAAAAAATGTGACAGATAACTCAAAAATTGGATTGGAAAGACTTCTTTGTGCTTTTGACAATTTTTGAAGTTTTTCTTGATCATTTTGGCTCATACTTGAAATGTGGCATGTAATAGGTGTGTACAAGTGATAGGTGACGTGAAGGTACCATTTTCAAGACAAAATAGTACAAAAGTAAATAATCGTGATTATTTACAACATTTACTTTTTTGCTAAACTTGACAATTTTTGACCTAAACATATTCAATACACCTAAAACAAGTCATAAATTGAATTTGGTAAAGTTTTGTCATGTCGGCATCACTTTGTGCTTTGTCGACTCTGAAATCACCGATTTTTGTGACTACATGGCTTGTGGAGTTGGTTAGTCACTTTTGAGGCTATGGACTTGTCCGCTACATAGTCCTGAAGCTACCCATCCAATTTTGGCCCATTTGGAGTCAGTTTGACTTCGCCTGTCAAATTTGATGCTTTGTAGCGTTCGAGCTATTTTTTGCTTTTAGAAAGCTTGCCTTGACTGTTTTCATGCAACCATTCATGTACATTGTGTATAGACCCAGTCCATAAGCTGACTGTGGAGTCAGAATCCAATTCTGGCATCTGGTAAAAAGCTAGCTTTTCTACTTGGGACCCCCCTCGACCCTTGTCAAATGGTCATCTGGTGATATATAAGTGCTCTATTATATAGGGGCATGCTACATTTCAAGTCTCGTCCAATTTGGTTGAGCTGACAGGCCGCTATGGTCAATTTTTGGTCGTAGGACTTCATGCACTGCTCGGTTTCTAGGGTTTATTTCCTTGAGCTTAGTTGCTACCGGCCATATAGAAGTGATCATTGATAAGCATAGAACTTACCCCTTATGTCTTGTGTGAGACGACGCTGTAAACGGGCGACTGTGGACTCCGAAAATCGCACGCGAAGAAGGTCAAAAGCTCTCTTCTCCGAGGGCGACTAGTGGAGATGAAGTGATTTTGGGCTACGTTGGATATCTATACTTGAACTTCCCAAACTATTTTTACCCAAATTCCCCTGTTAGTCCTACTAGGCCATGAAATCTATGTTATACTCAAAAATTTCCTCAATCGGATTCCGGTAACTCATTCTGTAAGAATTTGCAAAAGTAAGCCTTGACAACCTAATTTAGGCTTCTTGCTATTGATTTTTTTTGTACCTGTCTATCTTGTCCTTCTAATCATCAGCGTACCTTTAGTTTCTCCATTGGAGCTCATTTGTCATTTCTTATTAATTTTTGACCTATTTATTGAAAAAATCAAAGAAAATAACAAAATGCGGTAGAAAAGCAAAGTGAAAATCCAATAATTCAAAAAATCCATTGAAAAATATAGCTTTATTGTTTTTTGGTGGATTTATCTATTTTTAAGTCCCAATATCAAGAAAAATGAAAAAAAAAACCAAAAAAAGGCTAATTTTTGATGATTTTTTGATAATATATACACTATTTACACTCATCGGGGGAGAGGCTATCAGTTAAATTTTCCCTATCGATGATTTGTAAGGGAATTATTAGGTAATTTTACAAAAAAACACACGTTAACATCAAAAGTTTTCCTCCCTCTTCAAACATTGCCCTTAATTACTTAGTTCCCTTCCACCCCTCCTAGATGGCGTACTCAAGACGACTGTATGCATGGGTTGAACAATTGTGTCTATGCATAGCCTTGGTTGGCTCTACCATGCTTTGAAGGTCAATGCATTTCAAACCATTATGTTGTGCAAGAGTTGGGTCTTGAGTAATTAACTCAAGGGTTTCTGATGTCGAGGTTTTCTTTTGTTGTCTCCCAAAGAGCAAATCTTGTATCTTGTGTGCTCGTTGCTTGATTGTACCATCAGGATGATTTGGCATGCTAATTTTTTGAGCGGTTGGTATCAATAATGATGGTTGTCGAGCTTTTACCCGCCATTGGTATCTTGGTTTGCTTTGGTCCGAATGTTGGGTTTGAGTCTTTTGAGACTTAACTCTCCATTGCTTGATCAGTTTTACACTTCGCGGAGAAGATAAGTGCTTCTTTTTCTTCCAAATCCATTTTGTTTTAGGTTCCCTACTCGAAGATGCTCCTCTTTGTGTTTTGAACCTTGGAACCGTCTTTGGTACTGTAGATGATGTTTTGGGCATCCAAATTTAAATCGGCTTGTCCTTAAGCTGTGCGTTTGGTAGCCAAATTTTCCCGATTCTTTGCTACTTGTAGCATTTGCTCATCTATAGGTGGAGAAGATTGATTTCTTTGTGGTTTTCTCTACTGGTAACCTCCTTTCCATTCCTCCTTGCTTGGTGCAATTGGAACAATGAGTTGTCCGCCTTTAGGTAATAGCTTGAGTTGAATGGTATCCCAATCCGGTACTGCCTTGTACGTTCGCATCCATGAAATTCCAAGAATCATTGTTTCATTCATGTGTTCATTTGGTAAGCATACAAACTGATGAGGACATGAACATCCATGTACTATCACATTTAAGTTGACTACTCCCAATGTCGGTGTTGGGTTCTTGTTGCATCCTTTAATAGTCGATATTCTTGCTATCAAAGACTGACTTGTTGCTTTCTTCTACGTGGAATAACTGACTGCATTTACTTGAGCTCCTATACCAACCAATGCATTTGTGCATTGTTCAGCTGTACTTTGATGCGAAGGTCCATTCCATCTTACCATTCATCATTTGTTGATACTGCATCTTTCTGTAATTCCCATAGTCGGTCATCTAGTTCTAGAGTGTTGATGGGAATAGGCATTTGTTGCTTTTTTAGAGCAGCTTTCCTTTTGAGTACTCGAAGTCAAGCTTCCTCTTGGGATTCATGAATAACCTGCTATCGTTTTATCTTTCTTTGATTAACTACATGCATCTTTTCTAGCAATTCATTGGTTAGTGGCAAATTGTACTTCTTTAAACGGTATCCACTAATCCAATTAGTGGATGCCGTTTAATTAGCCAATTAAACTAGATGGTGAACCAATTAGCCATTGGTTCACCATCTAGGGTGGACAACTTAACTGCTCCACTTGGAGATACATCTTCAATGATAAACGATCCGTTTTCCTTTTTCTTAAACTTGGGAATGTGTTGCTTAAGGGGTTAGACTAAAACTAAGTCCCCTTTTTTGAAGATTTTTGTAACTAGATGGGAATCAAAAGACTGTTTTTGTTTTCACTTTTGTGCATAAATGTGAGCTACAGTAGTTAGCTTTTGATCATCAAGATTTTCTAAATCTTCAAGCCTCTCTGACAATTCATGTCCAGTCCACTCGAGATTCTTAGCTACCCTTAGTGTCGGTAATAGAAATTCTATCGACACAATGGCATCAAGACCATAAACAAGGTTAAAGGATGTAGCATTTAAAGCTTTCTTGAATGAAACTCTATAAGCCCATAGAGCAGCATGGAGATTCATTTCCCAATCTGTCTGTCCTAAACTAATCATTTTAGTCAATATTGAGCTAAGAATTTTATTCGTATACTCAGCTTGTCCATTTGCTTGTGGGTGATAGGGAGCTGATTTGTTATGGATGACCATAAATTCATTAAGCAAATACTCAACTACCTCATTGAAGAAATGAGTTCCCCTATCACTAAAAATTTCTATTGGTAGTCCATATCTTGTGAACACATACTCATATAAGAATGCAGGTGTGGTTCTGGCATCATTCTTTTGAGTTGCTTTAGCCTCGGCACACTTGATCAAATAGTCCATAGCTACAATGATATATTGAGTTTGGGTTCTATAAACATGTGGCTGTATTGGCCCAACAAAGTCTATACACCATTTTGCAAAAGCTCTAGACCCCATCATGGGTCTTAATGGCGTGCTATCTACACAGGTTGACATTTTAGCTTGTTGACATGCATCACACCTTTGAACATATTTTTTGGCATTTTCAAAAAGTGTTGGCCACCATATGCCTGCCATTAAGATTGCTCTTGTGGTGGTTTCACTAGAAAAGTACCTCCAGCTAATCTAGCATGTGATTGTTCTATAATGGAAAAATATTTTCTTTGTTTGCACAAAGATGCAAATGTTGATCTTTACCTCTTTGATACAATTGGTTCCCAAAAAGAGCATAAACTCTTGCATTAGTTTCAATTGCTCTTTGATGGTGTTTACTCATATCCTCATGAAATGTTCAGCCTGATAAGGAAGTAACTAGATAGTTAATCCACTTAGGAACAAGTGATATTTGGAACAATGTTACATGAGGTATGGGTGCTTGTTTTGACATTGAGGACAATTTTTCACAAATGAGTGAACATCACTCCTCATAGTTGGCCAAAATACTCCAAGTCTCAAGATCCGTTGCATAGTTTGGTCTTCCGCAAAGTGAAGTCCTACTATGGTAATATGTGCTTGACTTAGGTATTGGGTTTTCTCCTTAGGATTAATGCATAAACGGAATATTCCATATCAATTTCTTTTGTACAACCTTCTAGCTAGTAATTGATACATAGCCAATTGCTCAATTAATTCGATTGTAATAGGAAGTGGTATTGGAAAATCCACTTGAGCTATGGTCATCAATGATACCATGTTTTTCGATCATCTAGGTATCATTTCCACGGAGAACAGATATGCATCTGGTAGATCATCGTCTACCCCCTTATGTGGTTCTCCTGAAACAATCCTTGAAAAATGATATACTCTTTGATGAGTGGTGCCCTTTTTCACAACTACAATGAAATCAAATTCCAAAAGAATGAGGAACCATCTCACTATTCTTCCTGTGTTGCATGGCTTGTTGACCAAGTACAATAAGGCTTGGTGGTCCACAAAGAACACAAATTTGTTTACTAAAGGTAATGTCTATACTTTTTTACGGCATAGATCGTTCCTAATCCTTCCCTTTTGGTGGTTGTATAGTTTTTCTCTGCCATATTCAATTGTTTGCTAGCATAAGAAATAAGAGAATCAATTTTTTCGTCTCCTGGTTGAGCTAGTATACATCCAATGGAAAAATTGGACGCATCTATATGTATGTGGTATATCTTATTACAATCTAGTGCTTTCAATATTGGAGTTGAAGCGAGAGCTTGCTTAAGCTTCATGAGAGATTCTTCACACTCATCAGTCCATCCAAAGGGTGTAATCAAGCTATACATGGGTTTTGCAATTATAGCATACATGTAAATGAATCTTCTGTAATATCCACAATATCCCATGAAAGCTTGAACCCCTTTAACTGTTGTCGGTATAGGCAAATTAGCAATAACATGAATTTTATCCATATCAGTAGCTATGCCATTTTTAGACACTATATGTCCAATAATTTTTCCTTGTCTGCCCATGAATGTGAACTTTTCAGGATTTAAGTAAATCTTATAAAGTCTACATTTTTTGAATACCTTTTTGAGGTATTCAAAATGATCAGCCTGGATGGATGAATGTACACATAAATCATCCATACACTTCCAAGAAATTCCAAAGGTATTCTTTAAAATCATGTCTCATTAATCTTTGAAAGGCATAACCCGATAGGCAAACATACCCCATTCAGTTGCAAAGGCAGTTTTATGTTGATCTTTGGGATCAACCAAACCAAAGATCAACCAAAAGAATGTTGATCTTTGGGATCAACCAAAAGTTGATTGTATCCCGAAAAGCCATCTAAAAAGATGTAAGGTTCTTTTCCTGCAACTTTTCTAAAACATGATCAGTGACTGGAAGAGGAAAGTTGTCTCTAATGGTAGCTGCATTCACTTTCTTGAGATTGACACACACTCTTAATTTTTCATTTTTTTTGGGTACTACCACAATTGGAGACACCCAATCTGTGTGTTAAATTTCATAAATGAATTTGACTTTCTTTAGCTTTTCAATCTCTTCTTTGATCTTCCTGGCAAATGTCTCAGTATAAGTGTATGGCCTTTGTCTGCTTGGTTTTGCATCATCTCTCATAGGTATGGTATGTTGACAGATTTTCGGATCAACACCCTTGAGATTCTTATAAGACCAAGCAAAGATATCTCGGTATTATTTCAGTAAGCTTAACAAAATCTCTTCTTCTTTGTCTGTCAGGTCATTTGCAATGTAGGCAGGTCTAGGCTCTTCTCCTGGTTCGGCCAGATCTATCTTTTTTGCGTTTTTAGATCCTTTGTAGGATTTACACTATTTTTGTAGTTACTTGACAGGTTGTTCGACTATGATTTTTTTATCTTGGAGAGTATATTTTTCGTAATGGGATGGAACACTCATTACATATTTACCTTCCTCCTCAGTGGTTTCCATTTCAGATGTATATATCTCCTTTCGAGCTTTTTTCAACTCTTGATATTTCTTTTTTGTTCAACTCATATCATGGTTGAATCCTTGTCCTGGTATTAGGTTTTGCTTGAGTTTCCTTTCTTGTTTTTCTCAATGCTTTTGATATTTCTTGCTTTTTGTTTAAAGGATATCTACCAATGATTTTGTCCTTGACACAATCATGGGTGTCAATCTGCTTAAAAAATTATGTTCTACTGGAGACTGATGGCATAGGTCTAGCTTTCAAGTTTTTCGTGTCTCTTTTTCTTCTATACCATTTCTATCTTCTCGGTTTGTGGTTTGGAAAGTCAAAAAAATTTCCTCCCCTCCTTTCACGAGTAGTTTAGCTCTCACATGTTCTTTTTTTGACCCTGAATCATCTGAGGTAGCTGAATGTTCTTCTAACTCATCTGTTGCATCATAGTAGAGGTCTGAAAAAACTTGTTGATCTTTCATCAAGTCCTTGGATTTTTGAATTTTTTCTTCAATGCAAAGGGTTGAAATCATTTGTATGGAAATTATGTCATAGCCGTCCTCATTGCAAAGTTGAGAAGGCATAGACATATTTACACATACATCCATTGTTGCTAAAATTTGAGTCCACTAATATGGCTCAAACAAATGCTCTGGAAAGGGTTCAGGTACATAGGCTTCATCTGTGCAATCCCTTTCTAAGATACATTCTTCTCGTTTTAAGCTCCCGTTTTCTGAGGCTCCGCACATCCAAATAGGTGTCTTTGTTCAACCAAGATGGAAGCTTAGTTTCACCCGAAGAGACTGAATCAAATTCTTGAATGGACGTTTTCATGACATCTCTATAAGTGTGATCTTTTAGATTAACCCTTGTTATTGATCCCACTTGCTTCAAGTACAAATAATTATTCCACAATCGTGGATAAGCTGTACTTGTTGCATGAAAGGTCTTCCCAAGATGATTTCGTAATTTTCTTTCCAAAGTCTACTATGGCAAAAGTGTGTTGATATTCAATCCCATAGGAATTAACTATCAATTTTTCAATCAGTCCTAAGGGTCTTTCAATGTTTCCATCAGCCAATTGCAATTTCATTTGAGTTTGTCTAATGGTTGGTTGTCCCCATGATTCCCATACTACTGCTTTCATGGCTATGGCTATGCCTGCCCCACTATCCAGTATTGCTATGGTTTCTATATCATTATATCGCATTGAAAGAGTTGTGTTTTCTTCTTCCCCTTTATAGGATTCTCCGAATTTGTTCATTGGAACAGATCGAATCTCTTTGTTATCCAATTCGTGTTTCAATTTTTCTAATTTTTTTGCGATTAGCCCTGTTATCCCCACCTTTCTAGAGTTTTTTGTAGATCATTCCATAAATATGGTCTGATTTTTAACAATTCTTCTAAAGTAAGAGTGCGTTGATTGGGTGTAGACATGATTGAATGGATGTTGTCTAATTCTAGGGTCTGTTCCGCTCTCTTTATCTGAGTGGTTCTACACACTATGGATTCATCTTCATTATCTTCCAAATAAGAGGGTAATGTTTTTAAAGTCAATGGTTTAGACATTCCTAAAGCTTCAAAACCGCAATCCCCATACAAGGATTGTATATCCATGTCCATATCAGGAGGTAGATTGTCTAACCAAACTTCCTCTATAGGAGCTGACTTCAGAGTTAGGCTCCCATCATTAACCTCTCTAACTTTTTCCCATAAGTGTCCTGGCCAGTCTTCTTCTACAAATGGAATTCCGTCTAAGGCATCTTCGCTGTCCGACACTATAATTTCTGGCTCTTTTGTTTCCAAGTGGGGTTCTACCACCACTTTGGGTTTTTCTTTACTAATTTCTACCACAAGCTCTTCAGGTTTTGCCATACTCTCGAGCTTGGGTTTTTGTTTTTCCAGCATCTCTTGAGTAATTCTTACCAAATTTTGATAAGCTTCAAGCTTAGCTGCTTCCATGTCTGGAGAAGGATAGTTTTTCCATTTGTTTTCCATGTTTTGGCCTGCTTTAAGTCCCGCTTGGTAAGCTTCCAAGGCTGTTTTGATTGGCTCAAAAATTTTGTCCACAAAAATTGATCCTCCAGATTTCACGGTGGTTTCCTTGATTTCACTTCCAGTTTCTTTCACTTTTTCCTGGAATAGTTTCTTGGCTTTCTCCTCGATTTCAGCCCTTTGTTTCTGTTTTCTCATCTCATACGTTTTGCTTCTGCTTCTCTTGGTCATTTGAGAGAAAATTTTAGTATTCTCCGAATCATCAGAGGAGTTATGTTTCTTTTTCTTAGCCTGAGCTCTGGTGATTACCTTGATCGGAACAATACATTCACTCTTCGATGAGCTACTAGGTATCACTTGCACTACGTTCACTACTATTTTACCCTTGTTTAAAGGATTTTTTGGACAATCTTTAGGGAAGTGTCCTCCCTTTTTGCAATGTTGTATGCAATAAGCTTCAACTGGCTTAAGGTTGTTGTCAGGCTCTGGGCATTCATTTTTCTAATGATCATTTGCACCACAGTTATGATAGTTTCTAGTTCTTGGATCAATCATGGGTCTTACCATCGGAGGTCTAACACCTTGATTAGCTACATAGTACATCGGTGCAATCTCTGGTGTAGTATAACTCACAGGTTCTTCCATTGGTGGTGGATGTGAATTATACCAATATTCTTCTACCATTGTTGTAGATGGATTAGGGTCAGCATAGGGTGTAATAGGAACTAGTGCTTGTTCATCTATGACTCCCTCTAAATGCATATACTTTACAGGCACTGCATTATGTCCAGGATATGGAGTTTGTTGACCCAACATAGGCTAAGGTCTTTCCATACCCATCGGTGGTCTTTGAGCTGGGGCCATATTAGGCTGATATCTGTACATGGGTTGTCCTTGTGGTCCCTCTAGAAACATACTATTCTTTCTTTTGTAGATATCTCTATCTCTGAGCATCTTGCTATGTATTGCTTCATTCTAGTTGCACAATCCCTAACAGACTCACCTTGTTTGTATTTGAATCTATAGATTTGAGCTACCATATTATGTTTGGTCCCTGTTTTGGAACAAGCAGCTACAAGTCCTTAAGCTAATGTATTTAAGTCCATGATTGACCTTGGTGGAATGTTTTGAAACCATGTTAGTGCTTTTCCTTCTAATGTCATTCCAAATCCCTCGAATTGAGTATGCAAATAAAATATGCATTCTGCTCTTAGCACTTGCTTAAAGCTTGCTAAGTGGTCATATGGATCCCCATATCCACTGCATTTTTGACCCATTTTTTAAAATCAGTTGGTCTGACATGTCTATTTGGTTCAACTCCCGGTCTCCTGGCAGTTGGTCCTATTTCGAGTCCTTCAAACTAGTCTATTGGAAATAGTGACTCATGTAGCCCTGGGTTGGCCTTAGTGTCACCCAGTTTTCTTCGTGATGAGGCGGTTTCTGGTTTTTTAATATTACTCTCAAAATATCTCTTGTGGAGTTCATCTCATGGAATAGTTTCTGGTCCTTGGCCCAATATCCAATCCCTTATGAAGTACCCTTGGTATTTGGTTTGTTCCACCTCCTCCGGAGTCATCATAACAAAGTTATTGTTATAACAATCTGAGGTCACCGTCTTCTCCATCTTCATCACCTTCCTCCTCTTCCGATGAAAGTAGCAATTTTCCCCCCAAAGAACCCAAGAGGAGAGGCCATCAAAAATCCTATGCTGATTGGAAAAGGTCCAACAAGATCAAGAAGTTCAAGGAGGGAGGAAAGAACATCTCTTTTCTTACTTATGATGACACCTTTGGTGTCACACACCAAGTCTTAGCCTTTATCCAACAATTTGAAGCGGCCTTTGGAGATGAGGGCTTCATGGAGTCCTCCAAGCTACGAGATATAACTATGCATTTTCAAAGGTCTGCCAAGAAATCATAGGCTAGCGTACAAGCTAACGACAAAGCTCCAAAAACATGGAAAACCCTAAGAGCTTCCATAATGAAGTAGTTTCTTGCAGGCAATGCCAAAGATAAAGTTCTCACCAAACGGGGAAGCTTGAAGCTGTCTCCCTACAAGTCTTTCTACAACTACAAAAAGATAGACTTTGTAGAAAAAAACCACAATTTTGTGATGGGCTTTTTGAAGGTATGGCTGAGTATGTCAACTCTGAATGGCCTAGGACCATCTCTGTGGTCATACACCATATTGTGGTCGCCTTGCAAATCAATTTCCAACAAGGGGCTAAGAGGAATTCTAAGCCCATGGAAATTAAAGAGCAAAATGAACCTAAAGGAAGAATAATGCTCAAAATTCTTTGAAAGGCAACTCTAGCAACAACACTAAAGCGAAGGAGAAAGGAGTCTACAAAGGCAAGAATTGACTTTCTCCCGAGGAGCTAGAGCATTATCGCAAGGATGATCGGTGGTTGAAGTGCGGGGATAAAGGACATACCTATCGTGATTGCCCCCAAAAAAATGTATGCAATGAGCTACCTAGATCCTCTATGATTATAGGTCCAAAAGAGGATACTCATTGCTAAGTATTTCTCCTTTCCTATGCTTGGGAAAAGGTGCGAGAGCATAATGCCCTTTATTTTGTTTGACCTTGGTGCAACTCACAACTTCATATCCATGGAGTTGGCCACCAAGCTAGGCATACTAGCCCATGAGATGGGAGATGCATTGAAATCCGATGAAGCTTTCAAGGGACTATACGTCTCATTTACTCCCTTAATTGGAAAATTGAGGCTTCATGTCCAAAGCTATGTGGACAAAGAGGATTTATTCATCTCTCCTCTCAAAGATGAATATGTTATCCTTGGGGCCCATGGTTCACTCGCACGGATGCCACTATGAAGTTCCCTGAAAGAAGAATTTATTTCAATTATAGGGAAAAATCCATGTATATAGATGCTAATGAGTCAGGGAACACCATATCCTTGGTAAATACACTTGCTTTTGATAAGTCAATGAAAAGCTCTATTTTTGCATATATGGTTTCTGTTAGAGAATTTGTAAATGATTCTAATGTTTTCACAAGTAGCAATAAAGGGAATCAAGAGGAATTAGAGTTGTCTAATTTTCTTAATGGATCCCTAGTGAGATACCTCCGAAATGAGGGGATGATGACCATGCAATTAAACTCTTTCCAACTAGACTTGAGATGCGCCCACCCCACACTTCAACTCCATAAAGAAGAATCGGTGTCACCAATGTGTCAAAAAGGTGCTTCTTAAGAGCCCAACATTTGATGTTTCCTGCATTACACATTTTCTCAAATTCATAATATTCTCTCTTCCCAGATTCCAAACGACGCATAGCACATTCATGCATGTTGTGATTGGCCAGAACCTCAAGGTACTTAAAGCTCTCAACACCTTCAAGTGTCTCATTATTGTACAAAATGCATGACTTCTCCTTATGGTTGGTTTTTATAAGCATAACCTTTCTTTTGGATTCATTCCTTCGGGGGGTTCACCTCTTAGACATGTAAATTACCACGTGATTTCTTAAAGCTCTCAACACCTTCAAGTGTCTCATTATTGTACAAAATGCATGACTTCTCCTTATGGTTGGTTTTCATAAGCATAACCTTTCTTTTGGATTCATTCCTTCGGGGGGTTCACCTCTTAGACATGTAAGTTACCACGTGAGTTCAAATGAATGGGTTTTTTTATCATCAAAATTGTAAATTTTTAATAGGATTTTATTAATAAAAGTGGTTTATACATTTATTTTAGAGAAAAACCCATAAGTTTTTGAAGAAAAAGTGGTCATTTATTACCTTAAGTATGTAAGTAAATTGGTTTTTTAAATACCCTTTGAACACATATTATATAAATAGTTTTGTTGGAAGAAAGGGGAGAGAACGGTTGCTTAGAATACTTCAACACTTGCTCATATACATCACCATCAACCTGTCAACCTCTTTCCCCAATTTCCAAGCAAGCGCGCGTACACACACACACACACTTGGAATATCTCTCTCTCTCTCTCTCTCTCTCTCTCTCTCTCTCTCTCTCTCTCTCACACACACACACACACACACACACACACACACACACACACACACACACACACACTAAAGCATAGAATTGATAGAGACAAGTTGTAAGAGGGTGTAAGAACATGGAAGAGAAGATGTAGACTTAATTAAGGAGTACACAGCAAACACAAAATAGCTTAAGAGATGGATATGGAAAATTGAGAGCATCTACACAAGAAGGGCCTAAAATCATATCTCTTGTGGAGTTGGTATTTGATATTTTGATTTATTATTGGTGCCAAAATTGGAGGTCACTCTTTTACACTTTAGTTCCACTTTAGTTATGAGTGGTACATACTAGTTATTGCATGACCCTCTTAGGGTGGGTTCTCACTGTCCTATTTACAAAGGATCCATAGTGGCTTATTTCTAAAATACTATGCTAGGCTAAAATAATTGAAAGAATTATTATTTTTCGGTGCCTCCTCATCAACTCCGAGAGTTCCAATCTACAAACCATCATACACTCACTATTAGTGAAATTCAAATAGATAGCACATAATTAACCATTAAGCCAGCTATCCCAATTGCAGTTAACCACATGCAACATGAGGGTGCCCAGTCTCGTAACATCCCTCCCACCAGGGATAGCAACTGTCCTCAGTTTCTCACTAAAGAATCAACTGGACCGTGAGTGATGGAAAGTGTGGAGAAGGTATGGGAAATTGTCGAAAAAAATTCAGGCATCCATTTGGCATCCTCTCAAGGGTGGCATTTGAAGGTCAAAAGATAGCGGTTATAAACCATGCCAATGCGTATTGTGGTGGTTTTGTGATCAACTATTTGTGTAGGGATGAGTTGTTCTTCTTGATCCACAAGTGAAATGGGATCCTCATAAATGTGATATGTAGGTAGGGGTCCTCTGAAAGGTCGTAAAAGACTAATGTGGAAAGCATTGTGAATGTGCCAATGTGAAGGTAGGTCTCGAAAAGAAACATCATTGATCACAACAAAAAATTTGAAAGGACCGTAAAAACCAGGAGCAAGTTTAGCAAAAACATTAGTATCAACACTTTTGATCCTTCATTTTTGAATGTGAAGCATAACATAATCACCTTCTTTGAATTGGTGTGCCTTGTGGTGCTTGTTAGCATGCTTAGTGTAAAGTTCTTGTGAGTTTTTAATGGCAAAATGCACACTTGCATGAATATCATGAAAATTAGCAGTAAAATCATCATCCGGCAGGAACAATATTGGAAAGACGAGAAGCAAGAGTAGGCAAAGAATGACCATATATAATTTAAAATGGAGATTTACCTGTGGTAGTGTGAGTGGTGTTGTTATATGCAAACTGTAGAATATGCAAGTAATCATCCCATTTCTTGGGTTGAGAAGAAACTATGCTTTTAACAAGTCAATGATGGTGCAATTAGTGACTTTGGTTTGACCATTAAACTCAGGATGGAATGCAGAAGTAAAATCAACTATGGTTCCAAGATTTTCAAAAAATATAGTCCAAAAATCACTACAAAATTTGGAATCTTGATCAAATATTATATAGGCAAACCATGATATGGAAAGACAACTTTAAGAATAGAAGTGCAGCTTGATGTGCTGTGATTGTTTTCTTACAAGGAATGAAGTACACTTGTTTGGAAAAACGATTAATGACAGTCCAAATCATATCATGCTTGTGAATAGTGAGTGGAAATCCAATGACAAAATCCATTGAAATATGTTTCCAAAGTTTTATAGGAATAGGGAGAGGGTGTAAAAGTCCCAATTTCTTACATGTTGCTGCTTTCACTTTTTGACAAATTAAACAAGTTGAAACATACTGTGTAGCATCAGTTTTCATAGTAGACCAAAAGAAATCATGACATAAGTTTAAAAAGCAGCAAATCCTCTATGTCCAGCATAGGGTGGTTTGTGTAACTCTTCAATGATCAATGTACTATAAGGTTTAGTTTTACACACTTTCTATTTGAAATAAAGAAAGTTTTCTTGAATAGTGTGTACCAAAAATGTGTGCACAGAGTTCTCGATCATATGCAACCATGTGGTTTTGAAGTCATCATCTTGTGCATAAGTGCTAGGCATTGAATCAAATGAAGTACATGTAATGGTTGATAGATTATTAAGAGATGGTCTTCGACTCAAAGCATCAACTACAACATTCTCCTTACCAGGTTGGTATTGAATGTTGGGTTGAAAACTTTGAATGAAGGCAACCCACTTAATATGTTTATCATCTATTAAGGGTTGAGATAGTAAATACTTAATACTTTGTTGATTAGTTTTGATAATTAAATCAGCACCTATTAAATAGTGTTTCCAAATCTTCAAAGCATGTACAATAGCAGTCAACTCTTTGTCAGATGTACTAAATGCTTCAGATGGTTTATACTTAAGACTTTCAAATGCGAGTAGCTGGTTATCTTGCATAAGGACTGCAACGATACCTTTTCCATTAGCATTAGTGACAATGACAAAGAATGGTCTATCAAAATCAGGCAATTGCAATACTGGTGTATTCATCAAAGCATTCTTGAGTCCATTAAAGGAAATTTCTTGCAAATATAAGGAGAATTTTTCTTTAAAAAGAGAGTGACGTAATGAGATTTGTAAGCAAAGGTACATACAAACTTCCTGTAATAACTGCATAGAGCAATAAAAGAACGAAGTTCATGCAAATTTTTGGGTCTAGGCCATGATTGAATGGCTTCAATTTTCTTAGGGTCTACATGGATTCCCTTGCCCGATATAATGTGTCCCAAATATTCAATTTCAGATTGGAAAAATGAACTCTTTTCAGGATTCAAATACAAGTGGTTGTGTGCAAACAGTTTAAATACACGTTTAAATGCTCTTTATGTTCTTGTTCTAATTTACTGAATACAAGAATGTCATCAAAGAATACAATCACAAAATTTTGATGGTCAATGAAAATTTTCTTCATCATGCGTGTGAATGTGGCTGGTGCATTTGTCAAACCAAATGGCATGACAAGATTTTCATAGTGTCTCGTTTGTGTTTTGAAAGCAGTTTTGTATACATCTTGATCAAACATTTTGAATTGGTGATAACCTGATTTGAGGTCAATTTTGTTAAAGATGTTTGCCCCTTTTAGTTTAAATCCCTGTAGTCAACACACATACAAAAAGTCCCATTTTTCTTCTTAACAAGAAGTATTGGAGCTCCATATGGTGAACTACTAGGTCTTATAAGGGCTCGATTAAGTAAGTCAGTGATTTGAGTTTGTATCTCCTTTGTGTGCAGCTAGATTTACACGATAAGGTGCTCTACAAGGAGGTTCACTCTACCCAGTATGATATCTATTTTGTGATCTTTTGGGCATGAAGGTGGTATTCCAGGTGGTAGATCATGCATTAAACAATTTTGAAATTGTGAGAGAAAATCATCATGTGAAGAATTATGTGAGGTTTTGGTTTCAACGCAAATTTGATTTACCAACACTATATATGTTTTCCCTTGTTTTAATGGCTCTTTTGGCTTGAGTGTGATAAAGGAGTGGAAATTTTTATTATTATGAGTGAGAGACATGGTGCGTGTTTTGTAATTAATCAACGGATCAAATTCATAATGAAATGGCATTCCCAAAATCATATCAAAACCATGCAATGGTGCTACCAAAAATGTACGTGCTTGTGTAAATTCACCAATGCAAACGTCAACAGTGACTTGGGTTTTACAATTAAAACGTTGATTATTAGAAACAATTTTGACTTTGTGAGGTGAAGAAATTTAAGAGAGAGAGAGAGAGAGAGAGAGTTATTGTGTCAATCGTATAGAAATAAAATCATGGCTACCTGCTATCATCTATAAAAAAAAATGGTGACACTTTCACCCTTGACTATGCATTGCACTTTAAACAAAGTGTGAGGAGATATAAGAGTACCTAAAGATGGGTTGTCACCGTGATCATACTTAGGATCATATCCCTCACCGTAATTAGCTTCCACTTCATTGTCATCGGGATTAGCATCTTCGATGAGGTTAGCAGTAGCACCGTTGGGGCGATTGTTTTTGAAGGGTTTTTGGCATGGATTTTGGTTGACTCCATTGGATTGGCCATTGCTCTTAGCAGGACTTTTTGGGCACTTATCTTCATAGTGACCATATTGAAAACATCTGAAACACTTCATGGTTTTATTACCATTAGATTTTTGAGCAGGATGTTGGTTGAAAGAAGTTTGGTTGCCTTGTTGTTGCATGTTGTTGTTGTTATTGCTATGAGGTTGAGAAGTTGTAGCAGAATTATTAAATCTGCATATCTTGAAAAAGATACGGCTTTGATGTTTGTTCATGTCAAAGTTAGGAGAGAAAGAAGATCTCTTGTTACGGTTAGTGTTAGCAGTTTGCTCGGTGTGAGAGGGTTTTCTTCTTCTCCACATTAAGGGCAAAATTAATAGCCTTTGACAGTGAATCTGGTTCAAACATACCTACCTCATCACCAATTTGTAGTGCTAAGCCATATATATATTTACGCTTTAATTTTCTGCGAAGACTGACATGTTCACAATAGGTTGAAATTAAATTAAACAGTTCCAAAAATGATATGTATAGCCTTGGACATCTTCATTGTGACCCTATCAAATTAAATCCCACTGGTGTCGTGATTTAGCTATATACTGCGTGGACAAAAATTGAGGTAAAAACAGCTTTTTGAATGCATGCTAGGTATGTGGTCTTTTTCCGTGCTGTTTGGTGGCATTCCACCACAATGAAATACTACTGGTGAGATGATTTGATGCACATTTTACCATTTCACATTCAAGAAAGTCTTCATCATGAAAATAGTCATCTAATTGACTAACCATGCCAGAATTGTGCTAGCATCTTTAGTGCCATCAAAATCCTTGAAAATGTAGGCTTTTCTGCTAATTTTGTTTTGCTTGGGTGTCAGTGCAGATTCTATGCATGCAGAATGCAATAATTTATCTTCAAGCTCTTGCCTTCGCTTGTGTTCATACGTAAGAGATTGTTGCAGATTGGCAAGTTGTTCAGTAATTGTGAGTGCTTGTGGAAGGTGTGCCATGATTGCTTGCTTTGCTCTTTTTTTCCCCCTTTCTTTTTTTGAAATGTGTGTTTTGAAATTTGAAATGGCTATATGGAGATTTTTACAGATGCAGTATGCAAAATAAGTGAGAAAGAGTAAAAGAAATGATAGGAATAATGTACTTAACTTAAGATTGCGTTGGCGTCCAGTCCAGAATGGCGATGTGTGACGAAAAGTGAGCGGTCAAACGATTGGTCTGTGAGTCAATCGAATTCGCAACGTCCAATCTCCCATATCCCAAAAGTAATGGCAATACAATCGGCAATTTATGTTACTGTTCACCGTAAAATTGAATTGGTAGAAACAACGGTAGTTGTAAACGGCGTAGCTCGAGCAAATTTGGAGAGACGAGGTTGTAAGCGCTCCAATGAGAATCACTTCAAGGTATTTCTTGTCAAGTTGTGTGTGTTTGAGTCTGAAGTCGCCCTTTGAAAGGGTGTTGGATCCTTCAAGGACAATAAGGCCTGGAAGGGATTCCTTTGAAACGGTATGGTGGTTAAAGGGAGGGCTGTGGTCGAGGCTAAGGAGCTTTAGGAGAGGAAGGGGTGAATGGTTTTTAATAGGTTTTTGATTTAACCTTTGGAAAATGGGCGGTCGGCCATGACTCTCTTCATTTTTTAAAGCCTCACCTTTTAAACCAAAAGGTATGAAAGCAAGGCATGCAACGAGCAGGGATAAAAGAGACAGCATCGAGCAGGAGTCTGGGGAGATGGCGGCCATTGTAAATGTTCTCAGCCTGCGTGCCTAAAGGCAAACTCGTTCCCAAGGCCAGCGCGACCGTTGTGATGCTATTCTTGCTCGTTTTTGCGGTAGTTGGACAGTGAAGCTTTTTTTCGACAGAGGTTGGTTCCCATGCCCACTTGCACAGAGGCAATTTTCAAGGGTTTAGAGTGTGTGTGTAGGCCGGTCTTCTCACGATCGTGGAGAGCTGGAATTTGCAATTTTGATTAGCCCTTGGGTCGATTTTCTCTTCAACACTCTTTCCTTGGAATCCGATGTCGGTGCCGGATCATAAAATTCCTCAAAAGCTCTTCAATCATCGCCTTCTTCTTGATTCCTCACCCGCGTGTCTTCACAAATCCGCTTGATTTAGCAATTATCTCCAATTGAATATTGCACATATACCTGATTATGTTGCCGATAAGAAAAAATTGTGAAATAAGTTTGTCGATTAGTCTGCCAACTTGAGGATCCTCTTCGATTGAAAATTTTGTACTAATAACTCAAAGTAAATCTTTGATACAACTGTTGGGAGAAAGGGGGGAGAACGGTTGCGTAGAATGCTTCAACACTTGCTCACATACATAACCATCAACCTGTCAACTTCTTTTCCCAATTTCCAAGCACACACACACACACCTAGACTATCACACACACACACACACACAAGCATAGAATTGACAGAGACAAGATGTAAGAGGGTGTAAGAACATGGAAGAGAAGATGTAGACTTAATTAAGGAGTACACAACAAACACAAAATAGCTTAAGAGATGGGATATGGAAAATTGAGAGCAACTACACAAGAAGGGCCTAAAAGCATAGCCCCAAACTCCAGGGAACCTCTCTTGTGGAGTTGGTATTTGATATTTTGATTTATTATTGGTGCCAAAATTGGAGGCCTTTCTTTTACACTTTAGTTATGAGTGGTACACACTAGTTATTGCATGACCCTCTTAGGGTGGGTTCACTGTCCTATTTACAAAGGAGCCATAGTGGCTTATTTTTAAAATATTGTGCTAGGATAAAGTGATTGAGAGAATTATTATTTACCGGCTCTTCCTCGTCAACTCCCAGAGTTCCAATCTACAAACTATATGTTGGGGTATAAAGCCCAATGTGGTCGCCCAGGTAAGTGGGCGGGCCGCCAGGTATGTACACATATTATTTTGTTAAAACCTAATAAGAACTCACTATGCTCTACACATTACAGTAGAGCGAGTTCACCATATCATCGTGCTCTTCTTCTCGCACTCTCTCGCATCGCACTGCCGCTCGTACTCCTTCAACTGGTATCAGAGCACAGATCGAGGCTCGGGGCAGCATTTGCAGGTAGCCGGAGTCACCTGCTCAGATTGGAGTGAGATTCGACAAGCGAAGACACGAACCCAAATCCTGTGGGAGATTCCGAAGGGCTTGGTGTTCTCAGAATTTCATTCTGAGGTCATCTCGGCCACCGTTTGGCTTCGACAAAGTTCTGCGTAGGCCATTTTCGACTACGTGGTCTCGGCGGGTGCAAATTCAACTCTGCAAATTTGGGGTTTCGGCCTATGACTACAAGTGCTGAGGATATCTACACTTCTAGAGTGCTGATTTGTGGATGTCTACACAACGAAGGACGGCTCATAGTTCTTGGAGGCGTGTCACATACGACACCGGCGCACCTACACACAGACTGTAGGCGACATCCACTAGTTCATCAGGTAGCTTGTGTTTGCTGCTTGTTATTCCAGAATTCATCCTGACATTGCAGGTACTTCCACATGGGATGTATTGTTAGAGATGATGTATGTCTGTTGAGGGTTTGCTGGCTGTGAGTCACGCAGTAAACAACCGCTGCAGCGGTTACAACATACAGTGGGAAATTTGTGGATGTATGACTTTGTGGGAAGTCTATGTACTGTCAGATTACTGCAGCCTTTGTTGAGGGTCGAGTGAGGTTTTATTGAGCTGGGGGATTCTCGAATGTTGAGATCCTTTCGGTGATACAGGTCTTGGAGCGATCCCTCGAGCACCCTTAGATAGGCAGCTAGGATGTATTGACTGTGAGTTAGACAGTTGGTATTGCATCTTTGCTTTAGTGCCGTTGAGGCATTGTCTCAGTCTATGCTTACAAGACAGTGACAGGACAATGAGAGACAGTACAGGTGCAGGACAGGTTTACCCACAGCTTACAGTGTTAGAGAGATAGTGGTTTTTTGAGCTGTTTTTGGTCTGTTTTTTGAGTACACCAGAGCCATTTTACAAAGGAGACTCTGCCGAAATTTCTGCAGAATCTAAAGGCTTCTTGGTTCATTTGACAGGTTGATATTGGTTTCGAGGTTAGTTTACAGGGGAAACTGACCTCTAAATTTCTGATATTGTTTTAGAGGTCAGTTTATAGGGAAAACCGAAATTTCTACAGAATCTGAAGCTTTATTGGTTCATTTGACAGGTTGATATTGGTCAGGGGAAATTCTGCCGAATTTTTCCCAGGAAAGTAAACTACTGTGAAGCGTAGCTATGGCTGGATCATAAGACACTTCTCTTTACAATATCAAGAAGTTGGATGGAACCAATTTCCCATTGTGGAAGAAGCAGATTTGGCACGTGTTGGTACAAAAGAAGCAGATAAAACCTATAAAGCTCAAGGGGATAAAACCACAAGATATGGACGAAGATGAATGGAGCGAAATGGATGAATTGGCACTTTCTACCATTATGCTGACTTTGGCAGAAAGCGTTTACTTCAATGTAGCAGACGAGATGTCGGCTTATGAAGCATGGAAAAATCTGAGTGATCTTTATGAGAAGCAGAGTGCATCTTCACAGGTATACTGGCTTAAGAAGCTTGTTGACTTGAAGATGAAAGAAGGGACACCTATGTACAATCATCTGAATGAATTCAACACCATCTCCAGTCAGTTGCCAGCTCAAGGTGTCAAGTTTGATGAACCTGTTAGAGCTATGTTCCTATTGATCACATTGCCGAAAAGTTGGGACACTTTTTGCACATCTTTGAGTAATTTTGCACCTCCAGATGTTTTGACCATAGCAGGTGTAGAAGGCACTCTGCTTACTGAAGAAACCAACAGAAAGACAATGGACAAAGGCAAAGGAACAGCCTTAGTTGTCAGGGGAAGGACCAAAGAAAAGTACAAAGGTGGAAAGAGGAATCAGTCTCGTAGCAAGTCCCGCAGTGCTAAAGGCAAAAGTGACATAGAATGCTACCATTGTGGCAAGAAGGGTCACATGAAAAGAGACAACAGAGAATGGAAAGCAGAAAAAGGCAAAGAGAAAGCTGAAGACCATGGTGAGAAGAACAAGTCCTCAGTGAAGATTCAAGAAATAAATATGACAAACACTGTTGCAGAGGATGACAGTCTAGTGTCAGGAGACATCTACTTCTTGAAGAATACAATGGACTCTCAGCTCTTCTTACAGCATCTGATGGAAATGCACCGAGTGACTGGATTATAGACTCAAGGGCATCACTTCATGTGTCTCCAAACAAGGAGTGGTTTACCTCTTATGTGACCACTAAAGATCATGTTCGGCTAGGCAATGGGCAGACATGTGAGATCTTAGGTGTTGGAGATGTTCAATTGAAGTTTCAGAATGGCTCTTCTTTCACGCTGAAGAATGTGAGACATGTTCCCGCAATTACAAAGAGCTTGATCAACACAGGTTTACTTGATGATGCTGGCTACGTCACCACTTTTGGACAGAACATGTGGAAGATATCCAAGGGTTCTATGACAGTAGCACATGGAGTAAAGTTTGGAGGACTTTACATGATTTATGTATCTAATGTCTCTAAAAATGTAATCAATGTAACCGAGCAGCCGAACGTTTCTTTGTGGCATAGCCGGTTAGGACATATGTCCAAGAAGGGAATGGAAATCTTGTCTCGTTCTGGTTATTTTCCTGGCTTGTCATTTAATGATTTTGAATTCTGTGAACATTGTCTGTATGGTAAGCAAACACAACAGCCACATAAGCATAGAAGCAGTAGATGAGATACACAGCTGGCACTTGTTCATAGTGATTTGTGTGACCTATGCCTAACCTATCTCTAGGGGGAGCTTCTTACTTTATGACATTTATAGATGATTACTCGAGGAAAGTATGGGTTTACTTTCTGAAGCACAAGGATAAAGCGTTTAGTGTTTTCAAAACGTTTGTGACACTTGTGGAGAATCAGAGTGGCAAGGAGCTTAAATGCTTACGCACTGACAATGGTGGAGAGTATGTTTCAAAGGCCTTTCAGGACGTTTGTGAGTCAAAAGGTATAAAACGTGAACTTACTGCTCCTTACAATCCTCCTCAAAATGGTGTTGCTGAGAGAATGAATAGGACCATACAAGAGAAGGTCAGAAGTATGTTGTCTAATGCACAACTGCCAAATGGGTTTTGGGTTGAAGCTGTATCAACAGCTGTTCATCTTATAAATAGATCTCCTAGCAAGGTTTTTCAGAAGGATTCAGTGGCAGAGATGGTATGGTCAGGCAAAATGCCCTCATACAAGCATCTCAGAGTCTTTGGATGTGAGGCATATACTCATGTTCCAAAGGAATTTAGGAACAAACTTGAGCCAAAGAGTAGAAAGTGCATCTTTCTAGGCTATGGTAATTCTGGTGAGATGGGGTACAGACTTTGGGATCCTAATACAGAAAGGTTATCCGCAGCAATGATGTTCACTTTAATGAAGCCAAATATCATTTTAAACCAGAGAAGGTTGAGGAGATTAGAAGAGTTGTCTTCCAAGAAGATGGACCTGCACGTGCAAGACAAAATGTTAGGGCTCAAGAGAAGCAAGGACATGATAGAGTGGAACCACAGGTTGTGGCTGAGCCTCAGCCACCTATTTTGCGTAAATTGAGACGGATCTCACGACCTCCTGATCGGTTTGTTCCATCTATGAACTATGTCATGTTGACTGATTGCAATGAGCCTTCATGTTACAAGGAAGCAGTGCAAATGAAGGACTCCGGGAATTGGTAATTGGCCATGCAGTCAGAGATGACAGCTCTGCATAAAAACCAGACATGGAAGCTAGTTAAATTACCACAGGGCAAAAAAGGCTCTACCTTGTAAATGGGTTTACAGGTATAAGATCACCGCTCATGATAGTCAACCAAAGTACAAAGCAAGGCTTGTTGCCAAGGGTATTAAGCAAGAACAAGGCAATTACTTTGATGAAGTCTTCTCTCCGGTGGTCAAGATGACTACATTGAGATGCTTTCTTGCATTGGTTGCCATATTAAATTTGGTGTTGCACCAAATGGATGTCAAGACAACGTTCTTGCATGGTGATTTAGATGTGGAAATTTACATGCAACAGCCAGAAGGGTTTGTTGAGAAAGGCAAGGAAGATTTGGTATGCCAGTTGTTAAAGAGTCTTTATGGCTTAAAACAATCACCGAGGGCATGGTACCATAAGTTCCACAAGTTTATGCTTTCTCAAGGCTACAAACGTAGTGAGTTCGATCACTGTCTATATACAAAGAAGGCTAAGGATGGCAGTTGGCTGGTCCTTATTTTGTATGTGGATGACATGTTGATTGCTGGCAGACTCTACTTGGAAGAAATTTCAGCTTTGAAGTCAAAGATGGAAAAATCGTTTGACATGAAAGACATGGGTGAGGCAAGTCATATACTTGGTATGCGCATTGAGAGAGACAGATCAAAGAAGTTGATTTGGTTATCTCAAACGGAGTATATTGACAAGGTTTTGCAACGTTTCAATATGGAGAAGGGAAAGGCATTGAGTGTTCCATTGCCACCATATGTGAAACTTAGCAAACAAGATTGTCCTGTGTCTGAGGAAGAACAGGTTGAAATGGATAAGATTCCATATGCGTCTGCAGTGGGTAGTTTGATGTATGCAATGATTGCTACTCGCCTAGACATTGCATTTGCAGTGGGAGTAGTAAGTTGATACATGTCAAACCCAGGCAAGAAACATTGGGAGGCAATGAAAGGAATATTGAGATACATGAAAGCTACAAAGAGTATGCGTATATGCTATGGGAGTCAGGAGCGAAGTGTAAAGGGTTTTACAGACTCACATTATGCAGGTAACTTAGACAACCGAAGGTCTACGTCAGAGTATGTCTTTACATTGGCTGGTGGAGCAGTATCATGGCATTCTAGATTACAAGATTGTGTTACTCAGTCTACTACAGAGGATGAATATGTTGCAGCATCAGAGGCATGCAAAGAATCAATTTGGCTTAATCGACTAGTAACAGATTTGGGAATCAAAGAAGAGATGCATGTGTTATATTGTGATAGTCAGAGTGCTATACAATTGGATTGCAATCCAGTTTATCACTCAAAGACAAAGCATATGGATGTGAAGTATCATTTCATCAGGGAAATGCTCGAGGATAAGCAACTTCAGCTTGTCAAAGTTCACACAACAGAAAATCCTGCTGATCTACTTACAAAAGGATTTCCCTCAGAGAGCTTTGCGCATTTTTGCAAGCAATTAGGTGTAGGGTAGTACATCACTTCTCTACATCTCTTGTATATTATCTTGTATAGTAGCTTCTCTCACACTTAAAGTACCACATTGGACTTTAAGTGGGAGGTTGTTGGGGTATAAAGCCCAATGTGGTCGCCCAGGTAACTGGGCGGGCCGCCAGGTATGTACACATATTCTTTTGTTAAAACCTAATAAGAACTCACTATGCTCTACACATTACAGTAGAGCGAGTTCACCATATCGTCGTGCTCTTCTTCTCGCACTCTCTCTCGCGTCGCACTTCCGCTCGTACTCCTTCACTATCATGCACTCACTGTTATTAAAATTAAAATACACAACACATAATTAACCATTAAGCCATCTATCCCAATTGCACTTAACCTTATGCAACAGGAGGGTGCCCAGTCTCGTAACAAGTTTCTTAGAGGTGCACCCCTTGAGATTCATTCCCAATTGTAGTTAACCACATGCAACAGGAGGGTGCCCAGTCTCATAACAAGTTTTTTAGAGGTGCACCCCTCGAGATTCAGTCACAATCAGCCCACTATGCAAGCAATAGTTCTCAAGGACAACCATAAGCTTTTGTGCATCCTCTAAATTGTGTCCTAGAAGCTCTACATCATCCTCATACAACAAAAGCATGATTATCACATTGAAAATAGTGACCTTTTCATTGTCTTCTTCTTGCATAAAGTCAAGTACCATTTTTTCCAATTGATCGATGCATAGACCAAAGAGAGTTGGTGATCATAGACATCCTTGTTTAACCCCAATAGTGTTTGATTTTTTTTTTGAAATTATCAATAGTGCTAAGGCGTAGATGAAAACCTATTGAAAATTTGACGATTGACTTATTGTGTTCTTCTCTTCTTTTGAATCAATGCCTTGTATATATACAAATAACTTTGATAGTTGTCTTTGTCCATAGTTGCATTTAGCTTTATCAAAGACTTTTGAGCATCTTGACATTCTTTATCAACCCACATTTTGTGTGATCTATCTTTATTAATACCATGAACATGCTTTACGGTAAAGCATTCTTCGACACAAGAACAAATAATTTTTTTGAAAGCTTTCCACTTAGTTTCCAATATTACATCATATTGAAACTTTATCATCCATAACTTTTGCTCAACCATTTCAAATACATTGGTGCCCGTTTAAAATCCATACAAAGAGATAAGTTCTCTTTCCTTTGGCTAAGATTATCATGCTTATTTTTTTCTCCACATGTAAGGTCAATACATAAGGTCCGATGGCTTGATTTCGGGGTCCATTGGCAAAGCGTAAAACTCTTTATGTGATACATGATTACTTTAAAGACCTGTGTTAAACCCAGATGAACACCCAAGAATAGCATCCGGCATTAATCTTGATTTTGGTCTCTGTGGTTTTCTATTATTCTAAATATATGCTCTACTAACTATTCTTTTAAGAAATAATTAAAAACCAACAACGCTTAACATGCAAGCTCCTGTGGATTCAAAGCCCGGTTGTGTATAAATTACCTTTAGCTAAAGACCCTATTCGTTCAAAAGCTATTAAATTAGCGGAACTACCTATAAATTTGAGCAAAAAAAGAGAATATCATATTCTATTAAAATTAGCAAGGATGTGGCAGCATATTCTTAATATCTCTCAAATGAATTTCTTTTAATCCTTTCTCTTTTTATAGCAAGGTGTGCAAGGTATTTGTTGGAATTAGGGTTACAGAGAAACGCACATAGCTTGGAGAAGACAAAGGAAGCTCAAGGCACACAATAGAGAGTGTGTTACTTAGTGTGCAATGGAAAGATTGATAGCCCTAGAATGATGGGCGTATATACAATGCTCTGGGGAAAAAACCCCCTAAAGAGGGAAAAAATGCCCCGGCAGTCCTAGTGTGTTCACACACATCACTACCACATGTATATGGTAACAAATCCCCCCTGGAGTGATGCGGTGAACGAGAGCTTGCACATGAGTAAAGGGAAGTGTGCCATGCCCTGAGGACATGATCAGTCCACAAAGAGGAGTAAGCTCAAAGCTTTGCGGAAAGATTCAAGCTTCTCATGAGACAATGCCTTTGTGAAAAGTTCTGCAAGGTTGTCTTGTGTTGTCACATAAGCCAAGCTGATCTCTCTCTGACATAGTCGTAATGCACCTCAATGTGCTTTGTGTGAGCATGAAAAATTGGGTTCCTCACAACTGCCAATGCACTCTGACTGTCAGTGTAGATAGTGTTGGCTGTGTCCTATCCAACTCCCAAATCAGCCATAAGGTGTCTGAGCCATACACACTCAACCCTAAGTGTAGATAGTGTTGGCAGTGTCCTGTCCAACTCCCAAATCATCCATAAGGCGTCTGAGCCATACACACTCAACCGTAGCTGCGAAGACTGCCCTGTACTCAGCCTCACAACTCGAAGTGGCCACAGTAGGTTGCTTCTTGCTCAAC